>NC_138868.1:109321888-110799388 GCF_965194805.1 Balaenoptera borealis | reverse complement strand
CACATACCATAAAATGTATCACTTTGAAGTATGTAATTCACTGGTTTCTAGCATATTCACGAGGTTGTGCGTCATCACTCTTAGTTAATTCTAAACCAGTTTTGTCACCGTTGAGGAAGTCCATACCCTTAAGAGTTATACTCCCCCCGCCCTCCCCACACACACACATCAATAGCTTTTGTCTTCCGACTACTTTACTTATTTTGCCTATTCCGGTCTAAGTGCTGTGGGTCAGCACATAAAGCTCTTCTAGGGATATAGAGGAGAGTGACACAGGGCTGTCCCGGATACACCATTTTGACCTAACTACTTACCTACTCTATGACTTTGGACGAGCATTTTATCCTTTCTGAGCCTGTTTCCCATTTATGAAATGAGAGGATTGGGCCCTTTCAGGAAGATTTACTCTTGGATTTGCAGGATCTTAGGAATAGAAGGCTTTACAGGAGGCCCGTGAATGCTAAGTCTTCAGAATTTTGAATGAATGTTGATTGGTGACTTTTTCTGGAGAAGAGTCCAAAACATTTAGCAAAACTATAAAAGAGCCTGGCACCGTCCCCATCACTTAAAAAATGAACAACTGACGGAAGTGACAACGGAGCACTGTTACAGCTCTAACATCTCATTTTTGTCCACTTTTCCCATTTGAGGAAACAGTTTTGGGGCATGAGTTGCCCACATCACAGGGCAGGAGCAGCGGCACACAGCAGACGTCTGATTCCTGGGCCAGTGATGTGTCTTTAAGCCCCTGCTATGGCTTTGAAAGAATGTGTGTTTTGGAATCAGAAAGGTCTTCAAGTCTCATTTACACATCAAAATATGCAACTCATAATACTAATGGCTTGGGACAATAAGAGGATTTTCCAAAGGGGTCCCAGATACAGCAAACACTCAGTAAATCACATTTTTATCCTCACTCACTCGACTTGTGAGAAGGGATCATGGCTAATAAGTCTTTTACAAAATACACAGTACAAATATTTATATGTGTGTACATATATATATATATCTCATTTTTTTCTGGCTGAGTGGAATTGCCCACATGTCTCAGCTCTCCTTACCTCGCTCTCCTTGAAGCACAGCAAAACCTTTGGTTGTCCTGATCCCTCTCATTGCTTGGACTGGGCAAAGCCATGCCCTTCGGTGAGATCTCAGGGGCTGTGGATGTGCTGCCTGTCTTCATGCTTCACACACACCAACACGGTGTATTTTCTTTTTGCAGATGAAACATATCTGGGGTCTGTGTACAAACATACTCTGTCATTTGGCCCTTTGAGAAGGTGCACTGAGAACCCACGTTCTTTCTCCTGAGCTCCCTTTTCGGGTGAACTTCCATATTCATCTTGATGGGTGGTGTCAGCTACAAATTGGCACTTGCCATCTACCTCTACAAGAATTAAATCACGTGCTGCGGCAGCTGCTGACTTTCACCACCCCCTGAAAGGAGCTCAGGGTGGAGAGCAAAAATGAGGCCCTCTGTGCTCGGGGCGGGGGGGGTGGGGGGGGAACTGGCAGAACAGGTCTTCAGATAGATATTTTCAGGAGCTGATGTTATGAGCCCAATTCTCGTACCTCCTCATGTCTAGAAAAGCACTAAAATCCTTCATGGTGATGTCTGCTCCTTGTGACTAGCAGTAACCTTCACGAGACTAGCAGAAATCTTCTGCAAAAAATAAGTGCTTGATTGCATGTATTCCCCCTTCACCAAAATCACATGCATACTGACCTTCCCCCCGCCACTTCTTTCGAGCAGTTTCTCAGAGCTATCTGAAATGCTGTCTCCCAGGCTATAGTCCTCATTTTGCCCCAGATAAAACATAACTCACAACTCTCACGCTGTGCATTTGTTTTTAAGTCGACAGTGGGGAGGAGCTCAGTTTACCAGGGAAGGATGTGGTGCATCTCAGGAGGTTGGTGGTTGCCCCTAAGTTTGCAGAAACATCTCGAAGTTCAGGGTGTGACCTCACCCGCCCGCCTGGTCCTGACAGAGTCCAAAAACCAACATCAGTCAACCCTCAGCCCACGCACCCTCAGCATCATGCCACACAGTTTTCATCCTTGTGCTTTCAGCTACCTGCCCTGACCACCCAGACAGCAGGAGCCCAGGCAGTGGGAGATAATTATAATATTAGCTTAGACACAACATAATTATAAAGGAAACTGTTGATAAACAACATGGAGTTATGCATTCCCAAAATCAACTGACTATTACTTGGGTTGTATCCTCTTTAGGGGTTAACCATACTGCTGTTCTGTCCCTAGGGTTTGACATCTGAGAGTGCAGATTGTGTAACCTTGTCCCTTTGTCCCCACACTGGAGAACCCCCGGCTGGGCTTCTCGTCACCCACATCCCCAGGTGGAGACCTGTATCCACTTTCTCCCGAGGAGAGCTGGGTTGAGGTTGTGAAAACTTGAGCCTAAATGGACCAGTAGGAGAGAATTTAGCAACTAGCAAAAGCAGGGCCAGGGGTTTCAGGAGCTTTAGACAAACAGGGACGACAAGGAGCAGCAAAGCACAGAAAATTGACATTGAAAGTTGCATGTTTGAAAGACACGACAGCCTTTGCTTGTTGTAGAGCTAATTACTATGCAAATTTATGCTAATAAACTCAGCCTCGAATGTTGTTGAGAAGCTGCATTTTCCCCGTTAACATAGCTGTAATGAGAGGTAAATTTGTAATGCAGATGCCCGAGGTAATATATCCTAAATCACTTTATGGTGTAAAGGACTCTCTCTCACCCCACCCGACACAAATGTCAATTTAACTTAGTTTTTGCTTTGCATATTTATTGAAGCTTTATTTATTGTTAATATGTACTAAGGATACCAACTAAACAGACCCCACTGCTTGTTAGAAGTGGAATTGAGCAGAGAGCTGGGGTTGGCGTTTGCTCATCAGGAGAGGGTAGAATTTTCTCTCCTCCCAGCTAGAGCCGCCATCAGCTGGGATGATGCCAGCACCGCTCCGGGGCCTCCCTTCTCCTCTGAGCCTGCTGTCAAGTCAGGCTCTGCCATGAGCGGGCTGCCCGATGATGGTATTTATTGTAGGGCATCTCTGGAGGTAAGAGTCTTTGTCACCTCTGCATCTGCGTGTGTGGTACTGCCCAGAGCTGCAGAAGCTCGCTCCTGCCCACAGGGAAGGGCGTGGGGTTCAGGTGGCACCAGCTGTCGCCTTGGGAAGCTCACACACACCCTCACCCACATCTTCACACCCTCCCCAGGCAAGCTCACACACGTGCGTGCACTCCGGCACTTTTTCTTCTGATAGTCTTTAGTCTGACCGTCTTGTACACGTCCTCTCTCGGTGTTTACACTCAGCTCAAACACGCACAAATCTCCACTCGCCCTGTGCCCCAGCTATGGTCCTGCAGTACCCCCGACTCTTTTAGGAAGGGGACAGGGTATGCTTGAAAAGTTTCCTGCAAGTAATTCCACTGTTGGGCGAGGAAACAATGGCACTAAACCATGAGTGATCCTCTAGTTCTGGTTCTGTCACTTTATAAAAAAATAAAGTGCCTACTGTGTGTCAGGATACAGTGTGAAGCATTTCACTTGCGCTGTCCCTTACTTGGCAGTGACCAGTATGTTGGTATGACGATGCTATTGGGTTGGCCAAAAAGTGATGTTTCGGAAAAAACCAGAACGAACTTTTTGGCCAACCCAATATTTTGGAGACCAGGAGACTGAGGCTTTGTAGCCTTAAATACCTGCCCACAGTGATTCATTTACTACACACAGCAGACAAAATTCAAAGGTATGTTTATCAGGCTCCAGAGCTCATGGTCTTTTCATGGCACCATTCTGTTTCCTAACTACTATCTCAGCAAATTTGAGTTTTTGTTTCTTCTGTAGCTTAAGAAGTTGGGTTTGATGGTCTCAGAAGTTCTCTGATCCCTCTAGCTCCAAATTATATGATTCTGTGGTGATGTTAAGTGATTATCTCCTGATCCTAATCGTCTCCTTCCATCTTTTATCGTGAACTAAGCTTAAGCTAGTGACTTGTGCAAAGATCCATGGCTGAGGCCGCCGACCTCTTCAGTTACTGTGTGTTGATTCGAGGGCCCCTGAACCTCAGTTATTCTGTCTGACCCCAGCGTGGACAAATGGACCTATAAAGAATCTGGGCTGACCGAACACAGGAAGATGCAGACCAGATGTGTTAATTCAGGTATACATAGATTCAGGGCTTGCCAAGATGTCCACCTGTTACAAAATGTCAGGGGCCTAAAATTTTCCTCATTAGCATAACTCCTGTGAATCAAGTTATCCTGGCAGGCCCCTCTGTGAACATGTAAATTCACAGGGTGCAGGGCAGTATATCAGCTGTTTGTGCGGGTAATTCAGAGGCGTGTATTTAGCAGAAACCAGAACCTAAACAGGGAAGCACCAAGAGAACAGAGCCGTGAATTTTGATGAAGAAACAGGCTGAGAACTGGCTTTTGTTTTTTACCATATGGAAATAAAAACCCAACTAATAAGGATTTTTTGGTTCAGATCTATTAAGGGAAACAGTCATTTTGTGGCAATTTAAGGGAAAATTATCCAAGCAGATTTCAGGGGCTTCCTCACCTCCCTGTACCCAACCCGGCCCCAATTCTAAGTCTGTCCCCAGTAAACCAGAACGTCTTGATTCCACTTTAGAGGTTCAAACTTCGGCTTAAGGAACTAAACTAGGTTATAATGCTGAATCTGGAACCAAAACACAGTCTGTCCACATCCATCTCTGATACTTTAATATAAATAAGCTTATCAGATCAATTTTAGTTGTGACAGTGTGCTGAGAAAAGGCTTTAAAAAGGTGTATTGTTTCATGTTTAGAAAGGAAATATATTTCTCTGTTAAAAGTTTTAAAAATGTGAAAATAGTGAACAATATAAAGAAGGGAATAACAATTACGTATAACTCCACCCTCAAAGATAACTGTCCTTCAAACCTTGCTATGGCCCATGGGACAGAGTGAGTAGGGTTTTGTCTGAATGTATCAGGAACATGTTCCCAAAGCAGGATGGACAGCGTGGAAATGGGTGGACCTGGATATGAGCCACACAGGGGTCAGGGGTGGCCGTGACCACCCTTGAGGCCACAGGACAGCAGGACAGAGCAGTGACAGAGGCAGTGAGGGTGTGTTTCCAGATGGCACCCGTTCTCCACCTCGCCACTCTGCAAGCTGTGCTCAGGTGCAGAAACGTGTTTGCATGACATTCAAATCCCTTCTCCTCTCTGCGTCTTACTTTGCTCCTTGGTAAAATAGGCAGACTAGTACATCTCTTAAGCTTCCCTTCGGTCTGTGGTTTGTTCCACTTGAAAAAGGAATTGAAATTCTGCTGGCCCTGAGTTCTTTCAAGGGTTCGGTCAGCGTCAAGCATGAGAACGCCCAGATTCAAGAGTTCTTCATTCCAAACCCCAGGGAGTCCCCCCCAAATAGATGAGTATTTGTCGCTGTTGAAGAAACATGAGCGATGATTTACAAGAGGAAGAGCCTGGCGTCTGGACCCAGACAGCCCTATTCAAGTTCAAGGTCACCCTTTCCTGCTGTAGATTTCTGAGCAAACAGCAATGGCTTCCGTTCTGTGAGCCTCAGATTCCTGGTAAATAGCACCAATTATACATACTTCAAAATATTGTTATAGAAATGTGTAAGTACATCCACATAGCATGTTCCACAGTTTCTAAAGCACTTTATGCCATAAGTGAGCAACAAGGTAAAGAATAAGAACTGATTTCTTAGAACCAAATGTAATCGCTTCTTTTAGTAATTTTTTTTTACTGTTTGGTGGTTTTGCTTTTCAGATAGCTTTCACCTGTATTATCTCCATACAGCTTTACAAGGATGGGGGTTGGTACACAGAACCGGAGGTGGCAGGCTTAATTGATGGACGAAGGGGCCCGGGATATCCCGACGGTTTGCACAGGGTTACGTAGTGCCTCCCTTCCATATGGTTCTGCCATCAGATCCCAGAACTGGATTTATCCTGTTGTATTGTAAACACTGCAAAAGACTCAAAGCAGGCTCTGAGTTTGGTTCCTTGAACTAACGAGAACCTCAGTCAAGTCTCAGACCCTCTGGCCTGGGGGCCTCTTCTGTAAATGATGCAGTGGGCCCGGAACTGGCATTTTTCAAAGGCTCTTTTCAGCGCTGTTATTTTGAGTGTTCCCAGAACGTTTCTACATTTGGGAGGTGCCTGTAGTTGAGAGTCCCAGTGTGCTCACCGGCTGTACTATTGGTTCCCGCCCAGGAAGAAGGCCACCAGCGTGTGTGGAGGTGGGGTGAGCAGGGCACCCTCTCAGCCGCTCACTCGCCTGTACGCGGTCCCCTCCTTGGTGGGCAGTGGTGTAGACAGAGCCGCGGGCACCGCAGTCCCAAGATGGCAGCTCTTCTTCCAGCCCCCGAGGGATGGGGCGCAGGGCCTTTCTGGCCCTTGTGCCCGGAGAGGATGGCTTTTCTTGCCAGGAGGTGAGGAGTAAGTAAAGGAGCCTCCCCTCGGGCTGCACACGCAGTGTGGGGAGGATGCAGCCACAGGGAAGGGAGCACCCAGGACAGGACAGGACGGCGCCCGAGTGTGGGTGTGGGACACGGCCTGAGCCTTGCCCCTCAGGGCAGAGTCAGGAAGGCTTGATCTAGGATTTGAGGGGTAAGAGTTTAGGTGGTCGGAGGGGAGAGAGCAGGGCTCTCGGTGGAACAGCACGGCTGTGAGCACGCGTGGGGGGGGCTCAGCTGGCCTGAGACCCCGGCATCCCAGCCTGGCTGACCACGCCGTGGCTGGACTTCAGCTCTGCCCTCGTCCGTATCAGTCCTTGTGTCCACACAGAGGGGCCCTGCAGGGAGAGGCTGGCAGGGGGCCTTTGTGATCTAGCTGCCTGTCTGGAGAGACGGCAGACGAGAGCCGCACTGTCAGGGACCCCAGGGCCGGTGGTGAGGTGCGTCCCATGTGCCTGGCTGTGGCCGCGGTGCTCAGCGGACACACGACAGCATCCCTACGCGGGAGGAACGATGCGCGTGTACACACCGCCTGTTTCCATCATCGCGCGCACCCCGGGCCCTCGGAGCTGTGCGCAGGCCCTGGACGTGGCCCATCCCGGGAAGACGGGCGGGCCGAGGGCAGCTCGGTGCCCCCGGGACACAGCACGTCCTCCACCTCCACGGGGCCCCTCTTTAATGCCGCTTCTCCCTCTGACCGTGTTAGCCTCGTGGGCGTCACGTACGCTGCTTGGAAGTGCAGTTTCCCGATTTGTCCCGCGTCCGTGTCCCCAGTGGAGCTGCCTGCCCTGGGGCTACGCACAGGGACACCTCCTTTCCCGGCAAGGACCCTGCTCCCCAGGGGGCCCTCAGAGCGCCTCAGGTCGCACGTCCTGCCCTCTGCCGCGCGGCGCCTGCTGGTGTGCCCATCGCCTCTGACCCCTGGCCACTCCCCTCTCCCTCCCTGGTTTAATTTTCCTCCTTGTTCTCGTCACTGTTGGACGTATCGCACACGTTAGGTCGGGGTCGTGGTATTCGTGTACCTCGGGGATGGAATATAGGCTCCATGGCGGAGACCTGTATCTGTTTTGTTCAATGTTGTGTTTTCAGCTTCCGATAATGTCTTTGTAAGTAGATAAATACACCCTTTCTTACACCCACTACGTACCCCACGTCGGGCCATGCGGTCACAGAGGCGGAGGAGCTCCCTGCCCTGCACGCTTGGGGTCTGGGGTCTCCTCCACATCCCAGGGCAGCCCGGAGGCCCACTCACCTGCTCTTAGGAAAGGACCAGCTTCGGTGCCAGCCCACCCGGGAGCAGGGTTTCTGGAGGCTCATGATGGCCGGCAGTGCATTTCCCGCCACGACCCATCTAGAACCGGGGTTGGGGGGGGCACTAAAGAGAGGTGGCCTCTGATGGCCGCACAGGGACTCCCAGGAGAGAGACACGGGCCCTGCTTGGCCCAGTGTGCGGCTTCCTCTCCCCGTCGGGCCTGCACACAGGCCACGCTGTCCACTGTGATTCAGCCGCAGGACACAGGGGACCCTGCCCTTCGGAGGGGCCAGCCTGCCGCCGCTGTTCAGCTGATGGCGCTGGCTTCTCCCACAGAGGAAGGCCGTCTACACCTGGGCCTCAGCCGGGAGCCTGCGGGGTGACGTGCAGTGCTGACAAGTGCCCACTGAGTGGAGTCGGTGCTCCACGAGTGAGCCAAGACGGGATGCGGAGCCGGCATCACTTACTTGGTCTCCAGACTTCCTCACAGGAGTCCCTGCTTTCCTGGTCCCCTCCACCCTCCCCGGGGCTGTCTGGCCCCCACCCTGTCCTCGCCCTCCTTTGGATCAGGGCCGCTTCTTGCCTTTGCCTCGGGCCCGCTCCCTGCAATAGTCCCAGAGACGAGGGGCTTCAGGACACAGGTTTTTGTTTTTCTTTTGTTTTAAGATTTGAAAGCAGTGTTTCCCAGCCCGTCTACAACTGACACATCAAGTGATCAAATCCTGTTCACCGTTACCGGTTTGACAAAAACATCCAGGAAATTTTTCTCAGCTCAGAAGCTGCTTTGCAAATCTGTCTTGTATTAATGATCACAAACGGCTCTGTAAATGACCTTTTTAGAGCACGTGGCTGAGGAGAACCTTACAGCATACATACAGGACCCAGTCATCGTACAGATTCTATTAAAACGAGCGCTAGTGCAGACATGCTTCCCAGCGAGGACGCACGAACGGCACAGAGAGCCTCGCGGAGCCCGGGGAATGTGCTCCAAAGACCTTTTATGAGAGTACGGTGTACCTTTCCTGTTTTTGGCACCACGGGAGGCTGTGTCGCCTGCTGGACTTGACAAAGAGACGTGAAAGGTGGAAAGAGCCCCTGGGGGTAGCTGGGGCCCCAGGGGAGCAGCCACTTGGTTAATTCTCTCTCGCTTTTTGTATGACGCGAACCGTCTGTCCTGGCTCAGAGCCGTCCCGTTCTGCTTGCCTGTTACAGACAGAATGGCCAGGAAGGGGCAGGAAGGATGGACCTGCCCACCGGCCTGGCTAGTCTCTGGATGGACAGATCTCACGGTATGAGCTGAGTGAGTGCCTCGGATATAAAAAGAGGACAGCACCATCCCTAAAAACCCAGACAGGTGCAGTGCAGTGACAGGCACTAGGCAGATTCAAGGCCGGTGAGACTGTCTGTGCAGACAGCGGGTCCTGCAGGGGGGCCTGCGAGCCCCTGGGCTGCCGGCGGGCTGCACGCGGTGGTGACAGGAGCACAGCAGAAGTCCACTCCTAGAGCCCGCGCGATGGATGGATTACAGCCGAGCAAGGCAGCATCTGGGGCCCGGGAGCAACGCCTGGTACCGTTCTCAGAATTGGTGCCAATGGTACGGCTGCTAAGACAGCCCCAACTCAGAACTGGGCCAGGCGATCCGAGCTGAAGCAGCCACAAGGGGGGCGTGGTGCTTCCTCCTGGGACGCTGTGGTCAGTCCTGGGCTTAGTGGCGTGCGAACATACACGAGGGGTCAGGAGACCTCATCTGTTGGGAAAGCAGGGACGCAGGGCAGGAAACCAGGCAAGGCAGGACAACCTGGGCCAAGAGCTTTACATGAACCCTCTACATGGAAATCCTCAACTGGAAACTGACGTGTTATAAGAAAGGACGACTCTAAGCCCCCGTTTTCTTAGATCCTAGTATTTGCAGGTTAACTGTTCTGGGAAACTTCTTGGGCCTGTTGGCGTTAGCGGCGGCATCCTTCAGGGTAGGAGAGAAGGCTCTAGACACAGCTGGTGTTGACTCTGCCTCCACCTACACACAAGGACCCGTGGGACCCAAGACAGTGATGGCTCAGCAGGTGACCACGGATCCCCTTTCACCAGGGTGTGGGCAGTGTGGGAGAACCGAGGTCAGGCAGCTGGGTGGGCTGAGCGCAAGGGGTGGGTGGGGTCTGGACTGAGGGGTTTTCCTGCATCCTGACGGGGTTCTGAGTGGAGGCTTGGGGCCCGAGCACCACTGAGGTTAGCACAACACACACCCTGGAGGTTACACTGAGCACAGGCCAGACTGAAGGACCTCCTCTAAAAATCATCTTTACACCCATTTCTAAGAAATTTATTCTAAAACTCTTGTTAGCATCCCTTCTTGCTGCCGAAGGAGACCCCGTGTCCCCTCTCATTGAGCTTCTCAAAGGTTCCACCAACCTTCTCAAATTTTCTAGCTCCCACCACCCTTTCTGATTTTACTTTCTTGTGGCATTTATGGACGTGCCCAAGTGTCCATGGATGGTAAAAAGAAAGGAAATGAAAGCAAGGGCCCTGCCTAATCATACTTGCAGAAGAGTTTGGGCAGGAGAGGCGAGAAGGTTTCTTTTGCATAGAGCACATTAAAATAATGTATGGAGAACCTCTCCCAGCTAAGGAAGTGGTCAAGATGACAGGATCAATCTTTAAAAGAATAATGTTTTCAAAATCAGGTTCCTTGCCCTCAGATCCTTTGATGTATGAGTGTGATAGTGGGTAGGACACACAGTGAAATATACATGAGCTTGCCTAAGACGAGAAGAGCTGAGTAGAGGGAATATTAGTGTTTACATCAAAACTCAGTTGGAGCGCTGCTTTCAAGATGATGGTTTGTTAGGCTGAGTGCGGTTTAGGCCCACAAGGCTGTTTCCTTCCTGTGTCTGGGAAGCCCCCCATCCCTGCCAGGACCCCACTGTCCATCCACTGCCCACTTCCTTCCTCCCCAGATCCAGGTATAAGGATGCAAACACATCCACAGTGTGATTCCTTCTTTGTGGCTGTCCATTTTACAGGCTGTAAAGGAAAAAATAGGAGGAGGTAGAACCCTCTGGACACTGCCGGCAATGCCTTCGCTTTTTGGAGACTTAATCAGACAATTTTAAACAGACAAGGCATTAGGACAGAGAGGGCTTTTTTTTTTTTTTTTTTTGGCAGAAAATCAACCAAAGAGATAAGCAAGCAAGAATATCTTCCTCCTCTCTCTCCTCAGCCTTTATTTCTCTTACACACGCTTGACGGGAATTCAACCACAGTGAAAGACAAGTGGTGGCAAAACTGACCTTGTTTGGGAGACCCAGCTTGGTAAAAGCAGCTTCTGCTGCCGGATGCAAGCTGGCAGATTCAAGCTCGGATGCAGGCAGAGTTTGGCATGAGCACCATCTCTGCAAGCAGCAAGTCCCCCTCGACGAGCATTTAGCAACAGACGGCTGCGTGCAGATTTCCAGGCCTCTGCGTGGCACCCGAAGAGGTGTGCTTTTAAATGTCGTAGAGCATCCTTCAGCATCTTGAATGGGGAGGCTTCCTCCCAGCGGGGTGCCTGCTTTTCTCGCCCAGCCGCTCCTCTCAAGCTGCACCGCAGGATGGCTGCAGGTGCCTTGGCCCCGCGGGACCAGCGGGCTACAGCGGGCTGACCGCCTCCTCGCCTCCACACCTGCTCTCACCCAGCATCCCCTCCTCCCTCAGGGTGATGGGCACAGAGCAGGCAGTTCTGAGCACGAAACTGCACACAGGTGCTAGGTTCTATTTCAGGAGTGGAGGGGAGCGCCTTCCATGCGTGGCTCTGACAACACGTGGCTATTGTGATGTGTCAGAATCGTTGCTTTCAGACTCAGGTGACACAGAGCCCAGTGATCGGGAGTGGAGGGATGGTTCCCGTCTAACAGCTTTGTGGTCTCTCTTTATCCCAGTAGTGGATGTCCTTGCTTCTTTCTTGGAAGCTGTGACGCCTGAGAGGATGGGAGGCCGGGGTTAGCAGACGCAAACTATGACATTTAGGATGGATAAACAGCAAGGTCCTACTGTAGAGCGCAGGGAACTATATTCAGTATCCTGGGATAAACCATCACGGAAAAGAATATGAAAAAGATTGTATATATGTGCATAACTGAGTCATTTTGCTATACAGCAGTAATTAACACAACATAGTAAATCAACTATACTTCCGTTAATAAAAGAAAAAAAAACAGAAAAAAATGAAACCTGAGAGTAGAAAAGGAGAAAAGAGAGGAGGGGGTGGAGAGAAATGGAAGAATTGGAAGTGACCTCAAAAATTCTTTATCCTAATTCAGTTTTTTTGAAGTTTAGGATGTGAGAGAGCCAAAGAGAGGAATAGTTTAACAGAGGTTTTATAGAATGTTGGTGGCAAATCTAAGATTCAAAATCATGTCTCTTGACTGTGAATATCCCCAAAGTTGTCATCAGAAGAGTCTGCATATTAGAAGCTGTAAAGACAGTGGTGGCTGATAAAAGTTTCCCCCAAATTATCATTTTTACCTGAAAGCTCAAATTTTAGCATTGACAGCAGATACTGGCAGGTGTTTTCCATGAGGTGATGCTTTTGAGAAGGTGACTGTCAAGGACCCACGTCTGAATAACCGTAGATGGTCTGTCCTTCATTCAAGTAAAGATCACGCCCCAGGAAGGCAGCCACTGGCACGGCTGGCAACGCGCACACAAGGGCAGGTCCGTAAGGCGACCACAGCCCAGGGTCAGGGAATGTCCCCTCTCAGCACTCATAACGCTGTGAACTTTGTACTCGAGAGCTGAGATTTAACACATCTTTTTACTGTTTAGTGAAGGATGCTCTCAAGCGCCGCAGGCTCTGGGGTTCTCCTGTGAACGCCGGGGAGACGAGCAGGCACAGCCAGCACGCTCCACGGCCGAGACCTTGGTTTGTGCCGAGGCTCTGGCGGTTTTACCCACTGTTGCTTTTGCATCATCAGTGTAAATATCAACACAGTGAAAAATAAAGAATATCTTAATATTATTCTGAAAATAGTCTGACCTCACAAGAACCCAGAAAGTTCTTGGAGACCCTGGGAAATCTAGGGCTCAGCCTTTGAGAACCACTAAATTAAAGAATCACAGGATCCTCTGGGGACCAAGGCTCTGGGCCCAGAAACTCTTAGGTGTCTTTTGTCGGAAAATAAGAGGTGTTAGTGCGGCAATACAAATTCCAGGCAGGTCCGTAGTATTCATCTATGATATTACTGTGCTGATCTCTGAATGATACAACACAGAAGCACTAGTGCCTACCGTTGAGTCATTCACCCAGGAAGCCCCCAGACCGTCCTGGAGGAGAACCTGGTTAGTTTCAATGACAAACGATTGAGGTCTTTGCAAAATTACCCCGGGCCTGACGCCTACAGCACAGCTCCCCTGGCATACTCGTTCCTGGTTCAGCCGTGGCCCCAGGTGACCCCGGTCAGTGAGGAACCCACCCCGGGGTGTCTTTAAACACCAGGCTTCCTTTGTCTCCTGAAGTGCGATTAATTATTTATGTCTGTTGAATGTAAAGACATCTTGCCATTTTATTTTCATTTTTAGCTTTGCAAATGCTTAGGTCGTATGTCAACAACTCTCAGAAATCTGCATCAACTTGGGCTAGAAGTGGGAACGGGTTGCTGCTGCCCCCTCCTGGGAGACGCTGCGAAGCACACACGGGGTGGGGCTGGGCGCTGTCGCTGGGTAACTCCAGTGGCTGTGGGGTGGGGCGACTGGCTTCTTCCTGCTGAAACGGGAAGGCCCAGGCACTGTACCATAAGACAGAAGTTGAGGCAAGAAGAGGTCCCCTGGCTTGTTCCCTGACGTGCCGTGTTCTCCGTGGAGCGCGTCTTGGCCGTCCTCCTGGCTCCTCCTCTTCAGCTTCAGGGTGTCACATACATTAGGAGGCTCCGCATCATTGGTCCTCCTGTCCAAGCCCTTCCCTCCGTCGGGAACGCTCTCCCGTTGCCTCTTGCTTTCTGAGAAGCTCCTACTCATCCTTTTACACCTCATGCCATGTCACCACCTGTCAGAGGTCCCTTGTCATAGCCCTCATTCTACCTGAGCAACTCAGAATCAAGCCCTTCCTCCTTTATGTTTTGATAACTTCAGTCATACTGTGTTTAATCATTTATCCCATGATGTTATACTTAGTTATTTACCTAGGTTTGCTACTCAGCTTAAAATTCTTCGAGAGCATTCCCAAATGGAAATGAGCTTTGGGTCGGGTATGGGCCAGGTGTTGGGTCAATACTGAGTAAAACAGATGTACTGCCAGCACTCGAGATATTCCCAGTGGTGAAGAAGGCAGATAATAACCAGTAAACATAAAGTGTACTCTGATGTGTTATAAAAGGTAACAGGCATACAGTGTTAGAGGAGATAGGGATTTGTGTATTACAGACACTGAGAACATTATTGTGTACAAGGTAGGAGTTCAACACATTTTGCTTAGTGAATATATCCTAGTTGTGCACTTGAAGGCTTGACAGGGCCCTACGGAACCCAGCGGGTGTTATGGAAGAATGTGTAATGAGCGAGCTGTTACAGGGATGTGGGCAGAGTTCAGGAAGGAGACATGATGATGAGGCTGGTGTGGGCGGTGGCTTTGGAAGAGCAACTACCCAACAGGAGCTGGGCTGTGGGTCCCCGGCTTCTCGCTCCACCACCTCCCATCTCCTGCTGGGGCATCCACTGGCCAAACCCAACCAGAAGCTGAGGGCAAGGGAACCTGGCTGATGTGTCAGTAGAGGTTGGTGTCCGAGGGCACAGAGCGGGTCGGGTCGGGAAGAGTGGGGAGGGGCTGGAGAAGGAGTCCCACCAGAAACAGAGTAGCCAGCACGCGTGACTGAGCGAGCGTGCGTCGCATCGAGGCAGCCTTCGGCCTTGCATCATTCTGGATCAAACTCCACGCCACCTTGGGCTCTGCACTGGTCCTTCTGGTGACAGCGCTTGTACAAGGGGATTCCCTTAGGACCTGGGACCAAGTACTTGGCATAGGACTGTAGCTACCTGTGTGCAGGCTGTAGAACCCCGGTCACGTACAACTAAAGACAGAGAGTGAAAGCACATGAGACCTCCTGTCTCTCCCCTGGAGGCATTGCCAATCTGCTTCAGGAAGAAAACAATGTCCATGAGTGAGATTTCACAGTATGTCATATATGACAAAGGTTAATATAAAGTTATCTGAATACTGCACATGCCTGAGGGCTTGGCAGAGATTAGGCGTGATCAGAATCAGGTTAAGTTAATCAGGTATTAACGTCTCAGCTGTAAGATAAAGTCCACTTAAACTGAGTTTGAAGGAATGTTGCCCCACTGTAAGAACAGACATCTTCCCCAAACATTTAATATTTGGAGGAATCCTCCAAATTACAAGAAAATTTCATAGTAGGTTTATTCTTTAATGTGTCCTCGTTTATTTCCATTTTCACTGGAAGAGATATTCTCTCTACTCTCAGAAATTTACTGAGTCTGGGGGGAGATTTGACATTGATCTGGCTTACCCCATCCATTTCCAATTCCTCAGAGACTCTCAACAGGTATTGATGGAGATGTTTATGCAGTTAATCATTCTGTCGTCGTGTTTGCTCTGCCTGTCTTTTTTCCTATTAGGACATGAGTTCGTTTATGAAATGACAGTCTTATATCAGATGTTCAAGAATGACCACATGACTTTTTAGTAGATACCAAATAGAGCATGAAATGATTTCTAACTCATCCTCCGGTCCCCTCACCTGCCAGCCTCCCCGCTCAGTCCATGATGGTTGGGCTTACTGAGTAGTTTGAATGCCAAGTTTTAAAAAATTATTATTTCTTCTACAATAAAGGCAGCTTACCCCAGGGTAGTCACCACTGGGAAGTACGTTCCTCCACTCCAAGTTCCCAGAGCCGACTGAAGGGGCTGGTGGGACTCTCCAAGGTGTGATGAGTAGAGGGGAGACTCGGACGTCGCCTGCTGATGGGCAGGTGAGAACAGTCCATGCCTGTTCCTTTAAATCCCCGCACGTCTTCCACCTACGCTGATGGGATGTTCATCCAGCCCACGAAGGCAGCCAGCCAGTCGCTGAACATGAAAAATAAGGAATCTAAAGAAAATAAGGCAGAATACCAGAAAGGGAGTGAATGGGGGTGGGAAAGACACTCCTTTGGGTGGCACGGTCGGGCAAGGCCTCTCTGGGGAGGTGACGATGGAGCAAAGGCTTAGCCGATGGGAAGCCAGCCTTGGGAAGACCCGGGAGAGCCGTGCTCCAGGCAGAAGGAGATGCAGGAGCCAGGGTGGTGTGTGTGAGGACGCCCGAGCACGTGGGGTGTGACCGGAGCCCCCAGGGAGGGGCAGAGGAACGGAGCGTGCCAGTGGTGGTCAGAGCAGCATGCAAACACCCACAAACCAAGGTCGCATGGGGCATTTATAAGGAGTTTGGATTTTAGGCATAACGGGAAGCCCTTGGAAGCTTTGCAGGGGCAGAGGTGTGACCTGATCTCTCAGTGTGAAGGGGCAGATGTGAGCGTGGGGGCCCGTGGGGGCCGCTACATGGTCCTGTGCTGGGACTCACGTGGAAGGGGTGGAGCAGGTGAGATGGAATCAGGTCCAGGATACGTTTAAGTCAGAGGCTGCACCTGCCGATGGGCTGGACGCGCAGATAAGGAAGAGAGGAACCAAAGATGCCGTTCAGGGTTCTGACCCAGGAGAGTAGGAATGGGGATGCCCTTTACCAAGGCGGAGGCTCCACGAGGAGAAGCAGGTCTCGGGGTGGAGGAGGATGGTTAATGAGCAGGTCAGTGTTGTTGACGGAAGAGCCCTGTAGACATCTGGGCCACATTGTCCTACAACGCATGATGGAGGAATCGACCCCCAGGGAGAGTCTGCGACTAGAGGCACACATTTCAAAGCCATTTTCCCAGCTATAGACTCAACAGGAAGACCCAGGAGTGGATGTAGAGATAGATGATCCAAAAAAAGGAGGTAGAGCCAGCAGAGACTGAGAGAGAAGGGAGAAGAAGAGGCAAGTGAGGTAACGGCTTCAGGAGAAAGAACGTGTCCACCGTGATACAGGTACCGAAGGGCTGAGGAAAATGAGAGAAATTTTAATCATTGTTTTCGGCACAATGCAGTTCATGGGCGACCTTGACAGTAGCAATTTCAAGAGTATAACGGGAACAAAGCTGATTGGAGTGGGTGGAAATCAGGGGCTAGAAAGTGAAAAGTGCAAAAGAGAGCATATGTGATTTTTAAAAAAGTTTTATTGTGAAGGGGGGCAGGGAACCGGGGCGATCGCCAGCGGGGTGGGTGTGGAGCCCAGGAAAGATGGTCATGTTTATGATGATTACTGTGATGATAGCCATTACCATCGTGATCACAAGGACCGCCATTTATTGTGTAGCTAACACATGCCAGGCCCGTGCCAAGCGCTTCCCATGTGTAATCTTATTGCATCTTTCAGCAAACCTGTGGAGAAGGCTCTGCTATTGTTATCAGTTTAGAGGTGTGAGAACAGAGGAACCAGGTCCTAAGTCTGCTGATAGACCTGAGAGCTCAACCTAGCTGTGTCTGACACCAAATCAGAGTGTCTTAAACACAGCAGATGGATATGTTCCCTCTAAGAGACCAGCTGAAAATGAGTGAAGTTCTTAACTGGACTTAGTCAAGACCCATTTTGGTTGCAGGGAATAGAAGCCCAACTCAAACTGGCTTAAGAGAGATAAGTGAAGGAGATTAATTCATGTATCTCAGAAATCCAGAAGTAGAGTTGACTTCAGGTATAGCAGAATCCAGGGGCTCACACAGGGTAATTAGAATTTAGTCTCTATCTCTCAGCCACTGGGCTCTGCTTTCCTTTCAAGATTCCCAAGCAGGTTTCTCCATGTGTTGGTCTCTAGCAGCTCGAGGCTGACTTCCAACAGTCTGGAAAATCCAGGGTCAAAGTCACAGGTAGGGGTGGTTCTTAGTGCACGGCCTGTGTCACTGTCACCTGCCCGTCTCAAACAATATCTATCCTGGGGACACCTGATGACCTCATGCCTGCCTCCAGAGCCACGAGGACTGTTGTGGGTGTAGAGCTTACTCTCCAAGGGAAATATCTAGGCACTATTAACCAAGAAGGGGATACTGGGCAGGCAGCAAAGGGCAGATGTCCACTAAACCATGGTGTGTTCAGATGTTCACTCTTACAGCATCAGGGTATGCTTCCAAATGCTCTACCGGAAGATAAGTTCTGTGAGGACAGAGGCCTTTCCAGTCTTGTTCACCAAATGCAGTTCTGAGCGCAGCGAATGGCACATCATAGGCTTGGGTTTAAACGTACATTAACTGAATGAATGAGTGACCTTAAGTGATTCATCTGTAATGCCGCCCCCTTTCATTTGCCTTGTTTACATTATTTTATTTTTAGCTGGAGATCTCTTCATTGTATTTGAAACTCATTACATTTCTGACCTGTAGTTCTCCAACTCTCCCAGGCTCTTAGTTTATATGGAAATAGTGTATTCAATTAATGTCCTACTCTTCAGAACAATGTTTTTAATGTTATTTTTTTCAAAGGGGAAAAACTACCTTGGTACAAAAACCCCAGCACTCTCTCTGATGTCCCTGGAGGGTAAGAACATGATGGTTTAGCCAGAACTGAAATCCCCACAAATTCTAACGAAGCTCTGCTTTGTCTGACCCTCCCGGGGTTTATTTCCTCCCCACTGACTCTGGAGGGTAGAGCTCTGGGGAAAGACAGGTGCATGACAAAAAGCTGTTTGGGTGTATTTGCTTCTGACGGCAGTGCCTGTGGCAGAACTATCCGTCTGGAAAGCTCTCACGTGGGTGGAGAGAGGAACGTTGCACTATCCTCGTAGACTAGGTGAAATTTTGCATGTATGGAGTGCCAAGGTGAGGATGCTGAAGGGCCTTTAATTGCATAAAAAGACATTTGAATTTTGTGTAATGATTGTGAGGGAAAGGCTTATAATAAAAAAAAAAAAATCAGGAAGGTCAGTCTCGTCCTGCATGAACTTAATGCCTTCTTCCCAGTCGTTCAGAGACTTTTTTTTTTTAATTTATTTTTATTTATTTATGGCCATGTTGGGTCTTCGTTTCTGTGCGAGGGCTTTCTCTAGTTGTGGCAAGCGGGGGCCACTCTTCATCGCAGTGCGCGGGCCTCTCACTGTCGCGGCCTCTCTTGTTGCGGAGCACAGACTCCAGATGCGCAGGCTCAGTAGTTGTGGCGCACGGGCCCAGTTGCTCCGCGGCATGTGGGATCCTCCCAGACCAGGGCTCGAACCCGTGTCCCCTGCATTGGCAGGCAGATTCTCAACCACTGTGCCACCAGGGAAGCCCTAGAGACTTTTTTAAATAGTAAAACGTTATGAAAGGGACATGGAAGAGAAGCATGGCCCAGTACATAGAACGTGGACGGAAAGGGGCAGTTTGCCATGAAGACAGAGAGTGTGGGCTCCAGAGTGTCACTGCCTGGGTGCAAACCCTAACTGTCCCCTTCCTTAGATGCCTGCAGGCGAGATGCTAATCACCTGCTTCTCAGTTCCCTTATTGGTAAAATACAGATAATAAAATAGTGCTACTTCCAAGGTGCTGGACATCAGTTCATGTGTTTAAAGCGTTTAAAACTGTGCTTGGCACATAGAAATCAATACGTGTGTGCTTATTTCTATTGTTATTATTTTGAATGGGAAAAAGATGGGAATGTAAGTATGAGTGTGGAGGAAATGATGAGCTTTGGTCCGAATCAGCCACGGTGTGTGTGTGTGGTGTGTGTCTGTGTGTATGTATCAATGTATGTGTGTGTGTGACTGTGTGTGTGTGAGTGTGTGGTGTGTGCGTGTGTGTGGTGTGTGTGAGAGTGTGCATGTGGGTGCATGTGTTTGTGTGTGAGTGTGTGTCCATGTATGTGTGTGTGCAGGTGTGTGTCTGTGTGTGTGAGTGTTTGGATGTGACTGTGTGAGTGTATGTGTGTGAGTGTGTGTTGCATGTGTCTTTGTGTCTGTGTATGTGTCCATGTATGTGTGTGTGCAGTGTGTGTGTGGTGTGTCTGTGTATGTGTGGTGTGTGTGTGTTTGTGTGTCTGTGTGTGTCCATGTCTGTGTGTGTATGGTGTGAATGTGTGTGTGTGGTGTCTGTGAGTGTGTGTCTGTGTGTGGTGTGTGTGTCCATGTTTGTGTGTGTGTGGTGTGTGTCTGTGTGTGTGTGTCTGTGTGGTGTGTGTGTGGTATGTGTCTCTGTGTGTCCATGTATGTGTGTCTGTGTGTGTGTGAGTGTGTTTGTGTGTGTCCATGTGTGTGTGGTGTGTGTGTGTGTGTGCAGTGTGTGTGTCTGTGTCCATGTTTGTGTGTGGTGTGTGTCTCTGTGTGTGTCCATGTTTGTGTGTGTGTGTGAGTGTGAGTGTGTGTGGTGTGTGTGTGTGTGTGTCCATGTTTTTGTGTGTGTGGTGTGTGTGTCTGTGTCCATGTTTGTGTGTGTGTCTCTGTGTGTGTGTGGTGTGTGTGCCTGTGTGTCCATGTATGTGTGTGTGTCTGTGTGTGGTGTGTGTCTGTGTGTGTGTGGTGTGTGTCTATATGTATGTCCGTGTGTGTGGTGTGTGTCTGTGTCTGTGTCCATGTATGTGTGTGTGTCTGTGTGTGGTGTGTGTCTATGTGTATGTCCATGTATGTGTGTCCAGTGTGTGTGTGTGTGTGGTGTGTGTCTATGTGTACGTCCATGTATGTGTGTGTGCGGTGTATGTGTGTGTCCATGTGTGTGGTGTGTGTCTATGTGTGTGTCCGTGTGGGTGGTGTGTGTCTGTGTGTGTGTCCATGTATGTGTGTGTGCAGTGTGAGTGTGTGTCCATGTATGTGTGTGTGTGGTGTGTGTCTATGTATGTCCATGTATGTGTGTGCAGTGTGTGTGTGTGTGGTGTGTGTCTGTCTATGTCCATGTATGTGTGTGCAGTGTGTGTGTGTGTGTGTGGTGTGTGTCTGTGTATGTCCATGTATGTGTGTGCAGTGTGCGTGTGTGTGCGCCTGTGTGTGTGTGGTGCGTGCCTGTGTGTATGTCCATGTATGTGTGTGTCTGTGTGTCTGTGTGTGTGTCCATGTTTGTGTGTGTGCGGTGTGTGTGCCTGTTTGTCCATGTACGTGTGTGTGCAGTGTGTGTGTGTATGTCCATGTATGTGTGTGTGTCTGTGTGTGTGGTGTGTGTCTGTGTATGTCCATGTATGTGTGTGCAGTGTGTGTGTGTGTGGTGTGTGTCTGTCTATGTCCATGTATGTGTGTGCAGTGTGTGTGTGTGTGTGTGGTGTGTGTCTGTGTATGTCCATGTATGTGTGTGCAGTGTGCGTGTGTGTGCGCCTGTGTGTGTGTGGTGCGTGCCTGTGTGTATGTCCATGTATGTGTGTGTCTGTGTGTCTGTGTGTGTGTCCATGTTTGTGTGTGTGCGGTGTGTGTGCCTGTTTGTCCATGTACGTGTGTGTGCAGTGTGTGTGTGTATGTCCATGTATGTGTGTGTGTCTGTGTGTGTGGTGTGTGTCTGTGTATGTCCATGTATGTGTGTCCAGTGTGTGTGTGTGTCTGTGTGTGTGGTGTGGGTCTGTGTGTATGTCCACGTATGTGTGTGTGCGGTGTGTGTGTCCGTGTGTGTGTGTCTGTGTGTGTGTGGTATGTGTCTATGTGTGTGTCAGTGTGTGTGTATGGTGGGTGTGTGTGTGTCCATGTATGTGTGTGTGCAGTGTGTGTTTGTGCGGTGTGTGTCTGTGTGTATGTCCACGTATGTGTGTGTGCAGTGTGAGTGTGTGTTTGTGTGTGCCTGTGGAGGGAGTTGGGGGAGAGCGGGTTCTGAGACCATCTCTCCAGGCTCTGGGCAGAATATTTTAACACTCCAGGAACCGAGAGCACCTGTTGGGTGTCTCGCAAGTTTGAGAAGAGCAATTGCTCTGAAGTCAGAAATGGAATTAATGTCCTGGAAAGAACCAGAGGCTGATGTGAATAATTAAGCCTCCTAATGAGAGCATTAATATTTCCCCCAATAGATTGACTTAGTGTTTCTCTTGCTGGGATTGTTGTATAAACTCACCTGAGCTGGCCATCTATCTTGATTGTTCAGGACAAACTGCACTGGCAAAAATAAATAAATAAATAAAGCTGGTGGACCCCCTAATTTCACACTGAAAAGCCTTGGCAGGTAAAGGGAGCACAGCACCTAGGAAACCACGAGCCCGTGGAACGGTCCTCCGTGGTAGAGAGTTCTAAGGAAGGCATCTTCGGTCTTGGCCTTTGTTGTGTTTATTAATTCTCATGTGAAGATGGGCTTCGTTGCTCAGCTCATTCCTCCAGCACGTGATGTGCAGCAATCAGCGGCAGCTGGGCCTCCCAAGTTCACTGACGCCAACTCTTCTTCAAGTATAAGGACACCCACGGGTGGAAGTGATGTTGGCATTGCAGGCAAACCGCCGGACAGGCCGGCAGGATGGAGTGTCAGTGAGGATTCGCCAGAGCCGCGGGACCAAGGAGGAGAAAGATACGCACCGTGACGGATTTTTGCAAGGAGTGGTTTGCCCCATGGTGGGCGCTGGCTAAGTCCAAAGTCCTGAGGGGAGGCAGCCCAGTAGGAAAAGTCATGAATGGATGGGAACCCCACTGGCATGGGCTCAGGCTGGTCGTCAGAGGAGGCTATCGGAAGGGCGGGGGCACACTGCTCTCAGGAAGCCTTCCTTTGAAGCCTTCCTACTGGACAGGTCAGGCCCACAGGGCTAGCCTCCCTTTGATTAACTTACGTCGCTGATTGGGAACTTCAGTCATATCTGCGAAATCCCTGCACTGCGGCAGCAGGCTGACCGTGTGATTGGGTAACCAGGCGAGGATGCACGTGAGCTACGACGTGCAGCTCATCCCTCTGTCCCCCGGTTCTCCTGAGGTCATCCGCCCTGCAACCCAGCTAACGGGAAACACACCAGCAGGGGATCTCGGGAGCTGGAGTTCCACCTCCCGAGCTGACCCATCAAACAGCTCGCCCCGGATGGAGAGCAAAGGGCAGGGTGAAATGAGCTCCCAGGAGGACTTAGACCTGCAGGTTGTCAAAGAAGCAGACCAGGTCACAAGGCGGCCTATGCGGATCTCAGCCAGCGTGATTTTAGTGATCTCAACACTTCCCATTTACATGCCAGTTCATGGATTCCAAGCATTTTCACATGTGCAATCCATTTCCACTTTGTTTTGTTTTGCTTCGAGCTGTAAACCACCCTTTCAAACAGGGGCTCTGGGTCATACCTGCCCTTATTGCACACCGAGGTGCCAGGGAGGTCAAGTCCAGGGTCAGGGTGTGGTAGGTGTGCCCAGATCTTCTGACCCCAAGTCCAGGGCTCACACTGCTGCCCGAGACTGGCCAGGACGACACCAGCTCCTCAGCGTCTGGAGCACCCCCTCTGCGATGACACGTCACGTCACCACTGAGTCTTTGAAGCAACAGGAGACGATCCTAGGGGGCTGTGTCCGGATTTCGGCTGCAGGCCTCCTGCCTGCAGATAAATCCTACTCCCTGTAACTGACAGCCTCGGAAATTTGGAAATCACACAGGATCCAATGTTGTTCTCACGGGAGGCTCCGTATCCAAGCAAAAGCCTCTAGATGACAAGCCCCACGAGGGCGGCAGCCTGTACCCGTGCTGTTCACCACGGTACCCAGGACACTCAGAGTAGAAGCTGTTACATCGCAGGCTTCCATATATATTTTTGTATAAAGATGAATTTTTAATGAAGCTACGAATCCTGAATCAATAGGGAACATTTATCTCTTCTTGAGGTTTTGTGAAGTAAGATCATCTAAACTTTTAAACTGACTGGGTTATCAGGCATACTAGCTTACTTGCCACTTCATGGGCAAAATGCACATTATTGATGCTGGGAGTCCTGGGAAATGGGTTCTAAACCTTCAAAGACCAGGGCCTGGATGAATCCGGGAGAAGACAGAGTGCCCTGCCTTGATCTTGAGAGACAGTGTGCCTCTGGGGCATAATAGGAAGGCTGTCAGCCCCAGCGTGCTGGAAAATTCCTTTTTCTGGGGTCTCTTTTTGGTAGGAACCATGAGCCCATCAGAAAAATGTTTTTTTCTCAAATAAGTAAATGCCAGACAAAAGAGGACTTTCACTTCTGAAGGCACAAGATGAATTAACCTGCAGTAAATGGAGGACTGCCCTGTCTCCAGCAGGCTCTGTCTGTCCGCAGTGGGTAGTTTCTGGCTCTAAGTGGTATGCGTCGGCTGCTTTCTTTTAGGGGATTTTAGGACCCTCTCCTGAGCGGTGACTCGTGCTGTGATGGCCGAGAGAGGCTGGTGGTTAATGAGATCTGCTCCGCCATCACTCTGCTTGCCTTTGAAACTTATTTCACCATTTATCAGTGGATGGAGTTAGTCTACCTGCCTGGGTCTCTGTGTCTTTTCTGATAAAATGGGGATGGTAAGAGTGTTTGCCTCATAGAATTGTTGTGAGGATTAACATGAGTTAATCATGTAAAGCACCTAGAACAGGGCCTGGCGGGCAGGAAGCTCTGGGGATTATGAGCGGCGTTGGTAGGGTGTCGGTATCCCTTACTGAATCAGGGGGACGTTCTGTTGGGGGAGGAGGTGAGTCTCAGCCTCTTTCCGAAGCCTGGGGTCTCAAGCCCGTGAGAAGTCTAGGGGTGCTGGGGGCGTACGGGGAGGGCAACCACCTGGTGGCCTCGGTCCAGCAGAGGTATTGGGGTTTCCGAACAGGGACAAAGAGGGCAGGACCACCCTGCCTCCCCCCATCCCGACACACACACAGAGCCCCCGGGTAGCAAGTTATACCGTGGAGATGGAACACCTCCTGTTCTCAGAGGAAGCTGGCTAACACCTCCCAGGGGATCCTTCACATTCAGAATTCAGACAAATTGCTGCTTTTTAATTAACAGAGTCCACCAATTCTGTTATCTGTCTTCTCATGAATCTATTTTCCTCTAATCCCTTCTCGTTTTCCCACCTTGTCTGCTTCTGAGCTGTAATCTGCCAGGAGTGGGCGCAGCGGGGGAGGAGAAGAAGGGGAGGCGGCCACGGGGAGCCCAGTGACCATGAGGTCGGTGGCTGGCAGGCACCCAGCTCTCTGGTTGCAGCCACAGAGGCTTGTGGCCGAGACCCCAAGTGAAGCACGTGGCTGGGGAGTCATCCACAAGCCAGGGGTTATTAAGGATGTGGCAGGTCTCCCTTGACAGAAGCAAGTGGAAGCAGCATTCAGGGCTGTCTCCAAATACCCCATTAATTTAAGTTTAGTAGGACAGTTATTGAATAATAAATAACAACCAAATCGAGGAAACATATTCATCAAGGACTCATGCCCAGATAACGCAATTGTGGCCGCACCAGTTGAGAAGCCAGAGTATTAATAGCTGCATCTCTGTGAAAAAAATCCTCCAGTGATGGTAAGAAGGGCTCTATCTCATGCTGCCGACGCCCCAGGGTTCCCCTAAAAGAGGCATGTTTTGTTCAGGCTGAGGCTGCACTTTGGCTGAGTAGGTGGACACACATCTTCACGTTGGGCCAGGTGAAGCTGAGATCAGGTTTTGTTTCCCAAGCATCCTCCGTGTGATGGAGATGTGAGATTGGGGCCACCTGTCTCAATCACCATTTCAGATCCCACCTAGGACTCTGGAGCATTCTCAATTTCTAGCAAACAGTTTCTTTCCAGCTCTGTTGCCAGCGGGGCACATCGAGAAAAAAAATGAAAGTTTTTGAGAAAAAAAATGAAGTTAAAAATATCCCCTTCCACTTGGCTGCTCCTAACTTATTAGAACAATGCCTAAGGCAGCAGGGGTGTCATTGGCAGTTCTATTTGTGATGGGTCTGGAAGAGTTGATATATTTATGAATATTTACATCTCCCAGAGGAGTGTGCTGTTAAGTAGAACTTTTTTTTTTTAAATTCTTTAAATCTTCTCTCGTGATGTTAAAGTGCTATGGACCACAAATAGGCAGAGGGAGGAACGCAAAGGAAAAGGAAGAGGGACCCCTATGTGGGCCCCCCAAAGCCTGCACTGCAGACCCCAAATGCCAATGGGTGCGAGAGAGAGAGGGATGGGTGAGGTGTTGGCTTCTAGACCCCTGGGGTCGTGCTGCCTTCCCTCAGCTTCCTTTTCATCTGACGCTTTCCTGTGTTAGATTAAATGTTCCCGGCGTCGGAATCCATCAGCAGAGGACGGGGCGGGGGGGGGAGGCTCATTCACACCGGAGCGGAGCGTGAGGCAGGAAGGCAGCGCCTGAGTGTCGGGTGGAAAGGGCGTTAGGATGTCACGTTCTTTAGGCAACGAGCTACTTCGGAATTGAATGATCAGTCTTTTTCAGGCTGTCAGAAATGAACTACTGCTCCATACTGCACATACACACTGTCTCCTTCCAAGGAACTTGAACATTTGTATTTTTGGAAACATGTCAGAGGTACTGACCTGGTGCCAAGTAGGTCCGATGCCCTGCTGTCAGTTTTCCCTGAGAATCTAAGTCGCGTGAGAACACACAGCAAGTCGGGAACGAAAGGGCGCTGCGATCCCCAGAGTCGTCTCCGGGCCAGCCTCGGGGCTGCGTCTCCAAAGCATGACCGTGACAGAAGCCTTGGCTCTCGTGCCTCGTCCAGCAGGAGGGCAAGGGCGGCTGTCTTCCCTTTCGTAGCCCCTTTCAGGCGAGCGTCTTGACGCTCGTCTGTTGGGGGAGCAGCTCCCACCGGCCATCAGGGTTTGGCCCGCCTCCTGCTTGGCCACGGGGCCATCGAAGCAGGTGACTATTGAGCCATTACTGAGCCCCCATTTTCAGGTTTCTTTGCAAAGAAGCCTTCCCCTTGGCAGGCCGTCTGCAGTATCAGCCTCGTGCCCACCTCTCAGCTAATTTAGAGACGCCCAGAGTAGTTGACTCGCTAACATTCAAGAGGATGCAGACATCGCTGGACGCGCCTTGTTCGGAAAATGTGGTGCCCGATCACAGGCGATGCTTCTGGCTGGGGAAAGGGAAGAAATGGCAGAGGCCACTCACAGGGCACAGCTCTAGTGGGGAGGCTGGTCGTGCCCTGGCCGAGCGCCGGGACCCTGGCTCCTTACCGGTTGTCGAGACAGTGAGTCCCCTACTTGTCCCCCCATGAGGGCTGCGCTGCTTCACTGAGCAGCTGCCACCCCGATTCAGGGAGCCAGCCCAGCAGCCACTGGGTTTTAGGAAGGAATGAGATGAAGCCATCTGTGACTGTCCCTCTGAGGTGGGCGGGTCCTTTTTTCTTTCAGCAAACACTAAGTTCCTGCTGGAATGCAGGACCATAGGAAGAACCAACCACTGAGTGGAGGAGATGCACATGGGAAATGATGGGCAGAGAATCAGAATCCAGCCTGTAGGCAGGTACGGAACACAGCACAGAATTGATGACGTAATTTCATGAGGGACCCCAGTCCACCAGCCAAAAGAGAGGGGGTGTTGAGAGGCGGGGTGGGATCTGCTGCCTGGGCTTTCTGCCTGGGGGCTGAGCGGAACCAGCTCCTGAACCGTGGCAAGTCTTTTCCTTAGAGACAACGTATGTGGATTCCTAAATCCATGATGGTTATTTTGTTCACAAAAGGGGTGGAGAAGCCCTGAGACAGGAGAGATGCCTTTTCCGATCGTCGTCTGAGATTCAGGGCTGGTCTTCAGTGCCCTCGTTTTGAAGTGAGAGGCTTATTTCTAAGGCCCTTCTTGGACTAGTGCTTTGTGATTTTGTGACTGTTCCATTCCTTAGAACTTTAAAGTTTCCTGCCACACTCCCTGCTCTAAAATGAACTCGAAGGGCCCAGACTCCAGTTCAGGCTTCCTCTGTGACTTTGTGCAAGTTACTTCACCTCTCTGTGCCTCAGTCCCCCATCTATAAAATAAGGCTGGAATGGCACCTACTCCTAGAATAGAACGTGGATTAAAGGAGGTAACACATAAGAAGCCTGGCAGGGAGTAAATGCTCAGTAGACAAGCTCCATCTCAGCTCCCTTTGTGGGCTCCTCCTTGGATGGGCTTCTCATCACTGGTGTGACTCTGTCCCCTGAACTAGTTTGCCGATGTCCCCTCCCTCCTCCCTCCTGTTCTAACCTGACTGTGATGTTATCTACCCTCACATTCTCAGTTTGCCCCCCATACTAGAGTCCCAACACCTGACCTTCAGCCAGTGGTGTGCTGAGTGGCGGCGTGAGGCCAGATGTGCCCACCGTACTCACTGACCGCACATTGGTAGCTTGAAATGGGCCGTGGTGGGAGGATACCCACCACGGAAATGGGCCAACCCTGAAACCCAGGCTTTTCTCCTTCTTCCAGAGGCACTTGCTAAACGCTTACCAGCTCTGCATCTCTGGAGCTCCAGACCCACATATCCAGCTGCTTAAATGATGTGTCCACTAGCTGTTCCATGGACACTTAGAGCTCAATATATTTAGTCCTAATTTATTTGTTTTCTTTATCTGTTCCTCCTTTGAGTCCCTTCTTCGAAAATGGCGCCCAGACACTCCTATAGCAACCTGGGTCACCCGTGGCTATTCCTTCTCCCTTACCTCCTACCAGCCCCCAATCCTACTGATTTTCATCCTGTATTTTTCTTTGTCTTCTTCCCCTCCACTGCCCCCACCCGAGTTCAGGATGCCCTCATCTATTGCCAGGCTGACATTATCAACCTCCAAGAAGGTCTCCCTGCCTCCCTGCCGACCCACCTCTCATCAGGGCTACACTCTGCAGCTGGCGTGATGCTTTCAGGACCACACACCCCAGCGTGGCACTCCTTGCTCACCACTCCTCCCCCAGAGACTCCTCAAGCATTCGTTAGACGCAGATAGCTTTTCACAGACTCTGTCACAGCTTATAGAGCATTGCTTGTCTCATTTCTTAGTGTCTTTCTACACGTATTTCTCACCCTTTTTCTCCAGCTCCCACCGCAAGCAGGAGGGTCCCTATGGGTGTGCACCCATGTGTCCACATCCACACCCACCTGTACACACGCACCTGCACACACACCCCCGCTTCACCTGACCTGCTTCTGCTGATCTTTCTAGTTTCAGCTTAGACTCGGCTTCCTTGTGGCAGCCTTTCCTGATCTCCTCCACGGGGCAGCGGAAATCTGGGGCTTTGCCATCACGTCATGTAACACCCCACTGCAGAAGTCTAGCCACGCTTCTGCATTGCCCACAGGAGGGCAAGCTTGAGGGGGGACAGGCATCCTGTATCCCCTGCCCAGCACAGTGCCTGGTGTCCAGAAGGTGACCAACAAGTGTTTCTTTATTCACTGAATGCAGGCACGAATGAATGAAGAGACAAAGATATCAGCAGATGAATTCACTCTCAGATATGCTCCCTTTGTTGCCAGTGTTTACTGGCTTGCAATTATTCCAGATCTATCTGCTGGGAACGATTTGTCTGGATTTCTCCCATTATTGTTCTGCCCCTTTTTTCTCTGTCCCTTTCATGATGCATAATACAAACAACCGCATGCAATCACTCACAATTGGGAACATCAATGGATGGATGAGAATGCATGAGAGAAAGGTCTCTGCACGGGCCGAGACCGATTCCGTTTGTCAGAAGGCGTATTGTCAGAACCCACACACCAGCGCTGTGGACCAGAGCTCAGGTCCTCCTGAAGCCGTATCACGGCCGAGCCGGAAATCTGTTTTCCTGGGGGTGCACAGCTGTCACCTCACATTTTGGGGAACGGCGGGGGGTTCAGGAAGCAGGCAGAAAGGGAAGGCTGAGGAGCTGGAGGCCCAGCCAGGTGAGGCTCGGCCGGCTTGGCCTCCCCAGAGGAGGAAGTAATGAGGAGAATGGTCCTCAAGGATGCTTGGCGGGGGTTCATCTGTGTCCTCTCATGATCAACTCCAAGGGAAATTAGGGCAGGTTTCAAGTCAAGATACGGTTTCTCAGCAGCCAGAATGGAAAACTGCAGCTGGACCCACAGTCCCAGCCTCTTGCATCCTCCCCGATAATAAAGATTCTCGAAAAAGAAGAGGGTTGATGATGTGGGAGGTGAAAGGGAATCCATCTGGGGTTCGCTCGAGCCATCCTGGCCGTTCAGGCGTCCGGCTGGTCTGTGCTGGGCGGGCTGGGAGGGGGTCGAGGCTGTGCGGGGCTGCCCCCCCACCCCAGAGAAGAGGCCGGTGACCGCGCGTGTTCCACGGGAAGCCTTCTCCTTGCGATGCGGCGCTCGGGAGGGGCTTTCTTCTCTCTCTGTACCTCATTCTCTAATTGTTTCCCTTGATAATTAAATTACAGTAACGGGTTGACACTGAAAATAGAGGGGGCGGCTTGAATGTCTTCAAAATTAAATTCATCCTGGGCCAGAAGCATGCTTGGGCGAGACGCAGGCTTTCTGCTCCGGCAAGTCGCTGAGGTGCCCAGCGTGACCTCGGCAGCTGAAGGGCCCTTGGACAGGATGGGAAAGGAGCCCAGGTCTCACCACTCGGGTCCCCGAAGGGTTGAACAGCACGGCTGGCCGCAGGCAAAATGGCAAAGGGACGGGGTGGGGATCCCGCTAAGGAGACAGCTCGGGGATGGTGTTCTTTTGAGCCTCACTGGACCCACGTGGGTGGGTCGCTGCCAGGGGCCCAGCTCCTATGGCGCTGGTCCTCCTGGCAGCTCTGTTGCCACGTCCCTGAGGCGGTGACATGATGCTCCTGCCTGGCAGAGTTGTCAGAAAGATGGAGAACGTGCCTGTCCAAGGGTTTCTGGTTCCTTCTGAGTTGGGTGCACGGTGGCAGCACGTGTATTTGACTGCTCTGTACACAGGAGGCCATTCCGCCCCGTCGGGCTCCTGGGGCCTCTCTGATGAACACTGGAAGGGGTGGTCCCATCGCCGTGGCCCTGGGCACTCCTGGAGCCCCACAGACCGCCAGCCCCGGGAGCCTGCCTTCACTAAGCAGGCATGGGGGCCTCTCTGGGTCCCCGTGTCACCTGTGAACGTGGGCCTAACGGTGGCGATTAGTCAGTGTCCCGTGAGGGAACGAGTGGGTCCCCTGCTCCCACGCTGGTACAGCATGACGAGCAACGCGTTCAACGAGAGGGTGCAAAGGTCATTAGCCAACAGGACTGGGTATTGATCCAGAAGTGAGTCCTGGGATGCAGAGGCGAGTCACAGCTCCTTCTTGTGCAATTCGAGCAGTTACGCCTTCTCGGAGGACTCTGCCTACCCCGGGGGGCCAGGAGGACCACTGCCCTTCGGGGGTGGAGAGGCCCAAAGAAAACCCCTGAACCCAACCCAAAGCAGCCTCTGTCTGTGTAGCGTGATGCCACAGATGCCACAGGTCCCAGAGGGTTTCGGCTTTTTAATGTACTCTTCCACTTTTCCATTCTTCGTCCACGCCGCTGCGTTCCCAGGAGACGCCCTCCCACTGTGCAGACAGAAGAGCGTGTCCATCAAACCATCCGAGCGAGGCAGTGTGTTTTCTTTGAATAACACTGAAATGGCAGCGTCGAGTTAATAGCAGAGGGTATACGGGACCCACTTTGTGGAAGAGGGCAGGTGAGGGTGCTTGAAGACACAGGACAGGATGTCGTTCACCTTTCCCAGAGCTGTTCCTCATCTGCTTCTTGACTAAATGGTTTAAAGGCAGTTTAAGCACAAAAGGGAACTGCGGATGGTGGAGAGGTTGTCGGAGCCCATGGAGGTTGCAAGCACAGGGGAAAGAAAAGGGCACAGGATGGTAGGCAGGGCCCAACCGTAGGGCTCACTGCTGTTGGAGAGTTGTTTCAATCGATGATAGTAACACCATGTCATCACCTAAGGTTTATTGATATATTGAACCTTCGACCAGGTGCCAAAAAAAAAAAAAAAAAAAAATCCCATGCCAAGTGCTTTGCATGCATTATCTGATTTTGTCCTCACACCTGCCCTAGGAAGTAGGTGGCATTGTTCCTTCCCATCCCACAGATTTATAAAACCACACACACACATGAATAAGTCCCTGCGATAGAGAAAGGCTAAGTAACTTTCCCAAGGTCACCAGCTAACAAAGTCTTGTGGCTTAAGTAAGAAGCTGGGATTTGAACTCAAGCTGTCCCCGGTAGTTAATACTTTCATCTGGCTTTTTCCCGGCTAACTCGCAGTATTTCCCAGCCTTTTATAACCCAAGCCCCCCGCAAAGCTTTCTGACGCCCTTCACCGCTGATCTCGCCCAGGTAAGGAGATGTCCTGTCTGGTTGTGCCTCCTGCTCTGTGTTGTGAAATCTGCAGGTGTGGTGTTTTGCTGCGCAAATCCCGCCCCAGGGCGTCGGCTGGGCCTCCCTCCCCCTCCCCGCCCTGCAGCATTTATCTGTGTGTTAATGTGACAGCATCTCCTGAGGTGCTGTAGCTTCTGTGGGGAGAGAGCATCACATCAGCGACGCTCAGGATGACTCCCTGCCCCACCGCCAAGCAGGCGAGGCCCCCCTTCGTGCACTGGGCATTGCTCCTGGTGGGGCAGGTCTGCACGTCACCCACAGCTCGGGGGGGGGGGGAATTCCACCCCGCGTCTTTCCACACTCATCCCAAAGCCAGCTCCTCTCTCCACACACACACACACACACACACACACACACACACACACACACACAGGAATTAAATGAAACATCCCTGCAGGGAAGGACTCAAAAGTCAATTCAGAAAGGCAGGTGGCGCCGGATGGGGACGGAACAGTTTGGCCTGGGAGCAACGGGCAGTAGGAACAGGTTGAGGGCCTTTGAGGAAGAGAGCAGCGTGCCAGGGAGATGGACTGAGGCTACAGATTGCGGGGCAGGTTGGACGAATGTTACGGATGAGTTTAGGAAGAAGCAGACCCGATCGGGGGGCGGTGGGGGGGGGCGGTGTGGGGAGGAGGTGACATGGAGCGTCCTCGGGGAGGAGAGCAGCATGGGGGAGGGTGTCACATAGCACGTTAAGGAAACAGTGAGACTCACACCTTTTTAGCCACCTTTCAGGAGTAAGGAGTTGACTTGAGGGTGTCGATACATCTGGACACGTTTCATTTGGGCAGATGAGGAGGTGAGGAAAGGGAAGCTCTTCCCTCCCAGATCCTCAGGTGACTGACAGGCCTCCCTTTCGGTCTGTGACATCTGCCCTCCGGCCGTTCAGACGCGCCACCGAGATCGCCGAGAAGGATGACGTGACTGGTGGCCTGGTTTCCTGTAGAGCCCGGCCCGGCGCTCCGAGCTCTTCCTGTACCGAGAGCAAGCCCCGCCTCCCCCCCCCCCCGCCTCCCCCCCCCCCCCGCCCCTTTCATGCTCCTGGCTGGTCAGCGCCTGGGTGGTATAGTCCCGCCTCTCCCGTGACTCTGGATGAGAGGGCAGTGAGTGTAGACGTATCACTTTAATGGTCAGGGTTCACCTGACCTGAACACCTCTAAGAAGCGCTGTAGGGCTTTGAAGGCCTGAGGGGTCCGTGGGAAAATGTAGTGAGCATGGAAACTATTCCTTCATTCGCTCTGTCCCTCCCGAGACCCGTTGAGGTTGCCTTGGACACGATGGTGCCACAGGGCAGGAGGTGGCATCTGCCAGCCGGTGCGGGGGTGGCGTTGCCCTCTACACTCACCTGCCCAGGTGAGTAGAGTGCACATGAGGCTGTGGAGACAATCGAGTCTGTTCTCTGGTCCCCTCCCTGACATCTCCCTTCTGGTCTGCTGCCTGTGAAGGCACTGAAGAGGCTTGCAATTCTGAAATCCCTGAACATGGGGATGAGAAAAGGGGCACCAGCCGGTGGGGAAGTGGCGGGTCACTTGCCACTTTCCTGCTCACTGCTTTGAAAGGAGAAGGACAGGTGTGGGTCCTGCCGATTCCGACACTGTCACAGATGAGAAGGAGCATGAAATGGCAGGACAGCTTTGGAGAGAGCAGTCTGGCACCCTTGCCAAGATCACAGAGACTTGGAGGAAGGGCTGTTTCAGCCAAAAACAGCAGTGTTTTTTGTTTTTGTTTCTTTTTTTTTTTGGCAACTTAGAGGCAACAGTGAGTCAGAAGAATAAGAAGGAGACCAACCCTGACTATTACAACCGATTTTTTTTTAAAACTTGGTCTGCACTCGCCTCTTCAGACAGCAGAAGGATGTGGGATCCTATCCCAGCTCTGCCACTGGCTAGCTGTGTGACCTTGGGGATCATGCTTAACCTCTCTGGGCTACAGTCGCTTCATCTGTAATGAGAGGTAATAATAGCACCTCCCACACAGGGATTTTCAAGAAAGTTAAGTTAGACTCTGGCCAGAGTGCCTGGCAATATAGAATAGCTCAATTTTAGTTGCCATTATTTAGAAAAAAATCTTTAAATTATAAATCTTTTTATAAAGGTAAAATTGTATATGTCAATAACCATGGTCTACTGATAATAACCCATGCTGGTTAAACAACCACCTTGAGGCAGGGAAATTATTATTTTCCCCTCATTTTATAGATAAAGAAACCAAAGCCAAAAGATGTTCTGTAGGAGGGTGATGGACGGAGCCAGGCAAGGCTGGGAGACAGGTGTCCTACCTGCACTGGGAGGGACCTCGGGGGAAATGCCACCCCGGAGAAACTGACTCAGCCCCTTGCGTGTCCAGGCCACGTGGCTGGTGCTCGGGCCCCCACCTCTCTGCTCCTTCACATCGGGCCATGAAAGCATCAGATGTGAGAATGAGAGGCGGCCACAGCCTTGATTTGCAGGGACAGTGGGCCAACGGTGATATCCCTCTGCTGACACGTGAAATGTGCTATGGAGGAAGAGTTCACGCCCCCAGCCCAGTAGTCTGCATCCCCTTGGTGCTGAAGGGGGCTGGTGAACTGCTGTCAATGGGGGGCTTGTTCTCAAGGAGCTGCCCCCCAGGAAGCTGGACTGGGTACCAGCACGGTGGACCCTCAGTTAGAATCACCCATGAAGACCAAAGTTTGTCTGAATTCACCCAAATTGCAGCCATTTCAGAGCCATGGCCCTTTTCCTGCCCACTGGGAGTTCCAGCCTGCACAGCACAGATGCCAGCTTGCTTTCCTTTAAGGTCAGGGCTAATTGCAAGGTGACAGAAACCTTGGCAACATGAGAGGGTGATGAGTGAAAGACAGCTGGGGCTCCTTTTTCTTCAGCAGGATCTGAATTTCCTACCCAGCAGCTGTGGGAGCCTAAAATTGACATTTGCTCTAAGTATAAATTTCACTAGCTCTCGACAAAGGTGGCAAATGAGCCCATTTATAGGAGCTGCACTTTCCACTCCAGCCCGGCTCCTGATAAAAGAGAGTCCAACGAGGTTAGAAGAAAATCTAGAATTTAGACTCAACATTAGAGGTCCTTCCAACCTACCTCCCACCCAGTGCAAGGGTCCCCTTTGCAAGACCCCACAGAAGGCTCTGCAGCCTCTACTTGACCACTTCCGGGAACAGAGAGCTCAGTAACCGAAAAGGTCACCAAATCCAGTTTTGAACCTTATTTTGGTTTTTTTTTGGCTTAAACTGGATCTCATCTTTGATTTCCTGTAGCTCTTACCTGTTGGAGTTGCTTCCCAGGACGAATATATCTTCATCCTCAGGGTGGCGCTCTGACTTATTTTGAGGTTAACTCTCTTGTCTTCACTTTTGTTCATTTTTCATTTATTTAGTCATTCCTTAAAATGTTTGGCCTTTCGTTCTCTACCCTCAATGCCTTGTTCTAGGGCACTGGGTAAACCTTGTCTGAATGTTTTCCATCAGGGCATGCACCGCGGTCAGTCCTAACCCTTTGTTCCCTAAGGCAGGGTGCCCAGGACAAACCTTACACGTAGGAAGGGAGCACCTGGGTCATGGCCACAAAGATCACCCAGACCGTCAGCACCCAGAGGAAGCAAGCAAAGAAACACGAGGGAGAAAGTGTAGCAAATGGACAGAAAGAGGAGGAGTCACAGGATGACTCAGAGATCTAGCTTTGTTCTCAGGCTGGCAAACGAGGCCCCTCCCCTACATAGACTTAGGCTGCTGGTTCTTTATCCTGAATCGATTTCACCAAATTAATCTTGGACCATATTTCCCAGAGATCAAGATCTTTTTGACTCCTGATTCTGTCTCTTTGGGTGTTAACTACTTTTCTCAGCTTGATATGGTCCATAGAAGACATTAGGATGCATTCATATCTTTTCTCAGGTCACGGCTTAAATTAAATATCCAGTAAGACAGGGCCATGCACAGAACCCTGAAACACGCCCCTGTGTTTGTTTGGCATGCATTGGACATGTTGAAATGTACCTCTTGTAACGTTTGGTGAGTGAACATGGGTTAAAGGAACGAGAACGACGTAAAGGAAATATCAGATCATCTAACTACAGCATGTAGGCATGTAAAGAAATGTGAACAATAAAATTTAACATTTCTCTCACTAGACCATGGAGAATATCTCATTGATCTTTTGCAATCTTGGTAGCTAAGCAGTGCCTGGCACATCATAAGAATTTGTTCCATGCTTATTTCTTTTTAATGAACACACAGTGTTGCATTATCCTGGGAGAGAATGGGGATCATACATGTTCTCAACTCGGTTTCACTGCATTTCAGCAGCGAGTCTGCAAAGCCACCCTGATTCATTGTCTCCCAGCCAGCCCTGGTGATGGGCCTCTCCTCTTTCCAATCTGACCTTGTCAATTGATTTTGAATTTTCTGTTTATCAAGATCTCAACTTCCTTGAGCAAATCTGCTGTTCATGGTAGGTGTGTTAGTCTGCTCAAACAATAACAAAATGCTACAGAATGGGTGGCTTCAACATCAGAAATTTACTGTCTCACCGCTTGGAGGCTGGAAGTCCGAGACCGAGGTGTTGGCGGGGTTGGTTTCTCCCGAGGCCTCTCTCCTTGGCGTGCAGATGGACGTCTTCTTGCCGTTTCCTCACGTGGCCTTTTCTCTGTGTGTATGCTCCAGTGTCTCTCATCTTATGAGGACACAAGTCAGTTTCGATCAGGACCTACCGTAACAGACTCATTTTAACTCCATCACCTCTTTAAAGACCTTATGTCCAAATGCAGTCATATTGTGAGATACTGGGGTTGGAACTTCGACAGATGAATTTCGGGCGAACACAGCACGATCCACAACAGGAGGGCACATAAGTGAAATAGCACACGTGGGCGGAGAGGTCCCGGTTGGCGCTAATGTCTGTGAAGCGGCATTAACATTGGAAAAGCTAAATGATGCGGTCTAGACCTATTCTGGTCCGTTTCCTGACTTTTCACCACTGGCCTTTTTTGTAGGAGGGGGACTGGTACCCATTTCCCTCCATCAGCCCGAGCCGGGAAGTGCTGTAGGGCCCATTTTCTTTTTCTCGGTACGCTTGATCCAAAGATTAAGCCTGCAAATGGGATTTGCTGGAGAGATTTATGAACATGCACCTGCAATATGATTTTTGTAGTTGGTGGAGTAGAAACTTTCCCTAGGAAGAGGAAGCTTAGCTGCCAGCTCCGGGACCTTGAGAGATAGGGTGCCAGGCCGCCCTGCGTACTCCTGTGCCGCGGGGCTGACGGCAGGCTGGGTGCAGATACCCTACGAGCCGGAGTGCGTGTCAGTATCACCCTCCCTCCGTATAAATCACAAGGGGTGTAATGCTTCTGAAAGCAAGGCTCCCAGTGCCTCCCTGCTTCCGACTGGGGCGTTATCCATCTGGAGTTGAAGGTCACATCAACCTGATGGGGGCGGGGCGTGGGGTTGGCAGGGGAGGGCGGCAGGGATAATCCTCCTTGCAAAGCCTCCCTCCCCCAACCCCGCTTCATCACACCCGCGCCGGGTAGAGAACCTGCCTCTGCTGGTGCTGGTGGGAACTCACACTGTCCCAGTGTGAGTGACAGGTGCACAAAAACACAGGATCCAGGGTCCAGAATGGAGTGTTTCCAAGCTAAACATTCAGGCTATATGTCTCCTAGGCTCGGTCCTCACGCCTTAGTGGCGATAAGAACAAACAACCCTTCCCCCCACCTTCATCAAGCACTTTCTCTATCTCAGCCTCGGCTCTGAATGCTCTTTGCATCTCATTCAATGCTCCCGATCTCCGTACGGCATCACTCTTCCTTGGAGGATGCTGAGACACAGAGAGGTTACGCAGTTTGCTCAAAGCTCGCAGAGGCAGAAGGAGATAAAGCTGGCATCCGATCCCAAGGAACCTAACTCCAGATCCTGTGCTCCTTAAAGGCTGCACCCCAGGTAGATGGAAGCTCGCGTTTACTAAGCACTGGATGTGTGGCAGGCAGCGGTCTAAGGCCTTGTAGCTAGTGACTGCTGCTCCCTCTCCGTTTCCCTCTCTCGCTCGTGCTCTCACTCCCCTCTACACACGCACACACGCGCTCTGCTCCTTTTCTAGTTAGAACGATGCTACTGGTCTTGGGGTAGCTGCTTGGGATCTGCTCCTCCGAAGAGAACCCCAGACTTAGGGGGAGCGAGTGACGTAGACGTGCTAGGCCCCCAGGACTGACCAAAGGGGGCTTCCCTCCTGGAAGAGCATCTCCTCCATCCTTCTCTCAAAATACCACTGTTCAATCAAACATTGGCCAAGAATGCCCTTTCACACCCATTGGATAGGATCTATGCCTAAATTAACAGCTATACTTGTTTCAATCACAACTAAGTCATTTTCTTTTTCTGCATCAAGGAAGCAATAAAAGATGACATTAAGACTACTGTTTTCAAGGACAGACAGATTTGGCCATCCTGCATTTCGCATGTATCAACGAGCCGGCCCTGTGCAAATTAGATAATTTAATTATTTTCTGAGCTGCAGTTTCCTGATCTTAAAGTGGGAGTATCATGTCTGCTTCAGTATTGCTGTGAAGTTGATCCCATGACCACACAGCTAGGAAGATGCAGAGATAGGATTCAAATCCAGATTTGTCTGTTTCCATATCCGTGACCACCAACTGAGTATGTTCTTCTACCTGTTCTTAGGCTCAGTGTTCCTTTTTATACTTATTCATACTTATTCTCACCTCACTTATTTGTGATAATGAAGTGAAATGACGTACATAAAAAATAATGCAGTGCTGGGCACACGGGGTTCAACATGGAAGCTATTATGGAAAGATAAGTACAGGCTACAAGGAAAGATTTTTCCCTACAAGTGGTAAAGAAGAAGACATTTATATGCAATTTTCTTCTTGTATCTACTTTTGTTTTTAATTTCAGGATGTATGGATATGAATGGTAGTTGTACTTTCTGGCGTGTCTGAGGTTTCATGGTAGCTGGAGGAGCTAGGCTGGTAGAGAAGATGTAAGAAACGCAAGCTGCTGAGTCAGCGCCTTTCTTCTCAGATGTGGCCCTGCCCTTTACCAAGGATGGGTCCCCACCGGTCGTGCTGTGGAGATGGAGTTGTCGGCTTCAAAATAGCCAAAGTACTTCGTCTTGTCAGCTTGCTGGTAATTCATCAAAGAGAATAAATGGACAGAGTGCCTCGTGTGAATCTCATCTCCCCTAAGCTACCAGACTCAGTTCCCAAGAAGGCAGGAGATGGGCCCCGGACGGGAACAATGGGGTGGAAAAGATGAAAGGACCTTTCTGTCCTAACATCTCTGCTTCCTTTTTTTATGAATCCATTTTTAGTCCTTGAACAAATGCACATAAATAATTCCAACCATTAGCAGCTAAAAATGGACAACCATTTCTGGATCAGGAGAGAGACAGGCTAATTATATTAATGCAGAGTAATTATATATATTTATGCTCCGTATCCCCACTGCAGTTCTGAGATAAATGTTTCTTCAGGAGGGACTTGGTGAGGTGAGTGAAGATGTAGGCTACAAGGTGGATGTTTAGGAAATTGCCGCTGTCTGAAAATCAAAGAAGTACCTGCATTTGAGCCTCTGATTTGTACCACATGCTGTGGGGAAAGGGCCCTGGCCACTAAGGAACCTGCAGCAGCTGATAACTACCAGCTTCTGGGAGAGTCCAGGGGGAGCACTTTTAATTCATATCTGGCATTAGGTTCTTGGTTCCACACCCACCAGGTACCTGTGTGAGGGTTATTGCCAGAAGAAGATGCTTCAATAGAATCTCTGGCTATTTATTGCAGTGAGTTCTGGACTGGCTGCCCCAGATTCTCACACAGACTTGAGAATTCAGCCACCAAATGATGACCCCAAGCTTTTACAATCACGGCCAACAGGAGTATGTGACAACTTCAGTTCCTTCCCGAGTCCCCTGTTGACTTGCAGGGGGAATGGGTGTGCGGAGCTGGGCTCAGCTACAGTCTGCACGAGGACTGTGTGTGCCTCAGGACAGGTGCACTGATCTGCACCTCACTGCCCTGGTGCAGGTGCAGGATGGGCCCCCCGGCTGGGGCTCTACAAACGGGGAAAATTATGGGAGTTGTCCGATGGGTCAGACTTGGGTCAGTCACTGGAGCCAAAGCGACTGGTACTATGACTCACTAGTTCTAGGTCACATGCTAACGCGGTCCGATCTGTCTGGAGGAGGACCAGCCCCACCAGCACCCAAGGAGCAGGGAAGGGCAAGAAGAAGTCTATTTCAGAGCAGCTTGAAAGAAGGGATGTCGGGCAAATACAGCCACTAGGCACCACTCTCGCCGTCTTTCACCGTGTGATGTGGGCAGCGAATGTAATGTCTTTTAGCTCAAGATAAATGGCGATGATAATTTATCCGTCATAAGGTTGAAGATTAAATGAGCTAGCATACATAAAAAACAAAGTACTGTGTCTGGCATAGAGTAGGCACGTAGTAAATGTTCATTCTTTGGGTACTAAATAAATACCTGCATTTGAATTCTTTTTTAGAGGTCTTGGAGTGCTAATTTGAAAGCTTGGTTCTAATGTTTCTGACTGGGCTGGGAATCAGGGAGGCAACAAGGAGGAGAAATATTTCTTCTGCCAAATTGCCCTATAGAAGTCCCAGTAATTCCAGAATTTCCCTGTGCCCTTCAGCAACCATCTCTGGGACAAAAACGATGGCTACCCTTCCTTTACATGCATGCTCTCTGGTTGCTTCTTACCATCTGTCTATCCATCCATCCATCCTTCCTTTCCTTCATGAGGTATTTCTGAGCACCTATGAAAAGCCAGATGCTGAGCTAAGAACTGACTATACAGCCGTGTTTTAAATAAAGTCCCTGCCTTGTGGAGCTATATTCTGAGTAGCCTTTCAGATCTCAAATCCTATTTCAGCGATCTTGTAGACTGGGGGGTGGAGAGGGGAGGAACAGGCAAAAGACCCTCTCTAATGGAAGTCAGTGAAACTTTTCCATGTGTAGTTGCTATAATGCCATCTTTGGAAAAAAGAAGAAGTCCCGACTCTGAGCACAGGGCAAAGGTTAATGGAATGATTTTGGATACCTCTGCTTGGTAGAGAGAAATTCATGAAGGGAAAAAAAGACAGGAGTTCAGACTTTCCTGGATAGATTTGTAAGATGCCCTGACCATTGAAATCATCTCCAAATAACCCTTTTAAATCTAAAAAGAACAGTCTTGTTAATTAAATGTTTAGTGAATATTATAGCTGGCACATCAGTTTTAGGTAAAATTTATGAAGCAGTGGGCTGCATTTTATATGCTGCGTTATTTTATGACGGTCGTGACTATTAATAACAGCGTGCACTCTGTGGTCTCAACGTGGGCTCCTTTCCCGGAGCCTCTGATGATTCTGTTAACTGCACAGGGCAGAGCGGCCTGTCTTCATGTTACACATTAGGGAACCAGACTCAGATACCTGGGGCAGGGGTGGTGGGCGAGGAGTCGCAGGGCCAGAACCTTTTCGGCTTAAACTCCACATTGTTTCTTTTTTTTTTTTTTTTTGAATTTTATTTTATTTATTTTTTTATACAGCAGGTTCTTATTAGTCATCAATTTTATACACATCAGTGAATGCATGTCAATCCCAATATCCCAGTTCATCACACCACCACCACCACCCCCCCCGCCACTTTCCCCCCTTGGTGTCCATATGTTTGTTCTCTACATCTGTGTCTTTATTTCTGCCCTGCAAACCGGTTCATCTGTACCATTTTTCTAGGTTCCACGTATATGCGTTAATATACAGTATTTGTTTTTCTCTTTCTGACTTACTTCACTCTGTATGACAGTCTCTAGATTCATCCACGTCTCTACAAATGACCCAATTTCGTTCCTTCTTATGGCTGAGTAATATTCCACTGTATAAATGTACCACATCTTCTTTATCTATTCGTCTGTCGATGGGCATTTAGGTTGCTTCCATGACCTGGCTATTGTAAATAGTGCTGCAATGAACATTGGGGTGCATGTGTCTTTTTGAATTATGGTTTTCTCTGGGTATATGCCCAGTAGTGGGATTGCTGGGTCATATGGTAATTCTATTTTTAGTTTTTTGTGGAGCCTCCATCCTGTTCTCCATAGTGGCTGTACCAATTTACATTCCCACCAACAGTGCAAGAGGGTTCCCTTTTCTCCACACCCTCTCCAGCATTTGTTGTTTGTAGATTTTCTGATGATGCCCATCCTAACTGGTGTGAGGTGATACCTCATTGTAGTTTTGATTTGCATTTCTCTAATAATTAGTGACGTTGAGCAGCTTTTCATGTGCTTCTTGGCCATCTGTATGTCCTCTTTGGAGAAATGTCTATTTAGGTTTTCTTCCCATTTTTGCATTGGTTTGTTTTTTTGTTTTTTTTTAAATATTGAGCTGCATGAGCTGTTTATATATTTTGGAGATTAATCCTTTGTCCGTTGATTCATTTGCAAATACCTTTTCCCATTCTGAGGGTTGTCTTTTCGTCTTGTTTGTAGTTTCCTTTGCTTTGCAAAAAGTTTGAAGTTTCATTAGGTCCCATTTGTTTATTTTTGTTTTTATTTCCATTACTCTAGGAGGTGGGTCAAAAAAGATCTTGCTGTGATTTATGTCAAAGAGTGTTCCTCTTATGTTTTCCTCTAAGAGTTTTATAGTGTCTGGCCTTACATTTAAGTCTCTAATCCATTTTGAGTTTATTTTTGTGTATGGTGTTAGGGAGTGTTCTAATTTCATTCTTGTACATGTAGCTGTCCAGTTTTCCCAGCACCACTTATTGAAGAGACTGTCTTTTCTCCATTGTATATCCTTGCCTCCTTTGTCATAGATTAGTTGACCATAGGTGCATGGGTTTATCTCTGGGCTGTCTATCCTGTTCCATTGATCTGTATTTCTGTTTCTATGCAGTACCATATTGTCTTGATTACTGTACCTTTGTAGTATAGTCTGAAGTCAGGGAGTTTGATTCCTCCAGCTCCGCTTTTTTCCCTCGAGATTGTTTTGGCAATTTGGGGTCTTTTGTGTCTCCATACAAATTTTAAGATTTTTTGTTCTATTCTGTGAAAAATGCCATTGGTAGTTTGATAGGGATTGCATTGAATCTGTACATTGCTTTGGGTAGTATAGTCATTTTCACAATATTGATTCTTCCAATCCAAGAACATGGTATGTCTCTCCATCTGTTGGTATCATCTTTAATTTCTTTCAAAGGTGTCTTATAGTTTTCTGCATACAGGTCTTTTGTCTCCTTAGGTAGGTTTATTCCTAGGTATTTTATTCTTTTTGTTGCAATGGTAAATGGGAGGGTTTCCTTAATTTCTCTTTCAGATTTTTCATCATTAGTGTATAGGCATGCAAGAGATTTCTGTGCATTAATTTTGTATCCTGCAACTTTACCAAATTCATTGATTAGCTCTAGTAGTTTTCTGGTGGCATCTTTAGGATTCTCTATGTATAGTATCATGTCATCCGCAAACAGTGACAGTTTTACTTCTTCTTTTCCAGTTTGTATTCCTTTTATTTCTTTTTCTTCTCTGATTGCCATGGCTAGGACTTCCAAAACTATGTTAAGTAAGAGTGGTGAGAGTGTACATCCTTGTCTCGTTCCTGATCTTAGAGGAAAGGCTTTCAGTTTTTCACCATTGAGAATGATGTTTGCTGTGGGTTTGTCGTATATGGCCTTTATTATGCTGAGGTAGGTTCCCTCTATGCCCACTTTCTGGAGAGTTTTTATCATAAATGGGTGTTGAATTTTGTCAGAAGCTTTTTCTGTATCTATTGAGATGATCATATGGTTTTTATTCTTCAATTTGTTATTATGGTGTATCACATTCATTGATTTGCGTATATTGAAGAATCCTTGCATCCCTGGGATAAATCCCACTTGATCATGGTGTATGATCCTTTTAATGTGCTGTTGGATTCTGTCTGCTAGTATTTTGTTGAGGATTTTTGCATCTATATTCATCAGTGATATTGGTCTATAATTTTCTTTTTTTGTAGTATCTTTGTCTGGTTTTGGTATCAGGGTGGTGGTGGCCTCATAGAATGAATTTGGGAGTGTTCCTTCCCCTGCAAGTTGTTGGAAGAGTTTGAGAAGGATGGGTGTTAGCTCTTCTCTAAATGTTTTTTAGAATTCACCTGTGAAGCCATCTTGTCCTGGACTTTTGTTTGTTGGAAAATTTTTAATCACAGTTTCAATTTCATTACTTGTGCTTGGTCTGTTCATATTTTCTATTTCTTCCTGGTTCAGTCTTGGAAGGTTATACCTTTCTAAGAATTTGTCAGTTTTTTCCAGGTTGTCCATTTTATTGGCATAGAGTTGTTTGTAGTCGTCTCTCATGATCCTTTGTATTTCTGCAGTGTCAGTTTTTACTTCTCCTTTTTCATTTCTAATTTTATTGATTTGAGTCCTCTCCCTCTTTTTCTTGATGAGTCTGGCTAATGGTTTATCAATTTTGTTTATCTTCTCAAAGAACCAGCTTTTAGTGTTATTGATCTTTGCTATTGTTTTCTTTGTTTCTATTTCATTTATTTCTGCTCTGATCTTGAGGATTTCTTTCCTTCTGCTAACTTTGGGTTTTGTTTGTTCTTCTTCCTCTAGTTCCTTTAGGTGTAAGGTTAGATTCTTTATTTGAAATTTTTCTTGTTTCTTGAGGTAGGCTTGTATAGCTATAAACTTCCCTCTTAGAACTGCTTTTGCTGCATCCCATAGGTTTTGGATCATAGTGTTTTCATTGTCATTTGTCTCCAGGTATTTTTTGATTTCCTCTTTGATTTCTTCAGTGATCTCTTGGTTATTTAGTAACATATTGTTTAACCTCTATGTGGTTGTGTTTTTTACGTTTTTTTCCCTGTAACTGATTTCTAATCTCATAACATTGTGGTCAGAAAAGATGCTTGATATGATTTCAATTTTCTTAAATTTACTGAGGCTTGATTTGTGACTCAAGATGTGATCTATCCTGGAGAATGTTCCGTGTGCACTTGAGGAGAAAGCGTAGTCTGCTGTTTTTGGATGGAATGTCCTATAAATATCAATTAAATCTATCTGGTCTATTGTGTCTTTTAAAGCTTGTGTTTCCTTATTAATTTTCTGTTTGGATGATCTGTCCATTGGTGTAAGTGAGGTATTAAAGTCCCCTACTATTATTGTGTTACTGTCGATTTCCTCTCTTATAGCTGTTAGCAATTGCCTTATGTATTGAGGTGCTCCTATGTTGGGTGCATATATATTTATAATTGTTATATCTTCTTCTTGGATTGATCCCTTGATCATTATGTAGTGTCCTTCCTTGTCTCTTGTAACATTCTTTATTTTAAAGTCTATTTTTTCTGATATGAGTATAGCTACTCCAGCTTTCTTTTGATTTCCGTTTGCTTGGAATATCTTTTTCCATCCCCTCACTTTCAGTCTGAATGTGTCCCTAGGTCTGAAGTGGGTCTCTTGTAGACAGCATATATATGGGTCTTATTTTAGTATCCATTCAGCAAGCCTGTGTCTTTTGGTTGGAGCATTTAATCCATTCATGTTTAAGGTAATTATCGATATGTATGTTCCTATGACCATTTTCTTAATTGTTTTGGGTTTGTTTTTGTAGGTCCCTTTCTTCTCTTGTGTTTCCCACTTAGAGAAGTTCCTTTAGCATTTGTTGTAGAGCTGGTTTGGTGGTGCTGAATTCTCTTAGCTTTTGCTTGTCCATAAAGCTTTTGATTTCTCCATTGAATCTGAATGTGATTCTTGCCGGGTAGAGCAATCTTGGTTGTAGGTTCTTCCCTTTCATCACTTTAAGTATACCATGCCACTCCCTTCTGGCTTGTAGAGTTTCTGCTGAGAAATCAGCTGTTAACCTTATGGGAGTTCCCTTGTATGTTATTTGTCGTTTTTCCCTTGCTGCTTTCAATAATTTTTCTTTGTCTTGAATTTTTGCTAGTTCAATTACTATGTGTCTTGGTGTGTTTCTCCTTGGGTTTATCCTGTCTGTGACTCTCTGCACTTCCTGGACTTGGGTGGCTATTTCCTTTCCCATGTTAGGGAAGTTTTTGACTATAATCTCTTAAAATATTTTCTCGGGTCCTTTCTCTCTCTCTTCTCCTTCTGGGACCCCTATAATGAGAATGCTGTTGCATTTAATGTTGTCCCAGAAGTCTCTTAGGCTGTCTTCATTTCTTTTCATTCTTTTTCTTTATTCTGTTCTGTAGCAGTGAATTCCACCATTCTGTCTTCCAGGTCACTTATCCATTCTTCTGCCTCAGTTATTCTGCTACTGATTCCTTCTAGTGTATTTTTCATTTCAGTTATTATATTGTTCATCTCTGTTTGTTCTTTAATTCCTCTAGATATTTGTTAAATATTTCTTGCATCTTCTCGATCTTTACCTCCATTCTTTTTCTGAGGTCCTGGATCATCTTCACTATCATTATTCCGAATTCTTTTTCTGGAAAGTTGCCTATCTCCACTTCATTTAGTTGTTTTTCTGGGGTTTTATCTTGTTCCTTCATCTGGTACCTAGCCCTCTGCCTTTTCATCTTGTCTATCTTTCTGTGAATGTGGTTTTTGTTCCACAGGCTGCAGGATTGTAGTTCTTCTTGCTTCTGCTGTCTGCCCTCTGGTGGATAAGGCTATCTAAGAGGCTTGTGCAAGTTTCCTGATAGGAGGGACTGGTGGTGGGTAGAGCTGACTGTTGCTCTGGTGAGCAGAGCTCAGTAAAACTTGAATCCGCTTGTCTGCTGATGGGTGGGGCTGGGTTCCCTCCCTGTTGGTTGTTTGGCCTGAGGCGACCCAACACTGGAGCCTACCTGGCTCTTTGGTGGGGCTAATGGCAGACTCTGGGAGAGCTCACTCCAAGGAGTACTTCCCAGAACTTCTGCTGCCAGTGTCCTTGTCCTCACGGTGACACACAGCCACCCCCCGCCTCTGCAGGGGACCCTCCAACACTAGCAGGTAGGTCTGGTTCAGTCTCCCCTAGGGTCACTGCTCCTTCCCCTGGGTCCTGATGTGCACACTACTTTGTGTGTGCCCTCCAGGAGTGGAGTCTCTGTTTCCCCCAGTCCTGTCGAAGTCCTGCAATCAAATCCCTCTAGCCTTCAAAGTCTGATTCTCTAGGAATTCCTCCTCCTTTGCCAGACCCCCAGGTTGGGAAGCCCGACTTGGGGCTCAGAACCTTCACTCCAGTGGGTGGACTTCTGTGGTATAAGTGTTCTCCAGTTTGTGAGTCACCCACCCAGCAGTTATGGGGTTTGATTTGATTGTGATTGCACCCCTCCTACCATCTCATTGTGGCTTCTCCTTTGTCTTTGGATGTGGGGTATCTTTTTTGGTGAGTTCCAGTGTCTTCCTGTCGATGATTGTTCAGCGGTTAGTTGTGATTCTGGTGTTCTTGCAAGAGGGAGTGAGAGCAGGTCCTTCTACTCCACCATCTTGAACCAGTCTCCTCCACATTGTTTCTAATCTGCCATTGTTGCACCTGGGGGTCGGGAGTGGGCAGCAGGATGCATGTGATGGGAGCACACATTTCCACGCACTTCGTGGAACTTTGAATGTGCTGCTCTAACCCAGTGTTTCAACAATTTGACTTTGCCTTTGTAGCACCTTGTCAGTGGTGTCTCAGCCTTCTTTAGGGTTGAGACCTTGGTGACGGCCTTACCTGGTGTCGCGTTGCTGTAATAACCAGGAAGTTGGTCTACCCGGGCAGGACTGAGGAAGCCCCACTCCCCAAATCTGCTCCTCTGTGACGGGGACAGTGGAGCAGAGGTCAGGAACCCAGACCAGATCCCAGCACCTCCTCCTAAGATTACGAAGAAACTAACCAAGGGATTCCTACCCCTCACCATATTTCATCTCCTTCCTCTGCAGCAGGAAGGGAACGGTACCCCCTGCTTAGGCTGCTACGGATGCTGGATGAGCCTTATCCGCTATGTGGGGAGTGGGCGGTGAAGGTGTTCATTCAAGAATGAAAACACACACACACACACACACACACACACACACACACACAAACACACACCCCAAATAACTCACACGCGTATACATATTACAAACAGGCTGTAAACTTTTGTGTCTCACAGGAAGTGATGGGTACACTTGTCAGAATGAATCGAATGATGGAATTTGGATAATTATCTCGGGAAGTTTCACGTGAGCAGAGGAGAGGAGAGCTAGTACCTTGAGGAGTGCGCAGTGTGGAAATTCGTCCTCCCGAAGTTGTCTTTGCCAGCCTAGCCGGTGCTGGAGATTTCATCACTGGTCCACTGTTCCTTGTGTCTTAGAACTGTTTTCTCTAAAGGACACTTGAGGTGCAATGCTTCTGAGAAAGCAGATTCTCCACAAGTGAACGGTCCTGAAATGCAAAGATACGAGTTGCAAACTACCACTGGTTGAGGAAAGATGTGGGAGATTTCACACTCAAAGATCCATTCTTCAAATTTCAGTTTTGTACCTGAAGGAGGGGCTACATCCTCAAGTAGCTCGAAAGTAGCTTTTTCTTTTTTTTTTTTCTTTTTTAAATTCATGCCCTGAATGTAGGATTTGTAAAAGCATGTTGACACTTGGTTGAGTTCTGAGTCAGGCTTTATCAGTCTCCCGTCAGCCTCCTTCACGCAGGAAAGCTCTCATGGGGACTGAGGTGAGACACACACACCCACACCCACACACCCCACACACCGTACACCTCACACACACACCACACACAATATACCACACATACACCGTGCATGCATACACCACTCCCACACTCACACTCTATACACTATATGCTACACACACGTGCCCCCCACACACATACACACAGAGGAAGGAACCCCGCCTGTGTAGACCCTGACTCCACACTGTCACTTGCTGTGACACCGCACAAGCCACTGGACCCTCTGAGCCTTGGCTTCGTCCTTGAGGCTTTAGTGTGTTACCACCTTTCCTGCCTCTGGCGCAGAATCCATGTAGGGGCGGTTGCCGCGTGGGAAGATTCTCTGTGGCCGGGTGGGCCTCCTCACTGAACGGCCGGCAGGTCTTCCCCTCAGACCCCCGCTGGGGTATCCAGGCCCTGCCATCTCCCCCCGGGCCGTCTACACCAAAGGCACCTTGTGAGTTAGACGCCATCTAGTCTGCATCGTGCTTCCACCAGCAAGTCTGTGCCAGCGCCTTCTTTTAACCTGCACTGAACCTCAGTCATATAATAAGAGAGATGTTACTCAGCTCTTATCCCGAATTATTTCATAACAGCCACACGTGGAATATACCTTTACTACATCTCCTGCATTCAGTACAGGAGAGGAAACGGCTAGGGTAACCTCAGCTTGCCAGGGACCGAGATTGTTCTAGGAGCACGAGACTTGCAGTCTTAAAACTGTGACACCGTAAAAGTGAGGCACAGAGACGCTATGTCACTTTCTCAGGGTCACACAGCTAGGAAGTAGCAGAGCTGGGATTTGAAGCTACCCAAGCATGTCAGCTCTACATCCCTCAGCTTCAAGTTCCCATCTGAGCTCTGTAACCTGGCTCAGCTCTCACCATCCCCACTATGGGGAAAATTTTTCAAGGTTAATGATATGCAAATAAAAATAAAAATGTGTCAAGATTAATGATGTATCTCATAAATTATGTACATCAGGACATTCTCATATATTTGTCCAAACTACATGTAAAGTAAGAATAGGAAACAGCAAGGTATTAAAAATCTAACAGAAATTTAAAATACAAAGCATAAATACTACATATGCAGGCATAATAGTCCTGAAAAGATAAAACTGATCAGACTACTTAAAATTAACGACTGCTAAACATACAGGGAACAGGCAAAGCGGCGAGAGGCAGGTTAGAGAGAGAGCACTGTGGATGTGGGACCTGAGCTGGAAGGAACCTCAGTTTTACCCAGATCAGATTTAGAAAATTGGGAAGGAGAGATTTCTAGGTAGAAAAGCAGCAGGAGAAAAAGCAGGCAGGCAGGCAGGCAGGACAAAACCTACTGATGCAAGCGTTCCAGGGGAGCCTGGGAAAGGCTGGGAAAGGGGATGAGAGCCGGGGTCCAGGGCACCCGTGCACATCATTTGTCAGACGCCCACACGCAGGGTGTGGGTTACCCCTCAGACAAGCCAGAACTCCAAGTCCATTTTGACCCCATTTTTTTTATTGGAGTATAGCTGCTTTACAATGGTGTTAGTTTCTGCTGTACAACAAAGTGAATCAGCTATATGTATACATACATCCCCTCCCTCTTGGACCTCCCTCCCACCCCATCCATCCCACCCATCTAGGTCACCACAGAGCACCGAGCTGATCGCCCTGTGCTACACAGCAGGTTCTCACTAGCTCTCTATTTTACACATGGTAGTGTATTTATGTCAAACCTAATGTCCCAATTCATCCCACCCTCCCTTTCCCCCCGTGTCCACATTTTTCACATGTATGTATTTGAGTGTTTGGGGGGAGTCTCTACAATCCACTTCCATAAACTTTATAAATTATAATTTTTCACGATTATAAAGGCTACTAAAAACGAACAATATTCAGATAGGCAGTATTTCCTGTAAGTTACTATGTGCAACAGACAATTTGAACACATTTGCCCAAACCAGTCAAGTCGTGATGAGGGAAATAATAATACATAATAATAAAAATCAAATTAAAATAGCACAAAAATACCCAAACAACCCCATTTTCCAATTTCCAGTCTTGCTTTCAACTGAGAATCCATGTTCCTGAGAGTCCCTCCTGACTGACATACCAAAGAGTTAAGGCCTATAAAGTTTGAGTTTCTTAAATGCAGTTATCCAAACTCCACTGGAGCCTCCAATTGTGGGAGTGCTTTTGCCCAGCAGTGTTTCAAGCCAAGAGACACCACGCTGTATAATCAAGGACTTGATCACAGCCATAATCACCCACGGAAATGCCAGCATTAAAAAGACATTCCTGATACTTGGAGGTGCAATTCACAAGTGAGAAGACTGCATACATTTGCACAAAGAAAAATAATTTACACCTCTGTGAGCTATAGAATAAGTTGCCCCATATTTATGTATGTATGTTTACCGCTGGGCTGTACACTGCAGCTCAATATTCTAATTACTCCTGAATCAATCCCATTTTCCTCTCTATGGAGGGAAAAGAGCTATAGGCTCCTCTGTGCATATTCTTCAGAGAGATCTCAGCTCTTCCGCCTCCAAGTGTATCTTATAGTTGGAGGATGTCCTTCTTCAGAATCATTGGGGTTGTGTATCAAAATGCAGATTCATAGGACCTGAACAGTGCATAAGTTCAGGGATTCAGACACGTAAGATCTGCTCTCCAGGGGTCTTTATGCACTCTGGTTGGGAGGATCACTGGTATACAGGTGCAAGAAGACAGGTCCTTTTTCTCAGCAGCTCGCCCATGGCAGTGCTAGAACTGAGTCCTGGAAGACTCATTTTGCACTCTAGATCTTTTGCAACACGGCCTCACCAACCCAAGTTCAAATGCAAGAGGGATGGCAAAAATGCAGAGTACAAGCACTATCCCCCAAACCTTTTATTGATGAAATCTCCTCACCACTCCCAGAATCGTCCAGGGAAAGTAGGTGACTTGCTTGACATGTTTTGCAAGTTGCAATTAAATATTCACAGAGCAAAAATTCATACGTAGTTCTTTGTCGTACACGAAATACGTGCAAAGGGTCTATTATCGCCGGCAAACAGTGTTTCTTAAACTGTACGCCGTCTTGACTGTGAAATCAAACCCATCCTGCCCCATGAGTGTCTGCTCCTCTTCGTTGCATGCATGCTTTACCTGCATTTGCTGCATTTTTACGTGTTTGCAGAAGCTTCACCTGCTAATGAGTTAAGGCCAGCCGGTGGGTACACTGCTTCACTCTCTCAAAGCAGCTCCTCACTTCCATGAAAAGTTCACAGCACACTTGCTCCAGTAGCCTTCTCTCACTTTCTCCTCCCCCACCCGGCCTCCTGGAGTCTCTGGTGGGTCTTCTGACCCTCCCTATCCCCCGCCTCCTGTAACACAGCCTGGGGTGCCGCCAGCCTACACGTGCAGGTTTGTGTAACACGTGCTGGTGTGACTTGGTGTTTGTCTTCGGTTCCCCATGGACCACGCGATGCCAAGGCATGGAGGCACCTGCCACTTCTTTCCTGAACCCTGAGGCTGCCCACTCAACATTCTGCAGACTTAGCTCCAGGCCTCTGTTCACAGCCCGTGCACCATCAGTGCTGCCAAAGGCCAGGCTCTGTGACCCTTCTTCTCCCTTGACCTCCTGGTGGGTAGACTGGAAGTGCTTCCTGCCACCCACAGAATGGAACTCGGTTTCCCCAAGTGTTAATTGTATAAACCCAGGAGAACCAAGCTGCTTTGAGTCCATCGGTGTGAGCTAGCCTCTTCGCTGTCACCACACAAACTCACGCAGCCTTTCTGTTTTCCCTTTTTTCCCCCTCACAGACTATTTTTCAAAACCCTCAGTAAAGACGTTTAATAATCAAGTTGGTAGATTAGCATATAAAACCAGTCTTAACTGACTTTGAGTTCAGTCTTTATTTGAGGCGGTGATGGCTGATATTGACTATTGCATAGAATTATGAGAAACCCCTGAACAGTCAGCTCCAGTGGAGCCCAGATCTATTTTTTAAAACTAGTTATTGATTTCTGCAAATAGGCTTTCCTGGAGGCTCCCGCAGATCCTGGTCCTTAGGTGAAGCGTGAAAGGTGATGGATAGGGAGGGCGAGTGCATTTTCCCTTTGTTCATCTACATTCTTATTAATAATAATATCTCTCATTTATAACTCCTCTCATCCTCGGGCATCGTGAAGTGCTTTGCAGGCATAATAATGCTGTGTGGAGCGATCCATCTCCGAGCCCGGGGAGAAACACAGCTGTTGTCTGGCTACACTGCTCGGCTGGACCGCAGCTCGGGACCCCGCAGCTGTTTCAGGGAGACAGTTACAGGTGCTGAGACTGGAGTGGGGCTGAGCCCTTTGACCAAACAGCCACCTGTGTGGTGATGGGCTCTGCACCTTCTAGTGGCCCTGAGTCCCCGACCACTGCACCAGGTCCGGGTGGCAGCGGATCCTGTTTTCTCAAAGAGACGACCCATCTAAGAACAGTGTCTACTTTCCCCCTTCCAAAAAAACAGGAGGTAAAACATTAACTAGGCAAGTCTGCTGGGTTGTGCTGTGTCTGCAGATGTGTGCTCCCCCTTCACCCATGGGCAGCGGGGGCAGTGATAGCATTTTATGTGGTGCTGTCATCATCCAGGCTTGTATGCATCTCCCCTGCAAAGCTCTCGCTTTGTATCTCTTAATGGCAAAAAGGCAATATAGAAGAAAAACTATTTGGGCTCAATAGGTCAACCTGTAAGAGGAGGCTGTGGTCAGACGGTCACTTGTCACTTATCAATTGTGTGACCTTGGGCAAGTGGCTTCACCTCTGAGCCTCAGTTCCCTCATCTGTATGAGGAGAATGACAATAGTACCCATCTCTTAGGGCTGTTGGACCACTGAACAAGAGAGTTCAAGCCATGCTTATCATGACACCTGCCTCACAGGAAGCCCTAAATGCCAGCATTACTGTTACTATTCTATAGATGAGGTCACAACCCCATCCAAAAGTTGGAGAGCCATCTTTGAACCCCTTATGATTAATTTTTATCAGGCTCTTTTCCTCCTCATTGGTGGATAGCACCTTATAAATATTAAAAACATGATGGTTGGTTAAAAAGCAAAATAAGAGAGCAGAGGAAAGCACGAGAGGGAAAGAATGGTAAGCTCAGTTTCCCTTCCCAGGCGTTTGCCGTCAGGATTTACAGGTGACTTCTTGTAAGTGTGTATTGTATAAAGTAATTTTTCAGATCATTGGGACATTCCAAAATCTACCTTCTCCAGGAAAACTTTCCGTCTCCATCAGCAAGGAAATCGCTGGCCCTTCCAAACCATATCGGGAGGTTCCATGATGAGAGTGTCTCAGGTCCCACTTCTAATTAGCAGCCCAGATTCCTCCCACCCCAAGCAGCCCATCCACTGTGTCCTGTGCAGGGTGTCGGTGCCTCCCGCTCATCGATGGCTTCGGTCAGTGGTTTTACTTCACTGTGCTTTGAACTAGCTGTGTGTGTTCAGATCACTGCCTGTGCTTAGAAAGCAGACTCTCAAAGCGTAAGCATTCTGTCTGGTTTTTTCCCAAGCACCAGGCCCAGCACGCTGTCCTGTCATGGGCGAGCAGATGCTCACATGTCCCCGGGTGCCCGTGGTTCGGGGTGTGCTATTTTGTTGTGTGCACTGGGTGTAGATTACGTTCCACGAGCTCAGTGGCGGTTGTATGAGCAGGACGCTGGCTTAATTACCTCTCCTGATAGCTGGTGAGGATCAGAGGACAGGTGAGCTGGAATGCCGAGTGGCACCAGCTGCCATTTCCCATTTCCTTACTGTCCCCAGCCTTGTCCACGAGAGGCAAGGTTAGAAATGACATCCAGTTATCACTGCTTTTCTCCAGTGACATGTGGCTCATACCTGTACGTGGGCGAGAGTCTTTCCTTCCTCCACGTGACAGAGGGAGAAAGCTCTGTGCTCCCCATTCCCCTGGTGACCCTCCGTCCAGCTACCCTGGTGATCTTGTGACCGCCTGCCCCAACTCCCCTGGTTACCATCCCTCCAGCTGAGATACAGGAACCCGACTTCTGTTGAGCAAATCTTATCTGCAGCTGTGTCCTCAGCTTGTGACCCAGGATCTATTACAGAAATTCTGGACTAGGGACTAACAGATCTTCTTGAACAGAGGGGTATACCGAGGGCTCTCGCTTGGAGTCCGCATTTGCCTCTTGAGGTCATTAATAAAGACAGTCTCTTCGTCCCTGGAGTCACAGGCACAACTCGGAGATGTTGAAGGTTTGATTCCTGACCTCCTCAATAAGGCCAATATCACAATAAAGTGAGTCTCATGAACTTTTTGGTTTCCCAATGCATATGAAAGGTATGTTTATACTGTACTGTAGTCTATTAAGTGTGCAGTAGCATATGTCTAAGAAAACAATGTCCATACCTTAATTTAAAATACTTTATTCCTAAAAAATGCTAACCATCATCTGAGGCTTCAGCAAGTTGTAATGTTTCTGCAGTAGAAACATCAAAGACCACCGATCACTGATCACCATAACAGATATAATAATAATGAAAAAGTTTGAAATATTGCGAGAATTACCAAAATTTGACACAGAGACCCGAAGTGAGCAAAAGCTGTTGGAAAGATAGCGCCCATAGACTTGCTGGACACAGGGTTGCCACAAACCTTCAATTTGTAAAAAATGCAGTGTCTGTGAAGTGCGATCAATCCATGCACAACAAAGCGAGGTGTGCCTGTGTGATTATTTCTAAGAAAGTATTCTGGCCCCAAAATTCAGGAAAATAACGTATTTCAGCGTCAAAAGTCAATGGCCCGCTCGCTCTTTTGCAGTCGTTCATTTACGCGGACGCGCCCTCTTACATGCCTGTAAGGACCGTGCATTCCCAAAGCCTAGCCTCTGGCCCGTGACAGCTGCTGGACGGCTGTTTGCAGGAAGACTGGAGGCGGGTATTTAAGGAGCAGGAGAGTCCACAGTGTGACTCCCTCAGTGAGGCTGCAAGTGTGTGGTCGTTGCTTAGGCTAAGTGTCTGATAGGTCGGTTAGAACAATCCACACAAGGCACATGTGAAGCAGAGGGGAAGGGATTGGGGAAAAAGAGATTAAAATCCATTCCTTGCTCAGGTCCACTAATGCGAAATTTTCTGAAGGATGTAGGAAAAAAGAAAAGGTAAAAGAAGACAATTTCTTAATGGGATTTCTTGAAGTTGGCGTGCATGAACCCAAATCTTCAAAGGAGAGCCTTGCCTCTCCACACTATTAACGAATTTTTTAACTCTGAAGTTGTTTGGTCTCATTCCCTTAGCTCAGAAAAACCACCCTCTAACATTGCCAGGGGCCAGGCAAGAGCTTTGGACGCTGGTTTGTTCTTATCGGTCGGTCTTGAACGCCACCCTCTGCCCACCCTCTGACGCTGAGTTCCCAGGAAGCAGAGGAGAAGAAAGAACCCCAGCTGCTTGCTCCACGGTGCAGAGAGCTCAGGGCAGAGGAAATACTTGCGGGGGCGCTCCCAGGGCTCTGACCCCCCCCGCCCCTCGTGGGGATGCGGGCTCCTTCTCAGGAGACTCTGATGGGACGGGGCTCTTGAATTAGGACTAAAGCGTAGGAACGAGTCGGGTTAGAGGCAGCCAAAGGGCTTTAAGGGCTTTTCCAGGTAGCCATGTGCAGAGTTTGTGGGTGAGGCGATGGGAAGTCCTATGGGGAAGAAGGAAAGGCAGGCGGGGCTCAACCCAGGGGGACCGGCCCCCTATCTACCCATCCATCTCCCACCTGGCCTGACTCGTGGACATGGACAGGCCGTTTGTGAGACCCTCTTCCTGTGTATGTTTACGTGGGCACCCAGCATCCCTGCCAGGCACTGCGGCTTGTTATTTTGACTGATTGCAGGCCAGTGATTATGTTGCAGTGGCGGCGGCCACTCATTAGCTCGGGCGGGCCAGCCAGAAGCTATCATCTCATTCCGACCACATCCGCCCCTGGAGGTGAATATTCAACAGGAATTGATCTCCTTAATGAGAACACAGCCCGCACCACTTCGATGAACAGCACTGGAATTTTAAACAGTTAATGATGACAGAGAGTTCAGCATGTGCCCACGTGCGCACCGGGGGGGCACGTGGGTGTGTGAGGACGTTGACACACAGATGGCGGGTGGGCGCTAGGCCAGTGCTGGGCCACGAGCCTTGGGGCACGTCCTGGAGAGCAGCCCTGAGCCGCTGGTGGCTGGAGCGAGAGGGGCCCTGCTCTCAAGGAAATCCCTGAAGGGAAACGCTTGGGGACGTGCCCTTCACTCCATGCCCGTAGGGCTGCCTGGGATGCCCTCCAGGACACTCTGTCCAGAGCCTGCCCAGTGCCCCTTGGCTGTGACAGACAGCCGTGGGACACGCCCCCTCCCCGGGATGATGAAGATGAATGCTGTGGTCCAGGAGGGCAGATCTGCCTTCCAAACAAAAGAGCTCCTCTTTTCTAAAACTTGGCTGGAAGACCTCCTTCCCCAAACCCAAGGAACATAATTAAGAATAGGCTGAAATGGACAAGAAGACATGATAATTGATTGTGGCCTTTCTGCCTGGCAGCTGCACTTAATTAACCTTTAGATTCAAATATCAAGCGGTGTCTGCATGGGGAGGCTGGGCAGGGGCTGTCTGACCACACTCATCTCCGCTCGCCGAGGGGCTGGTTCAGAGGTCACCTTGGGGCTGTGCCATCCCCATTCCCACCGGAACGTTGCTCGTGTACGTAGAGTTTCTACGCAGATCCTCAGGGTCACGAGGGCGTCCGGCACAGCGTGACGCTGTTGCAGTTCTCTCTGTAGCTTTGAGAACTAGCGCCGGCCCGTGGGAGTCCCTCCTTGGGGTCTTCTCAGCCGTGCTTTCAGAAGGCAACCAAGGCACAGGCCAGATGCCCGTGTCCAGACAACGAGGGTGGGATGGTCCTCACTGGTCCTTCTGTCTCACAAGCCTGTGGGTCGTAATCGCTCAGAGGAACACCTCCTTTGAGAACAAAGCCCGGCGAGTGTGAGGCCTGCAGGTGGGCACAGGGGTTGGGAGGGGCTGCTCGCTCACACTCAGCAAACCGCAGAGGCCGCGGGCCCGGCCGGGGCTCCCGGGAGCTGCGCGCAGTCGGGCTTTGTCCGCCCTCCTTCATCCTTCAAGGGCTGACACCGGCGGCATGATTTCAGCTGCCCTGTCTTTGAGGCTTGTTGCTGGGGGACAGAGCAGTGTGCCTCGGGCATACAGGGCCGGGTGATGCCCTGTGTCCCCGGACACTCCCGCCCTTTGGGATCCGGCAGAGGCTCTCTCCGGCACAAGCCCAGTTGGGGCTCTTTAGTGTCTGGCTTCTCAGGGGCTGGTGTGGAACCAGCAGCAGCACAATGGACTGTCTGACCTCTAGATACAGTTCGGAGCGCAATTTCTGTCTCTCTTCCTCCGATCTCACTGGTAATCTGGCTTCAAAAGAGGGTCAGACTTTTGTGACCTGCAGAAGGGCATGTCTGAGTCGACATGGGTTTTGAAGGTTGGTTGTAGTGTTTCTGGCTCTGCTCTGTCTACATATCAAAACAAGAAAAGAGAGAGAAAAAAGGAAAGACAGGCAAAAAAAGAAAGAAAAGAGGAAAGCACAGAAAAGAAAGAATGTGATTATTCACATTTTTTTTCTCTTATTCCCTGCATGTTCTATTCCTTTTAGAATTTTTTCAAAAGCAACCCTAGTTATTAGACTCTTCAATAAGAGAGTAATTACTTTTACCGAAGACAGTTTTAGCAGGAATACAGTGGGTCCCAAGGAAGCGAGATCTCAGCTCCCCAGGGCCAGCTGGCTCCCCTCCTGTCACAGCTACAGTTGTCAAGAGTCCGGCACCCTTGTCTCCTTTTCTTTGGACCAGTCTTTTAGTTTCTGGGAAACGGAAGACTGTTATTCAGGAAGACTCCTGGTCCGTCGTTCATCCGTCGCTCCAGGAGTGGGTATGTTATTCCTCCTTCTTCAGGCAGCGCTGAGACTGGCGGTGTCAGCCGTCCGCGGTGGTCCAGGGATAAAGAAAAGTGGGACGGCGACTGCCCAGCTGAGCACTGACTGGTATCATGAACAAGGACTAAAGGAAAAAAGTATCCTCTGAGAGGAGAGGGACCCAGAGTGTGGTTCTCAGATACTGAATTCCCTATGAATCACCTGGGAAGCTTATTAAAAACGCCTTTCGCCAGGCGCCACGCGCAGAGATTCTGAGTGATTAGCTCTGAAGTGGGGCCCAGACATCTGCACTTGCACAAGGACACTGCGGTGACTCTTCTCTAAGTGGTTCCCGGGTCCTACCTGGACAGACGTTAGTGACGCTCTTCTGAGGACATTTCTCCCACATAGGCCAGCGTGGACCACGACCACAGGCCCAAGTGTAAAGGAGCAGGATGGGCTGTGCTTGCCAGTGTGTCGCAGTGTCTTTCGTTGCACGTGACGTGTCTGTGTGTACAGGCGTGGGGCACACGGGGCGTGCAGAAATAGGCTTTAGAGGCTTCCTCTTTCTCCCTTTCCTTTTTATTCACTGTGGCAGATACCGCAGGTGGCAGGGAAAATCTCTAAAATGGCCTCCGTGCGAGGTTTCATCCTAATTCCGGGTACCCGTGAATATGAGGGACACACCTAGCACTCCAGTGGTTGTGTTAACGTGACATGGCACAGCTGACCTAAGATAGGACCAGCATCCTGGGTTTTCCAGATGGGTCCAATGTTATTGCATAAACGCTTAAAGCAGAAAACTTCCTCCAGCTGGTGACAGAAAGAGACGTCAGGGAGATTAGAGGCACCAGGGGAGATTGGCTTTGAGGACAGAGGGTACCGCATGCCAAGGAATGCAGGTGGTCTTTTGGAGCCAAGAGCCCGAGGAATCAGGGACCTCGGTCTCACCTGGACCTGAACTCAGACAACAGCCAAAGTGAGCATAGTTGCAGATTCTTCCCCAGAGCCTCCAGGTAAGAACCCAGCCTGGTCAACACCTTGATTTGAACCTTGGGAGACCCTGAGCAGAGAAGCTCACCAGCCCACCTGGACTTCTGACCCTCACGACTGTGCGATGACAAACAGCTTTAAGCCACCACATTTTTGGTAATTTGTCAGCAATAGAAAATTACTATACCCAGGGAATATGAAATGAAGAAAATATTGCCTTGTCCTTCAGGATCTCATGAAACCCAAGAGGCCAGCGATACACAACCAACTGAAATATGATGTACTGAGCATTTATTGAAGGAGGAGCCCCAGGAACTACGGAAAGCAGGACAGGGTCCTACGTGCTCAGTGTGGCAGGAGTGAGGCAGGGAGGCAGTGTCACAGAGAAGGTGGTGTAGGGCCTGGGTCTTGGAGGACATTAGTGGGGGAGGACACAGGCAGAGGAGACACAGGACCAAAGGCAGAGTGGTCTGAAAGTACCTGTGAGGAGTGGGAAGGAAGACAGAGCCACCTGAGGCGGGAGCCTGGAACAGGTGGACAGTCACACAGATGCCCTTGGAAGTTAGGCAGTGGTCAGTGGAGAGGTTTTACACATCCTGCCAGAGATCAGGCAGTACCCTGCGTTTGCTACGGGGAGCTGGAAGTTGGGAAGCACAGAGTGACCGATCAGGTGTGTCTACTTGGAACTCAGGCACCAGAATTAATTATAACTGTGACCCCTGCCACACTCTCGCAACTGTTAGGGCCATGGCTTTGCCCTCATTCTCCCTCCCTCCCTCCTTCTTTCCCACCTTCTTGATATAATGCAAACTTTTGAGCATCCCCCCAACACAGAAGCCAGAACATTGACCTTGGTCTACCTGTGTGTATCCCCTCCTATCTTCCAACTTCTATCTATTGATCGATTGATTAATCCATTACTCTGTCAATCTATCAGTTGATCTATCTTGCAACATATCTACCTGGTTTTGTCCTATCTATGCATGTTTTTCAGCTGTATAATACGGTTCAGATTTTTTTCTAATTTAGAAGATGGCATCATCCTCTTTGTAACCTCCTGTGTTTGGAATTGCCATGCTCAGTTCCATCCATGTGTTGTCTGTAGCTATATACCTCATTCATTTTGATCGCTGCATGTTATTCCATTAAGTGAACACACTGAGATGAATCGATCCATCCTTTTATTCTTCAGGTTCTGGGGATTTGGGAGGTTTAGGCAAGAGTTTTCTTAATAGAAAATATGGCACCAGAACTAGGTTGGGGAAGAGAGGCCAGGCTGGAAACGGACAGATAAATTGGTCGTGATCAGTGTTCAGACTGGCTGGCGTAGGAGATAGTTTCATTCAACTCAGATTGGAATATTAGACTCTTTTCTCCCACTGGACCTCCTGTGCCCATGCAGAAGGAAGCCTCATCTCCCTGATCCCTGGGGTCCAAGAGGACAGAGCAGAGCCGATATCTCAAAGTACAAGTGCATTCCATGCATCACAGAAGGGAAGCAAAGATCTCCTGCATGGAAATACAGATGCCCTCTGCATCCTGCTGGTGGAGGGACGGTGGCATTTGGATGAACGGTGAGGCCCCCAGCGATGCTTCACACCCCCCTCCATGGGGAAGAGGCCTGTGATGGGATAACCGTCTTGAGATGGAGAAGCGGCAGGAACAGAACATTTTGCAGCCTAACAGGCAAGAATTGAATACAGCACTGGGTTTTTCTGACACTGTACTACCAGCTCACCACGTGCTGCAGGTGCGGGTACCACCTTGCGGTTCCAGAAGGGCACAGGGCCCCTCACTGACTCCTGAGGGATGCTGCAGAGGCTGACCACGCGCTGCCACGTGAATTTACGAGGTAGACCAGGGGGCGTTTCTGACCATCTCTCTTTAAAAATATGTTACAAAAAAGGGTGGTAGACGAGAGGTTTTTAATTTGTATTAGAAGTTATCCATACATTTAATTTCTTCTGTCAAGTGGACCATTATGCATACAGTGAGTACTTATCTTTATCATCCTAAAATACTTCATCTTCAAAGAAGATGTTTAAATAAAGCTTTGTTAGAATGCTTAAAGATGACGTGCCGTACTGAGTTTCTTTTTAATGAAATTTGGTCTTCTTGTGGGGCTGGCATGAATTGGATGTGTAGCTCATTTAAACTAGGTTTTCGTAATCCATTGCATTATGTTAAACATGTAATTTTTGAGGTATTGTGCACTCACCAAAAAGTGATTTAGGTCATGACAAAAGGGAAGGTTCTTGTATTTTTTCCCAATTTCAAGAGGGGTTTTATCATGCATAATTGACTGCCTTTTTCTTTGTGCAGCAGGGCCCAAACAGTATGGGGGAAGCAAAGTCAGCTTCACCGGGAAAAATGGTTCTAGTGTCAGCTCTACCACTAAATAGCTATGTGACCAAGAGCCATCGCCTGCCTCTCTGTGCCTGTTCCCTCGTTTGTACAATGAGGGGGTGGATTAGGTAACGCTGGTGCAGATTCCTGTGGGAGCTGCCAGCCCAGTTCAGATGCAGATAAACATGCTGGCCAACAAGAAGTGAGCCATCTGTGAGTCTTGGTCAGGATGCCGAGATGCCCAGGGTGCTATGGGAAAGCCCGACTGCAAAACTTCAGGATTAGAAGATCTCTCAATTCCATCTTTATTTTTAATTTAACTAATTTAAACTATGAGTTAGTTTCTGCCATGTGCAACATGCAGCTTTGTTAAAGAAAACTCTTCTTTGAGAGATGTTTACATTGAATTGTTTTACATTGAATTGAATTAACAGACAGATTCACATTTCCCCTCTTTGTTTTACAAGTGCTTCCACCCCAAATCTTCTAGGGTTCTGTAGTTGTGTGGGCTCCAGAAGTCAAGCAGGAGGTTGAGGTTGATGCTGAAGGCCTGAGATAAACACAAAGGATGATGATGATGATGATGATGATGGTAATGATGGTGATGATGATTTTGTCTAGACCAGGGTTTCTCAAGCATGACACTATTGTTATTTTGATGCAGATAATTCTCTGTTGTCGAGGGCTGTCCTGTGTACTGTGGGATGTTTAACAGCATCCCTGATCTCTACCCTCTAGATGCCAGAGAAATTATACCTCTACTCCCAGTTGTAATAACCAAAAATGTCTCCAGACGTTGCCTAGTGTCCCCTGTGGGTCAAAATTGCTCCCAGCAGAGAACCATTTGTCCAAGACCAGGTGTCAACCAACTATTAGCCTGTGTTCCGGATCCGGCCAACTCTAATGGAACATGGTCATGCCCATTTGTTTACAGATTGTCTCCGGCTGCTTTTATGCTACAACAGCAGAGCTGAGTAGTTGTAACAGAGATTGTATCACCCACAGAGCCTGTATATTTACCATCCAGCCCTTACAGAAAGGCTCGTCAGCCCCTGCTCTGAGCAATATAAGGAGGCAAGTGCTTTCCCTACCTGGCAGGAATAAAGTATAGCTCCTTAGGGGGCAGCGAGGGATGCAGGGGATGGAGGTGAGGGATGCAGGGGATGGAGGTGAGGGATGCAGGGGATGGAGGTGAGGGATGCAGGGGATGGAGGTGAGGGATGCAGGGGATGGAGGTGAGGGATGCAGGGGATGGAGGTGAGGGATGCAGGGGATGGAGGTGAGGGATGCAGGGGATGGAGGTGAGTGAAGGAGCAAGAAGATCCCCGGCAGCACGAACAACGATGCGATGACCACATCAACCTTGTACGGAACTTAGTCAGCTTCTCTAGAAGCTTTCAGGGCATGCTATTTTTTAAAAAAATATTTATTTATTTATTATTTTATTTTTATTTTTATTTTTTATTGAGTGTAGTTGATGTACAATATTATAGAAGTTTCAGGTATGCAACATAATGATTCAAAATTTTCAAAGGTTATACTCCATTTATAGTTATTATAAAACATTGGCTACATTCCCTGTGTTGGACAATACATCCTTGTAGCTTATACAGGGGAGGGTAACATTCACATGGGAGACTCATTTCTGCTTTCTTGGGGACAAAGGACAGAGTGTCTTTCTTGCACTGACTATCCTTTAAGTCACTTTAATTCAAAACAATCAATATGCCAAAGTGGCATATTCTGGGGTGGCCTATTCTGCTTTCCTTCATCTCCATATTTACTCTGCCAGATTCTGGTTTCCTTTAACAGCATGGTTTCAAGAACTCTCTCATGTTTGGCTGCTCTGTTCTGAACACAACCAGTAGCAGTTTATCTAAACCTTAGATATTTCTAAATTCTGAAATTTTCCAGATACAGCACTACCAGTCATGTTTCCTAAGTTTGCATTGACTTTTTTAAAGTCAGTTCAGGATGTGACCTCATTATGAACTTATACTGCACTAAACCCCCTGTGGATTTTTACAAAAGCTGCAGCTTAGCTACTCTTTTCTCTTCTTCTATTTTGCAGTTGTTTTGGATCCTGGGGCTTGGCTTTCTGTTTCCCTCTCTTTCATGTCAACTTAGTAAACTCAGCACATAATTCTAGCCTTTTGAGACAGTTTTGGATCCTGTTTTTGTCTTCCTGTTTATTTAGTATTCCACCCAGCGTTGTGTCATCCACAAATTTTGACAAGTGTGTTTTTTGTATCTTTGTTCAAGACACTAATGAAAGTATTGAATAGGATAAGGCTAGAATCAGAGTCATCGCTGGAGACCTCCTTCCAGATTGCCAGTAATTCATTCATCAGAAACTTTTGGTCACAGTTATTAAATTAATAACAGATTCACGCCATTAAATTATGATCCAGCCCTTATTTCTTTATTGTGTTACAAGGATACTTTAATGACTCTTTAAATGTTTGAAGGGTTTTCCACCTCTTACACATCTGCTTAGAATCTGCTTCTTCTTTGTTTGAGTCAGTCACACGTCTAATCCATTTAGCAAATATCCAAGAATTCTTACCCTACATCAGATGCTCCTCTAGATGTGGACCTACAACACGGTGCACTGACAGCTCTCGTGTCAGGTAGCGTCCTGAGGGGTAGAAGAGGCCTGAGGAAGGCTGTGATGGGGGCCCGGAGAGGGGAACTGCTAACCCCCAGGAGAGGGGGAGTTGGTGCCACCTAGGAGGTGACTTTCAAACTGTCTCTTGAAGAGTGAAAAAGACTATTCCAGGTGGAAGGGGTGGCGTACATATACAAGAACACTGAAACAGGAGCAAGGCCATGTGACGCTCTAGTGTGCATTGCAGGATATGAAAAGGGGCTGGTGGGCATTAGTTCTCAAGCACCTGAGTTCCTGGACCTTTTGCCATTCTGAGTATCCTACCCTCAGTGTCCTCGGATGCTGGCATCTGGCCCTGAACCAGCACTTCGTATTGTCCGCCTGGTACAGGACAGAGTGGGCTGATACCTTTCTGGGGCTGGACGTTACTTGGCTGAAATCAGTCACCTGGGTTTTTTGCACTTGGACCGTTAAGCCCGGTTCACCGACCTCGTATCAGCACAGTTGACTTTTACTTTAAGTACGAGACTTCCTTCATGTGCTGCTGGTAGTAGCAAATGGTTGCATTTGGACAGACAGTGAGCATCTTTTTTACTCCAGAATCTAGTGTTTCTCGCCTTAACCAGCTCTTCCAAATGTGTATGTACTGTTACATTTTTGACAAGTAAGTCTTTTCTGTTTACTTACAAAATGTGAAGTTTTGTGAGATCAGGGATTGTATCTATATATGGTAGACACAATATTCCTTTTTTTTTTTTTTCAAAGGGTAAAAAGTAAATAAATAGTAACCTAAATCATTGTTCTGTATCAAATAGAACACATCAGAGCATGCTTTTAATCTCATCAGAAACTTCCGGACATGCCGACTCTGGTTAAATAACCAGAACTTTTGATGGAGATGTCCAAATAGCCATCAATCCATGTCAGTAAATAATCCATACCAGTGTCCTTAGCAATGTGGAAAATTCATCTAGTCTTCTTGCTGTGCCTCCTTAATCAGGCATGTTTGTGTACAGATCATTCATGTTGCAGATATCTTAGGGTGGGTTCTGTGGAACTCTGCAGAAAGTTTATTTGAGAGCGCTCCCGGGAGCAAAACCTGCAGGAAGGGAGGGAATCAGGACTGGCTGAAGAGAAGGATGGATTTTGTTGCATTTGTACAGAAACCCCCATCAATCCTGAAGGAGACCCTGGAGCTGAGATGGCCCTTTGGAGTCACCCGCGGATGAGGGAAGGGTGACAGATCTTTGTGTTCCCACACAGCCCAGGCCCTGGGAATGGGCCACCCCCTTGAAGGGAGGTGACCTCAGATGAGACAGCATGACCTCAGATGAAGCAAAGTGACCTTGGATGGACGAAGGTGGCTCCGTTCCCCTGGGGCAGTTCCCAGGCAGGGGGCAGCAGGGGGGAACGTCTACAGCCAGTACTTGTGGCATCTGGGAAATGACTGTCTCTGTCCTGAAGGGAGACTAACACTTCCTGGTATCCACATACCAGGAAAGAAAATCAGAAAGGGGATATCCTCAGGGCAAGAGCTCATGGAGCTCTTCTGAAATCCTGCTCTGCTTTTGATGGGAATTTTTTTTCACCACCTATTTCCCATTTCCATCTTAATTTTTCACCAGTCAGCGGAGATGGAAGGTAATCAATTGTCAACTCCCTGTGATGCACCCACTCTCTTACCGTGAGTTACAAGTGGCTGATCTATAATCTGACCTTAATTCTGAAGCCAGTGGGATGGCCCAGGGCTTCCTTGGACACTGGTGCTGTTTTTGAGCTGTCTTCCTTCCCAAAGACTGGGAAACTGAAGAGCTTCAGTAGTTGGTGAACTCAAGACCAGAGAGCATGTGGCCATACTACGGGATCCCAGTGATGTGATAATGAAGCCCTGCAACTCAGATTGGGACTTGAACCTTTTAACTGAGATCACACACCTGGTTTCAGGACTTAATGAAGCTCAGGTTCTTGATGTCTCATTGTGGAAAGAATTCAGTGAGAGACAAAGTGATGGGTAAGAAGTGGATTTATTTAGAGAGAAACACATTCCACAGACAGAGTGTGGGCCATCTCAGAAGGCGAGAGGCCTCGAAATACGGCGTGGTCAGTTTTTATGGGCTGGGTAATTTTATAGGCTAATGAGTGGGAGGGTTATTCCAATTCTTTCAGGGGGAAAGGGTGGGGATTTCCAGGAATTGGGCCACTGCCCACTTTTTGGCCTTTTATGGTTAGCTCTGAACAGTCATGGCACTGGTAGGTGTGTCATTTAGCTAATGTATTACCATGAGTGTATAATGAGGCTCAAGGTCTACTGGAAGTTGAATCTTTTGCCCTCTTGGATCTAGTTAGTTCTAACCAGTTTTTGTCATGTCCTATGGCCATGTCATTCTTTTAAAGCTCGTGCCCTGCCCCTTTCCCTCCTGTTTCAATAACTCTATTGATACAGTGCCCTGTGCACTTGAGGTACACATGGGCACGTGTCTGCCCCCTTGTGGAACGGTCTGCATTGCTACAAAGCTCAAAAAACATACAACTGCAATAGCTCCCAAGTATAGGACAACATATGCAAAAAACTATAACCCATTTTCCCCAGAATCCTTTGTTCTTGGATAGGATTGCCATCCATGTACCAATAGGTAAAAATCCGAGAGAAGATCTGGACCTGGGAAGACCTGCTGTGAGCGCTAAAATGTCCGTGCCGAGCACCTCTGCTTCGCTCTGCACGGGCGTGAGTCTGTTTCTATCAGACACTGAATTTTTTTCCAGCCTAATTTCTGTGTCTTTCTGTGTGCCTTTTATTTTAGTAAAAGATGAAAAACACAAAATGAAACAAGCACGTGTGTTGCAGCTTCCCCCAGCAGTTCCAAAATTTTAAGCTTTAGCAATACAAGGGCTCAAACCCCTTCCTTTAAATGCTAAGTTCCCTACTTTGCCTTCCAAAGGAACAGAGAATCTGTCTGCTGGACAGGTTCATTAACAAATTAATAGAATAATCAGCAGGGCTTTGTGTGCATTTTAGAGATAAAAAACCGGTAACAGCATTCTTTGACTCTTTAATGGGCCGATAAGCACCAAGTATCTGCTCTGTGGATGAGCTAATCACGCAGATAACGGAGGTGAAATCAGTCCAGAGTTCTGCTGAGGTCATTTACAGCTGGAGCTGTGCTCTGCAGAGGCTAGAAGGATGCAGCCCTTTTGAATATAATAACAGGGATGAGCTCAAAGTAAGGGAGGAAGGCAGGGCAGGCAGACCCAAACTCTAAAATAAGCTGCGCTGTGCTGTGCGGGGTAAAATCCCCAAGGCCCCCCCACCTGCGGGGCTGCGCCCTTAGAGGCGCCTGATAATTTTGGGAGAAGTGCTTTTGGGATATGTCTGCTCTTGAACTGGTTTGACATCTGATCTGAAAGTTGGGAAAGTGAAGGACTTTTCTTCCCCTGCCTTCCCTCCTCCTGTTTTAAATTAAGTGAATATGATTGCTTTTGAGAGTGAAGGATTAATAGCTGAGCTATTTTTCGGACAATTATTAGGCAGGTCTCCCGCTCAGCCTGCAATCCCCGCCCCACCCCAGGACGGCCCCTTGACAGGTAAATGCACGTGCCTGGGGTCCTCCCCTCCCCGCCCCTGTCCAGGGATGTTTGCCCACTTTGTGTTTGGCCACCTGCAGGGCACTGCCCAGGCCTGGGTGGAAGGAAGGACCTGGGGACACGAGTAGCACCCGTGTTGTGCTGTCAGGACAACGCATAGGCTTTCACACCTCATAGTGCAAAGAGGTATAGGGATGATTCTAGTAGAAAAAGCGACACACAAGGGGAAAGGCCTTGGCCGCCCTATAGACAGCGGGTGTGCCTTTGTTTCACATAGTTGTGTCCAATGAGGCTTGGCAGTCAGTGGCACCCTGTACCAAAACTTACGCGAAACATCAGAGTTTATTCATTCAAATTGGGTTAGCCTGTAACAAAAAAGTTATGATGATAAAGCAAGATAGAACTTTGTTGCTCACTTAAAAGTAAAGAAGTAGCTCATTCAGGGTCTGACGGTGACTCAGAGTCAGAGACCCAGGCTCACTGTTATGCTGTGCCCTCTCCACCCGATGGCACTTTAAGATCCCAAATGGCTAATCTCGGTACATCCACGAAGTTCACATTCCAGACAGAAGGAAAGAAGAAGTACCAGGAAAAGGGGGCCCTCGTCGTAAGAACTCGCCCTGGAAGCTGCACATCCCATTAGCCAGGACTGGGTCATCGGGTCACAGCCAGCCCAGTGGATGCCTAGACGTTCTGAGGTCGATGATTAAGCGCAAAGATACAAATACTGAGTAACCATCAGTGGTCCCTTCCCCTCATGGCCAGAGGAATGCCCATCTCCTGAAATGAAGTATACAATATAATGGGACTTGGAAAAAAATTAGAAGCTTACATAAAGATGGGATTCACAGAAGAGATCCATAGGGAAAATCTAGATCAAATGTGCTTAATATAATTAATAAGTATCTATCCATTCTTAACAGTTTATTCTTGGATCACTGAGCCACCAGAAAGAGATGGTGTGAAGGTTTGGAATACATCTGTAGTCCCTGAGGAAAGGCTTGCTCTCTCTGTCTCTCTCATTCTCTCTCTCTCTCACACACATACACACACATGGGAAAGTATGTCTCACCTCTTGAAATGCAAAGGAGACCAGCTACACTGGTCTTACCCTATATGATCTGTCATGTGTTCCTACAGAAAGAGACAAATATCCAAGTACTATAGAGGTAGAAGGGGTAGAAAAGTAGAAAACAAAGGAATTGGGGTGAAAAAACATTGATTTAGGCAGAAACCTCATTTGCTGGATGAATCCACATCACATTGCTGTCATGTTATTTCCAGGCAATCTGGGAGAAGACTTTAGCCATTTATTTATCCGTTCATTTGTCCCACAATTAATCTTTTAGAATCTCCTCTCTCCAGGGGCTGTGGTTGGCAGTAGGGATGAGGTAGACAGCGGGGTCCAGAAATACTGGTTGGAGAGGTCGGGGAGCCCCGGAGCATGCGGAGATCCTTCTGAATTTGATTTCATTCTAAGCTTAATGGGAAGCCATTGAGGGTTTTAAGCAAGGGGAAGGCATATGTGGAAGGCAGCTCTGCAAGTCATGGATGAGAGAGGAAGGGGGACAGAAGAAGGCAGTGGAGAAGCTCAGCAGTCCAGGCAGGGGGTGAGGGCAGAGTTAGATGACCTCAGAGCAGTGGAGGGAACGGGAAGGACCAGGTATCGCAGAGAGAGCCCATAGACGTTAGTGAGGGCAGAAAGGAGACAGAAACATCACAGCCCCATGACTCCTGCCTCGGGGATGGAATTCAGTCCATCTTTACTCCCAGACAGAGGACGGGTGCAGTGGAACGAAGGAGATGTGGTCTAGGTTCCGAGTGCCTGTCCACTCGAGGGTCCAGCGTGGACCAAATCCACGGAAGGCTAGTGTCAGCTAACATCAAGGGGGCCTTGAAGCAAGGGGGGAGCACAGGTGCCCTCACCCGCTGACGGGTGGAGCAGAGCTGACCCTCCGTCCGGCATGAGCCATGCCTGTGTGGCTCCCACAGGAAGGTCCTAGAGGAAATGCGAGGTGCAGGCAGCATGACACGGTCAGGCGTCCGTAGCCACAGAGGGCAATTCCAGCCTGGCCGCCGCCTCCCCTCTCTACCTGGCTGGTACTCAGCTATCAATTGCAAATGATGGACAGGATTCCAGCTGCCTCTGTGGAGAGCGCAGAGCCATTAATAAAACATCAACACCACAGGAATCCAAAGGCGCCAAAAAATAAAATAAAAATTAAATAACAAGTCAGAGCTACAGCAAAATCACACTTTCTCGCCTCCCTGGAGTCTCTAAGGAGACAGTTATGTCCCAAGAGGTGTTGACTATGGGGAATGACTTTCAGGAGCGGCAGATGGAGGAGGCTTCAGATTAGACAACAGAGGAGAAGGACCCCCCCGGGGGACACCTGCTCTATGGAAATGCCTGGGCGCCCAACTTCCTTCCAAACCAGAACACCGCTGAGCGCCCCTGCTCTTTTGCCCCTTCATCTTCTCCTCTCCAGCTGGCTTTTCCGCCCAACCTCAGTGGGGTGAGGGTTGTGTGCCAGCTTCATCAGGAGGTGAAAGGACGTGGAGTGATCTACTTCCTATGGGGCAGGTAGCAGGTGCCACTAACCTGTACATCCAGAATCCCCACTGGGACGGTGGGGGGATGCTGACACCTGTCAAAGGTGGGGGGCAGGGACACGAAGTGCCTGCAGAGGTCTGCTGTGTTCATTTGTCCATCTCTTGCAGAAGTTTTATTTTGTAAGCAGAGCAAAGGGCACTCTCCATTGATCCCCTACTCAGACTTCAGTCTATGCTGTGGCCTCCAGAAACATAGTCAAGAGTTAGAGACCTTCATTCTCTATAAGAAGCAAGAGTGTTCAGTGTTTTCCAAGTTTGCCCCTGAGAAACAAGAGAAGACAATGGTAGGCTGAAAATGCCTCCCAAAGATATTCACACCCTAATCCCAGGGACCCAGGGACCTTAGTTTACATGGCAAAGAAGTGTTGCACAAATGTGATTGGAGATTAACCTGGATGACGTGGGCCCTAAACAGAACCACACATCCTTATAAGAGGGAGCAGAGAGAGATTTTTACGACACAGAGGGGAAGGTGATCTGAAGACAGAGCAGAGAGATTTGAAGACGCTGCTCTTGAAGGTTGCAGTGATGTGGCCACAAGCCAAGGAATGTCAGCAGCAAGCAGATGCTCAGAGAGGCCAAGAAAGGATTCTTCCCTGGAGCCCCAGGACAGAGCCTGGACTCACTTGATTCTGGCCCGGTGATGCTGACTTCAGACATCTGGCTTCCAGAACTGTGGGAAAATACACTTCTGTTGTTCTAAGCCACCAAGTACGTGCTCATTGGTTACAGCAGCTGCAGAAAACTAATACAAGAATCAACAGTGACATTTTCCCAATTTAAAGAAAAACTGAGTTAATAGATAAAATTTTCTTTGTTTTCCATTGCATTTTTCTTCTCACATCTTTGGCATGTGCTGGCATCCCCAGATGAATGGAGAAATTGTACTCGATATTTTATGAATATCAAAAAAGGCACTGTGACTTTCAGGTCTCCTTTTCTCCCATGGATGTAGAGAAGATAATACCTGCAACTCTTGGTGGTGGTTTAATTCAGATGAGATCAGGTGTTTGCAAGTACTCGTCTGTCCAGCACCACGCAAAGTGTGAGCATAAGGTCTTATCAGGTCGGTTAATTTATGGAATAATCTACAATCAACCAATCAATCTCCCTTCTCCTCTTCCTTCTTCACTTCTTCATCTCCTTCTCTCTCTCTCTCTCCACACACATACGATTACCTATGGAAAATAATTTCATATAGAGGTGAACAATGGCATTATAATTATGTCTTATATTTGAATAACATTTTGGAGTTTACTGAGAGCTTTCACATCCACCATCTTATCTAATCCTCACAACAAACACCCCTGTGGGCACACAGAACTGGCATCACCATCCTCATTTTGTAGGCGAAGAAAGCAAAGGCCTCCGCCATTGGGTGTCAGGAGGCTACGTCAGAGTAACGTGGTAAGCCAGGACTCAAACACCAATCTTTGTGAGGACATGAATGAAGGACTGAAAAGGCCCCAATCCAGTGACCCCTGAATGAGCACTTTACATTGCTACAGACCGGAATCGAATCCTTGCCTTCCCTGTGTAGCTGTGTAACGTTGGTCAGTTATTTAACCTCTGTGGCCTCTTCGTCCTCTATCAAACTGAGATAATAGCACATACTTCATCAGGATGAGTGCATATTTAATAGAATAAGTTAAGGGGAAAACCCTGGATCCATTCCTGGTCCCCACAATTCTCCTTTCAAAAATACAGGTTTGTTTGCTTGTTTGTTTGAAAGAGTTCAACCCCAGTCTTAGCATCTGACCTATTTATTTCATCCCCTTCAAACAGTTTGCATCAAGTTTTCTCTCTTTCTGTTTGTCGAAAGTAAAGTTGCAATCCCAGCTACTTGTCACTTAAAAGATGGAATTCATTACTTATGACTAAAAAGACTCTCATGACAATGACCGCACCACAACGAAGCAAGAGCATTAGGAACACCCATGGACAGGTGTTGAGGGTCCCTTCGCGCGCGTCAGCCTCCCCCTGGAGGTCAGCTGACACCGGGGGTCAACAGGGTAGTGCCCTGAGCATGAGGTGACCTGTAGTCCCCAGGCTCTGATTGCAGTATCCCCGGTGGTCTCTACTTTGGACGATGTTTGATTGAAGCACACCTGGAGACTTATACTCAAGACGGCCCCGGGCGCTTGTTCTTCACTGATGACACTAAGTCCGTGTCGTGGTCACCCTTCCACCCTCCGAGCAAGTGGTATGATGGCTCGGGGTCGGCTAGCAGGGAGAGTTTGTCGTGGACTGCTGCTGTTTCCTGTTCGGTTCCAACCAGCGGCCATGGTGTTAGGGAGAGACTGAAATTTAATCCACACAACAGTGGAGTCCAGGTGAGACACATAGCCCTCCCTTCTACCTTCTGCTGAAACTCCCTTTTGTCAATTCAGCCTAAAAGCCAGTCTGGTGTTCTTGTTATAAAGGTTCACTCTTAGGAAGAAAAAAGGGAGATGTTTCCTCTCAGGAGTATCGGTGTGTGTGTGTGCATGTGTGCCCCGTACGTGTGTGTGTGCGTCCGTGTGTAAATGCAGGCATGCGTGTACTAAATATTAAAATAAGGATTCCACTCTGTTGACCATAGTCATTAGTTTTTTGTTTTTTTCTTTTTAAGGATCCCTGTCTAATGATTCCACCTTCTTTTTCCTCACAAACTTTTTTTTTTTATTTTAATTGCATGCCATTGGCTTTTCTTTGAATGAAATGGGATTGTGGTTTTTACATATATTCATGACTTCTGCTTCTCTTTTCTGGAGTTTTGCATGTTTCCTGGAGGATTTTGCTAGTATGAGGAGTGATAAAGCCCCTTGCAATTGTAGATGATGGATGACCCCCCGTAGACACCTTGAGAGTTGACATAGTCCAACATGGGCTACTATCAAGTACTTACCCTGGTCAGGGATATTTTATAGCAAATTTGTAGTTCCAGGTTTGTATTTGGAAGTTCTAGCACACCTTTCTCTTTTGCCAACTTTAGTTTTCTTTTTTTGTGTCATTAGTGATTTTATTTTTTTATTTTTCATTTTTATTGAAGTATTGTTGATTTACAATGTTTCAGGTGTACAGCAAAGTGATTCAGTTATACATATGTATCTATTCTTTTTCAGAATCTTTTCCATTATAGGTTATTATAACATTGAATATAGTTCCCTGTGCTATACAGTAAATCCTTGTTGTTTATCTATTTTATACATAGTAGTGTGTATCAGTTAATCCCAAATTCCAAATTTATCCCTCCCCCTCTTTCCCCTTGGGTAACCCTAAGTTTGTCTTCTATGTTTGTGAGTCTATTTCTGTTTTGTAAATAAGTTCATTTGTATCACTTTTTTAGATTCCACATGTAAGTGATGTCATATGGTATTTGTCTTTCTCTGTCTGACTTCATTTAATATGATAATCTCGAGGTGCAACCATGTTGCTGCAAATGGCATTATTTCATCCTTTTTTATGGCTGAGTAATATTCCATTGTGTATATGTACCACATCTTTATCCAGTCATCTGTCGATGGACACTTATGTTGCTTCCATGTCTTGGCTGTTGTAAACAGTGCTGCAGTGAACGTTGGGGTGCATGTATCTTTTTGAATTAGAGTTTTCCCCAGATATATGCCCAGCAGTGGGATTGCTGGATCCTATGGTAGTTCTATTTTTAGTTTTTTAAGAAACCTCAGTACCGTTCTCCATATTGGCTCCACCAATTTACATTCCCAACAGTATAGGAGGGTTCCCTTTTCTCCACACCCTCTCCAGCATTTGTTATTTGTAGACTTTTTGATGATGATGATAGCCGTTCTTACGGGTGTGAAGTGGTACCTCATTGTGGTTTTGATTTGCATTTCTCTAATAATTAGCAATGTTGAGCATCTTTTCCTGGGGCTGGCCAACTTCAGTTTTCATTCATCTGGCTTCAATTCCCTGTGAAGTACCCGCACAGGGAAGGCGGCTCCCCAAGCTGGTGGACTGAGTGCGGTCAGGCTTCCCAAAAGGCTGCATGTGAGTTAGGTGTTCTGTTCTAGGAGGTCAGGATACTTTGAAAGAAGGAGGGAGGGGCTTAGACTTCCCTTATGTCTGCCCAGATATGGACCCCTATCTCCTTTCCACTGTGTTGCCAAGGGTGCCACCCTCAAACTACACTTCTGCTATCTGGTAGCTCTTTCTTTGGGGGACACTCAAGCTGTTTAAAGCCAAGCTGGCAGCTTCCTTGGCTCCCGAGTTCCTGACGTTTCTGATGCCCACCTCTGGCTGCACCACAGTGGCAGGCTCATGGCAGCGTGCAGAGCTATAAGAAAAACCTAAATTTAAATGTTAAAAAGCTTTTGTTCATTACCGGTGGCATTTCCACCGCCCCCCCCCCCCCGGCATTTGTCACTTGGAGCAGAGCTGTGACTCTTTTAATATCAAACAAATAATAAGCTCCCTGTAAAGTGATTTTTCTGACAAGGAGCTCAATATATTAAACTTTATCTATATTTTAATAGCCAATTTCACACCAAACTGCCTTCTTAATAATGTATTTACCACCTGGGGATATTATTCCAACCCATCTGGAAAGAACTGGAAATTAACTGTCCCTAAACTGAGTCTGTGTGTGCTTTACACTTGCTGTAGAAAACACCGGTGCCGTTGCTGGTTGCGGGGAGGATGAGAGGGGTCCTTCCACCTGGGGAGAGTGTGATCTGGAAGAGAAATGATAGTAGGTTTAGAGCCATGAATTCCTTCTCCAGAGGCAAAGCTCATTCCCGTGATGAATTGAGAAGAGCTGCTGCCCAGTAGGGCAGGGCTGGTGGGAGCAAGAAACTATCCCACCGCATTTTAGAGAAACATGGACTTCCTTCACTGCCAACTGGCAGCTGGTTGGCTTGGGACAAGTTTCTTATGGGCTAACCTGTAGTTTCCTCTTCTGTAGAAGGAAGGGGATGGCTGGATGCCTTCAGAGGTCTTTTGTGTATATAAAACTTGTATGCACATGGGCGGTTCGGGGCTCTGTCCTCAAAGTGCTTTATCCTTCCTCACCGTGAAGTGCACCGTTTGGAGGACTGTTGCTTTGCTCTGATGGTTATTAATACCCATGGAAATTGACAAAGACTGAGAGGCTGTGTAGACACTAAGGTGAATGAAGAACGCTTGGAGTAGACAGAAAATCTCCACTGGGGGGCTGTAAACAGGTCGCCATATGGACCAGTAAACACAGGCCCCCTCCAGTGAAGAGGGAGAAATGACCCACCTGTGTCTAACAAACCATTGAGTGAGTGCCGTCAAATCACTTAGAGTTAGCAAGCACTTCCTAACTCACAGTCCGCTGGGGGAGATGTCAGCAGGTTGTCCCATGATGATGAGAGAGTTCCGAAAGGGAAGGAAAGTGACAGAGCAGGGACGTGGCATCCTCCTTGGGGACACAGAGAGGATCACCAAGGAGAGTGAATATTTTACCCATGTCTTGAAGGATAGACATGTGGCCACAGGACATTCAGGTCAGAGAGTGGACCTGAGCCCAAGCCCAACTCTGGACCCTGACAGTGAAGCAGGAGGAAGGGGCTGACTAGTGGTCACGCAAGGTCTGGGTCCCGACTTGAATAGAGCACGGAGTTCTGGTGTGCGCTAAAACCAGCTAGGTTTCAAAGGGACCGTGGAGAGAAGAACTGTTTTGTTTTGTTGTGAATCTGAAGACGCAACATTTGTGTGCAGGATCACCCTGGAAAAAGTATCTGCTCCAGGATGTGGTGGACGCAGGTCAAGATTTCAGGAGTGAGAGAAGCAAGGACTTCCCTGGCAGTCCAGTGGTTAAGACGTCACACTTCCAATGCAAGGGACACAAGTTTGATCCCTGGTTGGGGAACTAAGATCCCCCATGTCTTGCGGCGCAGCCAAAAAAAAAAAGAGTGGGAGAAGCAGGAAGCTTTGTTAGGGCTGAATTGAAACTTGTGGGGGACACACAGGCTCTTTGAAGCAAACAAAACAGGAGGAACCTGATGTGCCTCCAGTGGGCCCGACTGGCCAGGAGTCTCCTGAGACCCCAGGGTGGGATGGTGAGGCGGGTCCCCCCACCTCCTGCTGGCATCCTGCCTGGCTCCCTGCCGTCTGAGGAGCGGAGAGCCTGGAGGGTCCCTTGCGGATGCCACGTGCACGAGCCCAGCACCGGCGTCCCCAGTCAAGTCCGGGCTGTGCTGAGCAGACGCGGATGAGAAGAACAGCTTTCCCAGGAGGACAGCCACTCACTGGTGTTCTTCTTAGAGGGAAATGCACTGATTCACCAGGACAGAACAAAAAGGCTTCCACGGGAAGGGAGAGTCTGATGGGATGTTTGTTGGCTTGGGCTGATAGCAAAGCCACAGAAAAGCCAGAAAGTGGTGGTATCAGGGGACTGCCCTGCCTCATCTTGTGTCTGTCGCCTTCCTGGGGCCATGGGGTCACTCAGGTGCCGGCGTGTGTGTGGTGAGGGCGCAGGAGTGATAGCTATCTCCCAGGTCCTGGGACGCAGAGTCCCAAATTAATCAGCAAACAAGAAGACTAACCGTGACAGGCAGGTCAAGGAGGAGAGGGGTGAAAGGCTCCTTTAATCCTGCCATCGGAGGACGTGTACTGCCGACAGTTACCTGGGGACCCTGAGATACCAGATTCCCTAACTTAATCAGACAGATAAAGGCGGTGCCGCGGCTGAGGCCACACCAGGAGGCGAGGGACAACAGGAGCCGGCCCTCCGGCTGCTGCAGAGATAATAAACTATATAAAAATCTGTCACCGAGAGATAAGTGATGAATTAGAATCAATTATATGTTTAAAATAATAGACATCCCGGCTTCTCTACTGCTCTACTGCCAGTGCGATTGTCTGAACTGGCCTCAGCGGTAGTAACAGAAGGATGACTCCGTGATGCCATCTATACGGGTGGACGGGAAGCACGGCCAAGACAGACCTTTCTGGCCAGACTGTCTGCTTTTTGGTGAAAGGGAAGAAAAATACACTGAGGGTCGCAAGCCGAGTTTTCATCTCAAGCCCCCTCCCCCCTGGTGAGTTTGTCTTCCCATCCCGTGTGCTGGCACCGAACCAGTTGGATAAGGAGGTCTTGGGCAAGGCATTTCTCCATGCCTTTCTTTTTCCAGGAGTACAACACGCGTAGTTGCCTAATCTATGATGAGGATTGATTGATGTTTGTTAGAAATACGCTAAGGTCCAGGTAGAATCATCCAGAATGAATGTGTAGCAGTGAAGAGAGGTTTGGGGTGTTGGTTGAAGGAACAAACCTAATCCCATTCCTCCGTCTTGTCCCTCTACTCCCCTACCCTCTTCTTAATCATATGAACACAGCCAACATTTGAAAAAGAGAAAAAAACCCCAAGAGCTTTTAGCTTTTTTAGCATTTTGGATTCCAATTCCGACTTTCCACATTCTCTTGTATTATTATTACTGCTACTGCTACCATTTGGTAAGAGCTTTAGCCCCTAGATCCAAGTTCTCTCTATAAATGTGACAGTCACAGCACATCTGGGTTGCCATTTCCTCCCTCCCCCTACTGTCTACCTAGCAAACTCCTCTTCATGCCTCAATACCCAACTCATCCTTGGTCACTTTGGCAAAGCTCCCTCTGACCACAATTTCCTGCAGGCATCATGTGCACCAGTAGACGGTAAAGCGATGCTTACTTTGGGGCTTGGGTCTCATAGGCAGCTACTTACTAACTGTGATCTACAGAGAGTTGTCTTTTTAAAGTCTCAGTTTTCTCAGCTGAAAATGGGTATTACAATAACAGCATTCAACTCCCGGGTTTATTGTGCACGGTAAATGAAATAAGGCATGTAAAGTGCCTGTGTCTATTACGTGCTCAGTGGATAGCGGTTGTTGATGGTATTAAAGCTCTTTCTTACTATGCTCTCTTGGTTTGATCACGTGTCTGTATCATTTACAATAACCTGAGTGTCGCGAGTGCAGGGGCCCTGTTCCATTCAGCTGCTGCCATTCCAGCACGGAGTACAGAGGCTGACGTCAGGTCTCCTCCTTATGTCCCTTGGGGCCATCAGGGATTGCAGGTGCACGTTGACGCAAGAAAATCCCTGCCCCGCCTTTACCGCATAGGGGACCACCCCTCCCCTTCCCCCTCCTGCACACCCCTTCTCCCAAGCAGGGCTCTGGCCCTTCCCTCTTCTCGCCTTTGCTCCTCCTCCGCGCGCTCAGGCTGACCTGATAGATTTAGTCTTTTGTGTGGTTCTGTATCAAAAGTTTAATTAGAAAATCGCGCCTGGGCTTTTTAATAGCCCGAGTTCTGGCCGCACAGCCCTGGCCGCAGTCCCGGGTGCGCGCCGGGCTGCTTATGCAGGAGCGCGCCAGCCGCTGGGGCGCGCTGGGACTCCCGCCCTGAATCTTATTTACATTCGGACTAACAATAGCTCTGGAGCCTGGCTATAAATAATTTCTGGGGAAGAGTTGTCTAATTAAACGTGCCGCAGCAAGGAAAGTGCTTTAACCACGAGGCTGGTGTCCTAATGAACGTAATCACTGGATGGGGACAGCTTAGGAATCACATCTAGACCTGTCCCTGTGGCGGCAGAGAGATGGAGGGAAAAATACTTGGAGAGAACTTCCAATCAATTTTTAATTGCGGAGTGTGTTAAACTCGTTAGAGGGCCTCTTTTTCCTTCTGTTTTCCCACACCCAGAGGTAGAAAGGATTTCCAAATGCAGCTTTGCTGGGTGGCCTCAGCCTCAGATCCAGTGCGAAAGTTGTCTGCAGGTTGTCAATACTGAATAAAAATGATCCGAACGTAAAGGTATGAATTAATAAGTCGCGGCATGCAGTCTTGATAGGTGCTGAATTTAAAGATAAAGTTGGGTGCGAAGTTGGATTTCAGTCTTTTTCTGCTAGTCTGCTGTATTTCTAGACTCTAGGCTCCTGGAGAGCAGGGGCTGTATGGGGGGTGCTCGGCCCTTTCCTAGTAAGCAGTCGGGACAGGGTGTCTGCTCCCCAGCGTGAATGATGACAGGGGAAGGGCAGCTTCCTGACGGCTGTCTTCGTGGAGGACAGTCCTCCTGGCGGCACGCAAGCTGCCGTCAGCCAACCCAGCCGGGAAGGAGGCAAGCCGAAGGCAGCCATGCTTGCTCTGCTTCATTAGAAACAGACAATAGAGCGCCAGCCTGATGGAAAAGGACAGCATCAGGGTGTAGGGCCGTTCTCTCTCCACGTTCCTGGTAGCATGCTGCTGAGGACAGAAGGAGTTCTGTGCCAGGAAGAACAGCAAAGCATCAGACCCGTGTGTAGGGAACAGAAGAAATGCACGTACACACAGATCCTCACAGATACCTGTAAACGTGCACATCCAGAGCACAGATACACATGCACACTCACACTGGGTAACATGCATGTTGTTGAAACCCGGTCACCCCAGTGTCCTGACTGTGTACATGGAGCGGGTGAGGGTGGGTGCCTGCGGAGGAACCCCGCTGAACCGAAGCGTGCTGACAGGCCAGTCCTCATACCCCACTGTCCTTCCCATGCACGGGGATTCAAAAACAAGTGTGCGCACCAGTGATTAATCTAATTCGCCACTGGATGTCAATGTTGCTCTAGCCAATTAGAGAACAAATAGAAATCCCGATATCCTCTGTCTGGTAAAAGAAAAGTTTGATGTGCTGAGAGTGTGAGTATACCTGGGGCGGGGGGTGAGGATGGGGGTGGGCGTTGGACACCCATTCTCTGATACAGCCCGAAACGGAAAATGATCAGATTCTAAATTCGTCGTCTTCTCATCACAAACACCAGCTTCCTCAACGCTCCCTATTCCCTGTCCCCATTTATTATTCCCCTCAATGAACACTTCCTAATCAGCCACATAATATGCTCATTTGTTTTACTTACTGCCTGCCTCTCCCCTCGACTAGAACATAAACCCCATGAGGGCAGGGAGATTTTATCTTTGTTTCGTATGGTACCCCTGATGCTTAAAAAACTGCTTGGCATAAAGTAGGTATTGGATAAATATTGGTTTGGAATACGTAAATGAATAAGTGAATTAATGAAATTTGTTCAGTAAATACAAATGCAGACAGAGACATTATTTCAATACCGATGGATGTTCTGTTTTCTTTTCTGAGTGATGTGTCTATGGCTAGAGAAAGGGGCACAGAGGCAGATGCCTGAACTCACAGAATATCAGGTTTGGCAGAGACTTCGAGGCAAGCCTCTGCGGGTTCATCTAGTTTAATCTTAGCTCTGTTTCTACCTTGTTTTGTGAACTTGGAAGAATGGCAACTCCCCAACCCCTGCCCCGAGCAGCTTCCTTGCCAATGCAGTGGGATAATCGTGATAATTTTGGCCTCACCCACCCTTTGAGAATTTTATCAGATGAAATGTCAGTGTTAGTTCAAAATGTGTTTTTCCCTAACTCATAATATACCAGGCCCTTCCCAGCCCCCCACATACATGCTAGAAACCCTGAAGCTCTATAACCTACTATTGACAATAGAGATATTATAATCCTTTTTCAAATATGAATATGGAATTTATAAACCTTTTCCAAACAATTCACTTAACACAAAGGCCTTAACTGTTAAGGTAAACTACAATGTAAACGGGATCAAAAATCAATCTTGGGGTAGGAAATAAACAGTTTGTCCATCCCAGGACAGGAAGGGATTATAAAAAGAGCCTTTCCTTCGGAGGCGTGAGCCTCAGGATTGCTGCTGTTTCTGTTTCTCCTGCTTTAGGCAAATATCGAAGGACCGGGCTGCCAGAGCAGCTTCGCTAGCATCCTTCCAAATCCATATGTTTAATTGTTAATAAATAAATTAAATTGAGCAAAAAAATAGGTCTGCAGTATAAAACCCTTTCACATTATTTACTGTGCTGTCACTTTGGGCTCATTGATGCTTGCTAATATTTCAAATTTAATGATAAGCCCCATTTATAAGCTAACTAAGACATTATTAGCACTCTACTGGCAGGAAGGTACAAGGGCACCGCTAAGGTAAGGTGAAAAATGCATTATTGAATGAAATTTAATTAGCAGATTTTGTTCTATGAGTGGCTTATATATTGCATTTGTGAAAACGAATACAAATATGATCCCGGCAGTCTTTGCACTGAGAGAATGTCACTGATCATCTAACTTCACTCCTACTCTTCCAAGCAGATGCCGGATGGAAATTGATGTCTTAGTCTCTTGCCAGTCAAAAGGTTTTCTCATCTGTGGTTCTAATAATAACCAAGTGGTGGAGAGATGACTTCTCTGGAGCTCTGGCAGGTGTGAAAAAGGGTATCTGGTGAGAATTCATTGTGGCCTTTTCTCTTATGGCAGTCCTTTGAGCAGTGGGTCTCAGAATTGGGTTGCACGGTGCTCTGCTTAGCTGTCTGCGTTATGTGTTCCGAGAAAGGGCAGGACTTGGGATCGTATACCCATGGGTTCAATCATACTTACACCATTTATAAACTTCGTGCAGTTTATTTTTTTAAACACACCTCATCTCATTATTTCTCCCAATAACTCCATGATGTTCATTACTCTTGTAGTTTTCATTTTTTAGACGAGGAAATGGAGCTTTGGAGTGCTTGAGGTAGTTGCTCTAGCTCACACAGCTACTAGTAACGTGGGTTCTCTGAATTCTCTATCTTCCTATCCTTGCAAGGGAGATGATCACACTGCCTACCTCCTAGGGGTATTGTAAATATTAAATGAGATAAAGATTTCAGTGCACAGACATGTATTCAGTACATGTGAGTCTGAGCTCCCTGTTTCAGCCACTTCCTTTCTGGATGGAATCTTGGAAAGGACATGGCAGGCTAGTGAACAGAATTTTCTTTTCTGGGTCGCCCAAGTAACGTCTCTCCAGACCGCAGCTATTTCCTATGACAATAAGGAAAGAGAAGCAAGCCCACCCTTGCTCCTGAGGCTGTTGAGAGACTCCTGTGCGCAGTGTACAGGTGCTGTACAAATAGAAGGTGTGGTCCTTCGTACAGGTGATTGTTCCCTGGACTCTGTGCTGAGTTGCACTGACAGAAACACTAGGAGAGGAGGTGCCTGAGACCACTGCCGCCAGGGCATTTCTTTGTGGTGAGTTAGGACTTAAAGATGAATGCAGGTGCCTGCACCTACTCTAACCATCCACCCAGCAAGCGGTGCCTGAGATTCTTGGACAACATCTCTCTGGAATGCCCCAGCCTGCTTTCAGGGTCTCTAACCTCCAGAGATCCTTAGCCTCAGCCGTTCTAATTCACACACATCCTTTCCTGCTCTTCCTCCTTCTGCCTTTCTTTACTTGCTACGACCTTGGTAAATCAGGAAAATCATCCAAGGGTAATAAAATGAAGACATTTGTTAAGGAGCGACCTAGAGTCATGATAGAGTTGAAGGATTTTTTTTTTTTTCTTTAAAAACGAACCATGTCAAGAAAAAGATGTTTGATGGCTGAAGTTTTACCTTTTCTAAACAAAACTCAGGTGCACAGAATCGGATTATTTATCACCATTGGTCCCCGAAACCCTCTCATCAGCATTCTGTGAGTGACCAACCTCTTATTTTTCTCTTTTAAAAATAATATAATAAGCAAACACATGCTCGCAACCCTTCCAAAAAACGCAGAGGCTAAGACCTTGTCATCAACCTCATGACCCCCTCAAATTCCTCCTCCCGCCTCCCTCGAGAGGTAACCAGCATCGAGAATTTTGTGTCCATCTCATGCTTTCATTTTTATACACTCTCATCATGTGTGTGTGTGTGTGTGTGTATATGTGTGTATATGTATATATATATATATATATATATATATATATATATATAAAATGAATTTTTTGTTTTGTTGTTTTTCATCTTCATAAAAAGGACATGCATTCTGATATGTGTAATGTTGAAGAAACTTTTTCACTTCTTGTACTTCTAAGATCATATTTTTTGTGTTTTGTTGTAGTTTGTTTGCTTTGACTGCTGCATATTATTCCAACTTGTGAATATACCTCTGTTCATTTACCCACTTAATGCTGATGAGTTTTTATGTTTAATCCATGATTTTTTTCCTATTCATAAACAAGGCTACTAGGAACAGATATGCCAAGGAGAGAAATTTCTGGGCCACAGAGTTTGGGAGTGTTTAAATATAGAAAGTATTGCCAACCTGCCTACTGAAACACCAGCTTGTACTCCCACCAGCAATGTCTAAAGAGCTTGAGGAATCACATCTTCCTCAAGTACCGAGTAGGGACAGACATTTTCATTTTTGCAGATTGATTCTGTATAAAAAGCTATGTAATTTTAGTCTTCATTTATAATTTCTTAATATGTGTTTTCTCCTCTCTACTATGCCTGTTCATTTATTTTGCCCATTTTTCTATTGGTTTGCTGTACTCTTCTCATTGACTTATTGTTAGGAATTTCTTAAAGGTTCTTGACGTTAATTTTGTCAGTTTTATGAATAGCTCCATTTTCAATCCAATTGAGATAACTAGTCCAGAGAACAAAGGAAGCATGAATTTCTTTTATTCTTTGATCAAATAAACCCACTATTCTTGATCTACCTCATCCATCGCCTTTAATCTTCTTCCCCGTGACACGAGCAGATTGAATGGAGTTGAGTCTGAGCTGGAAAGGAGTCGACATTCATTAGCACATTCCAAAAGGAAATGACAGAGCTGGTCAAACCCAGAACAAAGGCTTCATTTTATTTATTCTAAAAGAAAGGCAGGGCTGCCCTCCCAATGTCTCTCCAGCTTTAAGTAATGGTCCTTCTCGACGCCTTTACCATCTTCTCAGAAAGCAGGCTGTCTTTCTCCAAGATGAGCAAAGCATTACGGATGAGCATTTCTTCCTTCCTTGCTTCCCTTGGCAGAGACAAGGCAGACACTGGAAAAGGCATGTGGGGATTCGTTACTTATGCAGATGAGCCTCACAATTCAATGGAGCTAATTAGGAAAATGATGGAGTAAATTAGCACTTTATGCAAGTGTATTAATATTAATAAAATTGCCATTTTACCCTGAGGTTAAAACAGAAGTGGCAGAGAGCACAGGCCTGACCAGAGTGGAGACTATGGACGTGGTTGCGTGCTGGGACCATGGCCAGCCTCACCCACCCTGCAGGATCCTGTTCCTTTTCTGTTATCAAAAGTTTCTTAATAGAAAGAAAGGGCGACACATTTCAGTGTCATGGGGGAGCACTCTTTGCTTTATTATTTGGGCTTCTTGAAAGAAAATTCCATCCTTTCCCACGTTGTTGATAATAATAACATGGCTGTTCGTATTGCAGTTTCAAATCTGTTATCTTATTCAGGTTTTACAACAAGCCTATGGGGTGAAGTGGGAGTATTGTCCCATTCTTCATTGAATGCTTTGCCGCCATGTCTTCCCATCATTCATTTCTCTCCATGACCACTGGCTTGGCTCCAGCCACCATCCTCATCTCGACTCTTGGCCCCTAAGATTCATCCTCCAAACTGTGGCCAGAGCAATCACTTGAAATCACACATCTGGTTGTGCTGCCCCAACCCAGCTATAAACCTTTTGGTCGTTCAACCTTGCTTTCAGACTTGACCCAAACTGTCTAGCACACGGGACTCTTTCCCAAACCAACCTCATGGGTCTCTGCATCCTTTCTCAGATCAGCCCCATTTTGACTTTCTGTTTCTCCACATTCCAGCCACAGGGAGCTACTGGCTGTTCCAGGTGCATGCAAGGACCTCTGTGCTCCATCACCTGGCTCCTTGGCGTATTTGTGCAGAAGTTGTTCTCTCCCAGATGCCTTCCTTTGACCCTCTCCCCCAAAAAAACAGCTTTCAAAAAACTCTCTAATTTTCTTCCCAGAGCCCTCCCAGTATGCTATTGTCCCTCATTTACTAGCCAGTCTTCTACCAGGACATAGAATTCCTAGAGGACAGGGGTCAGACCTTGTTGACCGTAAGGTTCCCACTCTCGCACATCAATCGGAATAAAGTGTTGTCAAAAGGATGAATGAACGAGTGAGAGGATGAATGAATGAGTGTGGGTGGATCACACAGTCACTTAGAGAAGGAAGACTTAGAAACCTGTCTTGAAATCCTGTTCTCTCTAATAGTCACGTGGTCGTCTGGATTCATGTTTGGTTCATTACTTTAAGGGTGCTGGTTTGGACGACCTTAAGATTATTCATTAGATGGAGCTTAAGAGGTTCAAATTTTACAAGGCTTGTTATTGGAATTCTTTCTACATCTTCAGTAGATTTGCTTAATTTGCCTCCAGAGGGTCATGGGCTCTATAGGGAATTTTCTATTGTAGTTTACTGGACTTTTATTTTTCCCTGATCATAATTAACTCTCTATTGCCCATTCTTGTTTTGATATTCCAAATCCTAAACAAGATTCCATTTCCATTTAATAGGAGAAAAAATTCCTAAAGCTATATAGATCCAGAACACTTATAAGCCTAATGACCTATATGATTTCCCAATTCAATTTTTTTTTTTTAACTATCCTTGATTTCATTCAAAAACTTTTATCACATGGACACCTTATTGTGACCCAGGCAAAATGCTAGGTATTTGTTCTAATTTGGGGATTGGATTTGGTAATAGTCATGCCAAATTCCTAAATCCATGATCTCAAATGTGCAGTTCTGAATGGCTAGACAGTCCCGAAGTCTGTTGGAGATGTGCTTCTCTTCCCTACTCTGACTCTTACTGAATGCACGATGTTCAGTGGCTTAATTAACCTTAATTATCCTCAGTTTCTCTATCTGTGGAATGATTATCATACTTGAATTCATGTAGAAAGTGTGTTAACTCCTGAGGTAGTGCGTTTTTTTAGAATATCAAATAAAATATTGTCTATAATCTCAAAGAATTGAGCCACAGTGATAGGTGAGTCAATCCGTGATTATCTTACAGTGAAAGAAGGGCTGGGTTGGAATTTGCAAGGAATGCTGTGGGAAAAACAGAGGCCAGGAATCTCCATTAGATGGAGGGGAAGTGGAGTCCAAAAGAGTTTCCAGGAAGAGTTGGCATTTAATGAGATTTCTGAAGGATGAATGAAAGTTGACCAGAGGATGAAGAGAGCATGGGAAGGATGTTCCAGGCAGCAATGAACATACGTGTAAATAGTCTGAGGTGTGATGTACGATGATCCTTTTGGAAAAAATGGGTAGCTCAGGATTGACTGCCAAAAAGCAAAACCTGTGAAGAAGGTAGAAAAGAAAAGCCAGGGAGATAACTGGGAAAAGAAAAGAAAGGATGGTGAGACTAGCAGGGTAAGGTTTTTATTTTGATGAAGAGAGAAGAACAGGCCTGTTAGGAGAAGCCTTTGGACGTATGGAGGGTGGTAGTCAGAATTCTAAGAGTTCCTCCTGCGCATGCCCCATATAAACCCCTCCTCCAGAGGGTGGGTAAGGCTTGTTAATAGGACAGGATTTCATGCTCAGGTTCAGGTTACAGTAAATGGAAAAGGGAAAGGATTTTGTGTATGTAGTTAGGGTCCTTAGAATCAGTTGATTTTGAGTTAATCAGATGGGAGATTACTGTGGATGAGTCTGACCTACTCAAGTGAACCCTTTGAAAGGGGATTCAAAGTGAGAGGTGTCTCCTGCTGGCCTTGAAGAAGCAACCCTCCACCTTGTGAGCTGCATAGGGAGGCTTCTCCCATAGTCAGCGTCCACATGGTGGGGACCTGAGAGCGTCCTCTAGTGGCTGAGAGGGGTGCCTTGCCCACAGCCTGCAGGAAAACGGGAGCTGCAGTTCCCACAACCCCAAGGAACTGAATTATCCCTACAGCCAGTGAGCTTGGAAGAAGACAAAGGCTCATGTGAGACTACAGCCCTGACCAATGCATGCCTCGATTTCAGCTTGGTGTGGCCCTGAGCAGGGGACACAAATAACTTGTAACAGGACCCCTGATTCGCAGGAACTGTGAGAAAACATATGTGTGTTGTTTGAAGTTGCTAAATGTGTGCTTGTTTGTTACATGGCAATAGAAGTCTCATACAGGAGGCCATGGGTGTCCTGTGCCAAGGGAGATTTAGTGGGATGGTGAGAATGGAAACCAGATGATGTGTAATGAGGAGTAAGTGGAAGATGATGAACTTACGGTGGGTGGAGAAGAATAAAAACAAACAGCTTTCCCTGGATGGGATGGAAGGAGCAGGTGTCTAATTGGAAGAACCAGCGACAGGAAGGTGGGGAGATACTCGTAATTAGGTCAAGCCTATTGAGAGAGTGTTTATTACAGATGCACCATGTACAGAACAAGGGAACAATGGTAAGAGGAGTAGAGAGAGAGAATGGGTGGCAGGGTGTCCAGAACACTATGGGGTTGAGACTGTGAAAAAGTATAGATAAAAGGGGTTTTGAAAGTCAGCAATGATGCAAGGTGGCAGAGGTTAGATACTCGATGATATTAACGGGGCTCTTATTGCAAATATCACATAATGTTTTCGAGCCAGGTTAGGCAGAGGCAATAGGTGATGGCTGAAGCTGGCTCCTGTTCACTGGGGTCCAATCTGTGGGCCTAAGAAGCCCACTGGTGTAGGTTGGAAGGCAGAATACCTAGTGATGGAGCACCTGGGGCTACATAATTAGACAACCAGAGTGCCTATTCTGGCTCTAACCAGCTGGTCCCTTTACTCTGGACAACTCACTTAACATTTTAAAGCCATATTTTTCTTATCTATCTATAAAAGGAGAAAATAATGGTTAACAATTGCTAAATATTGTGAGGATTAAATAGGATCATAAATCTTGTGAAGCTTTGTAATACAATTATTTATTAGTATGTATTATTCAGTTGGCTCGTTAATAAGTGTTACATCTTCGTTCCCCAAGGTTCCCACACTGAGGGCTGTAATGGATTTATCGAGATTATATCATAAGTACTTAATAAACTTCTGTGAAATGTATCTTGAATGAATTATAACTGGGTAGCGGTAAGGACTCTAAGAGCTCCATTTCTGAAGAATAGTAAGTGCTCAATAAAACTTGGCTGTCACTTCAAGTTGTTTTGGTGGCTCAGCGGATCTAAGCCCAAGGTGGAGATGGTGGCATCATCCCACCAGAATCCAGGACAATGCGATAGGTACTCAGTTTTCTGCCCATGACACGGGTCACCTAGAGGGGGGCGTTAGACCCACTGGAAGAACGGCGCTTTCCCGAATTTCAGGTCTCTGCAAAACTCAGCTCTGAGTGAGGCTTTAGTATCCATGCAGGGCCATGGCCCTCCAGGAAATTTCCAAGGAATCCAAAGAATTCCAAGTGCAATGGACAGGAACCCGGGAAGGTGGCTGGTACACAGTAGTCATACTTATTAAGAAAGCAATTTCTCAGTGCTCACTTTAATCCCTTTCTTTGTTTTGCTTCAAACTGACCCATAGAACAGCAATGGGCAATCAACATAATTGACTTAGCCTTAGAAATGCACATAGCTATGTGTGGGCAAGAGATGCTATTTTTGTTTTAAAAAATATGTGTAGATATATATAGTGCTTTGTGGAACACTTGGTGTAAACAAAGAATCTTGTTGGTAATACGGGGGGGACCAGGAAGAAGAAATATCAGACACAGGCTTCGCTCTCCAAGTGCTTGAGCTGGTCAGCTATTGCCTGGCGATGGGGTGGTAGAGAAATAAGACGTGATCTCTGCTCTCCAGGGGCTCACACGGTAAATAGGACAGTACAGAGCTACAGGGCACGCCGCGCACCGAGCAAGGGCAACACGTGTTGCAGGAATCACTGGCATCGCCCATCCGATCGCCAGATGAGGCAGGATCCTGGCTTTTTCATCGAGGGTTGCTGCTGCCTGGTGCAGAGCTGGCACAGTGAGAACTCCAAGCTTATTTCTTGAGTAGCTGAGTGACTTCTGTTAAAGTGAAAACTCGACCCAGCAGGCAGCAGGTCTCCCCCAACCCAGAAGGCATCTACCCGGCATTGTTCCTGGGTGCCAGCGCTGGCTCTGTTCTGCCTCCAGCACCCGTGGTGCTGTCGGAGTCTTTGCTGCGCTGCCTGGGAAAGGTCCCTTGGCAGTGACTTAGCAGAGATTCTGACATGGGAAGATGCCGCCGGATGACTCTCCTTCTTGGAAAAGCAACTTTGGAAGCTGGAGGGAGCTGGTGCCATTCTTCTGGTGTTGATGGAAGACTGAGCAGGACACCAGCAGCTGTTCAGAGACAGGAAAGGCAGCTTCATTCAAAAAGCTATCAGGGTTTGGCAAGGAGCACTCCAATCAGTAGCCTTTCTAATGCGTGTAATTGTTATGCAAATAAGCCACCGAGTTCCCCAGGCTGGGAACAGGAATGTCAGCCCTGGGGGCCCGGGAGATCTGGCACAGATCCCGCCCTGGGGGTTGGCTGTGCTGTCTTGATGCTGGGCTTCTGGTGAACTGGTTTATTAAAGTTGACCATTGGAGGGAAGCTGATTCTTTAAAAAGTAAAAATATTTGAGTTTAATAAGGTGGTCCAGGCCTGGATTTTTGCTTCCTGCCTGCAAATATCAGAAACGGAATGATAAAATCGGACGCGGTTTAGGGATTGCCAGGTGTCCAAATGCCTCATATTTTGGAGAAGTGGGTCCAGAGTGGTAAAGCGATTTGTCCAAAGAACCCAGCGTTCTGGCCTCCAAGTTCGGGGTCATTTTACACCCACCCACCACCCCTTAAACCTGTGTAGCTGCAACACGGTCTGCTTTTTCTTGAGCCCTACGCCTTGTCTTTTGTCCTTTGTCACCTTCTCTCTTTTCCTGTCCATCAAGTTTCTATTCTAAAGGAATCACGAAGATCCCTGGACAGATAAGAGGTCTTATTTTATTCTCAAGAAGCCACAGTCTGTAATTATGGACAAGACAAACACCCAAATACCTGCAGTAATAAGTGGAAGGTAGAGGAGGTTGAGGGGAGAGCAATCACGTACCTGGTGCGAGAAATGGAAAACTTCACAGGGTGGAGGACGTTAGGAAACAGGCTTTAAATCTTAAGAGGAAGGGAGCAGAGATACAGGAGCTGGTGGGGATGGTAGCAGCAGTGCAGACCGGGCTTGTGGAAGGAGCTGCAGCATCTGGATGTGCCTGGGACACAGGGAAGGTGGAGGAGAGGCAGGCAAGCATGAAAGTGTGCACAGAGCGGTGAAATCAGGGCTGACTCTTGGCAGTGCTTCTCCTCACGGAAAGAACCCCCTCCACCAATGCCTGGATAAGTGATCTTGCACAAGTAACTTAAACCTGTAAACCTTCATATTTTTTTTTCCTCTTTATAAGGGTACTGTGAAGATAAAATACGGTAAAAATGCAAAACACCTAACATGTCCTAAATAAGAGTTTCCAATTGCTCCTTCTTTACCTTGGCTTGGAAATTAGAGTTAGCTATCATGGTTTTCTGTTGGTTCTTATGTGCTGGTGTCACTTACTTTTACCTTTAACCCTCTTTCTAGAGTTGGCCAAGTCCAAGTTCACCTCAGAAACCAAGACTGTAATAATTACTGTCTTTTTGGTTCCTTTTTTAAAAATCTCTCTTCTCTAATTATTCTTACATGTAACTGTCAGATTAATTTTCCTGAAGCAGTTCTTCAGCAAATAGTCAATTGTCAACTGTTTATAAATGGGGCAGGGGGGGTGGTCCCCGTCTGTGCTCCTTGTACCAAACCCACACTCCTCCCTCAGGGCCCTGTCCCCACTCCCAGCAGCCCACCGCATCCCTCCCAGCTCCCTCAGATGTGTCCTCTAGTGTATGTCAGACGTTTCCAGTTTGTCCTCAGATGTAGTGGACACATGTATATCTATTATCCTCGGCAGTCCAGGTAGGACTCAGCCATACAGGACAGGCCATCTCCATCATTTGGGGCGTTGCCATGACCACAGCATGGCCTGTCTGTGGCACAGCTTTACACTGTTGGGTATAATAACAAACCATGTCCGGATCATTCCACTGCATTGCATCTGTCTCAGGGCTGCTGCGGGACTGAACATACTCTACAGACGAAAACCTTTTCAGTTCCTTGTGTAGCCTCCCTGTGCCTGGCACCGTGCAAGGCACTAGATAAATGCCTAATAAACGCTTGTGAAATAAAGTCACTGTTGACCTCAACATTCACAGCAGGCTCTCCTTTCTTGCCCACAGGGACATGGTTAATTGCGGGGAAACCCTTGGGCCTGTGTTCCCAGCTCATGGCAGGGTTTGGGGATGTGTCATTTACCAGAGTCTCTCTTGCCTGTGAACTGAGCAGAGCTGGCCCAGACCCCACCGAGGGAGAACAGAGAGGAAAACGTACATTCTTGTTTTAGAATCAATTTTCTGACCATATTATGCACTTAAAAATTTAATTTGCTAAAGGCACTTCAAGTGCATTCCTTGTTAACACTTCATTATAAGGTACTTATCAGTAATAAATCCACAGGGCCCATGTGTTTTAAAGAAAACAAGAAATACTTAGAACAAATAAATACATCTTGCTTTGTTCTCATCCTGGAACTATTTCTGTTCTGGATGAAATATGTCATTTCTAATTGAATTGATAAAAGATGTCAGACTATTATAAATGTAGTGTTTTTAATAATCACACAAAATGCCAAACTTCTCTAATTCCTCTTACAGGAATTTAATATAAACTGGTAATTAAGAGAAGAAGGGGAGTTTCTTGCTGACATTCTATGTCAATTTTTGATTATCCCGGTAGGAGCTCTCTCTGGCTTTCTTTTCCTACTTCTGGATGATCGCTAATGGTTGGTGAGACTTCAGGAAATAACCTGTCTGCTCATGGATCTAATCTCTACTCAGCATCCATACTGTTCTCCTTTGTCCTTTCAGAAAGTTCAGGAAAGAGAAGGGCTATCTTTGCCATCCTTATTTCTTTATCTCTCACTCTCTTTTCAAGCCTCTCTAATGGGCCCTCTCTGCTCAGTTGAAACACGTTTCCTTAAGGTCGCCAACGTCTTCCCTAAGTCCAGACTCAGTGTTTCATGTTTGACTTTTATCTTACTTAGCCTCTTAATGACATTTGATGAAATGGCTAAGTCTTATGTTTCAAAATTTCACGCTTTCACTCTGAATGGCCAGTCTTCCTCCCAGCTTTACAATTGTTCAGTCTCCTTCTCCCTTCCCATTTCTCTTCAACGTTGGTTTCTCCATCCCTAAGCTTCTCCTGATGAAACACATCCAGTCCCACGGCCTCAAATGTTACTTCCATTCTGATCAAGTCTACATTTCCAACTCCCACATTTTTCTGAGTGCAGTGACCTTAAGCAAGCGTTTGTCCTAGTGGAAGAGACAATACATGCATCAAATCATAAATACATAAAGGAAAACACAGAATGCTAGGTGGCAATATGCACCAGGAAGATAAGGCGGGGAAGGGGTGGGAGACTGTGGGTGGGTGCTTGCCAGTGAGAGAAGCTGATGTGGCCTGGAAACCTCATGACAGCCAGTCATGTGCATGTTTGGAGGACAAGCTTCTCATGCAGGTGAAGCTGCAGCCTTGAGGTAGGAGTGTGCCCAGAGGCCCAGGAACAAGGGGGTGTGGCTCGTCTGGAGTCACATGATGAGAGGAAAGGTCAGAGGGGAGGAGGAGCCAGACCACTGGAGGCTCTGCTTTCAGAGTGGAGGGTCTGGGGCAGAGTTGTGACATCATCTGGCTTGTTTTCAACAGACCATCCCTGTTGCTGTCCTGAGAATCTGATGTAGGGCAGACAGTGCCGAAGCTGGGGGACCACCCAGAGGATTTCATAGTGACCTAGTGAGAGATGCAGGTGGTTTAGTGCAGGTTGGCATGCGTGGAGGTGGGCAGACGGGATGGGATTCTGAATGTATTTTAAAGGTAGATCTGGCATTATTTTCTGATGGGTGGGATGTGAGGTGTGAAAGGATGGGAATCCAGGATGATTCCAAAGTTTTGGTTCTGAACAACTGAAAAGATCAAGTTGACATTTGCCGAGATGTGACACGTGGGAGATACAAGTTTGAAATACGAGAAAATAAGGAGTTTGGGTTTGGACTCTTCAAATTTGAGATGTTTACTTGAAATCCAAATTGAGAGGGTAAGTGGGCAGAAGAATATTCAATTCTGGAATTCAGAGAAAGATATATATGTGTAATCTGAGTTATTAGCGTGGCAGTGATACTTAAAGCCAGAGGTCAAGATGAGGTCTCCAGGGGAGAGCAGGTACGTAGAGAATGGAGGTTCAAGGACTGAATCCTTCTCCCTCACCCTGAAAATCTCCGTAGTTACAAAGCCTTGTCAATTCCATCCCAGAAATATCTTTTATTAACACCTTCTTCAGAGCTACACGCTTCACACCTCCAGGGGACACCACTCACGTAGCCTGTGTAAAGGGAACCTCCCTGGAACACAACTGCAGGAACGGTATCTATTTTGCAAATGGCTGTGCCTGCTTTACAGCTGGTTTAGTTTAAGCTCTCGTCATTTTAATGGCAAAAGCCTCCTGACTGGTCTCCCTGCTACCAATCCCTTCTCTCTGCTGTGATATCAGAGTGACGATTTTAACCCAAATCTGATCACACCCACCCCTGCTTTCTTAAAAACTATAGGGGCTTCTTGCTTATTCGATGTTAAAGGCCTCATCCTGTTAAAGCCTTCCCAGGCTTGGCCTACCTTCATCTCCGGCCTGACCACTCACGTTCACCAACTACTGCATTTCGTCGTACCGCCCTTGCTGAGTGTGATGGCCCTGCCTGCCGGGTCGGCCAGGAGCCCCAGTTATGCGTCCTGCATCCGGCATTCATTTCTGCCGCCACCAGGCTGGCAAAGCCATTTCTCCATCCCTTCTCTCTCCTCTGAGACCCTCCGTGTCCACCAAGCATTTGTGGCTCAGCTCAGCTCCCACGTCTTCTGCCAGGACTCCCATGGGTACCCTGGTCCATTTCAACTCTTAATCAACCGTGTATCATCTCACGATTCCTCCAGTGATTTCCTGTGTGCATCTGTTATCTGTCCAATGCAATTATAAACTCCTTTAGGGCAAGAAACTGCACCATATTTCTTTCTAGGTGTCATAGCACTAAGCAGCGGAGAGACATCTTCATAAATACTTCTTTGAACTGAATTACATCTATTGAAACGGCTTCCTGTTTTAGCAAGTTCATAGATCAGGTAGGTCACCAAAGACTCCTACACATGCACTAAATAATTCTGTCTGCTATTGTTGGGTGCAACAGTTCCCATGGCTCCTAAATATCTCTTTTAATACTTACAATTCAAGGACTAGATGGCATAGGTTCTACCAAAGTGTATTTATAAGAATATGAAAAAATATGTCCACATGAGTGTGAGTGTGTGACTTCATGTATAGTGAGAGTGACACGTGATTTCTCGTGATTTGGAAAATGCAGATGAATAGATAGCTATCTATGAGCTAAACTGAGAAGGAAGCTGGCTCAGTTCCAGACTGGGTATTCCGGGGGTATTATTTAGTTGTTATTGACACAGTTGAGAATTCGGCTCAGAGATCCAACAGAGAAAGAGCTAGATCTTCCTTAGGAGCCTAGGGCAGGGAGAACAAACAGCTGTAAATAGCTTAGCAATCAGTGCTTCCTATTTTGAATAAGTGTTTCCAACAAGCAAAAAAAACAAAACAAAACAAAACAAAGCTCTTCATAAGCGGAAATAACTAACATCCAGCAAGCCTGATAATTTCCAAAACACTTTCACATTTATTGTTTTATTAGACCACCAACTACTATGCAAATAGATAAAGGGGAGAGATGAAAATCCCACTTCTACAAATAAGGAAATGAAAACCCTTAGATACTGAAAGATTGGTCCAGCGTCACCCAGGCAGGTTGCAGAAGAGCGGGGATACAGAACAAGTGTCTTCAGACACAACATCCAGCAACTTTCCACGATGCATGACACTGCTCCCAAAACAATTAAGGTTTCAAAAAGTTTAGATGGCTTCATGTAAAGATTCTGCCTCTTCTCTCCCTACTCCCTTTTGCAATAGGAATACCATGGAGACACTCACCCATATATTTGACAGCAAAGTGAAAACAATGCTTTATTTTTCCCCTTGAACTTTAAAAGGTAATTTAGTAAATAAATGACAAATAAACTGAGAAGAGTAGCTGAACCAGGTCTTCAGTTTCTAATAGAATCATAAATGCCAGAAAGTACTGGGGATGATTTATTATCCTGTTATTATAAGTGACTGGGAAGCTTTCAATGGAGTCCTTGCTAATTTCTAGCAGCTGCATTAAATCAGAAACTCTATTAGCTGTTATAAAACCATCATCCCATTTTCCTGCACATCAACTTGAACACCTGATGGGAATTTGGAGCCGTTTGTTACTCTCTGTGCTAACCTCATCCTTGGCCTCCAGAAAGGAAATAAACACAAGTCAGAGGTGGCATGCCATTGGCCACATCAACTGTTAGGGATTAATAAATGACTGTCTACTTTTTATAGGAGATACTCTTGATGGGAAAAATAGCTTCCCTCATGAACACCACCTCATTAAGAGGCTAGAGACTGAGACATCATCAAATCCCACGTTCTGAATTTGAGCACCCCCCTCACTCATTCTACCCAGCCTGACGCCTAAATCCAGTACCCATCCCCCCTTGTAAGAGCAGAGCAGAGAAGCAGCTGCATATAAATCAGCTGGAAATTGCTGGCACCTCTTCCCTTTGTCCTGATGTTCACAATAGAATTTACCTCCAAGGATTCACTCTCCCATGACCAGATCAGTAACATCTTATGTTGGACAAGTAGTCGATATCACTAACTCATGTTTCAGGAGACAGCTGGGCAGGCATGGCTTAGGTGCAATCTGATGGGGAAACCAGGAGAGGCCACCACATAGACGATAAGCCTACTGTGTTTGTGCAGATGCTGGAGTCCGGGAAGCAGAGCAAGCCGCTGGAAACAGGAAATATCTCACCAGGTAGAATAGAGGAGAATTCTCAGAGAAATACATGTTATAGGACTTAGTAATGGGTTGAATATGGAAAGCGTGTGGTTTCTTGCCTGAAAACTCAGATAGACAGCCAGGCTGGAGGAGTTGAATAAATCAGGGGACTCCTACAGGTTTCATTTTTATGATGAGTTTATATTCCTATATACTTACCTCATATGCTGTCTTTGTTCTCGCTGTTTTCTCTGCCCGAAATTATTTTCCACCAAAACGTCACGTGGTTCATCCCCTCACTTTGAGTTTTTGATTGAATGTCTCTTCATCAGAGAGGATTTCCATAAGCACACAATTTAAAATAGGATTTCTATTGCTTGTTATTCCCTTACCCGGCTTTAGTTTTCTTCAGAGCACTTATCACTTGTTATCACTGTATTTTGTTTTTATCTTTTATGTATTGTTTTGTATGCCACTCTAGGTTTGATGTGGCGGTGCCATTGTGTATTTTGTCCACTTCTGTATAAACAATAACTAGAACAGCACCCGCCTCCTGCTGGGTGCTCGTAACTGTTTGAGAAAATGAGCGGGTTTGTCCCAGAAGCAATGGAGAGAGAGAGAGAGAGAGAGAGAGAGAGAGAGTGAAAGAACTGTAGGCTTAAGAAACCAATTAGTCAGTTATCTTCATATAAGTAACCATTGAAGCCATAGGCTCTGGAGGAAGTATGGAATCAAAAGATAAGAGGGCCTTGAAGAGCTCCAACCTTCAAAAGCCAGGTGGAAGAAGAACTCGCAATGAAAACAAAGAAGGAACAGACTTAGAGGAAGGAAGGAAATCAAGGCAAAGTAGAGGGTGTACGAGGAGAAAGTGATGAAAGATACAGAGATATCAAGAAGATGGTTGAAGAGTATCCAGTGGAAATAGTGTTCTTGATGTTCCCAGAGGCCACAGGAAGGACGGTCTGGTGGAGACATCGGTGTGTGTAGAAGTGTGACTGGGAGATGAGAGCTGAGAAAGAGCGTGATTTGAGATACTTGTCTAAAATGGGGCGAGAGTAATAGAGAAATAGCTAGAAGATGAAGGCGTGAGTAATTTTTTTTTTAAGTTTAACTTTTCATGTATTTAAAAGCCAGTGGGGAAGATAAACTCGAGATGGTGAGACTGAATGTACAGTAAATTCAGGGAGTGTTCATTAGGATTATTTGCCTGGGAAACCAAGAGGGATGGATCGAAAGCATGGGTAGAGCTATCAGGCAAGACAGGAAGAGGGATAGCACCTCGTCATAACCAGGGGACGGAAGGCCCGGACGCAGATGGGCTTGCGTGCTCAGGTGGCGAAGGTCGCACCACTGCTTCTCACTGCCTCTAAGGTGGAAGGCCTGCGCGCTGAGAACAAGAGGATGTGAGTGGGACTCAAGGATGGAGACGGATGGAGAGGGGAAAAGGCGCCCTGGGGTGGCAGGATGAACAGTAGAAAACGTGCAGGACAGGGTTGTGAGGCCCCTTAGCTTGGGCGAGCATGAGTTTATGGAGAAATCAGCCTGTCCTGTTGTGCTGTTCTTCTCAGCTGAGGCTCAGAGGAGCTGGGTTCTTCTTCCAGGCTTGGAATTTGGTGACAAGGTCGTGACAAAAAGAGTAAAAGGAGCAAAGGAGTTTAAGGTGTTGGACCAAGTGGACAGCAGACCATGAAATCCAAGCTGGTTCAGGGGGACGTGAAGAGAATAGAGGTCTTTCTTGAGGAAGTAGAGGAGCCCATGGTGAGGGCCCCAAAGTTGTGGAAGAGACGCTAGTAGTTAGATGAGCACCTGGCAGCAGAGGGTGTGGTTTTAGAAGAGCAAGAGTATTTGAGTTAGTGATTTGCAGGGAGGTGGGCGAGTCTACTTCCTGACAAGGCCTACCTGCTCAGAGCCAGGCTGGCGTCATGCACAAAATGCATGAAATCCCTTAGAATGAGGGCAACATTTGTCTTTAAATCTGGGCCAGAACTGAGCCCAAAGCGTGGATGAAGAGGCCTCTTCCAGGAGTAAAAAGCCGTCGCCAAGGCAGGCACCGGCTCTGGCGGACAAGTAATTTAAAAACAAACAAGCAGCAAACACAAAATGGTCATCCTGCTGGCACCGCTCGGGCAGAGGGTCAGCTGAGGGGTGAGTGCCAGGCTAGGGCTGGGAGAGGCTCTTCTTAGACCTGGGGACACCCAGAGGTTCCCGATCCCTGGTTCCAGGTGGCAGGACGCTCTGGGGAGTGAAAGGCGCTCTTTCCCATCATCAAAATTACGTGCAAAGGTGACCAACCTCCACCCTGTGATGTGAGTACCTGGGGCCTTGAGCAGGGCGAGCAGAGGGCCACGGTTTCCACGAAGCCCGCAGAGCAACAAGGAAGGGCCTGTTTCTGCTTCTGTTTTTGTTCAGCAGCAAACAGAGCCTCTTGTCCGTTGGGCTGCCCGTGGCCACTGCAGCCATAGTTTGAGAGGTTGGAGGGAAAAGGAGGAAAAAGACATTAAGAGGAAACTGTCACCGTTTCCAAACGCCGTATCACTTGACAGTTTCTCTTCGTGGGGCAACAGCTGCTTACCATGACAAACAATGGCTTTAATAAAAACGCACACAAGGAGATGCAGCACCAGAAAATGAATAATGGAGCTTTCTCCCCGACATGTAATGGGGGGCATTCACCCAGCGATGAATAGGACCTTGGGAATTGTGCATTGCCAGTGCCTTTCAGACAACCCCGGTAGGTGGCCAGCCCTTGTGTCAGGCAGGTTCCAGCTGCAAAGAGCAGAATACATGGCATCTGGTTTGAGCAGAGGTGCTCAGTGTGGGACACGAAACGGCGAGCCCAGTCATTGAGAGGGATGGCAAAGCAGGTTGAGCGCTCAGAAAGGCACGCTGCAGAACTGGGGCCACCAACGGATTCTGTTTTACACACAGGAAGCTGTCCCCACTCCCAATCAAAGCCACCAAAATTGGAAAGCCACCGCTGCCAGGAAACTACTGCCTTGGGGAAGCTGCCTTGAACAGGAAGCCACAGCAGCCCTGCCTAGGGGACCAGCACCAACGGGCATGCCCTTTCCCTGTCCCTGGGTACCTGGGGAGGCAAGTACTTGGGCCCTTGAGCCCCAGAAAAAGCAAGTGCCTCCACGATAATGCTCACCGGGAGGAACGGCAGCTGCGGTGGTGGCTCTTGGGCGAGAAGTACAGTAAGTCACACGCGGGGTATGCTTTGGTGGTTTTAGGATCCCACAAATCCGAATTTGGGAACAGATGGCGGTGACTCGTCTATGGGTGTACTTTAGAGGAGGGAGGACACAGCGTAAAAGAGAGGGCGGGGAAAGTGAGAGGACGGTGACGGAACAGCCTGTCCTCAGCCTGGGACTGCCGTGGACACGGCCTCCCTGGAGTCTCCGTAGCCCTGTGTCCATACGCTTCACTCACTACCTGTCACCTCTGCACAGACACGTAAGGGGGAAAGCTCTTAGCCACTGAAAATTCCACAGAGGGGCCATTTCAAGTCAGAGATAGAAGTGGAAAGTGAAGGCACATAAAAATATTTTATTCATATTATAAAGAGATAGAAGTGGCGAAAGTGAAGAGTGAAGAAAAGCCACGATGCAACATGAAGACACAGAAGAACCAGGAATGGCGGTCGGGGGTGAACATACGGAGTCATGTGAAGAAAGGCGGTGTCTACAGGGACTTCAAGGATCGCCTAGACACTGATAAAGTCATGAAGGTCTGCTCTCGTTTGTTTTAGCACACTAAGGACATGAGCGTTAGTTAGTGGAAAGGAACAAAATAAAAGGGGAATGGCAGAGCAAACTGCATTTCAGCCACTGGGGGGTTTTACCCAATATTCTCTGATCACCTACCATGTGCAGGTTATCAAAATGAGTGAAATAATAGTTTGTCTGTGTCCTCAAGGGAATTAAGACATCCACGGATCTTGTCAGAGCCATTACCAGGAGGAATCTAAAAGATAGAGTTTTTTTAGCTTGCCTTCTTTCTCAACATTTGGAAGAAAAGACTTCTTTATTATAGCTGGTCACTATGTGTAAAGGGTTAAAAACCCGATAGCACTGTGATGTAAGGAATAGAAAGAAAAACAAAGACTGTGTCACTGCACCCAAGGAGCTGAGAGTCAATTTGAGGAGCTAGAATACACCAAGGAAATAACAGTACACATTTTGATTGGCAAAGACTTAGTACAATATAGGACACAAAGGAGTGCCTTCCTAACTGCCAAAGGAAAGGTACACAGAGTAAAAGCTATAGCAGCTCAGAGAAATGAAGGATCCCTTCAGTTTGGAGTGCTGGAGGAAGTTTTTGTAGTGGAGGTAAGATTTGAGCTAAATCTTACAGGAAAATGCATATATGGGAGACATGTGTGATGTTTGAAGTGAGGGTTTATAGGATACTCATGGGAAAATGATTTCATTAAAAAGAAAACATTTAATAGCTGGGGGGGAGGAAAAAGTTAGGTTTTTATTATAAAGAGCCATGACTGCCAAGATAATTTGAAATATGTTCTGTAGGCATTCCAAAGGAGATAAGCTTGATACTGTCCAGAATCAAGTGTATATGACTGTGGACTTTTCAGGACCATGGTAACCACTTGATCTCTTTTTAAACTGAAGTAAGAGCTAGTTTTTGTTTGTTTGTTTGTTTTTGTTTTTGCTATAAATTTCCTCCCCTTTGTGTTTTTAACTGTATGATTCTCTATATTAATATTATATTAATTCTCTATTTTAATATTAATATTAAAATTAATAAAGTATGCAGTATACTTGACAATAATATATATTATTATATAATATTATTATGTAATATTATATATTATATATATTATATATATATTATATAATAATATTATATAATATTATATATTATTATAAGCACCCCCCCCAAATAGTGCTTCTGTTTTAGGCAAGTCACCTCCAAATATGAATAAAATATTTTTATGTGCCTATATAAACATAAGTCTTGAGAATTTTTCAAAGGTAAGATAAATTTGAATGGAAAAATGTCTTGGAACCATGATGGATGTGAAGAGAAGGTGCTTTGGTACACCTGCCCCTTTAGGATGGAAGGTGAGGGGCACAAAGAACTAGAAACCATAAAGAGGGAAATGGACAAGTCACAAACAAGCAAACAAGAAAATAAAACATGTCCTTGGGGAAATCAGTATCTAAAGTTACCACAATGTATTATCTAAAATATCCAGTTATCACCACAAAAATATGAGACATGAAAAGGATCAGCAAAGAGTGGCCCATACAAGGAAAAAAACGTAGGCAACAGAAACTACCTGTGAGTGGGCCCAGATGTTATATTTAACAAAGACTTCAAAGCAGCCATTATAAACATGTTCAAAGAACTAAAGAAAACCAGGCAAAAAGAAGTAGATGGAGGTGTTATCACAATGCCTCATCAAATAGAGAAGATAAAATAAAAAATTGTAAAAAAGAGGGCTTACCTGGTGGTGCAGTGGTTAAGAATCCGTCTGCCAATGCAGGGGACACGGGTTCAAGCCCTGGTCCAGGAAGATCCCACATGCCACAGAGCAACTAAGCCCGTGTGCCACAACTACTGAGCCTGTGCTCTAGAGCCTGCGAGCCACAACTACTGGGCCTACGTGCCACAACTACTAAAGCCTGCGCACCTAGAGCCCACTCTCCACAATGAAGAGTAGCCCCAGATCACCACAACTAGAGAAAGCCCACGTGCAGCAACAAAGGCCCAACGCAGCCAAAAAAATAAATAAAAATAAAAATAAAAAAAGAACCTAATGGTAATTCTGTTGTTGAAAAGTATAATAACTGACATTTTTTTAAAAAATTACTAAAAAAACTCAAATCAAAAATTACTAAAAAAACGTCAAATCTACTGAAACTCAGTGAAACTCAGTAGATTTCAAGTAGAAAAAAAGAAAAAAAAATCATTGCACTTGGACATAGATTGATAAAAATTATACAATCTGAAAAACAGAGAAAAAGGAATAAAGAAAAATGAACAGAACCTTAAAAATGCCTGGGATACCATGAGGCACACCAACATGTATGAAGTGGGAGTCCCAGCAGAGGAGAGAGGAAAAGGAGCAGAACAAAATATTAGAAGAAATAGTGGCTTAAATCTTTTAAAAATGATGAGAACATTTATCTACATACCCAGTAAGCTCAACAAACTCCAAGTACAGTAAATACAAACAGATCCACACCCATACACACCATAGTAAAAATGTCAAACAACAATGAGAAAACAACAAGAGAAAAATGACTTATCACATGGCTTTTCATTACAAATAATGAAGGTCATGAGGCAGTAGGGTGACATATTCAAAATGCTTTTTTTTTTAAAAAAGAAAAAAGTCAACCTAAAAACATATCCAGGAAAACTAACATTCAAAAAATAAAGGTGAAATAAAAGACAGTGCTAGATATAAAAACTGAGAGACTCCATTGCTTGCAGATTAATGTTCTTCAGACTGAAAGCAGGAGACTCCAGGCAGTGAGGCAAATCTACATCAAGAAGCAAACATCACTGATAAAGGTAGTTATATAATTATAAAAGACTGTATAAATGCCTATTCCTTCTTTCTTCTGGTAACTGATTTAAAAAAAAAAACACTTGTATAAAACAATATGTATGTAATTAAAATGTTGTGCCCATAACATATAGAAATGTAATATACTTGAAAATAATAGCATAAGAGGTGAGTGGGAGCAAAGGTGTATTGGAGTAAGAAAATGACCCCAGACAGTGACTCAAATCCACAAGAACATAGAAGCAGAACCAGAAATAGTAACTTAGATGGTTAATACAACAAAATTTATAAATATACCTGTGCTCTTTTTCCTCCGCTCTATAAAAGTCATAAAGTTAATTAAAATTATGATTTGTGACAATATGTTGTTGGGTTGTAACATATACAGAAGTAATATGTATAAGACTAATAGCACAAAAAGTGGGAAGAGGGACTAGATCTATATAGAAGTAATGTTTCTGTATCTCACTGGAATTAAGTTAGTATAAATGTGAAGTAGACTCTGATAAGTTAAGGTGTATATGATAAGCTTAGAGCAACCACTAATAAAATATCTTTAAAAAAAGTAGAGTGGAACTTATTAAAGAAATTGTTATACTAAAAATTATTCACTTAACGTGGAAGAAAGCAGTAAAGGCAAAGTAGAAGAACAAAAAAAGACATGAGAGATGTAAAAAACAAAAAAACTAAATCTAAATATATCCATAATAACATTAAATGTGAATAGATTAAACAATCCAATCAAAGGGCAAAGATTGTTAGACTGAATAAAAAACAAGATCCAACTCTATGCTCTCTATGAGAGACACACATTAGAAACAAATGGACTGAAAGTAAAGACATGGAAAAGATATATAATGCAAACAGGAATAAAAAAGCTAGACTGGCTTTACCACAAAATAGACTTTAAAAGAAAACAAATAGTCAAAAAATATAGATTGAGAGGCATTTTATGATGATAAAGGGCCAATCCACTAGGAAGATATAAAAATTATAAACATATATGCATCTAACAACAGAGCCACAAAATACCTGAAGAAAAACTGACATAACTGTTGGAGAAACGAACAGTTCAACAATAATAGTTGGAGACTTCTAATCCACTTTCAATAATAGATATAAAACTAGGCAGAGTATCAACAAAGAGAAGACGTGGACAACACTGTAAACCAACTAGAACCAACGGGTATTTATGGAATACTCAGTTCAGCCACAGAGGAGTACAGATTACTCCCAAATACACCCAGAACATTCTCCAGGATAGATCATACGTGAGCCAGAAAACAAGCCTCTACAGATTTTAAAGGATTGAAATCGTGCAAAGTGTGGCATCCACCCATAATGAAATGAAAATAGCAATCAATGTGAAGACATAACCAAGAAAAACATACGGGATGCAGGTAACACATTGCTTAGAGAAAAAATGTGTAGGTGTAAAAGCCTATGTGTAAAAAGAGGAAAAACATCAAATCAAAAATCTAACCTTCCACCTTAGGACAATGGAAAAGAATAGTAAACTTAACCTCAAGCAAGCAGAAAAAGGAAATAATAAAGATTATAGTAGAAGTTAGTGAAATCAAGGCTAAAAAAGAGAAAAATCAATGAGACTAAAAGTTGGTTCTTTAAAAACATTGACAAAATCGACAAACCTTCAGGTAGAGTAAACAAGAAAAAAGCAGAGAATACTGAAATCAGAAATAAAAGAGGGATATAACGAATGGCCTCATAGAAATAAGAATTGTTAAGAAAATATTATTAACAATTGTATGCTGATAAATTAGATAACTCAGATGAAACAGACAGCTACCAGACTGTGTAACTGAACTTTGGGAGATGGTGCAGTGTATGTGCTTGTGAATTATTCCCAACAAAGATTAGGAGCTGGTTTACGTATATAGTCGTTTCTGTCAATTATTGATTGAAGGTTGCCCTTGGCACTTTTGACCTGCTACATGCATTGTGGGAATGGCTTCCTGTCATCCTACAAAGGCCCTCAGGCACAGAGATGCTGAAAGTAGAAGCAGGAAGTCATCTAGATCACACTGAAATGGTAGGTGTATGGGTGGGGCAGTAACAATTTCTGCTATGAGGTGAGAGGAAACGTGATGACATAAAATAATTAACACATGGTTTTCCTTTATCATGGATTTGGACCCTGTATTGAGAACATACGTCTTTTTGGTGTGAGCACTTCATGAAGCTGTTAAAGTCCTGGTGGTCTCCATGGTTGCTGCTTAGAGATTTCTTCTTCTATTAACCATTTAGTACAATTGACAAACACACTTAAATGGAAACACAAACATGCATGAAGCACAAACTCTCATCCCTGTCATGTGGACATCTCCCACTCATGTTCCCCAGAGTGCCTCCTCCAAACATGGATTTCCCTTCTCAAGCCCCCTGTGCTTTCTCACATTCTTCAAAAATGACCTAGATTCCCATAACTCCAAAAACAATTGGAGCCACCAAATGTGAATTATTTCGATTTCCATCAGCCTATTTACAAACTCCCTTAATATCAAAGTTTTGAGTTTGTTGGATGTTTGTTTATTAAGGAGTGTCCTTTAGAGGGAAAAAAAGGAAAGGAAGCCGTATTAGGCAGAAGAAACTGAGCTACAATGTGGAAGCAGGAGCTTCAGCTGACCTCACCAGGCATTCTAGAGCCTAAATGGCCTGATACGTGTCCCATGTTGGGCCAAAGTGGCTTGGCCTTTAAACGCTACCTCACCACTCATTGGTTGAGGGCCTCCCTCGGAAGGGCGTGACTTCAGACAAGGCAGCTCCCTGTAGCTGAGTTACCCCTGCAGGGGTTGCTAACACTCCCCACAGCAGGACAACCCTACTAAATCCTCCTTTAAAAGGAGATTTGCACAGCACGTCTCCAAATCCACCATAGCTCACCTTGTGCCACCCAGACCCATTTCTTCCCGTGTCTCCAGGATTCCACTGGGGTCTTCTTCCCAGAGGAGACTTAGTAGAGGAATGTTAGCGGGATGAACTACTGCCCCCAACTCTGCAGCTGGTTTTGGGATCGCAACTGAAACTCAGCCTCTTTTTCCTCCGCTCTCCATCTGGATACCCGCAGCACGGCCCTCTGCTGCCCCCCATGGCGTACCTGGGGGCGTGAGCAAGGCTGTCATCCCTCTGAGCTTTTCTCAGGCGGGGGCTGCTGCACAGGTATCCATCCGTCGTCACCACTGGGCAGGGGCGTGCAAGAGGCACCAAGTGGGTCACCTGGAGGCCACGTACGGCTCCCCTGCCCCGCTGCATCACAGCATTATTATTTCATCTTTTTCGTAACTTTCTTCCTGCAAGTCCCAAAATACATTAATATCCAAACACGCAGCCGTGATAGCAGTCACAAAGGTCCCCCACCATCCCTCGCTTTCAAGTACTTCTATTTCTTCGTTTCTTTTGTTGTAAAACCCTTGAGCGAGTAGTCTAGATGTTACTCTGTGCTCCATCTCCGGACTTTTTAGCTCATTTGAGACTGGCTTCTCCCGCCAGCACTATCTCCTCTTTCCAAGGTCAAAAATCTGGCCTAACTGCCAACACTCCTTCAGATCTGATTCTGCATCATGGGGCAGAGCTGCCCACGCGTCTTCGACTTTCCCTTCCTCTTGGTTTCTTTGATGCTTCCCCGGTTCCAGGCTCTCTTTCTGCGGCTGCTGCCTCCCTTCCTCACCGGTTCCTGTCTTCGCCTCACTCCCTGTATGCTGCTGCCCTCCAGGGCTTTGTCTCCTACCTCCTCTCTCCCTGCACTTTATTATTAGCAAGGGTGTCATTCATCGGCTACCAGCTCTAATCCCAGGCATCTCCAGACGACCTCTCTGTCTTCACTTCTCTCCTGTTGAAGACAGTTCAGACTCAAGGTGCCGTGAACAACCCGCTAAACTCTTTTAAAACCAACTCCCGCCATGACTGCCTCCACTCTCCTGGTCAGCCTTGAACATGGAAGCAATGGATGAGTCGTACTTCTCTCTCTCTCCCCCTTGTTGATGATGGAGTCGCCGGTCTCTTGTCTCACTCCTTCCCTCGGTTCCCACAGTTTCTGACCCGAGCCCGCTGCATTTTGGCTGAGCTGCCATGGTTGGCGCTGACTGGGTTTCCCTCTGGCTGCTCCGTCCCTGGCAGCGGCTGTGGGGTCGTTTCCGTTAGGCAGAGCTCAGAGGCAGCTCAGGCTGCGTGTGGGATCTGGTGGAGTTTTTGCCTTTGCCTTTCATTGTGAAGGTGAGCAGACCTTAAAGAGGCTACATTTCTACCAAGGGGAGACAGGAGGGTTGAGACAAATTGTGAAAAGCCGTCAGGTAAAGTGGGATGAAGTTTGGGTAGGTGTGCACGCCAGGAAATGGGTTTTTCAGATGTGATGTCCTGCTCTCCCTTTGAACGCACAGGGTCAGGAGGGTCCTGGCAGGGCTGAAATCAGATAGACACACGTGACATCTGTTGCCCAAACCGAGGACCAAGGACCTATTCTGGCCCAATGATTCATTTTCATTCATTTATTCCTGTGCTTCCTCTTTTCACTAAAGCTTTTAGGAAGTATTTAAAACAACATTGTTCTTGGGATGAGGATATAGTAATAATAGTTTAAAAAAAGCAAACACTTTGGCCATTATTATATTATTACTATTTATTGATTACTATATTATCACATATCATATTCCATAATACTATGTAGTAAAGATATAAAACCCATGTATGTGAAGTAGTTTCAGGATCTTTACAAATATCAATGCACCACTCGGGGCCTTGAGAGCAAGGAGGCCGCTGTCAAGTGTGGCCTTAAGAGCAAGTGCTTCCCGCGACAGTGGGCCCGCTGCTGTGGCATCTAGAAAGGCTGGCCGTCGTGTGGCCCGTCTCTCAGAGCATCCCAGAGCGTCACTGCTGCCCGCGGCTCTCTCTAGCCCTGAAGGGCCAGCGGGCCGGCAAGTGTGCACAGAACTCTCTGCGAGACGTCCACAGCCGTGTCAGCCGCGTCCCAGGTGTGGGGTGTGCTCTGCCAGGGACCCCCACACACCATCTAAAAAGTTCTCACAGCGACCCTGTGAGGCAAGGTTACACGTCAGTAAGAAGAGGCCGGGAAAAGTGCGTGACGGGCTTGATGGTGATGATTACAGCTGTCCTCTGCTGGGTCCTCTGAGGCGGGGTTTGGGGCACAAGGTATTTATTAGGGAAGTCCCTGGGAATCAACAGCTGTGGAGGGGGCAGGGGCGGGAACAGGAGCGTCAGAGGTCAAGGTCAAGGGGGTGACACAGCTCAGTCCGGACCCTCTCTCACTGGGTGGAAATGACTAGGCCTTTACTCTGAGCCTTGATGGGTCACTGGAGGTGGGCCGCACTGGGGAGGGATTTCCCTGGGGAGGAACTGGGGGGGATCCCGCTTGCAGAGGGGTCTCCCTGCCTTGAGAGGGAGGGGACCCCGGAGGCCGCCACCTGTCAGCCCTGCCAGCAGCTGGACCAGCGAGCATTCCCTTGAAGAAGGGCAGGAGCAGCTTACCTCTGCACCCACCACAGTCGTGGGAAGTAAAACGTACTAAGTGCTTAACAAAGATGAATGAACTTAATCGTGATAGCAACCCTATAAGGTTGGACGGCTAGTCTTTCTGGGTGAGGAAAATGAGGCTGGTGAGGATAGGGAACTCACCTAGTCACACAGGGTCCAAATCTGAGCCGCGATGATCTCCCCTTTCCTGTACTGTCAGCCACGCACGAGCAGTGACAGAGAAAAGTATAGGAGATGCTCATATCCCAAACAAGTTATTTATACAGGTAGGAATAACACCCTTGGGAAAGAGGAAGGCAAAACAGAGCGCATCGCCATGTAAAGGGAGCAGGGATCAGAAGGACGTTGACCTGGGTTTGGATCCACCGCCGTCTGGCTGTGAGGCTCCTACCAAGCCACACACACCTGCCGGGCCTGTCTTCCCATCAAGGTGGCCTGAGAATACCCTCCTCTCTGGCCTTCAGGAAAGGGGCCGTGGTGTCTGCCCAGCAGGTGGTCACGTCACATGACGTTCACGTTAAACTGTGTTGTCCACAGTGTCTTCCGCGGTGTCCCGGGGGACCCTGGCCACACCACATGACGTTCACGTTAAACTGGGTTGTCCACAGTGTCTTCCGGGGTGTCCCGGGGGACCCTGGTGAGGACGGTGACATCATGGAAGAATGGGAGCTCGGCTGAGCTTTGAAAGTACTGATGGGGTGAGGAAGGAGGAGAGTGGGGAACAGGGTGGGCTGGCGAGAAGGGCAGAGGCAGGGAAGGGACAGCGGTACTCTTAACAAAGACCCTGATGTTCCCCGCGCCATTGCATGACGTTCTCCCACCTCCAAACGGACAGGTGCCATCACCCCCCTCAATTTCCAGATGAGAAACCTGGGCTCTGAGGGTCTATGAGACGTGCCTTCAGGGGATACCCTTGCTCAGTGGTGGGACCGTGATTTGGACCCAGTCCGCAGGATTCAAGTCCATGCTCTGAGCGTGATGTCATGCCCATGTCTGCTGCATGTGCGTCCATAACATGTCTCTGTCGAAGGAGATGGGGAATCCAGGTGTTTCCGGTGATTCTCTTCTTGTTCAAGTCATAGTTCCATGTGTGTTTGGAGTCAGCATTATTCAGACAAGGTCTGTGCAGAAAGGGTTCTTTCCTTTTACCTGTGTTCCCACGTTCTCCAGCTTCATCTGCCGTTTGCTGCCCGCCCCGGGGTGTTTCCTGGACTGCACCTTTCCTCTCACAGCTGTATGCATGTGTCTTGCCCTCCGGGCTCAGCGCAGAAAGATTCCTCCGCCAGTTTCTGAAGGCTTCCCTCCCCAACAACTGCTGCTCACGGGATGGGCAGAGCCCCGATGCTGCCATGTACGTTCACTGGCCTGAGCCGACATCCAGGGGGGAAATAACTCGGGTGCAGGTGTGTAACGCCGGAGGGGGTCAACACACAGCTGGTGGCCCTGTAGCTAGGATTGGAACAATGCTCAGGTGGAAAATAATAATAAATAATGATAAAACAGCAGCAACAACCATGGCAACAATTAGTAATAATAATATTGTCGTTATGATAGGAAGAAGAACTAATATTTACTGACAACCTTGACCTTGGCATCCTCTCCTGCCTCCCATTTCTCTTCTGCTAGGTCAGAAATTCGAATGAATGGAAATAGGAAGGACATTCTAACAGCAAGAGCTGCCTGTCGATATTGCAAGGCCATCTGTGATGTCGTGATACTCGTGTGCATGGAAGTGCCCCCAAAAAACCTGGGGACCATGAGCCAGGGGTCGCACACAGGATTGTAGCGTTAGCTACATGTTAGCACAAACAATGCCTGAGATCCCTCCCTAGTCCAAAATTCTAGGACACAGGGATCAGGGATTTCCCAAGAAGCCTGAAGCTGCCCTGTCGTGCCTGTGAGGTCCTGAGTGTGGGTGGGTGATGCCCCGCCAAGGTCCCATGCTTTGGCGTGGGGGTCAGGTGAAGTGTCACAGCTGCACGTCCACATTCGTGGTTCCCCGTGAGCTCTGCCGAGCAGGGCTGCTCTTCTGCCTGGCAGATAAGACCGTCTCTTTGTTTCTCGTCTACTCAGGGAAGGCAGACTGGTGGGGACGTGATGCTCTGAGGTCAGAGGTGCTGAAGTGAAAAGCTATGTTGGGGGACAGCTCCTGATTTAAAGCAAATCTAGCACAAAATAAGGCAAAGACTCAAAAATCGAACGCAGTTACGTGATTGCCGGTGATTGGATCCACGCAGCAGCTCGCCAATCTCCCGAAGCTCCCCTTGCTCCCCAATCCCAGCTGGCCGGGTCTTCTCCGGAAGGTGGGCTGTCTTTAAGTTTAGAACCATACAAGTGCAACAGCCCAAGCGAGAGCCAGTGTGAAAAGCCGTTTTAAAGGTGGATTTGCACATTGAAGGAGCACCTCTAAAGAAACAAATGACCAAATCCTTAACTTGGTGCCCCCTCTATGACAAATATAAGAATAACAGTCAGGGTTTCCTTTGAGCCACCATCTTCCATTCACTCACACTGTGGTCTAGACTCAAAATCTTTTCCTCCAGCTCTGAGTGGAAATCACTGATTAGGCAAACTGCTGATGTACAAGCAAAATGAGCCTGTTTACCATGTGGGAGCTTGCTAATTGCAAAGAGACGTGAGTTCCAGGCTCGCTCCTTTGTCTGGGAAAAGCTGTCTTCGCCGTGACAGAGGAGGGTGTGCAGGCATGAGGAGCCCAGGCCTGGAATCGGGATGATAATTGGCCTAGTTTTTGTGCTTGGCTTTTCTCTTACTGGGTTTTCTTCCTGAGACAATTCATCAGGAAGCATCCTCGGCCGTCTGCTGTGCAGTGCTGCACGGTCCAGTTAAAGACAAAGGCTGGTAGGAAGACCCTCCTGCAGACAAGTGTCATACCCGTTCACTTAGTAAAGGTTTATTGAGCACCTGCTTTTTGCCAGGCTTTGTGCTTGGTGCTGAGGATAGAGACAGACTGATCCTCCATCAAACAGAAAAGAGAAAGTGTCCTGTACTTACCTAGGCCAACCACACTGCAGTAAGATGACAGTAAGGAAGGATATGATTCTGAGGGGGTGCCGAGGAGGCAGGAATACTTATGCTGGGAAACTGGGGATGTACCCAGAGAAGGTGACTTGTGAGCTGGGTGTAGAGATGAGCTTGGGAATTGGATGTGCAGAGGAGGGCACTTTGGAAAGGAGAAACAGCACGGGCTGAAGCAGAAAGAGATGCGAATGGAAAGGCCCGTGTTCCCACAATGGGCATGGATCTATGAGCTGTTACCTCTGAAACAGGATTTGCAGATCATCTGGTTCAGTGACTTAGTTTTCAGGTGAGGCCCTCGAAGGCAGGAGAGTGGAAGTAACTTCTCCAGAGTCTGAAGCTCTGACCTCTTCCGCCCCTTTGCACCAGCCCCCTGTGTGTATTTGTATCTGCTGTTCTTGGGGCATATTTATGCTCTGGAGTTACTTGCATCTCATATCCCTGTGCCTGGCGCTGGCTTTCTTCCCCTCGCCAAGTCTGCAAATAGCATCCTCTTGGCTCTTCCGCCTTAAATGCATCCATCCATCCACCAGTCAATCAGCCTATCTATCAAACGCATATATACAGACTACCATGTCTGGCCCTTTCTACGCTGTTTCTTTCTTTTGCTCTCTAGAGCTCCCCATCTCTTGGTGTCGCTCATCTTTAAAATGAACTTGTTCTTGATTGATTTAAGATATGAAGATCTCAGAATCTCTTCTTTAGTGGTTTCAACATGCCTAGAAGCATAGGTATTTCAGAGCTGAAAAGACACCAGGATGTAACTTGGCGTGCTGTATGTGTCTCTTAGTTTCTACACTTCCAAGAAAACTATTTTTAGAACCCCCTGCCCAGCACCACTGGTTTGTGCTAATTAAAATGAGTACGATGAGGTTCATTTCTGACAGGCCCTGCCTCTTGCAGAGGACAGTCACCTGTGCCCTATTTCAGAGTCTGGGCGGCTTATCAACTTCTGCTTCTCCTCCCCGCAGGCCCCCGGCGTCCTCAGCCTCACTCTCGTTCAGCCTCACCGCCCGATGACAAGGTTTTCTAGCTGCAGACCTGGTCTCTCTTCTCTGCAGACCCTCAGTGACTGGCGTGGGTGTCAGAGCAAATGACTAAGTCCAGGAGTGGTCGGAAAAACAGTCTGTGGAACAAAATGCACACTTGGCCAGAGGGTGGGGCGGTTAGAAAGGCGCATATCTTGACAGAGAGAGAGAAGTGTTGGAATTAATTCATAAACGTGTTGGATGGAAATTAGCAGATGAAGATTTGCAAGGGGAGAAGAGACAGAGGGGGAGAGAAATGGGAAGAGACAGACAGATGGAGAGGGGGAGGGAGAGGGTGGAAAATAGAGCAGAAGATGCAGCTTTATTTCGCAGCCTTGCTTTACCCTCCGTTGAAGCAGCCTGTGCTTTTGCAGGGATCCTGCTTCGCCTGTGGTTTTTGCTCCCCTTTTTAACCTCTGCCATCCTCAACCCCGGATCCTGGCCTCACCCCAGCTTCCTGCTTCCACAACAGTTGTGCTTTTCACACACATGGGATTCCTGGCTTTTGATGAGGGGACTCTCTCTCTCTGCAGAGAGCACCAAACTTCTGATGTCCCCATGCTAAGAGGAAAGGACTGGGCCTTTAGGGGGAGATGTTCACTCCTGATGCTCTGATCTTGTTCAAGTCACCCTCTTTGAACCTCGGTTTTCCACCTGTAAAATTAGGATTCCTGGGCAGGCTAAATGCAATTATGTGTATAAGTCATTTACCTGAGAATCGGGTGTGCTGTATACATTCAGTTATTATTATTGTTATTATTATTATTCATAGCAGCAGTACAAGTAGCGGATTCTAAATTCTCTCTCTGGTGTCCTATACCTAGTAGCTCAGTCTTTCTAGTAGAGGTAAGAGGTCCAAGCACTGTGTTTAAGTTCAGCTTTAGGGCCAAGACAGACACACATTACCCTGTTTCCATTCCTTAATTGATGGTTGGAGTCTTGCCACGTGACACAGCGTCAGTTGGATGATGTTCCTTTCTGGAACAGACTACAGGCCATCACCCAATCCCATTTTGAGAGGACGCTTGAGATCACCACGTGTGAGACCACACACGGTTGGGTTCATTTTCTTCCCTCTATAACAAGGGTTTGCCCTGAAGTATCTCCTCCCCCCAAGCCCCTTTCTGCCTCCCCAGATTCAAGGTACCATCTCTAAATCAGCACCTGCCTGTAGTCTTACTGTGGGGAGATCCTGAGTTTTTTCCAAAGTAGATCTAGATAAACTGAAGTGTGTGTACACTTAGGATTCTTGCAAGGTTATTTCAGTCTCTCTGCATCCTGACTTCTTTCCCGTTCTCAATGACATCTAACCCCGGGTTTCTGTACCACCTGCTTTAGGACCTCTTCCCCCACCTATGAACGGGAACAACAAAACAAACTTTCCATAAAATCCACTCACACCAATGCACGCATTCTTCCCGAGTGTTTTACAATTTGAATTCTTTAAGCACGAATTGGACTTTGTCTTTTGAGAAGGAAACATTAGGCATTAGCATGCTTGTGATAAACTACATGGGGAGAGGGTAGAGAGGTTTTCCTCCCTTCCCTTTTCTAGGATGTTCCTGAAGGAAAGCAGTACCAGTTTAAACTCTTTTAGGAGGATTACTGCAAAGGGAAATTGAGATGGGTGGTAGTTAATTTTATGTGTCAAAGTGGCAGGGCCACAGCACCCAGGTATTTGGGACAAATTATTCTAGATGTTCCTGTGAAGATATTTTTAGATGAAATTAACATTTAAAATAGTAGACTTTGAGTGAAGCTGATTAACTTCCATCATGTGGGTGGGCCTTATCCAAGCAGTTGAAGGTCTTAATGGAAAACCACTGACTTCCCAGAGGAAGAGGGAATTCTGCCAGCACACAGCCTTCAGATGTGAACTGCAGCATGAACTCTCCCCGGGTCTCCTGTCTGCAGGTCTGCCCCACAGACATGGCACACCACAACTGCAGAGGCCAGGTACTGGAAATAAATCTAGCTAGATAGATAGGTTAGGTAGGGAGATAGATAGGTAGGTAGATATTGGATTATATATCTTCTCCCTATATATCCTATCCAGCTTCTATCTTCATATATATATATATATCTGTCTGTCTGTCTCTCTGATCCTGCTGGCTCCATTGCTCTGGAGAATTCTAATATAAGATGCTTGGATGCATCTTTCTCTCTCCTGTAATGCTCCCTTCTTTCCTTTTCTTCTACTTTCTTGTTGCCATTTCCTTTCCCGTCCTCTTTCCCAAGACTTCCTGATGCTTGGAGGAGGAAGTGTCAGGAGTGGATTCTATTTCCCCCCTTCCCAGTTCTCGGCCTGCATTTCCTGCCACCACGGGCAATGGAGAGCTCATGACCCAAGAGTGTGTGTGGTTTTTTTTGTTCGTTTGTTTTGTTTTGTTCTGTTATGTTTCCCTGTCTTGATCTCTGTAATATTGAACCCATCCAGCAAGGTGACTGGGAGCTCAAGCAGCTGGGAGGAGATGAGAGTGAACTTCTGGGATTACATCAGAGAGAAAAACGGGTGTTCAGTTGAGAGGTGGGGGGGGCATTAGTGGTGAGGAAAAGAGACCGCTCGGAGACAAATCCCAGATGTCAGTGTGGTGGTGGTGATGATGGGTTAGAGGCTAGCAGAATTTTAGAGACTGTCCAGGCCAACGCACCTCAAACTGTTTGGCCAAAACCCACAATAAAAAGACAACTTAAAATGTGACCAGAGCACAAGTGCCTGTGTGAGAGCTTGAGAACATGTATAAATAAACATATAAGAGCTGGATTCTGTGATGTGATAACATTTTATGAGAGGCTTCCTCTCTACATCACAATGATCATGTCCATCACAAGCTATGCTTCTGATTAGTATGGTTATATCTCATCAATTAGAATACTAATATCTAGAGCCCATACACAGTGTGTGTTAACCCAGCCACCTGCTCTCCCACCATGAGGAACTTCCTCCAGGATAAATACTGGTGTGGTCCAATGTCAGTGCTGTGTGGGCGCAGGGAGTCTGGACTGACACACATTGAACTACTTTAATTCTTCTCCACCTCAAGCTAAATTGCTACCAATGAAATATCATCCAATGTCCAAATGAGGACAAATTTCTTCAATTATCTAATATTTGGAATGTGCATCTTGAATAGCTCTAATATCTATGAAATTGGAGGCTATGAAATGGAGATACATAACTGGTTTTTATTATTAATTGAATAAATATTTATTGAGAATGTGCTATTTGCCCGGAACTGTTATGGTTGCTATTGATATAGCAGTGAACCGTGATGGGGACAGGAAAAGATACAGCATTTTCTACTTTGAGTTCTTAGAAATGACTAGAAACAATCTTTCTTCTCCATGCACTGGTTTCTTAATCTAATAATAATGATACCTTTCTCACAGAGATGTTAAAAGGATGACATGAGGTGATACCTGTGAGGCGTGTGCCCTAGCATCTGGCACATAGTGGGATGATGGTGGTGGTGATGATGGTGGTGATGATGGTGGTGATGATGGTAGTGATGATGGTAGTGATGATGATAATGATGACAGTGGCGGTGATGATGATGATGACGGTGGCGGTGATGATGATGATGACGGTGGTGGTGGTGATGATGGTGATCGTGGTGATGATGGTGGTGATGATGATGATGGTGGTGATGGTGATGATGGTGATGACAGTGGTCACTGTAATTGTTTTTTAAATGTTGGTTGGTTGGTCTGTCCCTGAGTGGGTCCAGAGATGGAACTTCTGACCTGAAACAATTCATTCGACATGTACTCATTACTCATCAGCCACATACAAAATGCTGTGATTAGCACATGCAGGTCTCTCACAAGTCCACGAAACTCTTATCTTCAGACACCATATGTTAGTATTGAGGGCTGTCAGGCTACAGATGAAATAAAATAAAACCCAATGCCAGCCTCCCTCATACCCACATCTCTGTGCAGTTAGAGCCTCACTTTCTCCCTTCTTATTCTGTCGCACTCAGCTGGAAAGCCTGGGCACCGTTTGCTCTCTCCATCATCCCTCAGCTCACCAACTGACTTCTGCTGCTGCCCCCGCAGTGAAACTTCTTCTGCCAAAGCCACCTTTGTCCCCACTGTGAAGACTGAACACATGGCAGACCATCCGTCACTGTCCTGAATTCCCTAGCATCAGACACCGTTAACCACTCTCTTCTTAATAGTCTAGGAGGTCACTGACCCCTGATTTCCCTTCTGATTTTCTGGCCACTGCACAGACTCCTTCATGAGATCTCCCCACACCCCTTCAGCATCTCTGTTGCCCAGACCTCACATCTAAGGCTTCATTCCCCTCCCTGAATCTTGTGCTAAACAACTGCCACAGGACCCAGGGCTTCAGCTCCACCGAAACAAAGATGATTACAAAATCCATAGCTCTAAACACTGTGTCCTTCTCAGACTCAAAACCTAAATATCCAAATGCCAACAGAAAGCTCTCCTTGGATGTTTCACTGGCCTTACCTTCCACATTTACCATTTATGCCCCTCCACTCAGTATCCACTCTCCTTACCATTGCTCTGCGATTGGTTATATCAATCATACACTCAGTAGCCAACATCAGAAACCCAGCCACAGCCTAAATCACTCTCAGTCTTTAAAAATGCTCTTAAGAGTAACTTCCTTTGAGTAGCTTTCCAAGAACCCTCACCTGATTTAGATGGTCCAACTCTGAGATGTTGTAGCATCCTTGCATGTTCTTATTTTAAATCTTATCATATTGTATTACAATATCTGATTCATTTGCCCTACTAAATTATAAACTCCTTGTGGGCAGATGATATATCATGTTCTCTGTATCCCCCAGCCCAGCAAACTGCCTATATATTCAATGAGTCTTGGTCAGAAAAAAAAAAAGAAAGATTGAACGAATTAGTCAACAAAATAAATGAGCAATATTTTTTTTAAAGCTTGGCAAACGAGATAAGATTTCAAGTAATCAACATATAATATAAAATGCAAGTCCTAGATCCTCTGTAAGACCTAGGGAGCTCGGATTCACTTTAGCAGGAAGGGGAGAGAGGGCAGGTGAAGCATCAGAGCACACGTCCTGCGTGCTGAGCCCTCTGCTGGGGTCTCATATACAACTTGTTCAGTTCTTCAAAGAAAGAAACAGTACAGTGTTGCCTATCTAACCAATGAGTAAACTTGCGCTCAGAGAAGTCTGGTCCATTGCCCATGGTCCTGGGTGGCAAGTCCAGATTTAGAGCCAGGCAAGTTGGCTCCTAACGGGCATTCTCCCCTCCACACCCTGGTTCTCGAGTGGAATGATCCACTTGCCGCCTGTCATAGTGGAAGCTGTAATGAGACTCGGCAGGGGTAGACTGTAATAACTCCTACTGAGCATTTAAAAAACACATTTTATGGCTTGTAGGTTTCAATATAAAGGTTTTTTTTTTGTCATTTGATTTATAGAACTATATGTGGTGTGGCTACAAAGTAATGAGGCGGATTTTATTGTATGGTTTGTGGAAACTGGTCTCTTTGCAGGAGTCTCCAGGTTTTCTAGAAGGAGATGTTCGGTGCAGTTGATGTTGATGCCTTATGATGTTCCGCCATTGAGGAGTTTGGGGGCCAGGGAGGAAATGAGAATGGGAAGAAGCAGATTCTCGGCTGTCAGCTTAACTGACATTCTACGGACCGTGGAGAGTGGACATCAGTTCTCTCGTGCAGCAAATATTTTCTGGTATTTACTCCATGCCAGGCTCTAGTCCATGGCAGAGGAATCAGGGGTGATCAGAAGTGCCTGCTCTCAGGGACCCTGCAATACTAATGCGAGAGAGACAGTTACATGCAGGCACGTGCTCGACACTTTGAAGGGCAGGGTGTAGGATAAGGAGGCTGATATTACAGCAGCTGGATTGTACAGCCATGGGTAGATCACTCCTTCCGTCTTGGGGAATACCTCCTCTGTATCTTTTTACAAAGCGAATCTTGTGTGCCTTATGTTTTGTTTCGTTTCTATTGCGGTTTTGTTTGTTTTGGTCAATTTCAGTCATTTTGGCATAGAGAAGAGAAGAGGAATTTTATGTTCGTTGACAGCGGTCACTGTGCCAGGCATGGCAAGAGGAGTGAGCTGTCTTAATTTTCAGGGCGGTCTTGCCAAGATGCTCCTGTTAACCCTGTTTACAGATGAGAACATACAGACTCAGAGAGGATAAGAAATGTGCCCCAGATCACAGAGTTACAAGAGGCAGGGCTGGGATACCAAGCATGGATTTTAATTGCTGCCCACTATTGGTGCTTCTCACTGGCCCGAGAACATGGGGCCTGACGGAGAGGGTGTGATTTGGTCCATGATGGAAGGGGGGGCAGAGCAAGACTCCACTGACCTGAAGTCTGGCCTCAGGTCAGCAGTGGACTAGGAAAACCACTGAACATCTATTTGCCTCAAAAGTCCTCATCACAAGAAAAAACATGGTAACTATGTAGGGACAGATGTTAACCAGACTTACTGTGGTGATCATTTTGCAATATATGCAAATATCAAATCATTACGTTGTACACCTGAAACTAACATAGCTTTATATGTCAATTATACCTCAATTAAAAAAAAAACACACATATTTGGCTCGGTTATCAAGAGTGCAAAAAGACAAAGAGAAATGAAGTTCCTCATTCCTTTTTAGCACTGATCTTGTAGGCAGCTATTATACAGGGATTGCTTTGAGTTTTATTTTGAACAGAACTTGTGTCTCATCTGAAGTATTACATTCTGGTATGTGTTTCCATGTCTTGGAACTTCCTTGAGCCTAAAAACTGAAGGCTTTTGGTTCAGTTCGTTTTGAATTCTTACCTCTCTGTTCACTAGCAAACATCTCTAGCTGGTAATACCTGCATGTCCTGAGGGCCCAAGACAGACAACATCCCCCAGCTAAACCACGATGCCTCCTCAATCGTCCCGCCCCTCTGGGTCCTCCTGATTTAGGTCGGTTTCTGGAATATAAATATGCATCATGCACAGGCTTCTTATTTTATTTCTTTCTAATGCACACACAGAGCAGCTGGGTACAATCTTCTCTCAGATAAACACAAGCTGTAAGTTTTCCTTATTTATAAATAACACACAGTTTGAAATTGCTTTTACAACTGGGTACAAATTTCATTAGATAAATTCAGATATTTCTGTTGGATCCAGAGTTCCCCATAGCCAACCTCATCTAGGCAGCCTCTCCATGGTACAAGGAAACCATATTAATAACCACTTGGATCCTTAGGTGATTCTAGTTCTAAAATTGGCTCTTTAAAATTAGAGAGAGACCTGTTCAGTTTCCCATATTACACACACACACACACACACACACACACACAGAACCTCTGGACAACTTGGAAATTTGCCTGCCCTGCTCTGTACAGCTTATCTGCCTCCAGAGCCACTTCAGAGAAAAAAACCTATGATGGTGGGGGAATTAGGTCTCTTTCTATAGGTAATAAGAAAACATTTAGTGGGTCTTTACGGAGGGCCCAGCAGGGTGCTGACAACTTGTATTTCATTTAACACTCACAAATACTGTACACATTCATTACTATCATTGCCTCTGTTTACAGATGGGGAAACTAAGGATGATCAAAGTTAAGGATATTGTATAAAATCACCCTGAAGTAGGTTTTAGAGGTGGGATTCAGGTGGACTCCAGTGTCCAAGTTCTGGTCTGACCCACTACCCAATAAAACAAGGGCTTTTGATTGAACTACATCATAGCTGGTAAGTTACAGCAGAAACAAGGACTTAAACCTGGGCCCCCTGGGTTCATTAAGGGTGAGTGAGTAGCATTTTTTAAAAACCATACCGATATAATTCACAGCCTCATCCCCAAACAATTTTAGAATCTACTGTCAAAAGCTAAGATACGGCCGAGCAGAGGAAGTATATTAAGAGACAAATTGAAAACAGTGGAATCACTAAACTTCAGAACAGCTTAGGTTCTACAGTTTATACTGATGGGGTTTATTTCTAATTTACAAACAAAGGCAGAGGGGCCTCTAGATCTGGAGGGAGGGTTCCATGGATAACGTCTCCCCGCCACACACACACAGAGCAGAAAGAGAAAGACGTTTATCACCGTTTTCGCTTTAACAGTGCGCCGAGGTGAGCTGCTGGGGCTGTCCTCAGTGCTCTGCCGTGGCTTCAGCCTCCTCCCTCCTGCCGTGCCAGCCCATGGCTCCACTAGACCGTCTCCTACAGCACTCCACTCACTCCTTCGACCTCTGCCTCTCTAAACCTATTTCTTCTGGACTCATCCTCATCACAGGGGATTGTGCCACCCCAAACTCAGCCCCTTCTTTTTCTCAATCCCAACATCCAGACTCTCAGGAAGCCCTGACCACTGTACTTGCACAATACGCCCCTTACCTTTCCCAGTCTCTCCATCACCGTTGTCACCGACATCATTTCTTCCCTCTTCTGCTCCCGACACTCTCCCTGAATCCCACTCTGTGCCCTGGCAACCCCTTCTCTTCATGACAAAGTGATATTTTAAAGCTCATCAAATCAGGTAACCTCCCTGCTTTACGTTTTCTAAAACTACTACATTGCACTGGATCCAACTTGCATATTTCTATTACAAATCGTCCTAAATATCTAGATATCTGTAGGTCTGAATCAGAGCTTTAGTTGGTACGTAGGGCATTTACGTCCTTTCATTTGTAACTTTTTACATGTCACAAGTTGTAATCACTGGAAAGTGGGGATTTTGCTATATAGTCATAATTTATGGTTACTAAGTGCTTCCACTGTGCCGAGTCCTTTGGCAATTATCTCATTAATTGTCACCCTGTATTGATCAAGTTTTGAGGTTTTCTATTCTGTATTTTAAGATGCTTTGACATCTTGGAGGCTTGCAAATTCTGGAGAGACTGTCTCTCCCAGGGCTAGCTAATGTCTAGAGATAGCGAACAACTTGCCTTCAGCATGTCCTTCATATGCAAACCAACCCAGGAAGAGCCCACATCCCTAACCATTTCCTCTACCCAATGGTCACACACCAAGCCAATGTTTCCCCTGCCCTGAGTCACCCCAGGGCCAGGTACTGGACAACTAGAGACCACATCCAGAGTCCAGGCCTGCCACAGTTATTCAAAAAATCCAACCCTAAGTCTGCTCAAGCTTGCCCTCCCCACCTTGCCCATTCCTCCTTCTCCTGGAAACCACCACCAAGTCTCTGGACCTTGCTTTCTCCTTGTCCTTTCTGCTTCCTCTCTCACCCGGGTGCCTCCCCACGTGGCCCTGCATAGCGTGGTGTGCCCCTCCTGTGGGGAACGCCAAGGAATAAACCCTTCTTTCAAGACAGTTTTGTCCATGTCTGCCATCTTACCAGGCCTTACAACATCATCTTGGGGACGTTTCACAAAACCCCAAAACGCTATGAAATAGGTGAGACGGGTATTATTAGATACCAGTCACACAGCCGAAGGATCAAGGACTCAGTATCTGAATGGACAATCCAGCTGCAGAACCAGTACGCTTAGTACTCTAATCCGTCCTCATTTAATTTGTCTTCATATGCATCATCCAATATCCAAAAGAGGTTTAGCCGGGGGTTTCCCTATCATAGTACTCAGTCAAGAATTTCACAGAGATCTCCTGATATAAACTACTTGCTCATTGCTCATTGCAAAGCTCACCCCCTTTTACCTTTCCCATTTCAGTCTGGTTTGGCCTTCCCGTCTCTAAATGGATATACTGGTCCCTAGCCATGCCTTACAGATGAATGAAATCTCCCCCACCAAACTGTAGACAGGCCTAGATTCACACAAAAATCAGACCTCTGTAGTTATTTCTCTGATTCCCTAGCCCTTAAGTTCAGCCCATGTATTCACCCACAAATATTGAACCAGGAAGCCGACTTACAGAAGAGAAAGATGACAGCCCCATTCTCTAGGACTCCGGATACCTTAGAGCTAGGGGGAGTTAGCCCTGCAAAAATAAAAAGTTTATCCTTTTCCCAAGGGCAGGATTTGTTACATGTTATTAAGAATATATAATGCCTCACTTCATCCTATCTCTGCCTCTCTTCTTTTCTTTTTTTTTTTTTTTAAAAGCTTATTTATTTATTTATTCATTTATTGATTGATTGATTGATTGCTGTGTTGGGTCTTCGTTTCTGTGCGAGGGCTTTCTCTAGTTGTGGCAAGTGGGGGCCACTCTTCATCGCGGTGCACGGGCCTCTCACTATCGTGGCCTCTCTCGTTGCGGAGCACAGGCTCCAGACGCGCAGGCTCAGTAATGGTGGCTCACGGGCCTAGTTGCTCCGCGGCATGTGGGATCTTCCCAGACCAGGGCTCGAACCCGTGTCCCCTGCATTGGCAGGCAGATTCTCAACCACTGCGCCACCAGGGAAGCCCCTCTCTTCTTTTCTTGCCCTGCCTGTTCTCCTCCCACTCGGAATCTCATGTTCTTTCCTGCTTTCTTTTCCTCTCCAGTAGCTCTTTCCATCTCAAGTAATCCTTCCTGGGCTGATTCAGCCTCTGGCAACAGCCCATCTGCACCTCCTGAGAAGCACTGGACCCAGCAGGTACGTGAGTCGGCCGTGTCATCTGCGTGCCCGGGAACCAAGCAGCAGGAGCTGCGTGACTTGTAGGGCAGCCTGACCCATCCCCACGGCTCCCACCCTTGGTGCTCAAGAGACAAACTCTGTCATCGAAGAAAATCATAAGCCCAGCCCCAGTTCTCAGCTTTGCACAGATTAAAGCACTAAAAAAGTCTTTCCAGGCTGTTGATAGTGGACAAGAGCATCTCGGAGTTTAGAGGATGATGTACAATGTGTATACAGAAAACCCAGGTACACTCAGGTCTTGAGGAAAGATGTGTGTCATTAAAACTGGTGCGTGATCCCCAAATAAGTTGTCTGGCTGCTCTCTGAGGCCTTGCCTCTCCTCCCAGCGTCATTACCCCTCTCGGCCAGAAGCTCCCTGGAGAGTGTGCTGCTCATGTCTGCATTATTAATGTCTGTATTCTGGGAAGGAGATGCCATGTACTTTCACTCTATTAAAAGTTATAAAACATAGGTGGCATAACTAGTGACAAGTATTCTTTCTTCCTGAGGTACGATGCTCTAATTAAAGACTTAAGACCTAAGATGTATGTGGTTCTCTTTTTACAGGGGCAGGGGATGGGCGGTATTTATTTATATTATAGTATTTATCATAGTATAGTATATAGTGGTACAGTATTTATTTGTGCCCAGCTTTTAAAACTGAGAACAGGTAGCACACTTTTGTGCCCTTCAGCAACGAACACGATTAATGGTATAAGTTTAAAGCTTATTTTGAATTACACTTCATTGCAACAGTTGTTCAGAGCCCAGGCTAATTTTACAAAAGGATTTGAGAACAAATGCAGTAAAGCAAATGCACGTAGCAACTATTAAATTATGATACAAGGGCGGAAGCCACATAATAAGGGGTGGCTTTTGTCGGGGGGAGCAGAAAGCAAGCCTCTTGACAGGCCCAAGGAAAGCCTGAGCTTCTCAGTTCTTAACCAAAAGAAATGCCTCCATACTCCAGACTGACAGGCTGGGCTCTAAGAATGCTTTATCACCAGGTCCCCTCCGGATACGGTGATGGTGCCACTTTATGTTGTGATCATAAAGCCACAGATGGATTTTTATAAGAATCAGTCTTACTACTTTTTAGGATCTCGACGTGTTTTTCCCAGTTTTTGCATTTTTACAATAAGATACTTGGGTAATAAGCGTGGAGTAGGGCAGGGACGATTTTGCTCGTGGCGCAGTAGGAAGTAATTCTGATTTGCCAGCTGGAGAGCGAGAGCGCGCAACTCAAGGGCCAGGAGTATTTCCAAGGTGGGTCACCGGAGGAGAAAGCGCTCCACCTTCTCGCCAAGGCCCCGAGAGCTCTGCCTGGGTTGGGGCTGTAGCTCGGCCACGTGGAGAGGGGGCTGCCGAGCGGTGGACGCGCACACGGGGTCAGAATCCCGGCGTGGGAAACCTAGTTGAGCTCTCCAGGGCGGGGTCTGGCAACTTCTGCCTTGGCATCCGGCATCCGGGGAAGGAAGGTGCGAGTCAGTTTGCAATTTGCTGCGGGGCCCCGAGCTCGCTCTCGTGCCCTCCCCTCCCGCCCACAGGCACGCAGGGAAGCCGCCGAGAGGGGCGCAGCGCTCCCGGGCAGGCGCGGTGTCGGGGGAGAGAGGAGCGGCGGAGGTGGCGGCCCGACCCGCGCGGCTCCCGGCGCGAGTGGGCGGCGCGGCGCGGGTTACGGTGCGCGCCCAGCGCCCGCCGCGTGGCGCGCGGTCCGCCCGCTCGCTCGGCGCCGGCCCCGCGGAGAGCGGCGGTCAGCGATGGAGCTGCTGCCATGACAACCCCGGCGGTCTGGGCCCGCGCGCGTCGGGGCTGCTCCCGGGAGGCCGGCGGCGCGGAGGCCGGGGGCGGCCGCTGAGCGTGGCGTCCGCGCGTCCCCGCGCCCCGCGCCGCGTCCCCGGAGAGGCGGGCGCGGCGTCCGCCAGCTCCCCGTGGGCCCCGAGCCTGCGCCGCCGGCGCTCCGCGGGCCGGGCTGGCCGCCAGTCGCCGCGCGGGCTGCGGCGAGGACGCCAGGCACCCACCGCACAGGAGGATCCTCGGGCTCGGCGGCGGCGGCGGCGGGTCCCCGCGGTGGAACTTTTTACCGCCTTTGCGTTCCAGATTGGAGACTCGGGCTGGTTTCTAAATACAACCGTACATATGTGTGATCTAATAAAACATTCTCTCCTCTCCTTGAAGCGGCAGCTTTTTATGACATCTCCTTTATGTCAGAGACACTTGCCTGGCTTCTTTGGGTTATAAACTTTTGATGCCAGACCTCGGCAGGACGTGCCCAACTGAATGTTAAAGTAGCATCTCGGAGAGAAGCAGAGAAAGAGCAATCCGTGACCTTCATCCCTGCACCTTCCTCCTTCCTCTCCCTTCCCGGCCGCCTCCCTCCTCCCCAGGGGAGCGTCGAGAAAGCTCTTTTTGGATGCAGGAGGGGGCATCTGGTTCTGCCAGGCTGGAAAGCCGAGGCAGGATTTGAGGAAGAACCATTAGAGTCGGGAGAGCCTGGACTCCGCTTCTGCTTCCTCCTCTCTGCTGCTGGCTGGTTCCAGCCCCTTCCTCCCTCCCCACGCGGCTGCCTGAGACCCGCCGGTGTGCGGGGCGGGGGACGAGGACCGAGCGGCTGCCGGAGTTCTGGGAAGTTGTGGCCGTCGAGGATGGGGGTCTGTGGGTACCTGTTCCTGCCCTGGAAGTGCCTCGTGGTCGTGTCTCTCAGGCTGCTGTTCCTTGTACCCACAGGAGTGCCCGTGCGCAGCGGAGATGCCACCTTCCCCAAAGCGATGGACAACGTGACGGTCCGGCAGGGGGAGAGCGCCACCCTCAGGTAGGGAGCTGTACTTCGGCGGGGGCCTGAGCCCCTCGGATGTGACTCCGTGGGAAGGGGCGAGCGAGAGAGAACCGGAGACTGGCGTGGGGGATTGGAGCGTGGGAGAGGGCCTTTTGCAGGCCCAAGAGGTGCCCACTTGGCGTTCTGTGGCAGCTAGCACCCATTCTCCTGGGCAGCTTTGTCATTTGCTGTGGCTCTTCTGGTTCCGGATCTTAGGAGTGAGCCCTGAGTCCATGCTTGGGGCTCCATGTATCTGCGAGGCCATGACGTGGCTAGACTCACTTTTGCCTTGGCCCCGGGATGAGAGCCCTGGCGTTGAAATATACTGGGGGTTTAGCCCGAGATCACTGGTACTCTGGCGGCCCGTCTTACAGCCCGGAAGGTATGGGATGAGGCAGGGTAGTCCGCCCAGCGGGCTGGCTGGTCTCTGTCAGAGCGATACCTGAAATGTCAGGCTCTGGAATCGCTGTTGCTGGGCCGCGTGGCCCTTTGTGAGTTTGCTGAAGAGACAGCCATCCTTGCCAACCCCGTGTGGTGCTCTGGGGGCCCCTATTATCAATTATGAGGGCAGTTTTATCTTTGCAGGCTCAGGCCAGGGAGAGGAAACATGTAGCTTTTATGCAACAACACTCCTGTGTGAAAAGCACAATAGGAAAGCTTTTTGTTTTACCTTAATGAGTTACAGAGCATCACTTACGGGCTCCAGGCAGAGGGGTGGAGCTTCTTGGAATATGAACCTCTGGGGACCAGGCCTGCTGCAGCAGAGACTTTAATAAAAATGCAGCCACGACTTTCCACCACCTCAGCAGATATCATCTTTTATCCCTTTAATGAGGCAGTTCTGGTCCTCAGAGACCGATTCAGGGACATCCCAGCTTAACTCTGCTCACAGTGTACACAGGGTGAATGCATTTGCCCTGTCTGTGACTTTGATGGTTACGGTGGAAATAAAACATCGTGCCCCAGATTCTGCAACCAAGAAGCCTGGCTTCTCCAAGGAATGCATGAGGGTGGGGCTGCCTTCCTGTTCTTCCCTTGACTTCCTTGGTTGAACCCTCTCCATCTGGACAAGCCTCTCCCCGGGCAAGGAAAGAAAGGCCTCCTGCTCTTCCTACCTAAGCCCAGGCATTAGGGTTAATTCTTGCCACTTTGGATGGTCCTCAGTTGAGTCTTCTTTTGAGCTCGAGGACAAGTCCTAGAACTCTGTCTGCTGGTGCATGGGGGCCCCAGGAGGAGAGAGAAAAAAGAGGATGGAGACAGACCTCCTCTCTAGACAGCAGGAGGGAAACCCTCTGGGCATGTGGGCACCCCTCAGCCGGTCCCAGACTAGAGGGAGTGTAACATGCCTACTTCCTTGCCTTAGAGAAATCCTGGGGGTCCATGCCCTGAGAGGCACGTGTGCAGCGGGGCTACGGTGCGTGTTAACTAAGGAAATGTGGGGCAATGGTGGTAGGTGTGAAGGGATTTTGATGCTGCCACGCACCTCTCTTCATCCTCCAAACTATTACCAGGGACAGAGAGTCCCAGCATTGAATGAGGCCTCAGTGCGGAACTTTCCAGAATCCTCTGTCCTCTTCTTGCCTCTGAAAGTTAAACCAGAAACTTAAAAACTGGAGCTTTCTGCTGTTGGGATGCAATAAGATAGTTCCACCAGCAGAGGGCCAGCTTTGAGCTGCCTTTTTTTTATTAGCTGCTGGCCTGTTTTCATGATCTTCAGTTCTAATGTTTAGCAGCTGGGCTTCATAATGGGAATGGGAATAAAAAAGGGAAAGCTGAATAGTTGCTTTTTTGTGCTTTGTGGAGGAAAAAAAAAAAAGCCTTACGTATTTGAGTATAACTGTTATCTGTTACCTGATGGCATGCTTTATTTCTTAAAAAGTAAGCACGTCTTATGTTAATTTTGCCTCTCAACTTCTGTATAATTTGCCCTGAAATAGAGAAATTCAGTGCATTGTTCCCATTTTAATCCTTCTTTATCCTCTTTCTGTTACCTCTCATGTTCTTCTCTTTTATTACGTCTTCCTTTGTTTTTATCGGATATCTCCATTTTATATATTTTTGCACGCTGTTCATTCTCATCTTTCTGTCTTTGCTTTCATCACTTAATGCTTACTATTTCCTGATTTTTAAGGTTCTGGCTTCACTACTATCACAGTGTTTCTTAAAATAACATAAATAGCTCCTGCAGATCTCTGGGGGTCTCCATCTCTCCGCTTCTGTTTTCCGTGCTCCTTTGGTTTCTTGGCTCCACAGCCGTGTGCCGGTCTCAATGAAAACCTTGTTTGTCAGGACTCAGAGGGGGCGTCCGCTGCTTCCCGTCTCTGGAAGTCCATGACCTCAACCCCAGATAGATGTATCATTTTGGGTTGTTTTTTTGCTTCTAAAAATTGTAATTCTTAATTAACGGCGGCCGCTCTTTAGTCTCCTGAAAGGTATACCTTTGGGCATTCAGTGTTTGGGAATTTAGTGTTCTGAATGCATCAAATGCTCAGAAGGCGATGAAAAAACTGAATGATCCCCAGGCTCATCAGCCACAGAAGGTCTTTTCAAATGTGGCTGCCCTGGATCCAGGTATCCCAAGCCTGTTTCTAAATCTTGAATGAAGTCACATAGGAGGCCAGAGACCGACTAGGAGAAGCAAAAGAATCGAGAAAGCTGGGTCCTCCTTTGAAATTCACAGTGAGACGTTGCCCGGCTTAGAGAAGGATGATCTCCTTCCTTGGAGGCATGATTTGTGGTGCTAGGTCTTTGATTGCATTGAGGGATGCTAGGAAGTGAGGTGGCAGAGACAACACTGAAGTTTTGAATGTGGATGAAACTCATTTTATGTAAATGAGGCAATATTATCTTCCTCATAACTACTTCACAGGGCTACTTGAAAAGTAAAAATAATTCCGTGACTCTGGAATTATTTGCCTTCTTGGAAGAGAGATGATATGGAAAATGAAGGTGATATTCACAGTGTCTGAATTATGGCTCCTGTGAATCGGATTTGAATTCATTATTATAAATGGGCCCTCTTGGCCAGAATCATTTCATGACAATTATCTGCTGTTGGGTTAAAAATGTTCTGTGCCTTTCCATTAGATTAGATATGACAAGTATCTAGAAGTCCTGTGTCTGAATCATTGCCCACGTCAGGAAAGGAGCCCAGAATGTTCAGTGTGGTCAGCTGGTGTCTATTAGGCTATTTCAGTTACATGACGATCACCAGATGTGTTTTCTTCCTGGACCTCAATCTTCTCTAAATGGACTTTGGTTCCTCGGTGGGACCACATCATGCGTGTCCACGAGCATTCTGAGGGAGGTGCAGTAGGGTGGAGGTGAGAGTTGTTGCTCTAATTGTTCCACTAAATGGGAAAAGTTTCCACCAGCAACCTGGGTGGGGTTTTTTTTTCTTTTAATTTTTTTTAGTATGGCAGGATAATCAGTTTTGCCGATCCAGGGTTGCTGATCTGGGGTTATGCTTAGGAACTCTCTTCTAAAATACCCTTGCATTTTCATTTGGAATTCTGAGCTAACCCCTTTGGAACCAAGTATTTGAGGGTTAACTACTGCCAAGGAAGAAGCTGAGTAGCAGGATGTTGCCAAAGCCCCTGGGGCGGTCGGGCTCCCAGGGACGGCGTCCTGTCATGTGCCTGCGTGTTTTCTCGTCTTTTGCACTCACCGTCGGCAGCTTTCCTTTTTGTGTAAATTAGAAAATTCAGACTAGCCGCCAGGTTATTCCAAACAAGGCCACAGCATGCGCATTTCAGCATTTAAGTTGCCTAACCTGAATACGGACTTGCATTAGTGCAAAGGCTTCGCTCTCGGCCTGGGAGGATGGAGACACGGACACCGAACCAAGTGCAAGTCCTTGCGGGGCCCCTCCAGCTGCACTGCTAACCTGGGCTGCCCTGGAGTTACCTGAGGTGCTTTTTAGACGTTCCACAGTCAGGATCCCAGACCAATGAAAGCCAAATGTCTGGAGTTGGGCATAGGTGTGGGCATATTAAAGATCTCTTCCACTATTTCTCATGCTAAGAACCACTGCCCCAGAGCCCTTTCCTGACCCAGAGCATCTGAGCAAGGCTGGTCTCCAGTGGCCCTGCCCACACTTACGTGTCCCCTACATGTGTGCGTGGACCTTACCACTCACGGCTGCCGTAGTGCCCGAGAAAGAACACGGGGCTCAGGGGCCTGGATACTCACCTGGGTTTGATTCTTACTCCATCCCTCACTGGCTACATGATTTTGAGCACTTCACTTCCTTAGTGTACACTTGGAAACAGTATCTGCTCCGTCTGTGGCATCTGGGAGATGGAGTGGATGGCATTATTCTGCTGGCTGTAAAGCAAAACACACGTGCAGGTTGTTACAGGAGCTAAAGAGAACCCCAGTGACGACCCGTGATACTCTCCATTCTTTCCAGTTTCCTTTCTCGTCCCCACTCGCCCCGCCCCCGTACGGACCTTTAGAATTCTTGGTCCTTTCCCAGTTCCATTCAGCATCCCGCTTCCTGCTCTGGTCAGGATTCACCCTCATCTGAGTCCCGGTAACCCCTGCTGTAGATCTTTGTTCTGACGAGTACACACTGGACTTGTGACCTACGAGTGGGCGTGGCTGGGCTGTGAGAGTCGGGGGTCAGCGGCCACGTCCTAGGCGTTGGGTGCAGACATCGTCATGCCTACTGAGGATTCAAGTAATAAGTCTTGGCTGAACGCTCTAATCCATCAAAAAGGGGCTCAGTCTCTTATAATGGAGTTACCGCTGCAGTGATGAAGTGCTTACAGCTACAGGGTTTCATTTTCTTCAAAATATGGTGGCGAGCATTCAGGCAGGTGGTCGGTTAGAGCCCTTGGAGGCCTGAGGGCCTTGAATTCTGCGGAAATCACTTGTCACGGGGAACAGTTGGGTCCGCCAGCGGTCCGCATCTGATCTGAAACCATGCAGAAGGTTTCACCATCCCTGAGGGCAAGGCAGGAGTGGCGCGGCAGAGCCAAGGGTGTCTTCTTAGCAGCAGCGGAGTAATGGACTTGGAAGGGAGGGCATTCCTGCGGAGACCTGCCTTCTGTAGACGAGAGGAGACACAGAGCAGGGACGGAGTGGGGCAGACCAGGAGGTGGGCGTGTCCCGCATTGGGAACAGCGGGGGTCAGCAGGCCTGACTGGCTGGGCTGACACTGTCAAGTCAATGATTGGTAGGCATGTGTTTGCCTCGCCAGCACACGTGCCACACGCCACGTGCCAGAGCCAGGGATGGGAGGAGGAGTTTTAAAGCAGTCAGGATACATGCTCAGTGGCTTTCTGCATTGCTCTAGACCAGCGGTCCCCAACCTTTTTGGCACCAGGGACCAGTTTCGTGGAAGACAATTATTCCGCAGACTGGGGTGGGGGAGGGATGGTTTCGGGATGATTCCAGCACATTACATGTATTGTGCACTTTATCTCTATCATTATTACATTGTAATATATAATGAGATAATGATACAACTCGCCGTACATACTGCTGACAGGAGGCAGAGCTCAGGCAGTAATGCAAGCGATGGGGAGCGGCTGTAGATACAGATGAAGTTTCCCTCGCTCGCCCGCTGCTCACCTCCTGCCGCGCGGCCCGGTTCCTAACGGGCCATGGACCGGTACCTGTCTGTGGTCTGGGGGTTGGGGACCCCTGCTCTAGACAGCTTAACGGCTCTTATGTAAGCCCTCTTGTTCATTTTTTGGCCTTTAAGCAAATTTGGCCCTTGGGTTGAGTTTAGTCCTGTCATTCTAAAAAGGGGCCGTGCCCTTGGTCTTCCTACTGTGCTCACTGTACAGCTGCCTCTGGCAGCGTGTGTGTGTGTGGGGGATTGGAATGAGCAGGGCTGAGCAGCGTGTGTCCAGCGGTGAGATGCAGCGGACAGGAGGGGCCACCTCGGTCCCACCTGACCTTCCGAAGGGAGGACTTTTAACGTTATTATTAATGGGAAGCGTCTTCACGGTCCTGAGGTGAGAAGAGGGAATTATGGAGTGACACGCTTAGGGCTGGCAGAAATGTGCGTTGTCTGATAAGTTAGGAACTAAGTGTTAAGCTTTCTTGATTTTTTTTTTTTTTTCAATCTGCTCAAGACAGCCTCAGACTATTTCAGGTTCATTCATGTATTTATTATTTTCCCTGCAGGAAGATGCTTTCGCTGATGTTGGGTCCAGATGAGTTGGGGAGGAAGGTGGCATGGCTGTGGGGGGAGGCTGCCTGCTACATCCCTCCCCACCCCCCAGCAATGACACCCTCCTGGAACTTCTGGTACCACCTGGTGCATCCTTTTTAAGGTGTGAAAACTGAAGTTGTGATGTTTCTGCAGCTCAGCATTTACCCTGCCTCCGTCTGTGTGCCATTTCCTTGGTAGAGAAGGTTAGAGAAAGGAGCTGTTTGAGCCTGGTGCCACTTTTCCTACAGGATCACACCACAGACCCTTCAGTAAAATCTGTGGGGCAGCGGGATTGGGGCGGAGGTTTAAACACAAACTCTATTATCCGTGATTGACTATGTGTCAGGTGCCAGGGCAGTTACTTATTGTTTCATGTAATTTTCAGAATGTTATGATCCTGTCAGGGAGGAAGACATTTTCTTCTACCTTTCTAGGGTTTTCTGGCTGGTCTAAGAATTAAATTTAAATGAGACAGATGAACAGGATAAAATCAAACAAAAGTATAATAACGTATATATGGAAGAGACCCAGGAGAATTGAATAACTCAACAAAATGGCCAAAACCCTCACCCTAAATACCATCTTCAGCTGAAGAGAAAAGAGGGTGTTGGGGGTAGAGGTTTGGGACTTCTAAGTGGAGGAAGGCACTTCACGTGGAGACGGAAAAGCAAATGTTTGGTAAATAAATGTTTGCTGGGCCAGGCAGAGATTGACACAGAATGGGCTCTGATTTCTGGGAGTTTCCCCACCACACCTGGCAGACATCTATTGTGATGCTCTATTCCTGTAACAGGCCCTCTATCTATAGATTCTTCAGGCAGTTTGGCAGAATGGCAGTTTCTTCCTGACTCTTTTGGGCCTTGACTGTTTTCAACTTGACATAATCCACATGCCAGAAACATTGTGGGGTGGCGAATTTTGTTCCTGTTTGATCCCCAATTTATAGACTAGGAGAATGAGGTTTAGAAAGTTAAGACGCTTGCCTTTTGGTCACACGGTCTTTATGTGTCAGAGTCTGCATTTGTTCTTAGAATACCTGTTTTTCTTCTTCTGAGTTTTATAGTACCCCCTCCCAGATAGAGAGAACAGAGAAAGTTTCCATGAGCTGCAAGCAGAAAAAACAAACGCCCCCTTCTCTGTTCCTGGGACCTGTATTTGAGCAGAGGTCAGGAAGTCCGCATTGGGTTGAGGGCTGTAGCTGTCTGCTGTCCTGCCCTGAGCAGTGCTTCACTCCCCTCACCTGCACGCCAGCAAATGCTGCTCTGTCTCCTGGGGCCAGAAATCATGCACCTGCGAACCTCGAACAAGGTGAAGCCTCAGGAGGGTCCCGCCCACCGTGTGTGCTGTTGGAAGATCATAGTGCCCCTAGCTTTGACCCTGTCCTAAATGCTGCGCCCTCCGGGTGTGTACGTGACCTCTCACAGCACGTGCAGTATCTCCAAGGACCCTGCAGACAAGACAAAGCCAGCAGGTAAATGATGACAAGGACACCAGTGCCAGAACGTTTCTCCGAGAACTGTGAGGAATCGAGTGATCCGCGTGGAAGGATGGAAAGATGAGAAGCCATATGTTTTTAAATCCTAAAATGCAAGTCGTTTCGTAATCCCCTCTCCCCACCTTTATGCTCATATTTTAGTTTAAACTGTCAAGCGTGTGGCAACAGCGGGCACAGACCCCCTTGCTCACCTTGCGGTTGACGCATACTCTACAGGAAGCTGCCTGACCCCTTGTGGCTTCCTCTTCCCTGGAGATGGTACATTTTGCTTAAATCAAAGATATGCTGAAGGACTTGACCTGGCTTCCGTAAGAGTGCTGATCAATACAATGTTTAAAACTTAGTTTTGAATGTTAAACATTTCCACTGGGTCTGAAGATTTATGGCATCTCGATTAATCAAGTTTCCATTGCATAATAGAAATACAGCATGTGTTAAGTGGTTGTTAAGTTTTCTGGCTAGCCTACAGAAGATAATTTAACTCATAATTACCCAAAATGCTATAGACCAGCAATGAAGAATAATAGAAAACAATGTTGTTGTAGAAGTAATTACGCAAAAGAGGGAAAAAAAACGAATACTATAATTTTCTGTTTATCGCGAATGCCGGTGCTAAAGAAAAGTAGGCATAATTACAGGAAGATAATATGGAAACATTTTCCCAAAGACATTTCTGAGTACTTTCAAAAGTTTTGGAGTTTGTATTATTGTTTCTGTTGTTGCCAAATTTAATTTTAAGATGCAGAGCTTCCCTTTTATTTGATTCAAGTGTTCATTTGCCTCCTCGCTAATGATTCGGGATAGTTTAATAAGTATTAATAAAGCAAGGAAGACATATCAAGGAAACGAAAGACAAAAATGGAAAGAAAAGAGGAGAGACTTTCCCAAGGCATCAGGAAGAGTTGAAGGAAGACAAAGGCTCTGCACAAGTGAGGACAAAGTAGCCTAAGGTGGCGTTCCTGACTCCAAGGTAGAGGAAGGAGAGGGGGAAGGAAGTGGCCGTGTCCCACCCGCCAGGCTCTGCTGTGCAAGTGTCTCCACCCCTGACTGTCTGGATCACGGGACCACACACACACAGGCTTGCAGCGTCCATCCTAAGGCCAGGCACAAGCAGTTTAGGGCTCAGGTTCTCTCTTGCTGCTGGAACTGGGCTCTTTCTGACCCTTGGTTCCCACCTTCCCTGCAGCTGGAGACCCCCTTCTTGTCACTGAGCCCTGGTCCATGTCCTGCTCCTCTGTGTTGCCCCTACCCCAGGCCCTGGGTGATCAGGAGTCCCACCTTGTTCTGTAAGAGCCTCTCCTCCAAGAGCCCAGCTCCACGCTTCACCCCACTCCTCTCGGCCTCCAGGTTCAGGGACTTCCCAGAGCTTACTCTTTGCCTGCCCACCAGAATGTCCCTTTAGGAGACCACCTCATGTGCAGGCGGCAGGTGAGGGCTCAGCCAAATCACACTTGCTCTTCTGCTGGTAAACCATTTATTCTTCGTCATTAGGTATATGGGTTGCCCTATCAGATATCGTCCACTTTGACTGGGATTGGTTACAACTGATGCCATCACAGCGTAGGGATTCTTGCTTGCTGTTTGGAACTCACCGTGATGGATTAAAAAAAAAAGCCAGCATGTGTTTCACAAGGAAATGTGTCAGTCAGGTGTGTTATGGGAGAGGCCATGCTCACGTTCACATACGTGACCGTAAGGCACCTGTGTAGGAGGAGGGAATAATGGGATTCATATTTGTGCTGTCCTGCGCTTTCTAGGCCATCCCTAAAAATACCCCTCTCCCTGCTGTTGTTTGTACTGCTTGCATGACTTTTGTTAAATGTATTAATACCCTCTCTCCATCTTCGTGTCCCAGCGTCCAGTACAACACCTAACACGTGGTGGGCGCTCCAAATTTGTTGAAAAGATGGATGTGTGTCCTTTATCTCTATCTCTCTGTGTGTCCCCCTCTTTCTCTCTCACACACACAAACACACACATACACATGCACACACACCCCTGCTTCTTCTAATGAAGATAATCTCATTTTTAAGAACATCCATTTTTAAGCAATTGGGAAGTCACTGACATTACAGCCAGAGATTCTGGCATTTGAGTCCTAGTTGAGATAATGATCTCTCCCTAGATAGTTGGTATTTAACTTGTCCTGTCTCCTCCTGCTTATTACAATTGCAGTATTTGTGAATTTCACACTATTCTTAAGGCCACTGTCAGGAGATGCTGAGCAGTTACAAGGGAGGTATACCAGCCTCCTCCCTTTTTATTAAGGTTACAAAATAGAGGATGGCATATTCTGGAAGTACATCTGCAAACTCTAGGGAATGGAAACAAATCAATGAGAGCAGTCTTCTAAAATTGCAGAGGGCATCTCAGGATGAAGGGATTTGTGGACTCATTTCCTTGGCCATGTGAAATGTGGTGGTTTCTGTGATGAGCCCTCACTGTGAGGTCCTTGAATACATCTTGGAAGCATGTATCATGCTGTACGTGTGCGGTGGAAACAGTTTACAGGATCCTCTTGATTATATGCTTAGTTTACAATTGGCTATTCAATGGATGCTTAGTGAAATGTAGGATGAAGTATAACCCCTGTCAAGGGGTTAAGACACAGACTTTGCAGTCAAGAAGAGTCTGTTCAAATCCCAGCTCTGGTACTTACTGGCTGAACGTGGTCAGACAAGTGACCAAGTTTCTCTAAGCCTCAATTTCCTGATTTAAAAAAAAAGGGTTGGGACGCTATATGCTCACTTCGCTGGGTTGTTGGGGAGGAATACATGGCATCAAGTTTGTAAGAGCTTAAAGTCCGATGTAGCAGGTTCATGATAAACATTAGCATGAATGTTTTAAAAAATGTAAGTTACTGAATTCACAATTTAAACAACCAGCTTTTATTGACTTCTCTATGCCAAGCCCTGTTCTAGGTGGCGTGGAAATTATAAAGTTGAATCAACCCCAGAGTCTCCTCTTTAAACACTCACATCTAGCGAATATATTAGCAGAATAAAGGGCCCATAGATCAGGAAGTGGGGGAGAAAGGAGAGAGAGGGAGAAGAGGGAGGAGGGGAGGAGGGAATTTACATAGAATGCACTATATTCTGTGTCCACTTAGACAGACTTGGGCATTCACATTCAACCATGTAACCACCACTCTAAAAGGTATAGAATATTTTTTATCACCCTCAAAGAGTTCCTCTCTGCCCTCTCTTTTTTTGTGGTCAAATGTGCATGACATGAAATTTACCATCTTAACCACTTTTAAGTATACAGTTCTGTGCCATTAAATACATTCACGTTACGTGCAGCAGCCGTCCGTCTCCAGACCCTTTTTCATTTTTCTAAACTGAAACTCTGTTCCCATTAAACACCAACACCCCATTCTCCCCCTCCCCATTGCCTCTGGCAGCCACCATTCTACTTTCTGTCTCTATGAATTTGACTGCACTGGAGACCTCATGTACGTGGGATCATACAGTATTTGTCCTTTCATGGCTGCCCTATTTCACTTAGCTTAATGTCTTCAAGGTTCATCAGTGTAGCACGTGTCAGGATTTCCTTCCTTCTTAAGGCTGAAACATATTCCACTGTAAGTTTATACCACCATTTATTCATTTATTTGTCAATGGACGCTTGGGTTGCTACTATGAATAATGCTGCTATGAACATGGATGTACAAATATCTGTTCAAGTCCCTGCTTTCAATTCTTTTGGTATATTCCCAGAAATGGGATTTTATATACCTAGAAATGGATCATGTGGTAATTCTGTATAATTTTGAGGAACCACCATACCACTTTCCATAGTGGCTGCACCATTTTACATCCCCTTCAGCAATGCATAAGGGTTCCAATTTTTCTACATCCTTGCCAACACTTGTTATTTTCAATTTTTTTTATAATAGCCATATTAATGGATGTGAAGTGTTTTATCTCATTGTGGTTTTGATTTGCATTTTCCTAATGATTAGTGATGTGCTTTAATGCCCGTTTATGTATGTTCTTTAGAGAAATGTCTATTCAATTGATTGTCCATATTTAATCAGGTTGTTAGTCTTTTGTGTTGTTGTTGTTGAGTTATAAGAATTCTTGATATATTCTGAATATTAATATTTTATTAGATATGATAGCTTTTCCCCTATTTTTTCTTTGAAGAGTTTTATGTTTTAACCCTTACATTTAGATCTTTGTTCCTTTTTTTTTTCTTTTAAGGTTTATTTATTGATTGATTGATTGCTATGTTGGGTCTTCGTTTCTGTGCTAGGGCTTTCTCTAGTTGGGGCAAGTGGGGGCCACTCTTCATCGCGGTGCGCGGGCCTCTCACTATTGTGGCCTCTCTTGTTGCAGAGCACAGGCTCCAGATGCACAGGCTCAGTAGTTGTGGCTCACAGGCCTAGTTGCTCCGCGGCATATGGGATCTTCCCAGACCAGGGCTCGAACCTGTGTCCCCTGCATTAGCAGGCAGATTCTCAACCACTGCGCCACCAGGGAGGCCCCTTTGTTCCTTTTTGAGTTAGTTTTTGTATATGGTGTAAGGAAAGAGTCCAAGTTAATTTTATAGCATGTGGATATGCAGTTTTCCCAGCACCATTTGTTGAAAAGATTATCTTTTCCTCATTAGGCTTCTCACTCCTTTTGAAATTCTTTTGAACATATATACCTGGTTTATTTCTGTGATCTCTATTCTATTCCATTGGTCTATGTCTGTCTTTATGCCAGGACCATACTGGTTTGATTATTGCAGCTTTATAGTAGGTTTTGAAATCAGGAGTGTGAGACTTTTTATTTTTCAAGATTGTTTTAGCTATTTGGGATCCCTTGAGATTTCATATGCATTTTAGGATGAATTTTTCTATTTCTGCCAAAAAAAATCACTGCAGTGTTAATAAGGATTGCACTGAAGGTGTGGATAGCTTAAAGTAATATTGACAGCTTAATAATGTTAAGTCTTTCAGTCCATCAACATGGCATGTCTTTCCATTAATTTTTGTCTTTAATTTCTTTCAGAAACATTTTGTAGTTTCCAGTGTACAAGTCTTTCACCTTGTTTAAGTTTATTCCTAGTATTTTTAATGTTATTATAAATTGAATTGCCTCTTAATTTCCTTTTTGGATTGTTCATTGCCAGTGCATAGAAATACAACTGATTTTTATGTGTTGATTTTTTATTCTATAATTTTGCTGAATTCATTTATTAGTTCTAACAATTTCTTGTGGAATCTTTAGGATTTCTTGAATTTAAGATTATGTCATATGCAAACAGAGATGATTTTACTTCTTCCTTTCCAATTTGGATACCTTTTAGATGTTTTTTTTGCCTAATTACCCTGGCTAGGACTTCTAGTACTGTATAAATAGAAGTGATGAAAGCAGGCATCCTTGCCTTGTTCCAGACATTAGAAAGAAATATTTAGTTTTTCAACATTGAGTATGATATTAGATACGGGTATTTCATATATGGCCTTTATTACAGTGATGTAGTTTGCTTCTATTCCTAGTTTATTGAGTTTTTATCACAAAAGGGTGTTGAATTTTGTCAAATGCTTTTTCTCCATCAATTAACTAATTTTTTAAAAAAATTTCATCCTGCTAATATGGTATATTCATTGATTGATTTTTATGTATTCAACCATCCTTGTATTCCAGTAATACATTCCACTTGTTTATGCTATATAATCTTTTAATATCGTGTTGAATTCAGTTTGTTAGTACAATTGACTCTTAAACAACGCAGGTTTGAACGCACAAGTCTACTTATATGTGGATTTTTTTTAATAGTAAATGCTACAGTTACGACATGATTTTTTGTGGGTGGTTGAATCCACAGATGCAAAACCGCAGGTACAGAGGAATCAAACCTTACATGTGGAGGGCTGACTATAAATTATATGCAGATTTTCAGCTTCACAGAGGGTCAGCACCCTTAACCCCCTGTTGTTCAAGAGTCAACTGTATATCCTTGAGGGTTGTTGCCTCAATGGTCCTAAGGGCTATTGTGTGTAGTTTCCTTTTCTTGTGGTGTCTTTCTCTGGCTTTGGTATTAGGATAATGCCGGCTTCATAGAATGAGTTTAGAAGTGTTCCCAGCTCTCCAATTTTTTTGAAAGGGTTTGAGGATGACTGTTGTTAATTCTTTAAATGCTTGGTAGAATTCATTAGTGAAGCCAGCTGCTCTTGGGCTTTTCATTGTTGGAAGATTTTTGATTACTGATTCAATCTCCTTACTAGTAATATATCTGTTTCAGATTTGCTGTTTCTTCATGATTTAGTTTAAATAGGTTGTGTTTTTCTAGGAATTTATCTCTTTTACCTTGATTATCCAATTTACTTACATACTATTGTTCATAGTACTCTCTTATAATCTTTTCAATTTCTGTAGGTCCCTTCTTTCATTTTTATTTTGAGTCTTCTTTCTTTTTTCTTTTTCGTTTGTTCTTAGTAAACCTAGCTAAAGGTTTGTTAATTTTATTAATTTGTTCTAAACACTAACTTTTGCTTTTGTTGATTTTATTTTTTTCTATTTTCAATATCATTGATCTCTGCTCTAATCTTTATTATTTTCTTCCTCCTGTTGATTTTGTGTCTGGTTTCAATAGAGGTCCAGGCTACTGCTGCCCCAAACTGTACTACGCTGCAGGTGGGTGGAGTAAAAATACCATGAAATTTATTGTCATTTTAAATGATGCTTTTTTTTCTTTTGGATTGGGCATTTGCTCAGGTTCTGTGATCTTTGATTGATTTACAGAGCCCCTGTAAAGTTATTATTTTCAGTTTCTAGTTGTTTGTTAAGTGTTTCTGTGGGTAAACAAAGGCTTTGAGCTTCCTAGGCTGTCATCTTGCTGACATTTCTGCTCTGCCCTCTTGAAGTCAAGCCTCCAGCCCTAGGCAGACATCTGTCTCCTTTCTGACACCATAGATTAGTTTTGTTTGTTCTATAATTTCATATAAATGGAATAATACCTTATTGCAGAGTACTTCTTTATATATGACTTTTTTTTCTTCAGGATAATGTATTTGAGATATATGCATGTCATTTCTTGTAGTTCATTCCTTTTGATTGCTCTGTAGTATTCCATTTTATGGATATACCACAGTTTCTTTTCCCATTTATTTGTTGATGGATATTAAGATAGTTTCTCGTTTAATGAATATTTGAGTATAATTCTTGATAAGGAAATGTATTTTCATTTTTTTAGGAAATACCTAGGAATAGAACTATTGAGTCACATGATATGTGTAGGTTTAACTTTAATGAAACAGCCAGACCATTTTCCAGCATTATCATACCAATTTACATCCCTACCAATGATGTCTCAGAGCTCCAGCTGCTCCACAGTCCCAACATTTGTCTTTGTAGGTCTTTTTAGTTTTTTGTTTTGTTTTTGTTTTTGTTTTTGCCATTTTAGTGTGTATATGAAGTAGTGTATATTGTGAAATTTTAATTTGCATTTCTGTGGGGATTAATTAACATTCAGCATCTTTCCATTTTTTAAATTTTTTTTTTTTTTTTACATTAGCCAGTTATATATCTTCCCTCAGACCATGGGTGATTGATGTGTTTATCCATCCCTTTATTCAACAACTGTTTATTGGACACTATATGCCATGTGCTATTTTCCTGGGAGTGATATAGAAGCAGGTTTACAGTGGTGAGCAAAAGAGTCCAAGCCTCTGACATCATAGAGCTTACATTTCAAGGCAGAAAGACAAATATCAAACATGATAAGCATGTTAAGATAGGATATAACGTTATATCATGATGTGTGCTTTGAAGAATGATAAAGTAAATAAATGAATCCAGACGGACAGGTGGCTCTGTTTCTCCTTACTGTGGTTGAGAACTGCTTGTATGATGAAGTGGCATTTGAGCAGAAAACTGATTACAAAGTGCAGGAGTGATCCAGGCAAATGTCTGGGGGAAGAGTTCCAGGGAAAGGGAACAGTGAGGGCAGAGGGCAAGCATGTGCTTGACACATCCCAGGAACAGTAAGGAGGGGCTGCAGCAGAGAAAGCAAGAGAATGGGAGTAAAGGACAAGAGAGTCATGGATTGAGATTCAGGTTTCTGGTCCAACACATAAGGAGCTTGGAATATCAGTCTCCTCCCAGAAGAAAAGCTGAACAAACTGAAAATCAACAGTGCTTCTTCCATCCATCAGAGAATTGAGACCACAAGCTAAACCACCAGCCTGAAAACTGGAGGCAGGTGAATACAAAGAATCACAGTTTATTGTGAGCACAAACCACAGCCATCATCAGACTCTGCTGGCAACATTTAAATGGAAATTGATCCCTAGAGATGGAGTGTGGACTAACTTGATAAATAAGTCCAGATGGCCGAGCCTTGGGGGTTGGGGGGCTCACGCTTCTGTGTTTCACGTTCAGGAGCCCTAGCAGATTCTCAGGGTGAAAATATGAGAACTGGCAGGAGGAGGTAACCATTCTAAGATATACCAGAGCATTCTCCTCTGTTTAACAGAAGGCTGCCCTCAAGGAAAGTATTTCACCAGAGTCAAACCATGGTGGGTTTTGCTGGAGCCTGAACTACTGGGGCAAGTGAAATGCCCAGCTCCAGCCTCCTTTAGCTGAAAGGCATGAAACACAGTTTGAAGAGAAACTGAGAATCAGAATCAGACTCAGATATGGCAGGAATCTGGAATTATCAGACCAGAAATTTAAAATAACTATGATTCATATGCTAAGAGCTTTAATGGATAAAAGGGACAACATGCCAGAACAGATGGGTAATGTAAGCATAGAAATGGAAATTCTAAGAGAAAATACAAAAAGAAATGCTACAAAAATTGTTACAGAAATGAAGAATGACTTTGATGTGTTCATTAGTAGACTGGACACAGCTGAGAAGAGAATCAGTGAGCTTGATGATATGTCAATGCAAACTTCCCAAACTGAAAAGGCAAAGAGAAAAAAGGCTGGGAAAAGAGAAGAACAGAATATTCAAGAACTATGGGAAAATTATAAAGGTATAATGCACATGTAATGGGAATTACCAGAAGGAAAAGAGAGAAAGGAAGAAAAAAAACCAATTGAAACAATAATGACAGAAATTCTCAACATTGTCAGGCACCAAACCACAGATCCAGAAGGCTCACAGATTCCCAAGAAGGATAAATACCCGAGTGACTACACCTAGGCATGTGATATTCAAATGAGGAAATCCAAAGGCAAAGATCGTTGAAAGAAGCTGGGGTGGGTTGGGAGAGAGGAACGAGGATAAGAATTATACAGACTTCAGATATCATGCAAGCAAGAAGACAGTGGAATGAAATAGTTACTCCAGCCACCAGTCTTTACAGGTATAGCTGACTCTTTGGTACGCAGTTGATTTGTTCACTATTGCACTCTCTCTCTCCCTCTCTCTCTCTCACATACACACTTATTTTCAATTGGATGTTAGTTCCTTGAGAGCAGGAATAGGATTTCAATTTAATTGTCTCAAGTACCTCCTGTGACACTCTACAAACAGAGCATGTTAATAAATTCTGCTTGACAGGAGGCAGGTAGATTGCATCTATCTCTCTGTCCTCATCTCCTTCCTGAGTGTAGATGCAATCAGACATTTATATATCTGTGATCATAGCAAAAGTGACAGTAATAATGAACACAAGCAACTTTTATTTGTGTAGTGATTTGCAATTTGCTCTTTCTCCTCCTGAGAAGTTCTTTTCCAACCTCTTTGTACACATGGCAGGTCTTATGTATCTTCCAGGCCCCACTCAAATGTTACTTCCTCTATCAATCTTTCCCAGTTTTCCTTGGTCCCATTTATCTTAATAGTTTCCAAGCTTGGCAAACCTGGCTGGGGATCATAGTTAGCCAGGAAGATTGTTTAGAATACAGATTCCTGTTCCCAGCCACAGACATACAGAGTTAAGAATACTGAGACATATACTTAAGAATCTCATTCTCATGCAACCAAAACTAGTTCTTTGCCCCATTCTTTGGAAATATTGTATCTGATTTCTGCACGTGTTTCCTGCAAAACATGCAGAGGGAGTAAACTGGCTCTCTCCCTACTCCCATCACTGCTACATCACTAACTGTAGCACAGTCTGTCAAGTTCCCTAATAGGGTTTAACATGGATCTCCATTCAAGGAGGCAGTGAAAATATTTCATTCATCTCTGTATCTCTAATTCTGAATACAACCTAATTTTTTGCCTTAGATTTTTTGGTTGTTGTCGTTAAGACTTATAAAAACCCACTCAAACTATTGAACAAAGAAGTAGGCTGTGTTATAAGGACCATGGAACCCAAGAGGAGTGGAGAGGTTGGCTTCTGTAAGGAGGGGAACTACTCTGTAAGGAGGGAATCCACTCTGTCATCTGCCTCTTTCCATGTGGCCACATGGTCTTTTATTCTAAAAGTAGGAACCTTTCCAGCACGTCTGCTTTCTTTGTCTTATTACCAATCAGCTCTCTCTGTTTCCACAGGGTATAAGAGCCATCCTGGGTCTTCTGAGCTCACTGGTTCTCAGCTCAAGCTAGTTCCCACAGACTTTTTCTATCGCTGTTTCCCATTTCCAAATTTATTTCTAGGAGATAAATATGAGTGTCCCACTTGGGTTGAATGTCTACCCCTAGTTCAATAAAGCCATGGTTGGGAGGAAAGATCATGTATCAGATAGGATGCTTTTAGTTCCAAGTAATAAAACACAACAGTAAAAGTGATGTAAACAGTGGTAACGTTTATAGTCTCACTTAATGAGCGTGCTAGAGAGATGCAGTTTCAGGGTTGGTCTCCATCAATGAAAGTGCTGAGATCATCACCTGTCATGGCTGCAGGAGCTCCAGACATCAAGTCCTCATACAACAAAGTCTAAAAGTAGTCATTAAGGGCTGGTGGGTGTCTCTTTTGAAAATATTTTCCAGAAGCTCTCTTCCAGCGATTTCCCTGTTGTGTATTGTCCAGGATCGCATTATATGCCCAGTCTCTGGATGGAAGAGTGGGCTTAGAAAGTGGGTTTCTGGCTTTTCTAGCCCCTCTAGTGGGAGGCAGGCTCCATCAGCAAGGTCCTGGTGGGCAGTTGCTGTTGGGTTGACAAATAGTAATGTACACAGTACCCATGGAATAAGCATGGCTTCCTGATGTGGCTGGAGGGATGGTGGAGGTGGAGTGGTCACAATTCTCAGAGAATAGTAGGTGTGGCCTGAGCAGGTCCCCCAGGTGCTTTCTACAGAAGTTAACCCATGTGGATTAAAGAGTCAAACCAGACAGTGTGTGTCTGATTTGCTCACTGCGGTCATCCAGCCTGATAAGAAGGAAAGCACCTTGAAAGGAGCTGACTTTATATGAACACTCGTGATGTCTGAATCCGTCCCTGCTTAAAAAACAAAAGCCAAAAGGAGTGTCAGGCTGAGAAACAGGAAGAGTCAAACAAAGGAAGTTTAAACAGCTCCACACACGGGAGTCTGGAAGGAAAACAGCCTCGGTGGAAGGAGATGGGGGGAAAGGAAAGAGTGATGGAGAGAGAGAACCAAGTCACGGTGAGAAGAAAACCTCCGGGAAAACAATGCAGAGCGGGAAGCTTCTGGAGCTGAAGGGGTCAGAGCAGTAACTTCTTAAATCAAGCCAGGCTGGACCAGGAGCCCAGCTGGAGGACAGGAGGGAAGGGTGCTGGGAGGAGATGGCAGAGATTAATGAGGATGGGCCACGCGCGGCTCCCCTCTCTTTCGAGGTCGGTTATTTATTTATTTTGTAACGGAACCGAACAAATTCTAAAACCGGATAAATCCAATTACCCGTGTTTTGCCTTCAGGGAGTGCGAAAGATTAATGGTGGTATTTTGGCAGTGGCATAAAAAGAAATAGGTGGTAATAACAAGGAGGCTCATAAAAGGAGCTGCATCCCAGAAAGGCCCAGCTCGCAGGTAGCTCCGCCCTGGGCCAGGCTGCTTCCTGCGCTGGGGCCCTGCTTGCAGCCTCCAGGTTTGGAGGGAGTGGGATGGACCCCGGAGACCTCCCTCCTCCTCCTCCCCGACCAGTCCTGGAACCAAGAGAGCCGAGCGGGAGCGCAGACCCACCTTAGCCCGGCTCCTTTTCACGCTGTCTCTCCTTCTCCCTTGAACAACTTGGATTGCTTACATTTTAGAATTAACAAAGCATTTCCCCAAGAGCTACTCCGTGGATCTGCACACAGCTCCTGGGGGAGGGGTTTGACAGTGATTATTTTCTCCCGTTTCCATACAAGGAGCCTGAGTTGGGGGGCAGGTCCTGTAACCACTTCTCCTGACAGCGTCTTTGGTCTTGTGCTCTTTTCTGTGCTGCTGGTAGGATAACCATTTTTTTTTAAAGATTTTTTTTTTTTTTTTTTTTGATGTGGACCATTTTTAAAGTCTTTTTCTTGAATTTGTTACAGTGTTGCCTCTGTTCTATGCCTTGGTTTTCTGGCCCCGAGGCACGTGGGAATCCCAGCTCCCCGACCAGGGATTCAACCCACACCCCCTGCACTGGAAGGGGAAGTCCCAACCACTGGACTGCCAGGGATGTCCCCTAGGATAACCATTTTTGTAAACATGAACTTGGGAGCAATAATGCATCTGGTGCACTTGCTGCAAACCTGCCAGGAGCCTGGTCGCAGCTGGTGTCTGGGTGCAGTGACTCCTACGTATGGGAGGTGGGGCAGTCCAACTGCTGTGGTCTCGGCTTGTGTCTGCAGTTTTGTCTCCTTAAGTTTCATTGTATGAAACTCCCGATGTCTTCCCAGAATAGATCTTGGCTTGTGAAATGTTTCTTCCAAAACGCTTTGTTTGATATTCACACATTTGGCTTTTTTAAAAAATGTAATTATTTTTATTGAGGTATGATTCGCATACCATAAAATTCACCCTTTAAAAGTGTACAATTCAGTCGTTTTAGTATATTCACGGGGTTGTGCAGCCGTTACCACTATATAATTCCAGAACATTTGCATCCCCCCCCAAAACCTCATGCCCGTTCGCATCCTACCCACGCCCTCCACCAGCCCCCAGCAGGTCCAGTCTACTATCTGTCTCCGTGAATCTGCCCATTCTGGACATTTCACATACATGGGTTCATTCAATACACATGCTCCGCTTTTAACCTCTCCTTTACTTATTTTCTCTCGCTCCCTCACTCCCTTCCTCATTCATTCCAAAATCATCTTTTGAGCTTTTGTCTTCTGTTAGGAACTGTGGGTGGAGATGAGTGAGCTTTTAAAAGCTTGGACATTTGAAACGGGGGAGATAGAAGCAAGCAGTTCAGCGCGTCCTGTCCTCGTGTCCTCTGAGAAGGTGCGTGTGTTGTCAGGCTCTGCTGGATTCTGTGAGTTCTGTCCGAGCGGTGTCTTCATGCCCAGGGCCAGCGTATACCCCGTGGAGACTTACTTTGCTGAAGCAGCTTCTTGCCCTGGGACTCAGCGCTGCTTCCCGTAATTGCAGCCCAGCCCTGACACTGCTCCCCAGCGAAGCAGGCTCTGCTTGGAACCCTCATGCTCGCCTCTGAGACCGCTGGTTCCCACACTTTAGCCAGCATCAGGATCATCCACAGGGTTTTTTGTTTTGTTTTAATTGATTTTACTCAAGTATAGTTGAGTTACAATGTCGTGTTAATTTCTGCTGTACAGCAAAGTGATTGTTATATATATATATATTCTTTTTCATATTCTTTTCCATTATGGTTTATCACACGATATTGAATATGGTTCCCTGTGCTCTACAGTAGGACCTTGTTGTTTATTCATTCTCTATATAATAGCTTGCATCTGCCAACACCAACCTCCCACTCCATCCCTCCCCCATCCCCCTCCCCCTTGGCAACCACAAGTCTGTTCTCTATGTCTGTGAGTCTGCTTCTGTTTCGTAAGTAGGTTCATTGGTGTCATATTTTAGATTCCACGTGTAAGTGATATCTTACGGTATTTGTCTTTCTCTTTCTGACTTACTTCACTTAGTACGATAATCTCTAGGTCCATCCATGTTGCTGCAAATGGCATTATTTCATTCTTTTATGGCTGAGTAGTATTCCATTGTATATATGTACCACATCTTCTTTATCCATTCATCTGCCGATGGACATTAAGGTTGCTTCCATGTCTTAGCTATTGTGAATAGTGCTGCGATGAACATTGGGGTGCATGTATGTTTCTGAATTAGAGTTTTGTCCGAATATATGCCCAGGGGTGGGATTGCTGGATCATATGGTAACTCTATTTTCAGTTTTTTGAGGAACCTCCATACTGTTCTCCACAATGGCTGCACCAATTTGCATTCCCACCAACAGTGTAGGAGGGTTCCTTTTTTTCCACACCAGAGGGTTTGTTAAAACATATTCCTGGGCCTCATTCCAGAGTTTCTGATTCAGTAGGTGTGGGGAGAGGTCTGAGAATTTGCACTTCTTACAGGTTCCCTAGTGGCACTGATGATGTCACACTCTGATAACCTGGTCCTAGAACAGTCATTTTCCTTGTTGGTCTCTGTCCTGGTAGCCTGGCTAGTAAATTAATCCCTCCAGGGCTAAGGCTCTTCTTTCCTCTTGCTCATCTCTTACCAAGGACCCACACCATGCAGTTCAATCCAGGCTCAAGGCTTAAGGCTCTAAGTCCTACCTGCCCACTTATAGTCTCAAACATTGCCTACTCCTAGGTTTCGTGGTCTTCCCCTGTGCCAGCTACATCAACTCCGAGGTACTGAGTCGTGCCACTGTCCACGTCTACCGAGTCTGTCTATTGTGCATCTTACCGACCTCACCATCACGAACCTCACCATCACCATCATCATCACCAACATCACCACCACCACCATCAGCAGCCACATCATCACCAACATTACCACCACCACCATCATCAGCAACATCACCAACATCACCACCACCACCATCGTCAGCCACATCATCACCAACATTACCGCCACCACCATCATCACCAACATCACCAACATCACCACCACCACCATCGTCAGCCACATCATCACCAACATCACCACCACTAGCATCAGCAGCCACATCATCACCAACATCACCGCCACCACCATCATCAGCAACATCACCAACATCACCGCCACCACCATCATCAGCAACATCACCAACATCACCACCACCACCATCATCAGCAACATCACCAACATCACCACCACCACCATCGTCAGCCACATCATCACCAACATCACCACCACCACCATCGTCAGCCACATCATCACCAACATCACCACCACCACCATCAGCAACATCATCACCAACATCACCACCACCACCATCACCAACATCATCAACACCATCACCATCATCACCAACATCATCACCACCACCACCATCATCAGCCACATCATCAACAACATCACCACCACCACCATCATCAGCAACATCACCAACATCACCACCACCACCATCATCAGCCACATCATCACCAACATCACCACCACCACCATCAGCAGCCACATCATCACCGTCACCACCACCACCATCATCGGCAACATCACCAACATCACCACCACCACCATCAGCAGCCACATGATCACCACCACCACCACCACCACCACCACACAAAACCTGCTCAGTGTGGCAGAGGTTGAAGAGAGTAGCCTTGTTCTCCTGCATGGTAAGGCAGTTAGATGGCTCCAGGGCAGAGAGGTAAGCTCTTCACTCACATTCCAGGGAAGGATTATGGCTAACCCAGTCCCAGGTACCATGGCAACACGAAAATCCACATCTTCTAGACTTAGAAGGTGTTTAGAGGAAACCAGGCATCTCACAACACTGATGGTGATTTTGTTCTTTCCCACACTCCCCTGGAAGCAGCTCCCCCCTCTGGACTCCATCAGTTGTGATGTTCTTGGTCCAGGCTCACCTGCAGGGGCAGAAAGATGCTCCTTGGTAGCACAGAAGGAAGGAGAAGTCAGGCTGAGCAGGAAGACGTGCTAATTACCCTGTAGTTAACCAGCAGCACACATGTCTGAGGCCCAGCCTTAAACTTTACTTGATAGTTATTAATTAACAGAGAGAATAATAACTGTCTTATTAGATCAGCAGTGATAAAACAGGTCTGAGCTGCTACTGAATGCTAATTGTCAGTTGATGACTCCACACATTTTCCGAGGGTAGGCAGGCACGTTCCAGGTATAATACAGCATTTCCACTCCATGCCATGATGTTAAATCCTCGTTATGGTGTCTTAATAATCAATTGGACTTCAGTGTACAATATTTGTCTAATTAACTCCACGTCGGCACTCGGGAGCCAGACTTGCTGGCCACAGATGATGGATTGGTTATGGTACCTTAGACTTGACTATGGGGGTGGGAGTACATTCTCTGTGCACTGGGGACCCATCTCCAGAGTCCAGGGTCAGCAAAACAACTCCGGGGCCTGATGTGCAGCTCGCATCACATTTACAGTAAGATATAAGTGAGAAGAGTAACGCTGCCTTAGTCACAATCCAATTTCCCACCTACTGGAAGGGCCTGGTGTCTGGTCTCCCTTGCTGACCACCTCACCCTGAACCTGGACGTGAAGGGCAGAGGCAGGTGGAGGGAGCAGCTCTGCTTTCCCCTCCGCTGCCCTCGGATGGCCCTACCCCGTCTCAGGCAGCTGTCCGTGACATTCTCTGCACGCAGCCCGCACAGAGTGTATTTCCCCTTCTCTTCTACCAGTTCCCACCTCTTCATCCATCACTTTCCTTCAGCTCCCGAAGTCCTAAGTGGAGGCGCTTTATCCTCACGGTACACCTTTTTGCTGCTTTCTTTTCAGATGTGTTGTCTTGGATGCTTAAGATTGTGTGTTCAAGGTTAGGGACTGAATTTTATTTACCTTTCCCTGTCTTGACAACTATGCATACAGATTCAGTGATGTCCACAACTGCCCAGAATGTTGGTGTGTGAACAGTTGAAGGAGAGCAGCCACGTGATTCTGGTTTTCATGGTTCACGTTGACACGACTGCATAGGCCATAGAAACCCAAAGTTGTGGAGAACAGGGGCCCTGGGGGATTGTCAACGCAAACATTTGATAAGAGGCTGTTTTTCTTGGCAGTGATAACATTTGTAAAGATGATTATAGTATCCTTTCTTAAAAAAAGATTTAGGAGTCTTATAAGGATATAAAAATATCATGTTATCGTAAATTAAAAGTTGGTAAGACTACACCTCATACTGCAATAAAAAATAAATGGCAGGTGGGTCAGGGAGCTGAGTATTAATATAAATATAAGTATCCTGACAGCATCAGGAAAATAAAGAGTTTTACACATACACATAATCTTGAGAGTGGGGAAACTTTTTGTAATTAAGATGGGAAATCCAAAAGCAATGAAGGAAAAAGATAGATATGTTGATAGATCGGTCGCATTAAGCCCAAAAGATCCAAACAGAAAAGAAAAGATAACATAAGCAGTTAAAAGGCAAGTAGTAGAGTGGGGGAAACAGATTAGCAATATTTGTGACATTAATATCTGGATTAAATAAAGAACAGCTACAGATCACCAGCAAAAAAGATAAATAACCCGACAGAAAATAGACAAAGAATATGAGCCAATTTACTAAAAAAAAATGTGCATACATTTGGGAAAAGGTGCTGGACCTTGTGAGTAATCAGGGAAATACAAATTAAAGCACAAAATACAAATTACCTCTCGAAATCTAATAAAAAAAATATAACAGTTTATGTCAGTGAGGACTTAAGGAAAAGGTAAGTCGTGGACATTATTGGTGACAGTACAAATTTGTGAATCTTTGGTACAAGGCTATTGAAAATTAGAAAGTGAAAAAGCAACAGTCCCAGCCTGTGGAGGAGGGATTTAGAAAACTCTTCCAGAGGAAACCCAGATGAGCCAACCCCATGTCGAACGAACGGTGGCTGGATACAAATTCGGACACAAGCTAAATGGCTACGTAGGCGGAAGCCTTGCCAGCCGTTCTATAACCTGCCTTGCAGCTCTTACAAAGAACGAGGTATCACAGCTCATTAGACATCAGAAACTTACCCGCCTTACTGGGAGGTAAAAAAGCAGAGTGTATGACACTGCATGTAATATGTTTACAAAAGAGGTACCTGTGTAGACACACTCACATCTCTAATGTCGGAGTGTGGGTTAGGGAGGTCCGCTGAGGAGGAGGAGGTAAGGTAAAGTCAGGTCCCTGTGTCCTCCATGCTTCTCTATTGTGTGACTCTCCTAGATTTCATCTAGCGATGTCTTTAGAAAGAAAGGTGAATGGATAGTCTCAGAAAGGGAAGGTAAGAACAAAGCCGACATACAGACCATTGCTTGTCCAGCCCAGAGGGCCACGTGAGCAGTTGTATCCTTCTTCGCAGTGTCTGTCTCATAAGGAGACATCAGTCTCTGGGGAGAAGCTCACTGTTTCTCAGACCACGACCACAGCCCAGGCAGTGGCTGCTCTGGGTTTGCACATGGATCAGCCAGACCACAAGCAGTTAGTTGTCCTGCTTTTGCAGGGACTCTGGGTGGGGTAGGACCTGGCTGGCAGTCTCCTGAGATCCAGTGGGGCACCCACCTTCCCGGACAGCACCTCCTGCTCTCAAGTTCAAAGATCAGGACGATGGATACAGACACTGAGGCTGTGGTGATAACTGAGTTGAATCTCATTTCATTCTTCCACCCACAGAAGCAAAAAATTGGGTCGCATTTAGTATAGTTAAACCGTAACATGAACATTATACTGGAACAGGGAACTTATGGTCACGTAAATAATGTGGTAAACAACCAATGTTTTGTTCAGAAGAATTTCAAAAATTATGAGGATGTGCAGTCAGATGTGCACACTTAGCCACATCGAGGTGTCACCAAGTTCAGAAGGGATGAAACGGTGTTTCCTTATACCTGGGAGGACACTAAGGGTGTGGAAGTGTGGACGAGCCCCCGTGTAGACCTGGAGCAGGGTCCAGGGTGCCTGCAGGTTGCCCAGGGTCGTCCCTCTCACCTGCTTGCAGGAGAGACTGTTGGGAACTTGCTTCCTGGGAGCAGTGAGATGCTTGCTATGGCCTCGGGCTCTTTGAGACAATCAGGTCGCCCTTCACACTCCAAGTGGATGTAATTAACTGCACTGATAGGATGTTATGCCAGTAGCAATGCAGAAAACACCGGAAAATGAGTCCAAAGGCTGCCTGGTGAAATGGAGGAGAGGCGGGGTGGGGGACTGGCCGAGGGTGCTTGGTGACGCGCCCTCTGGTGTAGCTTAGAGAACGGCTCAGGTCCCATGACTTTCTAAAGCAGACGTGGCTGTTTGCTGTCGCCAAAGAAAAAGAGAGAAGATGCCTGTCCTTGGGGCTTCTCTCTGAGTTGTGGGTTATTTCAAGAGGGAACCATGGTCAGAGAAGGATGCCAGCAGCTTTGGGATTCTTGCCCCAGGGCCACCTGCTATCATCTGGGCAGCCCGAGACAGCCCCCCTTAACCACACTGAGCCGGAAAGTCTCCCCCCTGGAGTGAGGAGGGGGACCGGTACCCTCAGCCCATCTTTCAGTTCTCAAGGTCTCTGGTTCTTCACAATAGTAACTCAGAGGGCGACAGGAAGCGGGGGATGGGAAGTGAACCAAATTACTTTCAATGATACAACGTTAGTCATTCTGTTTCCTGATGAACCATGATCAGAAGTGATATTTGTAAGCAAGATGTACAAATGTTTACTAACGGTTCATCATTTTAAGTAATTAAATGCAAGTTAATTGATTTCCTGAATAATAAATTTACTTTCCAGTAATTGTCCTCCATTAATGGATGTGCTCCTATAAGTGTTTTTACTATAATAAGTCATTAAGATTTCCTGAATAATTTCTCTACAAACCATTGATTTTAAGTTACTTTTGCTAACACAAATGCATAAAATCTCATAATGTTGCCATGTATCAATTTCAATCAATGTAGCTATGACAATTTGTAACGTGTATGTTTTACTTTTAAATAATAAAAGAAAGGATAGAAAAAAAAAGAGATTATGGTAATAGGTAGAACATTTTCCAAGTTGCATAAAGCATTTTTCAAATTGTATCTTTAGGCAACTCTAACTGCGTTGGTACCTCTTCTAAAGAATTACTCTAAGGATCAGTTAAGATTATAAACATGAAATCATCCAATAGTCCCTGACATGTATTTGGCATGTGGTGAAATGATGTCTAATTTATTCGTTTCCAGAAGGCCCTAGGAAGATGTGGCATGGATTTTATCCTCTGGGGAGTCACTGAAAGGTTTTAAGCAAAGTCATGATGTTTTAACAGATCACTCTGGCAGCAGCATAAGGAAGACAGAGTGATGTGGGCTGAGATGAGAGTGAAAAGCAAAAGCAAACAACCCACCCCAGCAGGGTTGTCCAAATAGACGATGTAAGAGATAAAGATGTAAACTTGAGGAGCGTCTTAGTGTGTATAAGTAAAAGATGATTGTTTTGAAAGCTGTCCTAGGGGTTGATTTACCAACCTGGCTCTCAGACTGGATCTACCTGTAAAGAGAGAACCCAACCCATCTTGTGGCCAGCAACTGGTCTGATACTGGTTCTGATACTTAACCTCCGAAGTGTCTGTAATACAATTCAGTAGAACCTCTTCTCTTGATTTTTCTTCTCTCCATCTCCCTCACCATTCCCAGAAATCGCTTCTTACATTTCAACTTTAGGAATGATATACACAGTGGAAGTTATTAAAATAAATGGAGAAGGATGGAGGGAGGGAGAGAAGGCAAGAGAGAAGGAAGAAGGGAGGGAGGTCATGGAGACAAATAAGCATCCTGAACAAGATTATGATGAATGATTATTGGCTTCACTGAGTCTTAGAGGATCCAAACATAATATTTAAAGAGTGATGGAATACGTTTTTTTTTTCTTGGCAGTACCTGAAAATACTAATCCAGCCGACTTATTATTGTCTTGGAGATGATTTTTTAAATCAACTTGAGTTTTGTGGGGTTTTTTTTTAATTTTTAATTTTTAAAAGTATATTGATTACTAGTTTCCACAGATTTATTTAATTTGTTTTGTGGAAGTGCTTTATAAAAATATGCGTTTTTATAATAATGACATTGATAATGGTGTTGATGATGAAGTGAATTACTACTTGTGCTTCGCTGATCTCATAACCAAGATGTGGAAAGAAGTTCATCACATCCTGGTGACTTAGGTATATTGGTCTAAATATAATGATTCCGTTATTAGTCAAAACTATATTGCTCATCTACCGAGTTCATAACTTACCATATTATGTAAATATTTTCCTACTGATACTTTACCATTGTAGTTTCGAGCTTTATGAAGTAAAGTCAGAATTTTATTTTACAGCTGAGAACCCTGCAGTCTTACCCATTTGTCCTTCTGTTTATTTGTTGTAGCTTTGGGGTCCTCTATTTCTTCTAGGTGTGAAAAAGACTCCTTGGCTTTGGGGGGGATGGTGAAGATCCCAAGGTTCTAATGGCCCTCAGAGCTGATCCATGGTGCCTAACTGGTGCGTCTCAGTGTGTTCTAGCTTTTCAAGCTGATTCAGCTCTACAACCTCCATTTACTGTGTCCCAAAGAGGAACCAAGGATAGCTCACCAGATGCCTTCAGCTCTGTACATTCTGAGCCCACGATCCTGTGTGGTGAGAGGGTAGACTGCTTACCTTCTAAAAAAGTACAGAAATATTAAACATGCTCAATATTTAAGTGAGCAGAGACAACTGCTTACGTTATCCTTCTTGGACACTGAGAGGAGAAAGGGGAAGGCTTTCTGTCAACAGTCTTTGTGCCATAGTTCTGCCCTTTGGATGGCCTTGTGGCTAGGAGGCCACGGAGTGTGAGCACGGAGGTGGTGGGTCCCACGTCGTACCCAGGACCCCCAGGCTCCTGGTCCCCTGTATGGCTGGACAGTCACTTGACCTGGTGTCTCTGCTGCCCAGTGGCACCCACTCATCTCTGGATTTGGCTCTCTTTGTGTATCATTTCTGCTTACTCTTAGGAGAGGTACCAAAATTATCAGGAGAACTCTCCTGGATGTCTTGCTGAATGTGTGAATCATCAGGACATTTTGCCCACTGTGCCTTGGTGAGGAGGTCCTAGGTTCCAACCTTCTGTCGCATCCCTTCCTGCACCGTCTCCTGGTTAAGTGTCGGACAAGAGAGGAGACACGTATCGTTGCTCGAGTGACTGATGCCCAGCTGGGCAGGGTTGGGGAGGGGGGGTGGTCATCAGAATTCCCCTGTAATTGTCCACGAAGGCTGAGCCCTTTCATGGTCGATGGTGCTGGTTTCAGAATGAGGGTAGAAGTGAGGATGTCTTTTCCATGCCGAAGTCTGTTTCCACGCAGACTTCTGTAAGAACTGGTGGAAGACTCTTAGAGAGGAATGTGGGGTTTCTGGAGTCAGAGATACAGGTTCCTGGTGCAGCTCTAACATCCAGACGTATAATCTCGGATAGTCGCTTAACATTCTTGGCTTCAGCTTTATCATCTTTGAAATTAGGGGTTTGCCCTGGATGATCTCCGCCTTTACGTTGCTACCTCCTTCTGTGTTTCCCGGAGTTAGCCTGGCTTTTTGTCCATTTATTACTGTTATCAGCTGCTGCCATGCGGCTACAATAGTCCTGAGGTGCATGGAGATAGTGGGTGATAGAATATATGGTAGGAACGGCAATGAACTGCAAGTATAAAGCTGTCAGTTTTCCATTAAGCTCCATCATAGTAAAAATGAGCTTTGTCTTCTCCATGTGTGCATATATTGGTATTTAAAGCTGTCGTCATCATCATACCCAATTCCGACTTCATAAAATACCTCTAAAAGGAGATCACGTGATGGGGAGATAATCTCTCACTCACACAGGAGGGATTGGTCCCCTAGAGACATGCTTAAAGGGTAGTGATGGAGGAATTTGAATAAAAAGGAGGGAAGTGACATCATCCCTGCCACACCAGGGGGCTGCTCTCTCTCCCAAGGGTGGACATTTTGGAATCTCCAAGGTTTATTCTGTAATATCCTTGCACTCGGCTCGGCCTCCAGTGGTGTGAAATTCCAAGACCGCAGGCCGTGTGATTAACGTCACACCTGAAAAGTCGCTGCTCTGTAGAGCTCAGGTCCCTGCCACTGCTTCAGGCAGCTCGGGGGCCAGGCCGGCCCACATGGAGCAGAATGGCCAGGAGACAGTTCCAAGGCCCCCCGCGACCCGTCCCCCTGCCAGGCCCAGCGCCCGCAGGCTGCGTCAGGAATGCGGCTGAGGCTTACCTTTGTCCTGTGGTTGCTTTAATTGCAGTGAAAAGAGCTCATTGAAAGCACTGCTCCAAGAAGGAGGGCCATCTCCATCAGGATTTCACGGGCAGGACTGGTTTCTATTTTCAGAAGCAACTCTCCCTCTCGCTGGAAATCTTTCTCCCTTGCTCCCTCCCTGTCTGCTGCATAAAAATCCACCACACGGTGATGGTTAAAAACATCAATTAACTCTAAAACAATTATTATTTTTTGAAATGCCATTTTATAAATGTAATAACACGACACAATAATCCAGGGTTATTTAACAGAGCATTTACCCTGAAAACAGTCATTACGCTTTAAACGCAGTAGACTCTAGAAGCCTCTTAACATTAGATGGCAAGTGAGGCAGAAGCAATATTGTCACAAACGCCACATCTGCTGCATACATTAGTGCGAGAAGGCTGGCGATGGCCCTGCCCACTGGCTGCCATCTCCCTGGCATTCCTTGGGCCCCAAGGCTTTCCTGTCCCCAGTGACAACAGGCAACCCTGATGTGACAAGCTGACAGTTGAAAGAAATGTCCTGTGAAGCGTTTCCCTCCTAGGGTCACCCCTCACCGTCCCACGAGGGATTGAAGTGGGACTTGGTCGTCAGCAGGGAGGCGCTTCCTGCGAATTCCGTGGAACAAACGTCGGTCGGCAGTGATGGAGGGCTGGTGACCTTGCTGCCCGACGTCCCGAGGGGTTACAGGGGTGCTGCTATCTCCATTAACCTTTGGGGTGCAGGTACTCTCCTGGCCCAGCACGCTTCTTTCTTAAGACATGCCTCCTCCTAGATTTTTTTTTTTTTTTTAGTTTATTTTTTGGCTGCGTTGGGTCTTCGTTGCTGCGCGCGGGCCCTCTCCAGTTGCGGCGAGCGGGGGCCACTCTTCATTGTGGTGGGCGGGCTTCTCATTGCGGTGGCCTCTCTTGTTGCGGAGCACGGGCTCTAGGCCCGCGGGCTTCAGTAGTTGTGGCGCACGGGCATCGTTGCTCCGCGGCATGTGGGATCTTCCCAGACCAGGGCTCGAACCCGTGTCCCCTGCGTTGGCAGGCGGATTCTTAACCACTGCGTCACCAGGGAAGCCCCTCCTCCTAGATTTTTAACTAAACCTGAGCTTCGCTTCTATTTTGGGCCTAAAGAACACAGGGAAGGGCTTTGACCTCCATGAAGTTTCTATGACACTCAGCGCTTGGGGTCTAGGGTTGCACCCGGAATCATTAACAAACTGGCTGTTTCTTAAAAAGCATAGGTGTGTGAGAGTTGGGGAGACGTGCCCCCAGGTAGGACTCCATGCCGTGACAGGTCGCATGGTGCAGCCGAGAGGGGCTCCAAAGGGTTTCGGCTAAAGGGGTGCGTGTCTGGACTCTGGTGTGTGGCTGGCAGGCGTCTTGCACGACCTTTCTCTCTCTGAGGCGAGTTTGCTCTTTTGAAGAACGTCTTATGGTGACACCAGAGTGATATTCTAATGGGGTGATGGGCTCAGGAAACCCGCGATTCCCGTGGCAGGGAGTGCGTGAGGCTGGGATTCTGCAGGTTGGCCCCCATGGTGGGCGTCAGGCACCACGCCCCTTCCCTCCTGAGGCTGAGCTTTACTAAGCTGGGTCCCCAGAGTGTGATGTCTAGACCGTCCAAGCAGATCCTGGTCTAAGAGGCTCCACTATCTTCGTTTATTGATATGAATGTGCAAAATCAGGTGCAGTTTTACTGTATGTTCAGAGCAATGAGTTAAGTCTTTCAAACCCAGAGCAGCATCCTGTGTCTGTGTTTACGGTAAAGAAAACAGACTGGCTGGTGGGGCTGGATGGGACTGTGTTCAGACGAGAGACGGTGAGCACACGGGTCCCTCTGACCCTCAGGCTACGTAACCTGCACAAGCACAGGGCCTTTTATTAAAGAGTCTGGAAGGCTGACGGGAAAACCTTGGGAGAGGGACTGCAAGCGTAGACTTCTACAGCAAGAATGAAACTGAGATTCATATACACTTAGTTTTTTGAACTCTGAAATAATGTATATACCAGGGCCCAGAGGGGTGAAGTGACTTTCCCAAGGTTAAACAGCTAATTCTTGTCAGGGAGCCCCAGATGTGTGTGGGGCTTCTGGCCTCAGGCTGTGTGTATGTGTGTCTGTGTAACTGTATGTTTCTTGGGAGAGGGTTGCTTTCTTTCATTTTTGTTTTTGGTAACACCAGGGCCCTCTTGTCATCTCCTGGTTACACTTGAAGGACAGGCCTCCATCCTCTTTCTAAAAGTCCTCTTGTTTTTCCTCCCATGGTTGCTTTTTTTTTTACTTACTTAATTATTATTTGTTTTTCCCTGTATTGCTGTTTTATTTTTTTTTTAATTTTTATTTTATATTGGAGAATAGTTGATGAACAATGTTGTGTTAGTTTCAGGTGTACAGCAAAGTGATTCAGTTATACATATCCGTGTATCTGTTCTTTTTCAAATTCTTTTCCCATTTAGGTTATTACAGAATATTTTGGTTGCTCTTTTTGTCACCACCGCTGAGGACGGTAGCCACCAGCTTCTTTTCGGAAATAGCTGATCCTGGTATCAGACCCTTGACCACAGAAGATTTCAAGAGAAACTTAAAGCTCCGTACAAAATAGCTTCTAGGGGCACTATGTTTTTTGGAACTTACTTTCTCAAGCTTGTTTTTTCACTGGTTCATTGGTTCATTCCACATCTTGTAGCTGTCTCCCATGGGCCAGCAGATGTGCTGGAAACGGAAATACTGAGGTAACTCAGACAAGGCCTCCACACACAGGGGTTTCACAGTTTAATGGGAGAGGCAACCACATAAACTACTGATTAGGCTGCAGTGTGCTGCTGGTGGAGTAAAGAAACAGGCAGAGAGCAGCCAGAGTCTGGACGAGCCAGTGGTTTACTCTGCCAGAGTCAGGGCAGGGCGAAGGCAAGCGGTCCTTTGAGGAGATCACGTAGATGGAGTCAAAGTTACAAGAAGTTGAATTTCTTGACAAGGAACAAAGTGGCAGGAAAAGCATTCCAGGAAAAGGTAGCAGCAGAAGGAAATACATAACAGGAAGGAAAACCCGCGGAATGACCCGAGAATGGGAAAATGCTTTTACTGGTTAGAGAGAGTAATAAAATATGGAACTAAAAGCATGTCGGGATCATGTTGCAGAAGGAACCATGTGCCCCTGTGGAGAGCCAGTCACGTGAATAGATAACAGTTCTTGAAGTAAAATGGGTGGCAGTTCCTAAGACATGTTAGAGGCCTGTGAGATGATAAACAGGAAAATCTGGTTAGTAGGAGACCATTGTACTCCGGCTGGAGTTTTTAAAAAATTTGTGTTGGAGTATAGGTGATTTGCAATGTTGTGTTCGTTTCAGGTGTACAGCAAAGTGAATCAGTTATACATATGCACGTATCCATGCTTTTTTAGATCCTTTTCCCATATAGGCCATTACAGAGCATTGAGTAGAGTTCCCTGTGCTATACAGCAGGTCCTTATTAGTTATCTATTTTATATATAGCAGTGTATGTGTCAATCCCAATGGCTGGGATGGGAAATGATCATTAGTTCTAGGAAGCAGACACATTCGAGGTGTCATACATGGAACTGTTATTGTTGTTATTGCTTAAGTAAATGTGAATATCTTTTAACATCCTGTCCATTTGCTTCAGTCCTCCCTCCTCCCTATTGCATGATGCCAGTCTCACTCTGGCTCCTGGGTTTCAGCCAAGGAGATTTTCGTGTGGATACCTAGGAAAGCAATCTTTGCCACCACAAGAGGTATTTATAAAAGAGCCAGCATGCTCCTTTCTGGAAATATCTGGCTCAGTTTTAAGCCTTCCCCTGAGTCCTCCCAGCCCTATAACCAGGGCCCTGCCTTACTCTCTTCACCGTAGACTCACTGACCTTTCTGATGGTGTTTGGAGGCTAGTGCTTGCCCCTCAAGGGTATGGATTAACCAGCTGCTTCCTCTGAAGCGATTCCTAATGGTACATGAGCCTGATGCAATGGTATTCCTTCCCCTGGTCCTGTGCTGCCACCAAACGAAGCACTCACATCACCCAGACTGGACTTCAGCAACACAGAGACCCCCCCAGGAAGCCGTGCGCTGAGGCAGGCTTTCCTAGAAAACGCTTTCGGGGCTGCACTTGGGGGAACCACGGCCCCAAGGCTGACTGAACACAGAGCCCTAAAGATAAAACAAAATAGCTTTATTTAAAGATTTATTTAAGATGTTTTAAAAATTCAGTAGAACATACATTTTTAATACTGATTGATATTATTGCAAAGCATTCTAATGCAAGTCTGCCCTACGGGCCCTTGTGGGCTACACGGACAACATATCCCTTTTCATGCCTAACATGAGTCATATTTCATCCATGGATGGATTTGTTGACGAAAGGTGCCCCTGCTGTGGGAGGGGCAGAGGGAAAGATCGTGTGGAAAGGCAGCAGGAAGGAGAAAGAGGGGAACAGTGGTGTGAAAATGTCACGCTTTAGGTTGCATTGCAAGAACCCTCCCCAAATACAGAGGCCCCTTTCTGAGACATATCTTGTAGTTGAGAAAATGTGTGCCCTTGAAGAGCTGTTGAAGGCTGTGAATGCTTTAATCAAATCATACTTCCCTTTTATTGAGCACCGGCTCTGTACCAGGCGACGACTTCCTGCTTTTACACACATTGATTGATTTAATTCTCAAAACAACCATGATATTATTCCCATCGTACAGGTGTCACAAATAAGGCTTAGAAACATTTGCTAGCTTATCCAAGCTTGTATTACAAGAAAGTGCTGGAACTAGGATTTATCAAAAGTCATTTAGACCCAAGGACACACTTTTTTTTTTTTTTTAACCTCGAGGTTATCTTGCCTCTATTCAAGTCTTCCTAAAACAAAATCAGTCTCCTATTTTTTTTCTGTGTTCTCCCACTGTACCTTTATATATATATATATATATATATATATATATACACACACACACATTTTTATTGGAGTAGAGTTGATTTCCAGTGCTGTGTTAGTTTCAGGTGTACAGCAAAGTGTATCAGTTATACACACACATGTATGCACTCTGTTTTAGAGTCTTTTCCCATAGAGGCCATTGCAGAGCACTGAGTAGAGTTCCCTCGGCTCTACAGTAGGTCCTTAGTAGCAATCTCCTCATTTTGCATCACGAAGGTCCGTATGTCTCATTGATGCTCAGCCTTCCATCTCTGGAAGCTATTTACATAGCATGATGGTTAAACTTTGGGCTTAGGAGTCCAGTCCCAGCTCTGCCCTGGGCTCTGTGAGACATTGGGCAAGTTAGATCATGTCTCTGGGCCTCAAGGATTATAAACTAGGTGTGGCATTATCACCGTCTCCATAGCAGTGATGTTAAAACTAGGAGAAATGGTTCATCTAGCACTCACCTGGTGCAAAGCAGCACGGCTCAGTAAATGCGCATGAAGCCGTAGCTGAAGTTCTGAACAGAAAGGGAACCAGCTTGATACAGCACATGCCCTGTGTTTCTGAATGCACCTGGAGCTCTGTCGGGTCTCCAAAAAGTTTTGTCTGATTGTTGAACCTTTTGGCAAACTCAGTCTAAGTTTTAGGTCCACAGAAAAACTCCAATTCAAAGAAATTTGCCACCTCCGAAGGGGTTTCATTAGACGAGTTTCCCGCATGCAGCTCTAGTTGCCAGTGCTCAGATGGCTCAGGGGCACAGCCTGCTAAGTGGGTCAGGATCCTCAGAGTCGTGCCAGCTGTGTGTGGGCAGCTGCCGCCCAGGGGTCTCCGGCTCCCAAGCGCACAGCCTTCTGCAGACTTCTGTGGTATTTCTTGCTTTTGAATTTATAGAACCATTAGCCTGCAATCCAAACAAAACACCCAGTTTTAATAGATTAGGCAGTAGGTGGTTCCACAACAATTTCAAAAACTAGAAGCAATAGTAAGTTCCTAGAGGAGCAGTAGTTGTTTGGAAATAATTCTCCAAATTGCATTTATCTCACAGCGGTCTGAGGCCACAAATTCAAGAGCAATGAGAACGCTATTCCATTAGACACCTTGATCAAAAGAGATCTATCAGGATGACATTCCATCTGAAGAATCAGTTGGGATGGAGAAATCATTTAGCTGTGGCTGTTGTTATTCAGGCTTTTTATTATTATTTCACCATCGGTTGGAGTCAGGGAGCTGGCTGTGGAATGCTGGGCAGTTCAAGGCATTTGTCACTCAGTCCAATAGAAATGCATCCTCCTCGGTCGGATGTCCGTGATGTGTTAATGGCCAAGTGGGTGAAAAATGTTTCCCGAATGGGTAGGTAGATTTCTGCTGGGCTCAGCTCTCCGAGATTTTGTCCAAATGTGTGTGGGCCCACCTCTTCTCCCTTCTCCTCCCTCCCCACCCTGTTCAGGAGGCCCAATCTGTGTTTGCCAGCCCAAGGCAGGACTTCCAAGACTCACTGGGCTATGCTGGCCCCTGGTCCAGTCACCTAGGATTATAGATTGGCATTGGAGTGTTATAAGATACTATATTTCCTGAAGCCACACAACCAATTTCTGATTTCAGATGGAGGGTACCATCTATCAGAGACACATCTTTGAGCTGCAGTTCAACACTGCTTTCATCAACCACTGCCAGTGGAAACTACACATACACACACACACACACACACCGCCTCTGTGTCCCTTCCATCACAGAAGGAGGAGGTAGAGTAGCAGTGATGGAGAGGTGAGGAACGCTGTCTCTAAGACGTTTCCTGATTCACTGCTGTAACGTTCCATTATTTTAATCTTGGCTGGGAGAGCAATGATGGGTTGACCTTAAAGCCCCATTTTATCCCTTACCTCCTCTCTTATTTTTCTCAATAGTGAGAAATTATCACTCATTTTGAAATAAAATGTCCGTGGTGCTGGGCAGTGTGTCTGAAATGCCTAAAATTCTTAGAGCTGGAAAATGCATTTGCAGTCTGTTTTGGGAGTCCATCTAGCTGGAGAGAATTGTGGCCCGGAGACCAAGGGCACTCTGGTGTTGACGGCTGGGCCTCCCTCTGACCCAGGGTCTGTTTTCTAGCCGGTTCTTCTTTCCACCACTGACACTGCCTTTGAGAAGCCACATATCATTTGACTGCAATGTCAGGCTTCTTAGAGTATTTGATAAATAAGAAGAGGGAAATGACAGGTACTCAGTGTAGTTATAGAGATCAGCCCGGTCTAGTTTGCAGTGTAAATGTGGTCTAAAGAGAGCCTGTTCTCTAGTCACATGTGAAACGTCTGATGACTGGTCTTCTCTTTGCAGCCCAATAAGATGTCTATTATCTCTTTGCAAATTCCTGTTTTCTTCCCCCTGCCCTGGGTGAGAGCCTTTGCCTGGTCCTCTGGTCTCTGCATCTTGGTTCATTCCTGCATCACAGCAGCTGAGCAGCTGAGTCACAGGAATGGCCCCGGGGCTCCCCCACCAAGTGCCAGCCACTCTGCAAAGCACTCCCACGGAGCTGCTCACCCACACAAGCCCTGGTGAAGAAATCCTTTATTTTGTACTTCCTCCCAACCAGTGGAGCTGTTATCCAGCTCCTTCCCCAGCCCTGACTTCTTAGCCTGATCCCTCTAGGACAACTGCTTCTCTTCGGATTCGGTTTACAATGAAGAAGGCTCACAGATATTGGACCTGCAGCTGTGACTGAACGCTTCCTCTGAGCTGGCGTCCCAGTTGATGGCTTTCCATCAGAAATTAACATTTAAAAGTATCTTCATTTATATATGTCACACATAAATTTGCCCCAGACTGGAGCAAAAAGGGATTACACAATGCCCATGATACTTACACAAGGGGGAGAGGTTAGTCTTCATGCTGGCGATTCTTTTTCCAAGAGGATTCATTAGTGGGTTCCTTGAAATACCAAGATTCCCTTGTGAATTCAAAGTATGATTCGGTTTACACGTGTTTTTCAGGAACACATCTGTCATGTGTAAATCAAGATGCATTTGAATAATCCACTGCCATCCTGAAAACTGTCATTTCTTTTTCTTTGTTGTCTCTTCCTCTTTTCTCTTTCTCTGCTCCTGGTGACTCTTCTGCTGTCACAGAGAAATAGGAAGGCAAGGTAGAAACTGCGGATGCACAGCGCCCATCACTGAGCAAGGCTTTCCGGGGGAAAATGGAGTGACCACTAAGTCAGTGTAGTGTGGTAGTAGGGAATCTGCATGCCAGACTTGTTGCCCTTGTTCCAAACCATGGCTAGTGCTACCTTACCACCTGGCTCCATGCCATTATGTGCGTTAATTTTGCAGAGAGATAAGGTAATCTCACCTCTATTGAGCGTCTGTTACGTGACAAGCACTAAGCTGGGCTACTTGAATATATTATTTTATTTAATCCTTAAGATAGCTCTGTGAAATTTTCCTATCATATATTTTAGAAAACTGAGGCTCAGAGAAGCAAAATGAATTTACTCAGTCATTTATTTACAATACTTTAATAAGACATTGTGTTGTGCGTTTACTTTGGTGAGGTTTTAATTGTTTACCTCACGTTTGTTTTACTTCCTCTGTGTCTCATATACTGTGTTGCCCACTGGGAGGGCAATAAGGAGCTGCAAGGACTGAAGACGACTTTAAGTATTCACACAGACCAAGGTGAACTTGCAGTGACACAGGTGGATTCAATGGAGAGGGACCTGGTGCTAGGGGAGAGGGATTTGAGAGGAAGACTTGGCCTAGTGAGGGATGCTAGGAGAAGCTCCCTTCAACACAGAGCTGAAGGAGGTGGAGCTAACTTGGCTAGGGATGGCTTTCTGCAGGAGAAATAGAATGTGCAGCAGGGCATAAAGCAGGCAGTATAGATGGAACAGAGGGCAGGTAGACCATGGCATGTATGATGGGCACATCTCAGAGCTTCATTAAACCAAAAGAAGAACTGAGCAGGAGTAGGGTAGGGGTAAGGTTGATTTCTTTACAGATCATTCTGATGCAGTGTGGAGAATGGGTATGAGGGGGCCTGACTGCACCTGGGGACACCTTTGGGACGCAATGCCAATGTTTGGTCGAGAGATGATGGTGGCATAGACTAGAGTAACGGGTAGAGAGAGAGTTTTGAGTGCTTTGGAGGTAAAAATCAATAAGACTTGGGAGTAGACCAGATCAGAGAGGATGAAAAGGGAGATATCAAAAATAACACCCAGTGTTTCAACTGCTTATTGAATGGCTCGTGGCCGTTCACTGAAATAGCACAGAAGTAAGACCCAGCTGGGGGAGAACATCGTGAGCCTATCATGAGCTTCCTTGGACATGGCTATTTTGAATTGTTGCTTAAAGGCAAGCAAGGCCTATGGTCTGCTGGTCAGAAGTGGTGAGGGACGTGTGCATGGAACAGCTTGTCGGAGGAGAAAGGAGAAATTAAGGACACAAGAGTGCCTTGGACAGAGCCTGGTAGAGCTTCGGTACTTAGTGGCTTGAGCTTTGATGAAAGAAAGACAAGGATCAACCAAAAAATTTACAGGAAAGCCAGACTCCTCATAGATGAGAGAAGCCTGAGAAAGACTGTTTCAAGAAGGAGAAAATTGTTTAAGAACCAAATGCTTGCTGGTAAGTAGACACCAAAGACCTATTGGATTTAATAAGATCATTGGTGACATTAATGAAAAGTGTTTCAGTCCAAGATGAGACCGGAACTTAGATTTGAATAAATGGAAGACCAAGTGGCAGGTGAAAAAATGGAGATAGGAAACAGACCGTTCTTATGAAACACTTGGCTGTTTATGTTAGGGGAACCACTGACTGAAACCGCCCGTCCTGGCCAGGCCTCACTCTAACCATTGGCATGAGTTCTCTTACGACAGGAGGTCCTGGTGAGGAACGCAGAACTAACAAGCCACCACCAACCGGAAGAATTCGGGAAAGGTCAAAAGGAGAGAGGAGAGGCCAGTCCATATGTCCTGCCAACCTCCCAGAATCCTTCTCGCTGGAATCCATCTTGGCTGAGTGATGCGCGCGCCACCAGGAAGGACCCTGAGTCAGAATGATTGGCCAGAGACAACCCGGAAACTAATCCCATCACCATAAAACCTGAGACCGCGAGCCGCATGGCAGAGCAGTCCTCCTGGGTCCCCTCACCCTGCTGCTCTCCGCCCGGCCGCCCCTTCCCAATAAAGTCTCTTGCTTTGTCAGCACGTGTGTCTCCTCGGACAATTCATTTTCAAGTGTTAGACCAGAGCCCACTCTCAGGCCCTGGAAGGGGTCCCCCTTCCTGCGACATTTAGAGGAGGAAAGAACAGAACTCTGATGGAGAGAATATGAATAGGGGACCAAGTTGTTGTTGTAATTGTTGTGTGTGTGATAAACACAAAGACCTTACCTTCTAGACACTTTCAAGTTAATGGAGAAAGCCAGGCACAGAAACAAGTGTGTCACACTTTGATAAATGAGGGTATGTAAAGGTGGCCTCTTGCTGTGCCTGGAATGTACGGAGCCAGGAGGCAGGACACAGGGTGCAGCATCTTTGGAAACTGTCGTTTATCATGGGATTTTCTTTCAGTTTTGACTGAGGCCCCAAAGCAATGGGTGCCAACTATGTTCATATTGCAAAGCAAGATGCTGGACTTGTGGCAGTACATGCAAAAGAGTTGACTAAACCAGTGTAAAACTGGCTTTACAATCTTGCTAACTGCTCACCTCTAGCCTCTGAAAGCTAGAGCTTGGTGAAGAGAGAGCTGGAAATTAGGGAGATGTCTTGTGGCTTCTCTGACAGAGAGCTCATGGGGGTTTGTGAGTTGCACCCTTCCGGGGGGAGGTGTTGTGGAAAGTACTTTTCTCACCTCAAGATGGAGCACCTGCAAAGAAGCCACACACAAAGCTCGATGGTCCCAGAGGACCAAACAGGAACACAGGTCCCTAGCTGGATGCGTCCTCCATGGCAACAGATAATAGGCTGCATTTGAGGGGTAACTGCCCTCCTAGCAGTGGTGGTTCAAAGGTCTGTGTTTCCTGAGGATGATATATGAGCTATGCTAAAATGCTTAAGTCTGGGGTTTTCCTAGATCCTGTCCAAGGCAATGGCCACATGATTCAGTACTTTTAAAAAAATAAAGGTCCAGAAGTAGCCAGTGGAATTAGCCAACATGATCGGTGATCTTAAGAAGAGTGGATTAGTGGGGGTGGTTTGTTGATGGCAGAAGAGTGAAATGTGAGTGCATACTGAGGAATTGTATGCACTGGATGAGGGCAACCTTTCACAGAAGTTGGGAAAAGGAGAGAGGTACATGATGTCAGCTACAGGAAAGGTTTTTTGTTTGTTTGTTTTGTTCTGTTTTATTTTCAAGAATGTAAAACTCAGAGTGTAACCCAGATAAGGTTGGGTTTTCTTGCCTCCAGTTTATGCCCTGCCCTTATATTATATCCCATTTAAATAAACGGCGGTCCTGCCAAAACAATAACATGTATCAATATTATTGAAAAGCAAATGAATCTTTACTTTTGAAAACCAGAAAGGGCACCTCTCTTTATGACACATGTCAAAGTATCTTAATTTTTTCCACATTTCTCTTAATATCTTCCATGCCCAGCATCTGTTCCTCACCCCAAACAGCTTCCTCTCCTCAACCAGGTCAGAATAAGATCTTGATTCTCCGCTCTCCTCCGTATGCCGTTAGGATCTAGTCTATTCTTCTGGAAGGGGAACTCTGCCTTTTCCACTGTAAGTTTAGCTCTTTCTGGCCTCTCCACCTCCTCAGCTTCCATTTAGCCCATTACTACTCCATGGAATGATGGATCCTTTGTGGGTGATGATCTAGGGACAAATGCTCCTACCTCTTAGGGGGGATGGAGGAGAAGCCTTGAACATCTATGTTTTAATAGATTTGCTTTGGACATAAGCAGATAGGCAAATCTGTGTTTTTAGAGTTGCTTTGGATGTAAATATTCTTAAATGTTGCTGGAAAAGAGTCAGAGGAGATGGCGCTAGCAGGGTTGATACAGCAGGTCCTTGAGAAGAAGGAAGGTTTGAATCAGAACATGGATGAAGATGAGAGGAGGGCCCTCAGACAGGAGGAGGACACTTCCTTCATTGCAGCAGGGATGGGGGCTGGAGGGGCGGGGAGGGACAGAGAGAAGATCTTCACAGGTGAAAGTTGAAGAGTCTGGATTATAAGGGACTTTCTTTCATGCAGCTGATTTACTCATCTAGCTAATAAAAGTTGTGAAGATGATGTTTGAACCGAATTAGTGGAAATAAGATTTTACCCCAAATAGTCATTCATTCATTCATTTTTTCATTACTTCAGCAAATTTTCATTGAGCACCTACTCTGTTCCAGGCCATGTTCTAGACACCAGAGGCATAAAAGTAAATAAGAGTGACAAAGTCTCTGCTTTCATGGAGCTCATAGCCTCTGAGTGTGGGGTAGAAGGAGACCACTTGCCTATAAACAAAGTCAGTTTTAATACTGGTGCACATTTTGAGGAAAATAATGCAAGGTGATGGGAGGAGAGAGGTCATAGTGGGAATGAGAGCAGTTTCTTTAGCTCCTGTGTCAGAGAACATCTCCCTGAAATGATATATGAGCTCAGATCTGAGCTAGAAGAGGAATATCCACCGTTTCTGTGCCCCTAAGATGTAAAGACAATTGTCTTTGAAGTTGACAGTTGAACCAAGAGGCCTAGGCACTTTGGGAAACTAAAATAATTTTGATAACACAGACTTCCCAAAAAGTAACCAACAGACACCTAGAACTACCTTACCTGATTCATTTAAATGTTCTAAATTATGTATGCTGATTTCTCTTAAGACACTTAACTTTGGATGTTGCTTATAAATTGCATAATCCTACCAAGTGGGGCAAAACACAGGTAATATTACTCTGATTTGTCTTTAGGGAGAAAGTGAAGGGTGGAGATGTAAAGAACGTTAGTATTATGCTGGGATGATCACCAAGTTCTGAATCCATCTTTCCTGTGTCTTATCCTAGGGGCATTTTTCTTTCTTATTTTTAAGTCATTGTGTCTTGCTCTTTTGTTTGCATCTTTTCTAACCCCCTTAAATTCTTTAGGGTAAAAAATTGTATGTGTAAATAAATCAATAGCATACGCTAGAAACTCAACTGTCTTTCTCTTCTGCCTCTTCACTTCTCTGATCTCCAAATACTGATGTGGAGGTCTGCATCTATCCTGTTGAATTAAAATTAAAGAACCATGGCTTTCTAAAAGGTCGGCTCTTTTGTAACTTGATTTCCCCAGAAGCTGAGCATGAGATTGGAAGGGTGAAGAAAGGTGTTGTCAGTAGAGATGGTTCTAGCGTTATAGGACTTCTTTGAAGTGCAAGATAAAATACTTTAATCAAAACTCAGATGCTTGCAAGAATACCCCTGACTTTAGAATTTCCTTAAGATAGATTTCAGAGCATTAAAATTTTTAGATTATAAAAGAAAAAGGGGGAAGAAGGTAGAAAAAAATAATACAAAAACCCTCAAAGATTAAAAAATTGCCTCGTTAATGAGGATGGAAGTTTCATCCAGAATCCCTTGCCTAAAATGTGAAATTTCAGGTTTTGCCAGTCTGAAATAAAAAAAAAAAATAACAGTCCATTTCTGCCTATTAAAATGGTACATAGCTCAGTGTCTCCTCCCATTTGGCACACATGAGGTTAGACTTTTGACTTATGCCTGCAGTTTCTACCAGCATCATATTAGGCCTCTATTTATGTATTCAGATGAGCCTCATCCCCATCTTAATTGAAGTGTGGCATCTTAAAGGTTCCCTACAAGACTGCCAACCCCTCTAAGCTCCAGCAGAGCAGAAAGAAACCATGGAGTTGGAGGGCAAATGTATTGATGACAAAGTGTAATAATGCCCATTACATCCTGGGCACTGGCTACAGGAAGGAAACTTCTCTCCTAGGAAACATCAGGAAAGAAAACTGCTAGTTCTACTCTGCCCTTCGCTATTGATCACTTGAACCTTTCAGTAACCACATTTTCCTAATGAGAAGGGGGATGCTGGGCACAGATTCCAGGGTCCTCAGCTGGAAGGTGATGGTGTTGGTGGAGCTTTGTTACCATCCTGGGTACAGATTTAAAAGCCTCTTCTCGTGGAGTCGGAAGCACCTGCTTGCTGAGCATCTAAACGTCGTGCCCGATGGACGTTTCACGACAGGCCACCTGCTAGTCCCTGACCATCGTGGGAGGAGCATGCGGGGGTTAGAACTCGAGTGTCAGGAGCCAGCATCACTGCGTCCTCCTCCTTTGCCCAGAACTTAACGGGAATCATCTTGAACGGATCAGCTTTCTTCATTTGTCCACCCTTGAGGATTTCTCTGAAACGGTACTCAAAGTTGGAGTCCTGAGGCAAACAGGGAGACGGTCTCTACAGACCCCCTGAAACCACCTTCTTTCATTCTTATATTGTCTTCCTCCCTTTGTGCCTGGACGTACGTCCTGAAAAGCCATCACTAGCTGCCAGGTGCCCTACAAACCATGGCACTGCTCTCAGATAAAGAAGTAAAATGTATGATTTCTAAGAGTTTAGGACTGATTTGTCCTTTTCATCTATTCTGACATGATTTAATGTTCCAGAACTTGTAAAGGGAACAGATTTTTTTCTTTTCTTTTTTTTTTTTTGTTGTAAAATTTGTGAATAATTTATCAAGTAACTGCAAGAGCTGCAGCTTTAAATTATTAAAATGCATTTTGGTTTTGAAAGAAGACATTAGAGATGTTTGCCTTGGCCCGTGCTTATGCCTTTGTGCAGCAGCAAGAGACTCCTACAAATTCAAGGAATGGTAAGGTGATTTTCAGTGATTTATGGGGTGACTGAGAAGGAGCCAAAAAAAAAGCACCAAACAAACAAATGAACAATATAGACAACTTTCATTTATTTAAGACAGAGCCTCTTTCAGAAGCAAATAACCCTTTGTCGCATCTCCGGAGAAATGACATTTCCTTTCCTTTCTCCTGCTTTGCAAGGACAGCAGCTGGGTGCGGGTAGAAGCTGAAGTAAATGAAAAGGAAGGCATTCCCAGCCCCCTCCTCATTCCTTCTCAATGTCCATCCTTCACCGAGCAAGCTGAAGGCACGGCTGTGCTTCCTTCCATCCGTCACACGTCACAGGTGGAGCATAGCTGCTGATCTCCGGAGAATATTATCCATTCCACTTCCTCTGACCTAGATAATACATTTGCTCTGGGCCAGGAAAATAAGGAGAAGCCTAGAATATTTCCCATCTGGCCAAGGGCCCTGGTCTGGCTCATCTGCCCCTGTGTCGGGGGCGTGGCCTTTTCAGGGCAGATCTGGTAGCAGAGACAGAAAGAGGACAGGTACCCAGGCCGCCCTGCCTGTGCTCAGAGTCATCGGCTCCAACACCTTGCTTTTCCTTCTTCTTTCCTCTTTCCTTTATCCACCCTTCCATCTCTGCCAGCAATTTCTCTTCCATGGTGCTATGCAAGGGCTATATTTTCCTCTAAATGTCCCCCCAATCCTACTCTGCGTGGGAAGAGACCATTCCATCCTGGTCGTAGGATCAATAAAGTCCAGCCCTAAATCCCTAAGAGAAATTGATCGTGGGATTGGAACTCTATCTTAGATGATACAACTTAGGCAGAGTAAGTACAAAGCCAAGACTTAGCAGACAATGCGGCGGAGGTGTGGCATGTGGGCAGGGCCGTAAGACAACAGTGCCTTAGGATTGTGGCCTTCTTCCTTAGGGGGAAGGCATCTCTTATCCCACCAGCCCTACCTGTTTCTCTCATTTGCCATCCCTTGTTCTGAAAGGAGGGGGGACATAAGGACTCTCTACCCCTTTTTCTCCCTTGGACATTCCCTGCATGGGCATCATCATCTCGTGTACAAGTTTAGAAAATTTACAACACCCTTCACCTTATGAGGCGGCAGTGTGGTGGGTTAGAGTCACGTTCAGGTTGTGCGATGTTCATTGCAGTTCACTCTTCTCGGTTTGGCTTCATCTTTGGGGTGAAGGCAACAAAGTCTGGGAAACGGGAGCTGAGTTCTATCCATTCTACCCTTTGTTTCTTCTTCTCAGAATAAGGGATTGTAAGATGAAATATATAGGTAGAGTCTTAGATGGATACAGTTTTATAATCGAGGAGGCTTGGATCTAATCCAGTTCAGTCCCTTCCTTTTAACGATAAAGCTGGGGCTCTAAGAAGTTCGGTGCCGTGAACCCACGTCCACTCACCATGGAGCCAGTGCTCTTCCCACTACGTCTGTGTTCTCTAACAGGGCCTGCCGACATTCTGGGATGCTTACGTGAGAAATCGGGGAACATTTTCATGAGAGAGCTTATTTGTGACGGCAGGAAGGGTTTTTGCAAAGGATAGAGGCAAAGGCACATGCTTTTCAGACAATCGTGGCAGATTGATTTCCAAAGATGCTGCACCAACATCTTCCATCCAATATGCTCCTGTACAAGCTGACCTGGCTGCTACTCCCTGAGCAAACGGAAGGGGTCTGCTTGCCCTTGTTGTGGGCCTGGTCTGGCCGATGACTTGCTCATAACCAATGGAATGTGGTAGGAGTGACTGCATGACTCTGAGGCCAGGTCCAGAAGGGCCGTCAGCCACCCAGAGGGGCCGCCCCCCCTGGAATAAGTCTGCTGACTCAGAACAGAGACCTGCTGGAGGCTCCCAGGTGGAGCCCATCCTTCCCGCCACCTGCCAAGATGCCAGACAAGTGAACGATGGCACCTCTGGGACAGTCCGGGCCCAGGTGTGTTAGTCACCCCGTCGTCTGAGCTCCTCAGACATCATGGAGCAGAGACAAGCTGTCCCTGTCCTGTCCCTTTTCCTGACCCACAGCGTTCATGCACAGAATAGCAGGGTGGTTGGTTAAGTTCACTAAATTTGAGGGGGCTTCTTATGTAGCAATAGAATGGACAGTAATACATGTTTACAATAAAAAAATTAAAATTGTTTATAAATAAAAATAATTTTTAAAAGTTACATCAATACGGGACGGGCTGGTTTTGTAAGTTATGATAGTCCACACAATGGGGGACTCTGCAACCCTGATAGAAATGTGATAGATTTATACCTGTTATGAAAAGACGTCTAAGACATATTACAAGGTGAAAAGAGCTTCTTGCCAAGCAGTGTGTATACTATGTCATTGTTTGTATGAAGAAGGAAAAGGAAATTGTGTGTGTGTGTGTGTGTGTGTATGTCTGAGTGAGGCTTACAGATGCACGAGAAAATTCTGGAAGGATATTCAAGAAACTCTTGAGCTGTTGATTCTGGGCAGTGGGAATGAGGTGTCAGGGTCAGGGGAGTGTTAGGTGACAAGATAAATTTTCTTTTCATGTTACCCTGTTCTCTACTGTTTGATTTTCTACCATAAATTTCTACTGAAATTAACACTTCCCAAAATCTTAAGGCCATGAAAATTCTATATACCACCTCCAAAGAGAAAAAATATATATATTTGTTGCAGGTACCAGCTGAAATTGCATATTTTCAACTACTGCACAAAGACAATAAAGAAGAATTGAATTATTCTGCAATATTTGAGGAAGCCCTTTTAACCCTAATACTGACTTTATTTTTTGGATAGCTCAGCCCTAAGTGTCAGGCATAGAATAATATAAAATGTGATGTCTGTGAAACAGACGATATTATTAAAGAATTAATTGTATTTTCTTTCTACACCTCCTGACCCCCAACTAAAGCAGTATAAACAGCATGTTTAACCACAGGCAGAAATTAACTCAGTCACCCAAAGAGAATGGTAATTAGCAAGATGTGGTTTTAGATTATTGGACATGCCAGCTTGTTTCTAGTAGGAATCCACATGTGTTTTGCAGCCACTGGAATGTAGACCTCCCCAGTCCCTCCTATTTTAGGCATCTCTTTCAAGCGGCACCCATGGTAGTGCCCTGCAGATAATGTCACAGGCCATTTAGGAAATGATCTTATGCCATGGCTCACCTGGAGATCCATGGCATTTGGGAGTGGGGTGCATTTGTGGCTCTTTGGTAAGTTGATTTATACGGTGGGAGGGAAGATGGGGCAGAGAGGGGCAGCCTATGATCTGGGTACTTGCTGTCCATTGCCCACAGCAAACGCCCAGCGTAGGCTTGGGACTCCTCTGTCATTTCACCAATGATTAGCTGGGCATAGATTTCTGTAGCTCAGCATTTTCCCTTAGGAAACGATCTCCATTGGAAACCACAATTTTTTAACTAATGTGTCACACTGATCTGAGCAACTATTTCTTAGTGCCCTGAAAAAGCACCTTTGGGTATATCCGTCTATATAATTTTAGTAGAAATAATTTTGTAATGCTCCTGAATTATTTGTATGTGCGCATGTAGGCACGTGTGGCAAATATGGTAGACCTTTAGTTGTAGCCACTATTGAAATCTTGCACAAAAATATGAGGATTGCTCTGAATGTGTACGTAGCTGTCAACAGTTTTCATCTCAACAAACCCCAAGTGATTTTGTAACATGTGATATCCTCTCTAAACCACAGCAAACCAAAATACATTTTCACAGAATTCCCACACTACATGTCTTCCCATAAATTGTATTTTCTCTTCCAAGATCTAGTCAAAGAAAGAAACCCAGGCAGTCTTTCTCACCCCTGGTATTTGTCTCCTTATATTATTTTCCTTGTTTCTTTGACAGGTTCTCTCTAAGGCAGCCAAGGAACTATGAACAGCCACGGACAGTAACCTTGTTTTCTTTGACTTCTCTAAAATTTCTAGCATTTCTGATTTACCCGTCTTTCTCCTAACAGTCTGCCACTCCTGACGTGTGAGCTACCTTGACTATCTCCTCCCTTTTCAAGAAGCCTCTGCTCTGTTGTCAGTAAGCCTCATTCCTTCCCTCTGTCCCAGAAAGGTGGGCACACCCAAAGGACAGTCAGTAGGCTTCTAACATACACTTTCCCTCCTATAGTGATTTCATGCATGCCCTAGCATGTTAATTTTCCCAAATGGAGAGCCTCAGCTCTAATCTCTTTTTGGAATTTAGGTTCCATGATTATGTAATTCTTAAGATTCCTTCCAGCCTTATAAATCTGTGATCCTATTATGTCTAACTGCTTGCTAGATATTTCCTCCCGGATGTTCCACTAGCATCTCAAACTCACCATGCCTAAGTCTAAACACACCATGTTTCTCTTCAGAGCACATGCAGCATATTGATAAGAGCCGAGACGGAACTTGGAGCCCGGTAGATCCAGGATTCAGTTTGGGCTCTGCAGTTTATTTGGGAAATTTGCACAACCTCCTTGATTTGCAATTTCTTTATCCAGAAGAATGGTTTTTATCTTATAAGGGTTTCATAAAGATTAAATGAGCTAAAGAATGTAAAATTGATAGGTCGATACTAGAAATACAAGTTGGTACGTAATAAAAGTTAGTTCTCTCCCCTCTGTGTTCCTCCATCTTTTTTTTTTTTTTTTTTTTTTTTAATTTATTTATTTATTTATTTATTTATGGCTGTGTTGGGTCCTCGTTTCTGTGCGAGGGCTGTCTCTAGTTGTGGCGAGCGGGGGCCACTCTTCATCGCGGTGCGCGGACCTCTCACTATCGCGGCCTCTCTTGCTGCGGAGCACAGGCTCCAGACGCGCAGGCTCAGTAATTGTGGCTCACGGGCCTAGTTGCTCCGCGGCATGTGGGATCTTCCCAGACCAGGGCTCGAACCCGTGTCCCCTGCACTGGCAGGCAGACCCTCAACCGCTGCGCCACCAGGGAAGCCCTCCTCCATCTTTTTGATTCCCCTGTGCCTGTCATTCTCCTAGTTAGTCAGAGTCAGAACTTGAGCACCATTCTTTTTTTTTTTTAAGATTTTTTTGATGTGGACCATTTTTAAAGTTTTTAATTGAATTTGTTACAATATTGCTTCTCTTTTATGTTTTTTGGTTTTTTGGCCACGAGGCATGTGGGATCTTAGCTCCCCAACCAGGGATCAAACCCGCACCCCCTGCATTGGAAGGCGAAGTTTTAACCACTGGACTGCCAGGGAAGTCCCAAGCACCATTCTTGTGTGTTACCTGAATCAAATCCAACCTGAATCAAATCATGTGATGTCAGTCTCTCTTCAAAATGCCATTATGCCCACCCTTCCTATTTATCCCATTAGAATCCACCTACTAATGTGGATCCACTACCTAATGTGAGCTCCTTCCATTCACACCTGGAACATTCCAAAGGCTCTGTAACAGCCTCTACACCAGCCTCCTAGTTTACAGGGCTAATTAACCCTGTATACCTTTCAGGCATCTTCCTAACTCTCCTGTCTGTACTTTCTACAAAGAACGCCCAAATGTGTGTGCCAAACACAGTGCCTGACCTAAAAAATAATTAATGTGATTGCTGCCTCCTCTTTATTTAAAATAATAAATAATGGCCCCCATCATGTATAGAACATTTTTCTTAGACACCTTGGTCTGTATTTTACTGCTGCCTTCCCATGGCTGTAGTTAAAGAGGTACGCTCGTTTCTAGCATAAGACACACTTAGCCACGGTCAGGGCTCTGCGTGTGCAGGCTCTTCCTGCTGAAGACAGCTTGTCCTCAAATCTGACCTTTCTGACTTTAACAGGGAGGTCTCACCTTCTCTGTGCCCTCTGTCCCATCCATCACAGCCAAGCTCCTTTCTCTTTGTTTCCATAAACACAGGGACTATTTTGGGATCCATTCACTGGACACTCAAACTTGTGGATGTAAATGCTTTTAAATGTGTAATTCCCACTGCCTACAAAGTCCTCCTCCCACTTGTACTAGTGAATTCCTTACTTCTTTAGTCTGAGCAAGGTGAGACATTCTCTCCTTCTGGAAACCTCTAATGGCCTACTCACCCCTGCTTTGTCACTCCTCAGGCAGGTCTGGGCATTCGGTTTTGTGTGCACTCGTTACATGTTGCACTTATAGAACTTGCTATATTGTAACCACTTTGTCTCTCAGTTTTCCATGTGGCTCCAGTAGCAATCTGGGTCTGTATTTCCTGTTCTTTTTTTTTTTTTTTTTTCTCTTGTTCATTTTTATACCCTCCACCCAGGTGGGCTTCCTACCGTGATCAGGTAAAGGAGTGGGCTGGAAGAGTTAGTGAGGTATGATGGGCATGTTAATAAATGTCAAGATTCCAGAATGATCTAGAAATATCAAGTATCTCTCCAAGGGGATAGGAAGACCACTCAAAGTCAGAGAGCATGGGATGAAAACGAAAGGCCGGAGGGCAGAGACAACCTTCGCTGGCCATTGGCTGCCTTCCTTCAAGGCTCCTGCTGCTGTCTGGGCCAGCTTCCCATCTACAAACACATCATTTCCACCCTGATAGGAATTTGCACGTCACTGAAAACATGATGCACCGCATTTGGTTTTCTATTACTTTTTGTTTTGTTTAAAAGCAATTTGCCTTATATTTACTTATAAAAATATTTACATGGTTCATTTTTTATTTCCTATTTTATCAAGTTGGCACTTAAAGGTACTTTAAGGTAGGAAATGCACAACCCTATTTCTGTATATGGCTGGTTGTTCCTTTTTTTGTGCCCTCTTCCCCCCCCCCCACTATAGTTGGGGGTTTTCCTTGAAATGTCTCCAGCCTGAACACCAAATGACTTCAGATCCCAAAGGGAATAAGCCAGAAGGAGGAGGAAGAAGTTGGGTTAAGTCTCTTTAGCCCCTAACCACAGGGCTGGAATGCAATGACAGTAAAATGCACGAATTTATCTTATTTTACATAATTAGAGTTAGGGGCTATTGAACACAATGCAAATGTATGCTAAATACGCAAATGAGCCACATTTCCCAGATTCTGAGAAGGGGGAAATGTGGTAGCCTTATGTCAGATGGTTCTCTCTTAACTGTGAACACAACTTTTCAGCACTCTGAATGCAAGTAACTGCACAGTCACAGTTGGGGCTGCTAATTTGGAAATCCAGTTTAGGCTGATTTGAAAAGACAACAACATTTTTGCAGTCACTGGTGTATCTTTTATGATAGAGCTGGTCGTGTCATTTCTTGTTTTCTGAAGATAGCATTTTTATTTTTATGTATTTTTTAGGTTGGGATCTTGCCCAGCTCTTTAGTACAGGGTCTGGGACCAACCAGAACTGCGGAGTAGACGTTTATGGGGGATCCCTCCATCTGGCTGTGGTTTACTTGCCCAGATCCCTGCCCAGCTGGTCACCCCCATCCGCGTCCTCCCAGCTTCTGTGAAACTGCTCCTTTGTGGCTTCTCATCCCCCTTCCCAGGGCAGCTCATATCAATGACCAAGGCAGGTTGGGGGTATCAGCCTCAGGCTGGTTTTTTTTTGTTTTTGTTTTTGTTTTTTTTTAAATTAATTAATTTATTTATTCATTTCTGGCTGTGTTGGGTCTTCGTTTCTGTGCGAGGGCTTTCTCTAGTTCTGGCAAGCGGGGGCCACTCTTCATCGCGGTGCGCGGGCCTCTCACTATCGCGGCCTCTCTTGTTGCGGAGCACAGGCTCCAGACGCGCAGGCTCAGCAGTTGTGGCTCACGGGCCTAGTTGCTCCGCGGCATGTGGGATCTTCCCAGACCAGGGCTCGAACCCACGTCCCCCGCACTGGCAGGCAGACTCTCAACCACTGCGCCACCAGGGAAGCCCCTCAGGCTGTTTTGACACCTGGTGAGATAACCGTGATGGGATGGGCATTACTGTCTCCGAGCTCCCACCAGGCAGCGGAGCCCGCATCCCGGCTGAGCTGCGCTGGGGCCGGCAGCCCTGGTCCAGTTCCTTCTCTCCCTGATCCTGCTTCCTTCTGCTTCCTTTCCCGGGTGTGGGTTCCTCATAAACATCTTGAACTCCAGACTTCAATTCAGCATCTGCTTCCCAAAACCAAATCTGTTTTGAAGACCTTCCTCCCTTACCTGTTTTTCCCCCATTTTAGAATCTTTGTTTTCTAGAGCTAGGGATCTCCTTTTCTTGAAAATGTCCATGTAGGTGGATCCACTAGATTCTTCCTAATGCTTCATCCTAGCTTCAGTTTAAATGGTGACATTTCAGGTGGTCATGACCCCCAAGTGGCGAGGACAGCTTATGTGAGCCCCTCTCGAGTCAGGTCATGTGAATGACCACACAGTGGTAAGGTCAGACTTATAACAAGACTATTTTTATGCAGCGTTGTATCCCATCCTGATATTACTTTGGCCAAAAGTGGCAAGAAGCCGGGGATGGCTGGCGGGGGCAGGGAGTGTTGTGTGCAGGTTAAAGCAAAATCCAGCTCCATCTCAGAGGTAGGGGAGGTGGTATGGAGACCCTGAATGGGTATCAGTTTCAAATTACTGTCTGGACTCTGGCAAGGAAATGATGTACAATTACTTGAAATTGGTATGCAACGTTCTTAGAAGGAGTAGAATAATATGACCATTCTACCAGCAATTTGGCTAGTAATTTGGTAGTAATCTCTAGTAATTACTGTAAATGCTAATCAGTTCATTTCCTGAATCACATTTCCTTTTGGGTGTTCACTTTATTTTGTACATTTTAATTGACTTTTTGTAAAATGTGCTCACAGTGTTTTACATTTTATGGCCTTACCTAGGGCTGAGAGTGAGAACTGGTAAGCCAGTATTCTGAGTTCTATTTTGAGCATCTGTAGAGTTGCTGCTTAATTCAAATTAATCCCTGTGTGTCTCAATTATGGTTATAATCAACTAAGGCTTTTTTTGAACATTGAATATCTTTGTGATATTATACTGGGGGAAAATAAGATACCAAGTTAATCAAAAGATAAGGTCAACTGGGTTTGCAATCAGAAGAGATACATAGGCACAGACACACTTAGATTTGTAAGAGTTTTAACAATAGGTGATACACTCTCAAAAGAGAGTCTGTGTTTGTTTTGTATGTGCGTGCATGCATAGGTCCCAATTATTTAATGTCATGTCCTTTACAGATTGATTGGAGAAAGCTCAAGGGGCTGAAAGAGAGAACTAAAGAAACAATCAAAAGTTTAAGGGATAAATTGAGATGGTGAGATAGGATTTGGAAGTAAAGGAGGCACGGAAAAGTAAAAAGTACTTGATAGCATCTGGGAATGAGCTGGATTTTAACTCTGCAGGTTAGGGATGCAAATTAATTCTGGAGAGGAGAAATCATGTAATTCGCATGTGATTTGATTTGAAATCTTACTTTATCTTTCTATGAAAAAGATCTCAGGATACCCCAAATGCCAGAGTTACCATAAGGAAGGTATGATGGGACAGTGTGTGTTTCTATTTGTTTGTTTGCTTGTTTGTTTCCCCAAAATGATCCATGCATGCAATAGGCTCTTAGAATATTTTCCACTATTATTACAAATGCAAAAAGAAGAAAAATCTACTCATTAACCCTGAACTAGTCTTTTATTAATCTCTTTCAGGATAGCAGTTACCTGGGACTTGCTGTATAGCTCCTCAGTGCAAGAGTTTTAATAAATGTTCAGCATAACTTCACACTGAAGTTTGTTATTCTCATCCATCATGTTTTTATCACAAAAATGTCACTCCGGAGGCAGGAGCTAACTTTCCCAGTATCTTTCCCACTTTAATTCTTGCAAAATGTAATTTGGTTCATGGGCTGCTGCTAAGAACTTGCAAAGTCTGAATTCTATTTTAAATCTTCCTTTCTAATATCACCTCACTTTGTTTTTTGAAACCTAGAGAAACTTTTGTGTCTCTTTGCCTATCTTTAATTTGTTGATTTCTGAAAAGCTCTGAGTGGAGAAGTTCAGAGTGGTCTTTAGTTCATTCACCCTATGCCGTGTTGGTCTTTGGGTTCATTGAGGGCTTTGTAGCGTTGGCTGTGCACTTTCCATACTTTCACTACCAACGTTTCATGTTTTTCTTATATAGCTGCACAGTACAATGTCCGATCTGTAGCAGAAGCTCCGTAAATATCTATAGAACAGTAGTAAAACCAGAACCAGCAACGTCCATTTTGCTTTGTTTTAGACTCTTGACGTCAGTGAGGAGAGTAGCTCTCTTATGCTAATTTTATTTGTATAAGGTTCCTGCCACTGAGCCATGTGAAGTGAGGTATGTTGAAGAACGTGATTCTGACACCTCCTGTCGTAACTGTTAAGCAGTGATCACAGCCCAGTGCAGGGGTCACTCGTGGCCTGTGAGCCTCTGGTGAGTTTACCTCTTACCCAGAGTTTGCAAGATGTAATGTGCAGACTTAGGGACTCTTAACCAGAGTTTGCAAGATGGAATGTGCAGACTTAGGGACCAGATCCTTGAATTTCAGTCACGCTGTACTGTGTCCTCGTCACAATACCTGTACAGAGTGTCAGAACATTCCAGCTCTGAAGGTGATGGTCAGTGTTTCCTATGCCAGCCATCATCACAGATCTACCACCAGCCAGTAAAAATTATCACATGGAAATGGTGCATGAGTTAGTGTCATTATTTATATTTGTCAGAGAAACAAAGAATAAGATAAAATGCAAACAATTAAAAATAGGATCTTCTAGGTGATGTTCCCGTGACTGTCCACACTGGATAATCATTCACATTAGTCTGGTCACTAGTGTTTAGATTCTCAGCCTTCTTGAGGAAAAGCTTCTTTGCATGACCGCAGCTTTGAGGCTGGGTAAGGAGTGAAATCTGGGGTAGAATATTAGGGAAGATGCTGACCGTCCACCCTGAGTTTGGTGAAGGAGGCAGGTCATGGCTCCCTTCCAGCCAAATTCCCTCCAGACTGACATCACCAGCTAGGGGGTCCCCGGGGGATTGTGAGAGTGAAGGGTCCTTGTTCTTAGCTGTTTACATGTTATCTGTTAAGACTCTTAGAGCAAGGCATGAAATAAGCAGGACAACCGTTGATGCCCCTTTCTACAAATAAGGACCTAAGGACTGGGAAGTCAAGTGCACTCCTGCTGTTAACGTGATTAATGGGTGGCCGGGCTGGGTCCAGACTCCGGCGGGTCTGGTGTAGGTGCTGTTCTTTGCTCATGGTTTGGTACCAGCCTTGAATCCTTCATTTTCTGAAGACCTCACATTTTCTTTCACCCTCATTCAAGGGAAGATTTCATCACCTTTTAAGAAAACCACCTTTTCAGTGAAGCCTTTCTGTTCTAAGAGTTTGTTTTGGTCTTTGCTGGTCGGCTCAGTTCCCGTCAATGACCGCCATCTGAAACGCTGACCACGGATTTCAGAACGGAATGGTTCAAACCTTCTCTGCAGGTTGAAGAGATAGATCTCACACTCTGCACGTCCATCTCTGCAGAATACAGCTGCTGCGTCTCACTTCGTGGGACATACCTCACTTTTAAAAGGCGGCTGCTGCCTCTTGGCACACTGAGAAGTGAGTGGGTCGTTTACTCAGCTCCCAGCACACGTGGAGTCAGAAATTGGACGCGAAGCCCTGCTTCTCTTCTCCCGAGAACAACCACGCCAGTCACGTTTCCTTATGTAAAACCACACCCTGGAGAATATTGAGCATCTTTTTGCTTCACTTTCTTTAACAGTCTGTGATTGTGGACGCCTCCCTAACCTTACCTGTCTTGAAAAGCAAAACCCACATCCTCTACCCTCAAAGATCCAGATCGGCAGTACAAGCGCCCTTCCTGAAGCTGGTGTGTCTGATGCCTTAGAAAGCACCGGGCATGTGTACCCTTTCTTTTCATCTTCAACCTCCCCCTTCCATTCTGCACAGGGTAAGATAAAACTGGGGCGCTAGTTCACTCCCAGCCTTTCCAAATATCCTACCGTCGGCACATTTATATTAGATATTGATTTCTGTTTAATAGAATAAGCCAGGAAAAATCACACTCTTTGTTGGCGTTCAAAGGATAAACCATAAAAGCCATTAAGAAGTTCTGTAAGCATGAGGGTGATTAATGGAACTTGAGGCGCCATATGCACTGACTCTTTCCAGATAATGTCTTGGAGAGATTCCACTGCTTCTGGCTGCGGTTCAGAGCTGTTTATTTGCAAGGTGAAATCCTGAGTGATGATGTTTCCCTTGTAGTCCTGACCGACGGTATTAAAGGGACAGAACTAGATGGCCCTGAACTCAGATCATAAAGGATTTGTGCCAAGGAGTTGCTGGGATCCTTCAGAGGTCCTGCTTTGAAAGACATTCTATCTGCCCTCAAAACGCCTCTCCCTCTGTGAGCCGTGAGTCTCCACTCCGTGAGGACCTGCTGGGCTTAAGCTTTGTTGGGAAGAAGTGTTTGTCAAGAATGTCAATTCCCAACTTCTGTGAAACCAGTGTGAATTTTTGCCTTCCTTGCACTGGACTTTGTTTGGACTTGGACAGTGGTAAACATCTGAGAGCTACAACCTCCCTGCCAGGACCTGCTAGAACTGCGTGTTTGCCTTTTTTTTTTTTTTTTTTTTTTGACTTAACAGAATCTTACACAAAGCCCTTCAAACTCTCCATCATTTCTCAAGTTTTCTTTTATTTGTTAAAATTGATCTCATCTGTGTTCATGAGTGCAACTCCCAACAATTATTTATTGACACCTGGGCTGCAATACCGTGGTACATATATCAATTTGCGTTTTGGTGCTTGAAAATCTAACCCACTCCCTCCAGCAAAGCAATCAGAGTAGCCCAGCTGTCTTGATAAATGGTGACTCCCTACCACACAGAGTGGTGTCTGCATGGTCACTTCAGTAAATATTTATTAGCTGGATGGCTAAATGGATGGCTGGCTGGATGAATGGAAGTTACCATTTTCTGAGCACCCATAATGTTGCCTGGGTCACTGACTTATGCAACAAAGGACAAGTTTGATATTATTATTCCTATTGTGCAGAAGAGAAAATCAAGACTCAGAAGTGACTTGACCAAGATGATAGACACAGGGTTTAAATGCAAGACTTGATCATTTTTCAGTGCAACCCAGAGAAGGAATGGGTTCAACAGTGTGTAGCGTGGGTACATTGCATTTTCCACTTTACATAAAGTGAATAATTATACATTTTTGCAAAAACGGAAAGTTTCGTGGATTTCAAAGTACATCCCCCCTGTTCTTTGGGAATATTCAAATTATAATACTTGGCACACTGAAAAGCTTACGTAGATTGTATCAGATGATCCTAACATTCCATTAGGATCTGAGACTGTTCCTTAAATATTTGCTGGGGTTGCAATGTATCTTAGATCTTTTCTGGTAGCTGGTGAGGGGGAGGTTGGTTCTATGTCGACTAAGAAAGGTGTTTTTAGTTATGCTAAGAGTTGAACCCGTATTTCTCCACTTTTGTTTGCACTGTGACTCACTAGCCAAGTAAGCGTCCCCAGGCTCCTCGTGGACCCCTGCTCCCCAGACCCACGTAGCGCCAGGAACCTCACCTGAACACAGATCGTCAGAGCAGCTTTTTTCATTAATCCGCCTTAGGGCTTCATTTATAAAGCTTCTTTCAGGTCCATGTTGCTTAACCAGGGCCCATCTGTTGGTTTCACCTGTCTATTCTGATCAGTAGTAACGACCTGACTCAGGTCCCTCCCAAGACCCAGCGGCAAGAGCCAGGGTGGGGTGCTATTTCCTAAGAACAATCCGACAGTCACCCTGGGAGTCTTCCCAAACAGCCTGCACTTGAAATACATTTTCCCAAGGAAGATAGCTTGTTCTTTAGGAAAATTAGGGGGAAAAAAAAGATTTTTTCTTAGTTACTCCTTTGGATCATTTCAGTGATAATTTTCTCTCAACATTGCTGCAGTTGTCTTCAAAGTAATCACCAGTGCTGCCCTGACACCCAGGTTGCAATAGATTTTCTATCAACGCAGCCAGGCTTGGATAGTTGGTCATTGAACATGATAATGATAATAATAATAATAACAAAACACCCACCTGATGATGATTGGTAAAATGTCCTACAGAGAAAGGGAGGGTATAATTGACTGTAGTCATTTACTACAGGTAGGGATGTGGGAGGGGTCCAGTACCCTGAAAGGACACACCCCTCTATTAATGGAAACAACCGGAAACCTGACCCTGGGCTGGTGTGCAAACCAGGGCCTGATCCAGAGAGTGGCAGGGCAATTACTCATTTCTTCAGCTACCAGTTTGTTAAAACACCAAGGGGGCAAGCAGGAGAGGTAGATTTGCTGTGTCTGCGCACCGTTTTATTTTTTTAAACAAATACACATCACCGAGTGAGGAATGCTTGGATTACATTTCAGTCTCTCAATCACCTTCTCCTTTCACTTAAGAAAATTTTTACTTGCTTTAGTCACCTTCCACCTCTTTTCACATTTCTTTGTTAGTTTTCATTGGCTGTTTAAAAATATATATCACCCCTCCTCCCTCTGTTTTCCCTTTGCAGCTGTTCCCCCAGCCTCCAGGTTGATTTCCTGTTTCCCTTCTGTTATCTTTCTTGCTCTCGATTCCTCTTGTGGTTTCTTTTTCCTTGGCCTTGGCCTCCACATCCCCTGCCCTTTCCCGGTGCTACACCCTCTCCACTGGTGATAAGGAAGCCTTTGTCCCAGGATTTTCATTTCAAGAAGGAAGCGTGGACTTGTAACAGATTCGTCTGTCCAAAGGGGAGGCGGTCAGAGTGGAGCAGGAGGCCCTGGAGGCCCGGCTACACCCGCAGCTGCAGGGTCCTTGGACTCAGAAGGAAAGTGAAACGGTTTACTCGAAGGAAAGCATGCCCCCCAACGCGGTTCCAGACTCATCTTCAGAATATTATTTAAATCTACTAGGATGCTTCATTGCAATCTGCATGTACAGAAACATTGATCAAAAGGAGAAGAGACAGAAACTGAGAAGTAGAATCACAAAGTGGTTAAAATGGAATTTTCATGAAATCTGAATGCAGCCCAGCTCGCAAAAGGATCCTCAGAGGCTGTTGGTGGGACTTCTGACTACTCCTGGAAGGAAGAGTGAGTCTCTTTCCTGACAGGGTAAGAAGCACCCCAGGCTGCAGGGTGGTCCCAGCTTTCACAAGACGACAAGGTGGACGGTTATACAGCGGGTCGCTCTGCTCTGCAGGGTGTGGTTTTGAGGACGACCAGCAGAGTTTGCATTTTCTTGCAGGAAGATGCCTGTGTGCTAATTGCCTCTGCACTGCCGCCGCAGGACTTGCCAGACATCAGAGCTCTTCCTGGAAGGGAGAGGTCTGTCCTGTGGTGTGACAGATGACACTGGCAGATGGGGAGTGAGCACAGTGGCATGGCAAGAGGGAAGACTGAGTAAGGTAGGATGGTGGCAAGATCAAGAACACGGAGCCCTCTTCATGCGTTCCTTTATTCACTCATTATCCTCTTACAGATGTAACTTTACCCCCCACGAATAGCAGTTTAGACTAACGGGGATCTCCTGTCTTTTGCATCTGCCTAGTGGCAAGTTCCCTAGCAGTTCTGGGCCTCAGATTCCTGCCTATAAACTGGGAATGAGCACGGTGCCTCCTCAGGGGTTGCGTGACTGGATTGCATATCTCTGCCGAGCCAGGTTCCAGCTTTGCAAACTGGGCCAGATGGACCTGCTCAGTCTCGGGTCCTCACGTGTAGAGGACGTGACCTGGTGCCCGGCCTCCTCTGTGCAGCTCGCCAGGTGGGCAGGGGCTGCAGAGATGATTATGTACCTGGCAGCCTTTTAGACCTGTGATTGGTTTACCCACATGCAGACACAAAGCAGCTCAGAGTGTCTAGACTTCCAGCTGTCACCTTCAGAAGGCTGAATTCATGGCATAGCAGAATAGTTAAGGGAAAACAATTCCTCTTTCAAAATGCTTTTAGAGTACAGGTTACATTCATTCTTTTTTTTTTTTTTAATTAATTTATTTATTTATTTATGGCTGTGTTGGGTCTTCGTTTCTGTGCGAGGGCTTTCTCTAGTTGCGGCAAGCGGGGGCCACTCTTCATCGTGGTGCGCGGGCCTCTCACTGTCGTGGCCTCTCTTGTTGTGGAGCACAGGCTCCAGATGCGCAGGCTCAGTAGTTGTGGCTCACGGGCCTAGTTGCTCCGTAGCATGTGGGATCTTCCCAGACCAGGGCTCGAACCCGTGTCCCCTGCATCGGCAGGCAGATTCCCTACCACTGCACCACCAGGGAAGCCCCTACATTCATTCTTTAAAGATAAAAAGGATTGAACCTTTTGTTCATCCTCTCAACAAATAATTTTGAACACAAACTAAATGCCAGGCACTGTTGTAGGAGCTCAGAAATAAAGAGCAAACAAACCAGTGAAATCTCTGCCCTTGAAGGAAGCAAGTAATTTAAAACCATGTAATATGTTAGAAAGTAAGCGACGCTAATGAGGGAAAATGAAGTGTTGAAGGGGGGCAGAAAGTTCCGGAAAGATGAGATGAAATTTGAGTATGGATGAGATTGCATTTGGAAACAACAAACAGCCAGAACCAAGTTGGGCAAAGGGAGTTGATAATCACCTCGGGTGAAGCAGGTTTTGTTTAACAATAAACAGCCAAACAAAACACAGACACACGTGCATTAATGAGACAAATCTGCGAAGTAAGGAGAATCGTCGCTCATCTGGAATGCTCTGCCATGCTGAAGGGGACTCCAGCAATGGCAGCGGCGTTCATTCATTCAGAAGACTGTTGGGTGTGTGTTCTGGTCCAGGAGCTGCTGAGGAGGTGATCCAAGCCATAGGCACCCTGTGTTCATGGTGCTTGTTCCCTTGGAGGGGGACAGACACTGAACGATGGACATAACAAATACGTAAATGGCAGAGTATTTATGGGCTTCATTTCATTGCCCTCAAGGACTGAGGCAGTGTTGTCACGTTGGGTGGAAGGAGTTCCCGTGGGCTCTGAGACCAGGCTGACTCCTGGTAGCTACTTACTAGTTCTGCATCCTGGAGCAGGTTACTAACACTTTCCCATGGCAGCTCTCTTATTAAAATGGCATGAATAATGTCATTAATAATGGCTGTCCTATGTAGTTGCTGGAATATTGTCATGTGATTGAAGCATCTCGCATGCAGTAGGTAGGAGAGAGGGGACCACAGGGGAGAGGGGGCCATTCACACATATTGTTTAACTTAATAACATAGAATGGTAATAATGATGATTTCTACAGTACTTTAAATATACAGGGCTTGATTGTATTTCCTCAGACATTTATCCTTGCTTTTTGGAACTGGACATAAAGAACATGAGAAGTATGTCTGTGCTCAGACTTGCCAACGCTGTCTAGTACTTTTCTGACTCTTTGCGGCAGTCGAGTCACCCATATGCGTGGTGGCCTGCTTTATGCCAGGTATGCTCAGGACGCCACGAGGGACGCACACAACTAGCCAAACAGTTCTGCCCGCAAAGAATTTACCGGAGAGAATGTCAGTCCTCCTAAGATCGCTGATACAAGGCAGTACATTTTATCAAATAAGGGCTAGAGATACACGCACAGGATTTCTTCTTTTTATAGTAATGAAGGTGCTATTACTAGCAAATTACCAAATGTATTTAAAGAAGAAAGACGCATTGTCTCCTACCACCCCGTTTTTACCATTTCTGGGTCATTCCTCCCCGGTATGTGCAAAGGTGCATGTATAGATTTATACACGCATTGTTCAGAGGTGTTGGTGTCTGCTCCTGGGCACACGGTTACATGCCCTGTGTTACCCACACACCCCCAAGTCCTTCTCTTCCTCTCCGTCCCTCCCCTGGGCCTGCTTTCAGCGCCCGCTCCTTGGGCAGCACGGGGCCAGGCCTGGGTCCCCTTCCTGTGACAGTGGACGTGTCTGGTTTAGGCCTTTGCCCTACCGAGCAGTCATCGCCTCCCGGCCTCCAGGACACTAATTTTTTACTTTTCCCAACACAAGGCTGGACAGATATGAAGGACTTAACCGAGAGTCTGGGGAGGCCTCCATGGAAAAGAGACAGGGAGCCAACAGCACAAGGTCAAATATCGTGATCCAGAGTCCAGTCTGTAGGAGAAGAAGTTCGAACACACTGGGGCGCGTGGGAGGGGGTGTCCCCTCGTCCCCTCTTCCTCAGAGGGAGCTGTCCTTCAGGCATCTGTGCCCTGTGCCCACAGCCCGTTAGGAGCACGCCCTCTGGTCCCACAGACACGGTGCCCTTCCGCACCAAGGTCACACCCGCAGATGCCCCCAAGATCCTCAGCAGACGCCCTCACCCACAGCTGCCCCTTTAGGTGAGGGCAGCCTCGCTGCACCCTGAGAGCAGCGTGAGAGCAAGGGCACGTGTGCACACACACGAACACCCCACTCCCAAAATCAGGCAATCATTCTCAAAGGCAGGGCGGCCTAAATCCATGCCAGGTAACAGAATGCTGTTCTCACCAGGCGCACCGTTCAGCCCGATCGCCCCAGCACCAGCACCAGCACCAGCACCAGCACCGATGCACCAAGGCACAGCCTCCCTCCCCACCTCTCGGCTCTCAATCCCAGCATCCTTGAGGCCATGGGGAACCATGGGCCCTTTGGAGTGTTTTCCCAGCAGAAACTCAGCAGGACAGTTTTCTTTCCCTCTGGCCAGAACAAAATCTTAGCCTGGGCTTCACACCTCCCTCTGACGCTCTTATTCCCACCAGAGACAAGGAAAGGAGGAAAGGGGGAGTTCATCCCAATTATTTAAAAGCCACAGACATTGATATATAGAAAGGTTAGTAACTTACCCAGAGCCACGTGGTGCCTCTAAGACTGGCAATGTTTGTGTCCAAATTATCTGATCGTTCATATACTTTTCTTTTTCACTGAATTGGATGCGTTCCATGACCCTAAGCATGTATAACGCCTTCTTCTTTTCTAAAATCGCCACAGCGGGGAAAATGCTGGAGAAAACAAGCATGATCTCATTGGCTAAAAATACCCTTCCCTCCACTGTGTGTATCCCTGGCCTTACAGCCTGATTTTGAGAAAATGAGAAAACACTGTTGTTGGTGCCTCCGTTCCTCCACCTGTGAAACAGAAAATAACACGACGCCTCCCAGTTGCCCACAGTAGTGGGGAGGCTTAGTAGGTCAAGGCTAGCAAAGCGTTCTGCTCTCCTCGAGTCCTTTTCACTGGGGATGTCGGAGTGTGACTGTGCCTCTTACTGGCCTGAGCCTGGAGCCCCCAGAGAAGCCCATGTCACCCCCATGCCTGCGGAGGGGGTTCATTCTCCACGACCACGTTCACTTCGCCGCCAGCAACCTGCTCCTTAACCTAGATAATGACACCACTCTGTGCTCTGCCTCTCACTGAGGGAACTCCAGACGCCTGGGTGCCTCAGTTGAATCAAGCATCCTTAGAGGTGAGGTGCTACAAGTACCGTGAACTTGGCAGGTGGGTGGGGAGAGGGTCACAGGGATGGAAAGGTGGGAGGTCTGGTCTCCTGAGCCGACACCACCCCACCGACGGGGTTCACCTCCTGCCCCAGAAGCTAATCCCTCCTCAGCATTGTGGGCCTCCCCATCCTCGCTTCCTGAAAGCTCCGTCTAAAATGTAAGAAAAGTGCAGTGGGTTCCCGGGCACGCTCTGTTCTCAGCTACTTCCATAAAGAAATCAATTAAATTTGTCTGACAGTCTGCTTTTCCTAAAGGTTTGCTGGCAGAGGGTTTAACTTGATATCATCTTGCACAGCCCCAAAACAAAACAACCATTTTATTTCATCTTCCATGAAAGTCATTTCTGTTTATCTTGGTGTGGTTCCCATCCTAGCTAATCTACGGTCCCCAGTCGGACCGCCTTTGTTCTCAGCACTTTTTGGCAGTTGCCTCTTGTGCGTGACTCTGAGTCCACGACAGAGGAAACTGTTGTCATTTTAATGAATGGGGGTCTCTTCCAGCTCCACTCTTCCCCCAAACAGTCCATTTCCGTAACCATCAAGATGTCAGATGCAAAATAAAGCCAGTTGCAATATTGCACAGTGCAAAAGGCCATTCAGATGATTATTGAATCGTGTAGCTGGAAAGACTTTGCAGGATCATTTTGTTCATCTCTAACTTTTTGAGATTCCCCTCTAATTGGAACAACGTTATCACCAATTACTACAGGGCCTTTAAACCTCAAAGGACCTAAGCGAGTGGAAGGAAACAGGGTGTGTGCGGCATTGTGTGAAGAAAACATGGAAGCTTGGGCCCCAGCTTGGGCTGCTACCTCGCACCTTTAGAGGTTGATCAGTGAATGTAAATGAGCAGTAGCAAACTATGGCAGTAAGACCAAGGGGTTTGAAGTCAAAAAGCACAGAGTCAGGCTCAGAGCTGTGTGATTGGGAGAATGTTGCTTAAGGCCCCCAAACCTTGTTTTACTCACCTTTGAACTGAGGATAATGAAATTGACTCACCTGCCTCACAGTGTGGAAGTGATAACTTGTAAGACAACATTTAAAAGGCCTCTGCATATTCTAATATGCAAATATTCATTAACGTTGTTATTCGAAACCGAACTTAACCACAAAGGAAAATCCGCAGTGAAAAATGTGGAAGGCGGCCAAAGCACCAACAGAAAAGACATTTTTGGCAATCTACAATTGTCCCTTGTCCATTATGATGGCTCTCTTCTCTTGGTACAATTTGAAGTGAAACAGTTGAAAATTGGCAGGAGAAGTAGGAAGACCTCTAGGTGACCAGTCGGGATTATTCCTTGACACAATGCTTTAGCAGAGATGCCTGCGGCGCTTAGAAAGCGCTATCTGAGTGACAGCAAAGGTGAATCCAAAGCTTCACACCATCAGAATTAGCGTTTGATAATTTAGTGATGAACTTTATAGCATCCCCTTTGGTCTTGCAGAATTCCCAGCTTGACAGTGACTTTATGTGGACAAGTGGCTTGACCTTTTCCTGCCTCAGTTTCTTCATGAATAAAACAGTTTATACCCTTTGGTATCTTTACTGCATAATGTTGTAAGGATCAAAAGCAATTATGCGTGCAAGCATTCGGAAAAGCTCACTGTAATTTAGGGTCTCGTTAAGGTTGATTCTTGCTTTTTACGTGCTATCATTTTAGGCTACGTTTTCTTCCTGCAGGGCAGAGAGAAGGATGGCTAGGGCTGAAGGTAAGAGTGCTCCAAGGACACAAAATTTCTAAGAGCAACAGGATGAAGTGAAATATGAAAAATGTCAGCTGACCACCAGGAATAAACAGATGCGTGGCAGTAGCCATTATTAGATTGTGGAATTGCCTCTCTCAGGAAGTGGTAGAAACATTTACTGCCCAACTGGATAACGTACTCTCAGGGGCCAGATGACTTGCCATTTCCTTCTACATTATCGATGAGTTTTTCTAATAATAATAAAACGGCTGAAATTGGCTACAAGGCTGTAATCACTCATGTGTAGGTTTCTAGCTGCACCATAATCGCGGCTGGCCATGGCCTCAAATAATTACTCTCCATTTGGCCTTGGTCTTGGCAACTCCTGCAGACTATTTGCTGCTAGGTCTGCATCTACAGAGGGCTACATTAACAGAGTCTGAAGGAGAGCATTACATGCTTTTAACAGTGTTGAGTCACTGTGATTTTTAAACAATGAACTGGGTTCAGGCAGCTTCAGAAACACCAGGAAGGCTGTTTAAATGTTAATGCTGCAGCCTTAGTGCCTCTGCTGAGTTGAGCATATGATTCAGTTTCTCCTATTTGTTCAGTTGTAGTAAACATTTTTCACGGACTTTCACAGTGTTTGCAAAAATGCCTCCCAAGCAAAAATAGAAAAAATACACTTTCTTTTTTGTACGGCTTTCAGAAATATACCTATTGAATTGAAAAAAAAAAAAAAAAAAAAAGCTTATGGAAGAATGATGAACTTCTCCCAAAACAAACCATATTTGTTATTTGCAAATGTGTTTTTTTTTTTTTTACTGGTTTTTAAATTCAGCTTGTAAGAAGATATATGTATATAAATATATACATTTTTTTTTTTTTCTTTCTTTCTAAAGCTAAATTCTGGGGCTGGGCTCTAGGAAGATGTTAGAAATTCCCCTGTGGTGTTTTTTAAGGTACAAATACCATGTGTAGAATTATATCCCCTTCTTTGACTTGCCAAAAAAAACCCCTCACTTTCAGAATTACAAATATTATGATTATTATCTTTAAAAAAGTAACTATGCCTGTTTTACTGAAATGATGAATCATGCGAGAAAGAGGTAGTGACTGGCCTGTTCTGTGCCTTCCTCATGTTTCCGTAGCGGCCAGGCACAATGCCCATCCCCACTGGCGTGTGACGCTCGGAGGCTGGGCCTGGCTTCACCCATCTTGGTACTTCTGGCTCTTAGCATAGTGGCTGGCACACAGTAGATGTTCAGTAATTGTCTATTAAAGTAATAAGCTCTGAGGGCTTTTCCAACTATTTTTTAAAAAAGCATTCTAGGAGAGAATCTCAAAGAGCCTTCTATAGATTTTTTTTTTTTTTTTTTTAAACCAGAGAACCATTTTGAATTGAGATGTGAAATCTGGGGTTCATCTTTACCTTGAGATTTAGGATTTATGTCTTTACTTCCTTTTAATCTGAAGTACACGTCCCTGTTTTGCATCATGATCATAATTTCGTTCAAATTTATTGAATTCCTGTTTGTAATTTCTGTTAGATCCTACAATTTATAGACTGCTGATGGCAGAGAATTTTCAGACCTGATCTTTACATAATACTTTCCATTTGAAGTGCTTTTATTTACATCATCCACAGCGTCACCTGGACCCTGTGAGGTGGAAGCCCAGGTACTATGACCTTTACTTTACAGATGAGGAAACCGAGGTTCAGGGATGTTTAGGTGATTTGACTGAAGTTACATATGAGCTGGTGACAGATAGGAGCCTGAAACACATATTCTGACTCCAAATCCAGCCCTGTTTCTGCAACACCACAATTGCTGCAAAGCAGTTTCTGACTCTTAGATGTCACCCAGTTTTTATACCTGGGCCACCAGCTGGCCAATGTCTGGATGGCAGAGAGCTCAGTATCTCTTGAAGTTCCTGCCATCTTGCACTGCTCTGACTTAGAAGGGTCCCCAGCTCAAAATGTGTGAAATTACCTTTCAGTCAATAAGCCAATTCAGAAATGTTATTGGACACCCACTAGGTGTCGGGGTCTTTCTGCTCTTTGTCAGTGAATATAATCCAGATATCAGGGGCTCCTGTGATGGTCAGTGGGCTTGAACCCAGGAGCTATAAACGCTGTGTCCTCTGAACACTGAGAAAAAGAGCCTGGGGGCCTAGGAGGGACTAAGGAAAGGAGGGATGGACGAGGGAAAGGGACACAGAGAATATCCAGATGGAGGGAACCAAACTCGAGTGAGTGAGGTTCCTTGGGAGATCACAGAGGCGACATGCAGAAATGGGGACAGGGGAACAGGAGAGGCCTGAGGCGGATGAAGGAAAACTGACAGGCGTGGAGGAAGGCTAGAGTTCACTTCTGCGCGGATATAGAAAACAAATTCACTAGAACGGGATCCACTCGACAAAAAGGGTATAATCAGAGATGCGTGGTGCTTAAAATGTGGAAACAGCTCAAGAGTGTTAATTAACTGAAGTTGTTTTTGGTGTCGTTATTGTTGTTTAGTACAGAAGGGTGGCCCACAATTCCATTTGCTGTTTCCTGTGTTTGGACATGAAATCCAATGTCACAGGCCCCCCAGCCTCTGGATACAGGAGACCATGTTCTATCAGAATCCGTGTACAGGTGTCAGGTTCCTGGGAACCGGCCCAGGGCGGTGGATGCACTTGCTCTGGAGCAGAGCTGGGCCTGTGCTTCTGTTGGCCCATCTCACTAACTCGTCAACGTGTTACCGTGTTGATCCCATGGCCACAGCCATTCTCTGCTAGTGGTTGATTGGGGCTCCAGACTGCCAAGGTCCCCCCTCTCCTATGAGGGCAAAGATTGGGGAGATGGGAAAGAAAGACCTTTACCCCACTTTATCACCTGGGCCCCAAGCATACCTCTAGTGCCAGGATATTATACAACTTCTCATAAACGTGGTTCATTCAAACCTAACACTGCTCTCTGTCGGGACCCAAAACCACTTCATCAGGATAGACGTGAACAAACACCCCCTGCTGCATCCTCACCACCGATCTCTAATTTCCACCAAATAGAATGTGTTCATTCGTTCCTCTTTCGAAAGCTCCTGCGCACAGTTGACCCTTGAAGAACACGGCTTGAGCTGCGTGGGTCCACTTATACAAATCCACCACGAATACTTAGGGATGACTGTTTATTAATTTATGCAACTGTATTTCCGGTCATCACCAACAACCAGACTGGCTGCAAGAATAAGCCCAGTGAATTGAGGATTACCTGCTGCAAACATAGTGAAGGCCCAAGAATGCCCCTTGCAGCCTAACAACATGTATAGGTTCTGACCTACAGTGAGTATCCTGTGAAACAGATACTGATCCTGCCCCCAGCAGAAGTGCATGTATTGTATGCTGGGAGTCATCTTAAAAGCAGTAAGAGGAATGCTTTCTATAGAGAAAATATGTTCTTAACCTCAAAGAAATATCTTAGTGTAACCATGCAAGATAAGGTTTTACATAAAAGGTTAGCTTTAGGATGTATAATCCTAAAGCTCTTTTATAAAAGAATAGCCTGGAAACTTTAGGTCACTCATGTCTAAGGATTTGAAATATTTTAATCCAAAGAGAAAAGCTTTCAGGAAGAGTTTAGCTGTCAGGGGATTTTGGGTTTTTTTCCGTACCTGTCAGGGATGAGGTAAGGGAAGGATAGCATTGTCCAGGAGATGGACCCTATTAAAATCTTATTAACATGCTTTGAAATCACAGTATCACCATGTCCAAAATATCCTCCCAGTTCACTGCCTTCTTCAGCCATCTCTGCCCGAGCTGGAGTACTTGGCCACAGCAAAGGGAACAGCCCTGAACTCGGCACTTGTTTCTGAATTTATCCCAACTAGCAATTTGACCCTTGAGAAGCTATTGTGTCTCTCTCTCTCTCTCACTCTCAGTTCCTTTATGTGTAGACAAAGCAGTTAGATGTAATGGGCTTTAAGATCTTCCCCAGCCCTTCCCTGTGTGAATCTACGAGGAATTTGCTACCCTGCATTCATTGCTAGGAAACCCAGATCCGGGGGATATTTCAAAACAAAGCCAGAAGAGAAACTGACAGTGAGCTGGATTATCCAAACTTCAGTTTCCATCTGTGTGCAAATGTAGACAAACAAGCATCTTACACGAATAAGTGCTAAAAATAGTTGGGTGCTTTAAAAAATGCTATTATTAAAAGTAGGATTTCCAGAACTTCAAGATGGCGGAGGAGTAAGATGTGGAGATCACCTTCCTCCCCACAAATACATCAAAAATACATCTACATATGGAACAACTCCTACAGGACACCTACTGAATGCTGGCAGAAGACATCAAACTTCCCAAAAGACAAGAAACTCCCCATGTACCTGGCCTTGTGAATGACAGGGTCTTGGTGCTGAGGATGGGTTTCAGGACTGAGCCTCTGAGGTGGGAAAGCCAAGTTCAGGAAATTGGTCCACCAGAGACCTCCCGGCCCCACATAATATTAAATGGCGAAAGCTCTCCCAGAGATCTCCATCTCAACACTAAGACCCAGCTCCACTCAACAGCCAGAAAGCTACAGTGCTGGATACCCTATGCCAAACAACTAGCAAGACAGGAACACAACCCCACCCATTAGCAGAAGAGGCTACCTAAAATCATAATAGGTTCACAGACACCCCAAAACACACCACCGGACATGGTCCTGCCCACCAGAAAGACAAGATCCAGCCTCATCCACCAGAACACAGGCACCAGTCCCCTCCACCAGGAAGCCTACACAACCCACCGAACCAACCTTACCCACTGGGGGCAAACACCAAAAACAATGGGAACTATGAACCTGCAGTCTGTGAAAAGGAGACCCCAAACACAGTAAGTTAAGCAAAATGAGAAGACAGAGAAATACACAGCAGATGAAGGAGCAAGGTAAAAACCCACCAGACCAAACAACTGAAGAGGAAATTGGCAGTCAACCTGAAAAAGAATTCAGAGTAATGATAGTAAAAATGATCCAAAATCTTGGAAATAGAATGGAGAAAATACAGAAACGTTTAACAAGGACCTAGAAGAACTAAAGAGCAAACAAACAATGATGAACAACACAATAAATGAAATTAAAAATTCTCTAGAAGGAATCAATAGCAGAATAACTGAAACAGAAGAACGGATGAGTGACCTGGAATGTAAAATAGTGGAAATAACTACTGCAGAGCAGAATAAAGAAAAAAGAATGAAAAGAACTGAGGACAGTCTCAGAGACCTCTGGGACAACACTAGACACAACAACATTCAAATTATAGGGGTCCCAGAAGAAGAAGAGAAAAAGAAAGGGACTGAGAAAATATTTGAAGAGATTATAGTTGAAAACTTCCCTAATATGGGAAAGGAAATAGTTAATCAAGACCAGGAAACACAGAGAGTCCCATACAGGATAAATCCAAGGAGAAACATGCCAAGACACATATTAATCAAACTATCAAAAATTAAATACAAAGAAAAAATATTAAAAGCAGCAAGGGAAAAACAACAAATAACATACAAGGGAATCCCCGTAAGGTTAACAGCTGATCTTTCAGCAGAAGTTCTGCAAGCCAGAAGGGAGTGTCAGGACATATTTAAAGTGATGAAAGGAAAAAATCTACAACCAAGATTACTCTACCCAGCAAGGATCTCATTCAGATTTGACAGAGAAATTAAAACCTTTACAGACAAGCAAAAGCCAAGAGAATTCAGCACCACCAAACCCGCTTTACAACGAATGCTAAAGGAACTTCTCTAGGCAGGAAACACAAGAGAAGGAAAAGACCTACAATAACAAACCCAAAACAATTAAGAAAATGGTAATACGAACATACATATAGATAACTACCTTAAATGTAAATGGATTAAATGCTCCAACCAAAAGGCATAGACTGGCAGAATGGATACAAAAACGAGACCCGTATATATGTTTTCTACAAGAGACCCACTTCAGACCTAGGGACACATACAGACTGAAAGTGAGGGGATGGAAAAAGATATTCCATGCAAATGGAAATCAAAAGAAAGCTGGAGTAGCAATTCTCATATCAGGCAAAATAGACTTTAAAATAAAGACTATTACAAGAGACAAAGAAGGACGCTACATAATGATCAAGGGATCAATCCAAGAAGAAGATATAACAATTGTAAATATTTATGCACCCAACATAGGAGCACCTCAATACATAAGGCAAATGCTAACAGCCATCAAAGGGGAAATGGACAGTAACACAATCATAGTAGGGGACTTTAACACCCCACTTTCACCAATGGACAGATCATCCAAAATGAAAATAAATATGGAAACACAAGCTTTAAATGATACATTAAACAAGATGGACTTAATTGATGTTTATAGGACATTCCATCCAAAAACAACAGAATACACTTTCTTCTCAAGTGCTCATGGAACATTCTCCAGGATAGATCATATCTTGGGTCACAAATCAAGCCTTGGTAAATGTAAGAAGATTGAAATCATATCAAATATCTTTTCCGACCACAACGCTATGAGACTCGATATCAATCACAGGAAAAAATCTGTAAAAAATACGAACACATGGAGGCTAATCAATACACTACTAAATAACCAAGAGATCACTGAAGAAATCAAAGAAGAAATCAAAAAATACCTAGAAGCAAATGACAATGAAAACAAGACGACCCAAAACCTATGGGATGCAGGAAAAGCAGTTCTAAGAGGGAAGTTTATAGCAATACAGTCCTACCTCAAGAAACAAGAAACATCTCAAGTAAACAACCTAACCTTACACCTAAAGCAATTAGAGAAAGAAGAACAAAAAAACCCTGAAGTTAGCAGAAGGAAAGAAATCATAAAGATCAGATCAGAAATAAATGAAAAAGAAATGAAGGAAGCGATAGCAAAGATGAATAAAACTAAAAGCTGGTTCTCTGAGAAGGTAAACAAAATTGATAAACCACTAGCCAGACTTAATCAAGAAAAAAAGGGAGAAGACTCAAGTCAATAGAATTAGAAATGAAAAAGGAGAAGTAACCACTGACACTGCAGAAATGCAAAGGATCATGAGAGATTACTACAAGCAACTCTATGCCAATAAAATGGACAACCTGGAAGAAATGGACAAATTCTTAGAAAAGCACAACCTTCCGACTGAACCAAGAAGAAACAAAAATATAAACAGACCAATCACAAGCAGTGAAATTGAAACTATGATTTAAAATCTTCCAACAAACAAAAACCCAGGACCAGATGGCTTCACAGCAAATTCTATCAAACATTTAGAGAAGAGGTAACACCCATCCTTCTCAAACTCTTCCAAAATATAGCAGGGGAAGGAACACTCCCAAATTCATTCTACGAGGCCACCATCACCCTGATACCAAAACCAGACAAAGATGTCACAAAGAAAGAAAACTACAGGCCAATATCACTGATGAACATAGATGCAAAAATCCTCAACAAAATATTAGCAAACAGAATCCAACAGCACATTAAAGGAATCATACACCATGATCAAGTGGGGTTTATCCCAGGAATGCAAGGATTCTTCAATATATGCAAATCAATGAATGTGATAAACCATATTAACAAATTGAAAGATAAAAGCCATATGATCATCTCAATAGATGCAGAAAAAGCTTTCAACAAAATTCAACACCCATTTATGATAAAAACCCTCTGGAAAGTAGGCATAGTGGAACTTACCTCAACATAATAAAGGCCATATGTGACAAACCCACAGCCAACATCTTGCTCAATGGTGAAAAACTGAAACCATTTCCACTAAGATCAGGAACAACACAAGGTTGCCCACTCTCACCGCTATTATTCAACATAGTTTTGGAAGTTTTAGCCACAGCAATCAGAGAACAAAAAGAAATAAAAGGAATCCAGATCAGAAAAGATGAAGTAGAACTGTCACTGTTTGCAGGTGACATGATACTATACATAGAGAATCCTAAAGATGCTACCAGAAAACTACTAGAGCTAATCAATGAATTTGGTAAAGTAGCAGGATACAAAATTAATGCACAAAAATCTCTTGCATTCCTATACACTAATGATGAAAATTCTGAAGGAGAAATTAAGGAAACACTCCATTTACTATTGCAACAAAAAGAATAAAATACCTAGGAATAAACCTACCTAAGGAGACAAAAGACCTGTATGCAGAAAACTATAAGACACTGATGAAGAAAATTAAAGATGATACCAACAGATGGAGAGATAGACCATGTTCTTGGATTGGAAGAATCAACATTGTGAAAATGACTATACTACCTAAAGCAATCTACAGATTCAATGCAATCCCTATCAAACTACCAATGGCATTTTTCACAGAACTAGAACATAAAATTTCACACTTTGTATGGAAACACAAAAGACCTTGAATAGCCAAAGCAATCTTAAGAAAGAAAAACAGAGCTGGAGGAATTGGGCTCCCTGACTTCAGACTATACTACAAAGCTACACTAATCAAGACAATATGGTACTGGCACAAAAACACAAATATAAATCAATGGAATAGGATAGAAAGCCCAGAGATAAACCCACACACATATGGTTACCTTATCTTTGATAAAGGAGGAAAGAATAGGCAATAGAGAAAATAGGCAATAGAGAAAAATAGAAAGCCCAGAGATAAACCCACACACATATGGTTACCTTATCTTTGATAAAGGAGGAAAGAATAGGCAATATAGAAAAGGAGAAAAGAATAGGCAATAGAGAATAGGCAATAGAGAAAAGAATAGGCAATAGAGAAAAAAAATTCAATAAATGTTGCTGGGGAAACTGGACAGCTACATGTAAAAGAATGAAATTAGAACACTCACTAACACCATACACAAACATAAACTCAAAATGGATTAAAGACCTAAATGTAAGTCCAGACACTATAAAACTCTTAGAGGAAAACATAGGCAGAACACTCTACGGTATAAATTACAGCAAGATCCTTTTTGACCCACCTCCTAGAGAAATGGAAATCAAAACAAAAGTAAACAAATGGGACCTAATGAAACTTAAAAGCTTTTGCACAACAAAGGAAACCATAAACAAGACGAAAAGACAACCCTCAGAATGGGAGAAAATATTTGCAAACGAAGCAACTGACAAAGGATTAATCTGCAAAATATACAAGCAGCTCATGCAGCTCAATATCAAAAAAACAAACAACCCAATCCAAAAATGGGCAGAAGACCTAAATAGACATTTCTCCAAAGAAGATATACAGATTGCCAACAAACACATGAAAGAATGCTCAACATCACTAATCATGAGAGAAATGCAAATCAAAACTACAATGAGGTATCTCCTCACACAAGTCAGAATGGCCATCATCAAAAAATCTAGAAACAATAAATGCTGGAGAGGGTGTGGAGGAAAGGGAACCCTCTTGCACTGTTGGTGGGAATGTAAATTGATACAGCCACTATGGAGAACAGTATGGAGGTTCCTTAAAAAACTAAAACTAGAACTACCATACGACCCAGCAATCCCACTACTGGGCATATACCCTGAGAAACCATAATTCAAAAAGAGTCATGTACCACAATGTTCTTTGCAGCACTATTTACAATAGCCAGGACATGGAAGCAACCTAAGTGTCCATCGACAGATGAATGGATAAAGAAGATGTGGCACATATACACCGCGGAATATTACTCAGCTATAAAAAAAAGGAAATTGAGTTATTTGTAGTGAGGTGGATGGACCCAGAAGCTGTCATACAGAGTGAAGTAAGTCAAAAAGAGAAAAACAAATACCGTATGCTAACATATATATGGAATCTTAAAAAAAAAAAAAAGGTTCTGAAGAACCTAGGGGCAGGACAGGAGTAAAGACGCAGACATAGAGAATGGACTTGAGGACACGGGGAGGAGGAAGGGTAAGCTGGGACGAAGTGAGAGAGTGGCATGGACATATATACACTACCAAATGTAAATAGATAGCTAGTGGGAAGCAGCCGCATAGCACAGGGAGATCAGCTTGGTGCTTTTCGTCCATCTAAAGAGCTGGGATAGGGAGGGTGGGAGGGAGTCGCAAAAGGGAGGAGATATGGGGATATATGTATACATATAGCTGATTCACTTTGTTATACAGCAGCAAATAACACAACATTGTAAAGCAATTATACTCCAATAAAGATGTTAAAAAAAAAAAAGTAGGGACTTCCCTGGTGGTGCAGTGGTTAAGAATCCAGTTGCCAAGGCAAGGGACTCAGGTTGAAGCCCTGGTCCGGGAAGATCCCACATGTTGTGGAGCAACTAAGCCCAGGCGCCACAACTACTGAACCTGCGGTCTAGAACCCGTGAGCCACAACTACCGAGCCCAGGTGCCACAATTACTGAAGGTCATGTACCTAGAGCCCGTGCTCCACAACAAGAGAAGCCACCACACTGAAAAGCTCGTGCACAGCAATGAAGCCCAGTTGCCACAACTAGGGAAAGCCCGTGCAGCAATGAAGACCCAATGCATCCAAAAAATAAAATAAAATGAATGAATTAATTTTAAAAATGTAATAATTAGTACATAGAAAAGTTATCATCTCTGAGGTGCATTATTACTTCCTGAAATCACAATGCCCCCTTGCCAGCTCTGTAAAGACTGGATTGTTCTAGTTTCTTGGCTGCCTTTGTTTTTCATTCTAAGTTTCAAAATTGGTAAGAATATGAACTAGAAATGTTTACTCATCCAGGTTAAGAATATATAAGTAAGTCACCTACATATGAACCTTCAAGTTGTGAACTTTCCTAGATGTGAACGTGGAGCATACTAATGAAGACGTGAGGAGGCCCAGAGAAAGGACGAAGAGAGACAAGAGGAGGAAGAAGTAACTGAGGAACCGAAGAGATTCATGATGCAGGAAATGGCAAGGGGATTTTCTTTATTTGAGCAGGCACTGTTAGTTTTTGAGGCACAGGACCTGAACACAGAAGGTTGCAGCAGCCGTTCAGAATGCAATCCAGTGCTACTGTGTCATCTATGATGAGGAAAAAAGAGCTACTACCTAGACATCACTGGATCGCTTTTTGAAGAGAATAGAAAGAATTCAATCCAGCAAGGAACCAGAACCTGTACCATCACCGTCAGGCGTACGTGAAATTGCAGCTTGCTCTCCGTCTCCTATTGCTGACGATCCTTCAGCTCTACCATCTCCCACCTCCTCTCCCTCCTCCAGGCAGTAGCTCTTCTTTCCTGTTCACTCGATGCCAGCCCCTGGATGCCAGCTACTGTACTGTACTACTGTACTTTTCAAAGTACTGTACTGTAAGATTAAAAATGTTTTCTGTATTTTTTGTGGGTTTTTTTATATATTATTTGTGTGAAAGGTATTATAAACCTATTACAGTACAGTACTATATAGCCAGTTGTGTTAGTTGGGTACCTAGGCTAACTTTGTTGGACTTACGAACACACTGGACTTATGAAAGCACTCTCGGAACAGAACTCGTTCGTATGTAGGGGACTTACTGTATTCAGATTAATATAATTTTAGGGGACTTAACTGTATTCAGATTAATATAATTTAACTTGAAGACACTATTTAAAGAAAAAAAATGGATAAACACATCGTAGTATCTAGAAGGATTAAACTCATTTTCAAAACCAACTTAGCTAGCTTAGGGAGAGTGTAAGATTAGCAAAATAGTTTTAATTAGTAGATCTATTACTCTGTGCCAGATTCTGTGCTACACATAATACGAACATGTATATGTGTGTGTGTGAGAGTGTATGTTTGTGTTTATATGTATATGTATATAAATAGGAATATATAAATACCTTGCATAGTCAATACAGTCTTAACATATAGGAGTTATTTTCCTATTTTTCAATTAAAGAAACAGATTCAGAAGTGATCATCAGGTGCCCCTAAACTAGTAAATGAAGCAGCCAGTTCATTGTTTTTACATTATACCCCATTTTCTGAAGGAAGAGCTCTTTGTAAAACATCCTGGAGGCCTGATGTTTATAAACAGTTACATTTAACTTAAATAGGCTACACAAGTTATTTACCATTTTGAGCTCTGATTTCTTCATCTGTAAAAGGAGGAATAAAACTAGCTCCCTCAGGGGGCTGTCATCAGGATTCAGTGCCATTCAGGAATGACAACATTTTCCACCAAAGTTCCCGGTGGGTCATCAGCAGGTGCAGTGTATCAGCTGCACCTTCTCCAACTCCCTTTGGACTTGGATCTTTTTTTCATGTTAGAAAAAAATTTGCTTACTACCTCAAAGAAGTAAGAAAATACTTACTGAATGCCTTCTATTGTGTTATGACTTTTTATGTGTCAAACTTCAAAGTTGGTTGAGATAATGATTGTGAAATCTTCCCTGTGGGCCTGTGATGGTTAACTGTCAAGTTCAGTGATGTGGATCCCAGGGCTTTTAATGTTCCCAGGAGTTCAAAGTGCTTTGTTGTTAAATTGAACTCTGCGAAACTAAAAATATCCCTAACCCTTGCCTTGCCTGAGGCCTTCATCCCTCTAGTTTAAGAGTCTGTCTTCCTCCAGGGGCTTTGAAAGCAAAAGTTTTCCTCTGGTCAGACTCACCTTGAATCCAGACAGAATAGATGGCGGTTGCTTTTGCCAGGCGTCTTGTCTCCATCCAGGCCTTCGGGGGACAGGCCTGTCACATTACCCTGTCTACAAGGGCAGGGAATTTAATAAGGTTATCACGTTTTGCCTCTACAAAATGACTCAAGAACACTATTTTATAAAAGGCATGTCAAATACTGTTCCATTTAAAATTCAGCTACCAAACAAGGCAAGTGAGTCATGAATCAGTGGACATTTAGTTTAACTCAGGTTTGCAGGTGGACACCAGGCCTGCAGGTCTTTGCTCTGAGTCAGGTTCAGGAATGGAAGCCTCTCATGTATGTCTACATGTGACTAAGGTCTCTGAAGTAGGATGACATCATCAGACAACCCCGGTGAGGCCCCTCCAACTCCCCTAGAGTTCGCTTTTTAAAATATTTACTTCCATGATCAAGTATTGACTCCCCTACACCGCCCTGCATATGCCAAATTCAGACTTCTCTGAGTTAATGCAACTGATGAATGGAACCTTTCAAGGAGTCTTACGAAGCGCTGTCTGGCAGCCAGCGGTCTTTCCGTCTTTGTACAGCAGTGTTTGCTGGTACAGTTATTTGAGTGTTTTATTGCATTTTCCCCTAATTTTTTTAAATGAATGGCATGTGGAAAATGAAAGCATCTGGATTAGTGTCAGGAGGCTGAGAGACATAGTTACGTGTACCTGAGCTCACAATACAGCTGAGAGTTGGGGGGGGATGAACAAACATGCAAGAAATAGCAAACTTTACAGAATTAAGAATGTGAAATACTGGAAATAAAACGTTGAAAATTGTCTCTGAAATGTGAAGTGTAATTAGGAACATGATCATATTTGTGTTGCTTTCTCTTGTAATCACCTCTTACTAAAAGTAAGCCTGTTTCTGACCCTTAACCTTAGAACTTCCTGGGGAGGTTCCAGAAGCTCTGTCTGGCAAGGTAGGGATCAATCCATAATCGTCAAAGCCCTGCTGGCTCTGGTCCAGTCCAGCTATTTCCTGGGACACAGATGCTACCCGAGGGGCTTTCTTGCATGGTGAAGATTTCTCTCATTTCTGAAGACGTCCAAACAAGTTTCCTCATTACTGAAGAATGCGTGTCAGGATCTAAAATCTAATCTGCACAGCTGTGTAGGGTTTGAGACCTGCTTAACTTAGAAACTGATTCTCTTCCTCTGCACAGTCCAGACCATTGAAATAAGCTGAAGGTTTTCTTCCAAATACAGTTACCCACTTTTAAGGCATGGTGACCTAAATTCTTCCCTCAAGAAGTCACGTTTCTGAAAATCTGCTACCTTTCGCCCTTAATGCTTGCTCCAGTGGCGTATGGAGAAGAGCATAGCATTCAAGGTCTGCTTGTTTACTGTGGCTGCACGGGGTGTTTCTCCCCTTCCTCCCCTTCGTCCAGGCTGCTTTTCCCCAAAGGGATATGAGCTTTCGTTTGTCATCATCGTCATCAGTATTTTAGTTTATTCTTCTTGTTTTATTTTATTTTATTTATTTTTTTTTTTTAAAGAGATCTTTCTTTTTTTTTTTTAATTCTTTACTTTTTATTTATTTATTTTTGGCTGTGTTGGGTCTTCGTTTCTGTGCGAGGGCTTTCTCTCGTTGCGGCAAGCGGGGGCCACTCTTCATCGCGGTGCGCGGGCCTCTCACTGTCGCGGCCTCTCTTGTTGCCGAGCACAGGCTCCAGACGCGCAGGCTCAGTAGTTGTGGCTCACGGGCCTAGTTGCTCCGCGGCATGTGGGATCTTCCCGGGCCAGGGCTCGAACCCGCGTCCCCTGCATTGGCAGGCAGAGTCTCAACCACTGCGCCACCAGGGAAGCCCCTTATTTTACTTTTAATTGAAATATAGTTGACATACAATATGATGTTAGTGTCAGGTGTACAACGTAGTGATTTGACATTTAAATACATTTCAAAATGATCTCCACGATAAGTCTGATAACCATCTGTCCCCACACAAAGTTAATACAGTATTATTGCACATATTCCTTATGGTGCATAATACATCCCAAGACTTATTTCTTATATACCTGGAAGTTTGTACTTCTTAATCCCCTTCACCTATTTCATTCATCCCCCACTCCCTCCTCTCTGGCAACCACCTATTTGTTCTCTGTTTCTATGAGTCTGTTTCTGTTTTGTTTAGTTTGTTCATTTGTTTTGATTTTTATATTCTACATATAATTGAGATCATACAGTATTTGTCTTTCTTTGTCTGACTTATTTCTCTTAACATAATGCCTTCTAGGTCCATCCATGTTGTCACAAATGACAAGATTTCATTCTTTTATGGCTGTGTAACTTCCCATTGTGTGTGTGTGTGTGTACACCAATTCTTTTTTATCCATTCATCTACTGATGGACTTTTAGGTTGCTTCCAAATCTTGGCTATTGTAAATAATGCTGCAATGAACATGGAGGTGCACATATCTTTTACAATTAGTGTTTTTCTTTTATTAGGGTAAATCCCCACAACTGAGATAGCTTGATAGTATGGTAGTTCTGCTCTTAATTTTTTGAAGAACCATCTTATTGTTTTCCACGGTGGCTGTACCAATTTACATTCTTACCAACAGAGCATGAGGATTCTCTTTTCTCCACATCCTTGACAACACTTGCTATCTCTTGTCTTTTTGTTAATAGCCATTCTGATAGGAGTAAGGTGATTTGGATTTGCATTTCCCAGAGACTTAGTGAATTAAGTATCTTTTCATGATCTTGTTGTCTATCTGTCTATGTCTTCTTTGGAAAAAATGTCTATTCAGCTCCTCTACCCTTTTTAGATTGGGTTGTTTGTTTCTTTGATATTGAGTTGTATGAGTTCTTTGTATATTTTGGATATTGGCCCCTTACCAGAGACATTGTTTTCAAATATCTTCTGCCATTCAGTAGGTGATCTTTTCATTTTGTTGATAGTTTCCTTCACTGTGAAAAAACTTTTTAGTTTGATATAGTCCCATTTATTTATTTTTGCTTTTGTTTCCTTCCCTGAAGAGACAGATCCAAAAAAATATTGCTAAGATGTCAAAGAGCATACTGCTTATGTTTTCTTCTAGGAGTTTTATAGTTTCAGGTCTTATATTTAAGTCTTTAGTCCATTTTGAGCTTATTTTTTGTGCATTATTGGGGAAGTTGGTATAGTTTCATTCTTTTGCATATAGCTGTCCAGTTTTCCCAATACCATTTACTGAAGAGTCTCTCTTTTCCCCATTGTATATTCTTGCCTCCTTTGCTGTAGATTAATTGCCCATATAAGTGTGGGTCCCTTTCTGGGTTCTATATTCTGTTCCATTGATCTGTGTATCTGTTTTTGTGCCAGTATCATACTGTTCTGATGACAGTAGCTTTGTAGTAGAGTTTGATATCAGGGAGCATGATACCTCCAGTTATGTTCTTCATTCATAAGATTTTTTTTTCAGCTATTCAAGGTCTTTTATGTTTCCATACAAATTTTAGATTTATTTGTTCTAGTTCTGTGAAAAATGCCACTGGTATTTTGATAGGGACTGCATTGAATCTCTAGATTGCCTTGAGTGGTATGGACATTTTAATAATATTAATTCTTCCAATCCAAGAGCAAAGTACAGGCAGAGCTTGGAGATATTTCAGGTTTGGTTTTAGATTACCACAATAAAACAAATATCACAATAAAGCAAGCCACACAAATTTTTTTATTTCCCAGTGCACATAAAAGTTATGCTTACATTATCCTGTAGTCTATTAAGTGTCTAATAACATCATGTCTAAAAAAAATGTATATACTTTAATTTAAAAATGCTTTATTGGTAGAAAATGCTAAGTATCAACTGGCAAGGCAGGGTTGACACAAACCTTCAATTTGTAAAAAAAAAAAACCAAAAAACACAGTATCTGTGAGACATGATAAAGCAAAGTACAATAAAATGTGGTATGTCTTTATAGCTTTCCATTTGTTTATGTTTTCTTCAATTCCTTTCATGAGTGTCTTATAATTTTCAGAATACAGGTCTTCTATCTCCTTCGTTAGATTTATTCCTATGTATTTTATTCTTTTTGGTGCTATTGTAAAGGGTATTGCTTTCTTAAATTTTTTTTCTGATAGTTCATTATTTGTGTATAGAAACACAACATATTTCCATACTTCAATTTTGTACCCTGCAACTTTACTGAATTTATTTATTATTTCTAATAGTTTTTTGGTGGAGTCTTTAGGGTTTTCTACATATAGTATCATGTATCTGCAAACAGTGACAGTTTTACTTCTACCTTTCCAATTTGGATGCCTTTTTTCCTTTTTCTTCTCTGATTTGCTCTGACTAGGATTTCCAGTTCTATGTTAAATAAAAGTAGCATCCTTGTCTTGTTCCTGATCTTATAGGAAATGTTTTTAGCTTTTCACCATTGAGTATGATGTTAGCTGTAGATTTGTCATATATGGCCTTTATTATGTTGAGGTATGTTCCCTCTATGCCCACTTTGTGGAGAGTTTTTATCATAAATGATGGTGAATTTTGTCAAGCTTTTTCTTCATCTATTGAGATGATCATATGGTTTTTATTCTTTAGTTTGTTAATGTGATGTATCACATTGATTGATGTGTGGATATTGAGCCATCCTTATATCCCTGGGATAAATCCCACTTGATCATGGTGTATGATCCTTTTAATGTATTGTTAATTTGGTTTGCTAATATTTTGTTAAGGATTTTTGCATCTATGTTTATCAGTGATATTGGCCTGATTTTCTCTTTTTTGTGGTATCTTCTTCTGGTTTTGGTATCAGGGTGATGCTGGCCTTGTAGTATGAGTTCAAAAACATACTCTTCAATCTTTTGGAATGGTTTGAGAAAGATAAGTGTTAACTCTTCTTTAAATGTTTGGTAGAATTTACCTGGGAAGCCATCTGGTCCTGGACTTTTGGGTTTTTTTAGGAATTTTTTTGATTACTGATTTAATTTCATTACTGGTAATTGGTCCAGATTTTCTACTTCTTCCTGATTCAGTCTTGAAAGATTGTATTTTTTTAGGAATTTATTCATTTCTTCTAGAGTGTCCAATTGGTTGGTATATAACTGTACTACTGGCTTATGATCCTTTGTATTTCTGTGGTGTCAAATTGTAATCTCTCCTCTTTCATTTATAATTTTATTTATTAGGGTTTGCTCTCTTTTTTCTTGATGAGTCTGATCAGAGGTTTATTAATTTTGTTTATCTTTTTACAGAAACAGCTGTTAGTTTCATTGATCTTTTCTATTTTTTTTTTTAGTGTCTATTTAATTTATTCCCACTCTGATTTTTATTATTTCCTTCCTTCTACTAACTTTGGGTTTTCTTTGTTCTTCTTTTTCTAGCTCCTTTAGGTGCAAGGTTAGGTTGTGTATTTGAATTTTTCTTGTTTCCTGAGGTAGACGTGAACCACTATAAATTTACACGTTAGAACTTCCTTTGCTCCTTCTGATAGATTTTGGAACAAAGTGTTTCCATTCAAGTATATATGTATTAACAGTGCTACTTACAGTCTTTTGCATTTCTATGCTGCATTAACCCGTAGTCAAATAGATTTATATTAGTTTATGAAATACAATGACCCATTGAGCCAGGTATGAGTGCTTTTAGATTTACACTGATAGAGTTTTGTATTGAAAAAGCACTTGTGTATGTATTTCTTCAATTAATATGAAAAAGAATCCATAACCCCCATAGAGTAGATGATAAAAATGAGATTCTGAATGGCTAAATGAAGGTGACAGAGTCAGGGCTTGGATTTAGATTTCTGATACCCAAGCCAATATTCTTTCTTTCGTTGTGAAGAAAGGCTCTACAGGAAATCCTTCTGGGTTGGGTGGGGCCTCTCCAGCCCTGAGTGGAGGCTCACAACCTGTGAGTCCCTATTCTCCCTTCCCTATTTCGTAGCAGTGTTTAGCAAAGAGCCATCACTTTCAAGGGCACCTGTGCTTCCTTTAGGCAGGAGAAGGAAGGGATGGCTGAGGAGTCTGCATACACCTGCTGTCAGATGGAGGGGACCGTGCAGGTGTTTCAAGAGAAGAAGAAGAAGGCCCAGTGTCTGGGGCCACTGTAAATGAGGAGAAGGAGATCCGGGGACACAGACTAAGCTGGGAGGGGACATCAGAATAGCTGGAGAAGGGCCCTAGTGAGGCATTTCAGTGACAAGCCCAGAGCCTGAGTGTTGCGTGGGTAAGTTATGGATGTGAATTTTCACAGTGTGTGCTGCTCTGCATTTAATGCACAGAAAACAAGACACACATGCCCTTCCTTCCAGCTCCCCTCAGTGAATGGCTGTCTGTATACATGTGTATATATGCACACAAAGACATCAGGCTCTGTCTCACTTCACGTAACCCACACCCTCTCCTCAGAAGGGTAGCACTGTCCTCACCTCCTCAGGGGCCTGGGCCCACCCACCTTGCCTTCCCAGGGCTTAGATCAGCAACTTTCACACTTTCTGGTCTCAGGACCCCTTTACACGTTTAAGATATCTCAGGATCCCGAAGACCTTTTGTTCACATGGGTTATATCTGTCAATACTTCCATACTGGAGAGCTGAGAAAAAATTAATGGTTATGCATTCATTTGAAATTAAAAATAAGAGCCCATTCCATGTTAATTTAACATATGTTTACAAAAACCTGTTGTATTTTCCCCTGATAAATTAATGAGAAAAGCGACATTACATTTTTGAAAATCTCTTAGCTAAGAGCTGCATTCCCATATCTGCTTCTTCAATAATTCTGTTGTAATACATCATTTTATTTGAAGTATTTTAAGACAGTCTGGCTTCACATAGATTGTACTTGTGAGGGAAAGAGCATTTGAATAGACTTTTAAGAAAATTGTGGATTTTCTTCTTTGATACTGTACCAGAACTCAACAAGTGGTAATTTCTGAAAGAGTAGTTACAATGTGAGATCTGAAACCATATCAACTACATAATCTTACCCTGTTACATTAAAATATACTGGTCTTTTCTGTACCATCTTTGCAACTTCCTGTGAATCTGTAAGTACTTCAAAATATTTTTTTAATTAGGCAAATAATTTAAGCAGACTTTTCTCCATAGATGATATATGAATGGTGAATAAGCAAATGAAGAATGCTCAACATACAATAGCCAGGGCATGGAAACAACCTAAATGTCCACTGACAGATGAATGGATAAAGAAGACGTGGCACATATATACAATGGAATATTACTTAGCCATAAAAGGAAATGAAATTGAGTTATTTGTAGTGAGGTGGATGGACCTAGAGTCTGTCATACAGAGTGAAGTAAGTCAGAAAAAGAAAAACAAATACCATATGCTAATGCATATATATGGAATCTAAAAAAAAAAAAATGGTACTGATGAACCTAGTGGCAGGGCAGGAATAAAGACATAGACATAGAGAATGGACCTGAGGACACGGTGGGGAGGGGGAAGCCGGGGCAAAGTGAGAGTAGCATTGACATATATACACTACCGAATGTAAAATAGATAGCTACTGGGAAGCAGCAGCACAGCACAAGGAGATCAGCTCGGTGCTTTGTGATGACCTAGAGGGGTGGGATAGGGAGGGTGGGAGGGAGATGCAAGAGGGAGGGGATATGGGGATAATATGTATCCATACGGCTGATTCACTTTGTTGTACAAGAGAAACTAACATAGCATTGTGAAGCAATTATACTCCAATAAAGGTGTATTAAAAAAAGAGTGCTCAACATCATTAATCATTAGGGAAATGTAAGTCAAAATCACTGTGAGATAATACTTCATAACCACTAGTATAGCTATAATAACTTGAACAATAACAGGTGTTGGGGAGAATGTAGAGAAATTGAACCCTCACTTATTGCTGGTGGGAATGTAACATGGTGTAGTTACTCTGGCTGTTTCTCAAAATATTAAACATAGTTACCATATGACCCAGCAAGTCTACTCCTGTCCAATCACTCAGGAGAAATGAAAGCATCTGTCAACAAAGACTTGTGTGCAAATGTTCACAGCAGCATTATTCACAATAGCCTAAAGGGGAAACAACCCAAATGTCTGTTGACTAGTGAATGGATAAACAAAATGTGGTCTATCCATGTAAGAATACTATTTGACAAGAAAAAGGAATGGAGTACTGATAACATGCTACAATAAGTATGAACCTTGAAAACATTATAACAAGTGGAAGAAACCAATCACAAAAGCACACATGCTACATAATTCTATTTGAAGGAGATACCCAGAGAAGGCCACCCCATAGACAGTAAGTAGACTAGTGGCGACCCAGCACTGGGATAGAGAGTCACTGTGAACAGGAAAGAGCTTTCATTCTGGGGTAATAGAAATGTTCTAAAACGAGGTTCTGGTCACAATCGCTTTAACTCTGCATATCTACTTAAATGCATTGAATTGTATACTTTAAAAGGGTGAATTTTGTAATAAGTAAATTTTATCTCACTATCCATCCAGTGATCTATCTTACCCTTGGATATTTTATCGTGCCCAATTTTATAAAATTGCACAGTGGTCATTTGGAAAATATTGATTCAAAAGTTATGCAGATCTCACAAGTATTGACACATTTCATTACACAGTATAAAAAGTAACACTTGTTTGAACACCACCAATCTCATAAAAGTCTCTTTAAATATTTGAAAGCTGTCAAGCTCAAGGTGACAAATTCAAGTTTTCCAAAATCCTCATTTTCCCCATGAAAGCTCAGATTGTATCACTGGCAATAAATAATACCAATTGTTTTCCTTGAAGTGACACTTCATTCATTTTTGAGAAAATGTCTGCAAGATACCAATTCTGAATAACCATCGTTTGTCTGTCTCTAGATCGTTCAAGGAAAAATAGTGTGTCTTGAAAAATGCAGTAAGTTCAGCTCACAATTCAAGCAATCACACAATTTCTTTGCTCCTGCTGGCAGGTTTTTGTTTGGTAAGGGCCAGTGAGTAAATGTTTTAGGCTTGATGGGCCACATAAGGTCAGGCCAGATGTGGCCCAGGGCCATAGCCTGCCAACACCTCTGCCTAGACAGTCATCATTCTTGGGTGTGCAGAAGTGCTGTATGTATGCTTCCTCTTTTCCACACAGACTAATAAAAATACATACAGTTGAAGATCAGAACATATTAAAATTATTAACTTTCACTGCTTTATCAATGATCTTCTTAAGTGAAATGGGCATTTTTTTTCCTTTTTCCTTTTCTTTTTCTCTCTTTTTTTTTTCTGTTTTTTACCATGCAGGCATGGGGGTAAAGCACGCAGTGACAACCAGGGCACTCGTGTGCCAGTGCTTTGCTTCTTGCCAAGGCACAGAAGTTTTAGCCACCATTGCTTTTGTTTCTTTGTTTATTTGTTTGTTTATTAATTAATTTATTTTTGGCTGTGTTGGGTCTTCGTTTCTGTGCGAGGGCTTCCTCTAGTTGCGGCGAGCGGGGGCCACTCTTCATCGCGGTGCGCGGGCCTCTCACTGTTACGGCCTCTCTTGTTGCGGAGCACAGGCTCCAGACGCGCAGGCTCAGTAGTTGTGGCTCACAGGCCTAGTTGCTCCGCGGCATGTGGGATCTTCCCAGACCAGGGCTCGAACCCGTGTCCCCTCTATTGGCAGGCAGATTCTCAACCACTGCACCACCAGGGAAGCCCCGCCACCATTGCTTTTTCACCTTTGGTGCAAATGTAACACAATGAAAAAGAGAAAGAATGTCATAGAATTATTCTGAGAAGAGCTGTGACCTCACAGACCCTCTGAAAAAGCCTGAGGGACCTCCAGGAGCCTGCAGACCACCCTGGAAAACTGCTGGTCTAGATGTTTTTTTCCATCCTTCCCTCCCATCATGTTCCTAGTGTGAAACAGCATCACGTAAAAGTAGCTCCCAGCATCTATTGACTTTAGTTCAGAAAGGATCTGGCTGGGTGTTCTTGGGCAAGGTACTTAACCTTTCTGAATTTCAGTCTCCTCATCCATCAAATGGGGAAAATAACAGTACCCACTCATGGGGTTTTTTTTTTTTTTTTTTTTTAAGATTAAATGAGATTTTAAGCAAAATACTTAGCAGAATGCTGGGATAGTAACTACTTTATTGTTGGTTGTAATCTTTTCTTTTTATGTTACGAATGAATTTCCTTCGTGCTGTTACTTATGTGCACAGAGGAAATATTGTATTCAACGTGGACTCTCTCGTTGGTGTACTTTTAGGCACTGTGCACCCAAGGCCAGGGAGGTCTGTTGAATTGTAGCCTGTCCACACTGGACCCTCCAACAGGGCTCCTTAGGAACAGCAGCCCCATGTCCCTCGAGACCTGGGCACCTCCATTGTATTTTAAGCTCTAGACCCCTTTGACATATACTTAGGATTACAAAGGAAACCAAGTGTGTTAGGATGCAGTTATCAAAATATTTTAAAATGTGATGGAGTACATGCTTCATGATTAATGCATTAAATAAAATCTAGCAGTGAGTCCAACATAAGTTTGAAGAAGTGTGGAGTGATAAAGGATATTTCAAGATATTGGTAACAAGTATAACATGATATGAGAGTGATTGTGATTTCTCTTAGTGATAGACACACAGGCACTACTGACACTGCTGTGACAGGTTCCGAATATTCATAAATAAATAAAGGATATGCTGCATTGCAATTAGAGGGCAGGGAAATAAAGATGTACATTTCCTCCCCACTGGAATTGATGGAACTCCCTGAATTCTATACAGAGACCTCTTGGAGGTGAGGAGAGGATCCTAGATTAATAACCTTTATAATATCTCCCTTAGCTTTTTATTTGCTTGTTTTGTTTATTTACTTATTTGTTTGTTTGCCTATAGTTAGAAAGGATATTAAAGGCAGGAGGGGAAAAGTGCTGGAGAATTGTCAGTTGTCTGGTGAAATTGGGATCAGAGGCAACTAACTAGCCAGGTCTATGTTTTTACCTGGGTTATGAATATTTAGATGCAAAGCCTGTTTGCAAAATAATTATTCATCTCCCCTATAAGTACCATCGCCCCAGGTTTAGAATATGGGAGAGCTACAAAATGCTTACTTACAAATGACAAAGTTACAAATACAAGGCTTCTCTGACTCTTCAAACAATAACCTCTCGCTCTATGGGTAGTTTCCGCTCCAATCATGGATTGAATTATACTATACACATGAGTGATTTTAAATCTGAACTGAAATGTAAAGACACACATGCACACCCTTTCCACGGTGCAGAGCCATAAGATAGACAAATTGCTTAGCTTCCAACACCCTGTCTGGCCCTAATTGATTCTTCTTACTCAACTGTGCATTTTAACCGTGTTCTAAGTTGGAGAAATCTACCAGCACTAATTCCGTGCTGCAACTGTTTATGAGCCTTTTAATGGGCAAAGGGGGATCGATCTAATTTCTCAAGATGGCTGGGGAATATGTTAAGTGGCACCTGATTGGTGTACTGGGATGAGGTAGGAACAGTCATCCATAACCATTGGGGGGAAGAAGGGCTTATTTTTATTCCATGAGAAGCAGACCCTGATGGAGAGGGGAGCTTTCCTATAAGAACTTGAGACTTTATTAATGAGGATGCCTCTTTGGAGAATAATTTCAGTAAAAAAGGGAGGAGGGTGAAATACAAGATTTTAGATGAAATGCACACAATCTAGTTTGAACTTCCTAGTAGGGACAGAAAAAGTTGTCCTTCCCATTAACTTTAAGATTAAAGATGAAAGTGTTTAGGGAAATTATTACAATGCACAGGTTAAAATTGGAAGATGGGATGGAGCCAACATCTCACCTGCTCAAGTGAAAACAGCAAATACCTCCAGAGATCCATGAAGCGTACTCATTCAGCATCAAATTTTAGGCCAACAAAGATCTGCATAATCTGTGTCTCCATTTATGTGCCGCCTCACTTGCACCAGCAATGACCGTGTTTGGTCAGGTGACCCATGTCGGCCACCCTGCCGTCCCTGCCGGTCCTGCGACAGGCCTGCTTGGTCTCACTGAGGGCTGTGCACTTGCCCTGAGCCTGCCGGTCCCTCTCCTGAGGACATCCTTCCCTCAGACATTTGTGTGGCTCAATCTCTGACCTCATCCAGGTGTCTGCACACACGTCACCTCCTCACATAGGACTCCCCTGGTACATGGATCGAATAATAGCATCGTCACTCTTCACGGCCATCCCTATTCCCCTTTCCCTGCTCGGTTCTTCTCAGAGCGCTAACCAGTGTTTGGCACATGTGTGGTTATGTGTTTGTTTATGGTCACCGCCCTCCTCTAGAACAGAGGTCCCCAACCTTTTTGGCACCAGGGACCGGTTTCATGGAAGACAATTATTCCACAGACTGGATGGGGGGGGGATGGTTTCGGGATGATTCAAGCGCATTACATGTATTGTGCACTTTATTTCTATTATTATTACATTGTAAAACATAATGAAATAATTATACAACTCACCATACTGCTGACAGGAGGCAGAGCTCAGGCAGTAATGCAAGCGATGGGGAGCGGCTGTAGATACAGATGAAGCTTCCCTCGCTCGCCCGCCACTCACCTCCTGCCGTGCGGCCCGGTTCCTAACGGGCCCTGGACGGGTAGCTGTCGGTGGTCTGGGGGTTGGGGACCCCTGCTCTAGAAGGTAACTTCACGAAGGCAAAAGATTTGCCTCTTTTAGTCATTGGCATATCTCCATCTCCTAGAAGAGCCCCATGGCATACAGTGGGTGCTCAATACCTACATGCTGCTTATATAGATGAATCAAATAGACAGTTGGTAGCTCGATATGATAGTGCTACCTCCAGTGAAACCTTGCCCTTGGATCCCTCAGTTCTTCTCATGACCCATGTTGAGATTGAGCAAGTTTCTTAACCTCTTTCAACATCCGTTTGGCTATCAAATGGTGAAAGTAGTACTGACGCCTTGAGATAGAGGATAATGCAAGTCAAAGAGCATTGCTAATTCTTTAGCACTTTGCCAGCTGTAGTTTAGTAGACAAGCACCAAAGCCCAAGAGGTTCTGATCCTATTTGTTTGGTCACCATTGTGTGTGGTCCCAGGGAGCAGTATCATTGCCGAGGTTGTGATTGCGTGTGAGGACTACACGAGGTGCCCAGGGCTCATCTTTACCAGCTTTGCCAATTACAGTCCCCCCTTACCTTGTAGAGGACGTTATAAAGTTTATTGCTGGCATGATCTAGTTTGATTTTCACAATTACTCTGTAAAAAAAGGAAGTGTCTTTATTATCATTTTATAGGAAATGGAAGACAGAGAAGATAAGAGATTTGTTGATCACGTAGCTGATAAGAGGCAGAGCAAGGACAATAATTTGGATTTCCTAAGTCCATCCCAATATTTTATTTACTATATCTTATTACCTTAAATTGGGAAAGGTCTCATGTCCAGGTCATTGTATATTATACTCACAGAATTCCATACCTCATCCAAATCTGCGCCCATCACAATGTCTTCCTCTTCTGGTCTTCACAAAAATCACAGGAAGGTCAGGGAAATGTTCACGAAAATCACAGGAAGGCCGGGGGAATGCCTGCAGCTGTCACATCTTCTCAGAGACTCTGCTGGCAGAGCACAAGTCCACAGTAACCTCAACACCAGAAGGAAACACCACGTGCTCCACACACATGAAGCAGAGAATCTCGGGTGGGGAGCTTACCTGGAACATCTTGAGGGATGACTTTGTTCCTTTCCAAGGTGCGTGGAAAGGTGTGTGAATATGTAAAATGCCGCAGTGGAGAACATCATCCATCACCTTTGCAGGACCGTATAAGCTGCATTTCCCACAGGGAGACTATCCCTTAAAGGTGGCATCACACCTGTGAGATGGCGGTGCACTTACAGGAATGAGTGCAAGCTCCCCCAGAATGCCTGGAGTCAGTGCTTTCCCTTGGAAGAGACGATCTCACCTGGGAATATTTACAAAGTTCTTTGCAATTTCCTACCGCCTGTTTGCTGCTGATGCCCACGGACCCTGGTGTTGGCGACTCGGTGCTGTGTGTTTTTACCATTTTCCTTCTCAACACAACACGTGCATGGTCGACACCACGCAGGACAGTCTGGTTTGTTCTCTGAGGAGCCTGCCCTGGGTTGGGGGCGGGAGCGCTGCGGATTCCTCAGTCTGTCTGCCGATAGCCCGCACTTCTACTACAGAACTCTTCCTGTCGGATTGAGTTCAGCTGGAAGTTGGAGCATCTGGTGATTATGTACAAAACAAACATAAATAAGAAATCATGTACAGACGTGGCTCCAACAAATCCCCGGCAACAAGAAAAGAAGTAGCATCGACGAGTGAAAGGAGAGAAATCAATACCAAAAGGGGAGAAGAAAAGAATCCTCTGAAGACTATACTTCAGAAGTTTAATTTCAGGCTCAAATACCTGACCAAAAAAAACAGCATTTTTAGTGGTATCTGAGATTCCTGAAAAAGTGAAAAAGAGTTTTGAATTCCCTATGTTACTCTCCCGTCTCCCTCTAAGAATTAGGAGAAATACTTACTGAGAACAGTTGATGCACATAGAAGGAAAAATAAGTGTTAGAAATCAGTAACACTAACATTTATTATCATTTAAGGAAGCCAGGGCCCAGGCATTCTCTTAGGTCCAAGTTAAGAAATGCGAGTTGCATCATTTTAGCTGGTTTTAATCCTAATAACAATGTACAAATTAGCACAATTCTGGAGTCTTACACCAAGAAGACTTATTCATATCTTTTGATAAGAAGATATACTTCTTATTCTAATGTAACGGATATACCTTTGGCTAGCCAAAGAAACATTTTAATAAGAAAGACATAAAATATTTAACAAAATAATGAGGAGCTCGAGCTTGCTGGCTGTGGAAGGATCTTTTTACCCTGTGCTTGCCCAGGAGAACACACCTGTTCACCTTCAGCCATGTGGGTCCACAACCTGACTTAGGGTTTACCCTCAGTTCCCAGAGACAGTTCAGGGTGATGAGTGGCCAGACTCTCCGAGATGGGCCACATTATCTGTGACCCATCAAGAAGGGTATCATCTCATGCTTTTACTGGCGTTGGGGGACACAGTTATATAGTCTAATTTTTCTGCTCAGTCATTTATGAAGAAGGAGAATGAGACCTTTGGGGGGAGGCTTATATTACAATTAGAGAAAGTGCACCCCGTGAATCTCAAGGGATGGAATTGGTGTCATGAGTAGCATAAATAAAAACTTCAGACACACTGAGCTATTCCAGGTAAGAGTGGAGTATGTGGGAAGGTCCCCATCACTAGACGTTTTCAAAATAAAGGGAAGGGGCTGCTGGGAGTCTCATTCCTGTACCCCTAGTGTTTCACACAGTGCCTGGCAAATGGCAACTTCTCAACAATCAGCTACAGCCCAGTGACAGGTGTCCCCTTGGCAGGTTAGGAGAGAATGCTGAGCTATTGAACTAGACTGATGCTAAGGCTCCTGTAGTCCCCAGATTCTGTAATTTACTGTTTTTTGTCCAATGTGAATGGTGTGGTGGTAGAATTAGATCTTAGTCTTGCTCTATTTCTGGATTATTTGAGAGACTTTACAAAATTATTCTTTCTTCTTAGTGGCTGTGAGCAAGCACGGATTTATGAGAGGGAAGTAAAAAGTACTTGGTACTCAGCAGCTGAAAGAGGTTCTTCCCAAACCCTTCTGACTTTACTTCCCTCCTGCCGGTAGAGTTGACTGGTAGACCTCGGGGACCATTTTAACCTTAGTGTTTTCAGGCCGCAATGAGAAGGGCTGAGGAGAACAATCCCAAGTGTGGGGTTTGTCTTTTGCAGCTGGTTAAATTTTGTCTGGCCTTGTCTCTGTCCGTTGAGACAATGAAGCCCTTGGCTGTAAATCTTAGACTCTTGGACCCTATTTCAAGGAAGTTCACTGAAACCCTGTGAAGAAAACCCTGATCGACAGTAGCTCTAGAGGATTCTATAAGTGGATTTGCCCTTAAGTGTTATGATGCTTAATGGAAATGTGTTCTGTCCTTTTCTTTAATTAACTTTTAATTTCTGTGACACCGTGAAGGAGTGATAGTGACAGAGCTACTGCTCTCAGCGTTCTGAAGCGTAAAATAGAAGGGATCAAAGTTAAGTGTCCACACTGAGCCAGGGCGCTGGGCTCCATCCAGTCTGCCATGTTGAGTCTGAGCCAGTCGTCAGGAAGGTCTTCGTGACGCGGAAGGCTGTGCGAGGAATGGGGTGTGTGGACCCAAATCATTACTAGGTCTAGAAAAAATAGTAAGGCAGAAGGGGGGGAGGGGCTTTCAGTGTGTCTACCAATGGTGCGCAGAGGAACTCTATGGAATGGAATATACGAAGAAGTTTCAAGAAGGCTCTGTTGAAATGAGAGGGTGCCGGGCCCACTAGGAAACATGAGTACTACCCACCTCCTGGAGACCCCACCCCGAGAGCCAGAGGGCACTTGGCTACTGCAAGCTAATCTCTCCTAAGTCTACAGGAAAGAGAAGAGTCAGGACTGTGGCCCTGTCCTGCAATCTTCCACACACTTTTTTTTTTTTTTAATTTTTTTTATTTATTTATTTATTTATTTATTTATTTATTTATTTATTTATTTATTTATTTATGGCTGTGGTGGGCCTTCGTTTCTGTGCGAGGGCTTTCTCTAGTTGCGGCAAGTGGGGGCCACTCTTCATCGCGGTGCGCGGGCCTCTCATTATCGCGGCCTCTCTTGTTGCGGAGCACAGGCTCCAGACACACAGGCGCGCAGGCTCAGTAGTTGTGGCGCACGGGCTTAGTTGCTCCGTGGCATGTGGGACTTCCCAGACCAGGGCTCGAATCCATGTCCCCTGCGTTGGCAGGCAGATTCTCAACCACTGTGCCACCAGGGAAGCCCCCACACACTTTTAAAGGCTGTGTGGGTTTGAAATGTGATGCTTTGCTCCATATTTTCTTTCCTAACTATATTTCCTTAAGCTGTTGTTAAAAGGAGTGTGCTTTGTCAGTTACAGATAACCGAGGTGGCCTCAGCACATGGTGAGTGGTGGTGAAGGTCTATCCTATCTGTAGAAATTCAAGTGCTAACTTTATCAAGAGAAAGAAATTACTAATGAATTGAGCATGAGTATGAGGTACTGATGACTAAGAGGAAATCATGCCAAACAGTGATTCTCAAGTCTATTTACAGTGACCTACCTCCTGGTTTCTCAGCAATGGCCTTTGAAGAGTCCCCGCACCCTTGCCCTGGTCCTACAGCACTGAGCAAAGGAGTCAGGAGGGGGGAGTGTGGAAGTGGGCATAGGTTTGTTGTCTATACAGGGAAATGTCTTTTTGATATTCTTTCCAAAACTATAGTGAACTTGGTTTTTTTTTTTAACATTTCCTTTTTATTCGTCACACCTTTCCTACATCTCTTAATGGGGGTAGCAGTTAATCACCTATGTAGGCCCACCCTCTTGTGAGTAATGTAGTTTATAAGATGGAGATCCAGAACAGACAATTTCCTTGATCCGGACCACGGGTAGCCAACTACAGCCCAGAGACCAAATCCGGCTCCACATGTGTGTTTTTTTTTTTTTTTTTTTAATTTATTTATTTTATTTATTTTATTTTTGGCTGTGTTGGTTCTTCGTTGCTGCGAGCGGGCTTTCTCTAGTTGCGGCGAGCAGGCTTCTCATTGCGGTGCCTTCTCTTGTTGCAGAGCATGGGCTCTAGGCACGCAGGCTTCAGTAGTTGTGGCTCACGGGCTCAGTAGTTGTGGCTCACAGGCTCTAGAGTGCAGGCTCAGTAGTTGTAGCGCACGGGCTTAGTGGCTCCGCGGCATGTGGGATCTTCCCGGACCAGGGCTCGAACCCGTGTCCCCTGCATTGGCAGGAGGATTCTTAACCACTGCGCCACAAGGGAAGTCCCCTCCACATGTGTTTTTGAAACTAGAATTTTATAGGAACAAAGCCTTGCTCAATTAAAAAAAAAAAAAATCCACGGGGTCCTTCCAGCTACAACAGTGGAGCTGAGTAGCTGTGCTAAAGGCGGAGTCCTGCAAACCCTAAAGTATTTCCTGTCTAATGCTTTCCAGAAAACACGTGTCAGCACCTGATCTAGACTCGGCATTCTCATCTGGATTAATTACAGAAGTTCCCAAATTGGTCTGATCGCTCATCTTTCTGACCTACGTATATATTTTGCAGGGATCTTCCTAAAACTTAAATATGATTCTGCCACTCCCCTTCCCTTTCTTCCCGCAAGGGAAATCTAGCTCCCTCCCACGGCGGCCTTTCCAAAGCCGTTTCTCATTGCTTCCCTTCCAGTCAACTCTTTCCTCTCCCTAGCGGGGCTGTGTTCCCTTTGCCCAAACCTGTGCCATCACGAGCAGGGATCCATTTGTTTGGAATGACTCCTTCTTCCTTTCCTTGGGTCATCCCATCTGTGAAACCCGGTCCAGGTACAAGCCTGCCAGGGACGTTTTCTAAGCACTGTATTTCACTGTCTCTGTTCCCATCGCCCCGTGTATATCTGCACAATAGTGTTCATCATTATGACACCATGTTGTAATTTGTCTGCTTATTTGTTTTTCGACCAATAGATAAGTTCTTGAAAACTGGATCCCTGCCATATTTTCCTACCACAGTTCCTGCCACTGGCCAAAGAAATACGCATGAAATCAATCAGTTAATGACTGTTTGTCCCAGTATGCCAGGTGTGTCCCTGAGGGAACTCTGTCCATAGTTACATCATACGTGAAGATTTCCATGCAGTGGTTTAGTCTTCAGATACTGAGCAGCCCTCCTTTAATCCTTCCATATATATGTTTTTCTAAAACTATATGTTTTTCTAAAACTAAACGCGACCAGGAGGTAGGTTGCATTTTAAATAGACTTGAGAATTATTGCTTGGCATGATTTCATTTTAGTCATCAGTACCTCACATTAATGCTAAATTCATGAGTTCAGCAAAGCCTAAACAAGTGTGGTCAGGTACAGCGTAATCTAGAATGAAGCCTCTGTCCTTCACATCTGTGGGAGATTTTTTTCTCATTCATACAGACCCTTCCACTACAATCTAAATGACTGTGCTCAACATTTCATAAAGTATTTCTCTGAAGTCATTGCTCATTCTTTAACAAGTATCACTTGAGCATCTATTTTGCGCCAGGGCCTGTTCTAAGTGCCCAGCAAACGTGTTCTACATGGACACACATGCACACATGCATTTAAAGTAATGTCAGGGCTATGTCTTAAACAGAGTTCTCCCTCTGGGGTATGTATCAGCTTCATTAAAATATCCTGTAATAGTTCTGTGGCATCAGAATCTTGAAGGTAGAACTTATTTATCTTGGAAAAAAAGATTCTCAGTTGAGTTTGATGCCCACTCCTGATTTAAAATCACAGTTTACAGTGTTAGAAGTCTAAAAGAGTAGGGCTGGTCTTTGGTAAGTTATTTCTACAAATAAATGTAATGTCTTAGATTAACTGATTAACAGATTTTTAAAAGCCGAGAACCAGCCACGTGTGAGTGAGTAGCTGGGAAATCCAGCACCTTTGGCTGATGAACGTAAGCAGATCATGCAACTTTTCTAACCCTCCGTGTCTCAACATCACCTAATGTTTCAGGGTGGGTATGCGGCTTCTGTATCGACTGAGAGGGTTGAAGGAGGAACATCTAAGGTGGGTTTGGTTTTAAGCCTGTCTGCTTTTCACAGGAAGTTGTGGCGATGTGTCCAGGTGGATGCCTGGGACCCTGGAATGGGTTTGGAGGGAGGAATCCTTTCTATTTATAAGACCAGGAGCTGGAGACAGAGCCTAGAGGCGGCAAAGCTCTAAGGGGCAAACATGAAATCCCTGAACTATCCAGCACTCGGTTAGGAGTCTTCCTTACCTTCTGTGATGATCAGGGTTTCCCCCTCGGGTTGAGAGGGCTACTACTGTCTTCCTAAATCCCTTGGTTAACAGTGACAGAGAGGCAAATTGCTTCAGTTCCCCGGTCCTCAAACCAAGTTTGTTTAGCCCTGAAGCTACTGTGAATATTGCTGTGAAGAAGGAAAGCTGTGGTCAGAGCTGCCGAGTAGTAATACTTGACAGCTTCACTGAGATCCTGCGAACACAGATAGCACTTCATCAGCGTGAGCCTTGGAGACCTCTTGCAAAGATTAATAATGGGGAGTAATTCACTTGAGGGAAATGTTGGCCCACGTGAGAGGGAAACTTGGCATTGGGCAATGGGAGCTCTAGGCGACTACACTGCTTGTACGGGGGAGAAGAAAGGGAAATATAGTAAATAGGGCTACAGAAAAACACAGGACATTCTAGGGGCCCTGGCTCAGGGAATGAAGCTGACTTCCTGAATAGGAAAGCAGAAGTTGCCTTGATTCTTAGACTTCCACCCCATTACCATGGCTCTTCAAATTTTTTCTGTATTAGTGAGAGGCTGTCTCCTTAAAATTTCCCCTGATGATGTAATTGCAAATGTCATTTTCTTTCTACAGGATGTAGATAGATTGGCCTGGGTCTAACTAAGACTGTGTCTTGTCCTTTGTTGAGACTGTTAGGTAAAAATATAGTTTTTATAAATTGTTAATGCAGATTGCATCTCCTCCTCCAAAGGTGTATTGTATTTTTGAGGGACAGTCTTTTCCTAAGGTACTCAAGCCCCTCTCCCGACCTGGGGGGATTTTTGAATACTTTCGAGGACAGTTATAAAAAAAAACTTTGTCCTCACTTGAATGAAACCCCTCTGGGCCAGGCAGCTCCCTGCCACAGGCTGCAGGAATAGTGATGGGTCCAGCCAGCCCGTCACATCAGATCCTTGAGTTCACATTTTTATTTATACTCAGGGTCCCCACTGGACCTCTTCTGCCCATTTTCTTTAGTGAAGGGCATCGTTAGTGGTGCTGTTTGGGCAGGGCCAAGGGGTCAGTAGGTGCTGGGTAGATGAATTCAAATTTCTGCCTTAGATTTAAAAAGGGACAAGAATATGGCATTATGGTTTGCCAAAGGAAAAAAAAAATCCCTCTCCCCTTAATGCAGTGTGTAATCTTAGATAATTGCATGCAGCGTTGTTAATGGCTAATTTAATGGCTGATGCTTAGGAAGCCCTTACTTTGCCAGGTAATTTATAGAAGATTTTCTCCCTCCATTTTCAAACAGCCCTATGGAATAGGTTTTATTTCCCTCTTTTAAAGGTGAAGAGTCTGCGGTCTGGGAGATTGGAGAACGAGGGCCACACAGCCTGCGAGGGGCAGCCGTGGGCTTCCCGCTGCATCTCCATTACTTCCCTCCTTCCCCTGGGGCTGTCCTATACTCTCTCACCGCCCTTTTCCTAATCAGCCTTTTCCAGCCCCTACTTCCTCTTTATATTTTCTACTGTCCGCCTTAAAAAGAACTCTTCTTGTTTATTAGAAGAAAGGTACAATTATAAAAACACATATGAATAACATTTTACAGTGTCCTGAGCATTTAAAGACAGATGAGTGCTTTCGATTTGAGCAGCCCCATGACAACAGTTTTATTCCACCCTTTCTTGCAGGTGAGGGAAATGAGCTTTGGGGACATTAAAGTACAGAGGTGCAACGCATGCCTGTATCCTTGGGCTCTGCTGGCCATTCACTCACCAGGAAATTTCAAAACCAAAGTCCTGTGGGACCAACGGCCATGAGAAAGAGCACGAGGCGCCCATAGGGAACCGGGAACCTGGGACGTGAACCTTCCCCAGTCCGCTCTGGCCACGCAGGAAAGAGACAGGGTTGCAGGGTTTTTCTAACGTTTCCAGGGAGGCCAGAAATCTGAATGTTTAAATGAAATGTCCTGGTCTTTCAATGACTCCACGTATCTGAGTAAGACCCCAAGGGTCCCACGTAACACTTGTGCTTGCTGGATGCTGTCCCCTGGCCCCAGCTCCCAAGCCCTCCCCAGACCCTGGACCCCCCACCTCCCTTTACTGTCCCTTCTCCTCCTAAGTGTCTGGTGACTGCTCTATTGTCATTTCCCTTTCTTGTCTCATCTGTACCCTCCTCTTGGTGGCCATTTTCATTGTAAACACCCCCTTCTAATTTCTCAGGGGCTCCCCCATCCCTGCCTGTGCCTCCTCCCAGCAGCGAGGATGCCCTGGGATGAATCACGAATGGCTGTTTACAAAGCAGGAGGAAGGAATAGGACGGAGGAGGCTCTGTCCGCAAAGCAAGGAGCCCTCTACTCAGGCAGTCGATGGAGGGAAGCAGAATGGGAAATGATTTTATTTCAATTAGGTTTTAATCAGCTTCTGTCTTGGAACCATTGGATCGGTTGCCAAATAATTGAAAAAGCAACCGTATTTGCATCTGTCCCTCCGAAGAATAGCGACTTTGCAGCATCTGATCCATATTTTACTCAGAGGGTGGGAGGGAGGAAGGGAGCTTGGTGGGGGGATGGGGGATTGCAGGTGAAATAATCAGTGTCAACAAAAGCAGCATGGGTCAGTGGAGGGACTAGGAACCGCCCTCTGTAGCCTCGCCCCGCCCCGACCTCACGTGGAATTAACACGGGAGGGGTGGCAAGAAGCATTTAATTAGCAGCCTGCACAGACTTGTTACAGAGCTCTCGCAACTGTAATGCAAGCGTTGGGACCATTAGGAAAAGCAGCCGCTGCAGCCCTGGGAGGGTGGAGGGAGGCGCCTTAGGGAGGGTCAGGAGGGGCACTAGGTCCTGGAGCTCAGAGTTGAGAGCCCCCGGGTCCCAGCCTCTGTGCTTCTATCCAGGAGCGTCCCTCTCGGGTCCTCCCCGTGACCTGCTGCTGAGAAAAAATGTCATGTGGACCCCAAGGGGGACTCACCTACCTCCCACCTGATTTCCCAGGGCCGTTCAAGATCTCTTTTTTTTTTTTTTTTTCTGACAAGACAAAACAGGTTTTCCAAGGCTATGAAGTTGATGAAAATGCTCTCCCTGTGGGGAAATACAAGTGGACGTCTCCGTGCATTTTCTCTTGAGGAAAATGTGGTGTTTGGGAAACTAAGGAGCTCATGCCCTCGTTCCCTCCAGAGAACGAGGTTTTCTGTTCACGGAATAGTGTGTCACAGAAAATCTCTCAGCAACATTTCTCTCTGTTTGTATGTGGTCGGGAATGTCTTTGAATCAATTCTTAAGGATCCCCTTCCTGTCAAATTAACAACCATGTACTGGACTAGACTTCCTTCCCCGTCTTAGAGGATGCTGAAGAGGTGATTATTCTGCATCCTGGAACCAAGTCACTTCTTCAGATGCTCTGCACAGCAAGGCAGCTTCCCCAGGGCCCCCAAAGCGAGGTCACACAGTAAATGACTCTAATCTCTAAAGCTTCTCTCTCTTACTCTCTTGCTCTGTGTATACGTCTGTGGTGTCTGAATCTCTTGCAGGGGGAATGCATTAATGCAATACTTGCATAATACAGAAAGAAATTTTAAGAAGTCTGCTGCCTGAAAATAAATCTAATAGAGCAGATCGTGATTGTGTTATATGCAATCAGAAATAAAATTATGCTAATCATACTTTCAAGAGTCTTATATAATGTAGTTATTAGTCCAGGATCACAACTGGTGCCTATGTCTCCAGCATTGCCACTGGACAGGCGGTTGTTCTATTACAGAGTCAATTCCCTGTAAGCAGGATCTGGCCATTCATTCAGGACAAATGCCAGCACAGCATACATTCTCTTAGGGCTATTTTCCTTATGTAATTTACTCCCCACCACCCCTGTCCCCTTTACCGCATTAGTTTTATTTTCTTCATGGAATGTATTACTATTTAAAATAGTCATGCATTTTGTTTGCTTATTAGCTGCCTTGTTCCTCTTGAAGGTCAGAGGCAGGGGCCGTATCCCCAGTGCTGGGCTCACAGTAGGCTTTTAATAAATGCTTGTTTAGTCATTTGGTAAGTATTTCTAGAGACTGCCCATTTGGCCAGACTGCTCTAGGCATGAAAATCCAGACTGCTCTAGGCATGAGCATGCCAGACGAGGTCCCTTCTCTCATCAAGTGCACAAGTTGGCAGGGCAAGGGGACAGCGTGCAGTCAGGTAAATAAAGAAACAGGAACTAAACAAGAGATGCATCAAAAAACAACATGCATCCTGAGGACAGAATAAAACAGGGAGATGTGACAGTGGCCCCTTACTGCACTTGGGGTGCTCCAGGTTCAAATGCCAGGTTGGGGAGGTTGAGCCTTCCCAGAAGACCAAGGTGAGGAGGGCAGGAGGAGGCACGTGCTAGGAGCCCCTGGGGTTCATAGCCCCGACTTCCCTCCACACTGCCCCTCTCCCTGGAATGCACTTTCCCTCCTGGTGGATGCCTGTTTGTCCTCAAGACTTAGGTCAGGAATCATCTCCTCGGTGAGGTCTTTCCTGGGTCCCGTATCCCCAAGGAGCTGACTGCTGTCCCTTTGTGATATACACACTGTCCCCTTCACATATTTATATTAGTATCCATCACCTAACCTTTCTCTCTCTCGTTTGTTCACGTGTTTTTCTTGATCCTCTGTTGAACAATAAGTCCCTTGAAGGCAGGTACTACGATTTCCCCCTTTATATCTGAAGTTAAGCACAGACCCCAACATTAGCTTCTTGACAGTTATTTATTAGATGAATGGCCAGGTGGGTACGTGTGACAATGGATAAATGTATAAATGAAGAGAATAGAAGGCCACTGAAAGTTTTTTTCCCGTTTTTAGGATTTCATGATTCCTATTTTAAGAACTTGGCCTTCTCTGTTTGTCCATCTCACAGACTCTCCTTCCGTAAGCATTATTTTCTGTGGCTCCTTTTGTGTTTGTGTCTGTGACAACTGGTCCACAGTCCTCATCAAGTGAGTTCTAAAAATGCCTTGAATCCATTTCCACCTTTGACTGTTCTATAGCGTGCCCATCCCTGCCCCCAACACACACATACATGCACCACTGTGTTCTGTACGATGGTCTAGATTTTCCTTCCCCATTGATTTTCCTGCTAGGGCTTAAATACATTTCAAGTCTTATTCAGTCCTGGCATGCACGTCCCTGCTTCCAGCTCTCAGTGGTAAACCTATCTGTCTTTTGATGTCTGTATTAATATAGAACAAATATTAGCCGATAATGTATTGGTGGCCAAAAGATGAAAAAAGGTCTCATGCTTGGGTGATATTTGTAAAACTCTGGATTTGAACTGTCAAAATCCCACGAGGCCAAATTTATCCTCAAATAGATGGACTAACATCAGAGGTTCCCCTAAAAGTTATAATATCTTAATTACTGCCATTAAAATCTCATATACACACATCATACGCATCTTGAACTTCAGAGCCTTGAAACAGATCTGTTACTTTTCAGAGAATCCCGAGGGGACAGGGTCACGTGGTGCTGCCTCCGTGTGTCCCCTCCTGCACAAATAGTCCTCGGCCAGGATCTGGCCCCGCCGACGGCGCTGAGCAGACAGGGTATTCCTTCTAATGCTGATGAGATTCTATACAGTGTTCTCCTGTGTGTATTTTTCATTATTTGGGAAAGGCCAACATAATGTTTATTTGCGGATGAGACACCATGTATACGGGTGATAGGCCTTTCAGATCTTCCTGCCTAAGTTTCCTATTAAAAATATAAGCAGTTAGTGTTCTCCCTGCTTCGTTTCACATTATGAAATACACCGCTTATGACCCACCCGGGTGCAGGAGCCTGTGTACAGACTCATATATGAGTGTGTTAGGGCCCAGTTATGTAGAATGGATTCCTTCAACGTATGCTCCCAACCAAAGAGGGCGGATTGGAACAGAAGGATGAGCGCATGCGTGTAGACAGTGCGTGTTCAAGTCCTCCCGCTTCTTGATAGGCAAAGAAGAGGGATGACGGAGAATGAGACTTTTTTAGGATGGGTGCTTTAGCCTGTAAGTGGTGTCACCTCTGAGAGAGTGAGCACAGAGATGGAGGAGGTGTAGGGAGGACCACAGCTCGCTTGGATGTCAACATCCTGCATTGGAGTTGGATGCAGCCCCCAAGGGCAAGGTGGCAAAGGTGTTTTCTGTGTGTCTGGGCCTCTTCTCGGGTCTGGGTCTGACAAATGAGCAGAATACACGGGCATCTCACAGGGGGTTAAAATCTGTCAGAGATACATAAACTTCCAGCTATTATGCAAACAAGTGCAAATCGAAAGTGCTGTTTGGAATCTACAAAAAGTAAGCCCAGAATAGGTACGTGTTACCGATTCCCTGGTTCTGTCCAGGGAGAAACAGACTCTGGTTCGAGATCACGGGTCTCTGTCTGATTAGCTGATTAAGCTAATCAGCAGGCATTATTAAGTACTTCTTTTGCACCCAGTACTTAGGTGTTTAATTATCATATTCCTGAAATGGGGGATGGCAACTCCTGATACTTTATAACTCAGTTGTATTCTTTAAGGCCATTTCTACTTCCTTCGGTACTACTCCCACACTTAACTGCTAGTTTGCTCACCTGTAATATGCATCGTCCCAAGTGGATTTGCCCAGGGAAGGGGCACGGCCAGAGTGTGTGCCCTTCCTACTCTCCTGCCAGGGAGATTCCTCATTAGTAATAAATGCTGTCGTGGCGGTTTACAAATCCGTCTTCTGCCGGTTAGGTGGGCATGAAGCAGTCCTTAACAGCCTGATCGCCTTTGGTTGAGCTGATGAAGTTGACGTTATGATCCTGCAGCCTGGGCACCCTGGCTCTGGAAAGGTGGTTGTGTCCTGGTGGCCCCCTTTCCAAGAGCTGCCAGCCAGAGGGCTCTGCCTCAAATGGCTAATTGACCTCTTCTCATAATTACCAACATCCCTGCAGCACATTTCCACTTCAGATTTCTCGTTTTAATATTAATGTCATTGTACTGGTAAAATTTCAAGCTAATAAGATGTTATGGGTTGAATTGCATCCCTCCCCCCAAAACATATGGAAGTCCTAACCACTGTTGTCTGTGAATGTGACCTAATTTGGAAATAAGGTCTTTGCAGATGTAATCATGTTAAGATGAGGTCATTAGGGTGTGTCCTAGCCCCAAATGACTGGTGCCCTTGTAAGAAGACGGAAAGCTGAACACAAACCCACAGAGAGGTAACACGACGTGAACACACAGACACAGAAGGGAGATGACCCCATGAGGACAGAGGAGGAAACTGGAGGTCTGCTGCCACAAGTCAAAGAATGGTTAGGACCACCAGAAGCTGGAGGAGGCAAAGAAAGACCCTCCCCAAGATGCTTTGGAGGAAGCAGGGTCCTGCCAAAACCTCGATTTTGAACTTCTAGTCTCCAGAACTGTGAGAAGGTCAACTTCTCTTGCTTGGAGCCCCAGGCTATGGTACTTTGTTGTAGCACACTTGGGAAACTGGTCCAAAGGTTCTGGCTAGCTTTTAACGGGACTTAGAGTTCACTTAGAGTTTGATTGGACCTAGGGTTTTTACCCCACGTGTGTTTTCTGAAGAAGGCAAAGGTTAAAGTTGAATCCTACAGACCCAAAGACATTTGAATCTAACTCCTGTGATTTTCATTATCTTCTTCCCATCCTTTGCCTGTTTATGAAGAAGGGCTATTGTTTATTGAGTGGAATGTAACCCAACATCAGATAACTTCTCAGAAAAGGGAGCTATGAGCTAGGAATTAATGACCTAGAAATGTAAAATAACAATTCATTAAATCTCATAAGTTTACTCAAAAGTGATCTGGAATCAAGGCACCAATAGGTCAAGAGTTAGCAACTCTGTTTTGTTCTAAACTGTTGATTGTGCCAGGATAAATAGGCAGTTTTGCCTTATATTCTTCATTTATTTTTTGGATTTGATTCTTTTTCTCCAAACTATATAGTTCATCCTAAATACTCTTATTGGGTTCCCTTTAAATATTTGAAAATTCCTGTTCATTACAAATTGTTAAAGCCACTCATGAAGGAATAGGTATGAATCACTAATTCTCAGGGTTTTGTTTGATTTTTTTAAAGTGTTGACTCCTTTGAGAATCTGATTAATGCCAATTTATATATATATATATATATATATGTATATATGTAACATATATATATATTTGTGTGTGTTTTGTGTATGTGAGAGGTAGGTGTGTGTGTATATGTGTATGTAAGTGTAAGTTGTGTACCATTTCAGGAGGTAAACAAATATTGTCTGAAGCCTGTCCATGGTCTGTATGGGCTGAATAATTGTCCATCAGTGGAGGGTATCTATTCTTTGACTGGGATAAATAATTCAGCGAGAAATCATACATTACATTTTAACATGGTCTGGGTCTCTTCCAGTTTTGTTTTGAAGTTTGGGCTTCCAGCTTTAAAGAATGTTGGTTTGATTTTCCCTTCTTTTATTTTGGATTGTTCTTTCTGGAACTTTAAATAGTATGATTTTTTTTTTTTTTCATCGCAAGCAAAAAAGAGGTTGGCAATGAACATGCAATTAGATGCTTAATTGCCTTTTGATGAGGCTGAGGGTTGTAGAGTTAGGGCGTGTGACTAGGGATTCTTTAGCTACTTAGAGCCTTGCAGAAGGAGGCTCTGGTTCAACAGGACCACTAGATCCATGGTCATGCTTTGAGACGGTGTTGTCAGGCTGTCACGGTCCCGCAGGAGAGGTAAGCTTCATGGGAAGGATTGAGGCAAGCCTGCTTCTCCTTGAATGGAGACAAGAGATGGCAGAAGCAAGAAAGGAAAATGAAGAGGGCAGACAGGAGGTGCACTTGGAGACAAAACAATTGCTGTTTGGTGGCCATATTTTGTAGGACAGGACAAAAAAGTAAAACAGCCATGAAGGTCTCCATTGCCACAAGGTTTGTGCAGGGCTTCTGGTACCTACACAGATTTGACAACCTGACTCTGAAGTGTTGAGAATGTGAAGGGCGGAAAGCAGAGAGGGAGCGGTTGTGTAGGGGCTGTTGCCTGGTGGGGAGGGGGAGTCGGGAGAGGAGGTCAAGAGAAAATGACTAGAGTGGTCATTTCTGGCCCTATTACCAATGATGATGGATGGCTTAGGAGAGGCAAGAGGAACAGTGTCTATTTAAAGGTGGCAATTAAGAAAATATGTCTAAGTCGAGGGAAAATGGCAGTTCCGATTCTGGCTGTTGATGTATCTGATGAAGCAGGACTGATTCACCTACAAACTGACACAGCTGCATTAATGTGGCTGAAAATAGCAGTTCTCCTCCGCCCGTGATGGAGCTGTGGTAGGGCCTCATCACCTGTGGGCTCATGAATGTAGATTATTCCCCTTTGACTGAAAATCATTTCTATCTGGTTTCTTCCAAGGGTGTTGAATCACTGCCTTCCATTGTCCGCTAAATGAGCATTTAAACACCAATTTGTTGTTTGGAGTTTGGACCTCTGTTCATTGGGTGATAGTGAGGTGTATTAACCTTATGCTTTCAAAATTTCCTCTGGTATTTTGTGCGGATCTTTTTTTTTAATGCCAAATGTAATTGCTATGATTTGCCCAATTGAGTTCATGTACAAGTAGTAAGGCAGGATTATGATACTGGGATATACGAGTCAGTGAGCAAAATTAAGCCTTCATTATCTGAGTGTATGACTGTAGCTCAATGATAAAAAAAATTGCAGGTGGGATAAATTTGATTCTGAACTTAAAGAGACCTTGCCTCACACAGACGTATTCTAAATGTATCCTGTTGCATCAAAACTATCGAATTTAGTTATGCTTCTTCTGCCCCTTCTTTCACCAGTACTGCTGAATATCAAGATTGCTGGGTATAAAGAGATGCATTCCCTTGTAGTTTTAAATTAAAACATATTTCCACTTTTCGCTTAGAAGATAACGCCCATGTATGATTCTTGTGCTTAGAAAGGCAAGACACATATGCAGTTTAAGGGAAAAGGAAGAGAGGCAGAATCCAGCAGAGAAAGGTAACCCCAGCCTTCTGTTTCTCGTGGGTCATGCCCTACAAACACATCTTCTTGGAAAGCTTTCTGGGTTCCATCCACAAGCCAGCACCCCTGGCATTGTCTGTAATTGGGCATTATGATTTGGGATCCTGATATTCTTTGAGGGAAGAGCACAGATAAAGGGGCTGGTGATAAAGTGAGAATTTCAGGGGATTCTGGTGAACCGGCATTCCAAGGCAGACAGCGCGGGTGCAGGAAAGGCTTGAGCTGCGAGCTGGTTAATCGAATCAAGGCTCCTGTCTGGTACTTCACATGTTCTCCCAGTCCCAATCTCACAGGTCAAGGTAGAGGTGATTCCAGTTAAGTAGATGATACAGTCCAAACCAGCTTTATGGATCTGTTGAGATGAAATTACAAATCACATGCTTACCATTTTGGGGAAGGCTAAAAGCTCACAGAGGTTTTGTGAAGCTCAGGCCATCCCTGCAGTAATTGGAAGGAACACCAGATGTGCAGTCGCCTTACGGGCAATTGATGGAAAGCATTGTACGGGCTAAATTAGTGAATAAAGAGGAGGATCAGTGCATGAGCCAGTATAAATGCAATGTACGCATATGAAAATAGTGGGAAAAAAGGCATTTAATACATTCTCTTCTACTATTTCAGACCAGAGGGTTACACACACCCTGACATCTCCAGAATCATTACGCTCTTTTAAATGTTAATAGAGGATGTTTTATTTCTCTACCTATATTCCTTGGACTGAAGTCTGGATTATAATACACAGTTAATATTATACTTAATATTAAATGTATATTATTGATATATAGTTAATGTTAACAGGTGTAGACTGGCAGGGACCCAGAATGCAGGGATTCCCAGCATTTATGAGAAATACATGAGAACAATGAAGTTTGTGAGCCCTGATACCAGACAGGAAGGTCTCTACCAGGCAGATGTGAAGCATGTCATGAGGGCTAAGCTGTAAGGCTCTGAACGTTGACCATCACTGGACAGCAGGCGAGAGGCAGGGTCCGATGCTGTCATATCTCTGATCTTTTTGCTTCTCCTTAGGAAAACTAGTCAACAAGAGAGAGCAGAGGGCTTTCTCAAATACGATCTGCACAGGGTAGCTCTTTTGTATGTGAGTTTCCAGTCTTGTGCTTTTCTCTGAGCCTGTCCCGCTTTTCCATCATTCATTCACTGATGCATTCAGTAATATTTACTCATTTATTCATAATCAAAGCCGCCATTTACTACACATTCTACCCCGTCATTGGACTTTACAAATATGCTTTCTAACCCTTACTAGATACATACACTTTGTTAAGTGATCCTCTTTTTGCTTCAGTTTCCTTACCTGCCAAATAGAGATAACAATCCTATCTACCTCAGAGGGTCCCAGTAAGGGTTAGAGGAGCTAATTCATACAAGGCATGTAGCACATGATAAACAGCCCGTGTAGACCAGCTGCTATTATTTTTTTTTATTGAAGTATAGTTGCTTTACAATGTTGTGTTAATTTCTGCTGTACAGCAAAGTGATTCAGTTACATATATATATATATATATATATATATATATATATACACATTCTTTTTTATATTCTTTTCCATTCTGGTTTATTTCAGGATGTTGAATAGAGTTCCCTGTGCTCTACAGGAGGACCTTGTTGTTTATCCATTCTATATGTAATAGTTTCCAGCTGCTATTATTTTTAAACCAAATTTCCATCTGTGTAGCTCAGTGTAATCACCCTTTGGGCCTAATGCTACGGCTCCGGAAATGCCAAATTATACTTAGGCTAGCAGGAATGGGTATAGCTTGACCTAATTATTTGGAAACCAGAACAAATAACATCCTAACTAAAACCTTCTGATGAAAGTAAGTAAGTTTCAAAGTGGGATTAATCTGGATTTTTAATGTCAATCATTGCAATTCCTTGCTGTGCTGTTGGGAAAGTTATTTAAACTCCCAGTGCCTCTGTTTCCCTGTCTTTAAAGGGGGGTGCTCTTTTCAGGGCAGTTTATGGAGGCAAGGCCACCAGCTCCATCCTGCGTCTGGCCAGGTGTCCAGCATATGGCTAGCCACTGAAATCTGGTTCTCTGTCCAGAATTTCCTGCCTCCTTAGTCATTTGTTAGGGAATTCATGGAGCACTCTATCAGTAATAAGTAGCCAGATATTCTAGATAACGTCAAAGTTAACCCTAGCTTTCTTTGGGGCAAGACAGAGTTTTTCCCAGCCTAGATATTATGTCTAAAATTTCCCATTTGCGCATGACATGAGGAAAAACTGGTAAACAGTAGAGAAATTTTACTTTTTCTTCTCTTGGTAAACAATAAAATAATTTTAGTTTCTTGTTCATAGAACTTTTTTTAATTAATGGAGAATATATTTTAGAGCAGCTTTAGGTTTACCTATGTCGACACATCATTAGTAACCAAAGTCCACGGTTTACATTAAGGTTCATGCTTGTACTGTACATTCCATGGATTTTAACAAATGAATAATGGTGTATGTCCACAATTATAGTATCGCACAGCGTAGTTTCCCTGCCCTAAAAATCCTCTGTGCTTCACCCACTCACCCTTCCCTCCCCCAGCCCCTGGCAACCGCTGATCTTTTTACTGTCTCCATAATTTTGCCTTTTCCGGAATGTGTTATAGTTGAAATTGTACAGCATGTAGCCTTTTCGGATGAGGCTTGATAGCTCATTTCTTTTTAGCACTGAATAATATGCTGTTTTATGGATATACCAGTTATTTATCCAATCAGCTATTGAAGAACATTTGATTGCCTCCAAGTTTTGGCAATTATGAATAAAGCTGATATAAACATTGTGTGCAGGTTTTTGTGTGCACATAACTTTTCAACTCATTTGGGCAAGTACCAAAGTACCAGATCGTATAGAAAGAATAAGCTTAGTTTTGTGCGAGACTGCCAAACTGTCTTCCGAAGTGGCTGCACCATTTTGCATTCCCACCAGCAATGAATCCGAGCTTCTGTTGCCCCATGTCCCTGTCAGTATTTAGTGCTGTCAGTGTTCTGGATTTTAGCGATTGTAATAGGTATGCAGTGTTATCTCGTCGTCTTTTAATTTGCAATCCCCTAATGAGAAATGATGTTGAACATCTTTTCATGTTCTTATTTGCCATCTGTGTATCATATTTGAGGAGCTGTCTGATCTTTTGCCCATTTTTAATTGGGTTGTTTATTTCTCATTGTTGAGTTTTAAGAGTTATTTTTGTATTTTGGAAAGCAGCACTTTATCAGATATGTCTTTTGCAGATATTTTCTACTCCTCTGTGTGGCTTGTCTTCTTATTCTCTGGATGGTTCGTGGAACTTTAAAAAGTAATTTTCCATCCTTAAAAAGGAAATAAAAGTGGAACAAGAAGAAATTTTATATTAAATTAAGTTACAGAGTGTTGAGATGAATCTGGTGCTGAACGACCAATATTTGGAGACTTACTGGTTTTCTCCTCATGTCTTTATTCTCCTCTGGCCTCCATCTCTTCTTAGAAGCTTTGCTTTAAGCATGGTGATTCCTGGTATAGGCTATTTACTGTTACTGAAAGTATTCAGATAAGTCCTCTTTGTGTGTGTTCATACAAAGGAATCTTGCCTCACCCTACCTCTTATTAGAGAGAGAGTAACAACAAATACCACCTTTCCTATGGCTACCAACCTTCTTATCTATAACCAAGACTCAGACCAATCAGGCCTGAGTGAGATAAATTCTGTGGGTATAATGCAGTAAGGGGTAAGTTAAGAGAAATACCTTCTTACCAGACAAACGGACAATTGATAATTAAAACAACTGAGACCATTTGGGGAAATGCTCTGGCCATGCTTTATAAACTAGCCTTTTCTGCTCTTTGCAATAATCACGGGACAAAGGTCGCGTGGGTGTTGGTCATGTCTGTGAAGGCAAACACAGGTGCCTCTTGTGTTCTCCCCCAAGTCTGCATTTTCTCTCTGCGGTTGCCATTCTCTGGGGCTTCCTTCGCTACCTGTGTTCAAAGGGAAGTGTCACCGCTCCACTCAGCCTGGCAGACTGGAAGTTCAGAAGATTAGAAACCCTTCTCTGCATGAAATGCACCGTGAAATGTGTTTGAAAATAAAGTTGTTAATGACAATTGTCATCAAAAACTTGCTCTTTCAAATGCATTTTTCATAGTTTCCAGGCCCGAAAGAGCTTGCTGGTACTGAAATTTCGGGTGGTTGGCTGACGGTGTGACAGACAGTCACGCATATTTAAGTGTCTGCAGGCACATGGAAAGCACACCTGTGCGTCTGATTGCCCATCTATCACCTACATCCACACCTACCGTTCCCAGAAGGAGACAGGTTTACACCCCATGGAGCCGCTCAACACGAACGACAGCCGCATCTCTGGGCATTTGTAGAAACCTCCTTTCGGAGAGGGTGAAAAAAATACCCTAAGAATAAAACCAACAAATAAAAAACCTGAGTGCTCCAGGAGGTGGTAGGTTCATTATGGACAAAGAGGGGAAAAAATAACCCAAATAACATGAAGAGGATGAACAATCCATGGGAGGAGACCCCCTTGGCCCAGAGGTGTATCCCTTCTGCTGGCCCACCATCCTAGCCCAAAGGTATATGCCTTGTCTGCCTGAACGTTCCCTTCACTCTGTTAAACGAACAGAGATTCTACCAGTTAGTAATGCATTTAGGTTAATAAGCTTTCTCTCGAATGGCTGAAGGGCTAAGCGTCATTCACACGTTGGTGTAAATTAGTTTAATTAGACTCGTTTTTCCAACCCCCTTTCCCAGGGGCAAGTCGAACTCATGTACACTGAGGACAGAGGAAAGGGATGGCCATTTACTGAGAGCAAAGCCTGGTCATTCTAGGAACTTTATCTCATTAACCTTCACATAGTTTTTCAAAGTAGGAACTCTTATCTCATTTTACTGTTGAGAAAGTGGAGGCGTTACACGGGTTTAAACTTGTCCAATGACACCCATCAGGTGGAGGAGGTGGGATTTAAATCCAGGTCTGTGCTGGTCATGAGTGGGAGCATTGATGGGGGAGAAGGAAGAAGGAGATGGTCCTGAAGGCACGCAGGAAGGGCATTGTTGAGGTTGGGTTACGGGCATCCTTAGATTTCAGGGTATCTAGAGGGCCATTTATAGTCATAGTGTTAGACTCTAAGCAACTTATTCGTTCATTAAATAAATCAATATGTCTTAAATTAGACTGTACACCAGGTACTTGTAAAATTGTTGGGGATGTAGAGATAGATGGAACAGGTGGGTGACTGCTGTCACGGGGCTCAGGGTCTAACAGGGGGAGACAGGTAATAACCAAGTGCATAAATAATTTAAGAGGTGAAGTCAAATAATGATAAAGGCAGCAAAAAGTGGACGCAATAGCAGTGTGGTAGAGCCTGAGGGGGTGGGGAGAGCTGGGTCTTTGGATGACGTAACTGAGGAGCCCTCTCTGATCCGAGACCTGGAAGACAGAGCGTCCTCCGACGCAAAGATCTGCAGGAGGAGCCGTCCCGATACCGGGTTGAGAAAGTGCACCAGCTTAAAGACGGGTGGGGCCGCCTGGGCCAGCGTGATGGCAGCGCAGTGAGCAGGGGCCTCCAGAGGGAGGCTCGGCAAACAGAGAAATGGGATTGCTTTTCTTCCCCAGTTGAAGTTGAAAGCCATTGGAAGATGTGTTGAAGGCAGGTGCCCTCTGATTTTCAGATTAGAAAGGAGGCTGCTGGGTAGGGAATGTATGTTCGGAGGTGAGTAGAAGCAGTGAGGCTGATGGTCCCTTTACAGTGTCCAGGGAAGACCTGAGAGTGACTTGGCCTGGGAAGGACGGCAGAGGGGATGGAGAAAGTGGGCAGATGCTAGATATATGTTGCAGCCAGAATGGACAGAGGCAGCCGATGGGTTGGATGTGAAAAAAATAGAGAGAGCAATCAAGGGTGATGATTGGGTTTTTATCTAGGACAGCTACATGAATGGTAGTTGTGTTCAGTGAGAAAGTGAAAGCCAGAGGAAGAGGACTAGTTATTCTTGGAGGGAGGTGGGTGATGGTACAGAGAGCACGTCTTTAGCTAGAACTGGTGATTCCTGTTAGACATCAAACGGGGGAGGTCCAGGAAGTGGTCAGCATCCCGGCCAAGATTTAAGTTGGGGGCCTCCCGCATACAGAATGTCCACTAATAGTACTGATGAGATCAAGGAGGGAAGGGTGCAAGTAGAGAGGAACATCAGGACTTAATCCTAAGACACTCCAGGTAGTGTCCAGCAGAAGGACACAGGATAGGAACAGTGAGTGAGGCAGAAGCCAGTGTCACAGGAAACACAGGGCGTTTTTCAAGAGGACAGTGGTTGCCTGTGTGGGATGCTTCTGACCCATCATGGACCAGTTTCAACAACGTGGAGGTCCTCTGAGACCTCGAAGGGCAATTTCAGAGGAATGGTAAAGATGAGAGCCTGATGGGGTGTGTTCAGGAGAAAATGAACTGACAGTAAGTGAAGGCTGGGAGTGTATAGCATCCCTCTGTGACATTTTGCTGTGACAGGGCAAAGAACTGAGGCGGTAAAGGAGAGAGCTGAGAGGTAAATAGAGAGCCTGTGTCTCTTCTGTTGGCTTCTTTGTAAGGCGAGACATCCTAGGCGGTGTTTGGATGGTGACAGGGGTGATCCCGGAGAGAAGCATATGGATGATGCGGTAGAGTGGCAGAGACCTCGTCACGAAGACCTTGAGCAGCAGGCAAGGGGTTTGGAACCTAGGGCAGCTAGATTCTAGGAATCTCGGAAGAAGGGGTCGGCCACTGAGAGTGGCTGAGACACGATGTCCCTTTCAAGAAGTAGAGGGGAGAGAGCTTGGGGACACGTGTTCAGAGTTTCTTAAATATGCTGAAGGGAAGAAAAGGTTTGTCCCCATGCCAGAGTTCCTGTGTTCTCAGTAGCTTCTGAAGCTGAGGGTCTGTTGGGAGGGGAGGGATGGCAGGGTGCATGGAGGTGTGAAGGTTTGAGGAACCCAGGAAGAAAGATGGTGTGGAGACTGGGTGAGCAAATGAGCAAACAGACTAGAGAAACGGAGAGGATGACCAGGCAGAGCTGGGTGCCCATCAGAGTCCTAAAAAGAAGACACGGCGTTCTCTCAAGACCATTGGCAAGGTGTATCATCTATGAAGAAGTACATTCAGAGATTAAACGCCGACAACTTATATACATCGTGGTGCAATGATAATGAATATTCACTAGGTGCAGTTGGCGTGCATTATTTCATATAATCCTTTCAAATTCATGAGATGGATACTATTACAGTCTTCACTTACAAATGAGGTGACTGAGACTTGGAGAAGTGAATTGAGCTACAGAGAGTCCCCTGGCAGGGAACGTGGACAGGCAGGGTAGAAATGGTCTCCTCGGTGACAGAGGTTTGCCCTGCATCTCCCTGCTGCATCCTAGAGCACAGCGAGGCTGTTGACGGGTGAGGCCTGCACATAGATGGGAACACACATATGTAGTACTTTTCTGTTATTAAAAATCTCAGCTGTGTACCACAAATTGGCATTAGGGGAAGAGAAGGGCTTGGGTTTGGTTCTTGTGTGTTTCACTCTGCCAGCAGTGATCTGGAACCAGGGGTCATCAGGAAATGGGAGGCGGCCGGCTGGGCCCTTGGAACTGCTTTTGCACGGGGCATCCTTCACAGACACACACCCGGCCTCTGTCACGATGAAAAGCCTTTCTCTCGTTTCTCCTTGTAATCCATCCGCTGCCTCGGAGAGCCCCGATTTCTCAGGGGAATGTCCCAGATCTGCTTGGTGTCCCTGAGAGCAGAGTTCCCATGCGTTGCAAGAAGCTGTGCAAGGTATTTACAAAAGGCAGGAAGAAATATGGAACCTCTTCATCCGGTGGGGAAATTTAGGGATACCCGTGACTCCGGCAGGTGGCAGGGGTGAGGGTGGGAGTGATCCCTGAGACCCTGGAGGGCCGAGGGGTCCTCGGGGCTGTGCAGCTGTGAACTGGCTCTCCAGACCTCCCACGCCCTGCCCACCATCTGTGCAGTGCAGGGCCCGTGGAGTCCCAGGGGGCCGTGCAAAATACTGCCCTGGGGTCTCTGATCCCTCCCTGAGCCAGGCTTGCCAGCCTGAGGATGGAAAGTAAGCAAGAAAAGGTGAATAAGAGATAAGTCTTCGTTTGTTTACTCTGCATTCTAATAATTGGCTGATTATGTTCCATTTTCATTTGGTTTCACTGACAATCAGATAGAGAGCTGTAATACCCACTCACACCTTGTAATTACCATTAATTTCTTCCCTTTTCTCTGCGCAAAGTCAGGACGAAGTTGGCAGAGAAGCCATGAGAAGTTGAATCAGGCTGAAGTCAAATGCATATGCATGAGGCTGGACCAGCCTGGCTCTGAGGAGATGCTTGGAGATGGGGGTGAGGGAAGGGGAGGATTGGAAGAAGGCTGAAAGGTTGTAAGATGGAAAGAGGGGGAAATACCTTGAATTGGAGACAAAGGCAAAGGGAGGAAATTGTTGAAGTCAGCACAACAGACTTGCAAGCTTAATTACCATAATGATGTAAAACAGCCCAATCAGCAATCTGGGGCTAATCTTTCATGTATTACAGGTCTCTCCTTCGTAGAGTTTCACAGCTTAAATGCATTTTTAATGAAGATATTCGAGGCAAGCAGATAATTTCCCCGTCTTTACAGGAGGGAATCAGAGCACGTTAAATCGGCTGTTCCTCTTGCCTGTCGCTGTCTAAAGGCCTTGCTCTGTCTGGCATGTGGGAGCAGATCCCCTTCCAGAACAGATCGTTCAGCTCTCCCACCACTCCTTCCAGAGGCGGCTGGGGAAGGCGCGGCCAGGACCGACATCGGGCCTCTGCTCTGCCTTACTGGGTGCTGACGGATGTCTGCATCTCCTCCCAGGGGAGGAGAGAAGCGACTCCAGGGCCCCCCACCAGCCCCTGTGTTATGCTGACGGTCTAGATGCCACTAGAGATCACTGGAACGGGAGGCTTGCACTGAAAAACGCATGTGAAGCACCTACCTGTGACCCTGATAGCTTTGCATGTCAGCTTGGGCAAAAGAGCGGTCCGAAGCAGCAGCCCTGACCCCTTTCCAGCCCGTGCAGCTGGGTCATCCCAGTATCCAGGGGCTCATGGCTCACAGTAAGTTTAAGTGACCTGAAATTTGATTGATTTGACGAGTGTAGGCTTTTTTATTCAATGTTTAATGCTGTTTGGTCCAGAAGCGTAAAAGGTCTGGGCTGAACATATGTGCTAAGTATCTGCAATAGGACCCCCTCAGAAGGGCAGGTCGGGGGAAGAGAGAGGGGAAGGAACTCACCAGCTACAGATCGTGAATGTCCCGGTAAGGCAGGGACAGGCCAAAAAGGAGCTCTTTATAATTCGGGGAAAGCTTTAACTGGCCTATTGTTAGCCTTACCTCCTTTCACCAACTGGTCTGAGATAGAACTTTAACTGTTTAGATGTATATAGTGAGTTCAGCAGAGCTTCTGGAACCCTGCCCCATCCCCACCCCGCCATAGCCCATTAAACTCCCTGGTTTCCAAGGAACTCACCCCAGTGAATTAGTGTAGGGCAAAGGAGAGTGCAACACTGGACAACATGTTCTCAAACCAGACCCTATGTGTGTATGTATGTATCTATCTATCATCTATCTATCTGCCTATCTATCTTTTGATCATCTATTCATCTACCTATCTATCTAAACATCTAACATCTATCATCTATCGATCTATCATCTATCTACAGTATTTATCTACCTATCTACCATCTAACATTTATCATCTATCTATCTAATCTAACATCTATCTATCATCTATCTATCTATCTATCTCTCATTTTTTAAGTCTTTTGCTTCCTTGAAGTAGGAGCTTAAATGTCTGGCTAGGTATTTGTAAGACACTGGATGACCTGATTAGATTCAACCTCACATATCCATAAGTGGAATAAGAAATGCTTTGCTTCTTTTCTCACTTTTGTGGTTCACGGCAATGACGACAAGGAAGGTAGTACAGAACTTGCATGTGAAAGCAGGGTCCTCACTATCTAGAGGTTAATGGTCCTGCCTATTATTGGCCCCTGAGAACTCAAGACAGCAGGAAGGAAATTCATACTCCACACTTCCTTTTCCTTATTTCTTCCTTTGTTTGATTCATCTGTTTATTCAGGTTTTCCTGTGTGCAGGCTGTGTGTAAGACCCCCTAACATTTCCAGAGGTGGGGAGGCCAACAGGGATATCCCTGGTATGAGAAGAGGAGTGTAAGCATTCAGAATAATCCCCACACTCCGCAGGCTGTGGGTTAACAAAGGGCATTAAAGGAAGTGGGACCCTGTTCTTCCTCTAGACCATTATGAACAGCACAGCAGGCTGCAGTTACAAGACATGCTATGTTATGTAAGTTGTTTGGTCGGTTATTTGGAAATTAAAATACATTTAACATAACTCACTGATGATGTCCCTTATTATATTTCTTGAGGAAAGTATAGATAATTAAAAGAAGAAAAGTACAACTCATTCATCCCATGACTCGAACTAATCTCTGGTATCTTAATTACAAACATACATATATTGTGTCTTCTTAGCAAAAATGGAGAATATCATGTACAACTGTTTGTAACCCGCTTTTTCACTTTATAGAACATATATATTTGGAGGTCATTTAAATATCCTTCTACCAAGTAATTTGCAATGGGTAGTTCACCATATGCTGTACTGTATTTCATTTAATTAATTCCTAAGTATTTTTTTCTGCAAGAAACAGCCTTATGACTAACATCAAATTACAATTTTGCATATCCAAAAGCCTACTCAACACATAAATAGCTGGAATATACATTTGTAATGAAAGTTTCAGAATTTTTTTTCAAATGCATATTTTAAAGCATTCTTATTGATTACGTTATTCTACAAATATTGGTTTTGTGCCTACCACTGCCCTGTTATTCTGGGAATGTCATAAATAAGTAGAGTGGGAAAGTCTCTGTTCTCTAAATCACTTAATAACTTCGTTTTGTCCAAATATAACTTTCTCATTATTTTTCTTTCTTCTAAGAGATAAAAAGTTTTCAAGATTAATCTGAAATGTATCATATGGGCCTGTTTTAGTATGGCAAAGCTTCAAGTACATGTCTGTACTGTTTTTATCACTCCTTAATACAGTACATCTCTCTTTCTCTGTCTCTGTCTCTTTAAATACCTGTCATGCTTATAATTGCCTTTTTAATGCCTGTTTCTCTTCTGGGGGTCAGGGACCTGCTTATCTTTTTCACCCTTGTCTTTTTGGTGTTTCTGATAGTGTCTGGCACATGATAGGCACCTAGTAAATATTTGTTGAGTTAATGGATGAATGAATGAACCAGCGCCAGTTTGTCAATTTGTTTTAGCAAAATATCATACACACGCTGTGTCAGTGTGGGTGACATTAGTCTTCATCCACAAAACTACCACTTTTGTTTTCTCTAACGTTTTCATTGTCCTGCCCTCCTTAATTTTCTTAAGAGCCCTTTCCCTCCTCTGACAAAGTACATCAGCTTTTTTTTGTTTGTTTATTAGTTTTACTTTATAGTTTCATTTTACTTCAATAGACAGTAGAATAAAAGTTCAAAAGGAACACAGTGAAAATAGTGAAACGACTGTCTCCCACCTCTGTCTTTCAGCAACCTAGTTCCTGGAGACAATCTATGTTCCTAGTTTTTGGTCTGGCGTGTATTACCAGGGATATTTTAGTCCTAGAGAAAAATATATATCTTTCTTTTTATATGCCCAAATGGTAGCATGCTATATAACACTCTTCTTTCTTATCAGTTCTTCGATTTGGATATTTTCTATTGGCCTATATTCTATTTTGCTAATTCTGTGCCAACCACCATTAAGTCCATCTATTGTATTAATGATTTTGGATATTGTATCTTTCAGTCTTAGAATTTCCATGTGATATTTTTCTAATGGAGCAAAATACTTTGTTAAAATTCTCAATTCTTGCACCTATTTTATCCAGTTTTCTATATTTTCTTTACTGTGCTAGCCATAGTTATTTAAACTCTTTGTTTGCTAATGCCAATATAAGTATTCTCTGTAGGTCTGTTTCTATGCCTTCTTCTTTTCTCTATTGATTATCAGTCATGTTTTCTTGCCTCTAATGATTTTGTGCTGAATAACTGACATGACACATAAAGGAACTATGGAGGCTGCAGATGTCATTTTCCTCTAGAGGAGTTTTCTATATCCTCTGTTATGCATGAAATATCTGGCATTAGACATATATCTATTGTATATAATATATATGATATGTGAAAAGGTGAGGACATATGAGTGATAGTAAAGAGAAAAAAAGATAATAGAAATAGACCTATATATGATTTAGTAGACAAGTATTTTTAAATAACTGTGATTAACATGTGTATAGTCAGTGCTTTACAGAGAAACAGAAACAATATGATGTGTATCATCATATATATGTGTATATATATATATATATATATATATATATATATATATATATATATGAGAGAGAAAGAGAGAGAGAGAGAGATTCATTTTAATAAATTGGCTCACGCAATTATGGAGGCTGGCTAGTACAAAATCTGCAGGGTAGGCAGGAAGACTAGACACTCAGAGAAGAGCCGGTGTTACAATTCAAGTGCAAAGGTCATCAGTCACAGAGTTCCCTCTGGCTTGGGGGAGGTGAGTTTTTTGTTCTATTCTGACCTTCAACTGATTGGATGAAGCCCACTTACATGATGGAGGGCAATCTGCTTTAGTCAAAGTCCACTGATTTTAATGTTAATCTTATCCAAAACACACCCCCATAGAAACATCCAGAATGTTTGACCAAATAACTGCACATTATGGCCCAGCCAAGTTGACATAAAATTAACCAACACATGTTTAAGAGTTAGATTAAACAGATGAAAGGATGGAGAAGTTCAATGGAAAACTAAATCCATAAAATGAATCAAGGACCTTGAGGAAGATGTGTTATTGAAGGGCACCACAAGACTGCACATAATTTCACTTGGCTAGCGCCCCAGCTTCCTGTGCCGCCCGAGGACACAGCAGATATCTCACAGTGAAAGCTAGCCATGCGTTCCAGGTGCCTGAAGGTTTCAGTTTGTCACTCCAGCCTTACATTACCAGTAAAAGCTTTGTTGAGTCTCTTTTTTTTGCATAAAGTTCTGCCTGAACCAAACCCAATTTCCAGCCCAGTTGCGGGTGGGGATAGCGAGGAGACAGAAGCTGATGATCCCCTGAATGGTCTTTCCTTTCTGGAATTGAGCTTATCTAGTCTTTATGTCTGCAGCTCTCTGATTACCTTTAAAAATGTTATTTTTGTAATTTATACAGCTTTTAAAATTATATTAGGAAGAACATTAGTCCATTATGACTATTATATTATACACAGAAACAGAAGTTTTATGCATTTTTTATTCATCTAGTTTAACGATTCTTGAATATGACTGCTCTTCAAAACCATGTCCATGAAACATATGAAAAATGCAAGGGGCTTCACATACTAAATTTACCCAATTTAGAGTCCTCAGCTTACCTGACCAATGACTTACTATTTCCAACTTCTTTTCTCTATATGCATCCATTTCATGTATAAATTCATATCCTGTCTTACCTACTCTCTTTTCCCTACATCCACATTCTGTGGGCTGCTCTAGCAACAAAGGAGAGAGCCAAAATGTATTTACTGTTGCATTTCACCCGTGCTTTATGTTCCCCACAATTTTGATGCACAAATCAATGCTTTCTTATTTCCAACTTGGCTCTGTTTCTTAGTCCCTTCCTTTCCCTTGTCCATTTATCTAACAAACATTTATGAATACTTTTTACAAATGTCCTGGACGATTGGTTTAAGGGAACAAAATAATAATAAGACATGTAACTCAGTCTAGCTTAGGAGATGGCTGTTTAACTAGTGATCGCAAAATAGAGTGTTAAAATAGAGTGCTAGTTGGATGTATAAGATAGAACAGCAATGCAGGAGAACATGATAAATCTAGCCATGGGTGAAGATGGGAAATGAGAGGAAAGTTTTGCAGAGAATGCATGTTTTTAGATTGATTTTGGTGTTATTTTCCCAGGCTCAGAGTTTTTATAGTTTTCATCTGTTAATGTTTGGGTCCTTGGCCCTCTTCTCCTAGTTCTCAGCATGGCCCAAACCTGCTAAAGGGGCTCCAATAATCATGAAATAGCTATTCTCAAGTTGATGCTTTCTTAATATAAAATGCCTCTTTCTACCTCTTCAGAAATTACTTTAGGATGAGTTTCTCTCTTGTACCGCTATGTTATGGTCACTATTTCATCATGTCTTGGTGATACTTAAATTATTTTAGTTTAACTCTTTAGAGTAAATTTTAAAGTTCATTTTGTGTTTTACAAATACTCCCCACATTGATATATAGACTTCAGTAGCCATAAGTATTTTCTCCTGATAATTACTAGGCACTTCTTTTCTTACAATTTTTTTTTGTTAGATTGCACCTATCTTCTAAAAATATAGTTATATCTAATTTCACCACTGCCTTTGCCCCTGAAATTTAAATTCGAAGCCCTCCTGGTAAAGCTGAGTTGTCTCCTGCCAGATTCAGTATTGTATTTCAGGGAATTATGAGATATTCTCTGCCCTTGTCATGGGATCACCTCTGTGAGAGCATAGGCATCTTTCCAGAAAAAGCAAATGTTATTTTCCTTTAGTATCATCTACCTATCCAGCTGTCTGCTCTACAAATCCTATTTTCTTTTCTAAAGACAAAAATAAAGAAGAGATGAAAATACTACCTGTGGTCCCAAGTCCTTCAGTTTCCTACCAAGGACTTCAGGGCCAATTAAGAGACAAAGTAAGTTTCTTTGGAATTCTCCATTAATAAAATTATATATACTGGCCTCTACTGGCTTGGTGGATTTGGGTTTTAGATAAACATTATTTTTTTATAGTGAGTCATCTTCAGAAGCAAAGCAATAGCCCAGCTCCCACCCCCACCCCGGTCATCTGAAACTTCCATTGTATGATGACATGATATTTTTTTCTTTAAGATTGACCATTACATCAAGCCACAGATCAATCATAGCCGCCACACAGAGAAAATTACCATTTGGCAACATCCATCATCTTTACAAGTGGTACCCACATCTTACACCACCTGAGCCAGTATCCACTGTTGCTTATTCCCATCTTCAGTGAGTTTGCAAGTCAACTAAAGGGTCTTAGTCCCTTTATTGGGAGAGAACAGGAGCACAGAAATATGTTTGTGAGGGGAAACGATTTCTTTCCAATCCCGGAGTCTCTTGATGCCAGATCCCTACTCACCTATGATTTTTATAACATCAATAAAGAACTGAAACTCTCCTACTTTATTTGTTGACTCACTACACCGATCTACCCCAGTCCCACTGATTTTGAAAAAGAGGGCTATGGCTCTGGAGGGAGGAGATTGTATCTGAGGATGAAGGAAAATGCAGGCTATGTATTTGTGTTCTATCTGGGTCGTGGAAATGCTATAATGCAGTCTCACAATGGACCAAAAACTCTCTCAAGGCTCTTGAACTCACTTTGTGATTTTTAGTTTTCTTCATCTCCTATGAGTGGTACCCTTGCTCCCTGAACACCAGGCACCAGGTTTCTCTTCCTGTTGTAAATAAGAAGTCTTATCTGCAGTTGGAGGTAAATGCACATAGCTCTTATTTGAAAGTTAAGCCGTGAGAACTGAATGAGAAATGATAGAATGCGCAGTGACTAAATACATGTGACGGTAGAAGTGTGTGAACAAATAGGAAAATCATTGGTCAGATTCCTGAGAAAAGTGAGCAATCTATGGCCTGTGGGCCAAATCCTGCCCACTCCCTGTTTTTGTATCACACATGAGTAAAGAATGTTTTTTTACATTGGTAAAGGATTGAAAACAAATCAAAAGAAGAAGGATACTTCATAATACATGAAAATCATATGAAATTCATATTTCAGTGTCTGTAAATAAAATGTGATTGATACATGCACATTCATTTATATTGTCTATGGATGCTTTCAAATGGCAGAATGGAGTGTCTGCAGCACAGATCATATGTTCTGCAAAGCCTAAAGACTTATATATGGCCCTTTCTGTAAACAGTTTGCCAAGCCCTGCTCTAGAGTAGAACTGACCTAGGAGAGACTGCTTGTCTGTGGTCATGTTAAGTCATAATACCATGAAGATTGAATCAATACCATCCTGTGTGATTTCTCATGATGTTTGGAAACCCTCTGGATCCTTAGTCCAATGTCTCTCATTTGACAGTGCAGCTCTCCCAAACATTTTCATTCTCCTCCAGATTCCATGCTCCCTGGCCACCCTTCATACTCTTACCAGCTGACCTCATTTGCTACTCCTCAGAGAGGACAATTAGGCCATCAGGTGTGACCTAACTCAAGCTGCTTCTTCCTCTCCTTCTTTTATTTGCATCTAGTACCCATCTTGTCTTCCTTCCATACATCTTAGGTGAGCATTTAAGACATATCCCTTTACTTACATATATTTCTTTCTCCTCCAGGATTATATTCCATCAAATATTGTTTTCCTCCTCTAGACATTCCACGCTCAACTATGTCACAACATAGAAACATATAAACATGTATTGTCAACTCCGTGTCTTCCTTTAACCACCGTCATCTCTCTCATTCTCCTCACAACTAAGCTACTGGAAAGAGGGCCCTAAATTTCACTCTTCTTAACCATCCCCTATTCAACCTGTGAAATCTTAGAGAGACATGAAAAAACATGAAATATTTGGGGGAAAAGAATCTAAAATAAGGGCAAGAGTCAGGTTTAAAAGGACCTTAAATTTCATTGCTAAGGACTTTGAACTTGATCCTAAGAGTGAAGAGAGTCATTGGAACATTTCAATCTTCATCTCTTATCTATTTTTTTTTCTGATGGATTCCATGTTTGTGTACCCTCCTCATATCCTCACATACTTCATAAGAAGTCCCTTTCATCTGAAGTGTAATACAGGATCCTGCAAATACTCAGTGGACCAAGAGGTCAAGATGATGAGCCTTGTATTCTCCTAGAATGACTTGAAAATCCTGGTGGGTCATCAAAAGGAAAGACATAATCTGATAGGATGTTTTAGAAAAATGACTCATGAGAGAATGAGGCATAAATTTAATGTGGTGAACCTGGAAGCAAAGAGATAAGTGAGGAAACTATTAATAGAGTCCAGCTGGACAGTAATGATAGCTTGGGTCAAGGGCTTCTGCTTACAGCAGAGGGTTTTATGAGAGTCACTAAAATCAGGCAAGAAATGAAACTGAGCACCCTGGGGAACGATGCCTTTTTTAAGTTCACAGTAAAGGCTTCACAGTGATTCAGTATAACCTTTTCACTTCTAAAGGTGCACATTCCATTCAGTTCGGAACATATATGAGTAACTCTGTGGTCTTGTAGGCAGTGTCTTCAGCTCCTTCCGCATTACTGCAGTGGGAATCCTTGCCTCTTGTGGAGCTGTGGCCACAAGGATCCTCTATTCCACTGGGTTCTGAAGTCTAAAACGCTGATTTTCCCGTAATGCCCCATAGCAAGTTCCCATCATGATAAACTCCATCAGGGCAGGCAGCAGATCCAACTCATCACTCTCCAGTGCCTGGTACACATCTCTCCGGGGCCTAGCATCACTTGGTACGTAGTAAACATTCAAAAATATTTTGAATGAGTCAGTGAACAAAGGAAGCTGTGAACTTGGAAATGACTGTGGTCATTTATCTAACATGGATTAATTATCAATTAAACAGGTACTTGGTAGTCAGAACTGTCCTTACACTGTGATTTGACTTGCTAACTTGCTGTTTTTAGCAGGTTTAAAGTCCAGTTTGTGGAGGGGACTACCAGAGATGCAATGCTAATACAGCGGAGACATTCTTTGAAAGGGTGTTATTGGTTCACATAAAGCAAGTACCTACTTCAGAGGAGGGAGGGAATGCTGGCTTCCAGAATGCGATTATGTTTAAGGTGAAGCTGAGGACAAATGTGAATTAGCCACGGGAAGGTAGGATGGGGGAGAGCAATGAAAGAGGGGAAGCACAATGAAAGAGGGGAAGCCATAGAGAAAACGGGGGCAGTTAGCAAGTGTAAGTATTAATAGTTCATTGTTGCTGGAAGGAAGGTTTCAAAGGTGAGAGATGAAGCTGGAGAAGAAACAGATCATGAAAACTTTCTATACTGAGGTGTTTGGACTTGATACTGAGGACCCACAGTGGTGAAGCTTTAAAGAGGTTCCCTCCGATTCAGACAGGCTTCAGGTAAGAGTGAGGTTTAAGATAAGGATCCAGAAGAGAAGGGAGAGCTCCTACTGCAGGCTGTGGTACTGTGATACTGATGGTGTGAGCTTCTGATGATGGTAGTCGGATTTTTAGTGTATAATATGCAGTAAAGTGATTATGGCATGCGGTTAGTGTCTATCAATGTACTGATAATTCTGTAGAATTAAAGAAGCTTTTATAGGTTCACCTGGTAAATCCATCAAGTCTCTTAATAATCTTTCTATGGGAAAATATGTTCAAGAGTTCTAATTACCGCCTTAAGAATGGATTTCAGAAATGGTAGCATGTAATTGTAATTCAGAATTCACGCACTATTTCTAGGTATGTTATAGGCTTAAAAAATAAATATACAGATGGGCATGATCTTTGAACTCTATAAAGTCAGAACCAATATTTCCTTAAGACATCAACAAAATGCACAGTTATCTAAAATGAACCATATATCAAATCACAGAAATTAAATCCGAGAGCAATGAAATTATAAAAAAAGAGAATCAATATGAGTCAAAAAGGGAATATTTTATTGATTTTCATAAAAGTTTTATATTAACTTGAGAGTTTATATCTTACATAGAACAGCTTAGTATTTTCAGGGAGGTCTCATTTATTAAATGACAGGCAACTTCTAATTATAGAGCTTCCTTGAAGATTGAATCTATCTTGCTTCCAACAAACATTTTTTGAGCATATACTATGTGCAAATCACTATATTAAGTGCTAGAGAAACATAGAAAAGTATTAGTGAAAATGGACTACTGCCCTCAAGAAAAATTTAAGTTAGTGAGGGAGCTATACTCAAAAAGATAACTGTAACACAGTCTTTGTAATAACAGAATAGGAAATGAATGAGTGATAAAATAGTCAATATCATTGTAGTTGTGAGGAGTGAGCAATTAAATTTGGCTTGAAGTGGAATATTAGTTGACTTCTAAATCTTGGGTTTACTTTTAATAGTCAGAGGAAAGGAGGGAGACCATCTGGTTTTCTACTTCATCATGCTGTTGAAATGATACTCTGGAACAATTCTAATAACCCACTAACTGCTGGCTCTAATGATCTTTCCTCAGATTTCAGTTCATACCCTTTCTGCAGAATTTGATTTTAAAAGTTCCTCCCTCCCTGGCTTCTGTGATGTTAATTTTCTGAGTGCCAATGGAATGCTGTATTTTTTGGTTGGATTTTTTCCGCCTGTACAGTGGTCAGGACCATTTAGTGCAGCAGATTTGTATTATGGCTTATTCCTTTTCTTGACTTCTGCAGCTCAGGTTGACCTCCCAGACACAGGTAGTAAAACTGAGGAAACTGACCTGCAATTTGCAATGGCCTGTCCTGCTAGGGTGCTGGAGGATGGAGCAGAGCAGTGGTCCTCCGTCCTGGCTGCTCAGGGGAATGGCACAAATTCAGATATGCTTCGTCCCAATCCCCTTCACTTATTGCGATTCCGAATCCATAAGGCTGAGTTAAAAGGGCCACCAGTGAAGATGATGTACAGCTAGCAATGAAAAATGTTAGGGTCAGTTTGGGGATCCATTCTAGTGCAGGTATTCTTTGCTGAAAACCAGTACATCTAAGTTGAAGAAATGAACTAATAAAATGTAGAAGAGATGGCAACATCACTGCATATATAATATAAGCATCAGCAACTAATTGTTCTGCGATTATGTTCCTTTAGTCCTGTGACCAGGTTGACGCTTTCCTCCACCTGCGTGCCGATAGACTGTCTTACTCTTAAAACCCATGGGTTCTTGTTGTGATGCTTGTAAAATAGGATATGACTGTGCTGCCATCTCTGAGTTTGAACCCTTGGTGGGCACTGACCTTTCCAGCCTCTGAGTCATTAAAGCTCTTATTAATTTCCTGTAGGGATGCTGGCACTCCGAGACAGTGGAGTGGTGGGAGTTCATTAACATGTAGGGCTCTAATTAGCTGGCACAGGATTTGTTTCTGTCTTCATTCCAATATCTACTGAAGCTATAAATATAGACATATAAGAACAAACATAAAACCGTAACTGGAAGAAAGAGGTGTTGACATGTCCAGGGCAGATCTTTAAATCAAAATAACCACCCTGTTTTTTCCCCTCACACTCACCAGGGGCCTAATCAGGCTTTTCTAGAAAACTGCATGTGGATGGGATGGATGGCACAGAGTGGGAGAAAGTCTGAGGGGGTCTAGATCAGCGCTGGAAAGAATTACTGATTGGTTTATATTGTGAAGTCCTTTCTGAACCTGCAGTTCTGTGAATAGCAAGTCTAAGGAGAGGTGAAAAGACCTGAAGTTCCTAGGTGCTGAAAATAGGAGGAAGAAAATGTAATAATTGTCATTGTGTCTGGGTAGGATTTTAATAGAATAATGACCACATTCTCTGTTTCCCAAACTAGAGAGGAAATGCATTTAGATTACAGCTGGGAGCAGTCTGATTGCCTAATTAATATTTGGGGGGTCGTTACAAGATACTAAACCTCGTTCAAAGAGTTGGTAGGTAGTTAGTACACAACTCTTGGAGGTACCTAAAACCGTGCCAGATGTTGCTATGGAATCCCTTCCCACTGATGCCAGATCGATCAGTTGAGGTTCCAGGAAGTACTCTGAAGATTTTTAATTGCTGGACTGAATTCCCAAGTAGGCTACATAATTCCCTCCCCACTCAAGGTCTTTATAAACAAGAAAGAAGTCTATCCAACTGAGGTTAAGGATCTGGCTTGCTGAGATGAATAACTGGCTCTATAGAGTCAACCCCTAGGAAGGGTGGCCCTCCATCACCAGATGCTATGCATTTGAGGTACCAGGGGCAGACATTCTGAAAGTCCAGCCACCCAGTTCTACATTCAGCGTTGCTCTCTGGTCTTTTCTTCCGACCTGAGTCCAGACATGCTGGTGTTCAGAAATCTCCATTGCTAGAGCCCTTCCTTTCTTTCCACACCTGGATCCACCTGGGCAAGGTTTCCTGGGAGTGGGAATTCTGAATATCTAACAGAAAGGGTTCCCAGGGCAAAACGATTCTTGAGATCTGACCTGCCATTGTCCTTCCATGACTTCCTGATTTCTCTTCCTTCACGTCCGGCAGCCTACACAAAGGAATGGCCTTCAGAAGCCCATCTGAGAAAACGGAGGTGAGGGCTGTGTGCCTGCTACCACAGCTGAAAGAACTCAGCGCTAGAAGAGCTGGCTTCTTGGCCAGAGTCACTGTGCATTAAATGGGGATGAATTTGCACCACTCAGAGACCAGTTTTCATAGAATTTAACTATAAATCATAAACAGATACCCAGAGATGGCATTTTCTTTAATTAAAGTTTTTATTTTTTAAGATGACATTTTAAATAAATGGGCTATCAGTGTATTAACCCTAGGGAACATTTAGAAACATAATATTAAAATGTTGTTAAGATTTACAATCTGTAGCAAGGAAAACTGAAAAAAAAAAAATAGGAATAAACTCACATGAACTTAAATGAAATAATCCTGGTAAAGCATTTAGGGCAGCGCCCGGCGCACAGTGAGTATGACATACGTGTTAATTGTTGCAGGCACCTGCTTTGTCCAAATGAGGTTCCTAAGTCCCCCCTGGACCATGGGGTTGGAGTGGGTGACTAGTGCTGGGTTACCGGGTCCCTTCACACGCATGCTTTTCCCCCTCCCCCTACCTCATTTGGATATTTACTGCCTGTTAACAACACAACCAGTGGACCTGGGAAAATGACTGATTAGTCATTTTTGTGGCTTCTTAGCTTCAGTGAATAGTTTAGTAAAGAAAATGGTTAACATTATTGACTAACATCATTTTAGCGCTCATTTTTGCTTCTTCTGTGTTTCCTTTTAAATCCCAAGAGTGAGTACCACTTCCTCTTTAAGCTCTCTGGAGAGCTTCTTCTGGTGTGGCCTTCCCGAGGCTGCCAGTTGGTGGCGCGGGCAAAGCGAGACTTTTCTCTTTGGACTTCTGGAAGAATGAGGTATTGGCAGCTGAATTATATTCATAACTGAAATGGTGCACTTTGGACAGCTCAGTACCCTGGTTTGGCCAGAGGCCCTGGCATCTCTCAGAGACCTTCTCAACGCAGGATCGAAAGCGTATTAATAGGATAATCAATGACATGTTAGTGGGTGTTAGGAGAGTTCCTTTCGGCTCTGTGTTTCTGTGTGCTTCGCCAAGAGAAATTCTGTGCATCCCAAATTGCTTCAAATCTCTTTCAATAATTATTCAGCAGCAAGTGTGCTGAAACAGAGAACAAAGTAAGAAAAGAAGACGATCATGCCATTCACCGTCCTGTCTGGTTTTTACTGACTAGTGAAGTGCATACGTTGTTGCTTGGGTTTTACCGAAATAAGGATAGTAAGATCACAAACTTATCATCAAAATTCTTTGAAAAAAAAAGTGGTAACCTTCAGGATCCAGCCTCCAGTTTTACCACATGTGTCATGATCCCATCACCGTTCTTGGTCATCTCCATTGTATTTGTTTATTTTTATATATATTTATTGGTCTCTTCAAATGTCTTTCCTCTTGGCCTGCTGAACGCCCACTCACATTTCACGTCCAGACAGCAAGGAGGGATTCCTCATCCACGCGTCCACGGTGCCATTATAGCACCTCATCCCGCTAGAGTCGGAGCATGACTCACCTTCCTGTGAGAAGCATCTCACCTTCTTGTAAACGTCTCTGTAGGTGTCTGTCTACCTTCTCTGAGTTGTGAACCTCTTTAGGTAGAGAACTTCATTTGGCTTGTTACTGTACTAAAATTCCAACTGAGGCTTTGGAATTTATTCGGACTTATTTTATGGCCAAGAAGATGGTCTATTTGGTGAACATGCCACATACACTTGAAGAGAAAGCATATTCTGCTGCTGTTGGGTGTAGTGTTTGTAAACGTCAATTAGATCAAGTTGCTTGTCCTTTATACTCCATTTCCTTCCTCATTTTTGCCTACTCTTTTGTAGTGATTACCAAGTGAGTAGAATTAAAACATTCAATTTTAGTTGTGCATTTGTTCATTTCTCCCTTTCAATTTTGTCAGTTTTTCCTTTATGTATTTATTTAAATACTCTGGTATTGGATGAATTGCTATTGACAGTTGGGGTGCCCCCCAGGTAAGTTGCTCTTTTTATCATATAATATGTCTTATGATTTCTTGTAACATACTTTTTTCTGATGTCGATTTGTACAACAGTGATAGAGCCACATCAGCCTTCTTATGCTTATTTCTGCATGACATCTCTTCTTCATCCACTTACTTTCAACTTGCCTATATCTTTCTATTTAAAAATGCATATTTTTGGCTTATAATTGGCTTTGCTTTTCTATTCATTCTGATAATCTCTGCCTTATAATTGAGATTTTTTAATCCATTTATATTTGCTGTAATTATTGTTGGGGTTCAACTTAAGTCTACCCTTCTGCTATTTGTTTTTCATCTGTACATTCTCTTTTGTTCTGTTTTCTACTTTTTTCTTTCCAAGCCTTCTTTTATGTTAATTCAGTACTTTTAGAGTTTCAATTTATTTCTTCTGTTAACTTCTTAGCTATACCTCTTTTTGTTATTATTTATTATTGTCCTTCTTTTACTTTAAACATTTGGTGGTTTTGAAAGCACATTATGAGAAGTAAGCAAACATGGTCCTTTATGTCTGCTTACACATTTGTCCTTTCTGGTGCTCTTTATTCCCACCTGCAAATCCGAGCTTCCCTCTGAGCTTCCAGCTGGTATCCTTTTCCTTTGAATTGAAAAATATCTTCTAACACTTATTGTAGGGCAAGTCTTCTGGCAACAATTTTTTTGACTTTTCATTTATAGAAAAGGTCTTAATTCACTCTAGCTTGTGGACTGTTCGCTAGACATGGGATTCTGGGTAGACGTTTCCCTTCTGTTTAGCGACTTGGAGAGTTCATGCCACTGTCTTCCATACACTGGTTTTCTAATAAGTCAGAGTATTTTTATCATTCTTACCTGTATTCAATGTTTTTATTTATTTATTTATTTATTTTGGTTTTCAGCAGTTTGACTATGATCTGTCTAGTGTGGTTGTTTTTACATTTGTCCTTTTTGGATGCTTGCTGCACTTTTTTTTTTTTTTTTAACATCTTTATTGAAGTATAATTGCTTTACAATGGTGTGTTAGTTTCTGCTTTAAAACAAAGTGAATCAGTTATACATATACATATGTTCCCATATCTCTTCCCTCTTGCATCTCCCTCCCTCCCACCCTCCCTATCCCACCCCTCTAGGTGGTCACAAAGCACCGAGCTGATCTCCCTGTGCTATGCGGCTGCTTCCCACTAGCTATCTATTTTACATTTGGTGGTGTATATATGTCCATGACACTCTCTCACCCTGTCACATCTCACCCCTCCCCCTCCCCATATCCTCAAGTCCATTCTTTAGTAGGTCTGTGTCTTTATTCCCATCTTGCCACTAGGTTCTTCATGACCTTTTTTTTTTTTCCCTTAGATTCCATATATATGTGTTAGCATACTGTATTTATTTTTCTCTTTCTGACTTACTTCACTCTGTATGACAGACTCTAACTCCATCCACCTCATTACAAATACCTCCATTTCATTTCTTTTTATGGCTGAGTAATATTCCATTGTATATATGTGCCACATCTTCTTTATCCATTCATCCGATGATGGACACTTAGGTTGCTTCCATATCCTGGCTATTGTAAATAGAGCTGCAATGAACATTTTGGTACATGACTCTTTTTGAATTATGGTTTTCTCAGGGTATATGCCCAGTAGTGGGATTGCTGGGTCGTATGGTAGTTCTATTTTTAGTTTTTTGAGGAACCTCCATACTGTTCTCCATAGTGGCTGTATCAATTTACATTCCCACCAACAGTGCAAGAGTGTTCCCTTTTCTCCACACCCTCTCCAGCATTTATTATTTGTAGATTTTCTGATGATGCCCATTCTGACCAGTGTGAGATGATACCTCATTGTAGTTTTGATTTTCATTTCTCTAATGAACAGTGGTGTTGAGCATCCTTTCATGTGTTTGTTGGCAATCTGTATATCTTCTTTGGAGAAATATCTATTTAGGTCTTCTGCTCATTTTTGGATTGGGTTGTTCGTTTTTTTGTTATTGAGCTGCATGAGCTGCTTGTAAATCTTAGAGATTAATCCTTTGTCAGTTGCTTCATTTGCAAATATTTTCTCCCATTCTGAGGGTTGTCTTTTGGTCTTGTTTATGGTTTCCTTTGCTGTGCAAAAGCTTTTAAGTGTCATTAGGTCCCATTTGTTTATTTGTGTTTTTATTTCCATTTCTCTAGGAGCTGGGTCAAAAAGGATCTGGCTGTGATGTATGTCATAGAGTGTTCTGCCTATGTTTTCCTCTAAGAGTTTGATAGTGTCTGGCTTTACACTTAGGTCTTTAATCCATTTTGAGTTTATTTTTGTGTATGGTGTCAGGGAGTGTTCTAATTTCATACTTTTACATGTACCTGTCCAATTTTCCCAGCACCACTTATTGAAGAGGCTGTTTTTTCTCCACTGTATACGGTTGCCTCCTTTATCAAAGATAAGGTGACCATATGTGCGTGGGTTTATCTCTGGGCTTTCTATCCTGTTCCATTGATCTATATTTCTGTTTTTGTGCCAGTACCAAACTGTCTTGATTACTGTAGCTTTGTAATATAGTCTGAAGTCAGGGAGCCTGATTCCTCCAGCTCCATTTTTCGTTCTCAAGATTGCTTTGGCTATTCGGGGTCTTTTGTGTCTCCATACAAATTGTGAAATTTTTTGTTCTACTTCTGTGAAAAATGCCAGTGGTAGTTTGATAGGGATTGCTTTGAATCTGTAGATTGCTTTGGGTAGTAGAGTCATTTTCACAATGTTGATTCTTCCAATCCAAGAACATGGTATATCTCTCCATCTATTTGTATCATCTTTAATTTCTTTCATCAGTGTCCTATAATTTTCTGCATACAGGTCTTTTGTCTCCTTAGGTAGGTTTATTCCTAGATATTTTATTCTTTTTGTTGCAGTTGTAAATGGGAGTGTTTTCTTAATTTCACTTTCAGATTTTTCATCATTAGTATATAGGAATGCAAGAGATTTCTGTGCATTAATTTTGTATCCTGCTACTTTACCAAATTCATTGATTAGCTCTAGTAGTTTTCTGGTGGCAGTTTTAGGATTCTCTATGTATAGTATCATGTCATCTGCAAACAGCGACAGCTTTACTTCTTCTTTTCCGATTTGGATTCCTTTTATTTCTTTGTCTTCTCTGATTGCTGTGGCTAACACTTCCAAAACTATGTTGAATAATAGTGGTGAGAGTGGGCAACCTTGTCTTGTTCCTGATCTTAGTGGAAATGCTTTCAGTTTTTCACCATTGAGGACAATGTTGGCTGTGGGTTTGTCATATATGGCCTTTATTATGTTGAGGAAAGTTCCCTCTATGCCTACTTTCTGCAGGGCTTTTATCATAAATGGGTGCTGAATTTTGTCGAAAGCTTTCTCTGCATCTATTGAGATGATCATATGGTTTTTCTCCTTCAATTTGTTAATATGGTGTATCACGTTGATTGATTTGCGTATATTGAAGAATCCTTGCATTCCTGGAATAAACCCCACTTGATCATGGTGTATAATCCTTTTAATGTGCTGTTGGATTCTGTTTGCTAGTATTTTGTTGAGGATTTTTGCATCTATGTTCATCAGTGATATTGGCCTGTAGTTTTCTTTCTTTGTGACATCTTTGTCTGGTTTTGGTATCAGGGTGATGGTGGCCTCGTAGAATGAGTTGGGGAGTGTTCCTCCCTCTGCAATATTTTGGAAGAGTTTGAGAAGGATAGGTGTTAGCTCTTCTCTAAATGTTTGATAGAATTCGCCAGTGAAGCCATCTGGTCCTGGGCTTTTGTTTGTTGGAAGATTTTTAATCACAGTTTCAATTTCAGTGCTTGTGATTGGTCTGTTCATATTTTCTATTTCTTCCTGGTTCAGTCTCTGTAGGTTGTGCATTGCTAAGAATCTGTCCATTTCTTCCAAGTTGTCCATTTTATTGGCATAGAGTTGCTTGTAGTAATCTCTCATGATCTTTTGTATTTCTGCAGTGTCAGTGGTTACTTCTCCTTTTTCATTTCTAATTCTATTGATTTGAGTCTTCTCCCTTTTTCTCTTGATGAATCTGGCTAATGGTTTATCAATTTTGTTTATCTTCTCGAAGAACCAGCTTTTAGTTTCATTGATTTTTGCTATTGTTTCCTTCATTTCTTTTTCATTTATTTGTGATCTGATCTTTATGATTTCTTTCCTTCTGCTAGCTTTGGGGTTTTTTTGCTCTTCTTTCTCTACTTGCTTTAGGTGCAAGGTTAGGTTGTTTATTCGAGATGTTTCCTGTTTCTTGATGTAGGCTTGTATTGCTATAAACTTCCCTCTTAGAGCTGCTTTTGCTGCATCCCATAGGTTTTGGGTCATCGTGTCTCCATTATCATTTGTTTCTAGGTATTTTTTGATTTCCCCTTTCAGTGATCACTTCGTTATTAAGTAGTATATTGTGTAGCCTCCATGTGTTTGTATTTTTTACAGATCTTTTCCTGTAATTGATATCTAGTCTCATAGCGTTGTGGTCGGAAAAGATACTTGATACGATTTCAATTTTCTTAAATTTACCAAGGCTTGATTTGTGACCCAAGATATGATCTATCCTGGAGAACGTTCCATGAGCACTTGAGAAAAATGTGTATTCTGTTGCTTTTGGGTGGAATGTCCTATAAATATCAATTAAGTCCATCTTGTTTAATGTATCATTTAAAGCTTGTGTTTCCTTATTTATTTTCATTTTGGATGATCTGTCCATTGGTGAAAGTGGGGTGTTAAAGTCCCCTACTATGATTGTGTTACTGTCGATTTCCCCTTTTATGGCTGTTAGTATTTGCCTTATGTATTGAGGTGCTCCTATGTTGGGTGCATAAATATTTACAATTGTTATACCTTCCTCTTGGATCGATCCCTTGATCATTATATAGTGTCCTTCTTTGTCTCTTGTAATAGTCTTTATTTTAAAGTCTATTTTGTCTGATATGAGATTTGCTACTCCAGCTTTCTTTTCATTTCCATTTGCGTGGAGTATCTTTTTCCATCCCCTCACTTTCAGTCTGTATGTGTCTCTAGGTCTGAAGTGGGTCTCTTGTAGACAGCATATATATGGGTCTTGTTTTTGTATCCATTCAGCCAGTCTGTGTCTTTTGGTAGGAGCATTTAATCCATTTACATTTAAGGTAATTATTGATATCTATGTTCCTATTCCCATTTTCTTAAATGTTTTGGGTTTGTTATTGTAGGTGTTTTCCTTCTCTTGTGTTTCTTGCCTAGAGAAGTTCCTTTAGCATTTGTTGTAAAGCTGGTTTGGTGGTGCTGAACTCTCTCAGCTTTTGCTTGTCTGTAAAGGTTTTAATTTCTCCATCAAATCTGAATGAGATCCTTGCTGGGTAGAGTAACCTTGGTTGTAGGTTTTTCTCCTTCATGACTTTAAGTATATCCTGCCACTCCCTTCTGGCTTGCAGAGTTTCTGCTGAAAGATCAGCTGTTAACCTTATGGGGATTCCCTTGTGTGTTATTTGTTGTTTTTCCTTTGCTGCTTTTAATATGTTTTCTTTATATTTAATTTTTGATAGTTTGATTAATATGTGTCTTGGCCTGTTTCCCCTTGGATTTATCCTGTATGGGACTCTCTGTGCTTCCAGGACTTGATTAACTATTTCCTTTCCCATATTAGGGAAGTTTTCAACTATAATCTCTTCAAATATTTTCTCAGTCCCTTTCTTTTTCTCTTCTTCTTCTGGGACCCCTATAATTCGAATGTTGGTGCGTTTAATGTTGTCCCAGAGGTCTCTGAGACTGCCCTCAGTTCTTTTCATTCTTTTTTCTTTATTCTGCTCTGCAGTAGTTATTTCCACTATTTTATCTTCCAGGTCACTTATCCGTCCTTCTGCCTCAGTTATTCTGCTATTGATCCCGTCTAGAGTATTTTTAATTTCATTTATTGTGTTTTTCATCGTTGCTTGGTTCCTCTTTAGTTCTTCTACATCCTTGTTAAATGTTTCTTGCATTTTGTCTATTCTATTTCCAAGATTTTGGATCATCTTTACTATCATTATTCTGAATTCTTTTTCAGGTAGACTGCCTATTTCCTCCTCATTTGTTAGGTCTCGTGTGTTTTGACCCTGCTCCTTCACCTGCTGTGTGTTTTTTTGTCATCTCATTTTGCTTATCTTACTGTGTTTGGGATCTCCTTTTCGCAGGCTGCAGGTTCATAGTTCCCGTTGTTTTTGGTATCTGTCCCCAGTGGCTAAGGTTGGTTCAGTGGGTTGTGTAGGCTTCCTGGTGGAGGGGACTAGTGCCTGTGTTCTGGTGGATGAGGTTGGATCTTGTCTTTCTGGTGGGCACGTCCACGTCTGGTGGTGTGTTTTGGGGTGTCTGTGGCCTTATTATGATTTTAGGTAGCCTCTCTGCTAATGGATGGGGCTGTGTTCCTGTCTTGCTAGTTGTTTGGTATAGGGTGTCCAGCACTGTAGCTTGCTGGCCGTTGAGTGAAGCTGGGTCTTGATGTTGAGATGGAGATCTCTGAGAAATTTTCGCCGTTTGGTATTACGTGGAGCTGGGAGTTCTCTTGTGGACCAGTGTCCTGAAGTTGGCTCTCCCACCTCAGAGGCACAGCCCTGATGCCTGGCTGGAGCACCAACAGCCTTTCATCCACACAGCTCAGAATATAAGGGAGAAAAATATAGAAAGAAAGAAAGAAAGAAAGAGGATAAAATAAAATAAAATAAAGCTATTATAATAAAAAATAAGAAAAAAATTATTAAGACAAAATTTATTAAGAAAAAAAAATTTTAATTTTTTAAAATAAAAAATATGAAAAAACTTAGTAAAAAATTTTTTTAATTTCTAAAAATAGAAAATAAGGAAAAAATTATTAAGAAAACATATATTAGGGAAAAAAATTTTTTTAAGTAAAAAAAAACAAACAAACAAAAAAAAACGGACAGACCTAACCCTAGGATTAATGGTGAAAGCAAAGCTATACACACAAAATCTCACCCAGAAGCATACACATATACACTCACAAAAAAAGGAAAAGGGGAAAAATTAATATATCCTGCTCCCAAAGTCTACCTCCTGAATTTGGGATGATTCGTTGTCTATTCAGGTATTCAACAGATGCAGGCACATCAAGTTGTTTGTGGAGCTTTAATCCGCTGCTCCTGAGGCTGCTGGGAGGGATTTCCCTTTCTCTTCTTTGTTCGCACAGCTCCCGGGGTTCAGCTTTGGATGTGGCCCCGCCTCTGCATGTAGGTCGCCTGAGGGCCGTCTGTTCCCCGCCCAGACAGGACGGGGTTAAAGGAGCCGCTGCTTCGGGGGCTCTGGCTCACTCAGGCGGGGGGAGGGAGCGGTACGGAGGAGGCGGGGCGAGCCTGCGGCGTCAGAGGCGTCGTGACGTTGCAGCAGCCCGAGGCGTGCCGTGCGTTCTCCCGGGGAAGTTGTCCCCGGATCACGGGAGTCTGGCCGTGGCGGGCTGCACCGGCTCCCGGGAGGGGCGGTGTGGAGAGTGACCTGTGCTCGCACACAGGCTTCTTGGTGGCGGCAGCAGCAGCCTTAGCGTCTCATGCCCGTCTCTGGAGTCCGCGCTGACAACCGCGGCTCGCGCCCGTCTCTGGAGCTCGTTTAGGCGGCCGCTCTGACTCCCCTCTCCTCGCACACCAGGAAACAAAGAGGTAAGAAAAAGTCTCTTGCCTCTTCGGCAGCTGCAGACCTTTTCCCGGACTCCCTCCCGGCTAGCTGTGGTGCGCTAACCCCTTCAGGCTGTGTTCACGCCGCCAACCCCAGTCCTCTCCCTGCGATCCGACTGAAGCCCGAGCCTCAGCTCCCAGCCCCGCCCGCCCCGGCGGGGGAGCAGACAAGCCTCTTGGGCTGGTGAGTGCTGCTCGGCGCCGAGCCTCCGTGCGGGAATCTCTCCGTTTTTCCCTCTGCGCCCCTGTTGCTGTGGTATCCGCGCTGATGGCCGCGGCTCGCACCCATCTCTGGAGCTCGTTTAGGCGGCGCTCTGAATCCCCTCTCCTTGCGCGCTGCGAAACAAAGAGGCAAGAAAAAGTCTCTTGCCTCTTCGGCAGCTGCAGACTTCTTCGCGGACTCCCTCCGGGCTAGCACCGAAGCCCGAGCCTCAGCTCCCAGCCCCGCCCGCCCCGGCGGGGGAGCAGACAAGCCTCTCGGGCTGGTGAGTGCTGCTGGGCGCCGAGCCTCCGTGCGGGAATCTCTCCGCTTTGCGTTCCGCACCGCACCCCTGTGGCTGCGCTCTCCTCCGCGGCTCCGAAGCTCCCCCCTCCGCCCCCCGCAGTCTCCGCCCGCGAAGGGGCTCCTAGTGCGTGGAAACCTTTCCTCCTTCACGGCTCCCTCCCACTGGTGCAGGTCCCGTCCCTATTCTTTTGTCTCTGTTGTTTCTTTTTTCTTTTGCCCTACCCAAGTACGTGGGGATTTTCTTGCCTTTTGGGAGGTCTGACGTCTTCTGCCAGCGTTCAGTGGGTGTTCTGTGGGAGCAGTTCCACGTGTAGATGTATTTCTACTGTATCTGTGGGAAGGAAGGTGATCTCCGCGTCTTACTCTTCCGCCATCTTGTCCCTACCTCCTTGCTGTACTTCTTGAATCTATATATTGGCGGGGATTTTAAAATATATTTTGAGAAGTTCTCTGCCATGATATTTTTAAACATTTGCCCACTATCACTGTCTTCTTTTTTGGGACACTGATTACACCTAAATTAGCCTATTTAATAGTGTTCTCTGTATCCCAGAAGCTCTATTTACTTTTATTAATACGTATTTCTAAATTTCTGTTCTTAAAATCAGATAATTTCTATTTATCAGACCAACGATTCACTGACTTTTGCTTGCCATCTGGAATCTGGTATTGAGTCCATCTAGTGAGTTTTTCATTTTGGTGGTAACTTCTTAGTGTTAGAATGTCCATTTTGCTCCTTTTTTTTTTTAATAGTTTCCATTTGTACATTGAGATTCTCTGTCTGCTTACTCATTTAGACCATGTTTTCCTATAATTTTGTGAACACATTTTGTCTAATTCTGTGAATATATTTATAAGAGCTGCTTTAAATATGGCTGATGAGCCCAACATCTGGATATCTTGAATTCAGTTTTTTTTTTTTAATTCTTAAGTATAGATCACTTTTTTTTTTTTCCTGCTTTTTAATGCCTATTGATTTAACATTGGAATAATGGCTAATACATTGTAGAGTCTCTAGATTCTGTAACCTTGCTCTGAAGACTATTAATTCTTGTTTTGGCAGGCAGTTCATTCACTGGATGATCACACTGGTATAATTTGCCAAGACTCAACCTCCAAACTCTGAGTCCACTTTGGACCTTGCTAGGGCTTAATTTTAGGCTTTGCTGAAAGGGCTGAGGGTTGGTCATGTATATGTGGTCCCTCCTCCTCAGGGCAACCTTTTGCTGTCTTGGCTGGAGCCTGGTGTATTAAGGAGTGCTAATTATTCTGGCAGGGTCCAAACTCCATGGTCCCTGGGCACTGCTCTTCCCCCAGCAGTGCCCGTGTTACCCATGTTCTATTCTTAAGTCTGCTGCAGCTGCTATCCACAGACCTCTGGCTCTCTTTCTCAGTGGAGGGTCCCCTCAGCCACAAACTTGTAAGGGACTCCCAGAGACACTTCTGAGGCTCCCTTTTTGCACAATTTTCTCCTTTTCAATTTCCCACCCTGTAGACCCCAGCATCTCCAGCTGCCCCGAACTGTGATCTCTGCCACCTCGGCTCAGCAGGAACAGGGTTCTCTGTTGTGACACTGTCTTTATGCAATGAGCTTGGGAAATTGCCTTGAGATAGAAACCTGGCCGCCTTTGGGACTCACCCCCTCTCAGCCCTCTCAGCAGTCTTATGCTGCCTGTTCTTCATTGTCTAAAAACAGCTGTGTCATGTATTTTATAGCTGTTTATAGCCATAGGGCTTGTCTAATACAGTGACTCCACTGTGGCTGGAAGTAGAACTTAATTGTATAATCTGTAACAAGTATCCTTATTAGGAATGGTAATTTTTCTTCTTAATAAACATACTAAGTAACAACAGTTAGTAGTTAACATGGTTTACTGTATGCAAAGGCATTAGTTTGAATGCCTGACCTCTTAAACTCATTTAATCCCTACTGCAGCTCTCTCGGTTAGGTAATATTATCGTCCCTATTTCTAAGCAAAGAAAATGAAGCACAGATATATTAAATAAACTGCCAAAATTCATACATTTTCAAAATTATTGAGTCACTCCCCTGGTTTTAGCTCCTGTACCTTAACAACTGTACATTTTGTCTCCTGGTAGAAAGTGGGTCATGACTAAACAGGGGAAAAGGATCATAATGAGAAGCACATTCAAATTCATGAATAGAGGGGTGAGTATTATTAGTTGAATCATAGCAAGTTTGAGCTTAGGGCTTTAGCTAATCCTACCACGTGCTGCCACTTTTACCCCATCTTACCATTTTGTTCTGTGTCCACCACTGAGGACCACACACACCCAGAAAAAGTGCATGGAGTAATAGTGAGACTCATTTGTATTCCTGCCCACACTCTCTCTCATTGCTTTTCTTTTTCTTAGTGTAGATGTGGGCTCGTAAATGTGCCACCCAAAGAAACTCGTTTAAAATGTAAACCTTTGGGTGGAAAAATATGTTAGATTGGTCATTTGATCTATCTGGGATAAGTGTTAAAACACATGTGCATTGATTTTTCTTTGAGGAGCGTATTTCTAAGGGTAATTTAATAGTAGTATTGAGCATAGCTTTTACTGGTGGGAAGGAGGAGGGGAGAACAGATGAAGAAAGGGAGCTACTAATGGCATTTTCCTAATGCAATTGCTTAGGTCAGTGGAAAGCTGTCACAGCTTAATGCACTTGCTGTTTGAGGATGTTATCATGTACAGGATCAAGCTAGTGCAAAACATGAAAACAACAGCGGCTTGTTAGAGGGGGAGCTTGTTAAATACCTTCTATCCAGCAGTTATGATCATTTGCAGAGAGAAGTTATGGTTCGTATTCTTCCACCTTTATTTCTAAGTCATGTCTAAGTGCTAGGAAGAAAAAGCATTTAACTATCAAAAGAAAGTAGGAGATGGCACAATAAATTGCTTCAGAGACCACTCTCTTCCCTTCCCATCCACCTGTGGAGGGCAGACTTTATTTCTAGAGGGAATTGAGGGATTTGGCTCTAATTGTTTCTGGAACCAGGAGAACGTTTAATTTCTGAAGAGTCTTTGATCTGACGTACTGCTGTAGTATTCGGGACAGGAAGGTACACCCTTTGTTGAAACCGCATCTTCTGGTGTTGAGAATAATCCAATTCTGGGATGTATCCTAAATTCATATTTATTTTCTGCCATTGGTTCTTATGATGTTCAGGGTATACGGTTCAGAAAATCGCTCTAATGGGGAGATAATAATTAAGGTTTTGTAATTGGATCACGAAGGTTTTAGAAGTCATTTCTAAGAAATCCGTAAGGATCAGTTCTTCGTACATTCCTTGAACAAAGGTGCACTGCCTACAGAAGGCTAGTGAGCACAGATCATATTGAGGAGGTAAGGGGCTGACTCGTGATGAAGCTGGAGAGGCAACAAAAGGACCTTGCAAACAAGACTTTAGATTTAACTTCACATACAATAGGAGGGTGATGGAGGGGTGGGTGGTGAGGAGAGACATGCTCTTCTTTACAAACTAAAGATCACTCTGGGTTCTGAGTACAGAATGGACTTTGAGCAAGAGAGGGAGGAAGGAAGGGTTAAGATGTCAGAGAAGGTGGAGATTTGGACTAGTGAAGGTGCAGTTAAGTGGACCTATTCCAGATATAAATCTGAGTCAGAAGTGAAAAGATTCTCTGATGGTCACGGGGGAAAAGGAATAATCAAAAATGGCTTCTAGGATTTTGGCTTGACTTTGGTGATTGGTGGTGCTATTTATTGACATGGTGAAGGCTGGGTTCAGGGCAGCAGGGATGGTGGTGGTGAGGAGATAGGCTTGGACACAGAGAAATCAAGGGTAGAATTGGGGAAATGTTACTTTTAAAGTGCCTTTGAACAAAGAAGGGGAGTTTCCAAAGTTGGAAATTTGATTCAGAGCAAAATGTAATTGATTTGAGGGCAGGGAGTACTGGGTGGCACGTAAGAACACACCATAAATATTCCCTGAAATAGTGAGTCCAGAGCTGAGACAAGAGGCTGGGACCTGAATGTGAGTGACATCAGCATGTATTCTAAACACAGGAAAAAGGAAGCTCAAGATAAGAGAAAATTATCTATTTGTCTCTGTTCCTTCCCTTTAAAAAGCAGTTTCAAATTATAATCTCAGAGCTTTCTTAAATGCTCATATTCAATGCAATTGATTTATTTGGATTAGGAAATTTCCTAGAATTTTAAAAAGAAACAACTTAATTAGTGTTCCTCTGGTTGTACTAGGGATTGGTTATACATCATTCTGGTGTATAGTGAGAGTAGAGAGAACTGGCATTCTCGTTCTGGAAGACCTAATGTTCTCTACAAGCGTGAATCGTTAGGTTAGGAGTTTTCTCAGTTCTGGTATTAAAAAAAAGATCAAGTGGAAATCTTTGTCAAAAATCTTTCTAAAGCAGGACTATCAGTTAGTTCTTTAAAAAGTTAAACAAATTGACAAAACTTTAGCTAGACTGATCAAGAGAAAAAAAGAGAAGACTCAAATTACTAAAATCAGAAATGAAAAAGTGTACATTACTACAGACCTTACAGTAATAAAAAGGAGTATAAGGGAATATAATAAACAATTGTATGTCTACAAATGAGATAACTTAGATTAAGTGGGAAAATTCTTAGAAAGGAACACTCTGCTAAAACTGACTCAAGAAGAAATTGAAAATCTGAGTAAACCTATGACAAGTAAATAAATGTAATTTTTAATGAAAACAACTATCCACAGAGAAACTCTAAGGCCCAGATGGCTTTACTGGTGAATTATACCACACATTTAAAGAAGAAATAACATCATTTCTTCACAAACTTTTCCAAAAAATGGAAGATCAGGGAATACTATTCAACTTATTCTGTGACACCATTATTTTTCTAATACCAAAATCAGAGACATCATATGCAAAAAAGTTACAGGACAATATGTCTTAGAATATAGATTCAAAAATCCTCAACAAAATACAAGGAAACCAGATACAATGATATATAAAAAGGATATACCATGACCAAGAAAGTAAAGTTTGTTTAACAGCTGAGGATCAATTAATACAATCCATCATATTAATGGAATAATGGGCAAAAACTACATGGACATCTTATTGATACAGAAAAACATTTGACAAAATCCAACATCGCTTTTTGATAAAAACACTGAAATAATTAGAATAGAAGGGAACATACTCAATTTGTTAAAAGACATCTACAAAAAACTATAGCTTATATCATACTGAATGATGAAAGGCTGGAGGCTTTTCCTGTTAATCAAAAACAAGACAAGTCTGTCCACTCTCACCTCTTCTACTCAACATTGTACTGTGGGTTCTGGCTAAGGAAGTTCATCAAGAAAAACAAATACAGACATTCAGATTAGAAAGTAATAAGAATGAACTCTTTGGAAAAAGCATGATCCTTAGAAAATCCTAAGGAACCCACTAAAAACTCTATTATAACTACTGTATAGCAGGATAAATCAATATATAAAAACATCAACATACACTATCAATGAACAATTCAAAAATGAAATTAAAGAAAACAGTTCCATATCTAGTAACATCAAAAAATTAAATATTTAGGAAAAAATTAAAAAGTACAAAACTTATACTCTGATAACTACAAAACATTGTCGAAAGAAATTAAAGAAGACCTAAATAAATAGAAAGATATCCAATGTTCCTGTATTTGGAGACTTAACATTGCAAAGAAGGCAGTCTTTCCCAAATTGATCAACAAATTCTAAACGATTCTTATCAAAATCCCAGCAGACTATTTTTTTAATTGGACAAGCTCAAGATAAAGTTTATATGGAAATATAAGGGATCCCAACGTAGCCAAAATAATCTTTAAAAGTAACTAAGTTGGAGAAATTACAATTCCCAATTTTGAAACTTACTCCAAAGCTGCAATAATCAAGAAAGTGTAGTACTGGCTTAAGGATAGGCAGTAGATCAATAGAATATAATTGAGAGTCCAGAAAGAGAGCATCACATTTACACTCAATTGATTTTTGACAAGGATGCCGAGACAGTTCATTGGGGGAAAGAATAATCTTTACAACAAATGGGGCTGGCACAACTGGATATGCAAATGGAAATAATGAAGTCGAAACACTTTCTCACATCACACACAACAATTAAGTAAAAATGGATCATAAACCTATATGTAGTAGCTAAAATTATAAAACTGTTAGAAGAAAATAGGGCATAAATCTTCACAACCCTGGGTAGTGAAAGAGAAATTCACTTTCTTCTCTACTTACCACTGTATTCATACCCGACACTTTCTGGAACACTCCTGACATCACATGTGTGGGTGTTTCCCATACCAACCAATTCTCCCTTACCAGCTGCATATCCTACACTTTAAATTCAATTCTGACGCTAAACTGTCTGGAATTAGTACAGACACCACAGGTTAAGGAGTCCACCCCACAAGTCTGCCCCACACTTCAGAGCCAAGTGCGAGCGGTGGGTCACCAGGTTAATCACAACTTCTGTCCAACTTAGCTACCAATTGGAGGTTCCCGTGACCCCCTCTGCAGGTTTGATCATTTCTAGAACCGCTCACAGAACTCAGGAAAACAGTTTACTTACTAGATTACCAGTTTATTAAAATGGATATGTTAAAGACTACAAAAGGAGACGTCTGGAAGGATCCCAAGAACAGGAGCTGCTGAACCCTGTACTTCAAAGATTTTATGGAGGCTTTCTTATATAGGCATGACTGATTAATTCATTAACCATTGGGTATTAATTCACCTCCAGCCCCTCTCCCCTCCCTTGAGGTAGGCAGTGGGGACTGAAAGTTCTAATCCTCTGTAATCAATGTGTTGGTTCCCCCGGTGACCAGCCCTCCATCCAGTGGTTATCTAGGGGCTTTCCAGAAATCACCTCATTAACATAAACTCAGGTGTGATTGAAAGGGGCTTGCTATGAATAACAAAGGACACTCTTTTTACCTTTATCCTCTGGAGCTATTTCAGGAGCTGGGAACAAAAACTAAGGTATAACAAAAGATGTTCTCCAGCTCTTACCACTTGGGAAATTACAAGGGTTTTAGGAGCTGTGTGCCAGGAGGAGCCATGTACGAAGAAAAAATATATATATTTCTTATTCTATCACAATATCATATGTAGACAAAACCTTCCTATATATGACACCAAAAGCACAAGTGACAAAAGAAAAAAGTAAGTTGGGTTTTTATCAACCTTATAAAGTTTTGTGCTTCAAAGGATACCATCAAGAAAGTTCAAAGAAAACCCGCAAAAAGGGAGAAAATATTTGCAAATCATAAGGTACTGATAATGAACATTTATCTAGAATATATTAAAAAACTCTTACTTCTCAATATCAATCAGACAAATAACCAATTATAAAAATGGTCAAACAACTTGAGTAGATATTTCTCCAAAGAAGATATACAGATGGCCAATAAGCTCATGAAAAGATCCTTGAGTTAGCTGTTAGGGAAGAACAAATCGAAACCACAATGAGATACCACTTCACACCCACTAAAATGACTATAATCATAAAGACAGGTCATAACAGGTGTTGGCGAGGATGTGGGGTAATTGGAACACCCATACAGTGCTGATGGTAAAGCGGTTTAACCTGTTTTGGAAAACAATCTGGCAGTTGCTCAAAAGGTTAAGCATAGAGTTACTGTATCACGTACCAATTTTACTACTAGGTATATATTTAAGAGAACCGAAAACATATATCCATACAAAAACTTGTACATTAATGTTAACAGCAACACTATTCATAATAGGCAAAAAGTGGGGCAACTTAAATGACCATCAAATGACGAATGGATAAAAAATTTGATTTAGGCATACGATTCAATATTATTTAACCATAAAAGGAAATTGAGTACTGATGCATGCTACAGCGTGGATGACCTTGAAACAGCATGATAAGTGAAAGGAACCAGTCACAAAAAAAGCCCACGTCTTTATATTATTTTATTTATTATATATAGAATATATGTAATAGAGAACGAGAGAGAGAATGAGAGAGGGAGAGAGAGAGTGAGATTTTAAGGCATTGGCTCACATAATGTCCAAACTCTGCAGGGTAGGCTGGCGGGCTGGAGACCCAGGGAAGGGTTGCATTTTGAGTCCAAAGGCTGCCTCCTGGCAGAACTGCCTCTTCTGCAGGGGAGGTCAGTCCTTGTCTTAAGGTCTCCAACTGATTGGATGAGGCCCATCATATTATGGAGGGCAATCTGCTGTATGCAAAATCTACTGATTTAAGTGTTAATCTTTTGCAAAAATTCACTTTATGAAAACATCTAGAATATTGTTTGATGAAATATCTGGTTAATGTGGCCTAGCCAAGTTGAAACATAAAATTAACTATCTCATATGTTCTCTGAGAATTTTTATGTTATTATCCATATGACTATAATTAATGAAATTGCATTTAAAAATTTCTTATACCCCCATTTATTTTGGTGTTTTTACTGTACAGGCTTTATTCTTTTTTTTTTTTTTTTTTTTTTTTTTTTTTTTTTACAGGCTTTATTCTTAAGTAAAATGTTTAATGACAGAAGTGATGGCAATCATAGTTTTCTTGTCCTTACTTTGAAAAAAAACCTTGCATTTAATATTTCACCACCATGTAGGACATTTACCGTAGATTCTTGATAGAGATGCTTTTATTGAGGGTAGAGGGTCATTTAAGGATGACTCTTTGTATTTCTAAGTGGCTAAAGTGTATTTTTATTTTTAATAAATAATTGGAATTTATTTTTATTGAATTATCTTCCTGTACCACTTGGGATTTTTATGTTTTTCTTCGATAACTATGTGAATATAGTGAAATACATAAAAAAGATTTCCCGTTATTTAATTATCTTTGCATTCCCCAAATAAAACCTCTTTTATTTATGACTGGTTTTACTTATACATGCATGCACATACATACATATTGCTGAATTTGATGCACTGATTCTCTACTTAGGATTCGTTAAGTTTTGTTTGCAAAGATGACCTATATGATTAATTTTTCTGTGTTGTCCTTCATGAGTTTGCATATCAAGCACATACTAATTAATTAGTTGTCTATTGCTGAGTATGTTACTCAGCAAAACCAAGTGTCTTAAAAGAACATAAACTTTTTTTTTAATCTCTCTAAATTTCTCTAAGTCAGAAATTGGGGAGGGACTTGGCTGGACAGTCTGGCTCGAGGCCTCTCACAAGGTTGCCGTCAGGATGTTGGCTGGGGCTGCGGTCATCTGAAGGCTCAAGTGGGCCTGGAGGGCCGCTGTCACTGCCGGCTGTGACAGTGTTAGTCTGTGTTAGCAGGGAGTGTCAGCGCCTCTCTGCACGAGCCCCTCTTCGGATGGCTCAAGTGTCCTCGTGACAGCTTTTGGCTTCCACCAGAAGAACTAATCCAAGGCCGAAAGCTCAGTGTGTTTTATGGCCTCCCTGAGAAGTCAGTGAACAGTGACCCTTCCATGCTGGTCGATTGGCCACAGACCAGCCATGCATCATGTGGGAGGGGCCTGAGCACCGGGAGATGAGGGACCGCAGGCCATCATGGAGACTAGGTTGGTGCCGTGGTGACCCACATGCAATGCATGTGCCCCTTTCTCATCATCTGGAAGAGCTGGCATTAATGGGAGTTGTTGATGTTTGAAGAGTCCCTAAAACTCACCAGGCAAATAATCTGGTGCTTTACTGTGAAAAGGATATGTCTTTTTATTCAATGTTTTACTGCTGATAAGGCTAATCAGGTTTCAAATTTTTCCTTGAGTCAATATTGATCATGTAATATTTACATAAAATTTGCTTATTATATATGTTTTGCATCATAGGCATCAAACATGGTATTTTCTTATGATTTGAAAAATCAATACTGAATTTCTACTATAGACAATCTTTAGTTACTAATTTGCTTACCTTCACTTTATCTTTAGTATTGATCAGTCTTGTAAAAAGCATATCCTTTTTATTCTCTTCAAATAAATGGTTTATTTGAAGAGAATAAAAAGGATATGCCTTTTACATCAAAGCGTATGCCTTTGATCCTCTAGTTTATTACTTTTTATTATATAAATAATAATTATATAATATTTCTAGAAATATGTATTATATAGTATAATACATATAATACGATAATAATATATTAACATTATATTATATTAATAATATATTATTACAATAGTATATTAACATGATAATATTATATTATATTATATGTATAATATATGTATAATATTCATATTATGTTATAATATGATGTGTATAATATACATATAATAATATTATAATAATATATTAAATATAAATTAATATAAATATAATATATATTAGATTAAGTGACATTACATTATATATAAATAAATTCATAATATATTTATTATGTATTTATAATATGAATGACATATAAATAAATCATGTTCTTACCTTAATTTCCTTCCTTCTGCTTTCTTCAAGTTTACTATGCTATTTTTCTCCTAATTTCTTGAATTGAATATTTATCATTAATTTTCTTTCTTCTTTTCTAATGCATACATTTAAGGCTATACCTTTCATTTTATACAGTGCTCATGTAGTTTTATATGTATAATTTCTATTGTCATTTGGGCCCATGCATTTTATACCTTTTATTATAATTATTTTGACCCATAGATTATTCAAAGTTCTGTAGTATTCAAACATAAGCTTGTGGTTGATTTTCCTCACCAGTTTTTACTTATTGATTAGAAATTTTATTTCATTTTGTTTACACTATATGGTCTGTATGATAGTGATTCTGTAGTGGTTTTTGAGATTAAGCTTATGTCCTAGGACATGGTCAGTCTTTTTAAATGTGTCAGATGTGTATGAGTAAAGTAAGCAATTTCTAAACTTGGGGTGTGGGGTTTAAGATATGTTTGTTTGGTCAAATCTTCATTATATTTTGTCTGCCTGATGCAAGGGTTTCTGGGAGAGATGAACTAAAAACTCACGCTGCAGTTTTGAACTTTTTCAATTTCATCCTGCAGTTCTGCTAGGATGTACCTCATAAGGGTGCCTTGAGTTAATGAGTTAGTTACCAGACTAAATGATATGTCTGACACACAGTCAACACTCAGAAATGTTAGCTGTTTTAGCTGGTTTAGTTATTTTACTTAGATTAACATTTCTGTACCAGATTACCTTTTAAAACTTATCTGTTTCCATGCTTTAAAAAAAAAACTTTAATATCTCTTTTTCATATACATCTCTTGTAAAAGCTTATTACTGGATGTGTGTGTGGGTGTTTATGTGCATGTAAAATCTTTTTCTACTGAACATATTTAAGATCTTCTACCCAAAATTTAAATAATGTATATTCTCTTCAAGCATATCTAACACATTTTAAAATGCTAACCACATTCTAGACCACAAGGTGTTCATATATATATGTATTATTAATTATATTAAATAATAATTACTGTGAATATTTGACTGAAATTCTGAAGTTAATTGATGTCCTCCTTCTTTTCCTAAACAATAGTAGGACCACAGAATATTTCAATTCTTATCATCCTTTTCTTTTTCTTTCGTAATCAGTCCTTATTTATAGATACCAGCGTGGTTACAGATTTTTTTCTTTGATTACTGCTTCCTACATTCTATCTTGTATGTATTCTATCTACATTCTGGGTTCAATTTCCATTTTTTTAAAGTACAACATTTAGTAATGGCCTAAAAATAACAAATGTATCTGTTTTTTTTTAAGCAGCTTTTTTTGTGACGTAATTCACATACATAATTCATCTATTTAAAATTTTAAAACAATTCAATGTTTTTTTAGCCTACCCACAGTTATGTGCAACCTTTACCACAGTCAATTATAGAACAGTACCTATTAAAAAAAACCCCTATCCCTCTTTTCTCAGTCTCTCCACCATCACCCCCGCAACCCTGAACAACCGTTAATCTGTACTCTGTCTCTATAGATTTCCCTGCTCTGAATTTTGAATATGGATAGAATTGTGTAATATTATTCTATATGATATATTCTGTGTCATACAATATATAGTCTTTTGTGACTAGCTTCTTGGAGCGTATATTCAGTACTTTATTTCATTTTATAACTAAATAATAGTCCATTGTATGGATTTAAAATTTTGTTTCTCCATTCATCAGTTGATGGACATTAGGGTTGTTTCTACCTTTTCACTATTATGAATAATGCTGCCAAGAACATTCATGCACACATTTTTTTTAAATTAATTAATTAATTTATATTTATTTTTGGCTGTGTTGGGTCTTCGTTTCTGTGCGAGGGCTTTCTCCAGTTGTGGCGAGCGGGGGCTGCTCTTCATCGCGGTGCGCGGGCCTCTCACTGTCGCGGCCTCTCCCGTTGCGGAGCACAGGCTCCAGACGCACAGGCTCAGTAGTTGTGGCTCATGGGCTTAGTCGCTCCGCGGCATGTGGGATCTTCCCAGACCAGAGCTCGAACCCGTGTCCCCTGCGTAAGCAGGGAGATTCCCAACCACTGCGCCACCAGGGAAGCCCCATGCACACATTTTTGTGTGGACATATATTTTCATCTTTCTTGGATTTATATCTAAGAGTGGAATTTTGGGGTCACATGGTAACTTTATGTTTAACTCTTTAAGGGATTGCCAGAATGCTTTCCAAAGCAGTGGAATCAGTTAATGTTTCCACTAGCAGTGTATACGTGCTTCAGTTCTTTCACATGCTCTCCAACAATTGTTATTATCTTCTGATAACAGCCACCTTTACAATCGTAAAGTGGTATATCATTGTGGTTTTGACTTTCATTTCCCCGATGATTAATGATGTTTAGCATCCTTTCTAATGCTATTGGCCCGTGATATATCTTCTTTGGAGAAATGTCTATTAAAACCCTGTGCCTATTTTTTTAATTGGGTTGTCTTTTGATTATTGAGTTGTAAGTGTTCTTTGTATATTTCAGATGCAAGGTTATTATCATATATATGATTTGCAGATATTTTCTCTCATTCTGTAGGGTTTCTTTTTTCACTTTCTTGATGGTGTCCTTTGAAGTACAAAAATTTTACATTTGATAAAGTTCAATTTAGCTATTTTTTCTTTTGTTCTTTGTACTTTTGGTATCATGCCTAAAAAATCATTTGCCAAATTCAAGGTCATGAAAATATACCCTTATGTTTTCTTCTAAGAGTTTTATAGTTTTATCTCTTACATTTAGGTTTATGATCCATTTTGAGTTAATTTTTGTATATGATATGAGGTAGGAGTTCAACTTCATTATTTTTCATGTAGCTATTCAGTTTTCCCAGCACAGTTTGTTGAAAAGACTGTGATTTTCCCATGTAATGGTCTTGGCACCCTTGTGATCAGTTGACTGTAAGTGTAGGGGGTTATTTCTGTACTCCAAATTCTATTTTATATATCTATATATCTCTCCTTGTGCCAGTACTATACTCTCTTGGTTATTGCTGCTTTGTAGTTAGTTTTGAAATCGAGGAGTGTGAGCCTTCCTACTTTGTTCTTCTTCTTTTTTTTTTTTTTTAATATTGCCTGTGTCTCTTGAAATTCCATTTGTGAATTTTAGAATAACCTTTAAATTTCATCAGTTTATTCTTTGGCTGGATAATGGGAACTTTATTCAGGCTTCTCTCACGTATATAGCTCACTGACTGTAAAAATCCTAGGTTGACAATTTTGCTTTGTTTTTAAATTATCTTACTATTTTGGCAATATTATTTGATGGTTTTCTGCCCTCTGTTTTTACTGATAAGAAATCTGCTGTTATCAGTCTAACTTTTGTTCTTTTTAAGATATTTTATATTTTTTTCTCTTGCTACTTTTAAGGTAAACACCGTGTCTTTGGTGTAATGTAGTTTCATGATATATCCATGTTTAGATTTTTTTTTCTACTTGGATTGAGTATCCTTTATGGGTCTAAGGTCTCATGCTTAAATTCTGAAAATTCCTATTGGTAATATGTTTGATATTTTAATTTCATTCTTTAATGCCTTTAATATCCAGTATGATTTACTTATACTTACTGTATCTTTATCTCTTCATGATGTAGTCTAGATGAATTTCTCAAATGCATTTTCCATTTCCTTACAGTTCTCTTCAACTGTATCTAATCTGCTTAAGCACTGAGTTTTAATTTTAATGACTCTCCCTTTTTATTTCTGAAATTCCGTTGTTGCTGATGGGGATTAAAGGAACGCTGTCAGTAGCAAGACAGCCTGCTTTCAAATTCTGACTTCTTTGCTTAAAAGCTGTGTGATCTTGAGCAATATCTAATCTCTCTGTGTCCTCGTTTCCTCATTTGAAAAAAAGCGGAATAGTATCTATATCAGAGAATTGCTATAAATATTAAAATGATTAGATGAAATGCTTACCACAGTGCCTAGCATTTAATAAATGCTAAACGATTTTTTTAACAAAGCTGTCTATGTTCTTTTTAAAATAACCTGCCATTCTTCCCATTTCTTCTTTTGTTGTCTTAATTGTGTTAAACCTAACAACTGTGTTGTCTTTCATCTCTGGTTATGGTATGCCAGTACTCCCTTTTGTTTCTTCCATTGATTCATGGCAGGGTGGGTTGTTTCCTACATGGTTGTAATTTTCCCTGGTATGCTCATTTTGATGCTTCAATGAGTATTTCTTATTTTCTTGTTTCTCTGTTTCCCATGGGAGTCTCACTCATGCACCCTGGGTTGTGTCTATTCCTAAAAGACATATTTTACATTTGTTTTATGGGATCCTCAGGTGTTTCAAAGTTCCTGGACCAGAGTTCATGTGAGATTTTAGCACCATGTGATTTCAGACACTACATCTACATGTGACATGTTTTTAAGGATATGATTTCTCAGTTACTTTTACACAGAGTCCAGGGCAGACAGATTCTATTCTACTCTGGGTTCAGAGGTAGAGTTTTTTAATTCTTTTTTTTCCCTATGACATTGATGGATGTTTGAGAGTAGTATCTTCTTACAAGTCTCTGAGTTCCAGCTTCCAGTTTTATATGAACCCTTGGCCACAGCTGTTTCTGTGTAGATCCTTAAAGCTTATTGTCCAGCCCCAGTGTCAATATCTAGGCTTAATAACCTCCCACAGTATCAGCTCACTGGAGTGCTCTGGTGTTGAGTTCCCTCTTGGTTTGTTTTGCTGGGACTAGGGGATTATTTTCTCCTTTGGAATCAGGAATATATTTAATTATTTTTGTCGTACTGTGTTATATTGTATCTTGACATTTCTGTGGGTTTGCAGAAAGAGGACCCGAGTCTGTATGACCTGAGTTTGCCATGTTGCCGTCCTTTCATGTTTATGTTTCAGTTTACTGAAGTTCAGCAAACACTGGGGTGTCTGCTCAACTAGCCCTACAGCTTTTGCAACTCGTGAAATTGTTCTCCGAGGTTCAGAAGAATGGGGAAACGAAAACAAAATTCACCTGCCAGGCCCAGTGCTAGATGCTCTCCTTATCTTTTTAATAAATAATATTATGAATATTCCCACCAAGTCGGGAAACAAAGGCCCATAAAGATGAAGCCTGACTTAGACTCTGTGCTCTTCCCATTTTGTCGTTCTGTATCACCTTAGTGCAAAATGAACTCACGGTCCAAATAAGATATCTAACAATCCAACTAAACTTAAAAAGTAAAGTCTGTGATGATGTTGAAATACACATTCTTTTCCAAGCTCAGAGCCCATTCTCATTGTCCTTAAATGGTGCAGCTGGCTTTGCGTTACCTGTTGTTGTCCAGCAAGGTACAACTTTATATATACTTGTAAAAAAGGATTTACTCAATCTTTCATCTGTTCATTCATCCAGTAATTACTGAGCGTGTCTTGGCTGCTAGCAGGGGGCTAGGATTAGAGACGGCGTTGCCCTTGCCTAGGCAAGAGGGACCCCAGCCCTGAGCCCCCAACTCTGTTCCCTCTAGTTGTATCATTTCCCTTGAAGAGATGAATATATGGATCCAAGGTCACCTGGATCTTGAGGTCTCCCTTTATAAAGTACCCCAAGCACTGAGATCACAGGTTCCCCACCAAAACTATTTCCTGCCCGTCCCCCAAGGCTGTCCTTCCTAGACAGACACATCAGCCGTGTGTGCACCTCCAGGCTCAAGCAGTGATTGGTTGCAGAGCAAACCAGTCTGTGGGCAGAGCTTCTAGGTGTGGCCTCAGGTGTCCCCATACGTGCACACAGGTCCTTCTCAGATCCAGGCGAGGCAGATTAGGATCCAGTGGAGGGGGATTAGGAGAGCGCCAGGAACCAGGACAGCTCTCCTGGTGGGTCCACATTCTGGCTACGAGCCATGAGGAATTGCGAGAGTCTAAATCTGGACCTGGCCTTGGATGCCATTGTGAAGGAATATTTTTCAAGGTCTGAATATAGACTATACATTTAATTAACAATTTGATCCCTTGATTTATAACCTTAAAATATTTAGACCTGGCATGTGGACCTCCATGTGAATTCTTGCCCTGGGCTCTGCAGCTGTTAGGAGTACACAGAATTCAGTTCTAGTATCAGAAACAGACTCTTAATGAAAGCGTTAGAATAAAACGTGGTAAGTGCCATGTGGAAGCACACTCAGCAGCTCACGGGGGCACAGAGGTGGAACGCTAATTCGGCAGCAGCTTCCACATCGGGACGTTTTCCTGGAGGTGGGGTGGGGCGGGGATGAGGACCGCAGATGCAGTGGTGCAGACAACAGCCTGTCATTGGAAGCGGCGCAGGGGAAGTGAGGGGATTTCAAGGGGAGTTGCATGGCTAAGGCTAAGTACATAAGTAAGAAGTTCGGAATGAGTTAGAAGAGGAGGCTGGAGTGGGAGGTGGTTCCCCCGAGGGGCTTTGGCGGCCTTGGTCCAGTAGCTGAGCATTCCCTGTGGGCGGAGGAAGCCACTGCAGCCCCTGTGTCACCTGATGCTGTCGGGCAGCAGGAAGCAGACTCTGATGGGCAAGACCTGAGGCCGGGAGATTTGCCTAGAAAGTCGTCAGCGAGCAAGGGCGGGAGGGGATGGAGGCCTGACCTGGGGATGGAGAGGTGGGAACAGAGCTGAGAAACACAACGAGGTGACCCTGCATCACGAGCGTGCGCGTCCCTCATCGGGCTGACAGCTGTCCGTGCCCTCAGAGGTGCTCACCTTTCAGGCCGCATGGAAGTTAGAAAAAGAGAATTGACATCAGCCCCACAGAGCAGTCTACACCCTCAACTCATCAGAGCTGCTCTGAGCGTGTTGGCGGGTGCTAATCCTGCTTCTTCCGCGAACGAGACTGAACCGCTCACAGGTGCCTGAGCCTCGTGCCCTTTGGGTTTCAGGACACAGGGGCAGAATCAGAGGCCTCAAGAGGCTCGTGCCCTTTGGGCTTCAGGACACAGGGACAGAATCAGAGGCCTCAAGAGGCTCGTGCCCTTTGGGCTTCAGGACACAGGGACAGAATCAGAGGCCTCAAGAGGCTCGTGCCCTTTGGGTTTCAGGACACAGGGGCAGAATCAGAGGCCTCAAGAGGCTCCTGCCCTGGGGCATCTGCTAATGTTGGGTGAGGAAGCCATATCAGTATTTTCTTGGGCAAGAAAACATGCAAATACCGGACTATGAATTGGGAGTAAAGGGCTGGTTATCCCTCTGGATGGATCCTGACCTGGGGAAAGGCACAGGGGCCGCCTCTATTCCCTCTGACTTGGGGCCACTGCAGTCTCTGTGCCTGTGGGGCTGCTTCACCTATTGAGGGTCTCAGGTGAGAGGGGCTGGGTCAGGGCGCGCAGGGCGACAGGAGGCTGACCCCTCGGTCCCCCTCGTGCCAACACTCAGGGCGTCTCGTGGCCCCTGTGCTTGGGGTACGGGAGTGATGGAGCCGGGGACGCCCCCAGACTCTGATCGATAACCCCCCCAGTCCCCGGCAGCTCAGCCCTGAGTCCCCCCACCCCCGCCCTTATCTCCTGATCTAAATTCACAGTGCCTGCGTCATGTAAATGGCACCGTATCCAGCTGGAAATGTGAGTCCTGTCAGGAGCCCTGGGCTCCGTCATGCTTATCAGAAATACATTATCACGTGGGGATTAGACAGAGGCTGGTGCTGCTGCGCTGTCCATACCCGGCGAGAGATGAACAATGGAAATTCCACGGGCCAGAGACAAGCACAACTGGCCAGGCAGCTGGAGCCACCCTTGTGCTCAGCTCAGTGGGACACGTCCATTGCGCTCCTGCAGTGGGACACGTCCATTGCGCTCCTGCAGTGGGACACGTCCATTGCGCTCCTGGAAGGCACCCTGCTTCAGTCACCGGGGCCGTGGTTTGGGGGCCAGGGGCAGAGGTAATCCCCTCCTCTCCTCCCTCTCCTCCCTTCCATCCTGGCCTGCTTTTCTCTCCAACTTCCCATGCCCAGCAAAGGTGGCATTTAATAGAACCTATGGAACCATAACAGCAGAAGGCAAAGCTTGGACAAATGCCCAAACCCTTTCTCATGGAAATGGGTGGCTGGAGGGTGGCGGGTCAGCCGTCTCCCTCCTCTGGGGAGAGCCAGGGTGGGAACCACTAAAGAAAGGCCTTAATTATACCAAGCTTTAAATTCATCACTTTTTCTCGGACTTGAGCTGGCTTTGAAAGAGGTGGTTAAAGTTCTCAGCATGATGAAGTGTTCGCAATAAATAGATCAAAGTTTATTTTAATCCCCCCCCCCTTTTTTTAGGGTAGTGAAGACCAGAGTAGTGGAGTAAGTAGTTTTGGCAAAGAAAACAGCAATAATTGCAATAATAGCAATCATTGTCTCTTGCTCCACAGAAACAATACCCTTCATTCTTATACTGTGATTTTAAAGAAAATGCAAAGAGAAAGCCAAAGAAGATAAAGAGGCTTCCCACCATCCAGCTTTTATAACCTAGACTAGGGCTACCGGAGAGGCGGTGTTCTCTCATGGAGAGACTCGGGATCAAGGTCTGGCTTTTGTTCATGACTCATTTGCTCATTCATTCCTTTATTTAGCAAGAATGGGCGCTATTATGTGATAATGGTTGCACTGCGCACAGGAAGGGGGCATGAGTACACCCATCGCCTCGTCGCCTGCCGGGGAGCTCAGACCCCAGCAGGTGAGAGGGCATCTCAGGGAAACATGCAACACAGGCAGTATGTAGAGCAGCAGGTACACTCAGGCACAGGTGAGCTGCCCAAAGAAAGGGTAGCACAGCTGCAGTTGTGTGATTCCCCACAAGTTAATCTAGCCCAGCCCTGCTTCTCTTGTCTGCAAAATGTCGTTGTCACCAGCTCAGGGTCCATGAGAATCCCAATCCCTCCCCATAGGCTGGAGCTTTCCAACACCTCTCCGCCAATCCCAGGAAATGCTGGGTTTTGAAAACCATAAAATACCAAGTAAACATAAGGAGATGTGAATAACTATTACTATTGCACTGCCTCTACTATGTAGGTACTAATTACTGTTTTAGGGTTACGGCTATGGGGTTTTCAGGATGTCCTCACAGCAGCTGCAGGAGCTCAATCTCTTTTCTCCCTGGCCCTGGTTTGGTGTCATTTCTATGGTGGGTGACTCTGTTCTCCTCCAGTAGAACCACAATATTCAAAGGTAGCTGTCCACTCAGCCATCCAAGTTGGTCCTTGACTGAATGGCGTGTAGGGGGCTGTGTGTGGGTGAGCCTTGGATTGAAGAAGTGGAGACAGAGCTTTCCTAGCCTCTGCTGCCCACAGCAGGCCTTTCCCACTGAGGTTTTCCTGCAGATCAATGCCACATGGGGCTTCCCGCGTGGCAGAGACCAGCTCTCACATGTGCCACCGCGTTGCTCCATCAAGGCCAGGATGCCAGAATTTCTTACGGAACCAGTGAGGCCCCAGCAAACGTGAACACACCCCTGGTTGTTCCATGGCATTTAGGTTGACTGCTTTCCTGTTCTTCACATTTAGGAAGGCCTTTGAACCCTGTGGCCTTGATTGCTTGCAAGCCCACTGAGGTGTTTTACGAGGTATCAGGGGTAACCCCCAGGGATACGGCTGCTGTGGTCCAACGCAGCTACTGAAGAAGGCAGTGCTCAGACGGGTCCTTTGTGGACGACATGCCTGCGGCCGCGCCAACCCTCAACCAGACCAGGAGGGCTGACGCCACTGCTGGCTGAGTGCACGCTGGCTGCAGCTGCAGCCGCGCTTCGAGCAGCACGGAAGAGGCGTTTCAGGTTCCTTGCGTGTGTGTCGTTTCAGACTCCCTCCTTCCCTGCTGTTTTCATTCTTTCCTTCCCTCCCCATGGGAAATATTGTTCTTTCTGTTCGGTTATCAAAGTACAGTCTCTAGGGTTGGGCCTCGACGCCTCTGTGGGACCATCTGTTTCTCCTGGTCCAGAAATAGGTTGTGTTTCTCCCTTTCCCTAGGCCCCCAGCTGAGGTCAGTATCAGATTCTGTCCTCATCATCTTTCATCTAAACCAACTAGACGGATTCTGCGGTCAGGTCAGCCTCTTCTCATTTCCAACTTTTTCTGGGCACCCATTGCCTTTCGTATCTCCTTACTTCCCAATATACTGGCAGCCTGTTTTTCTGTTTTCATATTTGTTGTTTTTGCTAGGACATTGGTTCTCATATTGCGCTGGGTTTGTTAGACGCTGCCTAGACCGTGGTGGATGAGGCGGTCTTGGCCATGTCCCCCCTGAAGCCAGACATGCAATAAACCATTGCACACATAACTGCTCAGCCAGTGTATTGAGTGCTATTAAAGAAGGGACAGGATGTGGTAAACAGAACCAGAGGAAAGCCTAATCTAGATTCATAGGGTCAGAGAAAGCTTCTCCGAAGCAATGAGATCCAGCTAAGGGAACGGCATGTTCAAGACCCTGGAGAACACCTGATGTGCACAGACGTGCACACAGATGAATAAAGCCGGCGTGGCTGGCTCAGCGCGTGGAGGACAGGATGTGTGAAGGTGAGGCTACTGAAGAGTGCCAAGGCCAGGCTGGATAAAGCCCCAGAGTTAAGTCCACAGGCCTTAGTTAAGCCCCTGGTTAAGTCCACAGGCTTGATCCCAAAGGTAATGGGAAGCCATCCAGAGTTCAATCCAGGGAGTGACCTGAGAGAAAGTATCATACAATCTGGATTCAGTCAACTATCTGGGTTTGAATCACAGCTCTGCCACTTCCAAGCTGTGTGACCTTGGACCAGTTACTCAACCTCTCTGTGCTTTCATTCCTTCATCTCTGAAAAGCATGATGATGATACTTCAGAGGCTGTAGCTCTGTAGGTTAATAGATATGATATTCTTTGTGTGTGTCCTGGAGAAATTGTTGGATGACAGTGATGATGGTGATGACGATGGTATTTCAAGGAGATCTCAGTCTCTGCTGTGCGGAGGAGGTGAGATCGTAAGGGCAGGTTTGTGGGGAAGAGGGGAAGTCAGGAGACCAATTAGGGGAAGCCTGCAGACAGACGGGGTGGTCCTACATCAGAGTGGCAGTAACAGGGATGGAGAGAGACGTGCACAGATTAGAAATACATTTGGGAGGCAGACTCAGTGGACTTGGTGGATTGGATGTGACGGTGACAGTGAGGGAGCTGTTGAGGGTGATTCCCAAGTTCCTGGTGCGATTACCTGGATGGATGGAAGCCCTGTTTCCTGGAAGAAAAGTAGATTTCAGAGAAAAGAACAAGAGGTCAGTCTGGGACATATTCAGTTAGAGATGCCTTTGAAATCTTTAAGTGGAAATGTGAAGGAGCTTGTTAGATAGACAGGTCAGGCGCACAAAGAGAGTCCTGGGCTGGAGAAGCACATTTGGGTTTTTAGCAAGGACACTGGATTGGCTAAGTTCACCTATGATAAGAGTATAATCAGAGGAGCAGAGCTATAAACCAGGACGAAGTTCTAAAGAACTTTCGCATTTGGAGGCTGAGTGCAAGAGTCTGCAAGGGTAGGGATGTGTTTGGTCAGCTGTAAAGAGGCACAGAACACAGCATCACCAGGGACCGTAGGAAGCTTGGCCAGTGCTTGCAGTGTTCAGACGACTCTTAGCACAGCTGACTCATCCTCATAATGACCCTGTGGTGAGCCCAGTCTCTCCCCATTTTACTGAATTTGGCTGTGTGATTCGCCCTCAGTAAAGACGTTAAATTGTTTGTAAAAAGTATTCATGAAGTGTTTTTTGTTTGCATCCAAAAGGATTCTCATCCTTTGTTTACTATTCATAAAATAAACAAATTCTGTGGTTATGTTCATTTATTAACTAGGTGTATGTTTTTGTTTCGGATAAAGACACGTTAGCTCAGAGAAGTTGCTCACAATCATACAGCCAGTGAAACAGTGAGCATTTTCATGGCTGGCACTCGTGTTGAATTTGAAGCAATCTGTAGATAGCATAATGTAAGCTAGAGTAAATATCCCCGGTTACCGGGGAATGCTGGAGGTTTATTTTCACCTAGATCCCTTGTTCTCAAAGTCCGGTCCTCAGACCAGCAGCGTCAGTATAACCTGGGCACCTCTCAGAATTGCAAATCCCCAGGCCATGCCCCAGACCTAATGAATCAGAAACTCTGGAGTGAGGCCCAGCGACCTGTGTTTAGCAAGCCTTCCAGGTGGTCCTGATGCTGACTGACGTGGGAGGCTAGACTAGTCTGGACCAGAGGAACTTCCACTCTGCAGACTCCATCCACCCTCTCCCTCCGTAGACTCACCACACCCCATGGGACAAGCCCAGACATGCTCTGAGGAGCTTGGGATTCAAAGGCTTTAAAGCTTGTCTGTGTAATTCTACGTGGTGGGGAGCCACTTTTGAAGAATGATAGACAAACTGTTCATGTGGAAGAAGTGCAGTATGTTCGGTCTAGCAGACACTCTTGAATACCTACTGTATGCACGTCTAGTGACTAAATACAGAAACACCTATGTGTTACAACTTAAGTCCGCAAGTGATAGCACTGAAATCTGCCTCATAATAATGTGATAATGTCTGCTCCTTAATACAGCTTTCTCATAGTGATCTGAAAGTCTTTCTGAAATACTAATATTCCTGAGAGGCACAAAGGTAAACGCTATTATCTTTACCTTCCAGGTGGGTAAGAAAAGGTAAAGGAATCACACTGGGAAATGCCAGGTGTCAGAGTCAAAGCTATTCATTTTCTTCGGAAGTGACAATGAAATCACTTATTGTATTTGAGTTATCCAAACGATATCTCCGGCTTTAATATCATTTCCCCATTTCTTTTCATTTTAGTTATTACCTTAGATTTGTACTATTTTGTGCAATTTAAAATTAATTATTACATTCTAATGCCTAATTTTGGTTAGCACTTTAATTATGAGGTTATTTTAGTTTTTAGATGAGTTACAGCTGAAGTGAATGAACAGTATTTACTTTCATTAATGACAATTTTCATTACTCTTCCCTTCCATGGTCACCACATAGTGAAAGCTTTCAAAGCTAGAGGAAAAATCCAGTAAAGGAAAGATTCTGCAGGTCCTGCCGGTCTGAGGAGAGCAGACGGAGATGGAATGGGACAAATCGTGATGCTATGGGGGATGGGAGGTTTAATTGTGTTTAATATCGTTTCCAGTGTTTACATCCTCTTCCATCATCCATGTGAGCAGCGATCGCCACCCTAAACCCAGAACTCTATCAGACATGGACACTTGAGCTGGGAACCCTGTGTTTCTACAACTCCGAACTCCCCGGCTGAAATAGTTATTACAATTTCTATCAACCCACTCTATGCTTTCTTTATATGGTCAGGAACATCTGGCTATTTGAAACATTTAGATCTGAACACCCCCCCCCCCCCCATCCCTAGGTGCACGTCAGAATCATCTATGGGACTTTTCCTCAGGTTGTACCCACCTGACACACTCCACGGGAGAAGCTAAACCCTGAAGGTCAAGGCACAGGCAGGCGTGATTTGTGCTTACAGAGCAGCGGTGTGGTTCTGCGGCCAGATTTGGTCGTACTAGAATACTGACATGACCTTTCTTTTTACCCTTTAAAAAACATCCTGTATTCTGTAGCTGTTTGGTTGCTTATTATATATTTAATGGGGAATATTATATTGCGTCTGGTTTTTGTTGTTATTGTTTCATAGGAAAAAGAGGTATTTGCTCCTAATTTATGAAACGTTTCTGCAAAGTTTCTCTTTCTCTGGGCTTCTCGTATTTGAAGCCAGGACAAGCCTCCTGGATTTGCTGCTAGAAGCCTGGGTCTGCCCTGGTGAGACTGAGCACCACACGGGCCCCTCCTGTGTTAAATGGAGCCAATAGGAGCTCCTGTCCTGGGCTGCTCTGGGCAAGTAAATGAAGGAACATGTGTGAAGTGCTCTGATTGGTCCTTGGCACGCGTGGGTCAAGATGGCTTTTGTGTTGCTGTGTGGTCGTCACCATTATGACATCAGCATCAGCATAGTTATTGATGAAAATAAAATAACAAATAGTTTCTTTGGGCACGCTATAAGAAGAAATGCTTTTCTAAGCAAAGAAATTATGTGTACATTGATGTTAAGGATACGGTGTAACACACTTAAAAGAAAACAAACTTTTTAAAAGAAATTATCATTGTGGAAATAAAGAGAGCCAAGTGAGAGCAAACAAAGGCTGTTTATTCAGAGCCTGGTGTAGCGGGGGTGTCCCCTTCTATCACTTGAATTTGACGGCGACTGAAAGCAAGCAGAGGCGTGGGAAAGCCTTACGGTGGAAAAGAGGGAAGGCTTCAAACGTGCGCTGATTGGAGGCTGCTGGTGGGGCGAGGCTGCAGGTGGGCGAGCCAGAAGTGGGGCATTTATGCCATTGGTTAGGGGTACATGTTTGGTTTTCTCTGGTTGGTCCAAAGTTGGAAGCAGGAGTGAGAATTCGGGGAACTGTCAGTTATGAATCTAGTTCTGGCCACATGGGGCCGATTGCGGCAGGGGTTCCTGGCTTGTTGGCGGGGAGAGTAGTTTGACTTCTTAAGAGTCTGACTACAGCACTGTGATCCCGGGGCTGTTACTGGACAAGACAGGCTGGTTCCCCAGGCAGGTGGCTGCAGGTTGTGGGTTCTACTTTCATACACAGTCTGGATATTGTCTCCCACCATATTCAGTTAGTATGCAAATGATTTTTGCTTCACAGGCTTAACTGACCCTTAAATCAGAGTGGCTAAAACGTCTAGTTAGAAGTTCTGTAAGATAAAAAAAAAAGTAATAAAGTTGTATTGAATTTTTAAAGAAATATTCCCATAGCAGTTGCTAAATGAATAAGTGTTTCAGGTTGATTTCAGAGCTTATTTTAATGCATGGTGGTCTATCCCCCACTGGGTTTAAAGTTTTACTTAGGTTCACTTGGATTTTTAATAAATTTAGCTAACAGATCTATGTTCTTAAAGTGGGGGAATGGTGGTAAAAATAGATCATATGAAAGGATATATTTTTAGGAAATAATTTCTAATGCTTTTGGGGAATCTTGTATCTTTATTTGTTTTTCACCTAGATTTTCTGTTCAAGTTTTATGTACAGGATAATTTTATGGTTGAATTGTATTCCTGGAGAACTTGGGTAGAAAGAGAATTTCAAAATGTATTAATTGATAAGGGCTTCCCTGATGGCGCCATGTTAAGAATCTGCCTGCCAATGCAGGGGACACGGGTTCGAGCCCCGGTCCCGGAAGATCCCACATGACGCGGAGCAACTAAGCCTGTGCGCCACGACTACTAAGCCTGTGCTCTAGAGTCTGCGAGCCACAGCTACTGAGCCCGTGTGCTGCAACTACTGAAGCCCATGCACCCTAGAGCCCGTGCCCCTCAACAAGAGAAGCCACTGCAATAAGGCCACGCACCGCAACGAAGAGTAGCCCCCATTCGCCACAACTAGAGAAAGCCCACGCGCAGCAATGAAGACCCAACACAGCCAAAAATAAGTAAATAAATTTATTTTAAAAAATGTATTAATTGATAGAGATTAACTTGTTTAGGAGTAAAATTTGGCAAGATGCAAGCCACCTAGGAAAATCAAGAGTTAGTTGTTTTGATACTGTGATCCATCATGGAATTGTTATGATATGATATTTCAATGTGGCTTCTAGTGTTACAAAGTATTGCCTTTGGGGTAAGAGTCTGTTATGCATAGGGCTTAACTCCAATAAGGCAGAAGGCTTGATACGCTGAAGACGTGAAGAAGTAGGTCACGTGGAAAGTTTATGGCTCCGGTCATCATGAGGACAAACAAGGCTGGGCTTAGTGACCTGTTGTCATAGGGTATTAAGCTCTGGATTCCCCTTTCTGGCTCTGTCCCTCTAACTTGCATTATATAAGAAGGGACTTTGAGACATATGGAAAGGAAAGAGATTGCAAGGACAAATTCTTCCAAAATGCTGAAGTTGAAGATAAATGAACTTCATGTAGTAAATATGTGTACACACACACGCATGCACATACACACCAATGAAATTATTCCCTTGACCCTTTGTTTCAGCCTACCTATTATTATACAGAAAAGAAAAGAAGCATTTTTCCCCATCCTTAAGGGAAAAATCTTCAGGAGAAAGTGTTTTTTCCTTCTGAGGAGAAGCTGGGGGGAATTTGACAAGGCATTTGATCTTTATATCTCTTGAATCTCACCACTAACCGCCCCGGCCCCTCAAAAGACAAAGAGTGAAGAAGCCAGAACCGTGATCTCATGTATAAGTGATGTCACATCTTAGTCTAATTAAATGCCTTTCCAGAATTAGCACTTCTCTGGGCAACTCATTGCTGAGCACTCACGTTACTGAGAGACATCCATCCTGGAGCAGGGAGAGGAAAGATTGAACCTGTGAGAACTGCCGACAAGTCAGCCCTCATTGGCATAATCCATCTCCACTGGTGAGTATGGAGATGCCAGAAGAGGGGTTGATGGACTGGCCCGGATACCAGTGTGCAGAGCCGTCTCCATGGAAACTCGGCTGGCAACAGGGAACCAGGACTTCACAAGGAGACACACCTGCAGCTCTTAAGTCTCAGTGCGTTTATTTCCTCCCCCTTACTTCATTCACATCTTTTTATTAAATGACTCGATTTGTCACCACCAACTCTCTCAGACAGCAGCCCAAGGTTCTGATCTAAGGGAAAAATAAAACTTCCAGTTCAAAAATTTGCAGAGACGCAGAGTAGTAAGGACCTGCTATAGATGAAACTAGAGATGTGGCAGCCCTCTCTGAATTGAATGACTTAATAATTCCGGCTGTTCCTTCCCTGGAAAAAATATAGCAGAAACAGCAAGCTAACTTGACTATTTCTGTCATTTAAGTCACTGATAGAAGAAACCCTTGGACACTTCACTTGTGTGTTTGTGGTCTCTGGGGTGTGTTAAATCTGTACTGAGGGCCGGCTTAAAATTTTATTTAACCTAAAGATTATTTTCCTGCTGGTTTCAAACAGATTTCCCAGATGCCTTATTTTCTGTAAAACCTTCCTGTATTATGTTCTGAAGAAATACCTGCTGCTCGAGCCCAGACCCCACTGGGGGTGAAGACCCCATGGTTACTTTCCCTGTTCTTCTTGTGCACCTTTTAGTTTTAACTTCTAAAATAATCCCAACTAGTAGATAGTACTTGATAAACTGCCTCAAATCCTTTATGTGAAGGGACAGAGCATAAATAAATAAATGGAAAGATATAAATATATTTTATATGTTTATATAAAATATGTACGGCTTGTGTATATGATTTTCCCAATGAGTCCTTGTCTATAAGCCCCATAGTCAGAAGCACCTAGAGTTGGTAGCTCTTTCCTTGTTTCCCAGCTAAGAGAATGTCATTTGCAATTAGCCAGTTATTAAGAGTTTCCAAAATTAAATAAGTTAAATGATCCAGCCCCTTCCACACTTGCCAGAATGCAGTAAAAACCAAAATGAGGCTAAACACATATGTACACACATCTTCTACATGCAGTTGGACTGCTTGTAGATTCTCATCAAAATCCTTACCTGCTTACAATCTGATACCGCTCAGGCCCATCCTGAGTCCATTAATATCTGGGACGAATGAATCTGTGGCGGACACGAATGATTTTTAATCCATATTTTTCCTGTCATTTGCTTTAAAAATCCCACAGCCTCAAGCCCTGGTTATAACACTTTTCCAGATATCAAGCTTAGAAAGGGGTATGAAAGGGGCATTTAGCAAAAAAAAATCTGAAAGGAAGGAAAACAACCCACTGTTTAGAGTGAAAACCCCCGAACGTCCTATCAAACAGCTTCTGCACTTGGTCTTTCTCCTTCTGGCACCCGCTGATCCTACTTAAACCCCCTCATTCATCAGAGCACACGCTGCTCAGGGTCTCACAGACAGTGTGGGGCAGAGATCTTACCACTAATTAACGTGGCAATCCATGAGCTCACGGCCACGGTGCCAGCGGCCTGGAGAAGCACACGCCCCTCTGTTGTTCACAGTGTTTGCTTAAGGCCTGATAATGCTTTTTGAAGAGTGTTGGGTAACAGGTTTGGGTTTTAGAAGCATTTGGACTTCTCTTGGGAAACACACACACACACACATTCTATTTTTTTCATACACCACGTGATCTACACCAGAATCAGAGCAGCAGTTACTGAATATTAAATTAAACTCCAAGAAAAAAAATAAAGAAGAAGGAAGAAGAAGAAGAAAGCAAAGCCAGCATGCATGAAAACAAGCTGAAAAGGTTAGGAGCAAAAGGAGAATCCTAGAACAGTTTCGGTCTGTTTGGAATGAATTAATCAGACCATTAAACAGATCTTTTAATCTACAACATCCCTTTCATTTCTGTACCCTGTAAAACAAAGTGATGGAAAGTTGACGGCGGGATCTGTCTTGCTCCTTATTTGTATTACACAGATGGGTGTTTGGCCTCATTAACATTCTGCTGCAGTCAAAGACCACACGTTCAGGCTGAACACTGGAGTGGGAGAGTCTGAGGGCCCTGAGGTCTCTCCCAGCTTGATATAAACCACCAAGAGGAGTCTTCCCCTTTATCTGTCTGTCTATCAATTGCCACCCATAACTTGAAGAATGTGATACAACCTCTGAAGAGCTTCTTACCCATCCCCCCAAAAATGTACCTAAGGCTATACATTCAAATTTTGAGCACAGTTTCAGGGTGTGCAGGGAACCCCAGGATCCCATCCCTGGGCTCTGAGGTTAATGGTAAGGGAAAGTCAATGTCATCTCAGTAGCCATACTAATGTTGTAGGAAAGCTATCTTCAGATCCTTTCAGTGGGATTTGGTAAATTTCAATTTAAAGAAAGATACAATTTAAGTGCAATTCACAGTGTTACTAATTGTATATCAGAATTAGATGAAAAAAAGATACAATTAAAATTCATTTCTATTTTTTACCAAAATATACACTGATGACGAAAGCCTTAAGTCCGGGACTTGGGGAGCCCAAATCTAATCCCATTCTTCTAATAACTGAGACTTTGGCGCTGGACACATGCGGTTCCTCTGGGCCGTGGTTTTCGTATCTGTGAGATTACTTGGTGGGGCTGGAGGACTGCCAAGATCCATTTCACTTTTCCTTCCCACCTTCTTATTTGCTGGGGGCGCCATAGAGAGAATCACAGTGACAGTAAAAATGGATATAGAAATAAAAGGCACAACAAAAATACAATTACCACAGTGAGACTGTAAAATTCCACAGAAGCACGAGGATACAAAATGCATCTGAAGTCTTCTTGCTGTACGAATAATTTTGTTATCTATGTAAGAGTTGCTGCTATTCATGATTTATCTTTGCACTAAATTTTAGTTCTTTGAGGTTATGATTTGCATTGGATTCTTTTTTTTTTTTTTTAATTTCCTATGTCTCTTAGTATGGTTCCTACCGCCAAGGAGATGCTCAAGAAGTATTCCTTGGATGACTTATGGATGCCTGGAAGGAAAGGTGGGAGAGGGTTGAGTGAGCTCCTATGCAGTGTGGGTATCCTGGGGCCAACAGTGGCTCCTGGAAGGCCAATTCGGTAGAGTTCTTGGAAACTGTAAGGTTTTAGTGTTTGTGATGAACACAAACAGGAATCATCTGGCAAGCAGAATGGAAAAGGACACTTCATGTAAAGCTGTAATGGTATAACATGATTCTCTCCTTGGTTTATCTAGTCACAGCCACATTTCAGTGCCACTGTTGTCCTGCTGAATCTCGCAAACAATTACTGGTCAGCCTTCCAGGAGCATACAGATGTCTCTCCTTTCAGGAAGCAGAGAGGATGGTTGGCTTAGGTCTCCCCCTGGAAGTTACTGCTCAGTCCACCCAGAGAAGAGGGATGCCAGATGGAAAGACAAGAGCTTTCTGTCCCTTGAGTAAAAACAAAAAAAGAGAAAAGGTTTATCTCATTACTTGGGAATTAAAGAACTCAGCTGGCTTCAAAGTGGTGTGCCTTTAAACATCCATCTGAAACCGTCAAGTGTGAGGCCAGATTCAGATCAGGGAGCCCCTCTTCCCAAGGAGCTTGCCCTCCTCCTCTCCCACTCTTCCCTCCCCTTTTCTGAATCTAGGAAGATTATGTGGCCGATTTATCTCCTCGGCGCTGAATTGTAAAGGGAACAGCTCACTGTGTGATCATATTATTAATATTTATACCCTATCACTGAATGTTGACAGATTAATTATGCAACGTAGTATCAAAATCAGCAGGCAGCGTGGGTGAGCGGTGGCAAAGGTCATATATTAATAACGCAGCGGGGTGGCTGGCACGTGCCCCAGGATGACTGCACGCTCCTGGAGCTGCAGGTCCCAGTCTCTCTCAGGGCAATGACCTGCTGGCTTTATTCCACGCTCCTTACAGGTCAGTGTACCATCTTTTCGGACATCCAAAACTAGTGTTCATTAAGCCTTCCTTGTATGCATTCTGGCTCCATCTCTGGGAGGTGACCACCTGAGCCAGAAAACCCGGAAACAGGGTTTTCTGAAGCATAAATGGGACCCGTGATGGAGCAGAGCCAGCTGAGGTCTGTAGGGGACACTTTCTGGACTGAGCTCTCAATGAATGGGTCTCCTTTTCTTAGAATATAAATAACCCATGGTTGATTGGTGAGTGTTGTGGCACAGGATGCTCTGCTAGGTACTTAGAGCGTACAGCACAGCAAAGTGGGTTCCATTCCTTAGGGAGCTTCTAATTCAGTTGGGAAAGCAAGGCTTCAGTTCAGCAAAGGAACATGGTCGAGGGTAATGTGAGAAGTCTTCCCGGCTTCACAGCTAATCATTGTTGCTTTGCCTGCCTGGACCGCAGGTCCCTTTGGTGATGATGTTGAATCTGCAGGACTCAATAAAGTGCAGTGGGAGGCACTTTGCTGTCCCAGACCTGGGATCCAGTGCTGTCAAATAGCTGTTTGGTCTTGGGCAGTTTGTGTAACATTCCTCAGCCATAGTCTCTGGGGAATAGATTAATAACCCCACCGGGGTTTATTATATAGGAGGTATGCATATGCATAAAGGACTTGAGCATGCTGTTAACAGCTATATCATAAAATGCTAAATAACACTATAAGACCTGTTCCTGAAAGGCACAGGATGAGGTCACCTTCAGCCTCTACTGTCTTCCGTTTTTCTGTTTTGTACTTGTTTCTCCCTGAAGAAATCTGTGTACTTAAAAGAGCAGCATACCGTGGTGAACGATTCTGCCACGTGGTACAGCCGGTGTGCCATATTCCATCTCTTTGTGGAACCACGTACCGGCAACTTTTGACAAAGGCCAAGCAGCTTTACTGTACTCCGTGGGCCTCTGCAAGATACCCAACCCCCACTGTGCGGCATTTCAGTGAATGCCGACAAGCAGCCACTTTAGCAGTGATGGGGACCTTGGTGGCAGGGTTCTCCTCACACACCACGGGAGATTCTGCAGCGGCACTTGGCTGGTGGCCTGCTTCTGGGGGTGGCGATGCCATCTCATCTCAGAGAGCTAGGGATGCCTGGGGGACAGATGTTGCTTGTGTACACTTTGTCACTGTTCCTCTGGGTGAGTTTGACTGTGTGGTTGTTGAAGGAAGATGAGTAGATAATTCTGCAGAGTTCCCTTGAACCCATCGGTTATCAGGTCACATAACAAAAAGCTGGTGCAATCACAACACATCAAATCAATTCTGGGAGTGATATACCTTATAATCACGCAATGCAAATATTCAAACCCAATAAGCAAGCAAAGCTCCACTGTCATCAAGCAAAACAACTTACAAGTAGCTCTGATAGGCTTAAATCAGCTCTTAAACTCTTGTGCTCAGCTACAGTAGCCTTGGGTGTGCTCTCCACACTGAGGTGGGTGAGTTAGCGTCTGCAAAGATGCTGCTCCAGTTAACTACTGTCTTTTCTTAGCCAGTCAGTTGATTACATTAGCCATTTAGTAATATTCCAAGATCATCTGTGAATTAGAAGAAAAACTACCAATTGTATGTGTAAATGAAATGCTCTCATATCCGTTCTGACGATAATTCTTCACATGTGCCAGAAACCATATTAGTGGGGTTAGATTGGAGGAAACATAAGGACTATAGGATATGGCTCTGCATGCTAAAGTGAATGGGAGGATAAGTGCCACGCCAACAGCAGATCAAAGTGCGGTGCGGTCAATGTGATGCCGTGTATATGTTAATCAATAGGTGTTTGTTAATTACCTACTGTGTGTCCAGCCCTTACAATGCACGCAGTCACAGAGGCAGAACAGAAAACAACAACCCCTGTCCCAAAGGAACCCGAGCCTGTTGGAGAAATAGGACAGTGGAGAACAAGGTGGTGAGGCTACGAGGAAGGGAACACAGGTGAAGTCTAGGAAAGGGGGGGACCAGTTAATTCTGAATCCCGGAAATCCATCTGTGAAAAGCTGGAATTGTGGGCAACATGCTTGTGCAACCGATTTCCATCGGTAACCTCCCTGCCCCTTGGAGTTGTCCCTGCTGAAACTGAACTCCCTTTGGCCAGCAGACTTAGAATCCAGGGGAAAAGAGGAGCTGCAGAGGCAGCTAGGCTTTGGAATTTCCAGCACAAATGTCCCTCCGCATCATCTATCTGTTACATTCTCCATTCCTATTGGCCAGAGCCTGTAGGATGAAACGCCAGCCCCCATCCAGGAGGTTGACATAAGGTATTTGGGGAGGTAGTTTAGTGCTTTTAAGCCATTGGAATCTCACTAGTGCATTTGTAATAGATTAGTAAAGTTAAGAGGAGTGGGGGATTATTTCAGCACGTGGGCCAGAAGAGCAGGGAAGAGTAGAGGAGGCTCCATGTTCGGGACCCGTGAGCACTGCATTTGCATGTGTCAAGTGACCTTCTGGAAGGTGCGACCCAAGACTCATCCAGACTGTCTGTGCGGTAGGACACAATTTGGGACCAGAAGTCTTTGAAAGTCAAATCCTTACTGTTCTAGTATGACTACAGACTAGTGGGTGCTAAGAACAGAGCTTTTGCTCTCTACAAAGCTCAATTAAAATGTGCATGTGCAATCCCCTCACCCGTTAAGAGCGCCCGTGGTGATTGATAGAGTTATTTCCAAGCATGTTTAGGTGCAGTGGAAGCACTTAACTCATTGTGGGACAGCGCAGATGAGAAAGGAGAGGCGATAAAAAGTAAAAAGCCAGAGGAGGCAGGTGACTTCCCGAAGACAGGGGGTGCAGAGAAATATCATGCACGTGGCCTGCAAGAATGGGAGAGGATGGAAGTGGGTCCTTGGAACCCTACGTGGCGCTTGTTTTCCAAGGTGAAGAAACCCTGCTCAGGGGGTGAGGAATAGTTTTTGATGCAAAGCTCGTGGCGTGTTTACCAACGTGAAGGTTAATCGTGAGGCAAGAAAATGCCACCACGAGGCCGGGGCTTTTCAGTCGCCGCTTTTTGTCGGGTCTCCAGGATCCTGCAAGTACAGAAAAGGTCCTTTGATAGCCGAGCTGGCAGCCCACCTCCCTCGCCGGGACCCGGCAGGTTAATACAGCACTGCCAGCCCTCCAGACTGAGGCAATCAGAAGCACTGCTTGACAGAAATAAAATGAAATGTGCCGGGGCGGAGGGGCAGGGCCTGAGGTGGGTATTTCAGCTGCTGGCAGAGCCCTCTGCAGATCAGACACTCACGGAAGGTGGGTATTAGCGGCGAGGCTGAGGGGCACCTGCAATGCCGAGATTAATCCCCTTTTTGCTTTCCTTCGGGTCTGTCCAGGCACTGCTGAGTGGAAGAATTTATGTTGGCCTCCTTCCTAGAAGGGAGCAGCAGACTGAGAAAAAAAGTCGTGTCATCATATGTCACTTCTCTCTGCGTCTCCGCCACTGTCTGTCTGTCGCTCTGCGCTCCCTGCCCATCAGGGCTGCCTGCCATCCTCCGCGATGGGCGTTTGTGCCCTGAATCCCTAACCCCCATCAGAGCGAGACAGCCACAGTCGCTGATGACAGAGCCCTTCTCAGATGCCAGTCAGGTCCGACTCCAAGACCGGCATCCGGTGACTAAGGGGGCTAAGCTGAGCTTTGATCACACCCCGGCTTTGAGCCCAGACTCTGACCAGGTGTTGCAGATATCTTTCTCAAATTAGCCCATGCTGCGGGGAATAGCCCTCAGGGATCAATCTGAAATGTAGGACAACCGCATCTCTCACAGTGGACCTCCACGATTTTATTTAAGCAGCAGAGTCATTTTTCGGAAAAGAAAACGTCATGTATAGTGTCGAGACATAAAACAGAAGTGGAGCTGCTGGGGCTGTGATGGGGGTGGCAGGGAGGGGAGGGGACGAGTGGCCTCAGCCCAGTGAGCTGCTCCGCCTCCCGGGACCCCGCGGCCCGCCACGTGCTTACCCTTGTGCATGTGGTGTGTCAGGTGCCCTGGGGTCCCTGAAACTCATATTGGTTCCGCTAGGACTCTTGCAGCCCCATGTTCTATAGGTAGGGTCGTACTAAGCGCTCATAGATTGGGAGTTTGGGATCAGCAGAGGCAACGTGTTACATACAGGACGGATAAACAACCAGGTCCTACTGTACAGCGCAGGGAACTATATTCAGTACCTGCGATAAACCATAACGGAAAAGTATATGAAAAAGAAAGTGTGTGTGTGTGTGTGTGTGTGTGTGTATATATATATATATATATATATAACTGAGTCATTTTGCTGTACAGCAGAAATTTGCACAACATTGTAAATCAACTATACTTCAATAAAAAAATAAATTAAAAAAAAAAAGCATTCAAACAAACAAAAAAAGAGCCACTCACTCTCCTAGTACACATCTATTAGTCACCAGGATGGGCCAGGCACTGCTCTGTTGTGTATATTTTACATGAATTTTCCAGGCAGGCCATAACTAGGACCCAGTTTTAGATCTCAGAGCTTTCATAGCTGGGTTCTTACTATTCTAGATAAGGATTTTTGGCAAACAAAGTAGTTGGTAGTTAGCAATATCCTCTTGTTGCTACATCAGATGGCAGAAAAGGTGAGTTGATCCCAGTATCTATAGCAGTACTTCATCTCCCAGCAATGGGAAGAGTGGAAGCATTTTTGCCCTAAGGATCACTGTTGAGGAAAATGGCATGTGCCGTCCCATGGCCGAGCCCTGGGTAGAATCCTGGGCTTCAGGCTGCTTGGCTCACGTCCAGAGACAGGGCGGGCTGGGAGTGAGGGCTGTCTGGGCTCAGGCTCCAGCAGCTCCGACGTCCTGCCCAGCTGAGCACAGCGATGCGTCATTCACAAGAAGAGGCGGTGGGGGCTCCGCGCTCCTGGGGCGTTAAGTAGACGCGAGATGTAACCCTGTCTCCTAACATCACCGGGCGCCTTCCCGGGGAGGGTCACCTTGAGGAGGCGTGGTCTCTAGTAGAATCACTGGCTGCCTAGTTAAGTCAGAGAACCGTAAGACCAAACTCTTGAGTTTCCATTCCGTGCGTTGGCATGGGCTCGACTTTCTCTGTGGCTTTTTGGAGAATTGCATTTCCTTGGTGTTACTGTTAATTGATGAAGTCTCACAGAGAGCACCGTGTGTGCGAAAGATGCCAGACACACATCGATAGCCACCAACATGTCCCCTTGGGGACTTCAGTCAGGAACCCAGGGAGCCTCGGCATAAAGAGGAAATACTAACGATGGGGTTCGTTTCCCACCTTCCTCATCTCACCTGTTGCCTTTGGAGTCCATAGTAGGAACCACCAGTCTCTTTAACTGTATTTCTCTTCTGATGAACAGTCGGCTAATTGACTTATTGCCGGTGTGGCCTTTGTGCCCTCTGTTCCGTACTGCATCCTTACATGCGGTGATTTTTGTTACCTTCTCGGCCCTATTTATTGCATCCCCATCATGCAAGTAACTGGAAACTTGGCACTAAGCAGGTGGGGAAAAAATGCATTCTATAGATACCAAAGCTTAGTGGTTAAATGTTGGTCCCTTCTCAGGTGGATGGCTCCCAAGCCCCTGATGCTTTCTGGAACATGCTCTAAATAACCTACTTTCCATGTGAACACAGGGCTCAGTGGATGAAGGTTATTTTCAAGTAGCCCTCAAGGTTAAAGTTGGTTGCTCTTCCAGATGGCTTCTATCTGATGCTTTGGGTTATGATATTGAACCAACTTGTGATCAGAACTCCTAGTGCCAAGAATAACAAGAAGTGGAAGCCAGCCACAGCGAGGGCTGCTGCTCGGAGGGTGTGCCGAGATGTAAGGGTCAAGGCCAGACCATATGGTCTATCAAGGCCCTGCTGCCATAACCCCAGGAAATACAGATCAACCCGCAGCCCCGCTCATCACCTCCCTTTCCTGTTGCATCCGTCACTGTACCCTCGGAGCCCCCCTCCTTCCCCACTCCTTCTTCCACGAACGTTTACCAGAGGCTTCTTTCTGCAGTCACTGGTATGATTCTAGCAGCCGCGGTTTCTAGCAAACTCCTCGGGAACGTGGCTGAGAACGGCCACATGGGCAGAGAGGGCTCCCAGGTTACAGATTCAAGGGTGAAGCATTAGCCTAACGTGAAAGCAGGTGATGTGCACAGTGGGGCCTCAGCTACCCTGGCAGAAAAGTCTGGTGTGCAATAGTTCACCAATGAAAACCTTACCGTTTCCGGGTGCTTGGCAAGCTCATAAACCTGTTCCATAATACGGGGAACTTGAGCGCAGAGCCCCTGAGAGGGTAGAGACTTATTTCAGTATCTATTATTCTCGTCTTTTTTCTTTCTTCCTTTTTTTATTTCTTATCCTGAAGGCAGTTATTCTAGCACAAAGCTAACTGACTTCAAATACTTGGGGTTTTTTGGTTTGTTTTTTGGTTTTTTTTCCCGCAAAGCTATAATGAGGTTCTATGCACTCAACTAAAACGTAAGTTCTGGGAAGGTAGGAATGTGTATCTGTGTTGTACTGCAGTATCTCCAGTATCTAAGATAGTGCCTGGAACATAATATGTGTTCAGTAAATATCTCTGGGTGTCTGAATGACTGCATATGGTTTGATAACAAAAGCTCAGATTCTGAATGTTTTCCTTTCTCTAATGCTCTCCCAAAAATCAAGTCTGAAGGATCTTGCTTCAAAATCATCTAAAACTGCTGTAATTTCCTTACCTTAACTCTCAATACCACACCTGCCCGGCGTGAGACATGTATTCGAGGTTCATTCTGGTCTTCTCCCTGCCTTCCCTTCGCAAACTTCTTCAAAACACATCAGCCACTTGCTGTGCTGCTCACGTGGGCAGCGTTTCCACAGGCTGGAATCTTGTAAATGTCCACAAACCCAATTCTCCTCACTTTCTTTCTCTGTAGATGATGGGGAAGTGGGATGAAAGTAATGTCTGTCCCTGGCCTAGGGACAAGAGAAGAGGAGATCCAACACTCTGACCTTTCACTGTCAGTTTTGGGGTGTGCTTGTTCAGTTTGCACGTGCACACATGCACACTGTCATTGGGTTTCCCCCCGTTGAGATGTTGAGGACTTACTTTGCTTGGTCAGACTACGTGACTTTAACAACCAGAGGCAACGTCTGCTTTGGGGGTGGGGGCAGATGCTGAAACGAGAACTCCATCTGGGTGACGGGTAGCAGGTTTGCTATGAGAGATGCCACAGCCTGATGCCAGGAGGGTATTTTCTCGTGTCGAGAGAGTGTGGTTCTAGCCTTACCCGACCACTTGTGCCACTCCACTCACAGACTCTAGTTTGTGTGGATGCCCGGATGTTTTCCCTTACGAAAACCACCAGGCTTGCTTATCGCTTCTTTCACTGCAGACCCCAATCACGAGACGCACGGACCCAGCACCCCTGCATCTCCTTCCTCAGCAGCACAGCAGCTGCCACGATCCCACTCGTCACACACAACAGCCCGGCTCCCCGAGGAAGCACTTATGGGGCTGACCTTAAGGAGCCATTTCAGGCGGGAATAGAGAGGCTCACTTGTTTGTAAGCCTGACATTTATTACTCGGAGATTCTTTCTTCACAGTACAAGCTGCTCTTTATAATTTTATCAAATAAAGTGCTTCTTTCAGCAGCACCCCACTTTCTCCTCCGGGCTTCCTCACATGTCCCACTGCTCCCGTCTACCTGTGGCTTTGCATGGGGCAGAGCACAAAACTCAGGGGCCATCACCCGGAAAGCCCGTGACCCCCTCGGTGAGGGCCAGGCTGGGGTCCAGAGCGGAGGGTGTGCCCTCCTGTCTTCTCCCTTTACTTGGGCAGCAGTGAGTGAGAGAGAAGATGGATAATGAAGCTTCCTCCACCTTGAAATGCATCAGCTTTACCTGGCATTTTCTAGGTCACCAGGTCAGACCAACACTTCGAGTAAATCTCATACAAGTCTTCAGAGCCCCCGAATCGTTAACAAACGATAGCAACACACGTAAGTTGTTTCCCAGGCTGGAGAATGAGAGGACCTACTGTAAATCTATCTAGTTATATTATTTTAATTAACAGAGACCCAAATTGTAGAGATCTCAATTCTTCCCTTCTCGATTTAATGGAACTCATATTTTGGGACATGGATGGTTCAGTGGTCTGGAAGCAGGAGAGGAGGAGAAAGGATCACCTCGAGTCCTACTACGTATTAGTCAATAGCATCATATGTGATAGATTTGGGACCTGGCCTTTCCCAACTCCGAACCATAGGTGGTCTCTTATGTAATCTAGACCCATGAGAGTGGACCTGTGGGGAATGGGAATTGTCCAGCCCTATTGATCTCAGGTAGGAAGACCAGGTGGTTTGTAATCAGGAAAAGCTGTGCACAGTGTGATTCATAAATGAAGGTGTAGAAATATTGCAAATACACCGAAACATGTCAGTGTCCCTTCGTTTGACTTTTGACGGAGCTCGTCCTTTTCTTTGAGATTGAGTTGGCTGATGGGAAACTGGTGTCTTCTTCCCAAGACAATATTCATGCGTCATCATTGCTCATGATTCCTACTCTGGGTTTATTTAAGAGCAGGCATGAGGGCGGAGGTTCTTGTGAAACATCTGAGTACAAAACACTTTCAGTCTTTTATAATTTTTCCCCTAATCAATTACAGTTTGTTCCCACATTTAATGCAGTTTTTTAAAATCTACTTGCAGTTATTGAATCTTTCTAAAATATTCTACTTACTTTTCATAGAAACAGCAGTTCTCTTTTCCCACTCATATTGTATCAGTTTATGAAGAATTTAGGGAAATTATGTAATTATACGAAAAAGTACATCTGCTAAGAACAGATTTGGGAAAAGACACAACTGACTCTTGATAAGCATGTGTCTTAGCTAGTGAGCTGGTGGGAGCCTGGGTAATTCAGAGGGGAGGGCGAGGATTCAGCTGGACATCAGAAGGCATGACCTGCATAGAATGGACAGGGCCGGTTAACTCAGTGTGCCAGCTAAGGGACATTAAGCAGAAATTAGTTAAGAACACTTTCATTGTCTGCTTAACTCGGACTCCAGATTTCTGAATTCATGTGCTAATGTTAGTTATTGACCTCAGACAAATCACATAACCTCTCTGAGCTCAGCTTATTCATGTGTAAAATGAAGATATTGTTAACTTGTTTGAGTGTGTACACACACACACACACACGCACACACACACACACACGCACACACACTCCACCAAGGGCTCCTTTGAGATCACATTAATATGTATGATTGCTCTGGTAACTGTACCTATTCTACAAATATAAACTTTTTTCACTTTTCTACTTTGAAATAATTTCACACTTATAGAAAAATTACAAGAAAAAACAAAAATTCTAACTTAGCAAAAGATTTGCCTACTGTTAACATTTTGGCACATTCATTTTACCATCTTCTTTGTGGGTGTATAGATAGATAGATAGATGATAGATAGAGACAGAGATGATAGATGGATAGATAGAAAGATTGATACATAGATGATAGATACATAGATAGATGATAGATAGATAGGTGATAGAGACAGAGATAGATGATAGATAATAGAAAGGTGATAGAGACAGATGATAGATAGACGATAGATAGAGACAGAGATAGAGAGATAATAGAAAGGTGATAGAGACAGAGATGATAGATAGATAGATAGATGTAGATTCATTCATATGTGTGAATTAACATTTTTCTGACCATTTTAGAGTAAGCTACAGACATCATGCTCTGTTACCCCAGCACTTCAGTGCATATTTCCAAAGAACACAATATTCTCATATAATTATAAAAATTAGGATATTTAACCTTGATACTATATTATTATTTGACACACTGATATTTTCCAATTTTTCCAATAATGTCCTTTATAACATTTTTTCCCCATCCAGGAACCAGTACAGGATCACACAATGCATTTAGTTGTCATATTTCTTTAGTCTGTTTAGTTTATCTTTCTGTTTCAAGGCATTGACATTTTTGTAGAATGTCCCTCAATTAGAGGGTGTGATGTGTCCTTATGCCCAGATTCAGGTGATGCAGTTTTTGGCAAGAACATCACATACATGATGTGTTTTTCTTGTGTTGGGAGGCACGTGATGTTGGTGCTTCTCATTATTAGTGTAATCATTTGGTTAAGGCTGTATCTGCCAGGATTTTCCACTGTAATGTTGTTATTTTTCAAATCTGTTTCAAATTGTTTTTAAAATTAGTAAGTAATTTCCGGCAAGATATTTTGAGACTGTGTCAGTAATTTGCCCTCATCAAATGTTTACCCACTGGTTTTCACGTCCATTGATGATTCCCACCTAAGTTAATTGTTACTAGTGTGGTTGCAAAGTGGTGATTTTTTTTAAATTCCATCCATTTTTATATGTTTATTAGTTGGTATTCTGGTACAAGGAAGAGCTTTCCCGTCCCCATTTCTTTAGTTGTTTGCTTGTTAATTATTAGTATAGTCATGGTGTTTTATTCAACGGATTATAAGGTTTATTGTTTGTTTTGATGTTCAAATCATCCTAGATTTGGCCAGCTTGTGTCCATCAAGCTGTCCCTGTGTCCTTTGACATGTCCTTATCGTTCTTTGTACACATCCTTTCCTTCAGGAACAGGACATTTTGGGCTCATCTTCTGTTTTCCCTGCCCCAGTCCTGAAGTCAGGCATGTCTCCAAGGAACCCTGCTTCTGTTGAGTAGGGTGTGGTGTTTAGAAACCCAAATCAGGGTAATAGTTGTGCTTGATGCCACTGGGGCATCACTGTTTCTAGAAAGCGGAAAGCGGGAAATACAAGGTATCCTTTAAAATCTCTCTCTGGCATATTTTTCTTCTTTTAGAACCCTGCTTTTGCACCCATATTCCTCATTTATAAGAAAGCTTGTTGTAAATTTGGACTCTGCTCCTAGCTAAGCCTAGAAAGAAAACTGCACTGTTCTGACTCTTCTGAGAGGTCAGAAGAAAAGACTGACCCCAGGACACAGGAGCAGTCAGGGTAAGAGGGCGCTCATGTCAGGAGTGATGTGCGGGACTGAGCAGGGAGCCTTGACAGGAAGTGTTTATAACCATTATCAGTTCCTGTGAGCTGTGGTCTATCTGATCTCCCAAGTTTAGAGGTCCCACACTGATGTTCAAAAGTTCCTGGAAGACTCCTCCCTTAGGGAACATTTTGGTTAATAAAAACATTATTGTCAGATATTGATATTAATAACTACATGGAAGGCTGCACTCGCCCATTGCTTTCTATTCCACTTATTGCTCATTTCTGCCCTCCTCTTGAAGTTCTGTGACAGCTGAGAACAGACGCGAGACTGGCTCTGCATCAAAGTACAGTCACAGCTGTGTGACACTGGAACCCAGGGCTCCTGGCAAAGCCTTGGAAGTGCATCTTAGGCCCTGTGCCACCTCCATTGTGTTTAGATCCTAGATCCTTTGGCCCTCCTTGGGGAGAAGCTGGGCCAGTCAAGCAATGATGAGGCGCCCTCACTCCTGCCTCTGAATATAGGGTTGTGTCCTGTTTCACAGGCCATCAAGTGCAAAGGAGAGAGTGGGCACAAAGGCAAAGGAGGCTTCCCGACCAGCATTAGAAGGCGGGTGTTGGGCCCTGCCCCGCAGTGTTGGCCAAGCAGAAGCCCTGGTGGAATGTGGACGTGGCAGAGCGAGGGGGAAACACCAGGCCACATTGGAGCTTTATTGCCTTTAGATGTAGCCCGAGGAACGCCAGGCTCTTACCATGCAGTGAGGTCACTCCTCCTTCATTAGAGAGGACTGAGCCAGGGACTGGACAGAGGTACCATATGTGCAACCGAATCCGCTTTCTCCTGCCACGTGGAACAGGAGTCCTCTGTGGAAAGAAGGGGTGGAATTAGAGAAAAACTATTTCTCCTAAATACTTACTGTGCCCTCAATTCTCTGATAAGAGCTTTACATACACTACTTGGTGTAATTTTCATGATAATTGTATAAAGTATAATCTCATGAATGAATATCCCCACTTTACAGATGGGGAACCTGACCCCTGGAGGTTAAACCACATCCTATGGCTCACACATCGAAAATAAATGTCTAAACCCAGGTGTGTCTGCAAAGCCCTGTATTAGTCCTGGTGTCTATTTTAGGGAAGATTACTTCCCTAGTAGGTAGGATGAGGTGACCCAGTGAGGAGAGGGTCACAGGCAGTGCTATTAGGACACCGCAGTCACGTAGTTGATTCATGCAATTGATTCTCAAGCCATAAGCCCTCCCCACCATGGGGAATAGGTGACGACCTGCATTTGGACCCCAGCATCTGACTGAAACTAATGCCCCAAGCAGGGCTTCTAACAGGCCATTTATAGGATCCAGAAGGCAGGGAGTTGGTTTCTCAACTGAGTAGTTAGACTGGGGACAAGGCATTACCCTGCATTTGCCTAGCAGCTGGACAGACTTCCAGGCCACTATTTCTAGTTGAAAAGTGGTAGGTTCCTCATCAGGAGCAGCTATGCTCCAGAGATGTATGAATAACTGTCATTTGACAGTACCTTATATCTATATTGTTGTTTTGTTGTTGGTGGCTGTGGTTTTATTTTAATTGTGCCAAAGACCTATAAACTATTGACACGTTACTGACCAACTGTGTGACCTAGGACAAATCAAGTAACCTTCCATATCTCAGTTCATCTAATTGAAAATAAGGGTAGATTTAGACTATGTGCAATTCTTATTTCATGAATGAATCCATTAATCATACAAATTATTTGGTCATTTTGAATACACCAAGATCCTTATTATATAAATAAAATGCAGTGACCCAAAAGGCTTCACCTGAAACTACTGTTTTTAAAACCCTATTTACTCAAGAAATATAATAATCAAATACACTCTGGTTGTTGAGAAGATCCAAATTTGAATAAATCAAGTGTATACTATGTTTGAGGCAACTGGAGAAATTTGAATATGGACTGATTATTAGGTGATGTGGACATTGGTTGATTATACTAGGCATGATAACTGTATTGTGTTTATGTAGATACATATCTATATTTTAGGGATGCACACTAAATATTTATGGGAGAGATGCCGTATGGTTGGAATGTAAACATATTTCTGGGAAAAATGATGAAACAAATATGGTAAAATATTAGTAACTGCTAAACCGATGTGATGGATATAGGAGTATTCATTGTGTTTAGGCTGAACCATATGAAATTGACTATATTAGATCATTTTTGACCTAAAAACAACAATTTCATATGGTTTCGAGTTTTACTTGTCTCTAATTTTATGTGCATTTTAATTTTTTGTTAATAACAAAAAGTTTCTATGTGTCTATAGGAAAAATTCCAGGTACCTTAGTATGGTACACAAGACAGTCATCGCTCTGGTCTCCATCCTAATTGTCCCCCACACCTCTTTTCCTGCCACCTACTCCCCCTCCAGCACAGTCTGATGAAGCTTTGGTAGAACTGCCTTATTCCGGACGGCTTGGTTTTCCTAAGCGCACCAAGTCTGCTTCTGTGTCTTTCCTTAAAGTGTTCCCTTTGCCCAGAACAACACACTTCCACTTACCCCTCTGCCAGCTCCTCACGTTCCAGACTCAGCTCACGGGTCCCGTTAACTGTGCAGCCTCTTCTGAGTCTGCCCCTGCTCCTCTGTCCTTCCTCTCCTCACCCGGTCACCCCTCAGCCTCTCCCGCAGTCAATCCCCCAGGTCTCGAGAGGCAGCCTTTCAGGAATGTCTTCAAGCCTAAGTCCCCGAGAGGCAAGTGCAGTCCTTATTAGTATCCGTGTCTTAGGGAAAGGCCACTTACTGTCCACGGTCAGGACGTTGAAGGGCTGAGTTTCCACCTGCTCGGAGCCAGCCGGCTGCCCTCCGTGGAGCTGGCATGCGCAGCTCCAGGCACAGGACCGGACCCTGATGGGGGCCTGCTTGTAGATGAGTGTGGAGAGGCTGGGCTCCAACCCCAGTGAGGTCTCCTTTCCACTTGCTTCTTAACAAGTCTCTTTATTTCTGCTAGGAAGTAAAATTAAAACCAGCAGTCACCATGGGGACAAAGGCTAGGAGGACAGAGAGGTAAACGTGTAATCAAAGGTCCCTGGGGATTAAAGACCTCTCCTTCCCTGTTGTGCCTGAGATGTGTCAGGACTCAGTGGACGTAACCCTGGTGGGTTGATAGTTAAGCAATAGAGTTCTTGAGTCCTTCTTCAACTTCCCCTTCCTCGATCGGAGGGACAGGAGTTTTCACTAATCCCACCACCTGAAACGACTTGACCTTCTGAGGTACAGAGCTGTGTGTGCCAAGCACACAAAGCATGTTCCACTTACAAATGTGCTGCGCACTGGGGTCTACACTGTATGTTACCTACTGGGCTGCACGCTCCCTGAGGGCAGGGCTTACAGTTTGCTAAATTTTATTTCTCGTGGTGCCTAGTGCATTGTTTGTCTCGAGTAGTGATCATCGTAAAGATAACAAGAGCAGCCAATGCTTACATGGCACTTCTATGTACCAGGTACCCTTGTTCATATTTTACGATGGTGATGGTGATGATGGTGATGTGATGATGGTCATGGTGATGTTCACTTAGTCTTCATATTCCTTATGGGTCAGTCACTATTATTAGCTACAGTTTACAGATGAGAATATTAAGGAGGTAAAAAAAAAAAAAGATTAGCAGCTTGCCCCAAGTTGTGATTCAGTTAGAAAGGGGTAGAGGTGGAATTAAAAACCAGACAGGTTTATTAGATGTGTATATATTTCACTGAACAGTATTTGTGTACAATGGACACTAAATTTATATGGGCCAGAAAAGGAGATGAATGAAGAAGATACATTATATTTTCAACAGCACTCTTCTGGTATATTGTACTGCATCTCTCATAATATTCAGGAATACATTATGAAAATGAGTGGGAATGAGGGAAATAGACTTTAAATTAAATGAATTAAAATAATTATTTAATTGCTCACTGTGATAAGTGCTCTGAAATAGAAGTATGGAGAGCTGGGAGGGTATACCAGCAGGGTCCCGGAGGCAGACTGGAAGCCTGAAAAGGGGAAGAGGATGACCTCTAAGTGGAGTGTGAGAAGGGCCAAGAGTGAGGTGGGGGATGAGGAAGGGCAGGGGGGACACAGGATGGAGAGACTTGTAAGGAGGGTGACATGCCATTTATTATACAAACTAGTCTCACATCATATAAATGGGATTTGGGTGCTATAAGTTATGACACTGGAACACAAGTCAAGAGTAGATTCAGGGAGCAGGTGAGGCAGCTTGTACAGTGGTCCCTGAGGGAGACGGTTAGTGGCCATGATTGCAGAGGCAGTGATGGGACCAGGGAGAAGCAGACACATGTGATACATGTCAGAAGGTCACGTCAACAAGGCACAGTCAAGAGACCCGAACAAAATTCCCAGGTACTTCTCAGGAAGGTGGGTATCTGCCCATCCGTCTACCGGTCTAATCTCTGTCTTCCTGTAAAAGCTGTGATTATGACACAAATTATTTTATGTCACAAATTATTTCATATATACCAGGAAAAAGACAAAATCCCATCCAAACTTTACAGTGAAGCTGATTTTTTTTTTTTTTTTTAATTAAATTTATTTATTTATTTATTTTTGGCTGTGTTGGGTCTTCGTTTCTGTGCGCGGGCTTTCTCTAGTTGTGGCAAGCGGGGGCCACTCTTCATCGCGGTGCGCGGACCTCTCACTATCGCGGCCTCTCTTGTTGCGGAGCACAGGCTCCAGACGCGCAGGCTCAGTAGTTGTGGCTCACGGGCCTAGTTGCTCCGCGGCATGTGGGATCTTCCCAGACCAGGGCTCGAACCCGTGTCCCCTGCATTGGCAGGCAGATTCTCAACCACTGTGCCACCATGGAAGCCCAAGCTGATTTTTTTAATGCATTCAGTAGGTTGGGAGCTAAATTCTTTGTAAGGAATTAGAGAGAATGCTAATGAATCTCTTACCCAAGGTTCTAGAGGATCAGATCGTACAGATTCTTTATTTTCTCTGGATTTTAGTGGGGGACTTTTCTTCCTATTCAGTTCCATGGCAGTGAATTGCGTGTCTCTCTAAGGCTCCTCAGTGAACAATTTACAGTGTAAATATATTTGTTGGCATGCAAATCACTCTGCATTATGAGTCTTGATTAATATTATAATGCATTGATGAAAGACTATAAGTGGTTCTCGGAACTAAGGTTTCAGACAAAGATGTGCTGTTTGGGTGCAGAATGTTTGCTGAATATTAGATTTGGTTTTTTGTTTTGCTTCTCTCTCTCTTTTATTTTAAGGAGCTGCTTGGTGTGAAGTGGTAACAAACTTCAAAATGCACAATTAATTAACACAGCCAATCTATCACCCAAACTGCACAGAAACACGCCTCCCCCACGCACACGTAATCCTTGATCACAGAGAGACTGCTTGGAGGCTGCAGCCCTTCGGTTCAGCTGTTCAGCCCCTTGCTCGTTGCCAGTATCCTGTCTCTAGAGAGGTACTGTTCTGCAGCATTGTGGGCCTTTTCAATCCTGTGCGCGCGTGCGCGTTGTGTAGACCACGTGCCCAATTCCCACTCTGCCCACTGCAATGCAGAGATGGTGCCACCAGGCTTTGCTTCTATGACAGTTGGCTTCTCCTCTTAACAGTTGTCAGCACAGACACTGAGAAACAGTATTGGGGGACCCTCCACCTCCAGCAATTCAGGTATTGCCCAGAGCTCCTCTTTCACACCCCAGCTTGAATCAACAACATTCGGTGGAAGGCGCACAGGCTCAGAAGGTGAGCTGTGACTGAGAGCGAAGGGCTTCCAACGCGGACCGAACTTGGTCTAATTCCCGCTCTGCCACTTCACAGCTGCCTGACACTGGCCGAGTTATACCACCTCTCCAAGTTTCAGCTTCCCCATTTGGAAAATGGCGTTAGTAATTTCTGTTTCTCGAGTTTGGAGTGAAAAATTAAATGAGATCATGGATTTGAAGTGCTTTCCTGGCAAAAGAAAGAAGGAAAAAGGGCAAAAAAGGAGTGCTCAATAAATAGACGCTCATGCTGTAAGCAGATCCTCAGCCCATGGTCCACAGATAACAAGACAATGAATCTCATATTTGACTGACCTCTCCCTGAGTTTTGCGGATTGTATTATATCCTGCCATCTCTAAGTGCTCACCACCAAGAATGTGGACTCTCATCTGTACTGTGCCCCCTTTTCCAGACGCATAGCTGCGGTTTTGTGTCAGAGCGCCTTAGGGAACACGCCGGGCATCTCAGGAACCACTCCGTGAATGGTACCCAGACATGCAGAAAGGGAACTGCAGACACAGCCAGAAAAGGGGGCCCCTGAAGGAGGTGAGGTAGAGGAGCTGTGCTTGGTAAAGGAAGGCACATGCGGGTTGGATTTTGGCCCCAACTGGACAAACAGGCTCTGGTTCTGTTCTTGCCTTGTGAACCCCAGCAAAGAGATGGCACTTGAGAATGTGTGCTGTATCTTCTAAGCAACTGGTGGGTTGCTAAAGCCGCTTGGTCCATTATGTTGCCCTCAGAAGGAATGTGAATTATCCCTTCAGAAGCTTAGGATATACTGTGTTAACACTCGTAGGGCCAGCCTGGGAGGACAGGAGGGAGAACGGGCTCAGACTTTTCCTTGCAAAGAAGATTCTGTATTGCCAAGGTGGGTATCCGTCAGCGAGGCAGAATTATTGTTTCAGCAGGTTAACATCTCTTATTTTCCTTTTTTCATTAAAACATTGTACATGGATTTGTACAGAATATTCAAATCCATTGCTAGACAAATAGGCGTGTATGCATAAGTGGAATTCAATAAAATGATGCTCGGATCGCCAATAATCCCTTTCCCTCCTCATTCTTGGCTTGTTGCCATTTCCCTGAGAATGTGGCTGCCATGACAAGAGTGTGCACACACCCTTGCCACCAAATCTTCCAGCCCAGTCCTTTGCCTTCCTTTCTTTGAATCGATGATCCCCAAAAGGCTTTGGTTTTAATCATTGGCTGAGCCTTCACCTGTGCTCTGGAGCCTCTCTCCTGCCCCTCCTACATCATCAGTATCCCTTCTGTACTGGATTATTCCCTTCAGCAGACACATGTGCTAATATCTCCCATCTTGAAACACCTTTCCTGACCTCATAACTGTCTTCCAGCTACCACTCCACATCTCAGCTCCACGTTATAGAAAAACTCCTAAAGAGAATTTTCTGTCTTTGCTATTTACAATTTCTTTCTTCCAGTTTTTCTCTAAAACATACTCAGATCCAGCTTCCATATTATAGTAGTCAGCTCAGGCTTCCATAACAAAATACCAGTGACCGGGCAGCTCAAACACAGAAATTTATTTTCTCAAGGTTCTGGAGGCTGGCTGATTTTGTTCCTGGTGAGGCCTCTCTTCCTGGCTTGTGGACGGCCACCTTCTTGCTGTGTCCTCACATGCACCCCACCATCTCTTCAAAGAGCACTAATCCCATCATGAGTACCCCACCCTTGTGACCTCACCTAATTCTAATTACCTCCCAAAAGCCCCATCTGCTAACACCTCCTAATACCATCACAGGGTGGGATTAGGGTTTCAGCATATGAATTTCTGGGGGACACAAGCGTCAGCCCATAACACATTTCTGTCATTTTCCCAAAGTTGCACTTGACAATGACACTAATGACTCCCACTTTACCAAACCCCATGGTCCCACTTTACATGATTTCCCTACTCAGTTTTTTAAACTTTCATGACTTGGTCTCTGGAACATCAACCACAAGCCCCTGCTTTTCCTCCTTCTGGCTTTTCTTTCCTGAATTCTCACCTCCTAGTCCTCAGACATGGGGTTCTCAGAGCTCAGTTCTGATTCTCTTCACTTGTCTTCTCTGCAAGTCCCCAGGGGGCTTCATCCAGTGTCGTGATTTTAAATGCCATTGGTATGCTGAGGATGTCCACATTTATAGATTTAGCCCTGAAGTCCCTCCTGAAATCCAAACTTGTATATTCAACTGCCTCCATCACTTTCTATGTGAATGTCTAACAGGTTTTCCAAACTTGTCAAAAGCTAACCTCTTGGGTGTCTAGATTTTCATACCTCTACCACCCAGTCAAATACCCCGTCAGCCTGTTTCTCCTTCCGTCTCCCTGTCTCCTTCAGCAGAAGCTCTATTCTTCTTATTTCTCAGGTCCGAAGGGCTTGTTCTATCTCTGAGCCCTCTTTTATATCGTATATCCAAATATCTAATCCATCAAGTCCTACCATTTCTACTTCCAAAATTCATCCAGCATCTTTACACGTCTCGGCTCTTTCACCTCAGCTACCCTGGTCCAAGGTCCCATAGTCTCACCCCTGGAGTGTGTGGTCATCTCCTATCTGGCCTCCCTGCTTCCACTCATAATCCCCTTCAGCATAGACCCTCCCAACAGAGCAGGAGAGAAATCCTGGTAGAACACAGAGCTGCTCGTTATTTCTCCTTTGTTCAAAACTCTCCAATGGTTTTCCATTTCCCTCAAAGTAAAAGCCAGAGTTACAGCACTGGGCTGCCAGGCCCTACAGCCCTTCCTTCCTTACTCTCCGATGCATCTGCACCTCCTCTCTCTCTCAGCAATATTCTCTCTCCTTCGGCCACCTGGTCTCTGCTTTGACCCAAGCACAGTCTGAACTCAGGCCCTTGGCATCACTCTATTCTGTTCCCCTGCTTTATTTGTCTCCAGAGCACGACAAACACATTTTCATTTTATTGTTTTTAACCTCAGTCCCCCAGAAGAAGGAAGGTTCCATGAAGCTGGGGAGTTTGTTGTAGTCATTGCCATATCTCTAGCCCCTAGAATAGTACCCTGTAGATATCAGGCATTTGAAAATATTTGAGATGATTGAGGGTATAGAAAGAGGAGATGCAATAAGCCAAACAGGATTCCATAAAGCTAGCCAGGAGCTGGGTCTACATGGTTCATTGAAATAAACAGAATTCCAAAACCTTGTGTTAGTGTTTTAACAATTCCCAAAGTATTAATCCCATCCTAACACCATTCTGTACTGATAACACTTTTGGAAGAAACAGTGTTGAATAATCTCAGGTTCGCTTTTTCTTTCAGTCTCTTCTTTAAAAAAAAAAACAAAAAAACAGGCAGTTGGAGGGGGGAAAATACTAATAGGATGGCTACAATAGAACCTCTTGGAATAAGGTAAGGGCTTGGTGCAGAAAGACACACACTCTTGAATCACTTGCTTACTAATCTTATTAGAATATCACTAAGTCATCAAGACAGCATGTTGTAGCCTCAATTAGTCTGACCAAATCTACTTCTGAGAAGGAATTCTTCTTGACAGAATACCTCTTTATTATCTAGGTTGATTTAGTTATCTTTTTATCTCTTTATAACGCCCCTCCCTCCCAGACTCCTGTCTTCTGAGGTCTTGTTGGTCTTTCACTGTGTCACTGAGTAAAAGACGTCATCAGGCTTCTCTGGTGGCGCAGTGGTTGAGAATCTGCCTGCCAATGCAGGGGACACCGGTTCGAGCCCTGGTCTGGGAAGATCCCACATGCCACGGAGCAACTAGGCCCATGAGCCACAACTACTGAGCGTACGTGTTTGGAGCCTGTGCTCTGCAGCAAGAGAGGCCGCGATAGTGAGAGGCCCGCGCACAGCGATGAAGAGTGGCCCCCGCTTGCCGCAACTAGAGAAAGCCCTCGCACAGAAACAAAGACCCAACACAGCCAAAAATAAAAAAATAAATAAATTTTTAAAAATTAAATTAAATTAAAAAAAAAAAAAGATGTCATCAAACGTAGAAGTTTGAGGACCAAAGATGCATCAGGTTGACTGCACTCACCTGCATCGGCTCCCGTTGGGTGCTCGTGGTCCCAACGTTTTCTGTAACTGGGAGTGCTGACTTCCTCGGATTACTAGAGTCACCAAGGGTCCTCCCTACTGGGATCCAATTGACAAAGAAGCTACAGTGACTAACCTTGTCTATGGGAACAAGTGCCACCTGTAAGACCTCCCAAAACCAGCCCATCTTCCCGGTACAGCGTGTTTTCCTTACACTGTCCCACGGGGCCACTCTCCTTTGACCAAACTGGCATCTCTAAACCTACTTATTCTAAGCTTCACCCTTTTGCTCATGAATTCCACAGTCACCTGGAATACCTTTCTTTTCTACATCTAAACATCCCAGGTCAAAATCAATGCCTTTATGAATTTGTCCTGAACACCAGCCCACATTCATCTCTCTTTCACTACTGGTTTTGTAAAATAAGCCTCTTACTGTAGAACTTCATCATATTATGTCTTGCCTTTTTAATTATTACCACCACAGTTACAATATAAGCTAATAATAGTGGTTACTTTATTATCTGACATTCATTGTGCTTATATTGTCTCACTTAATCCTCATAGTAACTTGTAGATTTAGTGTTTAATTTAGGATTTAGTGTTGCTTTCATTTCATACGCGTGGCAACTAAAGCTCAGAGAAGCGGTCCAGGGTCACAAGTGCCCTACTCAAGAGCAGATACGCATTCCCAGCCCTGAGACTTCCAGGGAGGGTCCACAGGGCTTGATTTACACCTGCCCTGAAGGGCAGCACTTTATCTCATGTTCCTTTTTTATTTCTTAGTGTGCCAAGCATTCGGAAGACCTTAATACATACTCGTGAATCAAACATTTTAAAAACCTACTTCTGTGATGCTACATAATTGAAATAAAATCAGTCAGAAGGAGGTTCTGTGGGATCCCCTTTCTTAGGTCAGTATTACTGAGATGGGTGGGTTTCAAAAGACTTACTTACTTAATCCAGATCTGTCTTACATGAGAGACCTCATCCCAATCCCTGGCCGTCTCTGCCGTGTCACCTCTTTGATGGGGATGCCAGGGACTTAGACAGACCTGGGATTGAAAGCAGCTCCAGGAAGCTGATGGACCCGGCCGAACAACTTACCTCTGAGAGTCAGGGGGTGGGTGGGTGGAGTGAATGCAAGTACAGATAGGAAGGATACCTACTCACAGAGTTGTCTGTGGATCAAATGCTATGGCTGTGACGCCCTTTGACACAATTCCTGACACACTGTTGGTGCCTCTTATTTGCCTGTCCTTCCGTAGAAAAGGGTCTTTGGTGATCAGTTCAAGTATGGCAAATGCTGGGACTTCCCTGGCGGTCCAGTGGTTAAGACTTCACCTTCCAATGCAGGGGGTGCGGGTTTGATCCCTGGTCGGGGAGCTAAGATCCCACATGCCTCGGGGCCAAAAAACCAAAACAGAAGCAGTATTGTAACAAATTCAATGAAGACTTTAAAAATGGTCCACATCAGAAAAAAAAAAATCTTAAAAAAAAAAAAAAAAAAAGAATAGCAAATGCTCTGACCTTTGTTAGCTGCGGCTTTGTTCCGAGTGTGACAGGGAGTCCTGTAAAACATCACATTTCTCCTTTATGCTTCCTGGAGCTGAGGAACATGGCTTTGGTGAGACAATGACATTTTCTCTTAGTAAAAAAACTTCACGGAAGGTGAGGGGGAGGCAGGACAAACGTGAAGGTGCTGGGCTCCGTGGCCCCTCGAAGCAGCCACTCTTGCTTGGTTTATGCAGCTGTCCCTGGGGCCAGAGTCTCCGCGTCCTCCATCTCCAGGAGCCGGCTCCCTTATCCCGGCAGCTGGCCGCCAGCATCACTGCCTTCTACCCACGTCTCTCCCTGAGATGAGCGGTTTGAAGGCAGGATGGGAGCCTCACTGAAAGCGTCTGTGGCTGTATTTCTGCTTTAAGTACTGTTCCACCGCAGCCACAGGGCCTTTGAGCTGACCCTGAACTATCATCTCAAAGAAGCGGCTTCTACCAGGCCGGCCGGCACCCACCTCCTTTATTACCCCACAGCTGTGCATCTGAGGGGAGCTGGCTCTGGAGCCTGCAAAGCTTCCGAGAGCCAGGAAAGTGGTTGGGAAGATGGAGGAAAACCCTGAAGAAAGAGAGAAAGCTGCAGACCATTGTCCTTTTCTTTTCAAGACAGCAGTGCCTTTCGCAGACTTTTAAATGGTTGCCAGGGAAACAGAGCGCAGGAGATGAGAAAGGTTATATGGGTACCAGATAAAGCAAATGCACTTTTAAGAAACATCAGCTGACAAGTGCTTAAGACTCTGGAGGTTCTGGGAAGATCTCATGTTCAAAGTTCCCCTTCAGAGCCTCAAGTACCTTGATATCACCATTAACCATATTTTAATCATTTGTCAACTATGATTCATCTCCATCAAAGGCTTGTGCTGATGGGTTTCATGGAGCGTGGCCCGTGAGTCGGCTCTTTCGGCTTCCTGGGAATGAAGTGTCTGGTACTCTGGGCCCGGGGTCCAGTGGCCTTGGCTTAAAAGGAGTTTGAGTCCAAATCTCTAGCTTCTTTCTCCTGTAAGCAAGTGTGCAGTCCCTAAAATACAGCAACACTCCACGAAGTCTGGGTTTACTGGTCAACCTCAGACGGTGTGCGTGGCCTTGTGAGTGTGAGAGTGTGAAGACAGTTGGTGGAAAGAAACGCTCTGTGTGTACACCTGCCGGTCATCCCAAGAACACTTATCCGGGCGGGGGGTTGTGATTCCTCTGGGAATCACTGTTCTGTTTGCACTGAATATTTATGAGGGCTCCTTCACTTCAGTGAGCTCGCGTGTGAATTCTCCTTCCAGCCTAGTTTCTCCACTGTGGCCTCTAGTGAGTGTTTATAACTCCCACTCTCTGGAGGATTGCCCCACTTTATTTTTTCTGTGTCCCCACATTTATTTGTTAAAGCTGTACTGTGCTAACTTGCACGTGCTTATTTATTGTCTTGGGCCCTTAAGCCTCCGTATATGTCCCAGACCGAGTCACGTGTGGCTCTCCCCAGCAGTGTCTCACGCAGCTCAGCTTCCAGCAATGAGCAGCAGGCCCTGGGCGCTTGCTGGGTGCCATCCACCGACCGTGGGTGCTCGCTGCTGCCTCAGTAATGGCAAAAAGAAAGTCAGCTTAACTGATTGGCATCGCAGCCTCCCACACAATCATGCTGCCCCTGAACTCATGGCCTGGCTGCCGTCAGGCCTGGCTAGAAGGGAGGCACGGGAGAAGGCTGAGTCCAAGTACCAGGATGAACAAGTTTAAGAGGCTGCAGGTGGGCAGTAGGATGATGTTCTCGAAGTTCAAAGCAGGCAGGCAAAAGCCTCTAAACAAACGTAGCAAGGGGCAACTTTAGTGACTTCTGGAAAACTCCAGCTGTAATTCTTGGTTTGACAAGAAAGTCTTAAGAGATGGGCCAGGAGCACATTGGACTGGCAGAGAGAGAAGACCCATCACAGGTACACATTTTCCATCATTAAATTATCTGCTTACATGCTCTACGACCTCTGCAGACCCACACTCTGTTTTGAAAAGTAGTGAATATTAACAATGGACAGAATAGACAAGTGAAGTTTCACTCCTCAGACCAGAGTAGATACTGAGATACAAAGGTCACTTAGCGTGAGGTGATCACAGTGGGAGAACATAACACAAAAACAGTATCTACATTGTACACTATGTTGCAAAGACCTTCTGCCTAAAAAAGAGTCTTTTCTTGTCTCCTGGAACATGAGCTGACCTTGTGGCAAGATAGAAGTGACACACAAACATCTTGTGTCCCTATATGTCATGTAGATGCTCCTGTGGCACAATGGGGCATTTTTTTTTTTTTTAATTATTAGCACCTTTAATTATTATTTATTTATTTATTTGGCTGTGTTGGGTCTTCGTTTCTGTACGAGGGCTTTCTCTAGTTGCAGCAAGCAGGGGCCACTCTTCATCGCGGTGCGCAGACGTCTCACTATCGCGGCCTCTCTTGTTGCGGAGCACAGGCTCCAGACGCGCAGGCTCAGTAGTTGTGGCTCACGGACCTAGTTGCTCCGCGGCATGTGGGATCTTCCCAGACCAGGGCTCGAACCGGTGTCCCCTGCATTGGCAGGCAGGTTCTCAACCACTGTGCCACGAGGGAAGCCCCTGTCAATGGGGCATTTTTAAGGCTGCTTTTAATACGAACATGGAGGAATACCTCCGTGGCAGCAATTATGATTTAACTTCAGGAAGACACCCCCATTCTGAGGAATGTGGAGTAAGATGTTAGACCAACATGTGTGATCAATTCATGTCATAGTTTGTTTTCTAGTACAGAAATTTGAGTTTTCCTTTTGATTCCAGGAAGAAAAGTATTTATGTCCTTCTAACCTGAGCAAGGAGATGGGAAGGATAATCTACTTTTGAAAAACATTTTCAGGAAAGAAAATTCTGTGACGCCACTAATAATTTTTGTGCAATTTCTGAAAATATTTCCAGGTGGAAAGATCTGGCTGTGATCTTGAATTGCAAATCGAGTGATAACCTTTCTCTTCCATCGTTAGTACAATAAATGTTCTGTTCCTAGGATCTGGCTTCTTGTTTGAGGCCCAGTTTTGCTATTCGAAAGGTCAGAACAACCCATAAGATGCACGGTGATGTCATAAGTGAAAGTAGGGTGAGATGGGACGAACCCAGAAATGCCCAATTTTGCCCTTCCTATAATCGCTCCTCGGAGAGAGATGTCAGAGGATTGATAGTAGGGCATGAAGTGGGAAGTATCACTTTATTACTGGCTGTTCCAATTCCCAACGAATCCCAAGCAGAATCGGGTAGAGTTAAGCTGGGGTGTGCATGTCCTTAATGGGGCCTCCTTCCTCCTTTTGAACGTAAATCTTAAGTATTTGCTATTTGCCATGTGGTTCAGCAACTGGAAGTAATAACCAGCATTATCAAGCAGGGAGAGACAGAGCCTGAAAAAAAAAAAAAAAAAAAAAAGCACAAGGCTCAGCTTACCAAGTCCTGAACACAGAGTGGAAGAAATCCCATTCAAGTGCATGACATCTGAATGTACCAGAACCCTGCCCATTAGAAACATGATCCATCAGTGTTTTGCAATCTGATCAGTCACATTGGTGACTCCATTTGGATTAATGATGGAAATACGTGTCTTACTGCATAATATTCTTGCAATATTGCATTTTACTTCAATTTTGTCAAAGAATTGTTAGCTGTTTAAATATATATGCATATATATGTATATATACATATGTCTATGAAACATATGACTGACAGTCATGACAGCCTCTGCACTACCAGTAAGATCACTGTCTTGCCTCTGCAATGATCTGTTAGGATCTACACCTGCAGGTAGCCCTCTGGTAGTATCACTGGCCAGGCATTCACAGCCCAGAGAATCACACCATTATCTTGCACCATTCACTAAAGCAAGTCATTTTTTAATTATTATCATGGCATGATTTTTAAGTGGATGATCATCTTAAAATATATGGAGAACAATGTCATTGTTTGCATACTTTTAGTGAGTAAAGTCAAAATCATAATATTATCATAGTGGCTTACATTATTATACGAATGGAGGAAAGAACATTTATTGAATAACTTCACTGTATTTGGCACTATTTTAAGAACCTTCTGTGTGTTCTCATTTAATTCTCATAACAATTCTAAGAGGTTAGAACTACCGTCCTTTTATGGGAGGAGAAATCTAGCCACATTACTCAGTGTACACCAGTGGCAGAGCTGGGATTTGAATTCACATCTTTATGACTTCAAGGATTATGCTCTTTCTGATAGCCTAAAGCATCAAAAATATTTCCAGATTTTTGACCTAGGTGTGCTTGGAAGAAATAAAAGTATTCAGGTGAAGAACTTGGTTGACTGATGGGGACGTTTAGTTGGGCTTTTAGGTACCTGATTCTGAGGTATGCAAAGAGTCAGAAGCTGCAGGTACCTAACCAAAGGTTGACTGGTCTGGTCACCTGAATTTCAGAGTCTTTGCTACAGAACAGAATCCATGGGTCAGGTCAAGTTCTCTAAGACTCAGGAGATACAGGGTTGCTTATATGAGAGTCTTCCTTAGGTTTTGTTCATTATGAGGAATAGAACCATCAGGAAAAGGTAAGAAATATAGGATAACACACTCTCTATAACTTATGTTGACATCCAAGAAATGCTGGACTGGAATATTTGGATTTGATACCCTATTGTATCCCCATCACACTGCCCTTTAAACAAGCTCCTTTAGTAGGGCAAGGACTAGGGCTGTGCATCATTATAGCTCAGGAACCCCATATATTGGCTGACACAAAGTAAGTATTTAATAAATATTTGTTGGAAAAATAAATAAATGAATTGATAATTACCTTGGAATGAACATAGGTCTCTGGTTGCCAACTTCCCAGGTAATATTGTGTTTTTGAATTATATTCTTGGTATTATAAGGCTTTCCCTTCATGGGCCATTTTTATTTTTAAAAATTAAGTGGTATGAAACTTAATTTTATTTAGAGACTATTTTAAGACATTATGGCCCCAGAGAGATACTCTGGGATATTATGAAACAAACTTTAGGAAATTGTTGACCTAGATACAGTACCAAGGTGATAGGTGCAACATAAATATAATAAATGATACTGAGAGGGTCCCTAGGCCTTTCTTTCCTACTAGTGCAGATGGTACAGAAAAAGTCTGAAGAAACATTGAAGAAAGTCTCAGGGCAGACAAAATTTAACACCTTGGGCTGCTTTTTCTACCCATATTCAAGTTATTTTATTTAATACAAAATTTATTTATTCAACAAATATATGCTGTGCTGATGGAATGTGTATATGTATGATGTGCCAGACACAAGGCAAGGTTTTGGGGAAGTAACCGTGAACCAAGCTTATCTGGTCCTCCCCGCCGTGGAGCCCATAGTGAAGGGGCAGGGGTGTAACAGACACTAATTGGGCAGGCACCTACCTAGCTATATAGTACATGTGTTATTACTCTTTTTACTTCTTCAGTTAAAATGCAGGTAGTGCAGTAAGTCGGTCCAACTTACGGCTTCTTTCCCTTTGACACATTTTTTCATCTCTTTCTACGTCTGACTCTTCTAAACATGATTAAAATGTAGGAGTGAAACCTTATATCCAAACACTGATCCAGTTTTTTTTTTTTTTTTTTTTTTGAGGGGGAACAAATAAAAATCAAATAAAAATACCTGCCTTCTTCAGGATTGTACCCCTAGAGTGAAAGCTGAATCAGTATTTGTTGAAATCAGTTGCAGAAGCAGGGAAGAGCCACAGTGGCCAGGTTGCATCATCACTCAGTAGCAAAGCTGATGGCACAGCCAGGACCTCTGATTCTGATGGTACCACACAGCTTCGAGAGACTCAGTAGATAGTCTTGGTTTTGATGATAAGCCAGCTTTGGGCTCTGGTACACTTGAGAGAGAGCATCCTTCAGTCTCCTTACCACACGACCATTTCCCCTTGCCCTGCCGCCGGTACAGGTGCACATGCCCCACGTCTGTGTCCTCTGGCTACAAGTTCCTGGGATTTTCCAGGAGATGCTGTTAGGTTTGTATGATTTCCAGCCATAGCATTTTCTGCATCCACGGCGGCATTTTTCTTGGCTGTAGCTGGTGCATCTGTGCCTGTGGGAAGTTCTCTGCCAGACCATCACAGCTGTTCGTGAAGATGATTCCAGGATACCAGTAACCCTTCTCAGCATTTTCACCTTTCTGAGAGTTTACAGCACAAGACTGAGGCCCCACGTGCCATGGTAGTGTGTGTGTGTGTGTGTGTGTGTGTGTGTGTGTGTGTGTGTTAGTGTGTGTGTTTTAATTAATGTAAAATAGCTGATCCAACTGAAAAATAATTAAGGGGCTTAAAACCAGACCACTTTCAATAAAGGACACATCTGTTATTTTCAAAACACTGGAAGCAATAAACAACTACAGTAGAACAAATGAGCTCCTAATCTGTGGGAAGCACACTGGAGGGGGTAGCACAGCCCAAGAGGGGGCTTCACCAGGCTGGGGGAGGGCAGGCTGCGTGCTTCTCTCTGTGGGTCACGCGCCACACGTCCTTCCCATGTGACACAGGTCACACGCCAAGCTGCGAACTCCTTCATGGACTGGGGAGCGCCCTCTGCAGAATCTGAACAGTCATTCAAAGTACTCTTTGGGCACCTCTAGTCTGAAGGACAAAATGAGAAGAAGACTTCTTCTCACTTAGTGGAGGGAGTGTTGGGGAAAAGGGTGTTTAATCTTCTTAGACCAAAGACTAAGATCTACATGTCAACAGACCAGCTTGTAACCTCTGACACTTAGGAATTTTCTGGTCCTAAGCATGAGATAAGAGGTGCTAACGTATACTTAAAATCATACTCGCTAGAAAGATGGGAAAATTGACCCAACATTAAAAAATCGACACTAGAAAAAAACTTGACATGAAACATTTATTTTTCTTTTTAATTTGGAAAGGAGTCAATAAGTGATGTGGATTAGTTTTGATTATAAGGCATTAAGCCCCACAAACTTGATGGGCGCTGAAAGAACAGACATGAATTTTGAGGTCTGCATCTGGCTTTGCTGGTTCTTTAATATTCAAAATAGGCTACCTGCTACCCTCCTCAGCTCATGTCCTCTTCTTCACAGGCAGAATGATAACAGGTGTCACTGCAGCATGATGCCTGTCTGATGCCAAGTGCAAGCTCTCTTCTTCTAAGTTGTGTCCAGTACAGGTATCCTGGTATCCTGTAGGATGTGGCTTAAGTTCTGATTAATACTGACCAATCAGATGATGGGAGGGGCACTGGAAGGGTGGAGACAGTTTATAGAGATGAAATATAAGAAGGCTCCCCAACTACATACTGAGCATAGTGATGCTAATGGCTTTGGTCCAACAAAGGTCACATGGTTTCTACCTTTGATCTGTGGCATAGCAGTTTAGCAGGCAGTCATTTTCTGATGCCCAGCTCTCTTTTTCTTCTTTCCCATTTTAGTTAATCCCCATAGCATCTCATAGTTCATTCTTAGTCTAGACTGAGAGGAATAAACTTGCTTTGTTACTGTTTAAAATGGCCAAGGGCCTTTGACCCAGTAATTTCACCCAAGAAAAATTTTCATGAAGAATTAACTCAAAATTAAGACGGTGCTCTCTACACAGCATGATTTTTAATTGGGTAAAAAGTCAAAGTCCAAGTCAGCAATATGAGAAGAGCTAAGCGAATTATTCTACATTCATTCAAGGAATTACTTTAAATAAAAATTATGAAGAACATATAGTATTATGTAAATGATTACAGCAGAGTAATCAGTTCAAGCAAGAAAATATAAGTGTTGCTGATGCTATAACTGGGTGATTATTCCATTCACGTATCCACAAATATTAAACTATGTCAGATCTAAAAGAGTGCACGATGTGTTAAAAAGTTGAGCTTGTGTGACTTTTTATCCTTATTGTCTTTATGATTGCTGTTATATTTGTGAAGGAACAAAACTCAAAGTGAATAAGTATTGGGAGGCACAAAATTTCATTACTGGAATTAACCTTTCGCCCTTGTAAAATAAAAGGGGGGGGTCAATATTGTTTGAAGTTTATTTCACTATGCTCTTTGTCCTCATTTTTACTAACCTTGACCTCCTTGCGACCAGCCAGCCAGACTGACTGAAGAATTTGTGAACTTAGCAAGTGTAATCTCCTATTCCAGGTCATACCGCCATCCAAGAGACCTCAACATCCACGTGTAAACCATGCCACGCTCTTGACTTTGCCATATTGTCTTCGACTCCAAGGAACAAAATCCATTTCACTTTTATCATTCATTATCTATCGCTGAATAATAATTACTGTGGAAGTTATCATCTTAAAGTGACAGTAAACATTGATCATTTCAGTCAATTTCTGTGAGACAGGCGCTCAGAAGTGGCTTAGCTGGGTGGCTGTGGCTCAGAGTCTCTCAAGAGGTCGTAGTCATGATATTGGTTAGAGCAGGAATCGTAAAGGTTCACCTGGGCCTGGTGGATCTGCTCACTAGGGATCTGGAAGGTTGCTGGTGGCTATGGGCAGAAGAACTCATTGCCTTACCATGTGGAGCTCTCTGCAAGGCTGTTTATGTGTCCTCACAACGTGGCAGCCATCCAAGAGAGAGATCATGGTGGAAAGTGCAGCGTCTTTTATGATCTAGCCTCAGGAGTCACACACTGTCACTTCTGCTGCATCCCACTGGACCCACGGCCAACCGTAATTCAGTTTGGGAGGGTTCTATCTAAGGGCATAATTACCAGGAGGCAAGAATGCTTGGGGACATTTCAGAGGTTTGCTACACAGTTCACCCTCTGGCCCTTTAATGATGCACATCCCTCCAAGATGTAAAATATACTCACCACAAAGCACTGAACAGTGTCACCCAATTACAGCATCAGCTGGAAATCCAGAATCTCATCATCCGCATCACACAGGTACATGTGGGGATGGTGATCCTCTGGTGTGTTTCTTTGTGTTTAACTCCTTGAGTAAGCTTCTCTCTACCTGAAGACCTGTGAACTAGAGAGAGAGTTATCTGCTCCCTGCCAACCATACGCACACACATGCTCACATACATTCCACATATTGGGTTAGGCATAGCGTAATTGTCATAGCTTGCCCTTTTCAATCAGGATATGCATAGGAGTTACTGGTTCACAGCAATTCTGAAATTTAGCAAAGTACATGTCGACAGATCCTTGATTTGGACTCATGGCCTAGGAATCATTCTCTGTGGTTCTTGGCTCTGCCCTTGAGGCTCTTGGTCTTAACCTTCTGAGTTATCCTTCCTTTTTCAATAAAGGTAGCTTATGTTTGCAGCTGAGTATTTTTTTGCTGCCTACTTCTTGCCTGTAGACGTTTAGGCATCCAAAGACCTCTTTCATTTTGTACCGTCTCTGTCCTTTACAATCCAACCTGGCAGGAGTCCTGTCAATACAATTCTTTTGAAAACGTGTGGGTCCCTGTGAGTATTGTTGGGTTCATTCTATTGGACAAAAGTAATGCTCAGAAATCTCTTTTAGACAAGGCTCTGTCAACCTTGGGCTTTTGATGAGGAACAGCACCTTCAAACTTCATGGAAGCCCTGTGGTTCCACTGAATGGTTCTCTAAGGCACCAACATGGATGTTTCCGCGATCTTAACAAAGGTTTTCACAGCTACACCCTCTGTTTCATCTTTACCATCAAATTTTCCTATTTCTTATGTTTCATTTTCTTTTTTAATTTTTTATTTTATATTGGAGTATAGCTGATTTACAATGTTGTGTTAGTTTCAGGTGTACAGCAAGGTGATTCAGTTATACTTATACATATATCCATCCTTTTTCAGATTCTTTTCCCATATAGGGTATTGCAGAATATTGACTAGAGCTCCCTGTGCTGTACAGTAGGTCCTTGTTGATTATCTATTTTATATATACTAGTGTGTAAATATAAATCCCAAACTCCTAATTTATCCCTCCCCACCTTCCCCTTTCCTTTTTAAAAAAAATTTTTTTTAATTTAATTAAATTAATGAATTCATTAATTTGGTTGTGCTGGGTCTTAGTTGTGGCAGGTAGGCTCCTTAGTTGTGGCTCACAGGTTCCTTAGTTGTGGCATTCGAACTCTTAGTTGCAGCAGGCATGTGAGATCTAGTTCCCTGACCAGGGATTGAACCCGGGCCCACTTCACTGGGAGTGTGGAGTCTTAACCACTGCGCGACCAGGGAAGTCCCCCCTTTCCCTTTTGGTAACCGTGAGTTTCTTACATTTAATTTTCAATCTGTCAGCCTCTCCTGGACTCATTTCTTTTTCCTGCTCAGCCTGATCCCCTGGTTGATCACCTCAACTATTTCTCAGCATCCCTCTCTCCCTTTGTAACCTTCTCCTCTTGCTTCATTAACCATACTGGTTCAGTATGACAGTCAAATTATCTGACCTACATGAAGATCACTGATCGCAGCTGAAGAAAATCCCCTAGCACTCTGGATTCGTGCCACTACAAATGTGTGGCCTTCACAATTCTTTCTTATCCTCGGCCAGATCTCCTTCCCATTCTTCAGTTTACCATCACAAACCTTCACTTTACTCCTAGGACCTCCAGTCTCAGCAAGTGGAATCATCTTCTAATTCCTTTCACCTACATACACATGCCAAGAAATTTATCTCCATCCACCTTCTCTCCTCCAGTCTCTGAAAATGATGTGTATCTCACCACGCAGGACCAGCACTTCCACTTGTTCTTTTCATCTTCTTCCTGCTCGTCCACAATGGGCCATTGTGCCGTCAGTCATCTGCCCTGCTTTTTTCTCTGTCCCTCTTGTCACCTTCTTACTCTCTGTTATCCCTGAGGCTTGTGTCCTGTGCCTCCTGTGACTTTAAGTCGCTCTTTCAAAGAAGTTCTACCAGAGGCTTCTATTTTCTTTCTTAGTCATCCATCCATCTCAAGTGTGTGCTCCCAGAACCATTTTATCTTTGTGCTGATTCTTAACCTTATTTATGCTTATCTTTATTTGTGTCTTTAATTATAAAGTAAAACGTGTTATTGAGATACTGTGGAAAAAAGTGAAAAGCTTATACTGAGTGAAAGCCTTCTACTCACCCCTTCCTATGGCCCCATCTCATTTTCCAGGGAAACTACCTTCTATAACGCAGTGTCTCCCTGCAGCCGTACTCCAGTCAATACTTTTACTTTTTCTACTTCCCTTGCCTCCTAAGCCCTTTGCTATTATAACGTGAAGACATATAACCCTATCATGGCCTCATACTGTGCCTGGTACATGGTAGATGTATCAAATAAACATGCTGATTTTAGTGAATGAGTTCACATTTATAAAGGTAACTCAACTTTCAATCTTAGACTGGCTTGTCTTTCGTACTATATGGGTCATACACAGTGGTTCATTCTTTGTCTTGGGTGTTTCTAAGAAAAGCAAGATTTTTAGATCTTTAGACTGAGGATGACTTGGATTGGTATCACTGCTGGATTTGTTAGGAGTATTAGACTCTTCTAGGAATTGTTTGTGTCTGTTTGTTTTTGGTCCATATTTATCTCTAAACCCCTAGTTGTCCTGAATTTCTTGGGTACTATGCTGGTTCTTGAGCCTCTGCGTGTGCAAATACAGTGGCTTTGAGACACGGGCGACTCTAAATTTAAATTAATTAAAATTATGAACTCAGTTCTTTGGACACACTGTCCCCATTTCAGGTACCCAACATCCACACGGTCCAATGCAGACTACAGAGCATCTCGTCATCACGAACAGCACAGCTCGAAATGTGAACAACGACAAAGCAAACACAACAAACCAAAAACCACACCTGTGTCTTCCACCAAAGGCTCCTTCCCTAGGTTTCAACTGTCCTGAGTTAATCCTTCCAAACTCTTCCTTGACCTGTTGGGTTTTCCAGACTCGTACTCACCAACTGATCCTCTCTTTTGGCAAATATGGGCTTCTTGGGATGCTCTCAGCCAGCTTTAGGTGCTCCATCCTCCTGGTGGACCTTGGTGTCTGGGTCCTGAGGCTCTCGTTTGTTGGTCCAACAGATTTTCAGCCACCTTCTGTCTGTGCCTGACTCGCAGTTTGGACCAAGGGACATTCATATTTCTAGCTTAATTTAGAAGCAAAGATAACATCAGCTCTTGATCCCAGAAAACATCCCTCCTTCCCTGGTCCAGTTTCCCAGATAGGCTCTTCTCTGCAGATTCTCTGTGACAATTCATCACGCAGGTGCTTCTCCAGGGAGAGATCTTCCTGAGTACCATTACCACATGTTCATACTATCAAAATTACATTTCACAGAGGAGAAAATAATTGACATAATATCTATCCAGGGAGGATCAAAGCCATTTTCCCGTACCTGCTATACTATGTTTGCTTTTAGAGCATGTTAGTCAATGTATGCCTTTTTATTAACAAGAGATTATTTGTTTTGGTTTTATTTAGTTGTTTCCACCCTTATCGAGGTAATTACCATTAGAACATAGTTGTAAATTGTGTTTATTATGTGGGTATTATTAACATGTATTAACATTATAACATACGTATTATTTATTAATATTCATTGAATTAGTCAACTGCTATCCACCCGAATAGTCCGCGTGGAAGTCATAATGGCAAATACAGCCTGTACTGTGTTCTCCAAGGATTCACAATCCGTTCCTTTGTCTTCATGGGGATGGCTCAGGATAAACTAACCTGGGTAGGCATCCACTTGATACCTTAGGGGAGAAATTTTGCTTGACTTCTGTAGGGGAATAGCCAGTCTTTCCAACCCCTTTGCTGTGTATCAGGGCCTGGCTCTTCCTTCATGTCGGTCTGACAACTACCCTCACTCATCAACCAACATGTGATTTTATGCTTTCTGACAAGCCCCATGACTGTTCTTCGGGAGACCTTTGGATGCAAACCACATGGACTGATCTCTAGAAGCATAAAGAACCAGCCTGAACCCTTCTTCAAGCTGGACCCCTTTTGATTGAATAGATGTAATTGCTTCACAGTGTTTCTCCAGTGGGATTCAACTGTGGCTATCGAAATCTGGAAGAATAAAGGAGACAGCACATCTGCCAGGGAGATCCCGAACACAGTGGGATGACAGTTAGGATCTCTGGGCACTCTGTTCCTGACCCAGGATCCACCTTGTTAAGCCCTTTAACCTTTGTCCGACCCTGGGGGGAGGTGTGTGAGTGTATGTATGCGTGCATTTAATCTGTACAATGAGAGTGTTCATTTTTGGTTTATCATGGCTCCAAGACATAGTGAGATGCTGCAGTAGAATGCCCTGTTGCTATTTTAAGATTTGTCAAATGTCAACACATGAAAAATTTGAAAAGAGGTACCTAGGTAGGCATGAGGTGTGGTTGCTTTTACCTGAGCTGGGTGAAAATACTGTTATTTAAAATTCACTACGTGCAATGTGTAGTGACAAACAGGTCGAGTGGGTCAGCAGAAAGCTCACCCGTCTTTACTCGTGTTTTCTCTGAGACCGTTCTTGTCTCTTTCACCAGAGGCATTTGAGAAGAATGGCCTCCTTTAATTCCCTAGTCAGCTGCTCCTTTCACCTTGAACTTGGTCCCTTTCCTTCTGCTTGTCTGTTATCTCCTCCTCATCCTCCTCCACCATCACCTCTGCCTTATTAGTCTTTTTCTTTATTTCACTGGGGCACAGCATTGGGCTGGTGGAACGAGCACAGGCTGGGTGGCTGACAAAAGTGAATTGGAATCCCTATTCTGCTACGTAGTCCTGTGTGTTTTGGATTTGGGGGGAATTTACCTAACTTTCTAAGCATGTTTCCTCATCTCTAAATGGCATTAGTAATGTCTACCTTTCGGGGTTATTATGAGGATTCAATGAGTTAAAGTGAGCTAAATGTATGGTGCTAAATGAAATTAATATTTCACTTAATTAACTCAGCAAGTATTTATTAGCACCTACCCTATGCGTGGTACTATTCCAGGCACGGGGGTTACAGTGGGACAGGTCTCACCCCTGTCACCATGGATGTTGTGCTCCGGTGGGGAGAGGAAAAATCATGTAGTCAGGTGATGAAAAGTGCAAGTGAGAAAAATAATCAGTGGTGGTTGTTTTCCGTTATCTTCTTGCTGGTCCCTCCCTCGCTTTCCTGGTTCATCCTTCTGTTTCTTCTTGTAGCACTGTGCGCCCACACCTGGTCTTCACACTGATTCCAGGGAACCGGGTTCCCCAGTGAGTTGACATCACTCCACTTGAAAGTGAGATCAAGTACCTGGAAGGAATGATTTATGAGGCTCTGTCACCCAAGCAGGACACTCTCAGCATGTTCCCGAATGATTCTCGCTCCCTTTTCTGCCCAGGGCTCAAGGAACCTAGCTGGGGGCCGGGAATGCAGGGCGCGACAGGGGGGCTGCTACAGCCCTGGGGTCTCTGAAGGAGCCTTGTGGGGGGGGCGGTCTGCTAGGTCACATGCTTTAGTCTTTCACCAGTTTTCCCTGAAAATCAAACTTTGGTCCTGTTCCTGAAGATCCCAGGCAAGCCATGTGGTGAACTTGTTTCTTCCCCCTTCTGAGTCCTGGCAGGAAGGCTCTGAAGAACAAACTCCGTCCCGCTTCAGCTCAGAGGTCCCGTCTCCCCATGAGAAACAAGGGGCCAGGCTGCGTGCGCAGGGCGGCTGACTCTGGACCCTCCCTCGGTCCGCAGGCTCCAGCTCTCAGCCTCGGCACGCCTGACTTCAGCACAGCGTCTATCTTTCTTCTTAAGGGGTGAGATCTTTCAAAAAAGGGAACCGGTCCTTCTCAGGAAATAATTTTATGTGGATGTCAAAGAATATTTCATTTTGTGAAGTTTTCCGCATTGGATTTCTGGAGGAGAGGCTTTAAACCCCAGTGCCTGAGACACACCCCGCCAATTAGATCATAGCTCTTGGGTGTGGACTCATGGTCAGCATTTGTTAAAGATGCCCAGGTGATTCCTGGGTCGAGGTCAAGGCTGAGGACAAGTGTCGTGGGCTTTAAGGCCTGGGGTCAGCCTGTGGCATCGTAGGAATGACAAGGGAGGTCGTTCCTCTGAGACAGTGTTTGGCACCTGCTAGAACTCAGTAATTCCTGTGTGTCGAGTGAATGGACAGATCAACAGAGGAGCTCACAAGTCCCTGGGAGAGACAGAATGGGGAAAGTCTCGGAGAACAGAGCTCTAAGTGCAGGCGGGAGGCTGGCACACCTGGAGGTGAACAGCGGGCCCTGGGCTCGGGCTGCCTGGGCCTGCGGTCCACTGGCCTAGCTGTGTGACCTCAGGGGACGGACGCCACCGCTCTGTGCCTATTGCCTTGCCCGCCAAAGGAGCTCTCAGAGCAGCTCCCTCAGCAGGATGAGTGTATCAGTCGACTGATATGCGTATAGAGCGCTCAGGACAGTGTCCGGCATGAGGCGAGTCCCGGGAAATGTGAGCCATCACATTTGTGATGAGTGTCGTGATGAGTCCTGGTAAATGAGCGGCACATCTGCGGGGCCTCAGGAGCCCTGGCGAGAGTGCGGCTAATTCTGCCAGCGTTCCCGGTGAATTTAAGCGTCTTTCTTCGTCGCGAAAGAATTCAGAGACGAAGTGATAGGTAAGAATCAGATTTATTGAGTGAGAAACACTCCGCAGACAGAGTGCCTGCCATCTCGGAAGGCGAGAGGTGAGAGGCCTCGAAATACAGCGTGGTTAGTTTTTATGCGCTGGTAATTTCATAGGCTAATGAGTGGGAGGGTTATACCAGTTACTTTGGGGAAGGGGCAGGGACTTCCAGGAATTGGGCCACCGCCCACTTTTTGGCCTTTTATGGTCAGCCCCAGAACTGTCACGGAGCTGGTGGGTGTGTCATTTAGCTAATGTATTACCATGAGCGTATAATGAGGCTCAAGGGCCACTGGAAGTCAAATCTTCCGTCATCTTGGACCTAGATGGTTCTCACTAGTTTTTTTTTAACATCTTTATTGGAGTATAACTGCTTTACAATGGTGTGTTAGTTTCTGCTTTATAACAAAGTGATTCAGCTACATATACATATATCCCTATATCCCCTCCCTGTTGCGTATCCCTCCTACCCTCCCTATCCCACCCCTCTAGGTGGTCACAAAGCACCGAGCTGATCTCCCTGTGCTATGTGGCTGCTTCCCACTAGCTATCTATTTTACATTTGGTAGTGTGTATATGTCCATGACACTCCCTCACTTCATCCCAGCTTACCCTTCCCCCTCCCTGTGTCCTCAAGTCCATTCCCTACGTCTGTGTCTTTATTCCTGTCCTGCCTCTAGGTTCTTCAGAACCTTTTTTTTTAGATTCCACATATATGTGTTAGCATAAGGTATTTGTTTTTCTCTTTCTGACTTACTTCACTCTGTATGACAGTCTCTAGGTCCATCCACCTCACTGCAAATAACTCAGTTTCGTTTCTTTTTATGGCTGAGTAATATTTCATTGTACATATGTGCCACATCTTCTTTATCCATTCATCTGTCGATGGACACTTAGGTTGCTTCCATGTCCTGGCTATTGTAAATAGTGCTGCAATGAACATTGTGGTACATGACTCTTTTTGAATTATGGTTTTCTCAGGGTATATGCCCAGTAGTGGGATTGCTGGGTCGTATGGTAGTTCTACTTTTAGTTTTTTAAGGAACCTCCATACTGTTCTCCAAAGTGGCTGTATTCTCACTAGTTTTTGTCATGTACTATGGACATGTCATTCTTTTAAAGGTTGTGCCCTGCCCCCTCCCCTCCTGTTTCACCAGTAGTCAGGAAGGTTCCTGGATAAGGGGCATGAAAACTGAGTGAGTGTAGGATTCTTTTATACTGAAGACCTAGGGAGGAGGGAGGGGAGGAAAGGAGTGGGGAGGGAACCAAGGCGTCCAGGCCCTGGAAGTTGGCTTAAAGGAGCAGGAGTGGCCACTTCCTCTCACGTGACTCTGCTTCTGGGTCCCACGGTTGATTCTTCCAGCTGGCCAGCCCACACTCATACTCAAGCCAGCCAGGAATCGACTCAATATTTCTTTTGTCACTGGAAAGACTCTCACAGGCCACAACTTGGGCTAAGCCTGCAAACATGTCACTTCGTTATTATTACTTTTTTAATAAGTGGACATAATGTCTCCACTTTGTCTGGAGCAGGAACACAGCCCATTCAGAATCGACTCTGTCCCTTCAGGATTCTCACACTTGCAGGGTGACCTTGAAGCTCAGAGGCATTTCCTGGGCATTCGGGAGGGTGGGCTTGGGAGGAGACTTCTGTTCCTGGACGTCCGCTTCCCTGGAAGGACCCCCTGAAATGTCCTTGTGCTGGCGTGGCCTTCACTTGTGGACCCGTTGTGTCCCGGAGGCTGGCTGCAGGCCAGGATGAAGGGGCAGGTCTGGGCAGCTCTGTGTGACTGTCTCACCCCACCTGCCTAAATCCGCACACAGCCGAGTCCCTGAGCCTCCCACATCCCACGGCCTGGGGATCCATGACTCCGTTCTCTGCCGCTTCCCCACCGGCCGCTCTCCAGCCAACGGAACTTTCACTTCCTCTGGAGCTGGAGGAAAGGGCTGGGAGCATCCCCTGTTCCGCAGGTGGTCTTACAAATATTTTATGCAGTCTGTCCACTTCAGAAACTCTGAAGCATGAATTAGCTTATGGTATTTCTCTTGGCATTTCTGCTGCTAGCAAGCAGCCCCTAAGGGCAGGGAACCTGGAAGGCCTTTGCTGCCTCAGGAGGAGCCCAGTGGGGAAGAAAGAGGAAGGAGAAGGGGAGGTAAAGTTGCCTGGTTTAATACGGAAGAAAGAGAGGTAAATATCCCCAAGCACTATCCTGCCGTAACTTTCATGACAAAAAACAGCACCAAAATTATTGAACGTGGACGACAGAGCCAGTCGTGCTAAATGTTTTTTATAATTTCTATTTTTTATAAACATCGTAAGAAGCAGGTACATTATGGAGGGGTTCAGAAGAAGATTGCTTTGCCCTAGGTTATATAGTAGTAAGTGACAGAGCCTGGATCCCACCCCACATCTCTTTGGCTAGAAGCCTATATTCTTGACCGCTCTGCTATAAACGTGTGATGTATTCAAGGAGAAAGCAGATGAAAGTTCTCAAAATATTGTCGAGAAGTCTGGCATTTACCAGAATACATATTTCTGGTAAATAAATGCGTATTTTATGTGTGCTATGGTCATTCTTCACATAAAAGCATCCTGTGATGGGTTCCTTTGAAGTGCAAATAACCATTTCCTAATTACCTGGCTGTTTGATCTGCTGTTGGTTCAGTAGACTTTGTGTATGAGATTTTCTTTAGAAGAGGTGCATTTCCAGGCTCTCCCTTTGGTCTAGAACGTTCTGATCTCTGTACTGTAGTGGCAGCAGCTCCAGCACATCATCTCTGGGGGCAGGTTGATGTGATCCAATCAGCCTCTGTCCCTCATGGTCCTCTTGATGCGTTTTCATTTAATTTTAGGATATTGAGAGCAAGCTGTGAAATCTGCAAGAATAGACAGGTAGTAAGTAAAAGGATAGAACATTTTAGTGACCCCAAAAGAGTGGTGTTAAAACTCTCCACCTTGGCTGCGAGGGGAAGGCTTGGGGTCTGCACTGGGGACTTGCCTCCCGTTGCTGCTCTTGCTACAGCCTCCGGCAGGCTCACGGCCAACTCGCTGGTCTCCCTCTTGGCTAATGACTCCTGAGAAGTAGGCAGTGGCCTGATGGATAGCTGCCATAAAAGGCAAGTGCATCAATTAGCTATGATGCTACAATAAACCAGTGGGCTCTGCACCAGGAACTCTGTTTCTTCTTGAGTCTGGACCTCTCCAGGGCTGGCCCGTCGTCGTCCTCCACCAGCTCTGCTGTCATTGTGTGGCTCTCCCTACGTTTCAGACACAAGAGCCTACTAGGCGAATGGAATCGTTGCTTGAAATGCTTGTGTTTTTGTCTTTTGAGATTTTTTTTTTTAAACAAAAGAAGAAAAACCCAACCATTGTAGATTAGCATGCCTTTTTAAAATGCAGGAAGCTTCTTCACCGGTATGTACCCCCTCTGAAAAACAGCTTTACAAAATGGATGTGATATGCCTTTAGATACTTGTTAGAAAGATGAAAGGGAAGATGCATTCTCTTTGCTTCCGTACATAAATGTCTCCCATCTTAAAAGTAAATAAATAAATCCCCAAATTGCTTCAAACAGGTACCCTTTTTCTGTCACTAGTCTCTCTCTCCTTCCCTTTACCTCTTGAGAGCCTAGGCTGTTTTTGTTGCCTCCGGTTTCTTATTTCCTATTCAGTCTTCATTTACTGCAGCCCGGACTCCACCCCCTCCCCGCCCCGGCCAAGAAACAGGCCGGCTAAGGGCTCCTCGTTCCATTGCAGAGGGCGGTTTCCCTGTTCCAGTCCCCGCATTTCTCCTGTGTGGCCACCCTCCCTCCTTCCTCCAGAGGAATCCTTCCAAAATGCAAACTGGATCATGCTACTTCTCTGCTGAAAATTCTGCGTGCGGTGCCTGGCACCCAGGGATGCGTTTGCTGCCCTTGACTTGGCATCCCAGGTGCCTGCCCCTCTCTGCAAGCAGCCCCTTCCTGCCGCTCTACCATCACCTGCCAGGGCCTGAGCTGCAGTAACTCCCTTTGGAAGCTGATCTCCTGCGCCCCTTCCGGCCTCGCCCTGCTTTCTGACTCCGCGTGGTGTTCGCTTGCTCCGCTCCGTTTCTGGTGAGCTTAAGCCACCTGAACCATCACCTTTTCTGTGAGGTTTCTCAACCTCACCCACCACCCATGACACACGGACCTTGAACATGTGTCCACTATACATGCATGACGTTGCACTAAGTGTCCCGCCAGACACACACTCCAGTTGGCTGTGGCCTCCACGAGAGTCTAGACAGTGTTCATTTTTACTTTTGTGTCTCCAGGGCTGAACCAAGTCTCTGGCCTATAATGTTCAACAAAGGAGTGGATGCGTAAATGGATGAGCAATCCAACCACATTTTATTTGTTCATTTATTTTTGGCTGCGTTGGGTCTTTGTTGCTGCGCGCGGGCTTTTCTATAGTTGCGGCGAGCGGGGGCTACTCTTCGCTGTGGTGCGCGGGCTTCTCATTGCGGTGGCTTCTCTTGTTGTGGAGCACGGGCTCTAGGCACACGGGCTTCAGTAGTTGTGGCATGCGGCCTCAGTAGTTGTGGCGCAGAGGCTTAGTTGCTCCACACGGCATGTGGGATCTTCCCGGACCAGGGCTCGAACCCGTGTCCCCTGCATTGGCAGGCAGGTTCTTAACCACTGCGCCACCAGAGAAGTGCCCAAACCACATTTTAGATCCTAAGGTGTTAATCTGTGTGGGATAATGGCAAAGAAATAGGGATTATACGTGAGGGATTTGGAATTTTTTAAATGATTGCTGATTAAATTATCCACGAAGATAACTTTGATTAATTTATCCAGAATTATGTTATGTTGCCTTATGTTTAAAAACTGTACATAATGCTGTTAAGAAAAAAAAGACATATGTTGAATTGTAGTTATAAAATAGTTCACATACACAAGGTAATAATATCATTGTGTGACATTTTATGAAGAATTTTATAAGTAATTCACCTCTGACTATGCTGTAGCTCGAGCTAATTTTCTTACCAATTATCTCAATAATTGGATCCTAGGTCAGTCTTCAGCCATAAGAACAGTTGCAATAAAATGGACATTTAGAAAACTGTATCTCCATAAGTCCATCCAGAATAAATTCCCAGGTAAATAGTGAGCCAATTAGAGAGGTGTATGTGTGCTGATGAGTTTTGAAAGCCTCAGCAGTGAACTCTTGGAGACTTTTAAATGCCTGGATCCATCAGTAACTTTGAATTGACAGCTCTTTTTGGCAAATCCAATTTTTAACTGTAGGTAGCTTCTTCCAGAGATTTTAAGAAGAATTTTTGGAGAAATCAGTTCAGAGTTTACAATGGATGATCATTTATCTTTTTTCTGGCACTAAGTAAAAATAACAAACAGAGGCAGGCCGGAGGAAGGCTTGTTAGAGCTCCCAGGAAGACAGTCCACAGCCCACTTTGGAGAAGGGGGCGTGGGCAGAGTTGGCTAACAGGCTAGCTTCCGGGATATGGGACCGGATCATGCATTTTGACCATAGACTTGGCTCAGGGTCTGATCTTTAGCCTTTTGGGGCCAACACCTGGTTTTAACAATATGACTCAAGAGCTAATCAGTGTCTGTCACATGGTCTGAACTCACAAAGGGCTAATTCATTTACTTATCTTGGGGTATCTGCCCCGCAGCCACGTTTAGCATAGACTGTTTGGTCCACCCCTGCCCCCGTGATGTCTTCTCTCTGTGCTGTGCCTCACCCTAGGTGATGTCACCATAATTCCAGCCAGTTCCATCCAGTTTACCGCAGAAGACGTCTGTCCCCCAAGTCTTTCTAGAGCTGCGTGTGAGAGAGGGTACCATTCCAGTCCAAAGCCTGCTCTGGGGATGGGGCTCATTTTATAGCAGCTGGTAGAACCCTGTTCCTGTCTATTCTGTCCCATCTGGCAAACTCTGATGAGATTTTTTTTTTTTTTTTTAATTTTTGTTGGAGTAGGGTTGATTTCCAATGTTGTGTTAGCTTCAGGTGTACAGCAAAGTGGTTCAGTTTTATATATATATATATTTTTTTATATATATATATATATATATATAAATATATATATATATATATATAAATATATATATATATTCCTTTTTACGTTCTCTTCCCTTATAGGTTATTAGAGAATATTGAGTAGAGTTCCCTGTGCTATATAGGAGGTCCTTATTAGTTATCTATTTTATATATAGTGTGTGTATCTGTTAATCAAAAACTAATTTATCCCTCCCCCGCCCCTCCCTTTCCCCTTTGGTAACCATAAGTTTGTTTTTTATATCTGTAAGTCTGTTTCTGTTTTGTAAATAAGTTCATTTGTATCATTTTTTAGATTCCACATATAAGTGATATCATATGATATTTACCTTTCTCGGACTTACTTCTCTTAGTATGATAATCCCTAGGTCCATTCATTTTGCTGCAAATAGCATTATTTCATTCTTTTTTATGGCAAGGAGTATTCCATTGTATATATGTACCACATCTTCTTTATCTATTCCTCTGCTGATGGACATTTAAGTTGCTTCCATGTCCTGGCTCTTATAAATAGTGCTGTTATGAACATTGGGGTGCATGTGTCTTTATGAATTATGGTTTCCTCTGGATATATGCCCAGGAGTGAGATTGCAGGATCATATGGTAACTCTAGTTTTAGTTTTTTAAGGAACCTCTATACTGTTCTCCATAGTGGCTGCACCAGTTTACATTCCCACCAACAGTGTAGGAGGGTTCCCTTTTCTCCACACCCTCTCCAGCATTTGTTGTTTGTAGACTTTTTGATTCTCTTTTCTTGAAAGAACTCCCCCCAAATTTCAAACATGTCAGACATTATAAAACTTGATCCCACTTTTGGCATTAGGGATTATAGTTGACAAACTCTGGCCTGTTCCTTTCCTCGAGGTAAAGGAGACTCTGTTTCTGAGATAACAGAGACTCAGCGCTAAGCCACGTCCAGGGACCCAGGAAGGAGCAGATAAAGTGTGTCACCGAATTAGAGTGAAGCCACAAAGTCCTCAGAAATGGTGGACTTGGAAACATCCCTGAGCCTGAAGCGATCTTTGTGTCTCATTTCTCTACCTCTCCAGTTACGCTAAGAGATGAGACCTGCTGTCACTCTCCCTTCTGGGGGGCACGGAGAGGTGGATTTTCTCCCTGCAGTTCAGAAGGCAGGGGGACCTTGGGATGTGGCATCTTTGGGGACTGCATCCACCTGTTCTTTGTAAACTTGATCCATGAAAGATGCTCAGCCAGCACCCTCCTCGCTCTTCACACACCACAGCTCATAGACTTTGGTCTCTATCGTCCTTTGAAAGTTCCAGACTTCCACGCTTCAAACTTTGTTTCCCTCACACAGAGGCAGGCAAACATTTGTTGAGGAAGTAATCCATTTTGTGGAGATATCTCTTTCAAAGTGTTATATTTTCTAAGACCTCTCCCTTTCTATTTATTTTCTGAGTTTGTTATTTGTTTTGGATGAGGGAGGATTTATAAGATTTTAACGTGATTTTTAAATTATATTGTGATGCATGTTACTTTTGCAGAATTTGGAAAACATTCAAAATGTAAAGAAGAAAAAAATTTCCAATAATTCCACCTCCCAGAAACAAACCACTATTAAAATTTTTATATATATCCTGCCAGTCTTGTTTTATGCACATTTATTTCTTTTGCAAGGTGTCGTGGATATTTCTATACCATTTTATATCCTGCTTTTTTCACTCTTAATTCTGTGAACATTTCTCAGGTCATAAGATACTCTTAGAACCCTAACTTGTAATGGCTGTGTGATATTCTGTAACAGTGCCGTGATTTCTTTAGTGTCTATTGTTGAATAGTGGCTTGTTTCCTTTTTTTCATGATTAGAAAGTATACTCCAATATCATCCTTGAATATAAATCTATATCTTCATCTCTGATTATTTCCTTATGATAGGTTTCAAAACGTAAGACCATTGGATCAAAAGCATCCAATAAGGCTTATACTAGTCCTGACTGTTTACGTGTCTGCCAACCATGCAAGCTGGTGCCAATTTCATAGAACCCTTCTGAGTATTGTGCAGGATTATGATTATTTTTTTAATTTTTTTATTTTTGTGATTTGTTCGTTATTATTTATTATTATAACATGATAGATACCCAAAGTATCTTAATGTTTTCATTTCAATTATTTACTCACATGTGATGTTTTTAGGTATGTTTACTAGTTGTAAATCCTTTTTGTGAAGTTTTTTCATGCCATAAATTTATCCATTTTGTATTGAGGTAGCTTAAAAAATATTTATAAGAGATAACTCTTCCTATATATTGGGGACATTTTAAATGCTGTTTAGGTAAGGGACTCACCTTGTAATTACCAATGCCAAGCCTGTACTAGGTACTTGATAAATGAGCATTTGATTTTATATCTACCTGAAAAATTTATTTTAAATCATGGAATTAAACTTCAGAATGCTGGAGTTTTGTTTTGTTTTGTTTAATAGCAATTACATCTACCTCTGTGTTGTAAAAAACTAGGTATTAAATGTCAAATAAGAAGAATGAACATTTTGTAGGGAAATTCTATTAAATTGGATTTTCTAGAGAAGTGATTTAAATTAAAATTTCCTGATAAAATTTTTATCCATCTACAACTCTTTGTAGGTCTCACTTTTCCAGGGACTTTCAGAATTGGTATTAAAGCCATTACAGACAGGTAGATGATTGATAGATAGATAGATAGATAATGGGTAGGTGATAGATGATAGAGATGTGATAGATCATAGATGACAGATATCATAGCTAGATAGATGATAGATAGATGATTGATAGATAATAGATAGATAATGGGTAGGTGACAGGTGATAGATGATAGAGATATGATAGACAGATCATAGGTGACAGATATCATAGATAGATGATAGATAGTATATAGGTGATAGATGATAGAGATTATGAAAGATGGACAGCTAGATAGATGACAGATATCGTAGATAGATAAACGTATGGATAGATAGAGGTAGATGATAGATGATACATGATAGGTAGATACATAGATAGATACATAGATAGATAAATCGATAGATCAATAGATAGATAGATAGGTAGATAGATAGATAGATGGTTTTCATCTCCCCACCCTTCCACTGAAACACAGGGTCATGTAAGTCTGCAGCCCACTCCCAGGACGGACAGGACTCGTGAGCCTCTGGGACTAGCAGGTTAGAGACACTAGGGCCAGGGTGCAGTTAGAGGCTTCTGCCGCGGCCCCTGCACAGGGGAGGGTGGCTGCAGAGGCCTGGCACGCCCCTCCCCTCGCTCCTTGTGTCCATCCCTAGGTACATTTGGTGTGATAAACTACATCAGGGCCAAACCTCCTAGAAGACAGATATCTGGAAATTAATTGGCACCGACTTTTCTTCTAAGAAACATAAATGTCTTTGAGGAGTCAGAGGGGTCTGTCCTTTTGAAAAAATGCTTTCTATGGAGAACCAACCATGTCTCATCCACCTTACATACACTGACCTCTGTTCCTCCCACTAGTATGTAAAGCAGGTTTCATTATCCCAGTGTTGTAGATGGGAAAATGCAGGGTTACTTGTTCAAGCTCCCCAGGCTAAGTGGCAGAGCCAGGAATAAAATGTCAATCTCCCCAGTGTCAAAGTCTGTGTTGTGTCACCCCAGCAGACTGCCACTTGGTGAACAGCTCGCGGGTAGGGATTGTGTACAATTCCCCCGCTTTCCTGTCGCATTTAACATGGTGCCAGGTGCATAATAGATGCACAGTAAGTATGTGTTGACTGGATTGGTGGGTGTGAGTAAATTCAACTAGTTGTTGAGCCAGACCCTGTCTTACTGTTTTGTGATCAAGAGGACTGCGGTGGAGGGGGGCATAAGAGAGGGGTTGGTGGCAGTAAAGGGCCAGGTGTCTGCTGGCTGCCCGCCCCTCCCTCCCCAGGCGCAGGGAGACTGGACCCCATTCAGCAGCGTCACTAGGGTGGGAGCAGCCTCCCTCCCCCACTTCCTAGCCCAGGAACAGCACCTTCCTTTGCTCTGGGAGCTGTTTTCTGCTCCATTTCCTCTCCGAGCCCTCAGATCACCCCCAGAGTTCTCTGCTCTCCTCCACATCATCCTAGCTGAAATAAAATATAACTGTGTCTGAAAGGTACAGAAATCAAAGCTCCCCTTGGGGATTTTTTTCTGTATCACCTGTCGAATTGAAAACCGGTGTGTCCTTGAAAAGATACGTATTTCGGGCCGCAGGGGTGCTAATTTGCAAAGGCCCATTACTCAAATAAAACATTAAAACAGTCTTCGATAAGCCAGTACTCTGGGCCTGTTTCCATTTCAGCACCAGCATCACCAACATTTCCTGTCAAGCTTCAGAGCCCACAGTCAAGATTTATCAATTGCTATTTGGACTTAACTAACACACTTTGATCGGGCGGCTGCATTGTGAGCCCAGCTGCAGCGTTCCACTGTTTGCAGGTTTCTTATTCCTGTCCTTGGAGCTAACGTAGAGGAAGATGGGGTTTTGAAGCATCTTCCCAGGCCTTCAGTGTGAAAACTGCTATGTGGCCAGAACACTATTCACGTATGGACTAATTTATAGGCGGATAGCCTTTCAGCAGGTGTGATATTCGGTGTGAACAGCTTTGCAATGCTTTCTACTCAGATTTTTAAAAAATTAGAAATGTCTTCATTAGATATGTTTTAATGTCTTCAACAAAGGACAGAAAAAGCATAGAAAAAAAGAGGAGATATCATTGTTAGCCATACCAGCTAGAGAGAGGTGGAAAACATTCCGCTGGGTATTCTTTCAGTCAAAATTTGGACTTTCATAGGCTTCAAATTTATGCTTTATGCTATAACTTAAATATTCAAATATAATCTGTATCTTTGGTAAACATTTCCAAATAACTTACATAACATTGTGTCCTGAGGATGTAACGTGAGTTAACTGACCAGTCTCCTGTTACCATTTACGTAGATTGTTTCCATTGCAATGAGTAATGCTTTAACGATGATTTTTCTATAAGACCTTTGCAGGGGGGTAGGAGAGAGGACCACTTCCATAGGCGATCTCCCCTGCCGTGGAATCACTGGCTAAATAGTCGTAGGTGTTTTGATCGCTGTTGTGAAACAGCTTTTCAAAGCTGCAGCACGTACACAAAAAGGCACCTGGATGACTCTTTGTCCTGCCTGATGTTCATATTGGTAACTTATGGACTCAGCTGTTGACCCTAAAAGAGATGGGCTAGCCACCAGTTCTCCAGTCAATTCCAGATTTCTGGCTAAGCCCATCTAGGGTCAGAGGTCTGAGGTTTGAATACATCAAAGAATACCACTTTGCTTTAGGACAGGAGATTTGGAGCACTTGTTTCCCCTCTATATTTTAAGTTTTCTGTAATGGTGTAAGATAATTTAAAATATTTTTAAAGGAAATGCACATTAGGTCTTTGCAAAACAATGAGAAAGCATATTTATTTTGTTAATTCTTAGAGTTTCTTACGGCATATTGGTTAAAAGAGTATAAGAATATCCACCTTACCGATAACCGGGATGATTCCTTACCAAACCCTTCCGGGAAACCGGGAAAGGTAATTATAATTTAGAGTAATTACCGCATACTGTTGCACCTGTAGAATTAGAGGCCATTATCCCGGAATCTTGGATGGGTTCATTAATGAATCGGCAAATAAAGCGCATGATGAATTACGAAGCACAGTGTCATTATCGTTTTATGATAAAGCATCTTGTTCTGGGCGACATTACATTTTCAGAATGAAATAGTGACTGACTTTCTCCAAGCCTTAAAGGAACTCCCAGTCTCTTTCAGATGGAAGAGAGAACAAAGGGGGTGGGAGTGCGGGAGGGACAGAGGAGAAGCACAGGCCTCTTTAAGGGAGAACACGCTGGGGTGTGGGAAGCACGTGAGGACCCAGTCCGGCCCAGGGCTGTCCTGGGCCAATGCAGAGGTGAGCTGCACCTTGCGAGACTAGCTTCCCCTACACCAGCAGCGGAGAGAGGTGTGCTTTGAGCTGATTCGGGCCAGTAGGAGCTACAATTTTGTTTTCTTTCTTTTATTTATTTATTTATTTTTGTAAATTGCATGTCATTTCTCATCTTGTTCCCTGACCGCCAGGCTGCCCGGTTCCGGGGCTCCCCATCACACCTGGAAACCTGCGAGAAGCAGGAGCTGAAATTGCTTTTTGGGGGGGCCCAATTTCATGCTGCATGGGAAGCGGCAGCTCCCAGATGAGCTGGAAGGCCACGCTTGTGAGGAATGAAATGTGATGAACCTCAGACTTTTATTGACATGCGGCGCAGAGCTGGCAAGACCAGCTGGTGTGGCATCTTCTTAATCCCGTGTTCTCGGGGTGGGAGTCTGACCCAGTCCTTTCCGTTAGACATGATACATATTTATTAGATGATGCAGCTTAAAAGAGAGGAAAGAGTGTGCCCAGCGTCATACACTATCACAACCGAACCTTTCTTTTTATTAAAATGAATACAGATCATTTCACTATGACAGCCCATCCACCCAAAGGGAGCTTTATTAAGTGGTGACCTTCGTTCTCTCCATGGAAACAGGCAGGCTCACGCCTGACCGCTTGTTGGGGAGGAGAGGTGCGGGCACCTGTGGAACATGTTATGGGTTTTGAGAAAACTACCCTGGAGTCCTGAGTCGTCTGCGGTTCCACTAATTAGATTCATCCTCCCATTCTCCTCCACAAAATCAACTGCAGGCGACATCCAGTCTCATTTTCCGCGGGACATTCCTGTGAGATGGGCTGTCCTCCGCTCCACCACCTTATGGGCCGAGGGCTTTAAGGGTGAGGGAATACTCAGGGTAGTGACATTATAAGCAATATAATTCTTCCAGATTTTTTCCAGTAGGCTCTACCACTTGTGAGAGTCAGAGGGATCTTGTGTATTTAAGGCAGACTGTTGTTGCTATTTTGGTTGAATATTTGTTCTTTAAGCTGCTCCTTATGTAAACCACTGTTGTATATGTATTCTGTTGTTTTAGGGGAGAAGTGGTGACAAAGAAGGGAAGATCTCTTTGCTTGTGAACACGTGTATACGATGTGGATGGTCTACATACACGTTCACATATATACCTATACATCATTTCTCTCTCTCTCTCTCTGTGTGTGTGTGTGTCTCTCTCTCTCTCTCTCTCTCACACACACACACACACACACACACACACACAGTGCAGCTACATGGTTGATTGATTCCCACTGGATATGACCTCAAAAGACCTGATTCTACCAATTGTTTGTTCTGTTTTTCTGGAGTCACTGATATTCTCTGAGCCTAAATTTCCTAAAAGGTAAAACACACATAATATCTAGTTCAAGGGACTTATGTGAGAATCAAAATCCAGTGAATCATTTTAAATTGATTTATAAATTTGTGTCAAGCTCTAGAACCCTTTCTAATACTCATATGCAAGGATCAATGCCCGTTATGTGTTTGGGGCACTTTTATCAATCCTTGAACTGAGTTTGCTTGTATTTGTCCTATCGGAATGTCATTCTTTTGGGTTCTTTCCATTTTTTCCATTTGCCGAGATCATTTTGAGTCGTCACGTAAGTTCATCATCAATATTAACTGCGTGTCCTCATCTGCAGAGAAACATTTTAGGGTTTGTTGAGAGACAAGAACAGTAAAAGATGGATTGGCTTTCCTAAAACACCCCTGGTCAGCAGGCTGTCCCTTTGATGCTCTCCTGTTTTATCCACATCAAGTTAGATTTTGTTGTCTGGTTTTCTGTGTCCTCCCAGGCATCTGCCCACGCCTCTGTCCCTGGTGCTGACCACGTCTTGACCCTTTAACTCAGGCTCTTTCCTCCTCTTCAACCTCTGTCTACTCCCCACCCTCTACCACACTTAGGGTCCATCTTCAATTGTGTGTCCTTCGCGAAGCCTCCTCTCGTCTCTCCCTTCTTGGTTCTTCAGTTATTTTTAAAGTTGACCGTTTGACAACTATTAAACAATTAATGAGCTAACTGTTTTATCTTACCAACCAGACTGTGAGCAACTCTGGGCAGAGCCAAGTCTGAACTAGCTCCGTATCTCCTTTGTAACGTCCGCCACTGCACTAAGCATAGTAGAGGTATTTTACTTATTATTTGAGTGACAGACAACTCCTACCTTTAGGAAGTTTGTATGCAAATAAATATCATAAACCCTATACTATAAGCACTGTACTACTTTATATTCTGTCATTGATTAATTTGTAACTGATAAAAAATGGGCTCTTTCTAATAGAAAACTGTTCTTCACTCTTGGTCTACACCACATTCTAGTCCGCTTAAGTATGTTCTACATGGAGTACATGTTCCGTAAAAATATTTGTGGCCCAGGTCTTCACATTTTTTTTTTTTAATAGAGTTATTTATTTATCTATTTATTTATTTATTTATTTTAGCTTTGGCTGTGTTGGGTCTTCGTTTCTGTGCGAGGGCTTTCTCTAGTTGCGGCGAGCGGGGGCCACTCTTCATCGCGGTGCGCAGGCCTCTCACTGTCGCGGCCTCTCTTGTTGCGGAGCACAGGCTCCAGATGCGCAGACTCAGTAGTTGTGGCTCACGGGCCTAGTTGCTCCGCGGCATGTGGGATCCTCCCAGACCAGGGCTCGAACCCATGTCCCCTGCATTTGTAGGCAGATTCTCAACCACTGCGCCACCAGGGAAGCCCCACATTTTTAATAAGCTCCATATGTGACACCAGTGGACACACCAGAGTTAGAGAACCATGACAATCTGTTCATTATGCCCTAGGTTGCAAGTAGGGATGTTTGAGAGAGTACTGGTTCTATTACAGATATTTAGTAAACACTAAGCATTTGTTTCTTCATTGACATAATATTATATGATAAGTTATTTTAAAAGTGCCTATGTATCCCATTAAAGTAAGCTTGTGTTAAAAATAATTCCTGCTTGAGCCAAGATCCACTGATGAAAGCTCAAATCAAGACTTTAAGAGCAAAACTTCAAGGAGAAACAGAATATTTGCATAGGCTCAATGCATCCTTCCCCAATGTATATTAACCACTGCGTTAGTCTTAACAAATCACAAATTCTATGCTATTCCTCTCTCCAAGAAGTGGAGCTTAATACCCATCCCTTTGAGTGTGGTCTGGTCATGGGGACTATCTTATAAAGGGAAACATTGTAACTTTACAGTTACAGTAAAGTAACTGGAGAAACCCGACAGATACCACCTTACCAAGTGACCAAAGTTGACATCACAAGTAATGTCATGTGGATTTCATGTTCCCCCTGATACAATGCAATAAAAAGGAACATCAGCTCTGTGGTGTCCTTACTCAGTCTAATCATGAGGAAATATCAGAGAAACCCAAATGCAGGGACATTCTACAAAATATCCGGCCACTACAGTCCAAAGTCATGAAAGACAAGGAAAGACCAAAGTACCATCACAGATTAGAGGAGACTTAGGAGACAGGACAGCTAAATGCAGGGGGGCGGGGAGGGGATGGTGTCCTGGACATAAGTGGGAAAGCCGGGGAAATAGGAACACAGTCTGTAGGTCAGTTAGTGACACTGTACCAACGCTATGTCTTAGTTTCGATTATGGCACCATGGTTTTAAAGGATGGTAAAGTGAAAGGTTTACAGGAGCTCTCTGTATTATCCTTGCCACTCTTAGTTTCATTCCATCTTCCAATAATGAACTTTCAATGTTACCTGTGGAGCAAAACATTCATCTTCTCTAACCCTTTTCTATGGATAAAATCTGAGTAAATCACTTGTACCCCAATGACACTAACAGAATAAGAGAGATCCAGGTGAGTTTTAGCTCTGTCACCTACTGTGTCCGATTTTCAGTTCTCTGGCTAATTATTAATTTTGCCTTTTGGGCATAGCTGAGTATAAGGAAGTAATGATGATTGTTTTAGCATTCCAAATTACGTCCTAAATAGAGAGATCTGCACATACGGAAGTGAAGTTGATTCCAAGAGGGTTTTTTTCCCCTATTTTTCATGGTACTCATGTGCAAATGGGGCACTATACTGTCCCACTATATTAAAGGGATTTGAGTTATAAAGGGAAGAAAGATGGCATGTTTGGGAAAAACAGAAAATGCTAATTTCTCTAAGCGAAATTGTTAGCCTTGTGATTGTGAGGATTGGGGGTCATGGAATTATAACCTATGAGTCAGGAGGAACTAGAGGAGTTCTTCTGTCTGCCCATTCAGCCTAGAAATCTGTTTTTCAGTATTTTCTGCCCAAATATTCATTTAACACCCCCTTTAAGTATTCACTGTGACAGGAGCACACTATAAATAATAGTGTCTCGAAATATGAGGCACATTCCATCAAGACACATCTCAACAGTTAAATTTTGGCTGTACATAAATCTGCAATTTCTGTCATCCTGGAAGCTCTACCTACTGGTTTTACTTATTTGCTCTGAAAGAGTCTTCTGTTTGAAGAGAACTGTGGTACCTGCCCCAAGTTGAAGGGCAGGTCAACATCCCCAGTCCCTTTCTGCTTCCTTCTATAACACGGTTTCTTGAAAGAGTGTTTATTAACATCCCCCTTTGAAAGTGCTACCCAGAACTGAACACGATCTGGATTATCATCAATCAGACCAGTGTGCCATACATCTGTACATATCAGAATCGAGAGATAGATACACACTCGGAGCACCTATAAGGAAAAGACCTGTAAGGTGTGCTGCAGGTAGCTGTATCAGGACAACTGATCTCACTTTGTTAAATAATTCTGAAGGCTGGTTGAAACAATCCCCCTTTGAACCACTTCTCAGCCTTATACCTAAATAATGCAATAATGTAGCTATACAGGGAGTCCTCATCAGCATAGGGAGACTAGGGAGATATTACTTGGTGCATTTACGTACAACTAAAATATGCTCTATGAGACTCTGCCCCGAAAGTGCAGAAAAGAATGCTGGCAGATTCTAGCTATTCAGTAACAGTAAGTCTGTCCACCTCCTTAATCTCTCTGTCTTGAGCAATAGTACCATTCATTCCTTCATCTCCTGCAGTCTGCTGGAGCTAAGGAAATGCTGGAGCATAGGTGTCTGTTGCTGCCTGGTGCTGGCGTTCCAGGGGCCTTGGCTCTGAAGAGCACTGATACAGTTGCACATGTCGTTGAGCCCAAGTTCTCCCTCAGACGACGCATCATCTGTTCCATTAGCTGTGTCAACTTTCCGCTCGTATATCCCTCAAAACCCCCTTGATCTTTTTACCTGTGGAAACAGTATCTGACTATTTTATCATCTGGCTATTTCAATTAAATTACATTAAAAAAAGCATACAGTAGGTTAAAAATGATCACTATATCACTCCAACTTTCTTCCATCCCCAGAAGGTTAATTGAAAGGCAGCCATCTTGGTGACGTTTAGACAAATGAGGATAATTATGTGTTCTCCAGCTCTTTGAGAGGTTAATTGCTTAGATGTACGAAGTCTTGAAGAACAAAGAAGGAATAAATCAGAAGCAGGACCATGATCTGATAGTGTAATTTGGTATATTCATGTACAACTCAAACAAATAAACCTCTAATTAGATGAACTCATTCAGCTGCATGGACACACTACCGGTGTACCAGGGTTGGCACCCCAAATCTACACACTTCTTTCAGAGGCCCTGAGAGGGAGGGTGAGCGCTGAGGCTATGCAGAATTAAAGAGGGGGCTCCCAGGGTGTGGGGGCTTGCATACTGGAATTGTACTATGTTATTAAATATAAACACCTCTAAGTAGATTCACATCTTTTACCTCTTAATCGGAGACTTGACTTCTGCTGGCCTCCTCAAGTACAATATCTCTTCTTAAGGAGGCATCATTTTCGACATCTAGGGAGAAGGCAAGGAAGTAGCATGAAAAACTCACTCTAAAAAGCAGGAAAGGGCACCTGTGCCTGGTCGGGGGAAGAGGGCTGAGAGCCCAGGGGCTCTGCTATTCGAATCCTTTACTGGTTTTTCATCCACTCTTATTCTGGGTGCTGGAAAGCCTGGGAGTGCAGATGGGGTCAAGTGATCGACTCTAACAAGATATGTACAATGTGCTCCACATTTTTTTTTTTCCTTTTTATCAAAGCGATCCACGCACAAGGTAAAATAAATGGTCTGTTTACTCCCGACTTATAAGATGGAACTGCAAGCACCTGGTCAGCCTTTTAGCATCCTTCTCTCCTTCCCTCTCCCAACCTCTATCGGTGAATATTAACCTCACTGACTTTGCCTTCCATTTTGTAATCGCATTTCACGTTATGTGCTTTGTCTCTAAGTTGATTCTAAAGATTTCAAGCCAATAAAGAGTATCTTCCTTATAGTTTTGTAAATGGTGTTTTTCTGTAGGGTGACTTTCCTTCTTGAGGGCTTCAGTGTGATCGTCTCTGGCCACTTGAAATGTTCTTAGCAAATGGTCAAATGGATGGTCTTTTCCTACTCTTTTTTTTTTTTTAATTAATTAATTAATTTATTTATTTTTTTATTTTTGGCTGTGTTGGGTCCTCGCTTCTGTGCGAGGGCCTTCTCTAGCTGTGGCAAGCGGGGGCCACTCTTCATCGCCGTGCGCGGGCCTCTCACTGTCGCGGCCTCTCTTGTTGCGGAGCACAGGCTCCAGGCGCTCAGGCTCAGCAGTTGTGGCTCACGGGCCCAGTTGCTCCGTGGCATGTGGGATCTTCCCAGACCAGGGCTCGAACCCGTGTCCCCTGCATTAGCAGGCGGACTCTCAACCACTGCGCCACCAGGGAAGCCCTCTTTTCCTACTCTTTGTCAACTGCTAAGTTTATTCCACATTTCAGTTTGTTCCGTATTTGAACCTTTTCAGTTTTGCTTGTCTATTGTTGAGTTTCTAAATGACTTTCTTTTTTTCTAAGAAAATAAATATATGCATTTTCAGCAGATCCTTAATGCCTTCCATTTGTCTACATATTCCATTCAAAAGTTGGAATCTGCTTATTCTTCTTAAAGGCATTTTTGGGGACCCACTGGCTTCTGGCTTTTATTTGGACTACCTGTTTTCTAAGCCTGTCATACTGCTGTTAATTTAAGACTTATCTCCATTAGTTCCTAGTTTAATTACACCATTTTTTTCATCCCACATTATCCTTTTTCTTATTTTTCATCTTTATTTGGTTCAAGGAAGCCTTTCTTTGTTTCAGCCCTAAGTTGGCTTTTGTACATACTCAAGTAACTTCCTCAAGAAATGTATATGTGAGTTAAATTTTCTGGGTCCTTGAATGTATATCTGGCTTTTTTACCCTCTCATTGCATGTTAGTTTTAAAAATCATTTTGCCACATTTAGCTTCTTTCATCCTGGATTCAAAATAAGAAAACTGCCATCAGCCAAGTGTTGATCTTTTGTAGAGAACCTATTTTTGTGAGTAGGCAAAGATGTTTACTTTTCTTTAGAAGACTTCAGAATATTGCTTTAGTCTTGATCTTTGACATACATGATTTATCTGTGTATAAGTCATTTTTTATTTTTCCTGCTGGGTAGTTAGCCAGTTAACTTTCTGGAAAATTTTCTTCCATTATTTGTACAATAATTTCCTTTTATATACTTTCTCCCTTAATTCTGTAACTTTCATGGGTCAGTGTTGGACTCTTGGGTTGACTCTGTGTGTGTGTGTGAAAATTTTACAGTACTCGCTATATAAAAGGAACTATTCTAACCAAACCACTTATAGTAACTCATTCATCTTTACAATAATCCTAATTCAAAGATAAGGCAATTGAGGCACAAGAGCTACAGAGAATATTCTAGGTCTCAGCTGTTAAATGGTGAGCAGAATTCTGTCTGTTCTCTTAACCCCTTCAGGGTCCTGCCACCCCACACACATTTTCTTTTTCTTTTCTGTTTTTTTTTTTACTCTCTCACTTCGTCCCAGCTTACCCTTCCCTCTCCCCATGTCCTCAAGTCCATTCTCTATGTCTGCATCTTTATTCCTGTCCTGCCCCTAGGTTCTTCAGAACCTTTTTTTTTTTTTTTTTTTTAGATTCCATGTATATGTGTTAGCATACAGTATTTATTTTTCTCTTTCTGACTTACTTCATTCTGTATGACAGTCTCTAGGTCCATCCACCTCACTACAAATAACTCAATTTCGTTTCTTTATATGGCTGAGTAATGTTTCATTGTATATATGTGCCACATCTTCTTTATCCATTCATCTGTCAATGGACACTTAGGTTGCTTCCATGTCCTGGCTATTGCAAATAGAGCTGCAATGAACATTGTGGTACATGATTCTTTTTGAATTATGGTTTTCTCAGGGTATATGCCCAGTAGTGGGATTGCTGGGTCACGTTGTAGTTCTATTTTTAATTTTTTAAGGAACCTCCATACTGTTCTCCATAGTGGCTGTATCAATTTACATTCCTACCAACCATGCAAAAGTGTTCCCTTTTCTCCACACCCTCTCCAGCATTTATTGTTTGTAGATTTTTTGATGATGGCCATTCTGACTGGTGTGACGTGATACCTCACTGTAGTTTTGATTTGTGTTTCTCTAATGATTAGTGATGTTGAGCATCCTTTCATGTGTTTGTTGGCAATCTGGATTATCTTCTTTGGAGAAATGTCTATTTAGGTCTTCTGCCCATTTTTGGATTGGGTTGTTTGTTTTTTTGATATTGAGCTGCATGAGCTGCTTCTTTATTTTTATTGCTCTATGTTCTGAAAGATTCTGTCTCATACCTTATTAACTTCGTTTTAATACAACAATATTTTAATTTCCATGGGCTTGTTATTGTTCCTGATGATTAGTTTTTCATAGTATCTTAATTTTACTAGTATAGTATCTTAAATCTTAACTCTCTGAGATTACAAATTAGAGTTGCTTAGAAACAGACTTTCTTTTTTATTCCCTGTTTTTTCTGAAGCCAGTTCTCTTTATTTATCTTGGCATTTGTGTTTTTTTAATTATAATGATTTTCTTTTTGTAATTGTCATATATGCTTAATGGGACATCCATGGTTATGAGGGGCTGGATTGATATTGCAGGATAACAAGAGTGGGTTTTCTCTGCTACTGCAAAGGTAGATTTCTTTCCCATTAGCTTTCTCCACGAAATCCAAAGTTCCAGGTGCTGCATGTGATTAAGCTAATTTACTGGCAGGTCACACATTTGTTAATACAGATGTGGAACTGACCTTAAGTGTTAGGACCCCCACTACCAGAATAGGGCAAGCTCCCTGGCAGCTTGTTTAATTTTTTTAAAGAGAAACAATGTGTTCTATTTGCCGGGCCTAATACCAAGATGCTTGCATTCTGTGTGCACAGGGAAGTGTGCAGGAGAGGTTCAGGAACCAATTTGCACAATTGCTTTGCGGGTGAAAAATTTACTTTCTCCGTTTTCAGCCCCATTTCTATCCCTGCCCTCCGTCACTCTGCCTTCAATCCCAAACCACTGTGGAATGCTGCTCAACGAGCTCACACATCTGCCGAATCCCCTGAGGTGTGGCCTCTGCTCTTGTGTTCATCCTTCTCCCTGCTTCCAGGAATGTGTTGACATTCCTGCTCTGCCAGATGATCCCTCTCCTATTTTCTTTGATCTTGTGTGACTGTTGCTTTTACATTTTCTTCATTATCATTTTAATGGGGTGTCAGGAAGGAGAAGTAACCAATGCTTGTGCTTAGTGAGATCACCTTGATTCAGAAGCTCCTAGGTCAGGTTCTCCTAGCTTGTCCAAGAGATCGATCCCTCTCGTTCTATATGTTATTAAATAAATATGCTCTGGACACAGGTCTTAGAAGTGCTTTTCCCGTGCATCAACTAAGCCTGGATTCGACCAGTGAAGTTTTTCAGCCCCTGCATGACAACCTTTCTGCATCTCACTGTCTACTCCAACATAAGGCCCAGTCTTGGTACGTGACACAAGCTCTTCTCACCCCAAGCCCCCCCTCCATCTTTCCCCGCTTCGACATCCATGGTACACCTTGAATTGCATGGTTTCCCAAGACTACGCTTGCCTCCGTGTCCCTGATCATATGCCTAGAACACACCGACCCTTCCCCACTTCTTCCCCCGACAAACAGGGTCATCCTTCGTGGATCAGGCAGCAGATCATATTTCAGGAAAACCATTGTGACTGCCACACCCAGGAAGGGCAGGCAAAGTGCTCGAGTCTGTGCTTCTGAAGAGCACAGACTCTTTTTCTGTCTGTCTGTCTCTCAATCTCTCTTTTTCTCTACGTTTTTAGATCATTCACCACATTTATTTTAGTCAATTTGTGTGTGTCTGTCATTCCCTAAGCAGGTCAGGTCATGGGCTCACTGTATCCGTTGAGGTTGTATTTGGCTGCAAGTAACAAAGCCCAATCAGATTGGAGTTGATTTTTCTCAAAAAAAGATTCTGAGGGTATGCTTTGTGCAGAGCTAGGCAGAGCCTTTTTTTTTTGTCATTAATGTCCCAGATACCATCCTATTTTCCTCTATGCCACCTAGAGTCTATAGTTTTTTACTAACTCTTGTAATTTCCTGGTCTCAAAATGCCTGCTCCAAATCCAACCTTTATCTTCCCTCTAGATCAGAACAAAAACAAGGAAGGAAGGGGCAGAGTGGTAGCATCCGTGTCTGGAAAGTAGAAATTCATATAAAATTCAGATACATTGAACAAGAATGCCAGAATTCCTTGGCTGACTTCTATCTACTTCTCATTAGACAGAATTGAGTTATGTGGTCATCTCTGGCTGCCAGAAAGTCTGGGAAGATGAGTGCTTTAGCTAGGCACATCACCAGCTGGGGCAACACTGGGATTCTCTCAGGAAGAAAGGGGTAAGGATATTAGGAAGCAGTTAGCAGAATCTAGCACAGTGTTTGCTTATTTTTATACCTTCTTTACTTAGCACAGCATCTGGCACGTAGCAGGCACTCATTCAATATTTATAGAAAAAGATGTTGATTTTAAGTCATGGAATGAACCTGGTTCTACAGGAGAGGGAAGTTGAGCTCCGAAGAGCTTAAATGACCTCACAAAAATCCACTGTTATGTGGGGCAGAGCTCTGAGAAGTTCTAGGGAGAAAACGAACCTGACCCTCTCGCATCCTTCTTGCAGGGAGTTTGGTTTGCATTCTAATTTATGAAACTAACATGGTATGATAAGCTAGAATAATGAATCCTGTGGGCTTTCTAGCTTGAATTTAAGATTCTTATTATTGAGTCACAACAATTTCCAGCCAGACGCACATGACTCCTATTTTCACGCTGAAAACAAATCACTCAGAGACTACCCTTCAGATGTGTCTGGCTCCCTCCCTGCTGGCCTTTCATTATTTCTAGCCCAATAAAAGAGAATGGAATTTCCATTTCTTTAGGAAAATAAAAACAAATTACAGTAAACCTTAACAAGAAGAAGAAGGTGGTGGCCCGTCACCACTCCGCTTCCTCAAATGGGTTATTTGATTTTGCTTAATTGTTGGTGAAATTTTCTCAAATTGGCAATTATAATCTGGAGCTGATTGCTTACCCAGGTAATTTACAGATATCTCATTTGGCAAGGATGCTTCATAACACTTCCCATGAAGTATGGTTTCATCATCTTTCAGCTGAATTTTCCTTTTTGTATATAGTCTTCATTTGGAGGATGTTATTACTTTTGCCCACAGGAAGTTTAGGTGCTAATTCTGTTAGCTGCATGTTTCTGATGAAATCAAGTGGTTGCTTTTTTACAATCTGTTTTAATCATTTAGGGTCCCAGTAGAATTGATTAGCTGTTCCCTGAAGCAAACTGAATAATCAGGTTGAGATAGAAATTTATCAAAATTAGTTGCAGAATAGTAACAATAAGTTACACTTTTTTCGTCCTGATGAGGGATTTTATGAGGTAACTGCTAGGCTGTCTCCCTCTGCCTCCTACTTTTTTTTTTTAATTAATTAATTTATTTTTTAAATTTTTGGCTGTGTTGGGTCTTCGTTTCTGTGCGAGGGCTTTCTCTAGTTGTGGCAAGCAGGGGCCACTCTTCATTGCGGTGCGCGGGCCTCTCACTATCGCAGCCTCTCTTGTTGCGGAGCACAGGCTCCAGACGCGCAGGCTCAGTAGTTGTGGCTAACGGGCCCAGTTGCTCCGCGGCATGTGGGATCTTCCCAGACCAGGGCTCGAACCCGTGTGCCCTGCATTGTCAGGCAGATTCTCAACCACTGCGCCACCAGGGAAGCCCTGCCTTCTACTTTTAACACAGTTTCCCTACCCACTCTCCTTGTCAACCTCATCTGAAATCAAAGTTTAATTGTCCTGATTTGTTCTTGTACTCTGCATTAGGATAGAGTTTATCCAGTAGTCCAGCTGTTTTCAAGATAATTAGTCAAGAATTCAACCTGCTATAAAATAATCCTTCTGGGCAAAGATCTGGGAACTGAGGACATATTCTCCAGGGAAATCAAATTCTCCACCACTTGTAAGAGTCACAGATTTTCTACCTCAAGTCAAACACTGCGAATTGAACTATCAAGTCAAGGGTTTGAATTATAAAGCACAGTTTCCATTGTTGATAAGTATCTGCTTTAGGAAATTTTTATTATTTCCATTTGGGGGAACCTTTAAAGTCTATGGGAAAAAGTTGATTCAAAGTCAATTTTAATGCAGTAGTCAATGGGCATTTTTGTTTAATTAAAAAACTTAATTCATTTGAGTAGTAGAAGGCATCTTTGTGCATAAATGTTGATGGTGTCTGCTTTGTTTAATAATTCATTCAGCAAACATTCATGGAGCCCCTATTATGAGCCAGCAGCGATCATAGCCATCTGGGATGAAGTTGTGAATAAGACTTACTGCATTCAGGAAGTTTACAGTTTAGGAGGGATGACGTTTCTGTGGTTTCTTTCCTGTAGCAGTGAAAACATTTTCCTCGGGTGCATGGTTTACGAATTTTCTGGTGAGGTGTCCAGCTGGCTCTGGGTCTCAGCCTGAATAGGGGGTGACACGGTCAGGCCCTTTTTAATACATCCTATGAGTCTCATCTGTCCTCTGGTCTCCATGCTGTAGCTTAGAGGGAACCCAGCCAAGCCCCCAAGGCAGCTAATCTTATAGGTGCAGGAGATGAGGGGCAATGAATACTGATCACCAGCACCTAATTACTGCACTCATCTTCTGTAGAGTAACTGTAGTTCTGGACATGTCCAAACTTCGCCCACTTTCTTGGACAACAGCAGCTCCCTCCTTCGGTAGCATCCCGACCAGGGGAAGAGGAGCAAAGTGCGAACCTGATCTTCCTATTGAACTTCAGGTTCTTGAATTTTCAGGTCTGCTAACATTGCTTGCAGTAAGAGATGCTTTTCTTCTGCTGCTTTTGATTGAAGAACACTAGAAATCAGTCGGGGAGCAGGTGCTGCATTGTGTTAGATTAACGCTGATTGAATTCTTACACAGCCAGCTGATTGAAGCACGTGTTCTGCAAGCTTATGATTCTGCCAACACTAGGTTGCAACCAGGAGGGTAGTTTGCCATATCATGTCCCTTAATCAACACCCGCCAATCCATCAATACTGTCAACGGGAACTGAGATTCCTAGGCCCACTCTGTGCAATGACACCCTAGGCTGGCCACCAAACACAAAAATGGGTCTCTGGAGGAAGAGGAGAGTCGGTTTCAAATTCTGTTTCCTTGTCATGCTGAGTAGATGAACATTTAAATCATGAAAATAATCAGATGCTCATCAGACTTGGTAATGACACTGGATGGACATGGGCTTTCTTCTCCATTTAACAGCATCCAATTTGCTAACAGGATAAAAAAATCTGAGTTATTGGTACAAAAGACTTGAAACTCCCCTTGGATGTGCACCAGGTGCTGCCCTGGGATGGTCTGGCCAGCACCAAACGGACGTGGAGGAGATGCTAAATGACCATTACCTGACATTTTCAAAATGCGCCTTATGTCAGCTCTGTGACACTTCACAGGCTGTGCTGCTGGGAAAGGAACGGAGTTGGTGGCTGGGAGAAATAACTCACAGGTGGGCGCGATTGCACAAAGGACTCAGATAATCCTGTGAAAACCAACAGACCGTTTTCCGCAAGGAATCACTTAGTCTTAAATTGGCTCAGAGGGTCCCCAGCAGGCTTATGAGCAGTTCTGGCTGGAGAACAGCTACGTGAGGGATAATTACGGTGAGAAAAATAGCTTCCCGCCATGGAACGCATGCTGGTCCGTCCTTCCTTCCTCCCTTCCTCCCTTCCTCCCTTCCTCCCTTCCTCCCTTCCTCCCTTCCTCCCTTCCTTCCTTCCTTCCCTCCCTCCCTCCTTCCTTCCTTCCTTCCCTCCCTCCCTCCTTCCTTCCTTCCTTCCTTCGTATTTCACATATTCACATGTTCTTCATCAATTATATATTGTGTAGCATATAAAATAACCTTAGCAGTAAAGAATTATTTGTGCCTCAGTTTCCTTATATTTAAATGGGGATTTGATAGCACCTTTCACGGGGTTGCTGTGAGGCTCAAAGGACTAATCTGTGCAGAATGGTGTCTGCCGCCTGGGGAGCCCTGTACAAATGTTCAACCTTATTAGTGCTCTGAAGAGAGGATGGACCAACCTGAGAGGTTCTGTAATGCTGACTCCCCGTGTTGTCTTTGTACAGATGTATCAATACTTCTCCACACGGAGGCCTCACGATTTCCTGTGGCATCTCCCTCTAAACTAACAGTTGCTCTCCAGCTGTCTTACAGCAGAGACCAAACTCCTGCCGGGCAGGGCTTGAGATGAAGCTAGACCCATCATCACCCCCGTGCCACGGCCCTTGTCTTTCTTTCTCCATGCTATAGCCCAGAATCCCGCACTGTGCCTGGTATACACACACCTGTGCTCACACACACACACACACACACAATCAAACACGCCATGCACACGTCGTGTTTGAATGAATGATTGAGTAGATACGTGCATAACCCGTAGAAGGAGGCAAGAATGGCCTGGTCTGCTGCTCACTCCATTTCTCAACCTCTGCCTCAAGCACTGGTGCTCAGAGAATACGGAAGGCCATCATTCCACACGAGGATCTCTCTTATCTGTCCTCTGACGCACCCCGGCAGTGATGCTATTACACTCAGAGGCGTTGGGAGAGCCCAGTGCGTTGTCTAGAGCACTGGCCCTCAGGTTGTGTCCATCATGGCAGCACCAGTATGACTTGGGGACTTGTTAGAAATAGTCCTGAGGCCTCACTCCAGTCCTGCTGATGCAGAAACTCTGGAAGTGGACCCACCAGCCTTGTGTCAACAGGTCCTCCAGATGATTCCGATGCTCACTGAGCCTTGAGAACCCCTGGCTTCAGTGGAATCTAACCCCACATGTGGACTGATATTCTGAGCCCTGGGCCAGCGTGATCCAGTGTTGTTGCCTGGAAGGTCCAGGAAACGTGCTTAGAAGGCTGCTTCTGTTGATAAACCAGTCACACATCACAGGACACATTCTTTTCTCTCAGCAGTAGATATGAACACTCCCACAAGTAACTCATTTTCCCTCAGATGTTTCCTGGAGGCACTCTGCAAATTTTAATTCTCCCTTAACTTCTCTATCAAGTTAGCTGAGCAAAAGGAAACTGCCCCCTTCCATTGAGGGAATGTACGTAGCTTCTCTCATGAGATAAAAATCCTTTTAAGTTTGAGCAACTTGCACAAGGTCTCATAGGTAAGTAAATGGATGAGCTGGATTTCATTGTAGGTCTTCTGACCCCATAGACTGTGTTCTCAAATTCTGTGATTCTGCTCCTCATGCCTCATGATACCCACTTGCTGCCTTCCAGAATCTGGTGGTTAAATGACATTTCGCGAAATTGAACCATCTCGGTCACATAGAGCTGAGAAAATTTTCCCCTGAGCTGTCCCTGGCTCTGAGTCTACTTTTGAATGAGGAAAGTTGCACGCGTTTGTTTTTCTCTTCCAATACCCCTAGCTGGGGAGAGGATCGTAGGTTTGCCTTCCAATACCCGTAGCTAGGGAGAGGATCGTAGGTTTACCTTCTAGAATCGCACTTGTATCAATACAGAAACGTCGTTGGCCCACTCTGCAGAACCACACCATTGCTGTTAATGCCCAGATTTGGACTGTCAGCCATCCAGACATCTTTGCTCTTCATAAACTCGTCATTCCAAATCAATGAGAAAAACAAAGAGGGGTCTGATCCCACGCGAGAAGCCTCACCACATAATCCAGTGAAAATCCCAAAGTAACAGTCAAATTACCCTTCACAATTTAAATGCCTTTGTTGAGTACTTTCTTTGTATATTCTGAAAATAGGCCTAGAAATGTATTAAAAAGTAATTATGGAGACCTACCTTACTGCAGCCTCAGCATTTATTACACGTTGTGTATAATCCGTGGGACAACTCAGGAGCTCAGAGAACAGCCGACTCATTTTACTAACACTTTCTTTTTCAAATGTACGAAAAGGAACTCTTTTTCACATCTCAGATCTATTAGACGATCTGTTCTTTTGCTGAGAATGAAGCCTGGTTGTAATTGATGTAAGGCTCTTCACTACCAAGTCCATCAAAATAGTGATACTATCATTATATTCAGGCTGCATGAAATATAGTATCGTGCCTTGAAAGAGGTTAAAAAGACAAATTCTAAATTAAAGCCTCTAATTCAAAAGGCCTTGGCGATCATGGCATCTAACCCCCTGATAGTTCAGATTGGATATCTGAGGCCCAGAGAGGCTCTTTGGTCTCCACAGCTCATTTGGGCGAAGTCAGGACCAGATTATGGCCAACAGTTCAGTGGTCTGGTCTCAATTCATCACTTACTGCTGGTCAAAGAGGATGAGTAATGAGAAATATGCTTATCCATTCAGCCTTTTTTCTTGGTACAAAAGTTTATGTTGTATCTTTAATGGAGGGTTTTTTTAAGTTTAGATTTTAACAAGAGTTATGGAAAAAATTATATGATTCCTCAAGAGAAAAGCAATAACGATAATTATTGTATATGTTCTTTATAGAAAAAGGGCAACATTTTCAGACTTTTTTTAGGAACCCTCATGAACTTCCCTTCTGCCGAAGAAAGAGATGGTAGAATCATCATTTCCCAGATGGGGAAAGTGAACACCAGAATGGTTAAGTGATTTTGTTTGAATGGCACAGCAAGTTATCTCTAGATTTTTAAAGTCTCTTACAGTGCATTACACATTAAATCACAGAGAACTCAAATTGCAAAGCAAATTAGTAGAATATCTGTTTTCTATCAAACATTTAACTTGAAAAAGGCCAGCCCTCTGCTTTTCAGAGTGCAGAAACAGCGGAATGCAAAGGAAAGTGACTGATGTAAATTAGACCGAAGATATTGCAAGAACCAAATCACTTTCTAAACACTTGGTACTTAGTGCTTCAATTTGGAAGTTGATTTTGTGACAAACAGGAGAGTTGCTTTCGGATGGAAAACACTATGATATGACATAAAATGGTGAGATTAAGATGGGGGAAGCTGATTTAAATATGTTTGACTTTTAATTCCCTGAGTAGTTGAGAGATTAAAAGGAAAAGAATAGAAAAGAAAGGAATTTAAATAATTAGTTTTTTATGCCGAAGAAAGGGTGTGATTTAAGTTTTGCAGAAGAACATAGGATTTGTGTCAGGAATCTCAAATCGCAAATCAATGTGACGGTACTTCTTGCTATGGAGATTTAAAAAAGTATCTATATATGTAGCTTAAGGCAGAGCAGTTTATAAGAACTACAGATTTTGAGAAATAGAAGACTAAGCCTTTAGCAGAGCATTCAAATCAACATAATGCTTAGTATGGCAAAACTGGCCTTAATGGAATAAAGCTAAATCAAGAAAAATTTGTCTCATAGTGAGGGGGGGGGGATATTCTTAACAGTGATACATAGGAGACAATAAAATAATTTCCTAAGGAAGTTGTTATTCTTCCTATTATTCAGTGTTTATCAAGTGCCTACAACTTTTGCAGTATATATCCTACTTAAAATAGAATTAGTCACAGTCTCTGCCCAATGAACCCGCAATATTTGTGTGACTGTTGAACCTAAAATATAGGCTTCAGCTAGCTAGAAATATCTTGGGGGACATCTGAGTAGTGTTAAAAAAAATACCCCCAGTATCCAGGATGGGTATCTGAGTATTCAGCAAACCTGCATGTATGTCTGATTTCCACAGCCTTTTGACTTTGATCTCCTTCAAGAAGAAGTGTTTCCCTCTGAGATGAGGTTTCACTGGGAAGGAAACATTTCTGTTGGACCTGTGGGTGATGTGTCCAGGTTAGTGTCCTAAACATAAATAGGAAAGAATAAAATATATAGTGAAACAAATATAAACTGGTAATGGTCTTATAAATTTAGGATAAATGGACAACTTAAGAAACCTTGGGACACTGGGGAATAGCAATGGGAAGTGCTGGTCCTGGAGTGTTTTGCATAGCAAAGGAATTGGAATAGTAAGAGGTATCTACATTTTCGTTCTAGAGAATTCCTGTGCTGGCCATAGACTGAAACTCTCTGTATAAAGAGTTTGGTGTCTGCAACAACTTCACAGCTGGAGTAGGGGTTGTAGCAGTGGAGGACTGTTTGTTCAGTGAAGGCCAAGAGATCCCATCATTGCAAAGTTAACATGGAGTCAGTTTCTTTAGCCTTTAGTGTTTTTTTCTCCACCTTCCTCAGCAGTTCTTTGGGTGAGGACAGATCAGACCTTCTCCGGCTGAGAAAGCCTGGCAGATCACTGCTAAAACTCCATTTTCCAGGGCAAGGCATTGAGAGTTCTGTCATTTTCAGTGTTGTTGTATTTGGAGCTGCCTTGTTCCCCAAAGGCAAGTTGCACAGTCTGAGTTAGAATTGATGATCTGCACACATCTGCTTCAGGGAACCTGGGGCCAGCACCTGAAGGACAGCCTGATGCTGATCAACTGGAAATAGACCAGAAGGTTTGGAGAGAGATCACAGATGGGCCAGGATAAAGGAACAGACTGCTCTATAGGTTAGGTAGCTGATAAAATGATGGCAGGCGGGAACGGGCCTTCAGTGACCATGCCCCGTGCCCAAGATTCAAAATAAATACCAACTAGAACAATGAGAGGGGCCCAAAGGAAGTTGCTAAGCTCCTTTTGGGATCCCTTGTATAAAACCCAAAGATGCACACTGCAGATGCCATGGAACCCAGGGCTAATTTAATGACTTACATTGTTTGAAAAGGATTAGCAAAACCTCCCACTTCGATGGTCTGTTGCTAATTTGCATCTTTAACGCGGTGGGATCCAAGCCAGGTTCTGTCCCTTCGTGTTTATTTTGTAGGACTGTGTTTATTTCTGATAATTACAAATAAATCTTCCTTCCTTTTCTGAAACTGACTGAATAAAAGATGTTGGGAGTATCTTAACTCCATGGCTGGAATAATTATCAAAACAGAGAGAAGTAAAATCCAATTATAACTCCTTCAAAAATATAATTAATGTTTTCTTCCCAAAGAAAATGGTTGCCACATTTCATTTTGAAGCATTTGTCTTCTTCTTTGTAACTTCTTGCAGCTTGTTTAAGAGAAACGTACACCACAGGGAGCAGTGACTCCAAACCAGGAGGTCATGACTAGTGTGTCATGAAAGATGATGGAACCAAGGAAATGTAGGTCAGAACGACCTAAAGCCTAGACTTGAAATTTGATAAGGAAGTTTTCTGATTTATCTTCAAAGAGCTCAGAAAACCAAAGCAAAACTCAAAGTTGACTAATTTTAAAGGTTTGTCAAAGAAGCAAGGGAGAGATGTCAAATGTATTTCACTGACACCATTCAGAAGTACTAAAGAGCCATTTCAATGACCACAGAAGCTGAAAGGGGAAACCTGCCTCTCATCTGTTCCTGTGGACTCCTGTACAGGGGTGGCAGGACCAGGTGAAACCTCACTGGGAGGGTTTTGGGAACAAGTGTCACCCCAAAGCACTCATTTTAAAGTTCCATTGAGAATAGGTGATTCAATCAGATTTGGGCATTAATCCTGATATAAAATTAAAAATAACTCCATATAAGCAATTATTAGGCACGTAAGTTCATTCTTTTGCTCGGATAAGACGGACTAAATAAGAGAGTTATTACTGAGTACAGGCGAGGCTACGGCTCTTAAATATTTAATATTTGAACCAATCTTCAGCCCAAACTTAGTTTTTCCCTATTGCTTTAAGACAAATGAGAAATTCAAGTGAAGAAAATCAACCCGAGGGAGGCATTCATCGTCCTATATGAGTGACCACAAAGTTATTTATTTGTCTGTCTGTTGGCAGGTTTTGAGAAAATACATACAGCAAAGTGCCACAAGAGCAGAGATTTCTGCCCATTTTTCCTTTGGTGATCCTCTGTGCATACATGGTATGCAGTACATAGTAGGCGCTCAAAAAATATCTGTTGAATTAATGAATCCATTGGTTTTATAAATATAATCTTTATTTTCGTAACAGGACTAGGGTTTTGTTTTTCTATTGAGGTAGAAAAATATGAATTAAAGTCCATGGAAGCCAAAGAGGAAATTTAATTAGGTTGAATATCTTTGTTCCCTATGGAAATGGCTTTATATTCTTGTGTGTCAATATATTTTGCTTTATATTAAAGTGATGAGATGTAATATGAATTAGGGATAAAAGCATAAGTTTTCTAGTCAAACCAGCTCTACCACTTACTAACTGTATGACCTGGGCAACACATGTGACGGTTCAGAGACTCAATTTATTTTTCTGTCACATGGGAATCATGTCACCTGTCTCATAGATGTTGAGAGAAAAGAAGTAAAGGATCTGAACACTGTGTCTGGCATATACATACTAAACAAATAATGACAGTAGCTACCTTGATTTTTATTATCATCAGTATTAAGCAGCTGGTCTCCTCCCCTAGTTTATAAATTCATTAAAAGACAGGTTCGGTAAGTTCTTTATTTTCAGTCTCTCAGCTCACAGGTCATTGCTCTGCATTCTACAGCTACTGAACACATATTTATTTACAAAAGTGGTTTTTAAAAATAGAGATAAACAGCATTGAATTAGTTGCACTTTAATTAAAGTTGATGAAAATATAATGGTACAGATGAACCTATTTCCAGGGTAGGAATAGAGACACAGACACAATAGAGAACGGACATGTGGACACGGGGTGGGAAGGGGAGGGTGGGATGAATTGGGAGATTGGGATTGACATATATACAGTACCCTGTGTAAAACAGATAGCTAGTGGGACCCTGCTGTAAAGCACAGGGAGCTCAGCTCGGTGCTCTGTGGTGACCTAGATGGGTGGGATGTGGAGGGGGGGTGGGAGGGAGGTCCAAGAGGGAGGGGATGTATGTATACATATAGGTGATTCACTTCATTGTACAGCAGAAACTAGCACGACATTATAAAGCAACTATGCTCCAATAGAAAAATAAAATTAAAAAATAGAATATTAAAAAGGGTTAGTGCTAGTATGAAATTAGAGACACACGTTCAGAAAGGAACAACATAGTAAGGCAAATTATGAAGGACCAGTAAATAGGCCCCAGAGGCACAGACGGTTTAGGCTGAGAGCGGCCTTTTTTTAAAAATTTATTTATTTATTTTTGCTGTGTTGGGTCTTCGTTTTTGTGCGAGGGCTTTCTCTAGTTGCGGCGAGCGGGGGCCACTCTTCATCGCGATGCGTGGGCCTCTATCACGCGCGGCCTCTGTTGTTGCGGAGCACAGGCTCCAGACGCGCAGGCTCAGCAGTTGTGGCTCACGGGCCCAGTTGCTCCGCGGCATGTGGGATCTTCCCAGACCAGGGCTCGAACCCGTGTCCCCTGCATTGGCAGGCAGATTCTCAACCACTGCGCCACCAGGGAAGCCCTGAGAGCGGCCTTTGATTCACTGTGACACCATCACATCCTTTCAAGACAGTGACCCCCCCAGGACCCCTCAGATCTGCTTCGCATTTTCACAGGGACAGCTAGGCAGCCGGAGCCACGAATTGGCACAAATGTGTTGAATATCACTCTGGGAGACCGATGCTGTGTTCTGTTTCCTAAAGATGGAACAAGAATGACAGGGACACTGGGCCACAGTCATGAGCAAATTGGATTCACGAGTTACGGCTCCCACACCTCTTTTACAGACTCCTCATTTTATCCTCACAACAGTCCAAGGTGGAGTCATCACGATCTTAAGGGTGAGGAAGCTGAGGTTTGGAGAAGTGAATTCAGTCACCCTGAGTGGTGCGCCTGGTGGGTAGCAGGCCCTGCACTGGACACCAGGTTCTGTGACTCTGAATGGCCTGCTTTTCCCAGTATAGACTGTGTTTCAGGAGGTACGGGCTCTCTTCAGCTTTAAGGAGCAGTCAGACTTCTCTTTCTAAGACAATAGCAGGCCTATCAACTTGTATTTTTCTTACAAGTCGTGCCATTGGAGCATAGCATAATGTCAATAGAAACTCCTCAGCTACTTAGCTCTAAGTTGTTTGTTAAACTGATAAGAACATCCTGTCCAGAACCAGAAGAAATGTTTGAGGCTTAGCTCTCCTGAGTGAATTTGAAGGCATCGTTTTTCCTCTGCTCCCCAGTGTGTAGGATGGGGAACCTCTGAGGATGGTGTAGGTCAGTGAGGAGTGGAAGAGGTAAGTGGCCTCCACGTGCCACGGAAGGACACCTTCAGGGCACAGTGGAAAACAGGTCCCCTCGTCCTGAGGGCCTTGGAACAGGAATTAGCATCTAACATTCATTTGCTGTATCCATAAGGGGAAGAAGGTCTTGCTGGGGAGAGATCAGCTTTTCCTTTTACTTACGGCCCATTTAGGTCCTCTCTGTAGGTCCCGTCCCAGAAAGCTCCCTTCTCTTCTGGTTTCTCTCTAGGAAGGATAATTGCCTTCTCGGCACTGTCTATGGCTCTTTGAGTAGGACCGCATGGCCCGGCCTCGGCTCAGGACACACTTCCTCAATGTGCAGGTGCTGGTGCTTAATTATATCCCAAAGCTGATTGCTTTCGCTTAACCAGTGTTTTAAAGAGGCTGGCCATTTTTATAGCTCACAAATGTGAAAAAAGGGAGGAAAGATATGTGATGAACTCTGCACGAGATGCTGGGTTCTCCTCCTGGCCACTTGCTCTGTGTAGCGTGAGCTCCTGTGGTCTCTGCTGTCCTGTTACTGATTCTGTCAGCTTAGTTAGGAAGCATCGCCAGAGGATGAGACTTTGGGGGCAAGTCCTTCAACATCAAAACTTGATGGACCATCCTTCAGCCTCTCTTCGGGTTGCCTTGTCCTTCGGGCTTGGGAAGGACCTACTGACTGCCTTGCCTTCCTGGCAATGGAATCCCGATAGTTTGGGAGATTATTTAGTAGAATCGTGGGTCATCTACGGTCACTAACACCCAGGCTGGCTCAGTGCTGGCCTGAGAGCAGGGGCCGCCGGAGCCTGGAGAAGGAGGAAGCAGAGTGCGTGCGAGAGAAAGCAGGCCGTCTCTGCTGCTGAATCCTCCACGGCCACGGCCGGGAAGCTTGTCAATATCATTAAGGAAGCTGGGCACACCTGCCAGAGTGATTCGGGGGGGCCTGGCTAACAGTCCCCCAGAGCCGATGCGGGCCACCTTCTCTCCTGGAATATAAAGAGCCTATCAGCCGTGCTATCTGTATTGTTGACACTAAGTAAAATAATTCCTTGGAAAACTTGAATATTAGCATTTAAGAATGAAGAATCGTTACAATTAGAGCCGAGGTAGTGCGGCCGCTGCTGCCCCCAGCTCCGTCCTTCATGCATCTTCTCACCTAAATGCACTTGGAGCCACAGCCCTGGTCTCTTTAAGGCTCCTGAACCTGAATTTGTTATCCTTTGGCCCCGAGGGAGATGCATCAGGCCTGTCTTTATATGGGCAAAGGGAGCAGCTGCCTACACGGTAGGGTGTTTTTTTAGCACCTCACCAAGGGGCTGATTTCTCCTCCTACTTGGGAGGATATCCCGCCCATTAGTAACATTCTTTTACACTAGGTAATGCTGATAATTGCCCAGAGAAGATCACGACTGGAATATACAGGTTCTCTGGGAGGAGGCGGGTTAATGAGAGAGCCCCATACTAGGGTGGGCATTAGCTCGGATTGGGGTCATTGGAGGATTTGCAACCCAGCCCTAGGAGGATGGGTGAGAGGCGTGTCCACGGCGCGATGCCTTGACCGTGGCCATTCAGCTCCAGGGATAAAGCAGAGCGGTTCACAGCACTCCAGATTTACCACGGATGACTTTGAGATTGCAGCCCATAGACGCAGCACGTTCTGTAATACACATGGGTTTACACAGCATTTTGAATCCACAAAAGAAAAGAAAAATTGGAAGAACTGGAATTTCAGGTAAACTTTACTGTCATGTCTACTAAAATAATCTTCCTCCGAGGATGTAAGTCACCTCCCCTCGCCCTCCTCCGCCCGCCTCCACCTCCACCGCATCCCCAAACAGTTCCCTGGGGTAAGACTCTTACATGTTCACAAGCACAGCATGGATTCTGATTACCTAAAGATCAAAATTTTTTTTAAACATCTTTATTGGAGTATAATGGCTTTACAATGGTGTGTTAGTTGCTGCTTTATAACAAAGTGAATCAGCTATACATATACATATATCCCCATGTCTCCTCCCTCTTGCGTCTCCTTCCCCCTCCTACCCTCCCTATCCCACCTCTCTAGGTGGTCACAAAGCACCGAGCTGATCTCCCTGTGCTATATGCGGCTGCTTCCCACTAGCTATCTATTTTACATTTGGTAGTGTATATATGTCCATATATACACTACCACTCTCTCACCTAAAGATCAAATTTAAAAAGCAATGAGGATATCTCTTTCAGTAATCCCTCCTTCATGGTTTAAGCATGCCCCCTTTTTAAATAACAGCTTTATTGAGATACAGTCCACACACCATGCAATTCACCCATTTAAAATGTACACATTAATGCTTTTCAGTATATTTACAGAATTAAGCAACTGCCTCCAGAATCAATTTTAGAACATTTTCATCACCCCAAAATCAATGCTGTACCTATTAGCAGACATTCCACCTGTCTCCCTAACCTTCTCAACCCAACTCTAGGCAGCTAATGTCTGTCTCTGTAGATTTGCCTATTGTGGACATTTTATGTAAATGAAGTTATAAATAAGCGAGCTTTAGAGACTGGCTTCTTTCAATTAGAACTTTCCCTTAATTTTCAAGGTTTCGTCTGTGTTAGAGCAGGTGCCAGAACTTCATTCTTTTTTATTGCTGAATGATATGCATTGTATTATATCTAATGGACATTTAGGCTGTTTCTACTTTTTCTCTATGATGAAGAATGCTGCATAAAGATTTATGTACAAGGTTCCGTGTGGACAGATGTTTGCATTTCTCTTGGGTGTATACCTAGTGGAGTTGCTGGGTCATGTGTTAACTCACGTTTAACCTTCTGAGAAGCTGCCACGCTGTTTCCCAAAGCAGCTGCCTCATTTTACATCCCCACCAGCGGTGCATGAGGGCTCCAGCTTCTCCACATCCTCGCCAGCACTAGTTATTTTCTTTTTCCTTTTTCTTTTTTTTTTAATTATAGCCACCGTAGGGGTTATGAAGTAGTATCTCATTATGGTTTTGATTTGCATTTATTTAATGACTAATGATGCCCAGCTTCTTTTCATGTACCTATTGGCTATTAGTATATCTTCTTTGGAGAAATGTCTCTTCAGAAAATTTTTTAAATTGAGTTGTTTGTCTTTACATATTCTAGAAACAAGTCACTTATCAGATATATGATTTGAAAATATCTTCTCATATTCTGTGGACTTCCTTTTGCCTTTCTTGATTGTGTTCTTTAAAGTACAAAAGTTTTTAATTCTGATGAAGTCCAGTTTATCTTTTTGTTGTTGCCGTTGTTTGTGCTTTCTATGTCATGTCTGAGAAACCATTGCCTATTCCAAGGTCACAAAATTTTACACCTATGTTTTCTTCTAAGTATTTTATAACATTAACTCATATTAAAGTATTTGATTCATTTTGAGTTAATTTTTATGTTTGGTGTGAGGTAGAGGCCCAGCTTTATTCAGTTGCATGAGGATGTCCAGTTGTTCCAGCATCATTTGTTGAAATGACTCTTCTTTTCCCATTCAGTTGTCTTGGTATTCTTGTCAAAAATCGATTGATTTTTGAGTTTATTTCTGACTTCTCAATTCTATTCCATTTATCTATATATTTATCCCTATGCCAGTATTGCACTGTCTTGACTATCATAGCTTTGTAGGAAGTTTTGAAATTGGGAGGTGTGAGTCCTCAAACTTTTTTCTCCTCTTTTCAAGATAGTTTTGGCTATTTGGGGTCCCTTGAATTTCCATGTGAACTTAAGGACTGGCTTGTCAATTTCTGCAAAGAGGCCAGCTGGAATTTTGATAGGGATTTAATTGAATCTGTAGATCAAATTTGGAGAATATTACCATCTTAACAGTATTAAATCTTCTAATACATGAACATTGGCTTTTTTTTTTCTATTTAGTTAGGTCTTCTTTAACTTCTTTCAACAACATTTTAGTTTGTAGAGTATAAGTTTCACACTTCTTTTGTTAAATTTAGTTTACAGTATTTTATTCTTTTTGGTGCTATTGTAAATAGAATTGTTTTCTTAATTTCATGTTTAGATTTTTTATTATTAGTGTATAGAAATGCAATTGATTTTTCTATATTGACCTTGTACCCTGAAATCTGGCTGAACTTTATTCATTCTAATTGTTTTTTAGTGGATTCCTTAGAATTGTCTATATACAAGGTCTCGTCATCTCTAGAGAGATAGTTTTATTTCTTCCTTCCCTCCTTTACAATCTGGATGCATTTTACATCATTTCCTTGCATAACTGCCCTGGCGACAACCTTCAGTGTTGAAGAGAACTATTGAAGCATCCGTTTTAGCCATAATGCACTTAACTACACAACTAAACTTATTATTGGAGGTGAGGGTATAATTCGAGGTATGCATTATATACATGTGGTTTGTGTGCGTGTGTGTACCACCAAGCTTTCTGTAAATCGTCAGGGTGAAATCTTCTACGTAGGCAGCTAAGTTTGTGTCTTGTCTACATACATGGTAGAGCGTTGACGAAAAGCACATGTACGTGCTGTCATATTTCTAGTCATGGCAAAAAGTAAACCACTGAGCTTACCTGCTACTCATGTCCTAATGTGACTCACCTTCCAAGTCTCAGCTCTCTTCTTGGAGAGGGTTGTTTGTAACCACACATAGGAATGGATGGATTAAAAGTAGATTATATAAAGATGCTAAGTAGAAAAGCCCAACCTCAAAATGAGATAACTTAGAGAGCGAATAATACAATTTTCTTCATCTTCATGAAGGATTACCATGGGGGAAAAGCACTGGATTTATCTGTGTTCCAAGGGGAAGAGCTAGTACCAGTGGGTGGGCTTTACTTTTATTTTTTATTTTTTTGGCCGCACAGCCATCTTGCGGGATCTTAGTTCCCTGACCAGGGATCAAACCCACACCCTCAGGAGTGAAAGCGCGGAGTCCTAACCACTGGACCACCAGGGAATTCCCCGTACCAGTGGGCAGGCTTTAAAGGTAGACTGCAATTCAGCGTAAGAAGTTCTTACAAAAACCCAACTACTCCACGTTAGAACAAACTTCTTGTTCATTTAATAAACTACTTTTCGTAAGCTTCCAAAATCATCTATAGAAAGTAAAACATTTTACTCAGAAGTATTATGATCTTAAGAATTTATTAAACTCTAATGAAAAAAGCAGCCATTATCACCCCTCAAAGTTACCAAAAGGTGTCTTTGAAAGTAATTTAATTTTATAAGGCGACCCCACCTTGGGTCTCTCGGAGAGTACACATGGATTTGGGGTGACATTTCCTCTTTGTCAAGAGATCAGCAACTTGAACTGGCCTATCTTCCATTTAAACAACACAAAGCACTGTAAATCTGATTATTCACTGGGGCCATCCCCCTGCCAAAAAAGTTCAGCCCTGAAGGATGATGCCAGGTTTCCTCCCAAGCCATCTGCCAGGCCTGGTTTAGCTTCCTGCACATTCAAATACTTCCCGTTTCAGGTGCTTTTGAGTTTCTGCTCTTTCCACTCCCTAGACAGACCTTCCACCCGCATCGAAATCACAAGCCTCTGTAAGCCATCTCCGTCTTTTCTCTCCCTCTCTGCTCTGACACTAAGGTTTCTCTTCTCTAAGCCATCTCTGTCTTCTCTCTCCCTCTCTGCTCTGACACTAAGGTTTCTCTTGGATTTACAACAGTAAAATTTCTTCAGAGGTGAGTGCAGTGCCTTGAGGAGAATGTTAATGTACATTTGCCTTTGTTCTTAATTAGATTCCTTCAGGGGAGGACCTCTTGCCCTGGTCTATTATCTCGCTTTGTAAGAGCTTGTCTGCTTTATCCAAACACTTTGAAGAAGTGTTTTCCCCCATATACCATAGCCTGTATGCTTACAATATAGATTTTCATAATACTGGTCAATTGGAAAGGGGTAGAATGTGAGCAGTGCAGATAAAGGAATGCTTTAGGGTAAATTGCTAATGATTGAGAGAAAGAGAGAGAGAGAGGAGGGAAGCTGGGGAGGGAGGGAAGGAGAGGAGTGGGGAGGAAGGAAGAGAGACGGAAGCTTTACCAAACTGCAGAGACCACTACCCTTGGGGTCTTGCCCTATCTAGTTACTATTCAGTGTTTGGCCGCAATTCAGCTTCTGGGAAAATTTAAGATTGCTGTTTTGACAAGTCATCACAAGATGAGAAAATATAGGTGGAAAAATTCTCCCTGTGGAGTTCTAAATAGTTGGTGACAAATGTCCCTTCCTGTCTGAAGCCCGGGTCGCAATAACCAACGGCCACAGCCAAATGTGATTTTCCTAGGAAACCCTGAGGACCCCCCACGTTGTAAAACAGGGCTCCCCTTCTTTCTCCTCACCTCCATCAGAGCATGCATGGAGCTGGTAATCCTGGATTTAGTGGATTAGCTGAATACTGGCTCTTGTTCAAGAAGGGCATCTAGAACTCGGGTTCGTGATTCCTGCTGTTTGCAATACTCTCAGTTGGTATCTTTCCTGGGTTTTGAGATCCGTTACATAGACATTTTCAGACATCCAGGGTCCACCCACCGCCGTCTCTCTTCGCTCTTTTTTTCTGACTATATGCTCTACTTTTTCATCATCATCCATTTCCATGTTTTGTTTTGTTCTATTTTCCTCATGAGCCTCAGTTCTGAGGCTTCTCCCCGTTCTCTAAGGTCAAGCCAAACATGTGAGCAGACAGTTAACTGGCCCACATGTAAGGAAGGGCAGCACCGCCCACCAGGAAAGAGGGGCGAGTGTGTTGTGCAAAACGTCATATTTAAGGTGAATAACATCGACCTTATTGCCAGTGGATGTGAATGATTAGAAGTAGCAACAGGAAAGTGACAATTAGGACTTCTTATTTTTTTAAACTTGACAAGTACAGGCCTAGAAAGAACAAAAATCTCCTGTTTCTCGAAGGGGTGAAATCTAAGGCCACGGGCTCTCTCATTCCCGTGTTTGTTTGCCCGGGCGCACACGTGATGGTAAGACTCCCGGTGAGGGTTTTCAGAATGTCGCAGTGGGTTTCATCCTGAGTGTGAACAATGACAGTGAAATCTAGCGGGAGGCAGTGAGGACCACGCTAAGTGTGCTGTCCCTTCGGGTCCACCTTTAGTGCAGCGGGATCGGGCACAGTGAACGTGGTGGTGGGGGCCGTGGAGGGGCTTTCCTGGTTTGGAAGCAAATCTCATTGTCTTCTTTACCTCCTGAGGACATGGCAGAAGCCAAGTGGAGGTCCCGCTGAGCTCCTCAGGTTGCGTAAGTGACTTGGAGCTGCAATAAAATAACAAATATGCTAGAAACAGCCTCCGCTTTACAGGGAGCTGCACACACACAGAGCAAAGGGGGGGGGTGCCAATGTCTATTTGAGCCTCTTCTTTCCAAGACCGCCGCCCCCAACCACTTCAGTCTTTATTGAGGGGAGGGGATGGGTCTTTGGAAACGCTGGAGTTTGAGTATTTATAGGCACCCAGATGCACCAGCTGTCTCTCTTACGTATAACTGCCCTGATTCTTCAGTGCACAAGATGAATAATTTACCCAAAAGCACATGTAACTATCTCTATCTTATTCATTACAATGAACTGAGACAGTTCATTATAACTCATCCAGACTCGGCTTGCTCTCCTACAGTTAATTTGGGTGGAAGGAGCCTCTTCCTCCTGGACATGTGGCCTGACCAAGGCTTGCGTTGGTTGAGGTGCACGGGGGAAAAGGAGATGGGGAGGCCCAGACCGACAGACGGACGGCAAGGACAGTGTAGAGTCAAGTGCTAAGAGCACCGGCAGCAGGTCTGTTGGGTGCCAGGTAATGAAGTATTAGAAAGGAGTCGTCAAAGGATAACAGGAATTGGTAGTCAATGTGTGCTCGGGGAGTGCGTGATTATTTTCAATATTCACCTGCATAGAGCACAATTAAGAAGGCACAAACATCCACTGAAATGTATGAATTATACATTTTCAGCCAAGCTAAAGGTTTATTCTTTCTTTCTCTTTTTCTTTCTTTTTTAATCTTTTCTTTCCTTCCTTCCTTCCCTCTTTCCTTCCTTCCTTCCCTCTTTCCTTCCTTCCTCCTTCCTTCCATCTCTCTCTCTCTCTCTCCCCCACTCCTTTCTTACTCTGTCCATTTATTTCTTTAAAATGCATGATTCAGTACTCTGTAATGGCCTATATGGGAAAAGAATCTAAAAAAAAAAAAAAGAATGGATGTATGTATATGTATAACTGGTTCACTTTGCTGTACACCTGAGGCTAACACAACACTGTAAATCAACTATACTCCAATAAGAATTTTTTAAAATGTTTTTAAAAGTTAAATGCATGATAAGGAAACCCAGCCTTCCCATGTTATGATGAATAATTGGGTTTTCATGGTGTGTCTTCTCAAACCTCTCAGTGACAAGTTCTATGAGAAGATCACCTCTGATCAGAGCCACACATGCTCAGCCTCACTCTGGGAGTACTGAACGTATCGTCATGTTTCTGCCCTCACTCAAGCGCGATGAGATGGGGAGAGCTGGAGAAATGCAGGCTTCCAGGCAGACTTCCGGTTCCTTGGTCCCCCCCCAGGAGACAGAGAATCCAGGAGCAGAGAAAGCCCTGTCCTCTCGGACACAGGTGGCCAGGACTCCAGATGACATAAATCAAAAGTAGCAACTCCCTGGGCCTGAAGTGGAAACATTTGCAAAACTTACCCTGTGACTTTCTTGCCCCCAGGGAATCTCCCCTTCTGGGCCTCTTATGACCCAAGGACAGAGTTTTCCCTGCCTTCTATTTTATTTTTTTAAGGGGAGATAGTTTGCATAATCTATGTAAAATAAGCCGCTATTCTGGAAAAGATGATTGGCTTATTAAAAATATATAACGTATATTTTTAAACAGGTCAGGTTGACATTCTGCAGGAGCGGTGCTTGTAGGAGCCCGGGAGCATTCCTGCAAGTATCACTTCCCACCCCTCCTCCTCCATCTGTCCCTGCCCATCTGTCTGCTTAATGAGGGCTTTATTTTTAAAACTCAGATAAGGGACTTCCCTGGTGGTCCAGTGATTAAGAATCGGCCTTCCAATGCAGGGGATGAGGGTTCTATCCCTGGCCAGGGAACTAAGATCCCCCATACCGCAGGCCAGCTAAGCCTGTGTGCCACAACTGGAGAGCCTGTGTGCTGCAACTACAGAGCCCACGTGCTCTGGAACCTACATGCCACAATTAGAGAGAAGCCTGCTTGCCTCAACGAAGGAAGCCCCAGGCTGCAACTAAGACCCGAAGCAGCCAAAAATAGATAAGTAAATATTTTTTAAAAATAAAATAAAAGATAGATAAATAAAACTCAGATAAGGTTTAGTTCAGTTGTGTAGTCTGTTCCGGGGGGTGCACAGGAAGAATCAAGCCGATCTATCGGCCTACGAACCTCCCATGAAGCCATGATCATGAGAACACACACAATCTCTATTCCAAACCGGAGACAGCGTGGTCTATGGGCTGGATCCACCAAAAGGTGGATTCCCTACTTAATTTTCCAAACTTTATAACTGGTATATGCATACATGGGAAAATGAGCACAAAGGGAAGGTCAACATTGTTATAATGTTTGGGTTATCACTATTCTTTAGTTTTGGATAATTACAGAAATATGATAGCAAACATTTATTGACTATTGACTGTGCTCTCAGATTGTGATGATAATAGTATTAAAAGTATTATTTGTTTAATAATCACCATAGTCTATGTTTATTTTTTAATTTAATTTATTTTTTATACAGCAGGTTCTTATTAGTCATCCATTTTACACACATCAGTGTATACATGTCAATCCCAATCTCCCAATTCATCCCACCACCACCACCACCCCCTGCCACTTTTCCCCCCTTGGTGTCCATACGTTTGTTCTCTACATCTGTGTCTCTATTTCTGCCCTGCAAACCGCTTCATCTGTACCATTTTTCTAGGTTCCACATATATGCGTTAATATACGATATTTGTTTTTCTCTTTCTGACTTACTTCACTCTGTATGACAGTCTCTAGATGCATCCACGTCTCTACAAATGACCCAATTTCATTCCTTTTATGGCTGAGTAATATTCCATTGTATATATGTACCACATCTTCTTTATCCATTTGTCTGTCGATGGGCATTTAGGTTGTTTCCATGACCTGGCTATTGTAAATAGTGCTGCAATGAACATTGGGGTGCATGTGTCTTTTTGAATGATGGTCTTCTCTGGGTATATGCCCAGTAGTGGGATTGCAGGGTCATTAGGTAATTCTATTTTTAGTTTTTTAAGGCACCTCCATACTGTTCTCCATAGTGGCTGTATCAATTTACATTCCCACCAACAGTGCAAGGGGGTTCCCTTTTCTCCACACCCTCTCCAGCATTTGTTGTTTGTAGATTTTCCCATGATGCCCATTCTAACTGGTGTGAGGTGATACCTCATTGTAGTTTTGATTTGCATTTCTCTAAAAATTAGTGATGTTGAGCAGCTTTTCATATGCCTCTTGGCCATCTGTATGTCTTCTTTGGAGAAATGTCTATTTAGGTCTTCTGCCCATTTTTGGATTGAGTTGTTTGTTTTTTTAATATTGAGCTGCATGAGCTGTATATATATTTTGGAGATTAATCCTTTGTCCGTTAATTCGTTTGCAAATATTTTCTCCCATTGTGAGGGTTGTCTTTTCATCTTGTTTACGGTTTCCTTTGCTGTGCAAAAGCTTTTAAGTTTTATTAGGTCCCATTTGTTTATTTTTATTTTTATTTCCATTACTCTAAGAGATGGATCAAAAAAGATCTTGCTATGATTTATGTCAAAGAGTGTTTTCCTCTAAGAGTTTTATACTGTCCAGTCTTATATTTAGGTCTCTAATCCATTTTGAGTTTATTTTTGTGTATGGTGTTATGGAGTGTTCTAATTTCATTCTTGTACATGTAGCTGTCCAGTTTTCCCAGCACCACTTATTGAAGAGACTGTCTTTTCTCCATTGTATATCCTTGCCTCCTTTGTCATAGATTAGTTGACCATAGGTGCGTGGGTTTATCTCTGGGCTTTCTATCCTGTTCCATTGAACTAGATTTCTGTTTTTGTGCCAGTACCATATTGTCTTGATTACTGTAGCTTTGTAGTATAGTCTGAAGTCAGGGAGTCTGACTCCTCCAGCTCAGTTTTTTTCCCTCAAGACTGCTTCAGCTATTCGGGGTCTTTTGTGTCTCCATACAAATTTTAAGATTTTCTGTTCTAGTTCTGTAAAAAATGCCATTGGTAATTTGATAGGGATTGCATTGAATCTGTAGATTGCTTTGGGTAGTACAGTCATTTTCACAATATTGATTCTTCCAATCCAAGAACATGGTATATCTCTCCATCTGTTGGTATCATCTTTAATTTCTTTCAAAGATGTCTTATAGTTTTCTGCATACAGGTCTTTTGTCTCCCTAGGTAGGTTTATTCCTAGGTATTTTATTCTTTTTGTTGCAATGGTAAATGGGAGGGTTTCCTTAATTTCTCTTTCAGATTTTTCATCATTAGTGTATAGGCATGCAAGAGATTTCTGTACATTAATTTTGTATCCTGCAACTTTACCAAATTCATTGATTAGCTCTAGTAGTTTTCTGGTGGCATCTTTAGGATTCTCTATATATAGTATCATGTCATCTGCAAACAGTGACAGTTTTACTTCTTCTTTTCCAATTTGTATTCATTTTATTTCTTTTTTCTTCTCTGATTGCCATGGCTAGGACGTCCAAAACTATGTTGAATAATAGTGGTGAGAGTGGACATCCCTGTCTTGTTCCTGATCTTAGAGGAAATGCTTTCAGTTTTTCACCATTGAGAATGATGTTTGCTGGGTTTGTCATACATGGCCTTTATTATGTTGATGTAGCTTCCCTCTATGCCCACTTTCTGGAGAGTTTTTATCATAAATGGGTGTTGAATTTTGTCAAAAGCTTTTTCTGCATCTATTGAGATGATCATATGGTTTTTCTTCTTGAATTTGTTAATATGGTGTATCACATTGATTGGTTTGCATACATTGAAGAATCCTTGCATCCCTGGGATAAATCCCACTTGATCATGGTGTATGATCCTTTTAATGTGTTGTTGGATTCTGTTTGCTAGTATTTTGTTGAGGATTTTTGCATCTATATTCATAAGTGATATTGGTCTGTAATTTTCTTTTTTTGTAGTATCTTTGTCTGGTTTTGATATCAGGGTGGTGGTGGCCTCATAGAATGAGTTTGGGAGTGCTCCTTCCCCTGCAAGTTGTTGGAAGAGTTTGAGAAGGATGGGTGTTAGCTCTTCTCTAAATGTTTTTTAGAATTCACCTGTGAAGCCATCTGGTCCTGGACTTTTGTTTGTTGGAAAATTTTTAATCACAGTTTCAATTTCATTACTTGTGCTTGGTCTGTTCATATTTTCTGTTTCTTCCTGGTTCAGTCATGGAAGGTTATACCTTTCTAAGAATTTGTCAGTTTTTTCCAGGTTGTCCATTTTATTGGCATAGAGTTGTTTGTAGTAGTCTCTCATGATCCTTTGTATTTCTGCAGTGTCAGTTTTTACTTCTCCTTTTTCATTTCTAATTTTATTGATTTAAGTCCTCTCCCTCTTTTTCTTGATGAGTCTGGCTAATGGTTTATCAATTTTGTTTATCTTCTCAAAGAACCAGCTTTTAGTGTTATTGATCTTTGCTATTGTTTTCTTTGTTTCTATTTCATTTATTTCTGCTCTGATCTTGAGGATTTCTTTCCTTCTGCTAACTTTGGGTTTTGTTCTTTCTTCTTTCTCTAGTTCCTTTAGGTGTAAGGTTAGATTGTTTATTTGAAATTTTTCTTGTTTCTTGAGGTAGGCTTGTATAGCTATAAACTTCCCTCTTAGAACTGCTTTTGCTGCATCCCATATGTTTTGGATCGTCGTGTTTTCATTGTCATTTGTCTCTAGGTATTTTTTGATTTCCTCTTTGATTTCTTCAGTGATCTCTTGGTTATTTAGTAGTGTATTTTTTAGCCTCCATGTGTTTGTGTTTTTTACGTTTTTTTCCCTGTAATTGATTTCTAATCTCATAGCGTTGTGGTCAGAAAAGATGCTTGATATGATTTCAATTTTCTTAAATTTACTGAGGCTTGATTTGTGACTCAAGATGTGATCTATCCTTGAGAATGTTCCATGCGCACTTGAGGAGAAAGTGTAATCTGCTGTTTTTGGATAGAATGTCCTATAAATATCAATTAAATCTATCTGGTCTATTGTGTCATTTAAAGCTTGTGTTTCCTTATTAATTTTCTGTTTGAATGATCTGTCCATTGGTGTAAGTGAGGTGTTAAAGTCCCCCACTATTATTGTGTTACTGTCGATTTCCTGTTTTAGAGCTGTTAGCAGTTGCCTTATGTATTGAGGTGCTCCTATGTTGGGTGCATATATATTTATAATTGTTATATCTTCTTCTTGGATTGATCCCTTGATCATTATGTAGTGTCCTTCCTTGTCTCTTGTAACATTCTTTATTTTAAAGTCTATTTAAAAAAAAAAGTCTATTTTTTCTGATACGAGTATTGCTACTGCAGTTTTCTTTTGATTTCCATTTGCATGGAATATCTTTTTCCATCCCCTCACTTTCAGTCTGTATGTGTCCCTAGGTCTGAAGTGGGTCTCTTGTAGACAGCATATATATGGGTCTTGTTTTTGTGTGCATTCAGCAAGACTGTGTCTTTTGGTTGGAGCATTTAATCCATTCACGTTTAAGGTAATTATCGATATGTATGTTCCTATGACCATTTTCTTAATTGTTTTGGGTTTGTTTTTGTAGGTCCTTTTCTTCTCTTGTGTTTCCCACTTAGAGAAGATTCCTTTAGCATTTGTTGTAGAGCTGGTTTAGTGGTGCTGAATTCTCTTAGCTTTTGCTTGTCTGTAAAGCTTTTGATTTCTCCATTGAATCTGAATGAGATCCTTGATGGATAGAGTAATCTTGGTTATAGGTTCTTCCCTTTCATCACTTTAAGTATATCATGCCACTCCCTTTTGGCTTGTAATTTCTGCTGAGAAATCAGCTGTTAACCTTATGGGAGTTCCCTTGTATGTTATTTGTCGTTTTTCCCTTGCTGCTTTCAATAATTTTTCTTTGTCTTTAATTTTTGCCAATTTGATTACTATGTGTCTCGGCGTGTTTCTCCTTGGGTTTGTGTTGTCTGTGACTCTCTGCACTTCCTGGACTTGGGTGGCTATTTCCTTTCCCATGTTAGGGAAGTTTTCAACTATAATCTCTTCTAATATTTTCTCGGGTCCTTTCTCTCTCCCTTCTTCTTCTGGGACCCCTGTAACGCAAATGTTGTTGCATTTAATGTTGTCCCAGAGGTCTCTTAGGCTGTCTTCATTTCTTTTCATTCTTTTTTCTTTATTCTGTCCCACAGCAGTGAATTCAACCATTCTGTCTTCCAGGTCACTTATCTGTTCTTCTGCCTCAGTTATTCTGCTATTGATTCCTTCTAGGGTATTTTTCATTTCAGTTATTGTATTGTTCATCTCTGTTTGTTTGTTTTTTAATTCTTCTAGATCTTTGTTAAACATTTCTTGCATCTTCTCGATCTTTACCTCCATTCTTTTTCCAAGGTCCTGGATCATCTTCACTATCCTTATTCTGAATTCTCTTTCTGGAAGATTGCCTATCTCCGTTTCATTTAGTTGTTTTTCTGAGGTTTTATCTTGTTCCTTCATCTGGTACATAGCCCTCTGCCTTTTCATCTTGTCTGTCTTTCTGTGAATGTGGTTTTTGTTCCACAGGCTGCAGGATTGTAGTTCTTCTTGCTTCTACTGTCTGCCCTCTGGTGGATAAGACTATCTAAGAGGCTTGTGCAGGTTTCCTGATAGGAGGGACTGGTGGTGGGTAGAGATGGCTGTTGCTCTGGTGGGCAGAGATCAGTAAAACTTTAATCTGCTTGTCTGCGGATGGGTAGGGCTGGGTTCCCTCCCTGTTGGTTGTTTGGCCTGAGGTGACCCAACACTGGAGCCTAGCCGGACTCTTTGGTGGAGCTAATGGCGGACTCTGGGAGTGCTCACGCCAAGGAGTACTTCCTAGAACTTCTGCTGCCAGTGTCCTTGTCCTCACAGTGAGGCAGAGCCACCCCCCACCTCTGCAGGAGACCCTCCAACACTAGCAGGTGAGTCTGGTTCAGTCTCCTCTGGGGTCACTGCTCCTTCCCCTGGGTCCCAGTGCGCACACTACTTTGTGTGTGCCCTCCAAGAGTGGAGTCTCTGTTTCCCCCTGTCCTGTCGAAGTCCTGCAATCAAATCCCTCTAGCCTTCAAAGTCTGATTCTCTAGGAATTCCTCCTCCTGTTTCCAGACCCCCAGGTTGGGAAGCCTGACGTGGGGCTCAGAACCTTCACTCCAGTGGGTGGGTTTCTGTGGTATAAGTGTTCTCCAGTTTGTGAGTCACCCACCCAGCAGTTATGGAATTTGATTTTATTGTGATTGCGCCCCTTCTACCGTCTCATTGCGGCTTCTCCTTTGTCTTTGCATGTGGGGTATCTTTTTTGGTGAGTTCCAGTGTCTTCCTGTCGGTGATTTTTCAGCAGTTAGTTGTGATTCCAGTGTTCTCGAAAGAGGGAGTGAGAGCATATCCTTCTACTGTGCCATCTTGAACCAGTCTCCCAGTCTATGATTCTTAAAATATTGTTTCCATTTTATAAATGAGAAAAACTGGTGCTCACAAAGGATCAGGAGTTTAGTAAATGACAGATCTGTGACTGGAACTCGTGTACCCCTTATTAAAATATTTATTCTTTTAACCAGAATATTATACAGAAATTATACAGATAGGATAAAAGCTCATCAACTTTCAACGTATTTTTGTTTCATAAATAAATCAGTGCTTTAGCAGTTTCTGATAAGTTTCACCTGAACCCAGAAGGAGACAGGTTTGTTTATGCCCAATTCTGCAGGAAGAAGAATGACTTTTGAGGCCTTGCCTGACTTTGGGATTCCGTGATTTCTCACGTTATATGTGGGAAGGTATTTGTAGGGAAATCCGTGGGCTGTAATTTCTGTACCGCCAGAGTCTTTGCTCCCACGATACTCATGCTGGGAGCCCGTGGCTGACTTGCTCCATTCTTCAAAAAGATATCAAGCTCCCCAGACTCTCTGCTTGTAATTTAAAATTTTAATTTATACTTTTCTGTGGATGATACGGAGACAGACATGGCCCTGAGTAAATATGTCAGGATAATCTATTGAATGGAATGAAAATGGTGTGTGCTTGGGAAACATTTTAATTTCATCTTGCTGACTTCTTTGCCAACTATAATGAACAAATCGGGAGGCTGGGTTTTAAGGCTGTTGAGGATATAGTGGTAGGGACGGTGGAGTGGGAGCCAGGGACAAATAAATAACGTGAACTGTTTGGGGTGGCTTCTCAAGGCGTTCCCGACCAGCCACTGAGCAGCTTCTGCGACAGCTGTCGTCTGAGACAAGGAGTCAGGGCTGAGAGGAAAAGCCCGCCCGCCTTTTACAACCCCCCTGGAGTTCCACACCACTGGCCTGCACCAGAGGGGCAAGGAATATGGGGCTGGATGATGGGAAAGGAGAGGCTTTCATCATTCTTATCTTCAAAAGATGCTTTTCTGGGCTTCCCTGCTGCACAGTGGTTGAGAATCTGCCTGCCAATGCAGGGGACACGGGTTCGAGCCCTGGTCTGGGAAGATCCCACATACCGCAGAGCGACCAGGCCCGTGAGTCACAACTACTGAGCCTGCGCGTCTGGAGCCCGTGCTCCGCAACAAGAGAGGCCGCGACAGTGAAAGGCCCGCGCACCGCGATGAAGAGTGGCCCCCGCTTGCCGCAACTAGAGAAAGCCCTTGCACAGAAACGAAGACCCAACACAACCAAAATAAATAAATTAATTAATTAATTAATCAATTTAAAAAAAAAAGCTTTTCTTCTTTACCCAAGGGCTCACTGCTTCTGAAATGGCTTTGCCTTATGCTATACCTTTCAAGAGGAAGTTGCAAAGGAAGAACGTGGAAAAAAGGTGGCTTCCAAAGCCACCTGTGATTCCAAATGTGAGGTGACCATCCACCAGTGACTAACCTGGGCGTTGTTCTGTGGGGAGACCCTCGGCTAAATTCTGTGCTTCTCCTTCACCTGCCCTGAGATGCACCCTTACCACTGCTTCACCAGCTAACGGTGTCTCCTTGGGTTGGGAGTGAGACTCTTGGAATAATTTTCCCTTTTCCTTGGTGCCCTGCAGTACGTGTGCAGTAAACGTCTCTTAGAATTGAAAATGCTGCTCTGAAGCTCCTGACCCGAAGTAATCCCTTCGACTGTGATCCTATCCGCATTGTCCCATTTCTCTTCAGCACTTACACGGTTAGCGTTTGCTTTCAGCAATGCCTCGATCTGCTTGAGGATGGAATGTTCTGAGTACCTGGTCTAGGGTGAGGGTTGTCCTATGTGTACAGGGAAACTGCCCAAGACAAGGACACCACTGCATAAGCTGTCAGGCCTGCGGGCCAACGGGGATTCGCCTTCAGGTGTGCACAGCTGTACTGATTGATCTCTCAATTACGTATTTTAAGAAATACGGCATTTTACCAGGCACCGGTCATCAATCTAGAAACCAGCCCATCAACCACTGTGCTAGCACACTGTGAGCGAAGCCTGATACAAATACAAAGTTAAAGTTCTCTCAGTGGCTTTAGCTGAGAAAATAAACCTTAGATGGAAGTGAAATCCTACTGCAGAGCTCTGCATAGGTCAAGTACAGAATGCTTCTCAAGAGTGAGAAAATCTTAGACGCGAAAGAGTCTATAGGTGGACTGAGAAAGCGTTGGACCAGTGTTCTGGGTTTTGGTAAAAATGTAAATCTCACCTTCTTTCTGAGCTATTAGTGAGTGGAATAACCTTTCTTGAAACCGGGCTCAAACAACCCTCAATGGAACTCCATTCTGTATATATTTGGAAATACAGAAAGAGAAGTCTTCAGAAGTCCTTGGGAAATGATAAACCAATGGATTCAGTATCACTTGGTTAAACTAACATACACTCCCATGTAACAGCAGTTGAGTTATGTTTTTCCAAACGCAGCAACAAGCTCTCTGACAATAGTAATAGAGCAGGTTCTGTTTAAGGAATGTTTACTATGTGCAGGTACAATTCTGACTCTGGCTCATGTATCGGTATTATTTCATTCAGCTTCATAATAGCCCTAGGAGATAGATGAGTGTGTACATCCAACTTCACAGATGGGGAAAGGGAGGCTCTGAGGGGGTAAACAAAGTGCTTGTCCTGAGGCTGTCTGTTGGTCAACAGCAGAGCCCTTGCCTGTCTGAGCCAAGGCCCTCTCCTCAGCACCGCAATGTACTGTCTCTTTAGTGTCCAATTTACATATGTTGTCAAAGCTCATAAAGAACTCTAGACTCCCCCGCATCATTCTCAATATTGTCAAGAGTCAACTAGATGACCCTTTTGGCCTGAGATGGGTTTAATCCTTCGTGGACGAGGGCCACCACTGTGTGGTCACCATGTATCCTACTTTCCATCACGTCCAGCCTCTTTCATGCCAACTCATTTGCTCAAGGACCTCATTCAAGCTTCCAGTGCATGGAACCCACCGGGTTCTCTCTACCCATCAGGGTCCCTGTCTTCATGTCTCCTTTCACTCATCTGTTTTCCAATTTCTTTAAAGCTTGGCTTCTTTTCCCTTGCCCAACTGGCACTCTTTAACACTGGATGAACCCAGCCATCCACGTTGTCTCCGCCTGCAGCTCAGCAGCTGAGCAGATATTCTTGGTTGGAGAATATCCTCAAAGCTGGCAGAGTAGTGTCGCTGTAAATTCTTGGCCATCAACTATAAGTGGGGCCTCAGCACTGCCTGTGGATCCTAGTATAGTTCCCTAGCAATTTTGCTGTCATTTTCTGTAGCAGCTATATCACTTTTTCTTGCATCTACCTTCCCCTCTTTCCTACTTTCCCACTTACCCTCAGCTGATAACTTTGCCCTCTACTTAGGAAAAGATAGAAACCATCACTCAGGAGCCTCCTTGCTTTCCCCTAGGCAGATCCACAAATCGATTTGGGTTGCTATTATTTTTTCCTTCTCTTATGACACAACAGCTGAAGTACCCTTCCTTCATGTGCTTTAGATCCCACAGTCTTTCACCTTTACTGTAATTTTTCTTTGTGAGTCATCTGCTTTTCCTACATCATGAGTTGCTCCTCCTATTCAATAAGATTGATCCCATCAGTATATGCTTACATATTAAGTATTGTAGTGTGTAAGTATCATAATGTAAGAAGGCTGGTCCTTGTCTTATTGACAGTTTCATCTCTGGTTCACAGTAACATTGGGCTACTCAAAGTGTAGTTCCCCCCTCCCCATCAGCATGGTTACAGAGCTTGTTAGGAATGCAGAATTTTGGTTCCCACCCAGACCTAGTGAATTAATGATGTGCACAGGTAACTTGTGGGCATTTAAAAGTTTGAAAAGCCCTAGCACCCAGTAGGTATTCAGTAAATATTTACAAAATGAATAAATAAATTCCCAGTGTTTCCAATGCTAATATAAACAAACAAAAACACTCTGGAGAGCCCAGTGACCTTTCTGGACTGCTTCCAATGACACTGTTTTCAGCATACCCCACACCTTCCCTGGTTTTGTTTAAATACTTGATGTCCTCCAGGACGCTCATCCTGCATGCCTTGGTATATGTTTCCTACTTTTCTCTGGATAACATCCCTCCCCCACCTACACACGTACACACGTGCACACAACACATACACACCCTTCCTGTGTATTAATGTGACTCCACACTCCAGCTCCTGTGAGCAAGGCACCATCCCCCAGTTAGGAACAATGTGAGGATGCCGTGTATCTGGCAGCCTCCAAAGTCAATCTCATGCACTCCTGAAGACCCTCGAAGCAGCTCTGACCCCGCCCCATCCTCTGCAGAGGCTCTCCTATGTATTCTCCACCAGGACCCTATCCCTACATATTAGCTCTAGCAGAGTTATTACTCTCTCTGAATCATAAAATTTCCCCTTACGTAACTTAGGGTTCTTCTTGATGTTCTAGACTTGGCTGTATTTGTAACTCAGGAGATAACTGAGTCATTAAAGCTTCCCAGGAGAACAGCTTTGTGCAATTTAGCATACCTTAGGAATTGGTCTAAAATTTTTTAATTTTTTCTTCCCTACTCTCCTTGCTTTTAAAACATTCCTTTATTATTGGTCCTTGAATTCTCTAAAGCAAGATCGCCTTCTTCCCATTTTTTGAACTAGCATTATTAATATATTTTGATACATGTAAGGTTTTTCACTGAAATTCAATTAACTCTCAATTTACTTTAAAAAAAAAGGCAATTGACAAAACAAAAGCAAAAAAAACCAAAACTAATATCGTGGGTAAATTTAAAAATGAAATTCAAAGAAATGCATTTTGGGGTTTTACCATTCAACCCTTTTACCTTTTTCAGCATTTCTTAAGTTGACAACTTTCTGGAAGATCATTTTCTCAGGCAGGGGACAGGGGTGGGCGGAGACAAGGTGACCAGGGATTCCCAGTGGTAATACTACTTTTTAAATGTTATGTACATAAAATCATGAAACTAGGTATAAATGCCTTAACCTTATACCCTTCTATGACTCAAAAATCTAAAATTATAGATCATACACATATAAACGAATAAAATTAAAGTCTTCAGCATCAGTGGGGCAGATGATGCTTTATTCGAATTAATTTCCGAGTTGCATGGGAATATGGTGCTGACTGCTGCAAGGACTTCTCTGACTTCAGCATGTGCCCCTTGATGCCTAAGTTCTCCTCCACATGGGTTGACTGCAACTTTGGGGACCCCCACTGCTCTGGCATCACGCAGCTTTCCTTGGCAGGGACGCCTTGCTGACACTGTGAGTCTACCTCATATGTTTCTCATTAGCCTCAGACAATGAAAGAAGTACTCACTGATGCCCTTGTACTAACAGACACAAGGCCAAACACTGAAATCTAACTGTGGTCAGACCACATCCACAACATGCATACGTGATATTTGTACAGAGTATTATAAAAATGAAAACAGTGAATTAAAAAATACAGCAGAGGACCTGTGGACCTTGTGTGTGTGCTTGTGTGTGGAAATGACTCATAGACCAGGGGATAAGGGGCAGAGGGATAAATTAGGAGATTGGGACTGACATATACACACTACGATATATAAAATAAATAACTAATAAGAACCTGCTGTATAGCACAAGGAACTCTACTCAGTGCTCTATAATGGCCTATATGGGAAAAGAATCTAAAAAAAAAGAGTGGATATATATGTATGTATAACTGATTTACTTTGCTGTACACCTGACGCCAACACAACATTGTAAATCAACTATACTGCAATAAAAAATTTTTTGCAAAGACTCATAGAGAGATACACACATACATATATCTCCAAGGACATCTAATTCAGCTTATGTGGGTCCTTTTTTCCCAGCTTTATTGAGATATAATTTACATATAACATCGTGTAAGTTTAAGGTGTACAGCCTGTTGATTTGATGCATTTATTTATTGCCACATGATTACCTTTATAGAATAAGCTGTCACCTCCATCCCATCACATAATTAGTGTTTCTTTTTTGTGGTGAAAACATTTAAGATCTACTCTCGCAGCAAATTTCAAGGATATGTTACAGTATCGTTAGCTATAATCCTATGTGGGTTCTTTTTATGTCAGTTTGAAAAACATTATCTTACATCTTTTTTTAAAAATTATTTATTTATTTATTTATGGCTGCGTTGGGTCTTTGTTGCTGTGCGCGGGCTTTCTCTAGTTGCGGCAAGCGGGGGCTGCTCTTCATTGCGGTGCACGGGCTTCTCATTGCAGTGGCTTCTCTTGTTGCAGAGCACGGGCTCTAGGCACGCGGGCTTCAGTAGTTGTGGCTTGCGGGCTCTAGAGCGCAGGCTCAGTAGTTGTGGCACATGGGCTTCATTGCTCCGCGGCATGTGGGATCTTCCCGGACCAGGGCTCGAACACCTGTCCCCTGCTTTGGCAGGTGGATTCTTAACCACTGCACCACCAGGGAAGTCCCAACATCTTTTAATCATTATAAGTATGTGCCTATCACCTACTAGCTGCCAGGTGGACCGTGGGAAGTGCTGGTGATACAAAGTGAAGACCACTGAGACGGTTATTTACAGCCTACCAAATAAGTACGTATATGATTAAATCCAGTGTTGTAAATTCTGTGAAGAAGACCATCACATTACAAAGAGGTATAGACCGATGTGCCTGTATTAGTGATTCAACTCTATCTGCCACTGTGTACTCTTCACGAAGGCAGAGGGGCATGCGATATAATTTAGGTATTATCCCAATACCAAGGCATTTTCTAGTTAACTTCAGTTTCTCAAAATGCCAATTGTCAGTTCTTTGAACACAGAATCTATAAAGTTATCCGTAAAGGAGACACACCATTTGTTAGGCTGGTTTCCAAGACTTGTTCTCCAGCTCTCCAGATTATCTAAATGTTCCTCTAGCTATCTGTGCATGTAAGTGAGATTTATTTTTAATCTGTGTATGTGACATTTATTTTTAATGCAGACTTGATTTTCAGACACGCGTCATATTGCATTCAGATTTAAGATGACAGAAACATCAGCATCTAGCAAGCAAGCGCAGTGGGGCATTCCTGAGTACTCTCTCTCCGTCAAGGGTGCTCCCAGTCCCCATGGCAGTCTCCGTTCCTTGCCCTGCTTTCATTTTCATCAGTTACCATTTTCCGAAAATAATATACCTATTGACTTAAGTGCTTTTATTGTAGCTTCAAAGGGCATGACCTTTGTCTGCCTCTTTCAGGCATCTCAGCTCCTGCAATGTCACCTGGTACACAGTAGACACTCATTAAATACTGTTGTGTGAATCGTGGCACTTTTTAGTTTTGTATTTTCAGAGGCAAAATATAAAAATGAGAACAAAATAACGACCACAAACAAAAACAAGAAAGCTGGCCAGTTTCACTTTTCAGGAAGGCTTTGTTATCTTGATTGAATTCCTGCGTGTCTTTTGTCTTGTTTCTTTAAGGCAGTGGTTCTCAAAGGGCAGTCCCCAGACCAGCCGCTCGGACCTCACCTGGAAACTGGTTAGGAAGGCAGATCGCTCAGCCCACCTCCAGCTCACTGAATGGAAGGTCTTGGGAGGTGGGCTGAGTGATCTGTGTTCTAAAAATGTCTCTAGGTTATTTTGATGCACAGCAAAGTTTGAAAACCACTGCTTTAAGGCATGCGTTTCCCCTAACTGTGAAACCAATCCGGGCACCTTAATCCCACGTTGCATATTCAGCGGAGCTGGACGTGATGCTTTGCAAGCAAGACCCCTTTCCTCCACCGTCTTTCAGAAGTTCCTTTGCTCTTTCTGATCCTTACCTCCACGCCTCTCCTCACACACAGCTAGAGGCGGTTTACGGATGTGAAAAAATCACTTCCAAATATCCTTCCTGTTCCCCAAAGCTGTTTTATCGCTTATGAGAAGATTAAATAAGTACCATAACTTTGAGGGGAACTCTGGCTGGCCTAATAACTTGGGTTCTCAAACCACAAGCACTTTTTTTTATTATTATTATTAAGAAGAAGCCCTGAAGTACAGGGACCCCAGTGCCAGGCTGCACAGGTTTGAATCTCCTGCCTAATGGTGTTAACACAAGTTCGTGTGCCCAACACACAGTGAGGCGAAACAAACTGAAACTTCGGAGTTTGGAGCAGAGAAAAGTTTATTATCAGCTTGTGCACAACTCTCTTACTGTCTGACGGTGAGGCAGCAGGGTAGTGCCACAGGGGTTAACGTTATCAGTCCTTAGGCAACAGGAGGCCTGGGGCTCTGTGCTCAAGGCTGTCAAGTAGTTAACGTCTTTCATTTGTTGGAGGGGGGTAGGTTTACATCTGCAAAACAACTCAGGAAATGTGCATCAAACACCATTATCTAGGTACTTCAGAGAGGAGCAAAGCAGAGGATCTGGGGGCAGGCCTGCCTGCCCACCCAGCCTGTGACAGGAAGGCCTCATGGGGTCCTGCTCGGTTACAGTGGTGCCAGCCTTGCACGTCAGGAGTCCTCAACCTCTCTGTTCCTCGTTGTACAATGTGGACAGTAATAGAGCATCTCTCAAAGGGTAGCTATGGGATCGAGTGATTTAATATATGGAAAGTTCTTAAACTGTGCTGGGCACAGAACACTCACTGTGTAATTGTAGACGTTCCAGTAGAGGTGCCATGAGTTCTATCGTATTTGGGCCAGTAGGCCGGGTTAGCTTGGAATGTAAGAATTTTAAGTACCTGAAAGGGTTTTCAAGAAATTGGAAAGCTGTCATTAATATTTCTTAACTTTCCTCTTGGCTCCCCCTTATTTAACCTCAAGAACCCTCCTTCGTGGGCTTCTGGCTAAAGAGGGTCCAAGACGTGGCCACAGCCAGCAGGGCAGGAGCGGGGTAGGAACACTACTTACGCGCAACGTTAGGTCCTTTTCTGAGCTCTTCTTCCTGCGGTTCAGAGGGCGGTGAAAGGGCCCCATCGTGATGGAGGAAAGCGAGAAGCACTGAAAGGACGCATTCTTCTGAGGCACAGAAGCCTTAAGAGGCAGACAACTGTCCTCAACCGACAGAATCCTTCTGCTAAGTGTCTTTGTCATCCGTTAGGTTCTAGGGCTGTGCAGACTCAGCGAAGCGGCTCTGCCCCATTAGAGACATGGACTTACTTCCCTCTATGTGTTTTCCATGCCCACTAATGAGGCCCCAGCTTGAGAGCAGGTGAATTGGACCTTAGTCATCCATCCAGGGTACGTCCATCGCGGGGTACGCGAGGCTTTCCGAGGGCTGTGTGGCAGGGCACTGAGAGTGTGTGCTGCCCAGAGGGTAGATTTGGACTGCCCTGCCTCAACGTCAGCCCCTACCAGACCCTGCGGCAATCTGAACCGGCGCGATTCACCCTCAACCTGCAGTTGTAGGTCATACACAAGGAAATGTATCTAAAGAAGTACATTTTCAAGATCTAAAATGTCCTAAGATGGATCCGCCCGAGAAAGACCTGTGTTTGAGTTGTAGTTCTGGCTCTCCTTTCTGACTGCTCCCACTTTAATTGTCTGCGAGAGAACGTTCCTTTACTTTCATTCTTACCTCCACCGCTATTATCAATCTGTCATCAAACAGAGTATCAGTCTTGAGGGAGAGTCCCACCAAAGTAAAGCAGAGAAGTCCTGAAGGAAATGGCACAGTTTTTCATCAGTAATGAATTCATGGCAAAACTGGTACCTTCTCTATCTTGGAATTAGAATCCAGAGAGATAGAGATGTTTTCTGACAGAGGGCAGGGTGATTTGGTATATTAAAATAAACAGTATTTCAATTTTCCCCATCTTTCTCAGCATATTGGGTTAAACAAAGTGCTTCTAAGTGACAGAATAACACATCTTTAATAGTCATTTGATAAGGCCTAGTAAAATGTTAGCAATATACTGTCCAGATACTGAGAAATTGAATGAATTTAATACTGGGTTACAAAGCCCTTTGCAAGTCAGGTATTTTCCAATTCATTGCTTTAAAAGAAATTGAAGGAGGAATTAATTGAATTGTCAGCTGTGAGATCATTAAAATAATTTTTGAAGCTATATTACTATGTGGTTTCTGGCATATATCTTGGAAGAGGTTCAAAGAATTGAGTGACATTGCTATACAAGGTTTTCATTTCTATCGCCTTGCTTATGTGAACTTGGTGTTTTTTCAAAGCAAAATAGGAATAGAATTGATCCTGAGTTCTCATTCTAGTATAATGATATTTATCGATGGTATAATAAACAGAAAAGCCTCATCTATCCCATTGAGAGCTTTATTTCCAGTAAAAGTTTACTTCTTATGTTTAATTATTATTTAACCACATGTATGATATATTTATGGTGTTTTATCAATATTATCCTTGTAATGATAACTCATTCTATAAGAAAATATTATTCAGAGCTTTATGGTCACAGAACATGAAAGAAATTTAAATTTCAATCTCTATACTTTATATATATTGTTGCAAATAAATATGATAGCTGATCAATAAAAGATTTTCAAGCATAAAATATGCTTGAAATATTATATCAGGATAAAATCCTGCAGATAAAATCCTGCAGAGGATATATAATAGATACGCAAGTTCAAGTTTAGAAAAGGAGCAATGTATATTTTATGACTGTTACAAAAAGAGCTTGTTCATGAATTTTGAAAGTAGACAATCATGAGTATCAAATTGCTATGGTATTTAAATTCGTATAGAGATATATGTAAAGGAACATTATGACATTTTAATTTTAAAATGTGAATAATCTCCACAGACCAAATATGCATCCTTTGCAACTATTACCTAAACTTTAAAAATATTATGTCAACTTAAAATGTGCAAAGGGTTACGTAATTGACCAAAATAAAAGCAAGCATATTGTCTGCACTGTCACCTGGGTGTGTGTGGTTCCAGGGTCTGGGAGACAACACCCTTCACTCTGTCTGGTTTACCACCTACTTCCAGTCTGGCCACACTGTACAGTAGGAATTTAACCTTTAGGAGTCATTCAAACAGGGATTAGATCTTCATGGAAATACAGCTGTTATTAAGAAAGTTGGCACGTTAATTCTTACCAGTGATTTGCAACTGAGAGTGAATGAATGCATTTATCATATTTTTTTTCCTAAGAAATGCTTTTGAAAGTGGGGAGCAGAGAGGGTCCATTAGGGCTTTAGTCCTCATAAGGGAAATGGGCAGTTGCTGTAGAAGGAACAAAAATGCACAGAAAGTGAACTAGGGCCCCAAGGATGTGGAGGAGACAACGTGACCTTAGTTTTTCTTTTTTTTTTTTAATTAATTTATTCCTTATTGAAGTGAAGTTGATTTACAATGTTGTTTTAGTTTCAGGCGTACAGCAAAATGATTCAGTTATACATACATATATATTTTTTTCAGATTCTTTTCCCTTATAGGTTACTACAAAATACTGAGTATAGTTCCCTGTGCTATACAGTAGGTCCTTGTTGTTTATATATTTTATATATAACAGCATGTATATGTTACACGCAAATTCCTAATTTATCCCCCCCCTTCCCCCTTTGGTAACCATAAGTTTGTTTTCTGTGAGTCTGTTTCTGTTTTGTAAATAAGTTCATTTGTTATCATTTTTTAGATTCCACATATAAGTGGTATCTTATGATATTTGCCTTTCTCTGTCTGGCTTACTTCACTTAGTATTGGGTTGGCCAAAAAGTTCATTCGGTTTTAAGTAAAAATAAAAGATGTATTTTTCATTTTCACCAAGAATTTTAGTGAACAATGTAAATTCACTAACCGAATGAACTTTTTGGCCAATCCAATATGATAATCTCTAGGTCCATCCATGTTGCTGCAAATGGCATTATATCATTCTTTTTTATGGCTGAGTAATATTCCGTTTTATATATATATATATATATATATGCCACATCTTCTTTATCCATTCATCTGTCAGTGGACATTTAGGTTGCTTCCATGTCCTGGCTATTGTAAACAGTGCTGCAGTGAACATTGGGGTGCATGTATCTTTTCAAATTAGTGTTTTTTTCTCTGGATATATGCTCAGGAGTGGGATTGCTAGGTCATATGGTAACTCTTATTTTTAGTTTTTTAAGGAACCTGCATACTGTTTTCCATAGTGGCTACACCAGTTTACATTTCCACCAACACTGTGGAAGGGTTCCCTTTTCTCCACACCCTCTCCAGCATTTATTATTTGTAGACTTTTTGATGACTTCAGTTTTTCTTTATGCCAAATAGGCATCTATGAAGGTGGGAAGGAGTCATTGAATGATACCTGAATACAGGGACCATTAGGTAAATGCAGCTGGGTCCCCAAAACTCACCTCACTGATCTTAGACGTATCTGGAAACAATTACAGAATTAGATCTATAAGTACAGGTATGTAGGGATGCCTGTGGCCAAGTTAAAATAAAAGCTTTGTAAGAATATTAGAGTATGATTCTGTTTTAGGTAAAAACAAATCAACACAAGCTTTCCATATGTGAATATATGTCTGTGAGGAGTAAGGTGAGGAAGACATAACAGGCTGTCACTGAAATAGCGACATCCAGGCAGGGAGTTGGGTGGAGAGAAAGATTAGCTCGGCCTTTAGGCATCTTTGTATTGTATTCGTTTACATGTTTATACATGTTTATTCTACTTTTGTGGTTGTAAAAAATAACAAAGAACATATAGAAAAGTCTCTTCCTTTCTCCACCTAATGATCACCCCACCCCTACCTCGAGGCTGCCCGCACCTGCTGAATGACAGGTGGACATGTGCAGAGCAGACCCCTCTGATGGGAAGCTAGTTTTATTTTTATTCCTCCTCCCCATCAGGGAGAGGGCCTCGCTAGACTGGGCGCTCACCCCTTTCAGTGGCAGCTGTCATTTCGGTGCTCCAGTATCCTTCTGTTCCCTAGACCATTCGGGCTATGTCAGGCTGTTCACTTTGCCAAGGGAAACACATGTGTCTCCCCATGGCTAGTGTCCTTGGTGCTCCCACCTCCTGAGCCCTGGTCCAGGTCAAGATGGGATCAGCCTGGTGAGGTGTGGCCATGTTTATTCCCTGTCTCCTTACCTGAAGGTGTGGCTTCACGCTCCCGGTCCTCAGGAGGCACTGCTCATACCCTCTCTGGTGGGGCATCTAGGGGAAGCAGGTGTGATTTCACCTTTTCATTTGCCGAGATACTGAAACTCAGGTTCTGACTAGAGCGCTGAGCAGTGGGTAGACACACCTGGGCCCCTTTAACCATGCCCTTCATTGAACAACTCCGATTTCTCAAGGATTTCCTTTTCTCAGTTTTCCACCCACACATTCTAAGTTCCTGGGACACATTTGCAAATTTTCTTCCTGACCAGCAGGCACATTTATTTCTGCATTAAACCTGATAACCTGCAGGTCATACACACCGACAAGCAAAATTCCATTTGCTTGTAGCCTCCATTCATAGCCTCTGACTGCTGGGAAGAGTAGGTTAGGGTATGTGGGGTAGTGGTCGGCTCCGTACCTTGGTGACAACCAGGTGACATCTACTACATTGCTCTCAGTGGGTGTGGGTAGGGAGGAGAGTGTGAGGTGGAGGAGCTCTGCTTGGCCACTGTCTCCTTCCCTCTCCTGAAATCTTAAGAGGTAGCCACGACTGCCTCAAAGACTGTTGGCATTGTACCATGACTTTTAAGACTCTGTGTTATAAATTGCAGTTGGAGGGCTTTGGGCAGCTTAGGGGTACAGGAGATGATGAACACGAGGGAGGTCTGGAGGTAAATATGTCCAATTTTTGACTTAACAACAAGTTAAGCATTTGCTGTGTGGATTATCTGTGACCTACTTGAAATACTGATGCACTCTCTCTCCCCTCTGGCCCCCTCTCCCTTCTCCCACAAGGTGGTAACTGTGCTCGAGAAATATAAACTAATTTTCATAGAAGCCTAAGGGAAAAAATAAGATGGAAAGCAACTATACAGCAAAGATATTCACATAATATGTCCCTGAATCAAATAGGAATGATTTTGTAGCATCGGTTCTTCAGGAGGATTCAGGCCACTGTTGCCCTCTATTTAGGAAGTTTTATCAATAATTCATTCCCTTTAGTCCTGGGCTATGTTATTTCATTTACCCCTTGAATGACAACAGCTGTGTTTATAACAGAATCTCTGAACACTTTCTCCCTCCTTCCCCTCCCCTCTTCCCACTCCTTCCCTCCCCCTCTCTTCCCCCTCCCCTCCCCTCCCCTCCCCTCACTCACAGGTGTACCATAGATGACCGGGTCACCCGGGTGGCCTGGCTGAACCGTAGCACCATCCTCTACGCCGGGAACGACAAGTGGTCCATAGACCCTCGTGTGATCATCCTGGTTAACACGCCAACCCAGTACAGCATCATGATCCAGAACGTGGACGTGTACGACGAGGGCCCGTACACCTGCTCCGTGCAGACGGACAACCACCCCAAGACCTCCCGGGTGCACCTCATCGTGCAAGGTAGGCGGCCTGGCCAGGGGGCTCGCGTTCCCCTCCGTGACGCGGGGGAAGCACGATCTCAGCTTGTCCTTCTACTCCTGTAGAAAGACACGAAAGGCCGTTTCCTCTGTAGAATCCAGAGACTGAGTGTCTGTCCTGGATTCCTTCCACCTGCTGGGGTCTTGACTAAGTGCTGAGTATCTCTACAGAGTTTCTCCATTTTATCTCTGGTCCTTCTGTTCTCATTAATAGGTGGTTTGGCATGTTTGAGCTGGTTGAGCTTTCTGGAGTTGGGAAAAGATATATTAGAAATATATATTATGTTATGCTATATTATATTATGTTATATTATATTATACTATGTTATATTATATATATATTAGTTACTTAGCACTCTGGCGTTGGGACAAGATATATTAGGAAATGGATACGGTATTACTCTCTGCGCCTTTTATTGTTCAGAGGCTTATTTCATGATAAAAGGTTAATAATATTGATGTGACATCCTGTGACCTATGACTGCTCTTGCATAGCTGGTGGCTGTGTGTGTACCAGAAGGCGTTCTGAGTGCTGTTTGGCATTGCTGCTGAGTCTGTGTACACCCTTTTAGCCCCACGATGGAGTTGAGGTCAAGAGGGATATTAGTCAAAATGTTATCTCCAGCTCTATGTTGGAAATAAATCTATGTAATTAAAAGGGGGGAATCCCTAACATTCTCTCCCATTCTCCCTTAAAAATCTGAATTAGTATAACCCAGGCATAGTAGTTAAGAGTTTTTCATTTGAATTTTACTTTGTAGGAGAAAAATGGGGTTGAAGAAATGTCAGAATCTCAGATATCAACTATTAAGTGTTAAGAATTAAAAACTCATGCAGAGAGCAGTCAAGAGAATCGGGGAACCGTCTTAAAACAAGGCAGCTCTACAGGTGACCTTATGTCGAACTGCCCCCTACCGACGCCCCCATCACGACGTAAAGCAGCTTCTGTCAGGTGTCCACTCGCGGTAGCAATGAGGTGCTGAGCAGACTAGCTCCCACCCCCCTCTGACCTATCCTTCCTCCACCAAAGGAGAGGTTTGGGTGGACCTTTCTCAGTGTCCCCTGTGCTGATGTCTCGTGGCCATGCCTTGAGCTCAGAAAGAGGCCCTGTGTGTGACTTAGTGTCAGTAACTGCCTTTTATCAGATCCCATCTGCAGTTGATCCAATGGGTTTTATTTTTTTTCAGTTTCTGAAATGTGTATGGCATTCGTGCTTAGCTAATATGGATTCCCTCATCCCTGCGTTTCTAAAAAGTATAATTTTGCTCATTTCGGATGGTTTCATGGGAAGTTTGAGTAGGGGTTAGAGTCTTTTCATGCTTTGGTCACGTGTGCAAATCAAGGTGGCCATTCTTTTCTTTTGTCTGGAACGGCTCTTTGCTAGCAGAGCATCTGGGGCTTTGGCTCTGCACACCGTGGTAATGGCCTGAGCTGGGCCAGAGGTCTGTCTGCTGCAGCCCCGGCTCCCGGCAGGCCCTGGTGCTGCCATAGTGCTGAAGCATTGCCTCCGTTCAGCCTCTAAGCCCTTCTCTCACCCACACGCTCCCAGACTCCCACATCTGCCTGCTACACGAGGACACCCGTGCTCTGCTGTGTCCGTTCTCCATCCATGTCCCACTAGGGGTATGGCTTGGGGATGATCTGCTTGGGAGCTACAAGACGGCCTGCCATCGGGAGATAAAGACAAGTGTCACGGCTGATGCTTCTCCTCAGAGGCTGGTGGAGGCCCTCGCTGAGATGGGTCGTCTGAGATGAGCGGGGATGTCTGCAGAAAACAAGGGAGCTCAGGCTCTCACCACCCGCCTGCCACCTGGGCTTGGCTCCAGAGGAGAAGAAATTCTCGGCATGGGAAGTGACGCCTCCGTGGCGCCTCCGTGGCCTTGACAACAACGTTATCTTCAAATACAGGAAATTCGTCACTGAAAGAAAAAAAGAACTGTCAGGCACTGTACAGAAACAGACTCAAGCAGAACAAGGCTATCACTTTTCAGGGAAGAAGACAGACTGTATACGCATGTCAGAGCCAATACAGGCCATAAAGGGCTTGTGGCACAGAGCTTCAGGGATAATGTTCTTCGTAAGAAGCTTGGAGTAATTCCCGTGGCTGAACGTGAAAGCCAGTGGGGTCTCAGAGCTTTGGGTCAGAAAGACTCTGGGAAGAGGCAAGAAGCAGGGCAGTGGAGTCCTTCATTCCAGAGGTGACGTCCTCAAGTCTCCACGCTTTAGGCCAAGCAACTTCTGTAGCTCCAGGCAATCCAATGCAAAGATCAGGAGGGCAGAGGAGGAAGGGGAGCACCTCCTCTTGGAAATCTTAGCAGACTGGGCTTTACTTTTTTTTTTTTTTTTTTTAATAATGAAGCTGCTTTTCTTTCTTTTTTTTTTTTTAATTTAGGGAAGGCTCTTTTATTTATTTATTTATTTTTATATTTATTTTTGGCTGTGTTGGGTCTTCGTTTCTGTGCGAGGGCTTTCTCTAGTTGTGGCGAGCGGGGGCCACTCTTCATTGCGGTGCGCGGGCCTTTCACTATCGCGGCCTCTCCCGTTGCGGAGCACAGGCTCCAGACGCGCAGGCTCAGTAGTTGTGGCTCACGGGCCTAGTTGCTCCGCGGCATGTGGGATCTTCCCAGACCAGGGCTCGAACCCATGTCCCCTGCACTGGCAGGCAGATTCTCAACCACTGCGCCACCAGGGAAGCCCTGGGCTTTACATTTACTGAGAGGCTAAAAGAAGGAGCTCAGGGAGCTGTTCTTCCTTTGGGAATCAGTTGAGTTTCCAGTGGGTAGAAGCCGAGACCCCGCGGCTCAATTAGAAAAAAGCCCAGAAGTCTCCTCTTTCCCAGCAGCTATCGGCTTTTGTCCATTCTATAGATTAATTTTTCAGGCTTAGTGTTAGTTCAGGTTAAAGATAATGAAAGTTTCCTAATCCTCTTAAAGAAGATTTATCTGACCGAGTAGAAAGCTTTTGGAATACAATAAGGCATATATAAAACTGAGGTCTAATCTTGCCTTTAATTTCAAACTGCTGATGGGTATTGATTTTGCAATGAGAAAAACTGAAAAATTTCCAAGCTGCAACTTGTCTATCTGCATATGTGTGTGTGTGTATATGTATATATATATGGTATTTATTTATCTTCTGTCCATTTGAGAATGTTACAATCTCATCACCTCTGCCAGACAAGTGTCATTAGCAGAAGGGCAATCCCACGGGGTCTAGGCTTCGTTGCTCCCTCCTCCTGCAAAGTGAGTAACTGAGAGCTGCTCTAACGCTACCTCCCAGCCTGTCCTTTCCTGGTTTATAAGGTGGCCTTTCCACGCATCTGATGAGATTAGTTTCCTAGTCCTTCTCTTTAAGGGAAGAAGCTGCTTTCGTTAAAATAGCATCACTGGTCCCCAAGGTACATCTTGGCCACTGAAGGGATAACTTTAAGGTGCCACGTGATGGCGAGGCTGTGACTTTGTCCCTGGTGCGTGACGGCGAGGCTGTGACTTTGTCCCGGGTGCGTGACGGTGAGGCTGTGACTTTGTCCCTGGTGTGTGACCATGAGGCTGTGACTGTGTCCCGAGGTGTTAAGGAAATCCAGAACAAGGGGCTCAGATTAGTCAGGGCAGGAAAACCAATCTGGCAGCCCTGTGTGGGAGGGGGTGCCATAAAGGAGCTGGAGGCATGGGATGGGCAAGAGGTCATGCCCATCACTCAGAAGGTGTGAGGACAGCAGATTGTGAGTCTCCCTGTAGGAATGGAGAAGCTTCCTTCAACAGGTATCATCCAAGGAAAATTGAGAGGATTCATCCCAATATCTTGAAACAGGAAGAATTAAAAGGATATCACCTCCCTTTTTGAGTTTGGGGAAATGTTAGATGTTCCCACCAGTGACTGCAGAGTTAGGGTCCTGAGCCGCTGGGAGAGGAAAGCGTTAGGCTTGTGAGCTTTAGGGATAAAGAAAACACAGACATTACACAGGTGTTATAGAAGTAAGAAACAGGTGTAACTCAAGACAAGAAGGGGTTTGTTTGAGATTTAGCATGAATGTACTAGCATGAGAGGAGGTAAGTTTTGTGAGATTAACTCTTCCTACTCGAGAGCAACAGGAGCCCCGGCACACAGCACACTGTCTGAGGGGTCCTAGGCATTCAGCAAATGTTTGTAAAATGAACACAGGACAGATGGATACAGCAAATGAAATGGCATAAGAAGGCAGTGATCATAAAGTCCCTTCAGGCAGATAGGGGCAGGGGATTTGTCAGGCTGTCCAGATGACTTGGAGTGGCCAGTAATTGGGAAAAGGTCCTTAGAGGGATGAGGTCTTCCATGTGACAAGCCAAGAGATACGTTCTAACAGCGATCGCATGACTTCCGTGTGTTTATTTAGTACTTTACAGCACTGGTCACAGGCTTTGGCTCATGTGACCCTCACAACAAGCCCTGGGAGGCTTCGGGGCAGTGACTGTTATCTCCATTTTGCATGAGATCACTGCAGCTCACAGAGGTTAAGAGACTGGCCAGGGTGCCCTGTGAGTCAGCAGCTGTGCTGGGTCTGTACCCCAGCCGTGCGACCCCACGCTCAGTGTGCCTCCAGCACAGGCCACCCCCCCCACCACTGCCAACCACGTCCAAGGTGATTCCTCTAATCTAGATCCCTGGGAATTTGCCAGTTATCCTTTCTTTTTTCCCTCTTTTTCCTGCTACTGATGTTTCATTGTCCTAGCAGAAATTGTGGACAAAACTCAAGAAAGAAAATGAGCAGTGGGGGAGCAGGAGTGGGATGCCAGAGCCCCAAAAGATGATGTGGAGAGGCTGAGGGAGAGGCAAAGAAGAAGATAATTGACTTACCAGTAGCTCATCCCTCCAGGGATACGCATTCTAAATGTTACCTCTTTCCCCTATGTAAGTACTGAAACTGCTGGCCCCTTTGAGAATCCAGAATCTAATCGTCACTCTGATTGTCGTGAACCCTTCAGCATTCTGGAATGTGTGGATATCGCCGTGTCACAGTCGTTGTCACTGTCAGGGAGCGATAGACAGGAAGATCTGGCATCCTTTCTCCTTGGCTGTTGGTATCTCTATCTGCTCTCTTGGTTAGTCCAAAAATCTGTTTACTGCCAGACACTTCCTTTCACGGAGCAAACTACTCTTGCTAAGCCCAATTTTAGGCAAAGGGCTAGAAAGGATGAATGATGTGAACAAGCCTACGCAATTTCTGTGTCTTCAAAGACTTTGGGGCTTTGAGCCCGGAGTCAGTTCAGGTGAGACTACTTGGTACCCAAGGTTTAGTTTAGCAGGTGGAGAAGTCTGATTCTCTACCCAGTCCAGCCCTAGGTTTCGCTGAGTGTCAGCCAACCTCTGCACTGGCCACATTGAGTGTAAACTGATCTCAGTTGATCCTCACAACATCCCTGAAAGGTTTACGCCATAGTCACATCTTACAAATAAGAAAACTGAAGCTCAGAAAGAGTAAAAACTTGCCCAAAGATGATAGAGCCACTAAAAGCTTTAAATTCCCTTCACTAGGCTTGTCTCTAGGTAAGAGCTATCAAAACACACAACAGTTAAAGCCCTCTGCATTCATGATCTCTTCTGATTATTCTTCATTGAAGCCCTGAGAGACAGAACAGAAAATCACCACATTCCAAGAAAAGAACCTGAGATTCAGAGAGCTGACATGATTTGTCCAAGTTTTACACTGGCTAGCAAGTGGTGAAGCACCCCTTAACACCAGGAGTTTTATTTTTACTTGAATAGTTAATTTACAATGTTGTGTTAGCTTCAGGTGTATAGCTAAGTGATTCAGTTATACATATATATTTTTTTCCCTTACAGGTTATTACAAAATATTGAGTTCCCTGTGCTATACAATAGGTCCTTATTGGTTATCTGTTTTATGGATAGTAGTGTGTATATGTTCATCCCAAACCCCTAATTTATTCCCCCCTTTCCCCTTTGGTAACCATAAGTTTGTTTTCTGTGTCTGTGAGTCTATTTTTGTTTGTTTATAAGTTCATTTGTATCATTCTTTTAAGATTCCACATATAAATGATACCATATGATATTTGTCTTTCTCTGTGTCTGGCTTACTTCACTTAGTATGATAATCTCTAGGTCCATCCATGTTGCTGCAAATGGCATTATTTTATTCTTTTTTATGGCTAATATTCCATTGTATGTATGTACCACATCTTCTTTAACCATTCATCTGTTGATAGACATTTAGGTTGCTTCCATGTCTTGGTGATTGTCAGTAGTGCTGCAATGAAGGGGTTTTAATTCTAGACCCAGTGTTGGGTTCACAGGCCAGATTGCTAACTCATAGCTAAGTAAAAGGGCAGGTGGATGTTACTATCTGTGAAAATAATATAGAGGTTCTGAGGTGCTGCTGAGAAGGGTGGTTCCTGAGAAGATCATTGCGGAGTAGAGGGGGTCTGGCTAAGGCTGGTTGGGGTGGATGGGGGCCGGGCACCTGGTGGAGCTTCCCAGCAGGTAAGGGAGGCACACCTGCCCACGGGTCACACTTTTGCAAGGACCTACCTATTTCTTTTTTTTTTTAAATAAATTTATTTATTTTATTTACTTGTTTTTGGCTGCGTTGGGTCTTCGTTGCTACGTGCAGGCTTTCTCTAGTTGCGGCGAGCGAGGGCTACTCTTGGTTGCGGTGTGCGGGCTTCTCATTGCGGTGGCTTCTCGTTGTGGAGCACAGGCTCTAGGCACGTGGGCTTCAGTAATTGTGGTGCGCGGGCTCCGTAGTTGTGGCTCGCGGGCTCTAGAGCACAGGCTCAGTAGTTGTGGCGCACTGACTTAGTTGCTCCGCGGCATGTGGGATCTTTCCGGACCAGGGTCGAACCTGTGTCCCCTGCATTGGCAGGCGGATTCCCAACCACTGCGCCACCAGGGAAGCCCCGGACCTACCTACTTCTAACCCTTCCTTTGTTACTCACCTCTTTTTCTCTGCTATTTTCCCCTCTTTTCCCAAATATTCTTTAAATAATTATTTAAATTAACATGCGTAATTGTGGGCCTAAAGAAAAGCAGGCAGTCAACCTGAAATTAATTTATTCGGTCTCTATTTTAAATTATAGTCACACTTGCTCTTCACAGAGGCAGGGTGGGAATGTGGAAAAGAACAAGACTGGGAATCAAAAAGCTCCCTCCCCAGCCTGAGCTCTGCTCCTCACATCCAGACCTGTGTCTCTGGGATGTTCCCTTCCGGGCTTCTTATTCTGGGTGAAGAATACAATTGAATGTAGTTGATTTCCTTCAGGTACATACATGCACACCTTAATCTTAATCCTGTGTGTGTGTGTATGTGTGTTTATTAACAGATATATATGAAAGACATCCTTTCCTGCCTCACGTGATATTTGTAAACTCCACAACCCACATCCGATGGTGTATATATAATACTAAGATTCCTAATTTCAGGGTTGGGTAAACTAAGAAAGCAATTACAACTTAGAAGGAATCAGGATTGAAGTCGGTGCCCTCAGAATGCCCTCTGTACCCAGCCGGGGAAGGCACTTCACGAGTCGTCCTTCACAAGAAGGGTGTCCCCCTGCAGGCCCCCTCTAGCCCGGCCTCGGGGTTGGAATGAGACCCACACTCATCTTCACACTCTCCGTGCAGCTGTCCTGTCCCTTCCCTCAGATTGTGTTACTCAGACATTGTCTGAATTTGACATGTCCCGTAGCTGAAATCGAATTAGTATTCACCTCTCCCCAGTCCCCTAGGTTATCATGTCTTTCATGGCACCATGTGTAGTTAGTTGCTGACAACACCGTACGAAACACATTTTGTAGAAAGACTATTTCTCCTTTTATCAAGCCTCTACTCCCATTCTTGTGAGGAGAGACATGGGGCTTTGTTCTGCTCTGCTTAGAAACTAAAGTTATAACATCACACAGACACACACACACAGCTTTTGCAGTTTTCTTAACTACTTCTTTTGTGGCCCCTGGAATTCCATCCTTCTCTCCATTAAATATGCAGGTCCATCCTCCCTCTAGTAAGGGGCTGGAGGATATCTGCTCAATTCCTCCTTTAACACTTATAAACTTTTAGTTATAGGAATAGGAAGAGTTACGGTGTTCCCAGCTGAATGAGATCAAAGCAAAATCTGATGGACTCATAGTCAGAGCTGGAGATGGTTCGACCCTGTCTGCCAAGAGGGCAACAGTACCGTGTGAGATTGCTGGCTTTGAGTGGGTGCATCAAGGTGCATGAGCCTCCTGGGAGGCCACAGCAGAGGCTCTTGGCATGACCCAAGATGGTGCTGCCGCTCCTGGCACCTGGTTTGGGATACATACAGGAGCCAGAAAGAGAAGCGGTGGGGTCTGGAGCTGTCATTTGCCTTATTTGCAATAGAACTAAATAAACAGAACAGTCATGAAGTCTGTTCTCAAAACCATCACTGATGTGGAGATGCAGGAGGAAATGAAATGCCTGTTATGTAGAGTCAGTTTGCATGGTGATCTCAGCTTGTGTCCTAAGAGCCTCATCTGTCAGCAGCGCAAGTAAACACAAAGAGAGCTTTCCCAGTGCTGTCAGCAGGGGAAGCAGTCACACTTTCAAAGAAGGGTAAGTTAGTAAATGTTCATAAGTTCCCCCAATAGTTTAAAGTTCATCATGACCCCCATGTAGTCAGAATCCCACCTAAGATTTCAAACTTTACCACCCACAGGTTTAGTTACAGTCATGGTTTAGCGTCAGAGTCATCTGCGAATTCAGAGTGGTGATATTTTCCTACATGCAGCATGTAGACACATATCTGAAGAGTCTGACTTGCATTCCAAAGCCTGGTTGTGAGCCCCTCGTTAGCAAGTTTTACCTGAAACACAGTGTCTTAGCACCAGTACCTATCATTTGTACTTATTCCTATTTTGGCTTCTCATCAAGGTATCAAAAAGCCTTTGACTGTTCTCTTCACTAATCATTCTCTTCACTAATCATTCTCCTCTATAGCTTCAGAAATTGAAGAGCATTAGAAGTGAAGTAAAATAATCACAAGGAAAGCAGTCAAAGATGCGTCTTAGAATAATTATAAACCGTGGTTGTCATGCCTGAGTACCAGGCATAGCAGTCACTTTACAGACACGATCTAATTCTATTTCCCAATTAACCCAAGAGGGTGGGATGCATTTTACTAATTTTTTGAATGAGGAAACTGAGGCTCAGAGAGGCTGAGGAACTTGCCCTAGGGCAAAAGCTGAGAGGTACAGAGCCCTGATTCGAGCTCTGCTTAGTCTATAGGGAAAGCCAGCACTTAACCTCTAAGTGGAATGTCCTCTTCATTCCCTCCCTTTTAAATAAGTCTCAGGCCAGACTGACACACCTGTTCATTTACAAGGCGCAGGCTTGCCTTGTCAGGTTATCTCTGTTTAAAGGATTTCAGTCTAATATCTCTGCAGTCAGGATCTGGCGTCCTTAAACCTTTTCCTCTCCTCCTACTTTATGTATCTTTGTGATTATGACTTCCTCCTTGGAGTTAATATCAAGTCTGTATCGGTGACTCTGAAATCTACATTTCTACTTCTTAATTGCTTCTCTAATTCTAGTCTCTCCTTTCCGATTCTTTCCTGAACTCTTCAAGGTGGGTGTCGCATACGTATTTCACGTGTCCCACGTTGGACTTTTCTTTGCTCCAAAACCCGTTCCTCCTCTTTTAATTCACATTTATATTCATGGACACACCAGCCTTGTATAAAACGTTGGCTTAAGCGTTGACTTTCTTTCTCTCCTGCTTCTCTATCAAAGCAGATGTCATGTCCAATAAAGTCATTCTCTTTCTGTTCCCACAACCACAACCATAAAAGTGCGGCATCTTACACTCTGGTGACTTTTCACTGCCACGTCCTAATTGCTAACCCGTCCTCAGTCTCTGGCTCCTTGTAATTCATTTTAACACTGTTGTCTAAATATTCCTGATGCACGCACCAGATCATGTCACTTCCCCCTGCTTGTAATTTTAATGACTCCCTTTTGACAATACAGTAAAGTCAAAACCTCTTAGATCGCTTTTCCAAGTGCTCAACAATTCAAGGTCAGACCTCCTTTTTCACTCTTACTTTCTATTCTTCCATTTTTATATCCTACACAGAACTTAGCCAAACTTGTCCTTGTAACACCCCCGCCCCCAGTGCCCTGCATTCTTTTCCATTTCTCAAACAATCTATCTGTCTTGAATGTTCTTTTCTCTGGATATCCAAGTTCTACGGACCCTTTAGAGCAGGACTGTCCCATGGACCTTTCTGTGATGATGGAAATGTCCTGTATCTGCATTGTCCGACATGGTAGCCATTAGCCATAAGGGGCTATTAAGAACTAGAGATGTGGCTAGTGAATTGTCAGTATTATTTCATTTTAATTAATTTAATTAAAAATAGCCACACATGCTGGTGGCTATCATATTGAACAGTACAGTTTTAGAGTGGCTAAATCCCCAAAGCCAAAGGCTTTCTTTGGAATTCCAAACCTTTACCTGCACTTCCTTATGCTACCTGTAACTTCTCATTTCATATTTCAGCTATTGGTGGATCTAACTTTTCCCCACACATAGATTTTTCCTTGAAAGCAAGAGCCAGAGCTGGCTCTATCATTTTTAATATGGTCACAGTTTAGGGATTGCAATCTGAATTGGCAAGACCATATAGATAGCTCTTTAACAAATTTATATTAAGTGTTACTAATCCATGAAAATAATGGCAAATGTCCTAATTTGGAGGTTATTGGAGACCATACCACAAAGCGTGTCATCCACCTTGGATTTATTACCTTCTCCCCATGCTTAGGACAGATCACCGTATAGGCAGGCACCAGAAGCATTTATTTCTACTGAATAGAGAAGTCCTTAGTGAAACCTTTTTTAAATTTCCATAATTTAGAGCTTCAGGGGAAAGATCCGACACAGCCACGTTTTTTAGTGACATTGGAAATCACCCCAAACAGGATGGCCCAGAGGGCAGCCTTGGCAGGCAGCTAAAAGGGCACCCCCCCCAGCCTGCTGCAATCAACATGATGGCATCAGTGACACACCCTGATTGGCCAGCAAGCACACATTAATGACCAGCTAGCAACTGTGTTCAGGTCAATTAATTTATATTTGTATTTTGCAAATGAAAAGTTGCCCTGTTAGATTATTGATTCTTTGTCCCTGTATTCAATTTGTTTTTAATTGCACCGTTGCTGGGCCAGGCCCTCCCTCCTGGCACGCTGGCAATAAATCTGCCACCATCTCAACAATCAACAATAAATGTGTCTCTTCATGTCATTATTAATATGCCTCTTGGACTGGTTCATTACCATGGCTAACAGTTTATAAGAGAGGGCTGGAACGCTGCCAGGAAGATCCCTTTTCCCGAGGGCTATTTTGTCATGATAGGACTGATGTTCTCAGGCCTGTGTGTGTCTGAGGAAAGGGGCCTGGGATTTAATTTAATATAGCTGGAATGTGAGCTGCCTAATCCTCTCCTAATCATAAACAGCTTTAGAAGAAGATTCTGTTGGAATAGAGATTTTTCCCCTCTCTTCCAATTCTTCCTCTTTCTTCTCACTTTTTTCTTTATTATCTTCTTAATTCCTTCTTAGTTTCTGCTCAGATAGGTTTTTTTCCCCTCTCAAAAACAACGTAACAGCTACCTGGGTGATGTAAAATCCCTAGGTAAGGGAGCCATGTGCCCCCAGGAGCTGGAGTTTTATTATTGGTTTATTGGTAGCTGAAAGCAGAGGGGAGTGCCCTGTGCTTGATGTGTGAATGGTGATTAACAGAGCTGCAGAAAGGCTGCCCTCATAATGTCACCTTAATTGAGGTCAGTATTGAAAAAGAATAAGCCCTATCTTATAGTAGAGATAATCGTGAATTACAATATGGTTATCGGCTCTTTCAGTTATTAGAATTTTTCAAGGAGAAGCACAGATTTTAGATGAATTTATAGGTTGGCAGAAGAGACCCTGTGTGTCTCAGATATGCCAAAGGGGACATCTAAATGGGACGGAGTGTTTACAAGGGTCCTGCTGTGGCCTGAGATCTAATAATAGTCCAGATGTTGGCCATTTTCAAGGCGCAGGTTGCTCCAGGACAAGAAATTTGGCGTCCCTCCCTCAGATACAGAGTGAACAGTCAATTTTTGGTTCAAGATAGAGATTTTTATACTTAATTTACTATGAACAGTGCCCATTGCACTTCTTGGTACAGAGCTCTCCAAAGCAGGTCACACTGGGCTTATTGAAAGAGAGGGGCATGGGGGTGGTGTGACACCTGCTGTTTCTCTTGATAGGAGTCTAAGTGGCCCAGGGAAGTGGAGGGAAGGAGCCTGGGACTTGGGCCAGGACGATTTAGAAGAAAAGGTGGCAAGGGAAAGCTGGCAGGAGACTGAAGATGCCTGCAGAAGGCCAGAGCTACAGATGGAGGATGTGATGGGAGGCAAGGGAGCAGAGGAGGTGGGGAGGGGTTGAGAGAAAGGGGAAGAAGAGACAGGGAAGCCCAGCCCAGGGCTCAGCGCATGGAGACCGCCTCCCCTCAGGGACGTGGGGCACCATGGCCAGGCTGCTCCAGTGCAAGCACCTCTGTGCCCATGACACCCTGGGGTTCTCGCCACTGCTCCCCTGCTGCTTTGCTGCATCTCGCTCAGCCTGGCCTCCACGCGAGGCAGGAAGAGACTGATGCAGTCACTGGTGTGGAGCTCAGGCTCAGGAAGGCTCCTGATCCCCACCCTCTCCCGCCTCCCACTTCCCCCCATACCAGTGAGAACTGATCCCGTCTCTGCAGACTCATGGCTGGGCTTGTGTTTTCCAAGTGCTGTCATATCCAGGTTAATCCAACAGAAAAGGCAATGTTATTGATAAGCAAAGCCTTAATTCAAACACGTACAGAACGAAATGCATTTACCAGGCTGCCTCTAGGTAAGAGGCATGAAAAATTCAACTCCTGGTTTGGCTACTTGCTGTATGATCTTAAATGAGTTACTTAGTTTCAAAGTCTTCATCTGTAAATTTTGGGAAATAAAGGCTGTCCTACCTCCTTCTTACGGTTGTTCTACATTAAGTGGACAGCACTCTATACTAGGTCCTGTACAATGGAAAATAACTAAAATCGTTTGTTGTTTTAAGCTGCTAGGTTAACTTTAGAAATTAACCGACCCTCTGAGTTTGCATGACAGGCGTTATGCTGGGGTGATTCATTCATACTTAGAACTCTGAACCCTCTACTCATCCTAATACAGTTTTCACATTAAAATATAGCCACTGGCCCCTTATATTTTAATAAATTTTATTGGATTTTATGGGTAATAATGGAAGAACCGTGGCATCTTCTGAGCGTATCTGAATGTGTGTGATATCCCCATCCTTGAAGTTTTATGTCACTCTTATTATTTTTAAATATTCTTCTCTTAACTATTTTTATATTGTCATCATAATTTTATAGTCTCACGTCCGAAAGGTACTTCTGAAAAATATCTATAGTTATGCTTATTGATAGAGAATTGAGGTTAAGCAGACAACTTTGAGTCAAAAGGGAAATAGCACTAAATCATCATCTAAGGTTTGTTTTCTTTAAGAACCTTACATCCTCACATAAATATGCAAACCTTAGAGACGTTTCTAAAACCGTATCTTTAAGGGGCCGCTACTGTATACTGAAAGGCATAGCTTCATTTCTAATGAAACCCCCTTATTGCAATCACATCCAAAATAAAATAAGAAAAGCGTACGCTCCAGTTTCAAAAGGGAAACAAAAAAAAACAAGTCAGGCCGCAGCGCACAGATCCCCAAGTGCCCACTTTAAATGCCCCACCGATGGGAGTGCGAAACGAAGGGCCCTGAGCCCTGGCCGAGGTTCATCCAAAGCACCAACAACGCATAACAGAATCAGAGAATGCAAAATGGCTACTTGAGGAATAAAGCTTCCCAGCCCTTGGTTCAGCAGCAGCAGGGTGGAAAGTGAGGGGACAGGAAAATCAAAGTCCCTTTAAAAAAAGTGATCACACATCGAGACAAAATGTCCCCACAGCAGGAAAGAAAGTGGAAAACACACCAAATCAATCACCTTAAAAATGAGGCTTAAAATCTTCTACTACATAAGATGTAGGTGGGGAGGGAAGAGTGGATCCGGCAGCTTGAAAGTCTTTTATTAAACTGCACACTGACTGCCATGGCACATACAAGAGAATGCAATTAAGGTCAGGCCATTAAAAAGGTGCCCAAGGATAGCTCTGTGAAAGACCAGGGGGCAGTCTGCAGGAGCTCAGGATACTCACTTTGAAAAAGCGCCAGGCGGGGCGAAGGGCCTCTGATGGGACAGCCCTGAAGTGAGGTCCCGGTAGAGGCAGGGGGAAAGCGGAGGTGGGAATTCTTGCCTCGCCTCCCAGTGCCCGCTGGAGTGGCCTCAGCCCGGTTCTCACCAGTCCTGTCTTCCTTCAACCACAGTGCCCTCAGCACCATTTAGGATAATGTGTCTCCAAGGGACATTCATGGTCAGCAGGGGATGACACCGCAGGTACACCATCACGTGGGCATCACTCTGGCCCGCGGTCGCCCTTCCTCTCCTTAGACAGGTCCAGGTCCACATCTACCGGCTGACTGAGAAGGGCAGGTGTGGAGCCCGGATGGGGCGCACGCCCCCGCCTCCCCTTGGTCGGAGGGACCAGGCTGGGCTGAACTGATCCGCGAGTGAAGAGCTTGGCCTCCCATTGGAAGCTCCGGAGACACCGTGTCCTTCAGAGCTGTCTCTGGGTTCGGGCTTTGCTAGGCGTGCAGTGTGGCCGGCTGCTCACGGAGAGCACAGAGTGATGGTGCCTGGTCCTGCTCCCTCCCTCTCAGCGCACCCCGGGTGCCCCACCCATGCCTGCCCTGTTCGGGGGGGGCCTCCCCTCCAAAGACCTGGAGGTGTTACAGGAGCTCGGACCTTCCAAGGGTCACACCGCCTGGGGATAGCTCTGTGACACTGTGCTCTCTTCACTGGTCACACATCTGATTTCCCCACCAAAATATAAGCACCGTGAAGTCAGGGACAAAGTTTTCACCTCCCTGCGGACGCAAACGTTTACCTCTCATGTAAGCAGGGCCTCACATAGATTAGAGGGTAAAAATATTTATTAAATGCGTCTGGCATGTAATGAGCAATCAAGTAAGTATCAGACGATAAGATGGATGGAAATATTCAGTGGAGGGGAGCAAATCGGTGTTGGCATGTGTGTGCGCAAATCGACTCCAGCCTCATACCGGACAGGTGTAACTCCCCTGGGAGTCTGGTGCTTCCCAGCAGCTCCTCCTTCCTCGATAGCCCGGAAGTGAATTCCGGAGTCGGGAGTGGGTGAGACAGTGCTTATCTCCTGTGCTGCCTGGCCCGCCTCTCTTCTTGTGCGGGGGCCGCACACCACCGTCCCACACCGCGTTCTCGTTGCCTTTCGCTGGAGGCGGCCTGCTAATTGCCGAAGGTTTCCAGGGCGCTCGCGGCGCTCGGGCTCCAGGCCTTTCTATTTTCCCGTCTGCTGGAGTCCGGGAAGCCGTGACCCGGCCACCTGAGCAGGTTCCTGGAAGCTTTCTAGCAGAAACACCAGCTACAAAGTGCCCATTATGGCTGCAGCAAGAGGGGTTTACAGACTTCTCCGACGTTAGGAAAGGGAAAATCATTTCTGGGTATAATACAGTTTGGAACATGCTCCCATTTGCTTCAGAAACTATTGCCTTGCAGTGATCTTCTGTCTCTGGCAGTGAATGTTCCCTGGGCTGCAGCTACCGTGAATCAAAGCCGCTCCGGTGCTGGCGGAGCCGGGTTTGTTGCTGGGTCATTTCTCCCCTCCTTCCATGCTTACATCTCCTTTCCCCACTTTACTGCTTTCTGAAGTTGTCCCTTGTTCCCCCTCCTCTCTTCTGCTTCTTTTGTCCTACCCCTCCAGGCAGGGCTGTTCACCTGCTTCCAGCGGCAGGGAGGGCCTGAGGACCAGCCAGCGTTGCCAGTACATCTACATACATTTACATCTCGTTGGCCTGCAAACATGATGATTATGCAGAGTTCTCCTCTGAGCGGTGAAAGGATTCTGTTTGGATTCAGGAACTTTGGGTTGCACAGGACACAGCTAGGAAAGAGAGGGTGCAGCCCCTGCGCTTGCACAGAGGAGGGTGTGGATGTAATGTATGGGAGTGACTGAAGGACCAGGTGTCAATGGCACAGCTCCAAGGACAGTGGTCATCCAACCGGGCCCCTGCCTTGACTTGTCCACGTCTCCTGGAGTGCCACCTTGCCCCCAGTTAGGGGACGAGGTAGAGAGCGTGCCCTCTGGCCAGCTGCCTGAGCAGTCTCCCACTCAGCCCACTTTCCTGTCTGCAGCTTCTCTCTTTGGGTAAATTCAGCACACCTCTGTGCTGAAATAAGTTTTCAGGCCAGCCTGCTCTTTCATCACGTGTTGAAAGCTGTACTGGGGCCCTGATCCATCCTGTTTCTTCTGAGCCAGGTAGGACCTTTAGGTAGGGCCACGTTGCCAGCATCCATTCATAGAAAATAATCCTGTGATTATAAGAACACCATGTGGTGAGTCGAAAGATCTAGAAAACAACTTCATTATCCGTGACTTATGCTCTGAGGCACATGGATTAACCTCCCTGGGTCTGTTTCCCGCTCTGTAAAGTAAGGGAGAAGAAGTAAATGGTCTCTGAAGTTCATTCCCACTCTAAAATTCTGGATTTTTATTTCTGGGATGATGTATTTTGTATATATATTTTTTCATTCTTCCACAGATGGTTCTATATTGTAGTCTATCCACTGTTTCACTTGTTCACACACTGAATATTTAACACCTGCCATGTGAAACCGTATTCAGTGATGTCTCGAGGATCATACCTGTATTGGGCACTTTGCTTCAGATGGAGGGTAACGTAAGTCTGCCTTTGGTAGGGTTATGTTTACACTTCCTCCCACTATATCGTAAGTCCTTGGGGGTAGACATTGCTTGTGCCAACCTGAACACCTAAAATGTGCGATGGGGTTGCTAGCACTCAACATTGTTTGCTGAACAGAATTAAAGCGAATCCCTCTTTCATTCTGAAGTTTTCCCTACTTTTATATTTTTTTAGTGGAGAAAGAAGACACTGACAACTAAGAATAGTCACCATTAAATTATGGAGTTTTCTTTTTTATTAATTAAAAGAATATTCTGGGGAATGTTGAGGCAGGTGAATGGGTAAACCACTAGTCTGGTCTTACCCTAAGCATTCTAAGATGATCTGGGTGGGTCTACATCCCCTGGAAACCAAAAATCACTCCTTAAAAAAAAAATCAGTAAACCTACCTAATCATTTATTGAATGTCCGTTATATTCATGATACATTAGGAACTATTCAGAGGAGAAGAAAACTCCAAGGAAGGTTTCATTCTTGAGGGGAGACAGAATGTACACCTTTAAAACAATTAGAGACAACTATTTAAATTGAGCACCAGGGAAAGCGTATTTCAGTTTGGCTGGTCAGTGTTTCATCACTTTGCCGGTAGACTGACCTGATGTTTTCTCCAGCATGTCATAGGGGCACCTCAGAGTCAACCATGTCCAGAATTGAACTCACATTGTCCTATACCAGTGTCCCCTCTCTTGGGGTTTGGCACTACCGTGATCTAGTTCCATGCACCAGAAACATGACCGTCCATCTGGAGACCTCGCTACTCAGTTGCTTTAGCCAACAGTGCTGCCTTAGTCTCCTCAGACTGCCTCACAAAATACCGCAGGCTGGGAGGGTTAAACAGCAGACATTCATTTTCACACAGTTCTGGAGGCTGGAAGTCTGAGATCAAGGTGCCAGCCGGGTTGGTTTTGGCAAGAGCTCTCCTCCTGGCCTGTAGGAAAATGGCCTTCCAGCTGTGTCCTCACATGGCCCTTTGTGTGTGTGTGTGTGTGTGTGTGTGTGTGTGTGTGTGTGTGTGTGTAGAGAGTGATCTCTGGTGTCCCCTCCTCTTCCTATAAGGGTACCAGTCCTATAAGATCAGGGCCCTACACAATGACCTCATTTAACCTTAACTACCTCCTTAAAGGCCCCACTTCCAAACAGTCACATGGGGGCAGTAGGGCTTCAACACATGAATTGGGGGGGCATAATTAATTCCATTACAGATACCAGCTAAGGTAATCCCAGCTTCTCAGACCTCAATATCTTAGTGGCTTAACACAATAAAATGGTACTGCTTGTTCAGAAATTCCAATTACCTGGGAGGTAGGGGAGGGCAAGTGCCAGGTTCCATGCCATCATTCAGGAATAAAAGTTGACTGAGGCTCTGCCCCCTTCAGAACATGGTGACAGTGTCAACTCTGGCCGTAGACATCCAGCCGGCTGCCTGGAGGAGAGGGTAAAGATGGGCATAAAAAGATGAGGGTTTTTGCGGGGGAAGGGCTTGTATTTATTTGCTCGCTTGTTTGTTGTATGGGCCAGGCTTCGTAGAAGTGTGCACAGTACTAACACTCACTTCTACTCCTTTGGCTGGAAATACAGTCCAGCTGTGTGTCCAGGAAGAGAAGAATAGATTTGGTGAATAGCTAGCCCATCTCTGAGATACCAAATCCCATTCACCAGTCACCAAAAGTACGTCTTAGATCTGTCCACCTCCTTCTACCTCCACAATCCAACAATCTAAGACAAGATACCATTGTCACTCACTTGAATCATCACAAAATCCTATTAGGTTTTTATCCACATAGTCTCTTTAACTTTTTTAGAGTAATAAAATACATGTAAGGTAAAATTGACTATTTTAACCATTTTAAAGGGTATAATTCAGAGGCATTAAATACATTGACAGTGTTGTGCACCTATCACCACTGTCAACCTCTAGAACATTATCATCCCAAACTCTGTACCCATTAAACAGTACCTCCCCATCCCTTCCTCCCCGCCAGCCTCTGTCACCCCCTCCACTTCTACTCTGCATCGTGCTCAGTTGCCCCTACAGCCAGAATGATCTCCTAAAAGAGTCTAATCATCACACACACACACACTGTTTAGACTCTTAGATGACTTTCCACTATTTCCAGCAAGATTACAAACGTCCCTACGGTGGTCCACAAACCCTGGGAGCTCGTGTCCGTAGCTGCCTCCCTAGCCGGTGGGAGAACGCACCTCCCTCAGATTCTGTTCTCCAGGCACCCACAGTGCTCTTCATTCAGCCCACGTGTTTCCCACGTTCCCTCCTTCCTCGGGATCTCTGCATCGGCTGTTCTCTCTCGGTGTTCTTGCCTCCCCATTCCTCCATCATCCATCAGATTTCCTCTCATCCGTCACTCCCTCTGTCTTCTCTCACCCTCCCGACCATGCCATGCCTGCCCCTTCCAGAACACTTCTTGCATTGTTACACATATTTTTCTTTTAATTTTATAATAAATATATATCTTCCCACTGGGCCTTAAATTCCATAAGGGTGGAGACTGTACTGTTTATGTTCACTGTTTCATTCCTCGTACCAAATGCGGTGCCTAGCATGTAATAGTCACTTGATGACTAAATGATGAATGAACAGATGAATGCTATCGGCACCAGGAAGGGTTGAAACCAGAGTTGTACAGAAGGTGGCTTGGCAGAAAGGAGCATGAAAACATTGGCAAAATCAGCCTAAGACAAAGAGGAAGACATTCCTCACTGAATGAAACAGCCTAATTAGTTTACTATTTTATTACTTATTCATTTCCCATGAAATCTCTTTTAGGATGTCACTTCTTTCTAACTGGTAGTGATGATGGTATGATGATCAGGATAATGAAAAAGAAGAATATTTCTTAATTCTAGAGTATGTCCCTCTTTGCAGGAAACGGGAAGAAAAAACAATATTGTTGAGTAATAAGTACTGGGCAAACGATTTCACATGATACTATATTTGATATTAAAGTTCCCTAAATAGAGTATCTTTGACATCTCTACTACATCCTTGGGAGCTTGAGAAGAAAGGAAACTGTGCCTCAGAGCCATGGAGTAAATGCACCGAAATCGCAGCTAGGAAAGCCAAGGCTGGGGCTTAGTCATCCAGACTCTCAGCTAAGTGTCGTTTGCTTGTTTTTTGCTTTGTTTTGTTTCTTGTCTCACTCTTGGTCCTGGTTTCCCGGCTAATACCCTCATACTTCAGTGCTCTAGAAATTGGATGGATTGAGAATATCAACCAAACCCATTTAAAGTCTTTGGAAATGTTTTAACCAAGCTACCTTAGTTCTGGGCTCCTAGGGAACAGATCCTGGGGCAGAGACTAAACACTGACATTTTATTTTGTGGCTAAATCCCAGGGCAGAGAGAGTGAAGGCAAAGGGAGCGCAGAAGAAAAGGATGGGAAGCAGTACCAGGTGGTGCCTGATCAGGGTCGGGTACAGATCGACGATGAACAGTTCAGAGGCAGAGCTGGAGACGTGGCAGGTGCTTCCGCTCAGTGGTGCAGGAAGTCTACAGACCAGCTCCAGAACGAGCCTGTGCCTTGAAACTATCCATCGTCAGGAAGGACGCAGGGGGATTGCCTGACCTGAGTCCCTCCCCGTCTCAGTCACTGCCGTCCTTTGGTGCAAGTTTGCTCTGCGGGGAGTGAGCTCCCCGGACTTCGGGACTGCATTGCATGTCCCCTGTAGCCGCCACCAGGGAAGCAGACCCCGTGCCCTGAAGGCCGGCATTGCATCTGAGGTCGGAAGTGGCGGAGGATCCAGAGACCGCGAGGGCTCAGCTGGTCAGCTGCGGGTGGTAGATGTGCAAGGGTACACGAGCTGGTCAGCCAGGGCAACAGGGGAGGTGAGGCAACCAGCTGAAGGTGTAGGAGTTAAGGAGGCCACGAGAATTGGAGGGGCAGTGGAAGGCGCCTAATGGGCACAGCTTTTGAAAGATGGGAGTGTCTGTTATGGTTACCTTTTCAGTTCTAACCTCCTCTCAGCCTGGCCAGAAGGCAACAGTTGAAGAAGACTGAGGACACTGGATGGGTATCAGCTGAAACAATCACTGTGGCTGGGAGTTGGCTCAACTATGTTGGAAAATTGCTTAAGATGATTTTTCTTAAATCTAAACATGCATCTATTGGGACTTACCTGGTGGCGCAGTGGTTAAGACTCCGTGCTCCGAATGCACGGGGCCTAGGTTCGATCCCTGGTCAGGTAACTAGATCCCACATGCATGCCGCAACTAAGAGTTCGCATGCCACAACTAAGGAGCCAGAGAGCCACAACTAGAGAGCCTATGAGCCGCAACTAAGGGCCTGCCTGCCACAACTAAGACCAGGCACAACCAAATAAATTAATTAATTAATTAATTAATTATTTAAAAAACAAACATGCGTCTATTGTATGGCCCCCAAAATAAACATCTGGGTATTTTCCCAGTGGAGATTTGTATATGTGTACGTTAAAAGACATGAATAAGAGTGTTCACAGTAGCTTTCTTCAGAATACCCCCAAAACTGGAAACCACTCAGTGTTGACCAAGAGAATGGATAAACAGATTATGGAACAAATATAATGAAAAGCTGCATAGCAATAAAGAAAGAACAAACTCCTAAGACCTCCCAGAACATGGAGGAATCTCAAACGTACTGTGTTAAATGAAGGGAGCCATGCACAAAACAGTACCTATTATAGAATTCCATTTATGTGGAATTCAAGAGTCATAATAGTGGCAATCTTTGGAGAGGTATTGAATAGGAAAGGGCAAGATGGAAGCTTCTGGAATGAGGCCATGTCTTATGTCTTGTTCTGTATGGTGACTACATGGTTGAATACACATGTACAGGTTCACCTACCTGTGCATTTCAAATCTCTCTTCTCTGTTTTATCTAAGTTATACCTTAATTACGCACACGCCAAACCTCTCCCATCCTGAGATTTTATGAAGCAAATCTCGACTGCTCTGAAAACATGGATCTAGAGCATTAAAACCCACAGCTTTGGGATTTGTCCAATAAAACCTTTTGTTTAGGAAACATGGAATAAGTTTGTCCTCCATGGAATTTGTAGACACTACAAGAAAGCATTTTCAGTTACTGGAAAAGGGACAACCCATTGTCTCCTCCTAGCCCTAGAGCCCTGTTAACAGATACAATTAAAATAATGAATTATCAAAGGGAGAGCAAACATTTAGGTCAAAACACAAGCGACTGAATGGATCAGATAGACGGCTAAGAGAGATTTTATTTTTGCACCAAGAAAAATGATGAGGGAAAAATACTGACTCACAAAGAAAACACAAAGAAGGATGACAAAGCTTTAGTCCAGCAGAAAAGATCAAAATTCGCGTCCCTGGAGTGACAAGAGAAGGATCTAGGGGAGACTAGCAATGAATAGAGGGAAAGGCGCCTAGAAAGAGGAGCCAGACAAACAAAGACGAGGAAGAAAGAGGGCCTCTTACAAAAGGGCCAAACGTGAAAAGAGGAGAGAGAAGCACGTAACCTATAACAAGCCACTGAGGGAGGGAAAGCACGAGAAGGGAAGGACTTGAGATGGAAAATAAAAATGAAGAAGATGAAAAGGAAGGGGCGAAATAGAAGGAAATGGACTAACCCGTTGCTCTGAAGAGAGCCGAGGCTGTGCTGGGAAATGGATGTTTCCGCGGGCAGAGGGTCGGTGGGCTGGGGCAGCCCCTGCTCAGCTGCGGCCGGGACGGCTCTGGCAGGTCCAGCCCAGGACGTCCACAGAGGTGACCAAAGTGCTTCTCAGATTCTGGGGCCCTGGGATGAGCCCTCTCTCTCTCTCCAAGGTACCGTGTTTTGGTTTGGGGTCTGCAATGCCCTGTCTGCTGTCGATCAAGGTTGAAAGAGTGAATCTGATTGAACTGGCGTTGGGAGGGTCTCTTCATACCACGGAGCGAGGAGCAGAGTCAAAAACCCGGGCGTGATGTCTCGTCCTGCGGAGGCTCAGGCAACCCATTGTCTCTCTTTGAGCCTCGACTTCCTCGGCTGTAAATTGGAGATAATGCTCACTCTGGCAATCCTTTGAATGGACTAATCTAGAAGAAAGACTTTTCATCCAACACAAAGCACTATAGACATTTCAGGTGTTATTATGACCAGGTTTGTTACTGGAGGACATGGGATGGAGACCTCAGGTCACTTGTGAATAAAGTCAAAAGGGAAAAGCACATGCATTGTGTAGGGATGTCTTGGGCTTAATGTTTGCTCCACAGGGAAGATGCTGGCATCTGTGTCTGAGTGGTAAAACCCCGGAGACGGCGGACATAAACTCTGGTTTATTGAGAGGCGCGGCTGCCTGTGGAATGTGAAAGATCTGGCTCCAAGCTTCCCATCATCATCTGGAGATGCTAAATGGCTCCTTCGTCCCCTGCAGTTGTGCCTGCCTGGTGCATTCTGAAGAACAGAAACGTTAAAAACAACAACAAAACAGAACTGATTAATTACTGCAAAAGCTGTTTCTGGTGGGGGGAAGAGAAAAGTTGTTGTTCTATTATATTTCTGAAAAGTGAGCATTTTATTGTTTCTACAAATTGCTCCCTGGAAAGTACTTTCATTTTCTAATTGTTCATAAATTTACTGACAGGTGGTTACACAGGTGTAACATCATTATTTCATTTTATTGTATACATTGTTTTAACGAGAAGATCTGGAAGGGCTGGGTACCATGTATCACTCGATGTACCTGCAAATGTGTGGGTGGCTAGGCATAGCCCAAGGCTGCCGCTTCCTCGCACACGCCTGGGTCTGGTTTCCCTCACTCGGGGTCAGTCTGGACGGCTGTGACTGGTTAGAATACATAAAGACGTGACAGCAAAAACAAATCGCTTTTTCATAGTTATTCTTTTGCTTAAAAAAAAAAGATTTAAGATTTCTTTTCACTTTCACTGAATCATCTGTCCCAGTGTTCCTCGCCAAGGACAAAACAAATTTCAGAGTTTAGGTAAAAAGTTGATATTTGATGAACATTAGTTGTGCTGGACAGATTGCTGTTTTCAGTTTAACATATATTAGTACTTGCACTATAATAGATCCCTAACTCTGTAAAGCTAGGAATTATTTCAGCATTGTTTAGCATAATTGTAACACTTAGCATTTTGGCTAGATTATAGCAGGCGCTCAATAAATATTTGCAACTTACCATTCCAACTGTTATTCATAATTTATGTGCAAGGCTGAGCAAATCAATTAAGAAAACTACCCTCTCATGGAAATAATAACCTTATGATTTACATAAAGGCAACTACAGGCAATTGAGTTCAGCAAGTAGGTTCACGTGTTTAGGAGAACTGAGGAGGTGGAAAGAGCAGGTAAAACTGGCTTCTGCCCCACCTTGTAGGAACCGCTCATGTCAAGGTTACCCTTAACATCCAAGTAGCTGGCCCTGTTTCTTCTCACACTTCACCCCTCAATAGGTTTTGAAGCTGGTTGCCACTCTCTCCTGGTAGAAACTCTCTTGTTTCTATGAGGTCACTCACTCCCCGTTGTCTACATAACCCTACTCGCTCCTTCTTTTTTTTTTTTTTTTTTTTAATTTTTATTTATTTATTTATTATTATTATTTTTGGCTGTGTTGGGTCTTCGTTTCTGTGTGAGGGCTTTCTCTAGTTGTGGCGAGCGGGGGCCACTCTTCATCGCGGTGCGTGGGCCTCTCACCGTCGCGGCCTCTCTTGTTGCGGAGCACAAGCTCCAGACGCGCAGGCTCAGTAGTTGTGGCTCACAGGCCCAGTCGCTCCGCGGCATGTGGGATCTTCCCAGACCAGGGCTCGAACCCGTGTCCCCTGCATTGGCAGGCAGATTCTCAACCACTGCGCCACCAGGGAAGCCCTACTCACTCCTTCTTGATACCAGAAGGTAGGTTCTTGTCTCTTTGAAGAAAGAATTCAGAAACAAGACAGGGAGGTCAAGAAAGTAAAGTGAGGATTTATTTAAGCAATAGTACACTCTCAAGGGGAGAATGGGCAGTCTCACATGAGTAGCTGCCCTGAGTTTCTTTGGCAAGTTGGTTATGTAGGGCATGGAAATGAAGGGGCAGAATATTCACTGGGGAAGGAGGGGTTTGGGGTCATATTCCCTGATTTTCATCCCAGCTCCATCTTCCTGAGGGGAGGAGGGTATTTGTGTCCTCATTTAGCCTTGATGGGAAGTGTCCTGGCGTCAGTGCATGATGGGTACTTCTTACCTACAAAGCTAATTTTATTGTAATGAGAGCATAGTGAACAACAGGTTACATTCGGATGCCGGAGATTCCTGCCTTTTCCCACCTTTCTTTGTCTGTCTCCATGACGCTTATTGCCCCCAAAATGTGTGGTTTCCTGTCAATCTGGAGGCTCCTGCTTTTCTTTGTCTGCCCACGGACCCCCGTTGTTTGAAAGATGTGTGGTTTCTTGCCCTTTGGCCTGTGGCCCCCCTTCTCTGCTCATCTCTAGCTACCTGCCTGCTCTAACATTCTCCTTCTCTCTCAAGGATGCCTTGCCTCTGTATAACCTTGCATGGAGATTCCATCCAGGGTCCACCTTTGTGCAGTCTACACGGCCCCAGGTCGATCTCACTAATCCAGCTTTTAGTCATAGCTCCACGGTCTGCATGTTTCTGTTGAACTTCTCAGTGACTGTCTCAGACACACACCCCTGAGTGTCCACCAGCTGGTTCTGAACAGCCCACCGTGACCCCCTTAGCTCTCCCCGCCCTCCACCCTCCTCCTCCTCTTTCTGGTCTATATTATCATTCAAGCTCCAAGTACAGCTGCAGGATTTAGCAGCAGAAACAACAGGACACCAGTTAAATGTAAATTCCAGATGAGTAACAGATCATTTTTTCAGTATGTCTGCTCAGTGCTTTTTGTTTTTGTCTTTTTATTTTTTTCCTGCTTTATTGAGGTATAATTGACAAATAAAAATTGTGTGTATTCAAGGAGTTCAATGTGATGATTTGATGTACATAACACACCCTCACATGGTTACTATGTCTTTTCTTGTGGTGAGAACACTTAAGATGTACTCTCTTAGCAAATTTTGAGTGTAAAATAGAGTTTTATTACAATGCAGAATTAACTATAGTCACCATGCTGTACATTAGAGTCTCAGAACTTATTTATTTATAAATAACTGAAAATTTTATAACTGAAAATTATATCCTCTGACCAACACTATTTGACATTTAAATTCAGATTTAATAGGTAATTTATCTGATAATCATAACCCCTACTGAAACCAGGGGACCATCTTTCACACGTCCCTCTCTCTCTTGTTCCTCCGAATACAATCACCAAGATATTTAAGTCCATGTTTCTAGTATTTTTAATTACCTGAGTACTTTTCTTAATAATTGAAACCAGTGCTTCAAGACAAGTTATTTCTTCTTACCTGGATTCCCCCAATTTCTGTGTTTTTTCCCTCGTGCCTCACCTTTTTCAGTCTCTGCCTCACAAGACGTCATAGTGACCTTTCACTATGGTGTTAAGTTGTATGAACGCTGATGGCCACGGGAGAGTTCATGTAGCCTTTTACAGAGAGCGGGGGTGTGAAAAGATGTGCGTTTTAGAAAGTCCTCTGTGATCTGAGTGGGGCTTGACGACTTCTGTCAGCTCCTGTGTTTCTTCTTCCACCAGCTCTAAGATCAGCCGGCTCCGGTACTGCCTCTAAATCACCACCATGATCTTCGCATCTCTGAGCCGCGGCAGGCACTTGTGCCTTTTGCAGAAACACCCCTGCTCACCCCCTCAGAATGCAGATCAGGTGTCATCTCTTCAGGAAAGCCTTTCTGAAACTGGAAGGTTAAATAAGGTGCCTTTCCTATGTGCTGCCGCATCCCATACATACGCCACTATTCCAGAGCCCATGTGTGCCATTGTCTGCTTAGTATTCTGTCTGGTCTGATTTTGGAGTCAGACACAGGGCCTTTCATCTCCTTAAGCCCAGCACCTAGCACGGTGCCTGGCATTGGGGAGCTCGAACACATGTGTGTGGCGTGAATACTAAACGGGGCAGAGGCCTTGCCTGTGGGCATCTTGCACAACTCCTAACTGTTGCCATCCTTAGGAGTCCTCATGGCCATTTAAAGTGCCCCAAACAGGGCCGCTGGAGCTGTAGGCTATCTTCTCCCTGCAAATCAGGAATAATTCTCTTGTAGCACTTACTACATTGTATTGTATTTAGGTGTTTAATTACCTGTCTGCATTTGTTTTCTTCAGCAAACATTCATTGAGCTCCTCCTATGAGATAGGCACCAGGCCCTATGCAGTTCCTTTCTTTGAGGACCTTATAGTCTTTGGTATAAATCAAATAAAGATGTCAATAGACAATGAATCGCAGGCATCTTGATACATGTATGAACAGGGTGTAACAGAGCCTAGAAAAGGAAATAGTCATCCCCTTATAGGGACAGCCGGGAACATTTTAGAGAAGGGTTGACACTAAGATTCTGGAAGGATGATTAAAAATAAACCCAACTGACAAGGGAGAACAGGCATGGCAGGCTTGGACCTGTGGAATAGCATGGCCTATTCGAGAAAATCTAAGGAGCTTTGCATGGCAGGAACATATGGAGGGAGATAAAGCCGGACAGAAAAGCAAAGTCAGATGCTATGGGGAATTCAGTACAAAAATAAGGAATTTGGAAACCACAGAAGGACTTTCTGCTGGGAGAAAAATATGATTAATGTCACTAGATTTTGATTTTAAAAAATATACGTACCTTGTCATGAATGCAGATAAAGTGTACAGAAGATATGGGAAAGGCCTGGTAAAGAATGAAAAATCAGCTTATCTGTATGAATAGGTTTTCCTCTTGGGAGTAATGATCTACTAAGAGCATCTTGACATGGCCTAAATAAATGACTCTACCAGAAGAAGTAGGAGTAGGTCTAGGATTCAAATAAACTGGTTCATTGCTGTATGATGTGAGATATATATATATTAAAAAAGGATTACTGATCAAGCTTCCTGGGTTCTGGATTATGTACTCTTTCACATTTGTTCTTTTGCTGAAAATATCTCTCATATACAGAACATTTTAAAGGGAACATTCTATATATAGATATAGTCACTCTTTTAAAAACAACTCTTTTTACAATGTATTCAAATGATGAAACATCACACCTGCCAACACTGAAAGGCTATAAATAGAGAGTGAGGCACAAATCTAGAAAGAAAAATAAGCAGATCCATTATATATCTGTTGCAATTAGGAGAGTATTTTGGTGTCAGACTACAGAGAAATGGTTATTGAATTGCTCAAATAACTTAGCAACAGGAAATATGATACATAATGACCAGAAAAAACTATATTATCTATTGAAAGAATTATTATGGTGGCAATGTGAATGATCTAATAACTCTCATCCCAAATGAATTGATTGGATTTACTCAATCTGTAGGTAAAATGTTAAGTATCCTCTAAGTGGGGTGGGGGGGGTGGGGGGGGTAAAGAATTCAAACCCAATTACTTACAGCAGTCTCTACAGCAGGGGTGTTGGGGGCAGGTGTTGTATTCAGGATTCCTAGTCTTAAATGTTCATGCTTCAACTATAGAGCACCTCCTGTATACTCACTATCTAAATATTCATGCTTTGGGTAAAGGGCACCTGCTGTATACACATGATCTGCCTGGCTGTGGAGACGTGCCTGTGTGTAAGGTGTGGTCTCTGTCCTTCCACAGTTCACACTATGGTAGTGGAGGCAGACATGGGAAGTAAACAGCTATAATCAAATGCTAAAATACAGATGTGTTCAAGCAAATATCGTGGCTTCATAGAGGAGAGAGTGCCTATCTGGTGTGGTCACGGAGGTCTTTACTGAGCTGAGTTTCTGATGATGAACAGATGATTTCCCTTTGGATAAGTCCTGGGAACAGCATTCTCTGTAGAGAGAAAAGTATGCAAAATCACAGCAGTGAGGAAGTACTGTACTAGCCCAGGAGTAGGTGCAAAATGAAACATTTGCCCTCAGGGAACATCCAGTTGGAATAGGAGGCTGATGTATTTAAAATGAACAGCCCTAGATCAAATCCAATCAGAATTAATTTTTATAACTGTCCCTGGGAAGAGAAGTTAGATAAGAGTAAGATAGTGCTTTGAAATAGAGATGGAGCCTTGAATAATGGGTAGTATTTGGAAAGATGATGGTAATTAAGGAAAAGGGAATTACAGAGAAAGACTATTTTAATCTAGGTTGGAGACTTTGACTTGATACGAAGGAAAACAGGAGGCCATTTAAATGAGTGGCCTGAGAAATGCAGTATTTAAAGATTACGCTGTCCCAGATATGCAGAAGAGCTGGGGGAGAAAGGACAAGAGTTGGGAAGGTCTCCTGGGAGGGCATTGCTGTCACTGTGACAAAAGTAAGGAGAGATTGAAAGAGAGGTGAGCATAGAAGGGAGGGAGAGAGAGGAAATGTAGGGTACATTCCGAAGGGAAAAGAGATTGGAGTGTACAATTGTTTGGATAAGAAGTTTAGGAGAAAAGAATAATTGTAGTATTTGGAAACTGTGTGGAAAAGAATATTTTTCAAATTCTATTTGCAATATAAAGAAATTTGACAAGTTTTTTTTTTTTAATCAGTCATCAATTTTATACACATCAGTGTATACATGTCAATCCCAAGCGCCCAATTCAGCACACCACCATCCCCACCCCACCGTGGTTTTTCCCCCCTTGGTGTCCATATGTTTGTTCTCTACATCTGTGTCTCAACTTCTGCCCTGCGAACCGGTTCATCTGTACCATTTTTCTAGGTTCCACATACATGCGTTAATATACGATATTTGTTTTTCTCTTTCTGACTTACTTCACTCTGTATGACAGTCTCTAGATCCATCCACGTCTCAACAAATGACTCAATTTTGTTCCTTTTTATGGCTGAGTAATATTCCATTTTATATATGTACCACAACTTCTTTATCCATTCGTCTGTCGATGGGCATTTAGGTTGCTTCCATGACCTGGCTATTGTAAATAGTGCTGCAATGAACATTGGGGTGCATGTGTCTTTTTGAATTACGTTTTTCTCTGGGTATATGCCCAGTAGTGGGATTGCTGGATCATATGGTAATTCTATTTTAAGTTTTTTAAGGAACCTCCATATTGGTTTTTTTTTTAATTTTGTTGAAATATAGTCGATTTACAATGCTGTGTTAATTTCTGCTGTACAGCAAAGATATATATATATATATATATATATACACACACACATATACATATATATATACACACACACATTCTTTTTCATTCTTTTCCATTATGGTTTATCACAGGGTATTGAATATAGTTCCCTGTACTCTACAGTAGGACTGTGGTTTATCCATCCTATATATGATAGTTTGCACCTGCTAATCCCAAACTCCCAAGAGAAGGGTGTTTCTGTTAACATATGTATTAATAACTCTGTCTATATTTTCTGTATTCTGATGCTTGGCATCTAGAGCCTTGCTGGCCCTGGAGGGACTGCCCTTCCCAAGACTAACCATTTTCCAGGATAGTAACCAACTGGGCAGCAAGCAAGCATACCTTCCATACGCAAACAAACCTATCCAGAGCCCAAGCTCCCCACCACTTCCTTTCTCAGGGTTTCCTACTTAGGGCCACTCTGTACCTGCCCTACTCACCCTAGGGCCAGGGACCAGGCAACTAGGACAGTATCTACACTCCAGATCCTACAGAAATTTTTTAAACTAGCCAATCCTGAACCTGCATGCCCTGCCTTGCCTTGACCTTCCCACGGAAACCACTACAAAGGCTCTTGCCCACATTTTCCCCACTCGCTCTGCTCCTGAGCTGCCCTGGTCCTGCCCCATGTGGCCTCTGTGCTGTGCTCTGCCCCCTGTTTCTAAGAATCTGTAAGTATAAGAAACTTCTTCCCTCAAGACAGTCATTTTCATGTCTCTGTGTGTTACCATACCTGATCAAAACAAGTCCCAGGTACCTGCCTGAAACAACACACTGAATGCAGTTGATAACCCTTGGCTTGTCTATGTAACCTAACTGACCAGAAGAAGGTCATGAATACCTATGAGAGTTTACATGTCTAAATCATTGCTTTCACTTGCCACTTGTACTGCAGGCAACCTTGGAGATGTTAGGGGGTTTGATTCCAGACCACCAAAAAGCAAATATCGCAATAAAGCGAGTCACACAAATGTTTTTGCGTCCCAGTGCACATAAAAGTTATGCTTGCACCATACTGTAGTCTGTTAAGTATAGTTTAATAGCATTATGTCTAAAAAAGTACATACCTTAATTTAAAATATTTTATTGCTAAAAAATGCTAACCATCATCTGAGCCTTCAGTGAGTCGTAGGAGTAACATCAAAGATCACAGATCACAGATCCCATAACAAATATAATAATCACGAAAAATAATCATGAAAAAGTTTGAAATGTGAGACTTACCAAAATGTGACACAGAGACACGAAGTGAACAGATGCTGTTTGGAAAAATGTCACCGGAGCAGAGTTGCCACAGACCTTCAGTTTGTGAAAAACACAGTATCTGCAAATCAGAATAAACTGAAGTGCAGTAACACGAGTTATGCCTGTATACAGACATGCCCTTAAACAGGATCAGCTAACTTATATTTAATCTTTAGTGTAGTTTTATCTGCATTAGTGATGTCTTAAAAACGGGGATTACTCTGAAGATAATTTAAAAATTAGTAACAAAACGCTGCTACATAACCACATTTTTAAAAATTACACCAACAAAATCCTTTTTAAATGTCAGAAACACCTAAAAATGATTATTTTTGTTTGCGCTTTCTTTTGCTTTTTCTTAATTGGCCCCAGGTACAGCATTGGGTTCATCACATTCTTCAGTTTATGTCATCTTGTCATCTTTGCTCTGTAGAAAGTTGTTCTATTTAAAGCAAAATAAAACAGTTAAGAAAACTGGAAAAATTATTGACTGCAACTATGTCAAGCATAAGGTTAATATCATTATTCTCTAAATAGGCAACGATAATTGATTTAAGGAAAATAAAAGGCACTAATAGATAAAAAAAATAGATATTTTAAGAGGATAAGAAATTATTAACACAAGTTTGTACACAAAAATAAACTAATTCACTTAGGAAGATATTACACAGTAAAATGCCATTTTTCAATTATTACACTGACATTAAAAAATTGTGGGACAGTTATGGTAAAAAAAAGTCACTGTCAGAGGTTATCAGGGTGTAAATTAATTTAGAAAGCAATTTGCAATTTGTACCCAAGACCATTGAAACAGTTTTATTCTTTAAGGTGGTGATTACACACCTGTGAATTTTGACTAAAGCAATGACTAAAACCCAAATGTCAATGTTTAAAGATGTTCATCATGCTGTTATTTATGATAGTAGAAAACTTGTTATTCTGATTCGTAGAGAGGTGATGGCTTATGTATAGTCCTTGTGCTTGTAAAGAACATTTGTAAATATGAGAGAATGTGTATGTTACAACGATAAGTAAAAAGGACATGTGTGTGTACGTATGCATGCGTGTGTTCTCTGAGTTGAGGGAATACACCACTAGACACCTACTCGCTTGGCAGAGAGTAAAGAGACTAGCAACACCAAGTGTTGGTGAGGATGTAGAGGTATTGCAATGCTCATGCATTGCTGGTGAGAGTATATAAAAGTACAGTGCTTTTTAAAACATTTGGTAGTTTCTTATAAATTTCAGCATGCATCTCTTTCATGACCCAGCAATTCCACTCCTTGGTATTTACCCGAGAGAAACAAAAACATACGTCCACAAAGAGACTTGCATAAAAATGTTTATAACAGCTTCATTCATTATAACAAAAATCTGGAAACAAACCAAATATACATTAATTGGAGAATGGATAAACAAATTGTGATATGTTCATACAATGAAATACTACTCAGCAAAAAATTAACAAAGAATGAACTATCAGTATATACCTCATCTAGAAAAATTTCAGAAGCATTAGGTTAAGTAAAAAGTCAGACGCAATAGGCATATTTTCTATGAGGCCATATAGATGACACTCAAATGGGTAAAACTAATCTATGGTGATAGAAATCAAAATACTGACTGCTAATGCAAGAAAGTTATGAGGGAACTTTATAAGGAAATATTCATTACTTGTTTTAGACGGTTGTTACCTAAGAATATAACTTTTTCAAAATGCATCAAGTTATACACTTAAGGTCTATGATATGTAAATTTTATCTCCATAAAGTAATCTAGCTGAATTTAAAAAATGGATTAAATACTTAAATGTTAAAATAACAAAATAACCTCAAAGGAAAATTTATGAATATGTATGCCTAGACTATATATATCTCTCTAGTTTTAGGGTGCATATTTTTTAACCCAAGAGAAGAAACCTAAAAACTAGTTTAAAAAGGAAATAAATATTCATATTTGACTCTGTTTATTAAATAATTACCCTATGGCAAAAGTATTAAAAAATCAGTAGACTAAGAAGGGAAAGAACTGTATTTAAAAGCATAAAACGTAATGTCTAGCATTAAAACATAGGGAAATCTATCATAGAATATTTGTTAAGAGCACAGGTTGAATCAATACTGTTGCTGTTGTTTTTTTTCTGTTAACACCAGCTCATCTTTGAGATGCTGAAGGTCTGTTTACAGGAGGGCACTCAATCATAATGTTTGTTCAGGTTTACAGTTTGGTGACAAAGCACGTCTCTGGAAATGAACATGGGACAGTCATGCTTATCTATCTGGGCGGGGCTGTTAGAATGATTTCCACCCAGAATGAGTCCCTCCTGTAAACATCCCCAGGATACGGAATCTGGGTCCAGCTGAACACAACAGAAGGGAATCCTGGCATGATTGTGCCAGGTAGAGATGTGGACAGTTTCTTGGAGGCCCCTGAGGGACACTCTGAGTCCCATTCGAGCAGCTTTGCTGGTGGGGTTTGGGGAGAGGGTGAAGAAAGGGTGGGATGAGATCATAAATTTGTGGACCTGCCATCAAAGCAATCTATGACATTTATATACTTCTTTATGATTATAAATTTTCCTTTGCATTCATTAACTCATTAGACCTTCACAACTCTGCAACCTAAGAAGAGCAGGTAATGAATACCATGTCCGTGTTAAAGATGAGAACATTGATATTCAGAAAGACAAAGTCATCTTTGTAAGGTCAGATATCTTTTAAGTAATAGAGCTGGGACTTAAATGGAGGTCTGTCTCTCTCTGAGGCTATATTATTTTCAGTGCGCCGTTCTATCTCTAGGACAAGACATCCTAGCCTCAGAGAAGTCTCCTCCTGAACGATTCCATGATATTCAGCCTGAATGTATCTCTTTCTTTCTGTCTTTTTCTGCTTCCCCCCTTCAGCAGGCTTGGGTAATCATTCTTCTTAGTATGTGAAACATATATCTACTGTCGTAACTGCCTCTCAGCTGTCACTTAGCCAAACTATGCAAATCTCACCATCTCCATCCCTCCGTGTAAGTCTTTCCTTTAGCCGAGCTATTGTTCAACTCTGGACGCCTTCCAACTGTTCAGATGGGCCAGGAGGAGTTTCACCACCAGAGGATATAAAGAAGCATAACTATTCAGCCTTCTTCATACATCTACCAAATACCTAACGAACGATGTTCTCACCATATTGAAAAACATCTAAGATGTTGAATTTATTTCCAGAGCCTTCATGACAAGTAAGTCAGTTCATCAGCAACCAGAATTATGTGTGAGCTGGACGCTGAGCTCTGAGCTCGGATGACAGGAAAACCTAAGGAAATGGCCTTGTCCCAGCTATAAAGTTGGTCCTAATCTAATCAGAAAATCTGTATAAACAACATAAATTGTTTTCTGCTGTAAGTAACAAAACACCGACTCTTGGTGTTTAAGGAGGGCTATTAGTAATGTCTCTTTGTCCTGGCCAACTTCAGGAAAACTTAAAAGTCAGACAAGGAGAAGATGGAGATAAAAATAGCACCTTCCTTTCTGATATTTCTGATAAAAATTGACCGTAGATAATGTGGTTTATATCTTCAGGCAAATGGGCATTCCGGTACTGAATGTAAGTATTAGCAGTCCATATCCACATTTGCAGGGAATGCTTGGAAACTCCAGCCCCACCCCCCCCCACCCCCCACCCCGGGCCAGGCCTGGCCTCTCCCATTGCACAGTGCAGGACCTCTGTGCAAAGGTCCACTCCCAAAAGAAAGGAAAAGGCTGATATGTCCTACTTTATCTTTCCAAAATCACTCATCAGATTAAGATATTCCTCCTCCCCTGGTGGTGACAGGTGTTTTGGAAGCTCTGAGAAAGGCCAACAGGGTCACTCAGATAAAAGGGAAATCGGTAATGGTGAAGAAGCATCTCCTCCCCCACATCAGTTCAAAGGGATGTAAACAATAAAGACATGTATTATCTCACAGGAGAAGTCAGAAGATGCATGGAAATCAGGACTACATCGTAGTCTCAGGACCCAGACTCTGTCTTTTCTCAGTATGTGGGTTTGGTCGTCAGGTTTGAACCATCAGAATTAAAAAGTGGTGTTGGGATTTGCAGACAAACATGGGGACACAGCAATATTTAGGAGAAGAAAAAAGAAGGAGGATTTTCTCTTATGTCCATTTTCATTAAGGAGGGGAAGTTTCTCTAGATATACTGCCTCGAACTTACCCTCAGACCCTGCTAATTAAAATTAAGATTTGATGGTCTGCCACGTCCTGCCCACTGCAAGAGAGGCTCAGAAAATGAGTTTCTGGTATTTGAGGCTCTTTAGAGGAAGGTGGTCTCTGTCATACAGGAAGAAGGTTGTTAGCAATCGGTGCTGGTTGGAAGAGCTATTGAGTAGGTAAGCAACAATGACAACCTTAATTACACGTGAATGTTATACAAAGAGCGTCCGCAAACATGAAAGTCACTGCATGATGGACATACAAAGCTCCTAAATAACTTAATATGTTTTTGAGTTCTCATTACATTTCTAAAATAAAACAAGACACAAGGAGATCCAAACTTAAATATTATTGTCATTCTTGGACCTATGCCCTGTTGCTTGATTCAAGAGTGGGATCATACTTGGAACAGGCTGATGGAGTATTCGCTCTGGACCTCGATGATTAGTTAGTCCTGCCTCCTCATCACTAAAGATGTCCAAACCGGTTTCCAGAGAACTAAATCATTTTTTTCTACTCTCACCCAACTTCTTAGTGAGGATTAACCGGGGCCATACACTCAGGGCCAGAACATAAAATTCTAATTCAGGTTAATGTGCAAGTTAAGAATATAATACCCTCTTACACGTATATAAGATTGTCTGCAGAGAAGCTCGTGTTCAAAGACGAACATTTTGCTGGAGATCGCAATGGTTTTAAGATCCAAAAGGCTGTATTTATCCAGCGTCATTTTTAACTCTGAGAGAGAAACACTGCACTCAAGTACTGCAGTATGGAGCCCTTTTTCAGATCAGTATTTGGGTGTAGGATAGTGACGAACAATTGATTAGAAGCCCTCCTCCCTCTAAACATCTGTAGATACAGAAAACCCAGATGCCCCTGTCTAAAACCATGGGGTCTGCTTATTTTACAAACGTAATAAAACAGATCCTGTCATTGCAAAATGAAAACTAGTGTAGATTTGCAAAGTCCTAAGAACGCTTAATTTATTTCCAATCCATTCTCACATGCCTTGTTCTTGAGGAGGGAACACACACACACACACACACACACACACACACACACACACACACACACACGCAAACTTTAGTTAAATGCTGATAAGGCTCAGGAATGATTAATGGTTAATGTGAAAAGTCTTCTCTGAAGCGCATGATTTGGAAAGAAAAGTGACTCATTTTTTCTTCCAGTATATTTTTTCATGATTTTTTTTCTTTCTAAAATGGAATTTTATTTAAAAGAAAAGAAGCAAGACTTCATAATGTAGGTCTTGCCTAGCAGAGAAATTGACAAAATAATAAAACGTGTTGACCAAAATCTAGCTGTCAGACATACTTAATCTATTATCTTGATAAAATCAACTTCAAGAAAGATCTCAGACTGTGCTGTCATCCAAATTGATTTTATCCAGCAAGATCATCTTTGCTGTCAACCAGCAGCACTTTCTTGAGACTCCTAACATTTCTTGTAGTCACCCCACCCTACTGCCCTTGGAAGCCAAAGCAAAGTTTACAAGACAATGAAGATGCCAAGTCATCACTTAGAATCTCCCCAAACAGAAACAGAACTGGAGCTCGCAGCTTTCAGACCGCATTCACATTTAAGGAAAAGGAAGCCAAAATGGTGCATGTACAAAAAGCTGCATGTTGAAAACAGACCCCCAGGAGACAGGTGTCCCCAAATGAAACCTTCCTCTGCATGCACAATTGGGCATATTCTCCCATCAATGCCTGATTGTGTATGCAAATGAGCACACACAGTTACCTGTTTGTCATATTCGTATTTTTAGGGTCGATGTAAGTGCTTTTATTATTATTCTTTTAATAAAATTTTTCTAAATTGTCTGCGGATGAGTGATGCTTCGGAAAATTGTTGTTTTCTTTAAAATCCAGATTTAAACAAGCCCCTCCAAAACCTTTCCACGAATAGATCTGTGTTAAGGAAGTGAAATGCAGAATTAAAGCAATTATCTGGGTGATTCAAGGTAAACATACCAGCAGGCATATACCTGCCACATTATTCTGGTTTTTAGGTAGAAGAAAGGCTCTCGATTGTCCAGAGCATGTGGCTTCCTGTAGCCGGGCCAGCCATCCCCAACCAGGGCCTGGGAATACGAGGCAGCTTGAGCCTCTCCTTAGAATATATTCTGGCAAAGAGAGGTGGATCCATGGCCTCACCATGATCATATGTCCAAGCAAATAAGCTTTCCGTGTAATGCTTCCTGACTTGCATTTATTCCGGCTTTTCTCAGAAAAGAAATAGCAGACGTGAGGATACACTACATTAAGGCTACTGTGAGTGGAGAAGAAAAATCTCTGAATAATTTTCTTGACACTGCATTCAACCCCTTCAGGGCGCGTGGTGATAAAGCACTGAAGATTTATTTTAATGTGTAAAAACCCTGCTCTGTTCCTCTGGGAGATAGTAAAGGAGACCCTGGGAGGCTCGAGAATAGTTTATATTTATCAGGTAAAGTGCTGTCTGCTCGCTAATAAGCTTCATAAATATTTCTCCCTTCTCCTGAAAGGAACTAAAAAAAGATCCAATTTTGCAATCTAAAAAAAAAGAAAAGAGCGGAACCAATTTCCAAAGGTTCTAATACTTTAGTAGAAAAATGTAGCTGAGTTACTAGCCGCCTTCTTGGCAAGATTGTTTGAACATCCCTTATATCAAACCCTGGCTTCGTCAACATACCACCCACTAGCAAGCACTCCAGCACCCAGATAGATGACTAGGTCAGGCTCATGCTATACAGTCATATATTTCTTATCTCTGTAGCTGTTAAACCTAGAAAAAGAATCAGCTTTTTAAACTGCGTTTGAAGCTGATTTCTTCTGTCTGGGTGGACCTCTCCGTCTACAAGATGTACGAAATAGTCCCTTTAATGGTGTGCCTGCTTCCCTCTTATTTCTGCTTTTTCCTAATCCCAGCAGATAATGTCCTCCTTCAGCCACATTTCTGAGAACAGTCCACCTCCATATTTTATGCCCAGTTCTAACCTTAAGTGGAAGAAACATCTGGAATCGTGTGCCAGGCTTTATCTGAGACAGTGTCAAACCAGCCTTGCTGAGGGTATTCAGGGCTGGGGAACCTCAATCTAGCGGCTATAGATACTGCCCTTGAACCTCAGCTTCAAAGAGAGTTTAGCCTGCAGCCTTAGTTGCCCATGTTCAGCAGATTTGCATCCCTGGCACCTGCTGCCAGGTCTTCACACTGCTCAGTTGTGGTATTTCACCTGTTACTACTTCTACACTGACAGCTTACGTTTGGGCCTTTGCTCAGATCTTTGTTTATGGCATTTCAGTTCCACTTGCCATTTTTCCTCTTAAATAAGTTACTTGTTGGTTTGTTTCCTCATATTTCCACAAGCATTTATTGAGTGCCTATTATGTTCCAGGCAAATATTTGGTGCCAGCAGTACACAGGACAGACCAGCACTGCCTGCCTCTAGATCCACAGTGATAGATCGGGTACCTGTGTTTAGAATCAAGGATCTGATCTGTAAATGGGTCTGGTCTGACTGGCCTTCTCTGCCATATCCTGTCATTGTTGAGTCCAGCTTAGGAAAGCCCACTTCAGGAGATTATAATCTGGTTTGGAGACTGGGAAAGCTCTCTTGTCCCACCCACCTCATTGGACATGATGCCGGAGAAGGGCCTGGGTCTTGGTTGCTGATAATCTGGGACCCTAGGGACCCAGAAGGGCCTGGGTCTTGGGTGCTGATAATCTGGGACCCAATGTGTCATGAAGGAGCATGAGTTTCCACATTCTTATAAAATTGGATATGAACCATTCGTGTTGAAAAACAAGCAGAGCGATGTAGAGTTAAGTATCAACCTGGACCACTTTTCTTGAGAAAATGGAATAGCTGTACAATGCGGAGTGTGATATGGGATAGAGGATGTTCGGTCGCTCAGCAAGCATTTGTAGAGCGTCTCCTGCTGGCCTGGCATGCACTAGGTGCTTAGAAATGCAGAAATTAAAAAGAAAACTATGTTGGAGTTACTAACAGTGTCGCGAGGGAGATAGTGATGTGCAGCTATAGGACCGCGTTCAAAGGCTACAAGGGGTATACCTGTGATGCATGTGAGTGGCCCCCGTCTACACACATTTTTCTAAAGTGAGGGAAATACAGTGAGCAAGCAGGTTATAATCCACTTTTTTACATTGTAGGACTACAAATTACTCAAGCAGATCTTTAGTATATTATTAATCATTCAATATATTAATTAATATAGATGTTGTACCTTCTGTGTTCAGATCCCTACATTTAGTAGATATAGCAGAAATCATCATGACTGGTCACAGAGAGAAAAGTTATGTTCTGTGACTCTATGTCAAGAAAGAGCTCTATTTCAGTAGTGGAAACTATGAACTGTCTTATCAATTTGTGCATCCACTTAGCCAATATGTATGCAGAAGGATCCAGTCAACTGAATAATGATTGGGTGAGTTTCCTTTGGCTGCTCACGGTCTTTTCTCAATAAGAATGGTTCATATCCAATTTTAAAACATGTTGGAAGTCATGTCTCCAAAGATGCAGGTAGAGACATGGTAAGTAACACAAAGCATTTTTATGAAGCATAAGTGGAATTATTCTGGGTTGGTCAATGTCCCAGAAATAATTTGCTGAGTTATCTCTTTATTTCTAACCAACTGTGTGTAACAGACCTGCTCCTTCAGGTGTGGTCTGTATTCTTTCTCTCTTCGTCCTCACATCTCTGGGCTTTTATACCACTTGCTGTTGTGTCTTTTCTTGTCACCGATCCTTTTTTTTTTTTTAAATCTTGGCTACTCATCTTCTTCCCATTCCTGAAACATAGACTTTGCCTAAAGTTCGTTTTCTCTGTAGTCTCTAGTCCTAAAACTAATAACAGCTTAGATGTACCGAGTTTTTACAATGAACTTTGCTAAATCTTTTGTGTGCATTACCTCATTTAATCCTCACATCAATTCTTTGAGGACAATACCATTATTAGTCCTGTTTTACAGATGAACAAACCAGGGCTTAGAGAGATGAAGCAATTTTCCCATGATTTCACCGCTAATAAGATGGCAGAGGAAGGATATATGCAAATTCCAATGCACCCTATGACTTGTGATCTTTTCCCCTTTGCTATAATGATTCACTCAGAGCCCACAGATATCAACTTCCTAGAACCTTAGCAGAAGGCAGTAGTCCTCTTACTCTTTTTAAAATGTTATTTTTGACCTATCTCATCTACTGTGTCCCATATCATAAACACAGTCAAGAAAAGAAAGAAAAGAAAAAAAAAAAAAGCTCCTTGAAACTCAAACAACTCAAACTGGTTGGTTTTTTTTTTTTTTTTTCCATTTTTTTAATTCCTTGTAGAGTCTAGGGGTTATTTGAATAAAATATATGAACATTATTCATATGTGCAATAAATGTGTCATATTTAATTTGAATTGAACATTCCAGTTAATCAGCCCCTTGGCAATAAAAACTGTCAAACACTCAGTATAGTGGTGAAAATTAGGAAATGCTTGTTAAAGTAATCAGATTTAAAATAGAGATAAAAATATAAATCTCAGTACATAATTGGACTTTCCAGCCTATGAAAATGAACAAATAGTTTCCATATGCCTTATTTCTCTTAGACCTAACCTCTAGCTTTGAAGATCTTGAATCAAATTGTATTCGGAGAAATGCCTGTCTTATTATCCATGCCATTTTAAAGCTTTCACCTTTAACTCTAGATTGAATTTGAGGGAAAGATCTTTTTTTTTTTTTCTGTCTATTCATCTCAATTAAATAGATTCAAATGTGTAAAGGCCTTCCTCTAAGTTTCTCAAGAACTCAACATTTCCGGTAGACCCTGTCCTAAAAGAGCACGTCATTTGTGGTGAGAAAACACTGCACGCGAAGATCATAAGGCAAATATGCAAACAGGCATAAAGTAAGAACGCATCAGTGCAAAGGACCAGGGAGGGTCAGAAGAGGAAACTGTCGCCACTGCTGGCTGCTTGGGTCACCTTGAGCAAATCCAGTTTCTCTGGGCTTTAGTTTTTAAAGATAAATGAGGGATATGGTTAGGAGTCACTCAGAATGCTTTTATCTCAAAAGCAGTATGACTTTGATGATGACAGAGCTTCATCCAGGAAGCAGAGTTCGCATTGGAAGAAGTCTGGTGGGAGGACACGGGGAGAGGATTGGTGTTCACGGAAAGAAGAACAGAGAGCGAGTCAGGTAGAAAAGCAGGAATTGCCTGGAAGCACAAGCAGGTCAGCTTAGCCACGTGAACAGAGGGTCTCTGAGAACTCTGCGGAGGGCAGTGCGGGGTGAGGAAGGGGGAAGTTGCTTGGGGTCATATTTTGGAGGCTTCAATGCCTTTTTTGTTTGTTTTTAACTTGGTCACAGTCAATGGAATACAACCTTGATTCTTATCAGGTCAGTTTTAAAGAGCATTGACTTTGTTGACTGCTGATCTGGACACCGGGTGGAAAGCTTGTGTTTGGTAACAGGCTTGACTTCTAAACATAAGCGGCTGAGAACTCAACAAAGGCATCAGTGCACCCGCGGAAGAGGTTTCCGGAGACTTCTGGTTCTCACATTCCATGCAAGCATTCCCACATACCATACGCCACCAGGACGTTCTCCAGCATCCGTCGCCTGGTTTCCCAGAATCTTTCTTTGCCCAGCTATTCAGCAGGCTTTGATGCTATTAACTATTTCTGTTTCTCAAAAGTGAAAAATATGTCTGTTCTCTAAATTCAGTGCAAGGTGTTATCTGCTGTTCCCTCTCCAGCCCCCTAAAAGGCCATTTATCTTTGTTTAGCTTTCAACATTTGCAGATATCCCTAAGATTTGTTATACAAAGAAGTGGGAGAAACACCCAGGATTCCAGTATCTATTTCCTTGACTTTCTTTAGGGTGTTTAGGGACAGTTTCAACAGTTCCGCAGAGAAGGTGCCCAAGAGAATGCCCGCGTAGGAGAACGCTTAGGCGCGTAAGAGTCAGTGAGCAGTGCTGTCGTGTTTGTTGCCTGGTTGAGTTACTGCAGTGCTTGCCACACCCTGAAGATGTAACTGTCTTTGAGGTTTGCCGGACTTGATCCAAGGCACAATGAAGATCCTCCGATTTAGATCTGAACTCTGAGCTCCTCCTTCTGTAAAAGAGTTTGTATCCTGTATGTAACTGGTAAAGGTTTACCTAATGTGCCGTGTTTTTAAAGAGAGGGATTTCAGTGTTTTTTGCTCTTCTCCGGGACGATAGCCGTTGGCCGGGGCTTGCGCGCCTCTTTGGGAGGCCTAGATGTGCACAGAGCGACGCACCCCGGGGCAGCAGCCCACCCCATGCCATTTCCTCGGCAAGAAAAGGGAGTTATTTTTCTCCAGTTTCTTTTCCTCTGTTCTGCCCCTTGGGAAATGGGATATGGCCCAGGAGTAAGCTTCTCAACGCATTGCTTAGTCACAGATTCCCCTGGCCGTCTTCTGGTGGGCCGTCTAGGATGACCTGAGGCTGATCCTTGAAACCTTGAAGTGAGAAGCGACTTCAGGCGCATATGTGGCTCTCCAGGGGCAGGGGGTTTCCTACACAAGGAGGAACAAAGAATGGGCAACCAGACAAAGAATGGGCAACCAGAATCCAACCATCCACCTACTAGGACTGCACCGGGCCCTGTGCAAACCCGGCTGCTCTGCCTGTGATCCGGATTGCTGCAGCCTCAGCCCTCCCAGGGCTCCTGTGCTTCTGGTCGTACTTACTCTGGCTTCTGAAGTCTCTGCTTTTGCTGTGACCAGTCATTCCCACCGTGACTCATTTTATCTCCCGAGCATTTGTCTTCTGCCCTTGCCTGTTAGCAACTCCCAGCTTCTAGTCTCTGTTATAACCTCCCCTCCCACATCTCCCCAGTTCCAATGCATGCAGCATGACTGAATCAGCACATTGAGGAGATTCCCAGGGTAAATCAGGTCTCAGAATCTGCTAGCCACTCAAAGCTCGAGAAAAATAAGGTGAGGGAAGTTGGCTCGGTTTGTGACTTGATTTGGAGCACAAAACTAAAAGCTGTATTAATTTCTCTGGCTAATATCAGTTATTTAGATTAAAAACTTGTACTTAATAAGTGTATGTTCATTAGTGAGAACACAATGAATTTATGTAGAAAGTTAATACCACAAGGCTTAAAAAAAAAGATTTGGGGATGTGGGTGACATATTTTATTTTCTAGAAAATTTAATGTCAGTTTTTCTGAACTGCAGCCTTAATACTTCTTGATGGAATATAAATCAATCCAATTAATTCTTCTTTTGCCCTCAGTAAACACATAAACAGCTGGCTACCATATCCTTTAATGCCATAGAGAAACTTGGAAGAAATAATTATACACTTTTTCAACAGTATAAATAATCAAATGTCAAGGTCAGAAACACTTTCATGAAAGGGTATCTTCACTCTGCATAAGCAATACTTCCCGTTTCCTGTCCAGGCCCCCCAGACTCCCTGGGTAGCCCTCAAATTAGGGACCCTGGCCTCCTAAATAGCAGCACCTGTGGTGTATTCAGAGGTGCCCTTTTGGAAAGCAGCCAAGTAGGATGAATAAGTGCTATTTACAATGGACCCCAGGCCATTGGGTTTCCAAACAATGTGCTTCGTATGAGATCTACTGTCATCCTCAATGTCTCTTACCTCCCCATCATGACAAATTACTTAGTGGACTCGAAACTTTTGTGAACAGGAAGGGAAGCCAGTTTCACTGACAACTTAACAATGAACCACTGCTGCTCTCGGGGAACTGTGTAGAGGACGGGTCCAGAGTGGGCATTATGAGGGTAGTGAAACCAAGTGTCAGAAAGAGGCTGCAGACAAATCCAGACAAAGTGTTTATTGGAGTCTCCCATTTCTGACCCATGACCTACCAGGTTCTCACCCTGAGCCCCCCCTACAAAGCCCCTGTCCTCCTTTCTAGCCCATGTCCCACTACACTCCTGAATAAATTTCATGCCAGTGACGCTAGGCTACTGGATCCTTCCTCAAAGGAGCCCTGGGTTCTCCTTCTCTGGCTTTGTGCGGACTGTTTTTCCACCTCCCATCGCTGTTGGAAGTAAGCTGCAGCCTTGAGTTGGGTGAACGACTCTCCAGATTTGTCCGAGACTTTCCTAGCTGTAGCACAAAAGTCTCCTGTCCTGGAAATCCTTTAGTCCCAGACAGTGGCCCCTGCTAGCCTTGACATAGTCCTGGCCCTACAGTTAAATGACCATCTTCCTCTCATCTGTATCTGTGGAGCACTTGGCTCTTACCTTGTGAAGCTGATCACTGTCCCCTTCAAGCTGTAGCGCTGCCTTTACCTGTACACACTCCCAGCACAATATAAACACCTTGAGGGAATTGTTATCAATATAACACGTGGGCTTCAAGTGCCTGCTGCGTGCTTTATCATAAGAGCCTTGTCCTCAAATAACTTAAAGTCTATTCGGGCAGAGAAGACAAAAGCGATGACATGGTCATTAGCCATACATGTTATAAGAACATTCTGGAAAAAGGACTTTAGGAAATTCAGTGGGGGTCATGATTATTTCCAGTTACGGGTATCATGGGAGACAGTGTAGAGAAGCGGGGATTTGAGCTGAAACACAGTGGATTTGGGTGAGGGAAGTAAGTGTTTTGGGGGGAGAGACCGGCAGAGTCAGAGCAGCAGGGATTTCCCCACACTCACTTTTGGGTCCTCTCTGTGGCTCAATCAAGGGCCCCAAATTACTCAGTTATATTTGTCAAATTAAAATGAACACGTGGCAGTTTTAGAAACTGCAACCACCACCACTAAAAATGATTGTAGCTTCAAACTTCACATATGAAAATCAAATGAGCTAGCTCTTCTAAGAAGCCCAGAGAAACACCATAGAGGTCTCTTTTAATTAAAATGAGAGCCTAATTTTCAGGTGATTTCCTAGCTATGCACCTGGAACTAAAATCAATCTTGCGTCCCTTGCACGAGAGACCCAGGAAGAGAGAAGCCAGCGCTCGCGGAGCCGTGGGTCTGACACTGGGAAATCTCCCTGGAGGTAGAGATGAGGTCAGAGAGCAAAGCCACAGGGAAGGCAGAAATACCATTTGAAATGCAAAGTGATCAAACCACTTTAATTTTCTACGTACAATGTTTTTCTTGCCAGTGACTCAAGGAGGTTAAGGTTGATAGCTTCTTACAGGACAGGTCGCACATTTGCAGTCATCCTTTGCATTTGAGAAGTAATTAAACATTTGTAAAATGACAGTTTTCAAATGAAATGCCTGGCCAGGGTCTCCTTTAGGAATAACGATGTGGTTTCTTTGGCTGCAAGTAATGACACAGACGACAGAGCCGAGAGGCTGTCCTGCTCGCCTTGTCCTCCACTCCCAAGCCACAGCCTTCAGCAAACGCTGCTGCGAGTTCATTTTCCCCAGCGCCCTGTGGGAGCTATCTCTTGAGCTAGCGTGGTACAAACACCGGCGTTTTGCCATGGTTCCACCCCCCTTCTCTGCAGGGTCCTTTGCTATAAATTATGGCATCAGTGAGAAGAGGGACCCAAGTTGTGCAGCAGAAGGGTGAAGCTGGCAGAACTTTTGTCTATCACTTTGTTTGGGGAAAACTTGGCTTAAAAGTAACTGGCAAGGGAGTTGCAACCAGGTATCTGTATAGAAATGTGACCTTCTTCAGTGCTTTTGGCAGATTGGCCTGACTGATCTAAGAAAGAGCTAAGACATCCCCCTGGGTGCTGGTACTTTGTTATATTATTGAGCAGATGCTTGAGGGTGCGGTCATAGGTTTACCCAAGATGTTTTAGAATTTAGCTGGGTGCCAGGACAAATATCATCCCTTGAAACTGGGATGTCGAGTAATTGATTGTCATGCATATGTATGGATGCCTGATTCATACAGAGCTGATTTAGCATTTTCCTTGTTAAGTTTATTTTTTACATGTTCACCTAACCTGAATTCATAAGATGAAAAAGTATTTTTTGTGATGTTTACTACAGAGATAGACAAATGTCAGTACAAGGAGAAGAATAATTTCTGGTATTAATATTTTATTTTTTGTTTGTTCTCATTCAGTGAGGTGGCTTTGAACACCTTCTGTGTAGCCGGTACTGTGCCCGGCAGCAGAGGTACACGTAAGGATTAGACAGTCCTAGGCGTTGACTAGATGAGGGCAGACTGTATGTAAACAAAGGCAACGATGAAACAGTATTAATGCAGAAGGATGAAGGGAAGGCTGGTCTCCACTGTAAAACAGCACAGAGGAGGGAAGGATGAACTATGCCCAAGACAAAAGGAAGGTGGCATTCCAGCTGCTCCTTTAAAGGAAGAAGGAAGTTGGATGAGGGGTTGGCGTCGTGGTGTGCTGGGCGGCCTGGACCAAGGCTGGAAGCTGGACTGTTTGTGTCCTGGGCATCTGTGGGTGGTTTGGAGCGGCTCCATCACGGGGGTTGAGAGGGTCTGCAGAGGCAGCCCTGAGGCTGGATGTGGTACCCGGTGCCTGCCGTGGGTAGTCTATGATGGTCTAGTGGAAAGAGGACGGTCTTGGAAGTCAGACAGTATGAGTTCAAATAATCGCTTTAAGGCCCATGACAAGTTGCCAGATCCTTCTGATTCTGTTTCTGTAAAGTGGACGGGAGAACAATAATAAATCTTGTTTTGCGACCTCACTGGATTCAATTCCCGACCCAGGAGACAGTCCTCGGCGTGGGTTCTGTCCGGGACCCTCCTGTCCTGTGCATCCACATCCAGGTTGGCAGCTCATTCTGCACAGCAGGGAGGCCCTGAGTCAGAGAGGTCCCAGGGTTAGCACTTGGCTTATAAAAAGATCACTTGCACACAGGTGTGAAGGAAGGCTTGCCTTATCATGAGACAGGAGACAAGGGAGACCACTGTAAGCCTGCTGCGATATTGCACAAAAAGAACTGATAAGGGCTTAGAGCAAGGCCCTAGTGGTGGTAACAAGAAAAAAAAAAGATTTCAGACTTATTAGCATTCATGACAAAATGGAGAGCTCTGATGGAGCAGGAGGGATCATGGAAGATGGGCTTATTCTGCAGTGATCCAGGGACCTCCCTGGAGTATTGGTGCACATTCACTTGAAATGCCTGGACACCTACTGAACACGGGCCGCCCTTAGGAGGGCCCAGGAGGGGCTGGTTTCCAGGAGCACACCCGTGGGTAAGGGGTAGGGGACTCCCCAGGGGCCCTGCTCTTCCGTTATTGTCATTGATTATTTCTGCTGCGAATCATATTCGCAAAGAGCGGCGTAATCATTTTTTTAATTAATTCTCCTCCACAACAAGATGCCAAGCTAGATTGCCCAGCATCTTCAGCAGGGCTGGGATTAACACCCTGGAGTCTGGGTTCATCCAACTCACCTCCTCTCTATTACCTGGGCTTTACTGAAGCAAGTACCATAAAGCCTTACTTAATTAAAATCAAGAAAACAGGCATCACTGGCAGGGTTGGTTCCAATGTTAAGGGGAAATAAAAATAGCAGTCCCTCATCCCTGGACTGGTCAGAATTAGAAAAAAGAGATGTGGCATTGTGTGTCAGAGCAGAATGCAGATCTGAAGATGCAAGGACCCGGCTCCTTACTCAGAGGACGTGTGGACCCCTGATGGTGTCCACAAGCCAAACAAACAATGTACTGGAATATGTGCTGCCTGCCAGGCACTGTGGCCCATGTTGTATATACAGTTGGTTTATTTAAGCCTTCTGATAAGTCTTTAATGTTTCCGGTAATACCATCAGTATGTTGATTTACATAGAAGGAAATTGGAATTTAGAGAGATTTGATAAGTTACCTAAGATCACACAGCTAATGAGATCCTGGATCCAGAGCTGGAACCCAGGTCTGAATCCAGAACCAAGTTCTTCACTGCTGTGCAGTGTGTTCTCTGTTTAGAGAAGCAAGTTGTTCAAGGCTATGCCTCTATTCTTTGTGTGAGTAAAGCAGATAATGGTGAATTTCTATTACCAGTTCCTTATAACGAGCACCAGAGACAGAACGCCCGGATGGAGAGACCACGGACCTGACCCGGTTCAGTTCAGCTCAATCAGTATCCATCGAGTCCTTCTTGCTGCTCGTAAGGCAGTGTTTGGCCCTTCAGGGAGCGAAGCTCTTTGGGAAATATTCTGAGCCCCATACTTTGTGCATTAGCAACCGAACAATCTAGGAGTGGATTAGCCCTAGAAGTACCCCCAAGATCACACGATGACCAGCCTTTACAGCCTGGTAAATGCCACCTCATCCCAGAGAGGATTCTCCTCCCTGGCAACAATGGAGGAAGACGAGGGGCCAAGTTGCCTTTTGAGATATTCCGTTCCTGGTCATGCTATAATCTTCAAAATAATAATAATCACAGTAGCACCATATTCATAATAGCAATTAGTATTTGTTGGGCATCTGCTGGTGACTCAGGCACTCTGCCGGTAACTTTAGTTGCATAATTAGTGATGGAAGTGGAATTAAAATTCAGGTTTGCCTGAAAATAAAGTTCCGTCACACGTCAAAAAGTAACCCTTGTCTTCCAGGTTACACCACAGTTCCTTATGGAGCTAAAACCCAATAGATAGAAATCCCTAGGCAGCAATTTCTGCAAAATTGGCTCTAAAGGTATTAACAGAAAGAACTAATAAAAGGGAGGGGTGCTCATTCACTTATTGAGCCCACTTCCAAGTCCAAGGGATTTTTCCTTACTTCACTTGCAGAATTTCTTTTCAGTCTGGTTCTCAGTGTATCTTTCTGCCGCCTTCTCTTCCGCTCCGAAGTTCAGGAATGTCTCCTGATTTTCTCCGGAATGGAATCACAGCCCCATCATTCCAGAAACAGGAGAAAGGGAAAGACTCGTAGATTGCTGTGATGATACTTGTAGGGTGGCTTTACTTATGTAGGTACCGAAGGGGGGGTGGTGAGGGCAGGCCTCCTGGGGTCAGCCTTTCCAGGAAAAGCCTTTGACTCTGTACCTCATCCCCCAAATTACAAAGCCAAGTCAGCCAGACACTGGCCTGTGAAAGGAGATGCTCAGACAAACGCAGGGAAAGTAGGCGGCAAAGGTCTGGACACAGCAGGGTGGAGGTCAGAGAAGTCAGAGCCTGTCTGGGAGGTCTGGGGCAGCTACCAGCATCAGCGCAGGAAGAGTGGCTCCCCAGCCGGTGGTTTGTAGGGCTGCCAGTTGCCCATTTCTGTGCATATATCCGGCTTGAGCAAGGGCAGCGCTGTCCGGAGAGAAACCCAAAGAGCTGAAGATGGATGTAGGAAGGCACAACAGGTCCATCAACGTAGATGAATAAATAAAGACATTAACTTTTCATGTCAGTGGGACTGAAGCATTCTTATTACCTTATTTCTTGAAGATATAAGAGGAAATTCCTTCTGTCAATTTCAACAGCTTCACAGTGTACTTGAGAGCACTTGGAAGAAGAAAAAGGACGCAAGTACCTGATAATATCACTTACAGGTGCCAAGGGTAAATCAAAAGTGTTCATAGACCTGAGAAGGATACTGTTGTTCAAATAGCTGGGAACCTCACTCAAGTTGAAGGAAAGCTAATCACTATGGACTTTGGTTCATTCATTAACTGATTCATCCATTCAACACTGTTGAGGTCTTCCTATGTGTAGGTGTTGTAGAGATGAACTAGCCACGGCTGTGCTCCCAGGGAGCGTGTGGTCTAAAGGATGCTAGGACACAGGTCCCTACAGGGGGTTGATTGAAGGTGTCCAGGAACAATCTCCACATTCTTTGGGATTGAGCTAAGTCCCAGCCAAGAAATCAAGGAAGTCCCCTGCCTAGTAGCAGTCACTCTTGAAACCATGTCAACAAGTCGATCAGTGCCTCAGATGTGCTGGCATGATTATTTGTGCTTTTGTGTGCATTACCTCTAACCCACAAAATGCTCCTATGATAGATATTATTAAACTTCTTTTCTAGGGAGGATACTTAGCTCAGAGAAGCTCAGTACCTTAACAGTCACACAACTGGTGTATAACTGAGCGATGCTCCTTTGTGTTTTAATTTAAATAGCATCCCCACCACCACCATTCTAACATCCCAGATGTCAAGACCAGATTAATGTTTACCAAAACTCATTTCTTATAATATATACTCACCACCTTCCAAGTGTTCTTTTAAATGAATTCCCAGTTCCTTCGCTTAGAATGTAAGGCTCTGCAGCATCAGGCTCTACGCTATCATTTTGGTCTTACGTTCCATTGATGCTTTAATATACCCTCTACATCAATTAAACCAAACTACTTGTCATATCTGAAAACTTCGTTAATTTCCCCACATCCATATTAATTACAAAGGCTGTTGTTACTGATTAACTGTGGGAGGTATAGAAGAAGAAGATGACAAAGTTGATTCTGCATTTTCAAGGCTGAGTGATTTAGAAGGTTGGTGCTGTCAAATAAAACAGGAGAGTCATGGGGAGGTGTGGTTTCAGGGGGAAGGATGAATCTCGTTTTAATGCCTTCTTTGAATTGACAGAAGATCATTCAGGACAGCAGACCGGCCTCCAGTTAGAAAACTGGCCCAAAGTTCAGAAGGGCAGTCAGTACAGGACATGAAGGTTTGGGCATCTTCCACGAGGAAGTGATGGGGCAGCTTTGGAGATGAAGGAAGTGACCCAGGAGAAATCAATGAATTGGGAAGGACAGAGAACCCCAGACTGGATCTTGAAGGGAGCTCAAGAGCCTGCTGTGAATAAGGGTGGGCAGATAGATGCGGGGAATGAAAGGAAAACTCAAAGCAAAGGCACAGATTCCTCCCAACATTTTTAAGAAAACAAGAACAAAGAAGCAAGAGAATAATTTTGTTCCCCAACCAAGGCTCCTCAATTTGCCCTGTTACTTTTAGGGACTTTTCTTAACTCTTGAGGATAGAAGCATGGAGCAAACACCCTACCTGAATCTGAGCTTTCGCTTATCTTCGTATTGTGGACCTTGCTTTTTAAATGAATATTTGGAAACATTGGCAAACAAAAATGGACACCAACCAGTGATCCAGACTCTGGGTACACCAGGGTGAACAAGATAAAGTCCTTGCCCTGGTGGAGTTTGCTCCCTAGTGGATTGTATCACTGGCAAGTGCAGTGACAGAGTGAGCACAAAGCATGGTGGGTGTTCGGGAACTCTACCGGGGAAGGATCTGGAGCTGTGTCTTAAAGGATAAGGAGAGTTGCTAAGTCTAGCATGGAAGGTGTGATGGAGTTAATTAGGGAGGCATGGTCCAATTAAAGAGAGGATAAAAGCAACACACTTTTGCATAGCGAAAAACAAAACAAACCGAAAAACCAAAAAACCATTAACAAAACAAAAACCTACAGAATCGGAGACAATATTTGCAAATTGATGCAAACAATAAGGGGTTAATATCCAAAATATACAAAGAGCTCATACAACTCAATATTGAAAAAAAAACAATCCAATCAACAAATGGGCAGAAGACCTAAATATATTTCTCCAAAGAAGATGAACAGATGGCCAACAGGCACATGAAAAGACGTTCAACATCCTTAATTATTAGAGAAATGCAAATCAAAACTACAATGAGGTATCACCTCACACCAGTCAGAATGGCCATCATCAAAAAGTCTACAAATAGGGACTTCCCTGATGGTCCAGTGGCTAGGACTCCACGCTCCCAATGCAGGGGGCCTGGGTTCGATCCCTGGTCAGGGAACTAGATCGCATATGACACAACTAAAGATCCCGCATGCCAAAAAACTAAGACCTGGTGCAGCCAAATAAATAAATAAATATTTTTTTTTAAAAAAGTCTACAAATAATAAATGCTGGAGAGGGTGTGGAGAAAAGGGAACCCTCTTGCACTGTTGGTGGGAATGTAAATTGGTGCAGCCACTATGGAGAACAGTATGGAGGTTCCTTTAAAAAATTAAAAATACAGTTATCATGTGATCTAGCAATCCCAATCCTGGGCATATATCCAGAGAAAACTATAGTTAGAAAAGATACATGCACCCCAATATTCATAACAGCACTGTTTACAATAGCCAAGACATGAACACAACCTAAGTGTCCATCAACAGATGAATGGATAAAGAAGATATGGTATATATATTGTACACACACACACACACACACACACACACACACACACTCACACTGGAATATTAGTCAGTCATAAAAAATAATGAAATAATGTCATTTGCAGCAACATGGATGGACCAAGAGAATATAATACTTAGTGAAGTAGGTCAGACAGAGAAAGACAAATACCATATGATATCACTTATATGTGGAATCTAAAAAATAATACAAATTAATCTATATACAAAGCAGAAACAGACTCAAACAGACATAGAAGACAAACTTACTGTTATCAAAGGGGAAAGGGAGAAGGGGAGGGATAAATTAGGAGTATGGAATTAAGAGATACAAACTACTACACATAAAATAGATAAGCAACAAGGATTTACTGTATAGTACAGGGAACTGTATTCAATATCTTGTAAGGGAAATAATCTGAAAATATACATATATACACACACAGAGATATGTAACTGAATCACTTTGCTGTACACCTGAAACTAACACAATATTGTAAATCAACTATACTTCAATTTTAAAAAAACAACACATACGAGAACACCTTCAAACAGCTCAGTGTGCTGGAATGCTGAATTTCAGGCAGGATGACAGTCTCTAGGCATACACGAGATTAGGGACAAAAGCAGGGACCAGGTGTTACACCACCGTAAGGAGTTTTGATTTTATCCTGCAGATGCTAAAGAAATAACTGAAAGGTTTTAAGGTGGGCAATCTCATAGTTCTTATGATGTTTTGGAAAGATCTCCCTGGCAGATGGAGGGTGAATTTGAGAATGTGGAAACAGGGAGGCCCTTCAGGAAGCTGCCATGGTTGTCCAGGCAAGTGAGGATGCGGGCTTGAACCAGGGTAGCAATGACAGAGGTAAAGAAGAGTGTATGGATTCCAGAACTCTTTTGGAGACTATATTGCATGAACTTGTGATAGACTGGATGTGGAGGAAAAGAGCCAATGGCCATGGAAGCCACACACGTGCAGGCCAATCGGGTGACTGAGGGGGCCACAGCCCCAGTGACGTGATGCAGGCATAGGAGATGGGACTGGCTTAGAGGGAAACGTAGTAAGGCCACTTTGGATGTGGTGAATTTGAGATTTCTGTGACATCAGTAGGAGACACCTGGCAAACATGTGAATCCATGAGTGTAAATCCTGACAGAGACTGGGCTGGACATTTAGATTTGGGAAGGTGTGTGGATCCCTGTGCAATGCCAACATTTCTGGGGTGGCCAGCAGGAAAGCAGGCTGTGATGGAAACAGAGGGGAAGCTGTCAGAAAAAGACTAAACTTGTGCAACATTCACAGAAGTGAGGAGAGCAGATTTCCAAGAAGGAGAGGATGCGTAGAGCAGAGAGGTTCATTAAAAAGAGAACTCAGGGCTTCCCTGGTGGCGCAGTGGTTAAGAATCCGACTGCCAATGCAGGGGACACGGGTTCGAGCCCTTGTCCGGGAAGATCCCACATGCCGCGGAGCATCTAAGCCCGTGCGCCACAACTGCTGAGCCCGCGCATGGCAACTACTGAAACCCACGCGCCTAGAGCCCGTGCTCTGCAACAAGAGAGAAGCCACCGCAATGAGAAGCCTGCGCACCACAACGAAGAGAAGCTCCCGCTCACCGCAACTAGAGAAAGCCTGCACGCAGCAACAAAGACCCAATGCAGCAAAAAAAAAAAATTTTAATAAATAAATAAATAATATTTTTAAAAAATCAAAGCCATCTGTGGTTCTCTGTGATGCAACTCCCCTCTCCCCCCTCCAGGACCTCAGCCCTGAGCTGTGGGTTTAGGGAAAGTGAGCATGGCCGTGCTTGCAGAGGAAACCTTGTCTGAGCATGATGAGGTGCCTGCCGCCCCTTTCACTGTGTTTCTGGACTCTGAGGGACCCTAGGTTGTCCTGTATTTCATCACGGACTGGGTTTCATGCAGGTGGAACAAAAGTGCCCTTATTTAGCAGATGTGGATGAATCCACAGACAATGCAGAAGTCTTCACAGACAAGACCAATTTCAACGAAGTCATAACGGAGTGGGAAAATGTCTTAAAAATTAGATACTGGGGACGTCGTGCAAAGGAGTATGAAGGCATCGCCGACTTTTGTTGAAACTGCTGATCATGATTATTCGGTGTGTGCGAGGGATGCAAATTCTTGCTTTCTGGGACTTCAAAACAAACATCTTTTTTTGTAGTAGTAAAATCCACACTGGTATAACACTTGCTGCATATATTAACCTATGAGTCCAAGCTCTTTCTAGAATTCTGAAGGAGAAGATTTAAACGTCTACTTCATGGGAGGTGTAGTTGAAAAATCTATAGGTTTGGGGAAGGTTTCTCTATTTCTTTGAAAATAGCACATCTTGTAGGTGAGAATATATGACATAGATGGTAATTGCTTTTCTGCTGGAGCTACATTTTCATCCTCCTCCCTTTCTCCTCCAACATTAATTATCAGGACTAAAAATAGGCCATTGTGGGATCTGTATGCCTCCGGGAGGATTCTGCGGAAATCTGACATCTGTGCAGAAGCCTCCGCTGAGATGTGTGTTTCTGCGACGCCGTCTCCTGTTTGAGAATTCCGTAAACACTTGCGGAGGGAACGCTGAAGTGTCTTCCTCTCGCGATGGCTGTGAGGGGCAGCCTGTGAAAACAGTGTCTTTCCGAGCAGACGTGACTCACAGTGCCTGGAGGGCACGGGGAATGCATGGAACGTTTATGATGAAGGGAATTAACGAAGACAGGAAAACACTGATACAGTAACAGCCCACAAGGTAACCATCATTTGCCACCAAAATGCCACGGCCTTTTGCGTCTTCTGTTTTCGTAGGTACCCATCAACAGGTGTACCCCTTCCACCTTGTTTGGAGAAAAGTAATATAAGGAAACTTACCAAACAGATAAATGAGTAAGTTGTTTGCCTCTATGGTTCGTTAAGGTGTAGTTAGGTGGGTACTAGAAAAGTCCTCATGGACGAATATGTATCTGCTAGAATTAGAGACTCATGGCTTTGCAATAAGCCTCTTCCTAAAAAACAGCTATCACTACTGGTCAAGTTATTTCCCACTTTAATTGCATCAGATATTCTTCAGTTGTCTTTTTGGAATGAATGGTAGTTTTGATGGGATGTAAAGTAATGTCAAGGAGGGAGGGATAACTTTGTAGCGTCAATATAATGGCCGTATTTCCTAATCAAGATGTGTTTTGACAAATGAGTGTATTCCTGGAGAAAGTAAGATTGATTACTTTAAAACTGGCCGTTCTTGAAAATCTGAGATATATGGTCACATAACCATGAGGCGTGTCTTATTAAGAAGTCTTAGGCAGAGTTTCAAAGTGGGGAGTTTTATACTGATATCCGAGGATGCAGATGAGAGCAGAGCAGGCAGCTCTGGGAGGCGGGGGTGAGGGTATCAGTGGTACAGAAGAGGGAGGAGGATGGTCTGAGCAGAAAGAATGCTTTCACAGTTGTGCTCACATGGGGGACGGGTTTACAGACAGTAGCTGGTGCTGCAGAACTTTTTAATTTCTAACCCCAAATGGTCATTTCACAATCAGCTCTTTTGATTAATTTTCTGGATGTGATTTAATTCCCTTCTATTCTTTTGATAAGCATATACATTATATACTGACAACTGAAAAACAAATTTCATTAAAGTTAACTGATTCAACAGATATCTTCTGAGTCCCTGAGAATTACAGAGTATGATATGCAATTGTGTCGAGGAATTGACCTGTTGTAGAAAACAATAACCTGGATGTTTACTTACTCATAATTTCTCATTTAACAGAATATGAATTATCCGCTTTGAATTAAAGATACATTTTGGTCCCAAATTATTTTGTTGCTGTTTTATATCAGGGCTGCCGGCTCTTCTTTTCAGTTGATGTACATAGGAGCCGAAAATGCACTTTCTTTTTAGCCCACAGAAGGCATCATTTGGAAGACAAATTTGTTGCAATAAAAAATGTCTCACAGTGCATCTCATACCCCGTAAACTCCAGCCACTCATCATCTTAAGTAATAAGAGAGGAAACTCCACATGGAGAGGCCAGGGGACTTGCCTTGACCCTCAGTCCTCCCACATTTATGCACGTGTGAAGTCTGTTTCCTGTCGCCATGGTTGTCACACACACAATCTTCAGGATTGCAAATATCGCAAATTGGAAGCTGGAAGACACCCACTCCAGTAGTGCCTTCTCAAATCTCTGGGCCAGTGGGTCAGATACTTTTATTGTTTAGAACAGAGAATCATTAGGCATTTTGTCCTGGTCCTTTAGGTTTTCCAAACCACATTGTGGGAGCAGCAGGTTTGATCAGGGGGGCTCAGAGGGTAGCATGTGGGGCAGAGCAGCTCAGTGAGAGACCCCAAAGCTGCACAGGTGGGCTCCAGACCCTACACACACCCCTTCCCTGAATCTAACTTTGACTAGAGGAAGCCTTTTGTTTATGGTGTTCTGTATTTTGGAGAGCTCTATAAAATTTCATTTGAACATAAAAAATGATTACAGTTGTCCCTTGGTATCTGCGGAAGATTGGTTCCAGAACCCCCGCGATACCAAAATCTGTGATGTTCAAGTCCCTTATATAAAACTGTGGAATGTCAGAACCTTCTGTATTCACTTATGTAAATTTGGGAACCAGTGATTGAGATTAGCCATAAACATCTCTGAGAACAACCTAAATGTTCACCTAAAGAGGAATGTTGGAATATATTGTGGCTCGGAATTACTGTGGATATTTTGCAGCAGATAAAAAGGATGAAATAGATCAATCTGCTCTTATCTAGGGAGATATAGTAATAGTGTTAAATTTTAAAAGATAAGTTGCAGAACAAGACTTGTAGTATGATCCCATTTGTGTAAAAATACATATAAATGAAGACTACAGATACCTTTACATACAACTATGTGCAGGCACTTGGTGGCTTCTTTCAAGTTGATGTTTTGGTAGCAGAATGAGTGGAACCCAACAAAGCCTGTCTGGAAAAGTGAAACGGGATCCTGTCACTTTGGGTTTTTTTCTGGGTCAGAGATCTTTGGTTTGTGCTGGGCTCAGGGTTTTTATTGCTGACTAACAATAAAATTGATCACAAAACTAGTAAAGCCCCTTCCTTAAAACTTGTTTCTGAGCTAAAGGAGAGAGAACAGCCTCCCCAAGAGAAGCCAAGTTATATTGAAGAAAATCTTTTAAAAGGTCGGCTTTAGTATAAAAAGAAACATTAACTAGAAAATGCACATGAATATTGACCAAACTATGGGAGAAAGAATATTAAGTGACTCAAATTTCAATGTATAAAGGCTGATCAATTGGGGAGTTATTTGTATCAAATTCAGAGGCAGACCATTTTCCCTGTACTTCTCTCCATGTCCTGAGAAACAAATTATAGTGCAAATGTATTTTTTGGCCCATGAAACATTATGTATCAACTTATTCTTGATTAATATTACAATGTATTGATGAAATTTTCTAAGCACTGCTTAGAGACAAAACGAGAGGAGTTTTTTTCTTAGACAAAATGTGTTGATACTTGTTTTCATGGTGACTGTTGCATATTCAGTTACATGTTCGTAGAAATGGTGCGCTGGCAAATTATTTCAGTAGTCAGAAATATTGAGCTTCTGCATGTCTGCCATGCCTCAGCTTTCCTTTTTAAACTTTCATTTTATTTCAACAAATTTGTTGAGCACCTACTATGTTCCAGGTGGCCTGCAAGGCCTAGACTGCAGTGGTCATGTTTTAAAAGCTGTTCCCCAAATCAAGAAGTTGGTTGTCTAGTAGGTGACGCAGACACACACACTACAAATTGCAATAAAAAGTGACAGGTATTATAAGAGAAATTGGCACAGTGTGATAGGGGAAAGAGGAGCAGAGTTTGGCTGCGGTCTTGTTCTCTCTTGCATCTCTAAACCCCTAGCATGTGCCTGATACCTGGTATATGCTTACTAATCATTTGTTGGATGAGAGGATGAAAGAAACCATGACTGAAGTGAGACTTGTTAGAGCCATTTCATGGAAAACATGACCTGTAAGCTTGGTCTTGAAACAAAACAAGAAATGAATAAGTGGTTAAGGAACAAGAAGGGTATTTCAGGTAGAGACTTGAGTCCATTAAAAAACGCTCATGCCAAATGTATGGAATGAAAGAAAACTATGCGACATTAAAGTGCATGTATTTAACCTGTTAAATAAAAACACACATATGCATACATAGAAAGCATATTTATATTTGTTGCACCCTTGTATGTTTTATACAAATACACTGTAACCTATACACACAAACTCAGAAATTCTGTAGCAGTGAAGCCATAATCGACAGCGGTCAGGCCCTGTGTCACATGCTGTCTGCTCACAGCGTTTCCCTTCTCACTGTGTTCTACGTAAACCTCACGCTTTTCAGGCCTCGCTGTTAATCATTTATCTCTATGGTCAGTGTCAATCCTCACCACAAAACCTTTTAGGAGCTCAAAGCCCTGATTGGAATGAGATTTTTCCTTGGCTTTGTCTTGGTTCTGACAAAGTTTGGGGTGATTTTGAAGCTTGTTAGCAGGAAGGAATCAAGCATAAGAGGCTAGTAGAAGCCCTTGAATCATCACAGGGCAAACAGATGTGAGCCATATCTGTTGGTATATGAGCCATACTTTGAAAGCTCTTAGAGAGAGGTTAAATATAGTCTCTTGTAATGCCTGGATGTTATCCTTTTTTATTTCAGCTTTATTCATATTCAACAAAGAAAAAAATGTGCCTCTGTTATTAAGTATCTTTGCATATGGCATGTTATGAAAAGACATAGTACTAATAAGTCCAAATCAAGCTGTTTTAAAGCTAGGGTGGCTGGGAAACGTTGCTGGAAGAATAGGAGGAATAGCAGGTTAGACTTCACAGACTAAATGGCATATTGGTTCTTTTTCTTTCTTTGATTTTCCTATATTATCAAACACTTTGAGTAGACATTTCTTGTGTTCTATATTTAACCAGAAGGATGATGCTTCGATAAATACTAAATGCTGTCGACATAGATTCTACATCAGAGAGAAGCAGCAGAGGTGGCTTCGGTGGTGATACTCTATGAATTTAGATGATTCGAGGGGGTATGCTGGAGACACCTGGGAGAGCAAAACTACCACCTGTAACTCCGCCGCGTGGGAGGGGGGAGCACAGCCCCCAGATGCCTCTTAAGCATCCTAGTGCATTTACGACCCAGTGATTTCAATGGGAAGCCAAGTCCCATGGGTTCATTTTGCTACACTTTTTAAACCAAATGCCATTTCCGCACACTTTGGGAAGGATATGGTGCTTAGCACTTCAGAGTAAAGGAGATAGATTCCCTAAGACCAGGAGCCCTGTTCAGTCTGCGTGACACGTCTGCCAATCACAGGAGCAAGAACGCTTCCTCACCTTGTAGCTGTGGTGACCCACAACCTGGCTCACACGTCGCACTGGGGGCCACACGATGCACACCATCCTTCACCCTTAGGGGCTGTTACTCTGCCCCTTGAGGACTGAAGGATACGACGGGCATGGAAAGTTCCTCTGCTTCGTTGTCATTTCCTCTCTTTCTAGGTTGCTTTCTTACTGGCCCCAGCACACAAGTTAGGAGATGTTTTGCTTTCATAGAATCACTGTTGTCTAAGAACAAACCCTTAATGCAGGCTCAAGCTGGTAGTTTTTGTAAAAGAAGAAAGACAAGGAAGAGAGAGACACAAAGAAAGAAGGATATAGACAGAGGCAGGCATACGTTTCTAGTCTCTTAGGCATTTTTGCAATTAATACTTTGTCCAAATGTAATAATAATAATAATAATAATAATACCCAAACTTTGTTGATCACTTAACTATTTGTTAGGCTCTGTGATAAGCACTTTACAATCATTTTCTCATATAATCTACACAAAAACTCAGGGGCATGTGTGACACACATGAACATCTGGTCTCAGGAGTCTGAATCACTTGCTTGCTGTCACACTGCCAAATGGTTGAGGCAGGACCATCTCCAGATCCAACTGATTCCAAAGCCACTTCTCTTCACTATAACAATGTACCCACCTACTCCCTAAAATTGTAGCCAAACACAACAGAGGGTCAGTGCCCGTTAGGAAAAGCTGTATTTGACTCACAGCCAAGTCAAATGATGCATCATTATCCTGGCCCTTGGCTGATCTGACCTTGGGGGAAACAGCCTAGGTGCAGGGTAGACAGAGCCCCAGAAAGCAAGCCAGCTCCAGAATTCCAAGGCCGATTCCTCTGCTGCATCCAACTGAAGCTCAAAGCCTAAAGAGCCTAAGTGCTAGTGTTGATTTTCTCCAAGACCTTTAAATGACGTGGAAGGAAATTTCCATTTTATTCTGTATGCGCAGGTCCTAATGCTATGGGGCTCTGAGAGTTCTGTGGTGCCCATGAAGTAAGCCCAGGCCCCAACTCCCCCAGATGCCTTTACCTCTTTAATGCTGTAGTTGCTTTTCTGTAGACAGCTTCCAGAGCTGAAATAGGTTTTAGAATCTTCAGAGTTTTCATTAATGGAAACCTGCAATTCAGCAAAAAAAAAAAAAAAAAAAAAAAAAAGGAAGTAAAAGGTTGTGATACAGACAGGTGTGAGTGAGAACCATCTGCTTGTTAATAAGTTGCCCACAGATTTTCATGCAGCAGGATGGGGACACATTTATTATGTGATGCTGGGCCCCATTCCATTTCACTATCACTCTTGTAGAAATATTATTTCTTGCTCAACGTGCTGTATTTTTTAATTTACTTTTTAAAATCTTCCTCTCCCTGGATCACGCTCTCAATATACTTTTCTCCTTCCCCCGTCCCCTCCTCCTTCCTTTCCCCGACGCAGCTCCACCCTCCCGGGCCTCCTGCAAACCACTGCTCAAGCCACACGTGGACGCCGTCACCAACAACAACTCCTCCGGTCCCTGAGACACAAAATTCTGATTATACATTGAAAATGGTATTTTCCAATGCAGGTCAAATTTATCCCAGTCATCGCAAGGGAGGGAATTATTTTTTCAATTTTGATTTAATTTTGTATTACGCATACATGCTTGAAATAGACACAGCAGCTGCTCTAAACTGGGGGTTGGGAAATCTGAGAGATAAGAAACATCACGTGTAGTCCTGGCTCTGCCATTAACTAGCAGTGCGGGCTTAGGTTTTATCTGTAAAGTGAGTGCACTGGACTAGATGGATGGATTTATTGATTTACTCATTAAACAAATGCTTAATGCTCTGTCTGCCAAGTGCCGTGCTCTGTGCTAGGTAGTAGGTGATAAAGGTCAAAGGTATGAGTCCTGTTCTCAAGGATTTCACTCACCAGGGGAAGAAGACAATTACAAAAGTGATGTATGAAGTGTTGTGATGAAAATGTGCAAAAAGGGCACAAAGCAGAATGGTTCAAAAATTCTTGGAGCTGTTCTTTTGTGTTGGGATTTGTTGTAATGAGATTTAGCCAACAGCAGGGCAGCAGAACCAAAGTTTGTTGTCTTTGCTGACATGCTGACAATAGTGAAAGGACAGTTCTTTCTAGGATCCCCATCATTTGATTAAAGAATGCCCTCTCGAAGGTATGTTGCAGTCCGTCTGAAATGAAGGGTAGTTCAGGAAATCAGATCATGCATTATTTTCTCCAGACCTGACCACCTTAGACTTTCATACCTTTTTTGGACTTGGTGATATAATTCGATATTCACCCGTGACCAACAGAATCTCTTGAGTTAAGTCAGCCCATCCCTTTGGAAGTTGACACTTTTCTCTCCCTGGTCCATACTGTGCTCTGCAGTATCTATTCCACATCTTATGTTCATTAGATTTTCTGAAAGAATTATGATACTCATGATTTGACAAAGAATTTCTTGAATTGGAAATTTATAGAATGTGAAAGTTCTTATAAATGTGTTAGGTAAATTAATATAAATGGTAATTTTTAAATTATGAAAGCATATATCTCAATATGGTTTAAAAATATACAAATATTATTACCCAATCAGCTCAGTAGTCTATTAGAACTTCTGCTGAATTTCTTCTTGATATTTTCTCTTATGCATATATATTTTAAGGAGTTCAGTAATTACTAATATCATAGGACAGTTACAATAGTCTCATGTCTGTGCCAAGAGGGAATGGTATTACAAAATTTTTTTGACAGATCAGTAAGTGAAAACTGTTACCTCAAAATTATTTAACTTCCATTTATTTGAGTATTTATGACACTGTCTCTTTTAATATGCCTTTTTGTGTCAACGGTGAAAAATATGAAGTCTCATCTGAGTATGCACTTACTCATGTCACCGTCTGGCTATTCAGCAGCCTTGTAGACCAATAGGTGGTAGGTGAGAGACAGAACAGAATCATGCTTAAGAACAGGTTGGAGTTACCCATCCTTACTCTCCTTCTTAACTATTTGTGTGGCTTTAACAAAGCTTGTTAATTTCTGTAAGCTTGCAGAGGTAGAGTGACATACAACTTTCTTCATTAGTGTTATGGAAAATTGCATGAGAATATATTTACATAGTTAGCACACTGTTTAACACTGGCAAATCCTCTTAAAATGTTAACTATTATGATCATCATATTTTTTTCTTTAATCTAATAAAGCTGTCTTTCTCCAAGAATTGATTTTTCATGGTTCCAAGACAAGCAACATTAATGAATCAATTAGATAGTTTAATCGTTAACCAATGAGTTCATTCTTTGTTAAACTAATCCTAGAAGTCATCTGGATTCTCCTCCCCAAGCCCCAAACCCCAGCCCCCAATCAGTGGTTGGTCCTTCTGGCTGTACCTCTGAATTTCATCTCAAGCCCGACCTGTTCTCTCCCATGGCTGTCCTTATAATTATCTCGCCCTTGACCTCCCCGGCCTCCTGGTGGCCTGTCTTTCTCTGCACCGCCTCCTCCCCAGCCCCTACTTCAGTGCCTCCCTGACACTACAAGTAGGGCTCTTCTTTAGATATGAACCAGGCTGTAGATCAAAGACGTGAATGTGGTCTCATTCATTGCACTTGAAACAAAATGCAAAGTCCTTGTCACGATCTGCAAGACGCCAGTGATACCTTCATCTTCTACTGCTCTCCTCCAGTGCTTCCCAACAGACACATGGTGTTCTTGCTGGTCCTTAGACCCACCAAGCTCTTTCCTTCTGCAGGGCTTTTGACCTCGCTCTTCACTCTGCCTGGAATGCACTTCTCCCCGACCTTCACGCAGGCTCCTGCCCAATGCCATTCTTCCCGGAGACCTTCCCTGACCCTCCCACCAAGCCTTCAGACACACCATGCTCCTTTAGACGTGTACTTTCTTAATTGCCCCCTTATTATCTAAAATGATTGCATTTTTATGTATTTCTTCATGTTCTCCTTGTCTGCCTCCCATTCTCCAGGACTCCACCAGCAGGTTATCTTCTGGAAGGGAAAGACCGTGCTCTGTGCTCTGTTTTTCACTGTATGCCCGACACCTACAACACAGCAGGTGGCTGATAACAATTAGGTTAAAAAAATGAGCAAATATTTTGTGCTATAAACCAAACACTTCAGAATGACTAAGTCTTGGACCAGTTGTTTTATGTGTGATTTTGGTCGACCTTCCCTTGGTCTTTGTACCTCCCGGACCACTTCTTTGTTTTGAGAACCACGAAATGAATGCAGGTAGTTGTGTAATGAAGGAGGTTTGGTCTAAGAATCCAGGCTATATCCAGAAAGTTTCAGCAAAGTGCATGAGGCAGGTCACAGTGTGGCAGACTGAGAGGGGCAGCCAGCGTGCAGGAGTCTTGTGATCTGGATGCCCACTCAGCTGACGACTCACTTACCCGCCGAGGGAAACCTCCGTGTATATGCATCAGGTCACTCAGGGCCTCCACAAGGCCTGGGCCTGATGGGAACAAGCATCTCAGCAGCTCAGGGCCCTGCCTTTGTTCGTGTCTCCCACGGGAAGGGTAACTTGGGTCCTCGTACTCTTGCCTTCTCTCCCGATGCCCACCAGGGCCCTGGCTCATCCTGGGCTGGGGTCTTTCCCCACAGCCCTCTGCCCACCCCCCTCCCCTCCCCCAGCCCCACCAGGCAGCAGTGTGCTGGCCCAGGTAGCTCTGATCTCTCCCGACCGCTCCCCACACTGTGGAGATATGCACAAAGGAAACGCAGGCGATTAAAAGCAGCCCAGCGCTCCTGCTGCATTTGGAAAACATCCCTTCCTCAGACAAAGCCTGGAGGGAGGCTCTGCTCTCCCTGCAGCTTGATGAGTTGATATTGCCCCTCGTACAGCTTCTATTTGGAAACAACGCTGTTTATATAACACACATTTTCTGTACTTCTCCTCTCTCATTTTTTAGTATTAAGGACACTTGCCTAGAAAGAGAATCTGTATTTTTTTCAAGTGTTCATCTTCTCCTGCTGCCTGCTTCCCACCTGAGTGTATCACATTTGATTGCTGTGCCACAGCGTCCTGCACGTTTATCCCACACTGTAGGGCATCAATCTGTTGGCCCATCTATCTTTCTTCCTATCTTGATACTCACATGAACACATAAATGTTTCCAGCGAAACGTATGTGTGCTAACATTTCTCGGAAATGCAGGAACAATGTTTCCTTTTATTTTTCTGGTAATACAGACAATAATACTTACCAGTTATGCAACATCACGTATACTTAAAGTAATGAATCCTCAAGATACCCATAGAGACATGGTCCTTACTGGTCCCATTTCAAAGCCGAGGAGACTGAGACAGAGAGATGAACTGACTAGCTTCAGGCAGCGTGGAAACTCAGCACAGCGGAGGATTAAAATTCAGAATGGCAAGCTCCCTTCATCTGGTGATTAGATCATCAGACCACGATGCCAGGTATCAGACCTCTTTTAGAACTTGGAGAATCAGGTGTTTAATATTGCTAAAGGAAACTGATAGAAAGGTCAAACACAAAAAGTACGAAGAGCAGGCCCTCTCTTACTCTGCAAGTCATGAAACAGATTTTTCAGTGTTTAAATTAAGACCCATTCAGTATATGAAATACATTTCTCCAAAGGGAGAGAGAGAGAGAAAATGACTCCGTGTCTGGGCTCCCACTCTTTGGGATTAAGGGCACCTGCCTGGCTGGAGGACCTGCCTTCTCCGAGAGCCTCTCCCCCTGCCCCCCTCCCCCTGCTTCCCAAATGCACCCCGTTGAGTTGCTGTGGAAATGATCACGGCACCACAGACGGGAGATTATATAACCTGTGATCAGGGATAACTAGCAGAGATGGATTCCTACTGAACTACAGTCTTGCTTTGTGCAGATATGAATAGGAGAGAAGAGGGAAGGGAGGGGACGGGCAATCTGTGATCTAAGGAAATTGGTTTTAAATAGGTTGTTTTTTAAAGGTTTCCGGGAGATATCGGTTCTTCCAGAGAATGACGGAAAGCAACGAGATAATTTCCTTAGCCTTATAAACTTAAAAAAAAAAATTTTTTTTTAAGTGTGTTTAGTGTTCAGCAAGTTGTCTGATACATTACCAAGGAAACCAGAGTCTCTGGGAGGTCCCAAAGGAAGGGCACCCTGCCAGCAGAGCACAGAAAGGAACACGCTCTCCTGGGCAGTGACCACGCGGTGGCCCGGCCATGGCCCAACTGCTTTGTCCTTGGTGCTGGAATCGCGTGTGCAGAGAAGGCAGCTGCCGTCTGGGCACTTCATGCAGAGTTGGCTCAAGCACAGGGCTTTGGAGGCAGGGAAGCCGGGTTCCACCACAGCAACAGGCAGCCTTCTGAGTTCCTTTCCCTCATCTGTAAAAGAGGAATGGTGCCGACCTCAGGGGTCCTTGTGAAGTTTCAGTGAGACAGTGCATGTGAAGCAGTTACCATGTTGCCTGGTGAACCATGGGTACCAAAAAATACTGACCGCTCTGGTTCTTGCTAGGGTTCGTACCAAAATGAAAACCGTAGAAGGTCCAGCAGTCTGCCTCGGACGCTCACACCTCTTCATCACATCCTGCCGTCAAACCCACCGTGCTGTGGACATTGCCTCCAGAGAGATACTTTGTTTCAGAGATACTTTGTTTCACTCTTAGAATCCTCCCTTCATCCATAGATCATTATCTGTGTGCCCTTCATTCCAAGAAGTATTTGATGTAGCTTACAAAAAGATGTCAGGTAAATTAGATCTTTTTTTAAAGATGAAGAGATCTAGGTCAAGAAAAAATAAAATTTGAATAGTAATACCATTCACAGTTCATACATTAAAATAAATTTATAAGGCTCTTCACAGCTAATCAAGTGAGATACAGTTCAGCTGCGAGCATCCTGACTGCCAAGGAAAAGAGGGAAAGTAAATGGTTAGAAAATTTCTATTTCCCATACATAGAAACATACCAGTCGGTCAGGTCAGGGGTCAGCAAATCAAGCCTGGCACCAAGTCCAGCTGCTGCTTGTGAGTTGAGAGGCCTTTTACATTTTCAAAGTGTTGTTTCAAAAAATGAATAAGTAGAGTGTGCAACAGAGACTGTTTGTGGTCCTCAAAGACGACAGTATTTATTCTCCGGTTTTTGACAGAAAAATGTGCCCTTCCCTGGTTTAGAAGAAGCATAGCTTTTCCTGGTAAAAACGCCTAAGAAAAATTTTTTTCGAAGAAAGAGAATTCCTCTCCACCTCATCTTGCCCGCTTTTCCTTTCCTGTGCCTCGGTCACTCTCACCTTTCTCCCTGACCTCTCCTCGGGGTTAAGCTCTTTCCCCTTGGATCACACAGAGAAGTTTTTCTTGAAGGTGCTCCACTGGGCTGAACGGCACACACCCGTCCTGCCCGGCTGCCCTCCCTCATCCTCCAGATCTCGGCAGGAAGGTACCCCCCTCACAGAACCCCTGGATCCTCTGGCCTTTCATAGCAACCTGTTGTTTTCCATCGAAGCAAAGATTAGAGTCTGGAAGCCCACACTCCCCGACTCACTTGCTTCCTTAATTCTTCATGAGAACAGGGACGATGGCTAACTATCCAATGTCTAGCCCAATATTTGTCACAAAATAAACAGTAGACACACATTTGTTGAATGCAAAGATGAGAGGTACAATTGGCCATGTTTTGTGGCATCTCAGTGCAAGCTGAGGGCAAATGTTCTTTGTTAAAGTGGTCTCGGGGAGGGGACGAGAGTGTGGAGGAGATTTGTAGTCTGGAGGTTAAATCAGTGGGTCCTATGCCTTCTCTTCTGGCTGGTTCTAAAATCCAGAAGGTCTGCAATAGTGGATGGACTGCACACCCCTCAGACTGTCTTTTGTTACCAACTTTTGATAACCGTTGGAGAGATATTCACTTCCAAGGGTCCACAGACGTTCCTCCTCGTGGATGAAAGGCAAGCCAAATAGGCCGTGCTAAGGAACAGCTCCCACATTATAGGAGTTTAACGCAACAAAGGCTCATTTCTCAGCTTTGAGAAATTAGGACCATTATGCAGGGGCCTGGGCTGGGATTGGGCTGCTTGGAAACACTCTGAGACAGACCTGCACGCAGAGGGCTCGCCGCAGAGTGTTTTCGGGAGATGTGTCGATAAAGAAGAGAAAAGGCTGGGAGCGGGCAGAAAGAGAAGCTGCCCCAGGCTCTGGTCGCCACTGAGGGCTCCATCCATCCGTGGTGAGACCTTTGTTTCCTGCGTCACCTGGCTGGTGACCAAGGGCTCCTCCTGAGTGTACACAGCATTGGGCAGACAGTCCCACATCCGACAGCAGCTCCCCGAGAGGCACTCAGCTCTGCACTGCCCTCCCAGTACCCAGCGGGTCCTCCCAGCAGCCGGAAGAGGGGCACTGGGCAGAGCAGCAGGGCCACCTCTGTGTTGCCGACATCCCCTTGCTTCTTAATGTCCTCCCTCTGGGGACAGCTATTGCAGGTTTTGGGTGGTTTTCTTGCCTGAGTTAGAGGGACTACAGCCCCCACTGCTGCAGTGATGTGAGGCTGTAATTACTACTCATCATTTCCCTCCACCAACACCCACCAACACCCACCTCTGCTGGGCCAGACACTTGGCCTCGTGGGATGGCCCACACCCTCAGGAAAGTGTCTGAACCCTGGTTTCTGTGACCCTCTAAGGCTGTGGCTGCTTTCATTGTCCACCTACCGTGAACACTGGATACGAAGCGTCCAGAGATGCCCAGTAGACCACTGGACCCCATCAGTGTTCCCTGATCTCCCTGTGTGGTGGCAGCAGTCCTGTCCCTTCCTGGTGGTTGGAATCAACTCCACAGTCAATATGGTGGCTTCTTCTCTTGTTGGCTGATGTCCTGGCGTGGGGAGCCCAAAGTGACCTGGAGGCAACCTTAGCTTCAAGTACCAGGGGACTCCTGTATTCCCAGGTAGAAACACTCCACCTCTGGGACTCAGGGCTTCACACCTCCACACACCTCAAGTTGCAAGAATCAGAACCAATTCCCCAAGGCTATCGCAGGAGACGATGGTAAGCGGGGTCACTCCTGCTTGGTTTCTGTACCCCTGCACTCCACCTCTGGAGAAACCAACTCCATAAAATGGTCTCCTGACAGTGTTACAAAGATATCAACACTCAGCTGCAATTCTAAGAAGCCGTTCACCATTGCATCCAATGGGGAGCTTCAGGAAAGTGCAGAATATGATAGAATGCTAGGGTTCCCAGGGCCTTGTGCCCTTGGCTGCACCCCCTCTTGTGGTACAGTGGGTCCAAGGCAAGGTTTTGTAGGATCTCTATCAGGGGAACGAATAGTCATATTCATCTGTGAACCAAGCAAGTCCATCATCTTCCTCCAGCGGCTGGTCCCATCCTCACCATCACTGGTACGAGCTGACGGACAAGAATAGCTACAAGAGGATGGATGACCTGTGGCTCTGTGCCACCAGACTGTGCACCTTTCCTGTCCCCTCTGACCCTTCCCTGACTGATCTTACGATGGACTGTGGTTGGGCTGCCCAACTTCATAACTTGGTATGTCTGCAGAGCCCAGATTATGACGGACAGCTCTGACCACGTGGTCATGTGCTGTCCTATGGGCAGGTGTTCTGTCTCTTCTAGGACCAAATAGCATTCCTGAAGTTGCTTTGTGAATGTTGTATAGTTCTGTCTCAGAATGGCCTGGCCTTTCCCAAAACCCTAAGTGTCTTTGTGGTGATTCTCCTTGGGACTTTCCATAAGCTCCACGTGGTGTCCTTCCCCATGTTAGCTTAACCCCGTAAGACCTGCCAGTCTTACGGCCCATGCACCAGGGATGCTTGCATACACCCTGGGCTTGCTAGTTTGCCCGAGTGCCGAATACACACCTGCAGAGGGCTCCCAAGATTTGTGCTTCTCTATTAGTGGTGGAAGATTGGAAATGCAATAATTTGTCCCTTACTTTTGAGAGGCTGTCTCACCATGTTCCACTACTAAGTCCCTAAAAATGTCAGTGATATTGTAGATCTCTGAGGTTTTGCAGAGTTTATTCTTTCTCTTTGGAATAAATGCATCTTTCCAGAGCCTCTGATATTCTCGCCAGTCCTTGCTCTTCTGTCCTCATGAGCATGGTGTCATAGTGATGTGATGTGCTACAGCATGTTCAGGAAGTCCAGCCCCTTTGGAATACGTTGAAGGCTGGAGAGTTATCATAGCCTTGGGGCAAACCATAAATGTATATATCCTGTTGTTCTCCCCACAAGAATACAAATACTTCTGATTTGCCTTTCCAACAGGAAAGGGAAATGATGCATCTACTAGGTCCCTGGCCATATACCAAGCCCCACAGTCTGTTTAAATTTGCTCTAGCAAAGATACCACATCTGGTGCAGCGGCTGGGAGGGAGGTTATGACTCGATTAGCTGTGTGGCAGTCCATTCTGATCTGATCCGTCTGGCTTTTGTAAGGGAAAGTCTTCTAAGTAAATGGAGATACGGTAAGGAACACTCATCTATTCTTTAAGTCTCCGGAACTGAGAATCTCTTGTTAGCACCTGGGATGCGGTTTCACTTGCTCTTTGAGGGAGGGAGGTACAGAGATTTCTACCTGGCCTTTTCCACTACGGTAACTCCTAGTAAATAAAAGACCAAATGTGAGGCCTCTGCCAGCTACCAGGTGTTCATCCTGTTATACACATGTGGCGTCTGGTGAAATGACCATCATGTGGGTGTTTGGATTCAGTGTACCCCTCGGAGCTGGGCATGGTATGGGGGACACTTATCCCCCATACACCTCTATTCTAAGACTCAGGCGTAATGCTGTTTTGGATCCTGAGTATCATTTTTAATTCAGACTCTGTGTCCAACAATTCACTTTTCTCCAAATGTGTGGATGTGTGAGCAAATGGCTGTAGGTCCTTTGGGGGAAAGACCCAGGGAATTACTTGCCCACATGTAGCAGGGACCCTTCTCACTGGAAGCCAGATCGCTTTCCTTCGATGGATTCTGAGTCTGAATTCATTCAAGTTCCAGAAACTGGGCAAGAGATAACGCCTTGATGATGGTTAACTGGCCTTAGACTTCTGATCGTTTGTAATTGACTTTAAAGTGTACAAATGAAGCCATACCTACCTGTCTTGACTGTAAGAGCATCAGGGTTTAGTTCCATCTCCATGGCTCTTGGAAAACTGGACCCCCCCCCCATTGCCACTTAAATCTTGTCACTCACTGTAATAATTGTCCCCATTTTTCTTTTGATGTTTAATCACTGTTCCTTGGCTTCTCTTATCTGGGAATCTCATCATCTGGGATCTGATCATCTTCCCTGTTATCAAGGAGCCCATGTCTGTAACAGCATTTTCTCCAGTCACCCCTGGTCTGCAGAGAGCAGTGTGCATGCGTAAACAGAAGCTAGCCCTGTAGATTGATGGACTGTTCTACTTTACAGAATTGGAACCATATCTTAGTTTTAGTAGAAGTATTAATGCACTTCTCATTTGAATTTATCAAAAAAGAAATTTAAGTGCAAATGAATATATATATATATATATATATATATATATTTAAATCAATATATATAAGTTCTTAAAATATCCCTCTGCTGTTAAGGAGATACGATTATGGAAATCATGAAGGAGCTGGCTTCCACCATATGCAGTTCAATTTTCTCCTTATTAAGGTTATGCACGAGGACTCTCTGGAATTTGTCATGCCCAGGTTCAAGTGTAAGGGCTGGGGAGGTCGGACAGGGTTAGATGCCAAGCCTCTCTTCTCTGCTTTAGTTTACAGCCCCACCTCCACTGCTTCGCCATCAGAGTCCAGAAAAATAGTTTACTTTTCAAAATAATCTTTGTTCCCTTACATGTGAACCACGTTGGTGGGATACACTTCTTTTTTCCCTGGGAGGCTGTCATCCAGTTGGAGGTAACTTCATACATAACCACAGATAAACCAAAGCACAGGAGAGGACTTGGCCTGCCATCTTTGTGAGCTGGCTAGACCTTTGCCCTCGTTGGAGTGGAGCACGTGTAGACCAAGGGGACAGGATGTGGGGAGCACAGTTGATGTGTTTAGTTCTCTTGAAGCTTGACTATTTTTGATATTAAATTATAGATGGGCATATACATCAGAAATAATACAGTAAATAACTCAACTCCACAGCCATGTAAATGAATGATTGTGGCTCCACCTGTGTAATGATCTATAGGAAGCAACATATAATTTCTTGGCTTGAGGACCAACATTTTCCTGAATTTGGGCAAGTCACACCTAGTCCCTTCTCTCTAATTAGATCTCATTAAAGTCTTTTTCTTTTAGAGACTCCAAATGTCATCACCCCGAAAGTGTTGTCCATCACAACTATCTTCCAAAGTACATACAGAACCACCTGGATTCATCTTGAATCCCCTGGACCCCTGCCTGCTATAATTATTCAATCAAAACTTACCCTTGTGATGGTTGTTTTTAGAGCATTATTTGAAGCAAAACCAAAACAAAATAAAACAGGATGATGGAAATGTCCCCTACAGAGCTGACTCTCAGCCAGAACAATGTAATTGATTTGGTTAATGTAACCTCATGTTGCACAAGGACCGGGTTTATTTCTTAAGTCAATGAGAAGTGAGCAAAGTCATGGTGAAAGTGACTGAATCTTGAAATAAAGGGCCTTCCTTCTCCCCGTGTACTTGGGCTGTAGCTTTGGGGGAAAAAATTAAGCATGTGCTAAAAATATTAGTATTAGATAATGACTGAGCAAAAAAGGCAAAAGGTGTTAATAAATTAAATTAGCTCCTGGTGCCCATGGTTTGTTAAAAATATATGCCTTAAGAATATAATGTTACAACAATGTTAAAGCACATTTGCAAAATGAAAAAAAAAAACTGCATTATCTCTTTCTTCTAGCATAACTAGTTCCATCCTCACATATTACTTTCCAGTCCTGAGCACTGTTAATCCCACGGTTTTACATCTATTCTGATGGTGTTATGGTCTACATGTTCCTCGAACATTGAATACAAATATTCCCCATGTTTCTTTCTGTTTGGTATTTATAATGATCACTGCAATGGAGTCATCATATTTCATCCTGTGGACATTCTGTAATTTACAAAACCATCTCCCTGTTATTGCATAATTAACTTGTTTTCTGTGGAGTCCTACAGAGATGTGCTCCCAGCAGCTACGGTGGGACAGATACAGTGGAAACATAGCTTCCGAAAAACAGAGCCTGTGTGGTCCCCCAGGACCACACGGATATCCGAGCTGGCTCTGCTTCCTCCGGCTGCAGGCACGGGTTCTAAGGACCCGGCTCAGCAGATGTGGACGTCCTGGACCGTGCGGCGTCCAGCAGGGGCCGAGTCTGCCCTTGAAGAGAACTCCACGGGGAAGATGTGAAGCCCTGCTCCCCAGCTCGCTCTCAGTGTTAACTACATTTTTCACAAATCACCAGTGCACACTTTTCATTTTTGGATTGCCAGTGTCCCCTTAAGGACTCAGATGATCTACCTTTGATATAACAGACTGTACTTCTGTATTAATGTGTCAAGTTGCTGTGAAATTTACTGCCTCACTGGGCCCATTAGACTGCGGAGATCCAGCACCGTCCTCTGCGTCTCACCAATCAGAGCTCCATCGTCTCTCTCAGAACAGCTTGTCCCCAAGTGCCACCGTGCTGAGCAGGAGCTCTTCATGGGATGAGTGCAATGAATCTTCAGGCCCCGGGAAGCTTTGGCGGCGAGGGGATGCTGTCTCTCTGAAACCCCGGGCAAGCAAGGTCTCTGGCCTCCGAGGGGCTTTCGGTCAAGGGTTTTGCCAGGAGCCTCCGGGTTCTGCCAGCTATACTGTCACTTGCCCATAGGCTATTTTATCACCACCACGTCTGGGAATTTTACCTGGTCTGCTACTAATCTCACCATTCCCAGCCTCCCTCTCCACACGCGCGCACACACACACACACACACACACACACACACACACACACTTCAATCTGTCCATTGCCTTGGCGACCCCGCCCAAATCGCATCGATTTGTTGTTGATTGTTGTAAGGGACACGCTCTTCTTGGAAGGATCCAAAGTGGCATCACACTGTAGAAAGTGCACAGAGGCTTTTGATTGGAAGGCGAGACAGATACACACAGACACCCTGGAAACGCTGAGGGCACCCACGCCGCTGTGATTTGTACTTAAACTAACAGCTTTGCTTAGTTCATCCAGGACTCCACTCCATCCTTGCCGTCTGCCAGAGAGAAACGGCAGAGGTAAAGTCATGGTGCGTTTTAGGTTCTTTGATCTCCTTTCAGGAATAAGTAGCTAATTTTTTTACTTAGAATTTGGCCCTTTTAATTCGCTTTCAGTGTGGCAGGGTGCCGGCAGGGGCTTGTTGACCGAGGGAGGAGCAGGAATCAAGTCTGCAGAGTGATTTCCCCAGGGTAAAGCCCACGTGTGACTTCCCTATCTTGTTTTTCCCAGCCACGCATCAGTTGTCAGGCCCTGAATATGTAATAGTGCGTATGATAATGCTTCCTAATGGGTGTTCTAGACAGAGTCAGGATAACGTACAGCAGCCCGTGTCACTGGGTGTTGTTAGCAAGCTCAGATGAACACTGTTGTTTGCTTTATTGAAAAATCATCTGTATTGCTTTGGCACAAAGACGGGCAGAGCTACTGGTACAATTTTATTTTTAACATTCTGAACCTTGTAAGCTTACTGAACTGTTTAATATGTTACATTCAGCGAGGCTGGCTTGTATATTACCAAGGCTTTGGAACTGACATACCCCAAAATGGATACAAGCGGTGGACAAAAGCTTTTTGTTACAAAGCTCCACAAATGCAGACCAGTTACCATTAGGACTTAAGAATGAACCAGGAGGTACTTGTAGTTTGTTTGTATTTTTCAATTTTCTGCTTACTGGTGGGTATGGAATATCTTTTTCTGCCTCTAGTAGAATTTACTGCTGCTGTTTTCCTGCGGGCTCTTTGCCGCAATGAGTTCCTGTTTTATGTTGTTCCTCCAACCCTCAGCCCCCGCCCTGGAATATGATTTGCAAACTCAGAAGCATTGCTTGAAGACTGCAGTTTGAACTTAGCACACTGAAGTTGGAGAATCACATTCTCTAATTGCACGTGTAAACACATGTGGTGGGGGGACATCACAGCAAAAGCTGAGTGGGCTGGGCAGTCACAGGTGGAAACAGTGTAATTAATTAATTCTGGAAAGTCCAGAACTGCAAACGCAAGAGGAGTTCATGCATGCATAAGACTTAGATACTAAAGACTGGATAAAATACCAATATTAAGGTACATATTCATCTTTTCAATGGCCCTTTTATACTTGCTTCTACATACAGAGCAATCTGCTGGGCTGTCAGGGGACATTACCTGTTCAACCACCTGCTATATGCTGGTATCTCTATACCCATGAACATGGCTAACTCACCAAAGAATGTCCCTTCCTAAACGTTAAGAGGGACAAAATGGTCAAACCTTAAATTCAGAGCTTTGGGGGAAAAGGGGAATTACAAAGAAACAGAACTCTAGGTTGACGATAGAACAGGCTTCGTGAGCAGTTACTGAGGCCACTTACACAGCTAATTGCAGCCTGAACAGCAGAGATGGCATTTACTGAGCTCTTATCAAAGGGCCGGTGGGGTGGCCCCCACGGGGAAAGTCTCATTTCTGGTCCTGTTCCTTGACATCATCACCCATTTTCCAGAGGGAATTAATGGACCTGTTAGTTACCAGTCTGGGCATTTATGTTCCCTCTTGGTAGGATATCCATTGCTGTGGCTGAGTGTTACTTGCTAGGGGTGTGGAAGGATCACTGTTAAAGTTGGATGTTGACGCTTCCAGTCTGCTGTGTGTGTACGTATGTGAGTGCGTGGGTGGGCACACAGAGCTAGCTGAATTACAATCACACTATTCTGTAATCTTTAAGTCTTATTATTTAATTTTGAGAAGTTAAAAAGTATATAAAACTAAAGATAACCTTAAGACAAAAACATTAATCCCTATACCTAGAATTGACAATGGCTGACATTTTGCTTAATCTTTTCCTAATATAAGCAACTGAAATTGTGTAGAAAAAGATTATAAAAAAAAAAAGATGACGACACCTCTATTTCCTCTCCTTCCATGCCCCATCCCTTCCCCTCAACACTTTCAGTATATTTTAAAATACTTTAAATGTACATACATCCATGAATCATATTATTATGCATTTTCTATTCACTCTTATTTTCCCTGCTTCCTTGTTTTGACTTTCTACTAATTTATAAAGTTTTAAAAAGTTAATTCTTCTCCTACTTTGAATTTACACACTTTTATTCCTGTTGTTTTAATGTTTACGTTTAAGATTTTAATACGCGTGCATACTTAAATTTATAGCTTTCAATGAAATTAAAGAAAAACAGCATGTGATACCTCTTCCAAAAATGAGGGCTTCAGTAAACTTTCATGCCCATACATACTCTCTCCTCGAAGTGTCACCTCCCATCATCTCCTCAAATATTTCCATCGCATTGTGATCTAGAACTTACTCTCTAAAGGGCAAACGGTAACTTAAGCTTTAAAGGCCCTATGATGGTTATTGCAAATAATCAGCTCTGCTGTTAAAGCATGAAAAAAGCCATAGGCAATTCATAAAGGAATGAGTGTGACCGTGTTTCAATAAAACTTTATTATGAAAACAGAAGGAAGGCCAGATTTGGCCTGTGGGCTGTAATTTGCTGACTCCTTATTTACAAGTTTAGATTCAGGTATTTTTAATGTGAAAGTTATAATTATGATTGCAATCAATATTGAGATTAGCCTTATTTTACTAATTTATTTCTTTAACCTCTGCTTAAATACCAGCTGCTTTCATTGGAATTCATTATTTTTGTTTGGGGTTTGTTTTTTCTTTCACTGAATACATCCTTTAGGACCGAGGTCTCTGGGTGGTAGAATCTATCATTCCTTTTATGTCTTAAAACAATTTTATTTCCCTCTCTCTCTTGAATGGCACCTAAGCTGATATACAGCTGTGCATGGGCTGTGACTCTTTCCTGAGCTGAGTCTGCAGCAGCCCATTGTCTTAGGGTGTCTGTCGCTGCTGCTGAGAAATCTGCTCATTGCCATTTCTCTGCAGGGAATCTGACTTTTCTGTCTGCTAGTGTTTAATATTGTCTGTTTAGCTTTGCACTATATTCTGAATATTTGTGTCTCTTCAGAAATCACACGTTGAAACCTAATCCCCAGTGGGATGGTATTAGAAGGTGGGGTCTTTGGGAGGTGATTGGTGCCCTTATAAAAAAAGACCCCAGAGAGCTCCCTCATCCTTTCTGCCAAGTGAGGACACAGCATCTATGGCTTAAACAACAGACATTTATTTTCTCACAGTTCTGGAGGCGAGAAGCCCAAGATCAAGGTGTCAACCGGTTGGTTTCTCCCAAGGCCTCTCTCTTTGCTTTGTAGTCAGCCGTCTTCGTCCTGTGTCTTCACGTGGTCTCCTCTGTGTGTGTGTCTGTGTTCTAATTTCTTCTTACAAAGATACCAGTCATATTGGATTAGGACCCACCCTAATTACTTCATTTTTCCTTAATTACCCTCTGTAAATACCCTATTCTCCAAATACAGTCACATTCTGAGGTCCTGGGGGTTAGGACATCAACATGTAAATTTTGGGAGGATACAGTTCACCCTTCTCACTTTTCTTTATATTTTCTGTCTCTTTTTCTGTTGCCGTCTGATTGTCTCAGTTGTGTCTTCTGATTTGCTCATTGTTTCTCTAGCGCCTCTTATAAGAGTTTACGTTTCCCCCGCACCGTGCCCCTCCCTGGCTCGGGGGTTCCCTAGGCCTGGCCCTTTGGGTGGCATTGCCCTCTTGGGTCCCGTGTATGGGATGCTGGTCGCCCACGTGGGTCTCTCAGCTCTGGATGAATCTGCTACTCACTGAGGTCTGGTTCTGGGTCTCACGTAGATACTCGGACTCCTTCCTTAAGTGCCAAGCAGAGGCCCTTCAGCCCAGGTCATGGATCAGTATGTCGTACTACCTTCAGCTTCCTGCAGAGAACCCAGTTCTAGTTGCTAAAAAGCGTGGGCACAGCCGGCCCCCAATCCTGTGAGAGCGTGCACCACATCCCTACTAGCCTGCCCTGCTCCTTCCCGGGGGCAGAATGCATTCCCTATGTCCATATGTTTCCTGTTCCCCCATAATGGTTTTCCTTCTATTTTTCAGTGTAGTTATATATTTCTTTTCTTTTTAAATTTTATTTATTTTTTGGCTGCACTGCGTCTTCGTTGCTGCTCCAGCTTTCTCTAGTTGTGGCGAGCAGGGACTACTCTTTGTTGCAGTGCATGGGCTTCTCGTTGCAGTGGCTTCTCTTGTTGCAGAGCATGGGCTCTAGGCTCCCAGGCTTCAGTAGTTGCAGCACATGGGCTCAGTAGTTGTGGCACGCGGGCTCTAGGGCATGCAGGCTTCAGTAGCTGTGGCTCGCAGGCTCTAGAGCGCAGGCTCAGTAGTTGTGGCGCATGGGCTTAGTTGCTCTGCAGCATGTGGGATCTTCCCAGACCAGGGATCGAACCCATGTCCCCTGCGTTGGCAGGCAGATTCTTAACCACTGCGCCACCAAGGAAGTCCCTGTAGTTATATATTTCTTAATGTTAATAAAATTTTTATGTATCATCTTTATCACATTGCCATGAATGAAAATCTGTAACGTTTTTTCAATTAACATATAATTTTTGTATTTTGTGAATTTTTAAAATAAATTAATTGTAATGGTTGCACTATTAGTTGGAAAAAATCACCACCAACTGGGTGGCTTAAAACAACAGAAATATATTCTCTCATCGTTCTGGAGTCTGGAAGTATGAAAACTAGGTGTTGGTAAGGCCATGCTCTCTCTGGAGGTTCTAGGAAAGAATCCTTCCTTGCCTCTTTGTCTGCTGGTTGTTGGTAAGCCTTGGCATCCTTTGACATATAGCTGCATCACTCCAGTCTCTGCCTCTGTCTTCACTTGGCCTTCTTTCCTCTGAGTGTGTCTACTGTGTCCAAATTTCCCTTTTTTAATCAGACCACCAAGTCATTGGATTAGGACCCACCCTAATCCAGTATTACCATATATGTAAAGACCCTATTTACAAATAAGGTCATATGCTGAAGTTCTGGGATGGACAGGAATTTGGGTGGGATCCTATTTAACCCAGTACAGCTGTATAGCATTCTATCTTATGGAAATGATTCATTTAACCAATCCTAAGCATTGGAAATATAGATTGCTCCTAGGGTGTTTGTTTGTTGGTTGGTTCTTTCTATTCATAACATGATAATAAGCAACCTTTTTCAAGGAACTTCATGCATGTCATTGATTATTTCCTTAGGATAAATTCGTGACGATGAAAGTACTTGATTAATGCTGTTACTTTTAGGTTTTATATCCATACGTATCTCTTGGCATTTGTACAGCTATGCATTACATTTCAGTTCTAAATAGGAAAGTTTGTATTTTTCCCCCTTAACTAATCAAAACAAAAGAGATAGAGATAGACAGAGATATGGAAGGAAAAAACTAAGAAAGGAAGGTGGAAATGAAGTAACCCTCCTTTATTCTGTCCAGGGCTCCATTTCCGAGTGGTACGTTAGTGGCTGAGTAATCCTCATCCGCATTTCCTAATTCTGCTGCCATTGCTGAGGTGTTTACCTGTGGGTCGCACATACATGACCAGAATCAAAACAATATGCCCTGCTATGTACAACTCCAGGCCCACTGCCTGTTTCTTAGTTACCAGAACTATCATTTCAGACCAAAGCTTTTTAACTGCCTCTAACCCATCCTTTGAACTACAGCAAGAATGATCTTTCTAAAGACCAAACCAGATTTTGTCTACTTCTGAATCCAACTCAAAAATAAATAAAAACAAAACATTACCTAACTCCCTCCTACCTTGGAGTGGTTTCTCATTGCCCTAAGGGGGGGAAAAAATCTACTCATTTAAACATAATTTTCAGTGCTTTTATGACCTGGCCTACCCTCTAGTAATGTAATAAGCTTCATGATACAAATCATAACCAGATTTGATAACTTGAAGTTCCCTGTGGTGGAAACCACCTGGTGGTCACTCTAGCTCACAATGTTTTCCACTTTTGTAACAAACTAATCCCAACTCCACATCGTCCCCAGCCCACCCCTGCCCCCAACCCTGTGGCAAGGTTACAATGGGAGAACCATGTTTGTTCAATAGAACTCTATCCCACTTTTATAGTTTTTGCACCACAGGCACTGCCCAACCTGGGTTAAGCCAGTGACCTCTTTTCTCAAAGACTTTGAAATCAGAGCGAAAATGTACCTGAGCTGTTTTTAATGGTGGTGATGGCAACCCAGTGACTGCTGGCAGTGGTGCTTTCTCACCAGGTCAACTGGGAAGTTGTAAAAGCTGTTTCATCACTAGAGAGAAGAGTTGTGAGGTGAGAAGCAGAAGCAAGAGATGGTGAGAGAGAGGACCTCCTAGGTTGCTACTGTACTCTTGATCCCACTGCATTCCTGAGGCCATCATTCTATTTCTGCCCTTGGGATCTGTGAAATCACCCTCTGTCCTTATTTTAAAGTTCTACTTTTGCTTATACCTGCTCCACTCGTTATTTACCAACCCCCCCAAAAAAAAAATCCTAGTGGGTACAATCGCCACGTGCATCATTCTCTTCTTTTCCTCTGAGCTTTGCACATGCTGGTCTCTGTACCTGGGATGCTGTCTTCATCCAATACCCTTCATCACTAACCTAGTTTTGTTCCTGTAGTAACTACTTATTTTTGCATTCCACTTAGACATGGTCTTATTTCCAGGAGATCTTCCTTTTGTTACCAAACCAAACTTGGGTCTGCTCGCCCATGCACAGTAAAGCCAATCTACTGACACCGGGTTGTGGTGAAGGAAGGTACAACATTTACTGCAGGGAGCCAAGCAAGGAGAACAGGCAGCTCATGCTCAAAAGATCCGAACTCCCAGATGGCTTTCAGGGAGGGGGTTTTAAAGGCAGTGTGAGGGAGGGGGCCGCAGGGTGCATGATCAGCTAGGGCACAATTCTCGGATTGGTTGGCATCAAGGTGAAGTTTGGAGCATCATCAACCTTCTGGTTTCAGCCAGTCTAGGGTCTATGTTTCCGGGGTCAGCAGTTTTCCTCTGGTGGAGGTCTGCTTCCTATACAGACAACTTAGGAATGTGTGTCAGATCGTTATCTGTATCTTTCAGGGAACTGGGAGGTTGGTGATTCTGCAGTGGGCGGATTTATAGTCTAATCGTTTCCAGTTCACCAGCCCAACAGCTCTTCTTTGTCTCCACATCTTCACATTTCCCATCATTCACTCTGGAGTCAGCCTTTTACTTCAAAAGACAAGTATGCAGGGGCTCATACATGGTTTCACTTTGACATCCCAAGACTGGCTGGGTTTTGCCCCACTGAGCTTCCATAGCACTGTCTCCACACCCTATCAGAATGCCTTACAGCAATAAACAGAAAATGATAATGCAGTGTGATGCTTGCCCAGCAGCACATAAGCTTTTTGTGGGTTCTTTCTCACCATTGTTTCACCCAACAGTAATATCATGCCTGGAACAAGGTGATCCCTCCACAAAAATTGTTGACTAGATTGAATAACTCATTTGTGAACAGTTCACACATTTCCAAGTGACCATACCTTAGATCTCTGTGATAATCAAACATTTTAACCCAGTGAGTTAGTCTGTTAACAAGTAGCATTTTCTAGCTGTCTGCTTCTCTTGGTGTACCATTGGGTGATTCAGGACAAAACACCTATAAGAAGAGCTATGCTGAGGGAACAGAGGCTGTAACAGATAAGTGTTCAGGCACCTTTCCTGTCTATGCTATGCTCACAGAGACAAACTAATTCAAATTTCACATCCTATGTTAGACAGCTTGAGTCTGTTTAATTTTACATTAACATAGGTACTGTCTGAATTGGGACCCAATTTTTTCACCTAAGGATTAAACAAAGAAACAGAAACATTTTTTAGTTTCTTGCTCCAAATTATTTACACATATCTCTGTGCCCACACCCCCCACCCCCAGATTATACTCCCTGCAATACCTAGCACCATGCTTTGTAAATATTGGGGGTTTACAGAGATAAACCCACGCACTTATGGTCAGCTAATCTATGACAAAGGAGGCAAGGATATACAATGGAGAAAAGACAATCTCTTCAATAAGTGGTGCTGGGAAAAGTGGACAGCTACATGTACAAGAATGAAATTAGAACATTCCCTAACATCATACACAAAAATAAACTCAAAATGGATTAAAGACATAAATGTAAGACCAGACACTATAAAACTCTTAGAGGAAAACATAGGAAGAACACTCTTTGACATACATCACAGCAAGATCTTTTTTTACCCACCTCCTAGAGTAATGGAAATAAAAAGAAAAATAAACAGATGGGACCTAATGAAACTTAAAAGCTTTTGCACAGCAAAGGAAACTATAAACAAGACAGAAAAAACAACCCTCAGAATGGGAGAAAATATTTGCAAACGAATCAACGGACAAAGGATTAATCTCCAAAATATATAAACAGCTCATGCAGCTCAATATTAAAAAAACAAACAACCCAGTCAAAAAATGGGCAGAAGGCCTAAATAGACATTTCTCCAAAGAAGGCATACAGATGGCTAAGAGGCACATGAAAAGATGCTCAACATCACTAATTATTAGAGAAACGCAAATCAAAACTACAATGAGGTATCACCTCACACCTGTTAGAATGGGCGTCATCAGAAAATCTACAAACAACAAATGCTGGAGAGGGTGTGGAGAAAAGGGAACCCTCTTGCACTGTTGGTAGGAATGTAAATTGATAGAGCCACTATGGGGAACACTACAGAGGTTCCTTAAAAAACTAAAAATAGAACTACAACGTGACCCAGCAATCCCACTATTGGGCATATACCCAGAGAAAAACCATAATTCAAAAAGACACATGCACCCCAGTGTTCATTGCAGCACTATTTACAATAGCCAGGTCATGGAAGCAACCTAAATGCCCATCGACAGACAAATGGATAAAGAAGATGTGGTACATGTATACAATGGAATATTACTCAGCCATAAAAAGGAACGAAATTGGGTCATTTGCAGAGACATGGATGGACCTAGAGACTGTCATACAGAGTGAAGTAAGTCAGAAAGAGAAAAACAAATATCGTATATTAACGCATATATGTGGAATCTAGAAAAATGGTACAGATGAACCAGTTTGCAAGGCAGAAATAGAGACACAGATGTAAAGGACAAATGTATGGACACCAAGGGGGGAAAAGGGGTGGGTGGTGAGATGAACTGGGAGATTGAGCTTGACATATATACACTAATATGTATAAGATAGATAACTAATAAGAACCTGCTGTATAAAAAATAAAGAAAGAAAGAAAATTTTTAAAAATATTGGGTGTTTAATAGGCATAGGAAACAGAGTAGTTAAACATGTCTGGGCAATGTGATAAAGTAATAAAAGTGAAGGGCACCCTGGTGTTCTAAGTACCTAGAGAGTTAAATGCAAGGAAGTCTTGTTTGTATAACTGGGAAATGCCAGTCATAGGCATTGGGGTGGGCGGGGGGCACCAGAGAGTTCTGTTATGCAGTAGTCAGTGTCCGGGCTTTGAGCCCAGTTGAGGGTCTGGGCAGGGACGCAGCCCAGGCAGGAGTCTGAGCAGACCTTGGGTTGCCGGTTCCTGTGAGCCCCTGTAAGGTGAGTGGGGTCGTGGGAGAGCTAACGGTTTGAAGAAGGTCAAATATGGGGATGAGAGCAAGTATATATGATTCCTGCGTTAACATTCAAGAGTGGTGTGTAGCCAGAACGTGGTCCATGTGTGGGACTTGCTGGGAGGTCACCTGTAGACCTTAATGGCACATATCATGGACACAAGCCAGAGTTAACCTGAGTGTGAGCATATATGTTTTGGAAATATTGACCATGTGAAAAAAAAAAAAAAAAGGATACTCGGGTTGAAGTAAGATCTGGTGAGTAAAGGAGAAGATAACCTGCAGAGGCTTCCAGGAGGCAGAAAGCTTAGTTTCTACACTTTCTAAGGGACACTTTCCACTTCTGATTTTTAATGGTGCAAGTTCCAACAGATTGTGGAGAGCTGCAATGTACAATTTACAGATTGTTATTTGTAAAACAGCAGAATAACTTTACAGCTCTCAAAGCGACTCCGTTTACATCTGCTTTTTGGAATCCCATCACAACGTTACGAGGTCAGATGTACTACCGTTATTCCTTTTTCACAGATGGAGGGAAAGGTTCTACAGTATTAAGCACTGTGCCCAGGATTTCATTAATAAGAAGTGAAGGAGTCAGGAGTCCCTGAGTTACATGTATTTTGTCTCCTCCATCCCACTGGCTCTTCACTAGGACTGTGTAACCTACCGAGCTTGCTTAGCATGTTTAACCCTGCAGACAAAACACAGTCACGGAGACCAGAATCTCTGCTTTTTTTTTTTTTTTTTTTACACTGTGGAGTACATAATGTATAAATGCATGCACACAGGGGAAAAATCCCTTAGGAGGAGTGCAAATGAATTCCTTCACATCACATCGTTTAGGTAGCCTACTTCCTAAGTGCCCGTCACACTCATTCCGGAACCGTACGGGGTCCAGCGGGGTCGCTTCCCAGTGTCATCAATTGATGCTGTGTTCCTGAATGGCAGCCTCCACTATCACTTGTGAACCGTATTTTCTGAGCCCTTCTTGAACAGAAAAAAAAAAAAAAACTATGCAGAGATTTAGAAGAAATAAGATACAAGATCTCTGTATGTAGAGGAACAGACAAAATGGGATGAATCATCAGAACATGACCATTCTTAGAAGATGACACCAAAGCAAACCCTGAGCCTGGGCCTCCCAGGGAGCTCACAAGTGCCAAGGCAGCAAGGGCTGTGTCTTACAGGAGATTTATTTCAGTCAAGAGTCAAGGAAGAGAGGGAGGGCATCTTGACCCTTGGAGACTCTATGGGTTAGAAGCCAAAGGCCATGGCAACCAGTGTGGTCAGATCAAGAGAGCCCAGGGGCCTCCCTGGTGGCGCAGTGGTTGAGAATCCGCCTGCCAATGCAGGGGACACGGGTTCGCGCCCTGGTCTGGGAAGATCCCACATGCCACGGAGCAACTGGGCCCGTGAGCCGCAATTACTGAGCCTGCGCATCTGGAGCCTGTGCTCCGCAACAAGAGAGGCCGCGATGGTGAGAGGCCCGCGCACCGCGATGAAGAGTGGTCCCCACTTGCCGCAACTAGAGAAAGCCCTCGCACAGAAACGAAGACTCAACACAGTCATAAAAATGAATAAATAAATAAATAAATAAATAAATAAATAAATAAATAAATAAATAAAAAAGAGAGAACCCAGATGGGGATCCATCAGGAGATCTGGCTTCAAGGACCTGGAATATCTTCAACTTTCTGTGTGATTTTGGCCAAGTTGCCTCATATCCCTCACCCTTGGTTTCATCCATAAAATGAATCAGTGGAATGATGTTCCTCAAGAATTCATGTTGTAAATCTCCCTCTTTAGATGGTAGTAGTTGACGACAATGTGGTCGCCTAAACTTGCCCACCTAAGGCATTTCTATCTGGAGGTAGCAGCATTTTTGGTTGCTATCAACATTTTGGAGGTAAATCCTGCACCCACTACCCCACCTGTTACAGAACACAAGTTCCTGTGCCCAACGCACAGTGAGGCCAAACAAACCAAAATGTCAGAGTTTGGAGCAGAGGAAGGTTTATTGCAGGGCCATGCGAGGAGACAGGTGGTTCGTGCCCAAAACACCCCAAACTCCCCAAAGAGTTTCAGCAAAGCACTTTTAAAGGCAAGATGAGAGAGGGGTGAAATTGGTTGATGCAAACTTCTTTGTGTCGGAATCCTCTGTTTTTACAGCTGTCCACATAGGTCAGGTCATGATGTTCCTGTAAACCTCCAACAAGACAAATGTTATTCTCTGTTCTGCAACTTTTTATCTCTATATGAATGGAAAGGTGTCATATCCTTAAAGGTCAGAGCCTTGAGAATGGGTTAACCTGTATATATTTCAGGCTATAGATAACATTCTTTTACAAAAGGTGCAGAGCCAGCATGACTAAGCACAGGCAACACAGCACAAAGGTTACAGTAAAAGGAACAGATCCAATATGGAGTCAGATTTGTTCTTCCCTATTACACCTCCACCCAGAAAAGCTTTCACTTACTTAGAAACTGCAAATCAGTGAAGTTTTATTACAATGCAAAAGCTGACAATAGCACTTCAGTGCTTTAAAATAAACGTGTAAAATTGGCTTCTGCAGATTGCCTTCAGAAGGGATTAAGTGGGCACTGAAAATAAAACACCTTAATCAAGTGAGTTTAATTATGGAAGGATCGTGGAGAAAGTGAGTTTAAAAAAAATAATTTATTGAGGTGATATTCACATAACATGAAATTAGCTATTTTAAAGTGAACAACTCAGTGGCATTTAGAGCATTCACAATGTTGTGCAACTACCACCTCTAACCAGTTCCAAAACATTTCCAACCCTCCAGGGTAAGACGTCTTAGCCATTAAGCAGAATCTTCAAGGAGGAGGTCAGTTTTGTAAAAGCCAGCAACGGACCCAGAGGCAGTGGGGGATGGGTATGGCCCCTTCCCAATGCACACACATTTTCTCTCCCTCTCCCTCCTTCTCCCTCCCTCTCCCTCTCCCTCTCTCCCTCCCTCCCTCCCTCCCTCCCTCCCTCCCTCCCCCTCTCTCTCTCTCTCTCTCTCTCTCTCTCTCTCTCTCTCTCTCTCTCTCTCTCTCTCTCTCTCTCTCTCTCGTCTTTCTCCTCATTCTCACTTACAGCTACAAATTTACAAACCTAACGCGGATTCTTTAAACTCTAAGCATCACGGCAGAGTGTTGTCCCAGGGCATAGCAGAGTGCTAATGAGCACAGACTTTGGGGTCAAACTCCCATCTTCAAATCCTAAATCTGCTATTGACTGGCCGCATAAGCCTCATCTCTAGGGAGGGGGTAGTACCACGTATCTCAGAGGGGTACGACCACTTAAACTGATAATGTGTCGGCAAGTATCTTAGTGAATCGGAAAATATTGGTCATGCCCAACCAGAGGAGGTCTGTTTGCCAGCGAGGAGCACAGACAGGCACTTTCTATACACTCTGTATACGCGTTTAAAGCAGCAAAGTGAATACCGCACAGAACGTGGTTCAGGGGCTGATCTTGCCTATTAATTAACGTGTGATCTGATCTCCGTCCACTCACCGAGCTCAGCATTTGCTTGAAGGCATTTCCAGTGTCGGAGGCCGTCCTTGATGGCATTTGTGCTTTGCCAGTTTCCAGTTTTAGTGTTAGCCAATTTTTTAAAATTTGCTCAGTCTGAGTCAAATAATTAGCGCTATGCTGAAATGAGAAACCCAACCCAAAGGTCTTCTAGACAGCATCACTCCTCTCTGGATAACTTCCTGCCAGGACTCGTCCAGCTCAAAAGTTTCTGCTTCGCAGACCATAGTTTTCCCTCCTCACATCTCCTCGTTATTTCTCCCTTATCATGTACTCAAGCACACTGGGCTATTCAATGGACCAGTCTTGGAAGTTATCTATAAATTGGATATAGTACGGGCATGCAGTTCTGGTTTTTACCATCATTTCCAGTTCCATTTTTCAGTTCTGACCAGAGCTTGCCTTTAGTTGTTCTGAATGATTAGCAAGGACAGTTCTTCAGTGTGGCCTGCAGATTCCCTCTTAGTCACAAAAATGTCAAGAGCCCCCCAAAGGCCAACAAAATTCCTCTCTTGGGTACTAACTGATTTTGTTTTTTTCATACTGGCCTTTCTTTTTTCCTGAGAGTCCTAGTCTCCAAATAGTGCTTCACGAAACATCTGTGTGTCTCTACTTTCTTAATCCATCATTTCTCTCCAAGCTCTAAGTAACTACAGACCATGCCCTGAAAACATCAATTTCGATTCTTTAAATTTGAGGGACCTGTGTTGCTAGGCCCTCATTTTGGAACGCTAATCATCTGTTTTTAAGCAAGAGCCCACATTATAACCCAAATACATTCTTCTCTGACTCTTCCCAGTCAGTGCTTTTGGTTCATGCATGACTGGGGGAAAGAGAGTTTACTACAAACTCCTCCAAGTATCCTTTTTAACCCTGGAAGCCTTCAGTTTTGCCCACGCCAAGTGTGACCCTTCTGAACTCCATTGGTGTCCGAGAATTGCTTGAGGATGTAGCTGTATGGGCACAAGACTAGTAGCTCTGCAGCCCAGTAATTTCAATTGCAAAGGGAAATCTGCTGCAAAATGGATCATAATTTGTTTTAAATTTGAGCGTCAGTACATTTACTTAGCTGCCCATGGCCTTGCTCACCCATGCTGTCATTGGCCATTGAGTTACATGGGGTGTTTAGTGGTTATGTCTCTAAGTGAGCTCATGATTCAGAATTTAAATTCACAGAACTGATTAAGAAAGGCATGCATTCATTTTACCGTGATGCCTTGAATAATTTTCACAGTGGATTGGAACACGAGCTATATGATGGCTTCCATTAGGCAGTGAGGTAATGAATCCCCACCATCAGCAATCAACAAGCATTTAGGGAGAGCCTGTTTTTTCAGGCACTGACCCAGGTCCTGAGGAGACCCGGATGAACAGGCTACAGCTCTTGCCATCAAGGAACATGTATCTAGTGAGGATGACACACAAACTTGGAACCCAGGGCACATGCAGGAGTAGAGCATCTGCTAAGTCTGTAGAGAGGGCAGGGGATAGGGTCTCAGCATCCCAAGGAGTTCATGGGGGCCATAGGGAACCTGTGAAGGATTTTAGGAAGCAGAGCCCAGTAGTCAGATTTGCATCTTAGAAATATAGCTTCCTCAGCAAAGTGGAGGATGGAAGTGAGGCCCTGAGGCAGGCAGGCAAAACAGTTAGGAGGTAGTTGGGGAAGTTCAAATAAGAAGGGATAAGAGCCCCAATTAGATCATGGTCATGGACAGATGGATGGGTAAAGAAGATGTGGTACCTATATACACCATGGAATACTACACAGCCATGAAAAAGAATGAAATAATGCCATTTGCAGCAACATGGATAGACCCGGAGATTATCATACTAAGTGAAGTTAGTCAGACAGAGAAAGACAAATACCATATAGTATCACTTATATGTGGAATCTAAAATATGACACAAATGAACTTATCTACAAAACGGAAACAAACTCACAGACAGAGAGAACAGAATTGTGGCCGCCAAGGTGGGGGAGTAGGGGAGGGAAGGACTGGGAGTTTGGGATTAGCAGGGGCAAACTATTATATATAGAACGGATAAACAACAAGGTCCTACTGTATAGCACAGGGTTAGGGTTAGGATATTCAATATCCTGTGATAAACCAAATGGAAAAGAATATGAAAAAGAATGTATATATATGTATAACTGAATCACTTTGCTGTACAGTAAAAATTAACACAACATTGTAAGTCAACTACCCTTCAATAAAATAAATTTAAAACAATAAAAAAAGATCATGGTCATGGAGATGAAGAAGAATGAAGAAGTACAAGTCATTTTAGACTATGAATATTGCCGGATGCAGTGACCTATTGGCTGTTGGAATGAAGACGTGAGGAGGAAACTAAATGGACTTCCAGGTTTCAGGGATACACATGAATGATCAGGTATTGGGGTGGGTGGAAAGACGTGTTACATTGTGAGTTTTGATAATTACTAAGAATTTGATATAACTATGAGACCATCACTTTATAGGCAAATGGAAAAAGATAACCAAGTTCTGCAGGTTGTCTGTGTGGAGTCACAGGTACTGACCCCAAATCACGGCAGAAATTTCTGTTACCCAGGAAATGGTGAGGAGGCAAGACTGCGTGGGCGGGAAGATCCTGGGATAATAATGGGATTGGTAATGTTCGCGTCGTTAGCACTTCCCACAAATATGCACATTTAAAGCATCCGTTGATTAAAACCTGTATTTCAGACACGCATATTGTGGGAAATGACACTGGCTTTACATAAATTTGCTTCAGAGTTAGCCCATAGCTAAATCACAGCTTTTATGTGAAATGAAGGATACTTGTAAAATGGCTTCTGCCGATTCTTTCCTGAAGCTTCAAAGCCTCTTAAATGGCTGCAATCAAGGGTCACAGTCTGGGTGTAAACCAGGAGGCATATGCTGCCTTCTGTGGGTTTTAGCACAAACTTAAGAGATGCAGCCAAGGATGTGAGTGGCTCTAGGAGGAACAGGACATTTATCCCTCCAGGTGTTCATATATTGTTGGTTTTTTTCCATCTTATCTTCTTGAAATAATCTCTCTCTTTACGAGTTGACACATGGGGTGAAGTTTCCCTCGTGTGTTAATATAATCTCTGAGGGAGTCAAATTCCCTTTCCTTCAGCTTTTATTAATTTGTTTCTCATAATTCCAGTGATGTGTTCAGACAGGGGGAAAAAAAATAGAGGAGAGAAAAGAAAAAGAACTAATAATAAAATGAAGAATGCCCCCCAGCGGCAAGCTGGTGGCATCCAGAGGTTGCAGATAATGGATTAGCTTTTACCTATTTCCATAGCAACAGCTTAGCTGCTCTTAAACACTTCTTTAAAAGCTTCTGATAAATGTATCCTGTGACCCTGAAAACTTTTCCATCTCCCTCCTGACTTCTTTCATCCTCAACCCCTCCTTTTTCCTTTTGCCCCACAAAAACATCAGTTATTACCCGTAACCTTGTAGCACTTGTCTTGGTTTTCTGCAGACCCGCTTCCTTTAAGGGCCTGAGATGGATTTGGGAGATGGTGCTGCTTCTCTCTCCTCCCTCCTGTTTGTCCTTCTCCCTGTCTGCTCTCTCCCTCCTGCTTCTCTTTCCCCATCACTTCTTTCCTCTATATCCCTTTTGCTCTCTCCTCCTTTCTCTTTTCACATATTATTTTAGCTCTCATCTTTCTCTCTCCCATCTCCTAAAATAAATATATGGAAATCATCGTCGTATGAATCACTGACTGAAACTTAATTGGTGATTCTCAAACAGTTGGAAGGATTAATTGAGCATTTACTTGTGATAAAGCATGAGTTGGGCTTTGTGGTGGGCGATGTGGGTGCCTGAGCGGGATAACATCAAGAGTCCAAAAGATTATCCTTATCTCTGTCAGCCACACCGAAATCAAGGCACTGGTTGAAGAGACAGGACATTCAACAATTCAACAATGGTCAGCCAGGATGGTGGGAAAACGGATTAGGAATCTAAAGGCAGGACTTCAGCTCCTGGCTGCACCTCTTCTATGCGATTTCGAGCCGTTGCTTATGGTTGGCTTTCTATCTGTTCTTAGCTGCTCTGCATGTATGAACCTGTAAAGGAGGTTTCCTAATACCAAAAAGAGGTATTAGGAAAATTAAACAGGATGATTCATATAAGCGTACTTGTCTCTTGCAGAGGTCAGTTTCATGTTGTTCGTATTGTCGATGTCACTGGCTTAATAGCCACTGAAAAAATAATAATAAGATAAATGAGACATAAGTATGGGACAGAAACATCACAAAAGTTTTAATGGACAAGGGAGGAATTTAAGTGGGGTGTGCAAAGATGAGGAGAGTTTGCGTATGTGGGATGGAGGAGAAAAGTCAAGTCAAAGCAAAACGTATCAGAGCAAGCGAGCCAGGCAGGTAAGAGAACCCCATTCCCTGCTGCACGCCCAGCACATAGTGGGACGAGATGATACTCCGTGTGTGTGTTTTCCTTTAGTTCCATTCCTTCCACCCAGTAGAAAGACCAACATAAATATTCAGAAGGGAACTAAGAGTGGATAGTTTAAAGCAATGAATTGAACCTAGTTTCCTATAGATACCTCCCAGAAGGCCGTGCTGTCACCTCCTTCGCGAAATCTTTGTGAACTCGCCGGGTACACATGACACCCGTGTATCACATCGGACGCTTGTCACATCACCCTCTTAGGAATAACGTGGTGCAGGGACTGAGTCTTGTGTGTCTTTGCTGCCTCGGTGCCTGGCTCAGGGCTGGAACGTAGGAGGGTTCTCCGTATTTGTTGATTAAAGACACACTTTAAGGACAGCCCTGAGTCAGGTGAGGTTAACGAGAAAGGTTTTCTTGAAGAGCTGCATTCTGAGTTGGATTTTTGACAAAGGGTATGGATTGAAATAGGCATTGCTCAGCTACCAAAAGACACGTGAAGCGCCCAGGTGCTGTCAAGCTCTGGCGCTTCCTCAGAGCAGGGGGCTTGGCAGCCAGAGAAAACATCCCCTGACCAGGGATGACTCTTCACAGGGAACTAGGGGGTCTTTTCTCTCTCTGCCTGCAGGGTTAATAGGGGAAGAAGGAAAACCAGGAGTTCTCGACTCCTGAGTTTGCTTGGCTTAGTTCATGTGGATACCCGTCTGGCTTATTTCTGCGGGACGCGATGCTTCTTCTCTCTCCACAATTGAGGGAAGAAGACCCTGGAACCCACCCCACCGCTGCCAACAGTGGCCTCTGGGCAGAATCTAAATTGGCTTCTAGCGCTCTCAGATCTCACCTGGCACTTTCCCTGAGCATCGTACTGAATAACAACGGTTGTAAAGACAATAAAAAGGGTAAAAATGGTGTTATTTATTGTATCATTATTCAGTCCCCATTCTTTTCCTAGATAGCCATTCCAGAAGGGTAAGAATAGGCTTTTGTTCTGAATATCCTTTTCCATAAAATGAATTTCACAAATAAAATGAGGAGCTCATTCTCAGCCAGGAACTCACAGAGGCCTCATAAGTTTCACTACATATTGGTGAGAAGGAGTCAGACCTCCCCTCCTCCTGGGGTTTCTTTCCAGTGGGTAAACTTCCGGGTTGAGGGGAGTTCAGTCCAGAGGACAAAGTGGAGTCTGACGTCCACCCGGGGGTGTCTGGGCCCAGCACACATCACACCGCTTTCCTGCCGTGCTTTGTGCAGGGAAAGCGCACATGGGAGCAGCTCTGGAAGGAGACGGGTGCGTGGAGATAGCATCACAAAGGTTACCGTGGGCTGCGGGCCAGCCGAGGGTGGGATGGTGGGAGGAGAGAGGGCGGTCCTCCTCACTTTGTCTCGGTGGTGGTGGGAGAGGTGATGTTTGTGGGTTTTGATCTGTCTCCGTATCCTAGGCAGTTTCCGTTCAGCTGCCAGAAGTGGTGAATGACATGAAATTCCACGCGCTCTCCTGTTTGTGTGACCTTGGGCAAAGCTGTGGTCTGAATGCGCGTCCCCCCAAAATTTCCGCATGTTGAACTTTTGAGCCCCAAAGGAGATGCCCTTAGGGAGTGAAGCTGTGAGAAATGGTTCAGCGCTGAGGGCCGAGCCCTCCTGAGTGGGACAAGTGCTCCTATAAAGCAGACCCCAGAGAGCCCCCTCGCCCTTTCTGCCACGTGAGGACATGCGGCAAGCAGCCTACCCGCTGGACGAGGGCCCAGACCCCACCACTCTGGCATCCCAGTCTCACACGTAAAGCTTTCTGAACCGGGAGAGACACGTTTCTGTTACTTGCAAGCCACCTCGCCTGCAGTGTTTTGTTACAGCAGCTCAGATGGACTGACACGCACGCATCCCCATCCTGGACCCCAGGGGCCTCATCTGTGGGATAGGAGATTGGGTCCCTAGGAGATTTCTAAAGTCTCTTTTAGCTCTAAAATTTCATGATGCCATAAATCAAAGCAAAGGCCCAAATAGTCCTCAGTGCTTCGGAAGAACATTGAGTAGGGTTACAATCCCAGGAGAAAAATCAAGAGAGATCCATGTTTCTTGTAAATAATCTTAAGCCCATTTTAGAATGAAGATGTTCTGGATCCTTTATTATTGATAACTGTATTTTTTTATTGGAACAAGGGATGTTTTTATATAGTCCTTTCAAGTTCTTTATATTCTCTTTGGAAAGAGACTGTCTTTTGTTTTTCTCACGTTACAACAGCTGGTATGCAGCCTTACATGCAGCAGATATAGAACTGATGTTAAGAAGACCATAGACACTCTTATTTGTTCCGACTGATGCATACGTGGGCCCAGAATTCAGAACAACAAGGACCAGAACGGTTGAGGAGGTCTGGCTGTCCCCTGTCTTACCTTTGGAAGTTTTTGTACCATCCTCTCCCTTCTTCAGGCTTGTGGGTTTGTCAACCATGAGACTTGTACAAGCCTTTCTAGAAATCAAACCACTTCTCAAGATAAATCTAAATTAATTTAAATTTGCTGGTTCCCCCTAATCAACAAATTACGTTTTTTCTCTCAAGGGTTAGCTGATTTATCAAACATAGTGTTTCCTTATGGTCCATCTCTGGCCTCTCACATGGGTCTTGCTGGTATAAATGAATCAATGATCCTACCGTTTTTCCATGGATCAGTTGGCATTTACGGACTCATCAGAGTGTGCCCCTGAAGGGTCTCTGTTAGGAATAATATTCTCACCAGGTGCATCTCAAGTGGTTCACAGAAAACTCCCAAACAGATAGAAATACCCTTAGGGATGTCTTAGCTGTAGAGTTTGAGGCAAAAAAAGAATACTTTAGCCCATGCCTCCTCCCCTTTTTAATTTGTATTTAGTTTTAGTGAAAATCATTGGCAATCAAAGATAAACTCCATGACTTAGTAATATAAGCACATGGAAAGAGACGTCAGTGTTCTTTTTACCAAACTCCTCAGCTAAGGCTCAGGGTATTGGGACTTGTAGTGAATTACAAAGCTCAGGTTGAAAACTCAGGCCTGGCAGGTGGCGAAGGGCCCTGAGGCTGAGATCCTCAGTCCCTCGAGGGTGGACCTGGTGTGCCTCGTCCTCAGCACAGCGTGGCCAGGTCAGCACTTTGTGAGCAGCCCGTGCTCCCGTCCTTTCTGGATGCTTCCGAGGTTCTCAGGGGCGAGCTGGCTTCCGACGCCTTTGGCAAAAACTGGTTGGACGTGGTTTATTTGCTCTCCGCCCTGGCACTCGTTCTGTCCCTGAGAATCTTTGATTTGACCCAGTATTGAAGAATAAATACCAGGTTCAAGCCGGGATCTGATGCCTTTGAGATGAAGCAAGACCCAATAAAAGGTTTTGTAGCTTTGGCCTAGAGTTTTGCCCAAGTTGAAACCAGACACACTTTACAAACACAGTGTGGTGACCGTGGAACAGCCATCGGACTTGGAACCAAGGAAAGCATAACTTGGCTGATATTTGTCAGTCAGCTGGGAAGGAGAGCAGTTTCATCCTCTAGTTTGATACATACATTTCAGGTCCCAGTGTGCTCTCCTCTGCACTAACATCCACAGGCCCCAGGAAGATACCCAGGGCAGGACATTCCCACAAAGCTCCCTGGCAGGCCTGCCTTCCACGAGGCCAGTTGTCCATTTTCCTGGGCGCTCCACCAAAGATGCGGAGGAGGGAGGAACTTGGGGAGAGGATGTGAGGGGGAGGAGGTGGTCTTTCCAAAGTAACACCTTTCCTCTTCCCGTTCTGCATTTGAACCAAACACAGGAGACCCAGTTCCGCCCCAGGCACTTTCACCTGTGGTGGTAGATCATCAGCAGGGAGTTTGGGAAGGGGAGGATATGGCGGATCCAGGGAAAATGTATAGGAGTGCATTATTCATGCTGCCTCGTCAGATAGTGAGATGCTCCACATGAGCGAATCCTCTAGACAACCGAAACTTCCTGGCGGGACAGTAACACTTCCTACATTTTAAACTATTTTTATGTATTTTGTTAAAAGTGTATTATAAACATCTTTGTCTTGAAATAGAATGTCTTTATTATAATTTAACCATATCTTGCTTACTTATCATCATATTTTCAACAGCAGTTGATTGTATTTCTTTACCTCCCAGAAATGCTACCCGGATGTGCCCTCAGCAGCCCCACGATTTGAGCTCTTTTTGCTGGCGGATCTGTCACGTTCTTCCCTGTGGGTGTCACCTGTCAGTTCATCAGCTTTAGTGCACTCTTTCCACTTCTTACTTCTCATCTTGGTCCACAGTGACTCAGGAATAAATGGATGCCTTCAGGGAAAGGCAAATAACCAAGCCTATTAAGTCGCCAACTCTAGTTTCTGCTTGATTCTATGGCCACCATTCAGTTCAGATCAACAATTATTGTGTCTGTTAAGTGAGGATGCTGTGTTTGGAACTAGGGATGATAAAAAATCGCCCTTGAGTGGTTACCAGCCATTAGAGGAGGCAAGCAGAAGCTTCCTGTTTATCAGGAATGCCACATAAGTGAGGACCGTACATCCAATTCGTTGTGTGACATGCAGCAACAGAAGAAGGCATGGGTGGAGAAGGAGGATGGCGGGTTTAATTCATTTTGGTTAAAGAGGGTCCAGGAAGGCTTTAGAGCAGAAGTGATACCTTAAAAAAAGGTTTTATAGGATGAGTAGGAGTTCTGTAAGTGGAGAAAAAGTAGATAAATATGTTCTAGACACAAGGAACAAGAGCTGTATCCATACATTTGGGAATGCTGAATCTATCTTCAGATCTCTCAGAGAATTAAACACCTGGGTTGGGTGACAGCACTGTTTATTGTATTTGGGGTGCTTTAAAAAAAACCCTCTTCCTTGTTTTGTGAACGAAATGTCAAGCGATTGCAGTTGCTATTAACTAGGAACGGACTTGCAGATAAATACAGGGGATATTGCAGAATGAGACAGGGTTCAACTTCATAAAGGAGGAACGTTTCCATTTCCTCCCAAAGTGGCAAAATCTCTCATGTGAATGGGGGGATGGTCTCAGGTTCTCTCCAACCAATTTTAAGAAGGGGGCATCGAGGGTCTCCAAAATGCAGTCCCCAGAACCTTGGCATCTGCGTCACCTGGGGGCTTGTTAGCAATGAAAACACTATTAAGTATTAAAATATTTAAAAACTCAAGAGATCTCAAGGGATCTCCGCGTTTAGGAGGGATATCTAATTCCCAAAGAACTGCTGAGACCTGCTGAGTTGGACACTGGGAGGGTCCTTGCCAGCTGTGCTTTCCCAGCCCTCCAGGAACAGAAACAGGGATGCCTCACTGCCCGGAGAGGACAGATCAGCGGGCCCAGGCTCAGAGGGAACCTTGACAAATCAAGATCTGACCAGCCGCATGGGACAGAGCAGCTTCTTAGGCAGACCTGTGTGCCCCTTGGTTCCCAAGGCTCAGAACTTTGTTTTTTAGGGCACTGAGAATGCCCCCGCCTCTGAGAGAGGCTCACAGTCAAGCACTCAAAAGCACTTTATTGATTTGCAAATGAGCCAAGCCTGAAGCCTAGGCTAGCCCAAGGAATCTCTCCATTAGCCCTTTTCCTTCTTATACAAAGTCTAAATGGGAAACTACATTTAAATTAGAAGGTGGCAGAATCATGTAGATGGGACATAATTGCCCTGTTCAAATGTTTTATGGCATCCAGTTATTCTGGCATAATCCACTCAATTTACAGAAATTATTTCTGATACAGAAACCAGACAGGTGCAGTCAGGGCTCTCCCTTCCCTTGGGCAGCGATGGATGAAACTGACACAGCCCTTCCCTCAGACTCATTCTATTTGTCTCCAGATATAGAGATGCTAGCATCATAGGTTAGTTCCAGGTCTCATCCTGCCCTGGGAGCCATTCTGTGCATGTAATATGAGCTTGTATTTATATGAGCTCACCTGTTGTGTATGGGATTTATTATCAAGTTCATGGGGGGGAGAGGGCTGATACCATCCTCTATGTACAATCTACGTGTATTTAATAACATGTCTTTATTCCAGTTAGACATCTTATGAGGACAGAGGGCTGAGGGAGGAGAGAGAAAACAAAAGAAGTTGACATGGCTAAAGACGTATTTTGGAAAACAGATAAGGGATAAAACTAAAACCTTGCTGACTGATTTTAGCTTTTAATTTAACAGAATTCAAGCCTTTAAATACTTTACTTTGTCCTCTGGGAGTTAGGTATTCCTCTTAAACCAGGAGATCCCTTGAGATTGATGCTGAATCCAGCCTCTGTACCCTGACACCAAATTGAATCTAGCAGACAGAGTTTTGGGTGAAGTAGAAAGGAATAGCTTTATTGCCTTCCCAGGCAAAGGAGGCCACAGCAGGCTAATGCCCTCAAAACTGTGTGTCCCGACCTGGAGGGGGTAGTGAGGAGTTTTACAGTAATGGTTCAAACAGAGCGTGGTCAGCTCGTGGTCATTCTTCTGACTGGTTGGTGGGGAGGTAAGTGGGAGTCGGCATCATCAACCTGGTTCCAACTGGTCTGAGGTCTTGTGGGCAGCAGACAGTTAACTTCTTCCACCTGGTGGGAGTTTCAGTATCTGCAAAACAGCTCAAAGATATTGTGATGTGCATCCCCTGAGGGGCACCAGGACCTGCCCCAAGGCTGCACTATTGTTTCCTTTGAGCATTCCTCCCTTGTCTCTGCAGCCCCTCCCTTCTCCTGATTAGCAACTGTTTGAACCTACCCATTGCAACTCAGGGAAGGTCGTGGAGGCTGAATGAAACCTATTTCCTGTAATCAAGAAATGGGGGACACAGAAAGACTTTTGTGCCCAGGAGCCCCCCAGGGTCCTGCTCAATTTCAAGATATCTTGACTTTTAAAAAATATTTTAAGGGAGTTGGATAGGGGAGAGTCTATTCCTTGCCTGGCTGCACACTTACCACTGTGGAAATATTGCTACTTGATACATGATTATGAATACTTGTTTGTTGCCTTATCTAGCTTTGAAATGGCACTGAATTCAGGGGTAACATGAGCAAATGAATGTAAATGACTTCGTGTGTGTGTGTGTGTGTGTGTGTGTGTGTGTGTGTGTGTGTGTGTGTCTGAACCTCTGCCCGAAGCATGCCCTTTGAGGTACACCCTGGAGCCCACTCCAGTCTCCTTTGTTTTTAGAGCAGGTGTGTGTGTGTGTATGTTGGGGGGTAGGAATTCTGCACCTGTTTCTAAGCTAGGACCAATTCTTCAAAATACCCACTTTCCTTTTGTCCTATTTCCTCTCAAGCCTGCTGTCTGTCTTCCAATCTTCCACACCCACACACTTCACTTACCCTGTGGCCCCGCCCCCAGCTCCTGTACCCACCCCAGCCAGCTTGGCAGGTGGATCATCTTGGTCAGAGTTGGAGGGAGGAAGCGGGATAACCTTTGTGAGTCTCTGTCAACGCACATGGCCATTTATAAGCTCGGCTCTCTTTGCTCTGAATCCTCCCAAATGCTCTGTGTTTCTGCTTCTGGCATATTCAGTAGTATAGGCTCTAAGTGTAATGAGTTTTTATCACCTTGAGAAGTACCACAGCAGGTTCCGGGTCTAAGCTCTCATTTTTACACCCTTAGGAGAAATGAAATCCATTGGAAATTAATCATCCGTCGTTTGCGAGCTCCTTTGCATCTCCCTCCTCCTTCCATCAAAATATGTTGCTGGGCACTGTCTGCGCTCAGTGTCTGAACACGGGGTCCCCTTTAAGGGGGATGGCCGTGTCAGAAAGCTCTCTCCACAGGGGTTATAACTTCCCAATTCAAAAAAATTAGGAGAGATCTAATTTAGAGATTAACAAAAAAATTCCAATAAAAAGGGTGGCATATTATTACACTGACTTTTTCCCTGAGGGAATAAATATGATGAAGGGCTATGTCATTATGCTTGGAAGGAGATTTTTATTTTCTCCAGAAGTAACATGCTGTCTCTACTGGATTGGGAACCTAGCTGTTCACTTTGCAAACTTCCCCGCCTCTGCCATTGCTAAGAATCTCTGGCCATAGCCATCTTCTCTGCCTGCCACCCTAACATACCTAAAAGCAAGGCCTTGGATTCCTCATATTTCCCTTCTGTAAGATGCCTACCGGCCACTTAGTCTCTGACTCACCCCCCACCCCGTCTTACCTGATAGACAGATGGATAGTTAGGGGGGCAGTAGACACCTGTGTGTCCAGATCAATGTTGCCATCCCCACCCTGCCCTTCTCTGCCCTTAACGATCACATCTCCCCTAGAGGCATTTTAGCATTTCTTCTCTCGCATTTTCCAAAGAGGAAAGGAGGTATTTTATCCGTTGAGCTCAAGTGAGGGTCCCACTGCCCCACTGAGCATGTGCAGGGGTGCTTCTTCCCTCCTCACGTCCCTGTGCCCCCAAGCCTGACACTTCTCTGGTGACGTCTACCTAAAGCGGCATTTCTGTTCGGCACGCAGGTTTGTAGAGGTGCCGGTCCAGGTCCGCACATGTGTTTGTTTGCAGAGACTGACCATCAGCCTGACCCTTAGGACGTGCCTCTGGTCCCCAGTCAAACCTCTCCCTCCCTGTGGCGTGGCAGGTAGGACCACCCAGGCTGTCCCTTCAGCGATGACCTAGACCGATGTGCCCCAGGCCGTGAGAGCAGGGAACACCTTCGGGAAGCGTGAAATGAGCAGCTAGGAGACCAGGAGGGTCTGACTACCCAGCCGGCACTGTCCTGAGCACTTGACACGCACTGACTCATCCAAACCTTACGCCACTCCTGCCTTTTAGGTACTCATTGTGTCCCTATTTTATAGATAAAAAAGTGAGACGCAAATAAGTTGATAAACCCCCTAAGGTCACACAGCCAGAAAACGGTAGCACCAGGAAGCAGGCCAGGCCCTCTGCCTTCAGAGGCCAAGCTCTAACTACTGCAGTGAATTACCTCTAGTTGACGGACATAGAAAGATGATTTATTACAGAGGACCCTGGGAAGCCCAACCAGCCCAGGCAAAGAGCATGGAGAGAAAGTCCACAGAAAACGGTGCAAACCATCCTAACACTCGTGAAAGGATGCAATCAAACCACACAGAGATGCCATCTCTCACTTATCGCATTGGCAAAAATCCAGAAGCTTAGTTGCTGCTGACAAGACTGTCGGGGAGACAGGTAGCCTCATAAGAAATCTGTCAGCAACCATCAAAATGACAGGTGCATTTATGCTTTAAACCATCACCTGTTCTGGAACTCTGTCCCGTACAGACACATTCACAAGCCTAAAACACACACATACATACACACGCACACACAGAAGTATGAGTGACATTGTAATAGCAGATTGAAATAGATTTTAAGTCACATATCTGTGAATAGGACACTAGTTCAATAAACTATAATATGTGAGAATACAAAGGAATACAACACAGCTCTGAAAATGTATATTTTTTAATAAATATGGAACAACAGTATATATACTCTGCTACTTTTTGTCTTAGGAAGGGTGATGATAAGATCTATTTTGTTTGCTTGTCTTGCACAAGTAAACGCTGGATGGATACACAAAGTACAGATGAATTAGAGGAGCCGGTAAGCTAGTGGGGCCTGAGAGTAAAGATGGGACTCACACTTATCTGTGTTTCAAAATAGGTTGTTGTTTCAACTATGTCAATGTAGTAACATTTCAGAAGATGGCATTAAATAGTTTGGAAATGGGATACTATGTAGCCTGCAGAATCCTGTGGGGCTCTGAGCATCTGGTGGTAACATATCTCTTGTTTACAAGGAATGTAAAATAAATGTCAATATTCTCGATGCAAAAATAAATCTTCTCCATCACCTCCCTCACCATGTTACTTAGATCTTCTGACACCAAGCGAGGGAAGTGATCTAAGTGGCTGCTCGTCTTCCCAATACATGAAACACTGGGAAGAGAAAAGTACTTTTTTTCCAAATTTCCCCACTTCATTGCTCTGTAATCAAGCTCACGTGTAGTGACATTCCTACTGCCTAGCATCTGTATCCCTCCTTGATGTGCCTGGAGAGAGAAGACATGTAAGTAGGGTGTTATTAGGCTCCTGTGAAATTATAGAAGGCAGTTGCTCCCCTCTCCCAACAATCCATTTGTGACCATTATCTGGGAAGTGAGGTACATAAAAATAGACAATGTTTAATAAAATGATGGAAAACATTATTAGAAGACACTTCAAATGAAGTTGACTTAAAGCCAGCAAGATTCTGAAATTTATGTTGAGTAGGCCATGGACTCACTGGGATTGTAATTTGGAGAATCCCCGTAAAACCTGGACTGGGGCCATCCTTTCCTATGCAAGACAATTGTTCCTATAAGCGTCCCTGAGTATAATAAGTGTCTGGGTGTGACTGTTTTCTCTCCTACCCGGGTGCCGGTATGTAGAATGCAATGCAGAGCATAGTCATTGATATAAGTAGAAAGTAAGGACCCAGATTTTTCTCCTTCATACACCCCTGGAGGTTCAGGGCAGGCCAGAGAAGAGGTGTTTTGTTTTGTTTTGTTTTGTTTTCAGAAAAAGAGGCCTCCTCTTGCTGCTAAAAGTACTGAACTTGAAGCCACTGTTGTAAATATCCATGACTTTTTACTGGTATGCTGGTTGAAGCTTATTAACCTGAAATATTTTCTGGGTTAGTGACACCGGAGCCTCTAATACTTAATGCATTTTCAACATTTTTGTCACAACTGCTTTCCCAAAAGGTTTTGCACAATATTTTCAGCCTAAACTGTCTAAAATATTGTAGAACACTTGTTGTTGGGAATACTATTTTCATGTTAAAACACCTGCATCATTATGACATGTTAAACATTTTAAGAGAGTTTGGGATGTGTTTTGTGTCTGAAGACAACAGGAATGTAAATTTCTGGTGGGTGAGTGGTGAGCACAGGAGATGTGACCCCCTCAGTAAATGGCATGAATTATTCTACTGGGAGCATCCAACGACACTGAAGTCTGGAGTACTGGGAAGCCACATTTTTTTGTTTTTTCCTAACGTGCTTTAATTGCTTTTTGCTGAGGCCAGGGATATTTATGGGTTAGGAGATTGCCAGGTTATTTATTAGATGGAGTATCTAGGGATAGACTAATATAAATCACTTAAGCCAGTATTGAGTATACCAGACACTCAGTAATTTAAAAAGCTTTAATAAAAATGCTAAAATATGAGACTTGTCTTTGGCTGTAATGAGACTCAGTTATCATGTTTTTATCAGCGATGTTCAGTCACGGACCCCTCCCGCTTCCCCGGTGTATGAAAACATGAAAGCAAAGCATCCTTTTTTCCAGACTCTCCAGATTTGTTGGAATTGAGAGAGATTTTAAAGATTTGCAGAAAAACTCATGAAGAATTATATTGGGGCCCTACTGGCTGACTTCCTCACACTTAGAAATCAAGCATGCTCTTTCACATTAGAAATCTTGTCTTTTGTGGATCTAGTAGTGAATTTTTAAAAAGGGGTATGTAAGCTTATATTTGGACTAAGGAAAGCTTCCATGCTGTACCTTCTATGTGATTGGGATCAAAGTACTATGAATGCTGAGGCCGACCCCTGCTCTGCAGCGGACGGAGTAAAACCTCGTCGAATTTAGAACCAGTGGAATCCCAGAGAAGCAGGAGCATGGCTTTTCTCTTCTTTAATGGGAATACCGAATTAGAAGTACATGCCACAGCAGTTTTTAAAGTATACTTACTTTTATGATCTCATTTATTCATAACTAGATCCTTTTTTAGGGAAGTTTTATCATCTGCACATTGCAAAATACTGAAACCGGGGTCGTGGAAAGGAAGGGGCTGCCCTTTCCCTACAGTTACTGAGTGGGAGAGAGAAACCCTGCCCTCTTTCTTCCCACGGCAGCACCCAGCCGTGGGCACTGTTATGGGCAAGGACCTGTTTCTTCAAGATTTTCCAAGTCCCCCTTTCCTCCCAAGATGCAGGGTTTCTGTGTCTGATACCAGCACGTTTCTTCTTCAGTTCTGTCTCAGAGCTGGGCACAGACGACTGCGTCTGGAGTGCGGGGCTGAGGGGTAGCGGCCTTCTCATGGCAGCACAGAGCAGGGCGAGAAGAGAAGAGGGTTGTCCGGTCGACAGGCAGGGGAATGCCTGGGGGGAATCCAGACGGACTCCTGCTGGACAGTCCGGGGGTGCGGCTGTGTGCGAGGGGGCGGCAGCTCAGGTGAGGTCCCACCCAGGCTGCGAGGTTGCTGTGCAGGTGGGTAGAGCCCTGTGGGGACACACGGCCCGCCCCGTTCATCGGGGAGTCGGTGACGCAGAGCAGCGCAGGAGCCCATCCACACTCCTGAGGCCCAGGTGCCAGGTGGGGATGGAGCAAGTCAGGGGGGGCTCAGTGGGCTGGGGGAATCTGCCCCCGCTGCCGGGCCTTCCAAAGCTCCAGACCCGGGAGACCCGGTAGTGGACGGATTACTGGACAAACTCTGAAGAAGGTCATAGAAGAAGCCCATTTCCCCCACCCCCTCCCCACTCAAGATAAGACCTCTTGAATGGAAAACTGATGAATTTATAAAAGTGCTAACAAAAGATCCAGATTAAAAAAAATTAATTACATGGGACTGAGTGAACTGATGAGGGTGATTATAATTTTTGTGACTTTCTGTTTGAATAAAAAAAAAAAAAAATCCCACAAGGACTCAGAGGCAAAAAATATACAAATCAATTTTCACTGCAAAGTAAAGGAGCTGTTACAGTGGAGAATTACTGGACTGAGTGTCAATATTATGACATAGTATGAGTGTGCTTCGTGCTTGGTAATTGCAATCATTGTTGCTTTTGTTGTGGTCATCCGTTTACAGTGCTTGGTGTCAGTTTATTTATCTCTTGTAAAAATAAAATACAGGGGCTTCTCTGGTGGCGCAGTGGTTGAGAATCTGCCTGCCAATGCAGAGGACACGGGTTCGAGCCCTGGTCTGGGAAGATCCCACATGCCGCGGAGCGACTAGGCCCGTGAGCCACAATTACTGAGCGTGCGCGTCTGGAGCCTGTGCTCCGCAACAAGAGAGGCCGCGACAGTGAGAGGCCCGCGCACCGCGATGAAGAGTGGCCCCCACTTGCCGCAACTAGAGAAAGCCCTCGCACAGAAACGAAGAGCCAACAAAACCAAGAATAAATAAATAAATAAAAATTTTAAAAAATAATAATAAAATAAAATAAAATACAGTGTGTGTGGGGGGGGGGAATAAATAAATAAATAAATAAAAATTTAAAAAAGACCTCTATTACTGGGGACAGGGAGAAAGATGGACACACAAATGTAAAATCAGAGAGCACCTGCTGACAGGTTGTTGGGCAGAAAAAGCATCAGGAAGGCCAGCGGCTGATGGCAGGGTTGGAGGTGGCGGTCGTGAATCCCTAAGAGTGGACACACGTGGCCTAATCCTCAGCCCAGGCATCCTCCTCTGAGCTGTACCCCCCAGGCCGCGCTTCGGTCCAGAAGAACCGAGGCTGAAGACTGGAGCATCGGCGACTCTGCTGACAGCGCAGGGCCGGGCAAACCCTGGGCGGGACCGTCCCTCCTCCAACTCCCTTCTGCGCCGACATCCTCTGACCCAGGAGGACAAAATGAGGGGCCCAGCAATCTGAGGCAGAAAATGAGAAGAGGCCAGTGATTCGGAAGATGCTGGAACATCCCCCGGGCCACCTCATTTGGTCCTGCCACCGCTCAGTGTCGTTGGTATTACCTGCTGTTCCAGATACTCAGAGGAGGGCAGCTTCTGCTCCAAAGCCGACACGAGTCCCCCGTGACCAGCACGCTGTGTGCAGCTGAAGGCCGTGAGCTGGGGTGCCAGGCGCATGGCTTTGGGAACCAGCAGACGGGCTCCTTCCGGCTGCGGCTTTGCAGTGCTGAGACCTGGGGTTCTGAAGTCCGTGGGAGCTGGGTGCGCATGTCAGCTTCTTCTCCGTTGCTGTATGACATAGGGCAGCTTGTTTAACCTCTCTGTGCCTTTACTTCCTGATTGTTAAAATGTGAAATAGTAAACCTTCCCGGTAAGGTTTTCACAGGATGAAATAAGTGATGTGTGGGAAATTATTTGTATGGTGCCTCCTGACACCTATGAAGTTTTCAAAAAATGAGCGTTGCTGGCAAAAAAGAAATCTACAAGTAGAATTAAAGGGCCCGTGATATTGACATTTATCATGTGACAGGCACTGTGATTAAAGCATTGTATATTCCTTTACCATTTATTCCTCCCAAGGCCCCTGTGAGTGACCGACATCACCACCCTGCTTTGCAGTTTGGGAAATGGGAGTTACAGACATTTAGTGACTTGTTCAAGGTCATGCCGTGAATAAGAGGGATTGCACAACAAAAGACAACTGTGACCAAGTATAGGGGGAGAGAAGAGAAGGAGAGAGGCCTGAGACCAGGGCCTTGGGGGTCCTGAAGTGGGAGAGAGACTTGGGTGAAGAGAGGTCATGGGACTCACGGGCCACCTCACAACACATACTCGACAGAACTCGGACTAGGACGTGAGTGTTTCCTTAGCTGCAAAGCGAGGAGGTTGAACTACGTGATCCCTAAGGTCCCTTTTTGACTTGAAAATTGTATGATGTAAATTAAACCCTGAGATTCTGAGCGTATGTGTGGCAAGCAGAAGCCTCAGGGGGAGGTGGCGAGCTGGAGAGGAAGGAACAAAAGGAGACCCCAGAGGGAGGCGTCTCCCTGCCCCAGAAAAAGCAGGCAGAGAAGGACTCTTATGGAGTTTCTCTGATCGTGGTCAGTTGCTTGAATTGTGCAAATTAAAAATAGGAAATATGTGTCTGTGTCTGTAAATAGATTCCATAAGAGAGAGTGGAGACGACCATCACAAACAGCCTCTGTGGAGCTTGGGGGGCTGGTGATATCCTGTTCCCTGGCGTGTATTCACGTGTAGTTCACAACCATTTGTTCTCCTTCCCTATGTTCCTCGCATCGAAATAGATCCAAGAAGAGAAAAGCAGTTGGAACCCTGCAGGTCTAATCTTACCCAGGATACCATAAAACCACATCACACCAGGGCACGAAGGGAGTCCATGTTCACATTCAGAGTCTAAAACCGTGTAAACTGGTCCTGCTCCTTAAGCCTTAGGACGTGACCTCAAGCGATTTGACCCAGTCCCAGCTCCCTGGCTGCCCTCCTGAATCCTGAGAGCTTGTGTTTTCTAGAAGCCTCTTTGTACTATTAGTTAAATCCAGCACACTTGTGTTGAGCATCTATTGGATACCAGGCTTTGAGAGGCCCTAGGGATGCTGAGATGAACAAATAGCTGTCCTAGATTATGAAGACCCCTTCCCAGCCTAGTGGATAAGAGAGACATAGATGACAACAGAACACTGTGAGAAGTGCTTTAACACTTAACACAAATCCTGTCCATCCCCAAGCTTTGCTTGTTCTAACTCCTAAATGTCTCTCACACCTCTCCCTCTCTGCCCATCTCTCCTGCTACCATGCTTGTCCAAGGTACCACCACCTCCCTCCTGGGCAATATCCAAGCCAGTTCTCCTGTTCCCACTTCTGCCCTATTCCCAGTGTATTCTGTCCTTCCCCCATCACCATCACCATCACCATCATCATCATCATCACCATCACCATCACCATCACAGTCACCATCACCATCACAGTCACCATCACCATCACCGTCACCATCACCATCACCATCATCATCATCATCACCATCACCATCACCATCACAGTCACCATCACCATCACCATCACAGTCACCATCACCATCATCATCACCATCACCATCACCATCACCATCACCATCACCATCACCATCACCATCACCATCATCATCATCATCACCATCATCATCATCATTATCACCATCATCACCATCACCATCATTATCACCATCATCACCACCATCATCATCACCATCACCATCATCACCATCATCATCACCATCATCACCACCATCATCATCACCATCACCATCATCACCATCACCATCATCATCATTATCACCATCATCACCACCATCATCATCACCATCACGATCATCACCATCACCATCACCATCATCATCACCATCACCATCATCACCATCACCATCACCATCACCATCACCATCATCATCACCATCACCATCACCATCACCATCACCATCATCATCACCATCACCATCACCATCACCATCACCATCACCATCATCACCATCATCATCACCATCACCATCATCACCATCACCATCACCATCACCATCACCATCACCATCACCATCATCATCACCATCACCATCACCATCACCATCATCATCACCATCACCATCACCATCATCACCATCACCATCATCATCACCATCACCATCATCATCACCATTACCATCATCACCATCATCATCATCACCATCATCATCATCACCATCACTATCATCACCATCACCATCATCATCATCATCACCATCATCATCATATCACCATCATCACCATCACCATCATCATCACCATCATCACCACCATCATCATCACCATCACCATCACCATCACCATCACCATCACCATCATCATCACCATCACCATCACCATCACCATCACCATCATCATCACCATCACTATCATCACCATCACCATCATTATCACCATCACCATCATCATCATCATCATCATCATCATCATCATCATCATTATCACCATCATCACCATCATCACCATCACCACCATCATCATCATCATTATCACCATCATCACCATCACCATCATCATCATCATCATCACCATCCTCACCATCATCATCATCCTCATCATCACCAACATCATCACCATCACCATCATCTTCATCATTATCACCATCCTCACCATCATCATCATCCTCATCATCACCATCACACATTTTAACGTCCCCCTATTTCTCTTATAAAAAAGATAAAAATCTTAGCGTCTCCACCAAGAGCCTATGAGTTCTGCCCCCCTGCCTATCCAGGCTCAGCTTGTATGGTTTTACTCTTTTCACTTCAGCCACAGTCCCCCAAGCTCACCCTGCTTCCTGTCTCTGCAAAGCCTTTGCATGTGCTGATTCCTCTGCCCAGCTCTGCTCAGAACAAATCCCTCACCCAGACCCACTGGCCAGGACAGACCCCCATCATGGGCTCTGCTGGTCTCTTGCACACCCACAGCTTCATCACACATTGATTCACGTGTCAATGATAATGTGTCAGTGTCACATGTGTCTCCTCTAGACACTAAGCTCCACAGTTGACATGAGACAGGGACTTGTCTGTCCACTCTTCTACCACCAAAGTAATCCTAGGACATGTTATGCACTCAGCTAATGTTTTAGAATGAATAAAGTACATCGTTATGCACAGGGAGCCCTGAGGCACCTCCCCATACTCACCTCTAGGATGGGGAGAGGTGATGGAGGGAGGGTATTATATCTCAATTTCAGTTTTCCAGCATGAGTAGGAGTAGAACAGACAGAGGAGGGGGGAAGAAGAAGGCACATGAGCAGAGGACACAGCATAGGTAAAAGTGTGGAATGATGAGTGAGTACAGGGTGCTTTGCGCGTTGCAGAGAGACTGACATGACTGGGCATGGCTAGTTGTCTTGAAAAGGGAAGGGAAACAGTAGGGAAGCAATGAGAAATGGAGAGTTAAGCAGATGCATGGAACTGTCAATAAATGAGGAACATATTTTCTGAGAACCCTATGTGGTGGGAGGTTGCCTTCTCTCCTTAGTGCAAGAACATCTGGTTCTACCTCTCAGGAGCTGACAGACCTTGTTTGTTTGTTTGTTTGTTTGTTGGTTTAACAACATCTTTATAGGGTTGTAATTCACTCACCAGTTAATTCATCCTTTTAAAGTGTACAATCCAGTCACTTTTATATATGCACAAGGTTGTAGAACAATCACCGCTGTCCAATTCTGGAGCATCTTCATCACCCCAAAAGAAACCCAGGCCCATTAGCCATCACTCCCTATTTGCCCCTCTCCCTAGCCTCTGGCAACTAATGTACTTTCTGTCTCTATGGATTTGCCCATTTTGAACATTTCATATAAATAGAAACCATATAATACGTCGCCTTTTGTGTTTGGTTTCTTCCACTTAATGTTTTCAAGGCTCACCCATGTTAAAGCATCAGTACTTTGTTTCTTTTTATAGGTGAATTGTATTCCATTGTATGGATGCACTAGATTTTGCTTATCCATTTGGCTGTTGATGACTGTTTGGGTTGTGTCCAATCTTTGTCTACTATGAAAAATGCTGTTACGAGCATTTGTGTAAAAGTTGTTGTGTGGACATGTTTTCATTCCTCCTGTGTATATACCTAGGAGCTGAATTGGTGAGTCACATGATACCTCTATCTTTAATCTTCTGAGGATCTGCCAGACTGTCTTTTAAGGTGGCTGCACCATTTTACAATTCCACTAGCAATGCGTGAGGGTTCCAATTTCTCCACATCCTCACCAACTCTTGTTATCATGTCTTTTTGATTATAGCCATTCTAGTGGATGTGACGCGGAAACTCATTGTGTTTTGATTGGCATTTTCTTAATGAATACTAAACATCTTTTCCTGAACATACTGGCTATTTGTGTATCTTCATTGGATAAATGTCTATTCAAATCCCTTTGTCTACATTTTAATTGGGTTATTTGTATTTTTTTGTTGAGTTGCATGTGTTTTCATATATTTTAGATACTAGTTCCTTATCAGATATATCATTTGTATAAATGTTCTCCCATCCTGTGGGGATTTTTTCTTTCTCAATAGGGGCATTTGAAGCACAAACTTTGCTGCAAATTGCACAGAATTGAAAGTTTTTAAAATTTCAATGCTGTACAGTTTATCTATTTCTTTTCTTTTGTTGCTTGTGCTTTTGGTGTCATGTCTAAGAAATCATTGCCTGATCCAAGATCACAAAGATTCACACCTTTGTCTTCTTCTAAGATTTAGGTATGTGATGCATTTTGAGTTAATTTTTGTATGTTATGTGACGTAGGGGTTCAACTTTATTCTTTTTCCTGTGGATATACAGTTACCCCGGCACCATTTGTTGAAAAGACTTCTTTCTTCATTGCATTGTTTTTGCATCCTATTGAAAATTAATTGGCCATAAAAGTATGGATATATTTCTGGACACTTAATTCTATTTAACTGATGTAGATGTCTACCCTTATGTTGATTTTTTTTTTTTTTAATTTATTTATTTTTGGCTGTGTCGGGTCTTCGTTTCTGTGCCAGGGCTTTCTCTAGTTGCGGCGAGCGGGGACCACTCTTCATCGCGGTGCGCGGGCCCCTCACTATCGCGGCCTCTCTTGCTGCAGAGCATAGGCTCTAGACGCGCAGGCTCAGTAATTGTAGCTCACGGGCCCAGTTGTTCTGCGGCATGTGGGATCCTCCCAGACCAGGGCTCGAACCCGCGTCCCCCGCATTGGCAGGCGGATTCTCAACCACTGCACCACCAGGGAAGCCCATGTTGATTTTTTAATAGGGAATATTTACTAGGGTTGTGTTAAGGATTAAAGGAAATAATGTATATAGAGTACTTAATACCAGCCTCAAATAAATAAACACTAGCTATTTTGTTGTTGCTCCTGGTGGTGGTAGCACTTTGTTCCCAGGAGTAGCCCCCTTGAACTTGCACTGTGGCTAGAAGATCATTAACTCACAGAATTTAGACCAGAAGGGACCTGAAAATTCACGATCTAACTTCTTCACTCAAAACTAACCAAATAAACAATCAGACACCATCACCACCACACACACATACACACACACACTCACACAAATACACATACACACACAACACATACACATACAAACACAATACACACACCCCTAAGCCAGAGGGGTTAACTGATTTGCAAAAGATCACACAGCTGTGGAGAAACCAAGATTAGAACCTATGACTCCTGACACTTGGTGTAATGCTTTTTGCACCATAAAATAATACTTAGTATAGAAAATACGGCATGACCAAGCCTAGCCTGCATACTGTAATTCCCAAATTAGTCTTAACTCTAGTTTATGAAATAAGCTTCCTTGTTAAAACACAAAATAAAAGATAATCCTAGAATAAAACAATGAGTCTTTAAAAGTCTTTACTGTATTTTTTTAATAAACAAGCCTTGAGTATTTAAAAATGTGGTAGAAAGCAGTTCATATCTATATTAGTTTTCTCATGGTCTCTTAACATATTGTTATTCTCTGGGGATAATAATGATAATAGTAATAATAATAATAATGTGAAAACAACAATAACTATTTAAATCTCTTTAAAATCATTATCTCTAAACTCATCTCCACATCCCTTTGTGGCAAATATTTTTATGCCCATTCTATGGTAGAGGAAGCTTACGCTTAAAGGGCTTAATCACACAGAAAGTAGTTGGAAAAAAAATGGTATTCAGACTTTGGCCTCTATGACTCCAAATTATAAGATTCTCTTTTTTGTTTGTTTTAACTGTGCCATTCAGTCTTAAATAAAACACTTAAAACGTGACTGTCAAACACTGTGCCTGGACAGAGACAGGGTATAGTTGCAATGGGTGGAATTACTGCCCTTGAAATAAGAGGGCATGGTGCTGAACTTCTGTACCCTGTTCTTTCTAGAAACAGACACAGATGCCCCTAAAAGAAAATAGACAAGGAAGAGCCAGGTAATTTCTTTATATAAACATGTGCGATTTGCCCTACGCATTCACTTAGGTTTGACAGCTCAGATTAAGAGGCAGAAATTAACAATTAGTTATCAAATATTTACTTTTTACTCTGGAATTGTCCCAGCTATCCAAGGCAAATGTCATTTATGAGTGCTGGCTTAAAATTGAAGGAATTGAGATTTAGAAAATGAGCAGTTAGGCACAGATTAAGCCATTTATCAGATTTTAAATGGCATGTATATTAACAATCATATATAAACATGAACAATAACAGCTACCATTTATTAAGTACTTACTTATTTCCAGGCACTGTACTAGCATGCTATACACATTTACACTTAATTCTTATAACAACTTAGAGAGATAAATTCTATCATCTTCATTCTACAAATGAAGAACCAGGGCTCAGAGGGGCTAAGCCAGCATGGCCCAAGGTTACACAAGTCTACTGGGCTCCAAAACCTAAGCTGTGGTGCACGGCCTCTCATACATTGTTTCAACCTTGTCATATCGGCTTTGTGTAGGGTGGTGCTGGTGTGTCCAGAGTTCCGTCCCCAATCACCTTTGCACAAAGAAACATTTCTCCTTTAGAAAAGCTTTTCCTATCTCAGGCTTGCTCTCTCACAAGTATACAATAACGTGTATACACAGTCTTGATAATAGGCACTTATTCATATAATACATTTTTATTAAACACCTATGTGCCAAGCATAGTTCAGTACACTGGGAGTATAGCGGTTTTTAAAGCTTATAGTCCAGTGCCAGAGAGACTTTAAACAAATAATCATACAAGTACATATAAAAGCATAAAAGTATATAAGAATTCTTGAAGACAATTTAAAGGTTGAGAAGAGACTGTAAGAAAAGGATATGAATTTGATGGGTGGGAGAGGACCGGGGTCATCAACAAAGACTTCTCTGAGGAAATAATATTAAAACCGAACCCAGAAGGAAACAAATATGAAAGAATAAGGTGGAGAGTATTTCAGGGAGAGGAAAGGGCAAATGTCAAATGTCTAGGGTGGAGAACACTTGCCAGATTGCAAGACACACACTTTAAAAACCTACACGTAAATGCACTACATTTGGGGGGAAGGATGCTACTTCATGTCAGGCTTGGTGTTATATGATAGGGATACAAGGATAAATAGAGCAGGACTTCCCTGGTGGCACAGTAGGTAAGAATTAGCCTGCCAACGCAGGGGACATGGGTTTGAGCCCTGGTCCGGGAAGATCCCACATGCTGCGGAGCAACTAAAGCCGTGCACCACAACTACTGAGCCTGCGCTCTAGAGCCCGCGAGCCACAATTACTGAGCCTGCATGCCACACTGCCGAAGCCCGCGCACCTAGAGCCCGTGCTCTGCAATGAGAGAAGCCACTGCAAGGAGAAGCCCGAGCACCGCAACGAAGAGTAGCCCCTGCTCACCGCAACTAGAGAAAGCCCGCACACAGCAGCAAAGACCCAACGCAGACAAAAATAAGTAAAGAAAAACTTTTTAAAGAAAAGGGTAAATATAGCAGATCCCGTCCATGGAATAGCTCAATTGTAAAGATAAATGGTATGATGAAGACATAAACAAGAATGCCTTGGGGGTGGAAGAAGGAGCAGTGAAGGCGTCATAAACGAGGTCTTATTCGAGTTGAGTCTTGAAGGGTGAGCGGCTCATAGGGCACACTAGTGGGAGTGTTTCTGCAGCAGAAGGAATATGGTGTGTAAAAGCATGGGCAAGAGAGAACGATGTAGCCCCAGAGAGAGATGTGGGGCTCCTTGTCAGAGGAGGGGCTGGCGCTGAGGCTATGGCCAGGCTGGGAATGGTTTTGTAGATCCTGTGCAGAAGTTTGGGCTTCACAGTCTCAGCCAGGGGCAAAGGTTGGGGGTGTTAGGCAGAAGCAAAATATTTAAGATGTAACTGTGAGGGGCATATGGGGTCTGAGTTATGAAACGGTGGTGGGCAGAGAAATGAGGAGACTTGTAATATTCCAAGGAAGAGATGATGAGCTTCTCAACTAAGCCAATGGCAGCGAGATTGGAGAGGAAGGGCCGTGAGTAAGACACATTGGTATGTTTAAGAGCACTCGGCCATGCTGAGGGTAAAGAGAACGTGTAAATACCTCATGGTAACCCTGAGCCCAAAGATACCTTCCTTCCTCAGGACACTGATTGCAATCTGATAAAATTGTGTTTGTCTGTCTCTCTGTATGTGTATGGAGAGACAATATTTTATCTATGTCTATATCTATATCTGTATCTGTATCTGTATAGGTATAGATGTGTATCATATGTCTATATCTATCTATCTATCTATAGATCAATCTACCTATCCATCTATCCATCTAAAATGACCACACTCTGGGACTTCCCTGGTAGTCCAGTGGTAAAGAATCCGCTTTCCAATGCAGGGGACGCGGTTTCGATCCCTGGTCAGGGGACTAAGATCCCACACGCCGCGGGGCAACTAAGCCCGTGTGCCACAACTACTGAGCCCACACTCTGCAGCCAGTGCACCACAACAAGAAAGAAGCCTGTGCGCCACAACGAAGAGCATGTGTGCCACAACGAAAGATCCCACATGCCACAACGAAGATCCCGCGTGTCGCAACTAAGACCCGACGCAGCCAAAAATGAAATAAATAAAGAAATAAAATAAAATATACTTTTAAAAAAAATAGAATAAAATGACCACAATCTGAAGTCCTTGTAGTTGTGCAGTGATCAATCTGCCCAGCCACGTTAGGACACGTTGTAACCCACCACTGTCAGCGAGAAGATAACCAGATGCATGCATGACCTGCAGGGGAGGGTCCCCAGTGTCTGCAGATGTGCCTGGGAACACACTGTGCTATTGGTAATCCTTTAATTAGACTCTTGTGGGTCCTGCCATTTTCTTTGAGTAATTTCAGCATTTCTGGTAAGATTGTTTTACATGTTTCATGTTTATCTGTATATTCATAAACACTAGAGATAGATGACAGATAGGTATGTAGATAGATAATAGATAGGTAGATAGATGATAGATAGATAGATAGATAGATGGATAGATAGATAGATAGATAGATAGATGATAGATAGACTCATTTGCCACAGATATGTGTCTGAAAATTGAACAAAGCTCTCTTGTCAAAATACATAGAAGCATTTAAATTTATTTCCAAATGCTCCTTTGTTCGAAGGTTATCACAGAAACAAGGGGAGGGTCATGATGCTATTGCCAAACTCAAATCAGATTTAAATGAATTGCAAGTGTTGGACCTCCCTTGGCAACCTCGGCGCGGGAGAAACCAGGACGGCTGGGCCGCTCCACACTCAGCGGCAGGCGCTGCACCGGGGAAGCCGGCTGACCCGTGGCATCGCCATGAGGGAAGATGCAGCGGGAGGACCTTCGAAGCAGAGGAGACAGAAAATGCAAATACAAATGTCGTGTTTAGGGCATTGATGGCAGGTTCAACAAAGAGGCAATGTAATATAACAGAAAGAATTCTGCCCTTTACTGACCACGTGACTTTCGGCAGTTTACTTAACCCTCCCCATGCCTCAGTTTCTTCATTTTTAATAGTGAGAATATTTGTTCTACTTATCTCACAATTTGTGAAGAATCCATGAGATAATGCATGTGTAAGCAAGTTGAAAGTCATCAAGTCATATGTTAATAAGTAATACATATTATTACATATTAATAATGATGTCATAATTGAGAACAGAAAGAACTTTCCTTTCTCCCACGTCACCCTCTGTGTTTCCTGTCTTACTGGCGACCCTCACCTTTGACACTGTCCTTACCTTTCCTCCTTTGGGAAAGTGACAGAGGACAGTGTGGGCCTGCAGAAGATGGAGGGGGTCACTGCCTGAGGCTTGGTGAAATGTTTGCATCAACCTTCACCATCCCCCTCCAGGAAGCTCCCTCCTAATGGGGGAAAAGCACCTAGGGAATGAGGATGTCGCTCAAATATCCATAGAATTTTACAGATATCTCCTAATCCAGGACCTTTTAAACTATCCGATGAAACATAACATACATGGAACTGATAGCTCTGAATTGGGAGCCGTATTGAGCAATCTGTCCCTGGGCATCAAAGCTGCAATGTCCTAAATTATCCTCCACTGACCAGCTATGCCCCCAACCCTCCCACCGCAGCTGTGTCCACCTTACAAACAGAGAGACTCTTGGGTCTAGAGAAAGAGAGCTTCAGATGGCCTAACACATCTGGCTAAAGCAGACATTATTCTGAGAATATTCTGGAAGGTTCACTGAAGCTGTTGCTTTATAAAAAAGTGAGAAAAAGTATTGACATTTCTAAGCCCAGAACAATTTTTTAACAAGCTGGAAAATACTGAAAAACGAGTAGTACAGTTTTCTCAAGAGAAGGCAGTGTAGTTAGAAAGTACACTATTTTTTCCCACTGTGTATTTTGGTAAGATATGTGCAAAGAAATTTCAGGCCAGTTCCTAATACAGAAATAATCCAAAATGTGGCAGATTTATAAGCCAGGTAATTTTTATTTATTTGCTAATGTGGATTCCCTTAAGATCGCAAATGTTCTCCATGTTACTTATGGCTTCTCCTTGAAAAGACTCACCTCTAAGATCTCAGCAGCATAAAACTCCAGGCTGCAGAGCTGTCTGGGTCCAGCGTCAGTCATAATTCTCCTCTGCCACTGACTCCGGGTAGTTTGGAATCCACTAACACTCTGCCTGTGTGGTAATTGACAATTCATAATTAAACTGGCAGTTGGAATAAGTCAGCATAACTATAAGCTCGGAGCCTCCTCTCTCTGTTGGCCATCCTTCCTTTTATTTTGAGAATCTGAAAGAAAATTGAGAAGAAAGCTTTAGGTATCAGAAATTCTCCATTAAAAGCTTTGCCCTCCTTAGTTTTGGGATGTGTTCAGTCTGTTCTTTGGATCTTTCTTTCAAAGAGGAATTAAGCAGGTACCCTTGTCTGCCTTGTGCCAGACACTGAGGAAAGAGAGGTGGGTATCATTCCATCCTTATCCTCCAGTACCTCGCTCTCTAGGTAAAGAGACAGGCATAAAATAATCAGCTGTAAGTACAACACGTTCAGTCCTCTCCCCAGGTGGGGAGGTGGGAGATACTCTTTACAGGATGTGGGGAGAGGTTAGGGAAAACTGCAAAGGGGAGGTGACCTTTGATGTCCCTTGAAAGATGAGCCATGTCTTTTCAGGTAGGAAATGAAGAGAAGAAGAAGAAAAGCAAAGTTTTAGAAGGGCCTGTGCCTCTGCCGTGTTCCCGGGGGAGCCGGGTCCAGAGTGTGCAGTGAGCGGCCTTAGTGAGGACACTGCCGGGAAGAGGCTTGTCGCTGGGTTGGGGTTAGACTGCAGAGGGCTCAGGTCAGGGGAGATAGGCTTGTGCTAAGCCTGGGGGGCACGGTGAGCTAAGGGAGCGAGTAGCGGGGCTAACAGTTTGATGAGATTATTCCCTGAAAAGATCACTCTGGTCACATGGAGGGGGCAGGTTGGAGGATCCCAAATTGGAAAGAGACCAGGTGGGATGGTCCAGGTGGGAGGGTGTTGCAGTTGACCGTGTGGAAATTGGTGAGAAACCCAACCAGGTTGAGGGCGATGAGAAGTAAGATTAAGGAAGGAATCTAGGTATTTTCCGATGCCCAGCTTCAAACTGAATTAAAAACCAGGCCTGGAGGTAGGACAAGGTAGACAGCAAGAGCAGGGGGGTCATGTCAGCCTTTGCGATGCTGACAGGTGTGTGGACGTGGACCCGGCCCGTGAGAGGACAGCAGTCTGTTCTGAAAGGTGGCATCACTGCTGTTGTCATCCTTATCACCACTGTCATCTCAGCAGCTACCAGTGATCGCTTCCTTTATACCAGGCGCCCTGGTCAGCCATTGTTTAATTGAAACCTCATAACATGAGTTTAGCTACTGCTATCATCTGTTTCACAGGTGAGGAAACCAAAGCTTGAAGAGATGAAGACACTTTACCTTGCCCAGATCACTCAGCAGGAGAGGAGCTGAGCTCCCGAGCTCTACTCCTAACTACTCGGACATGGATACCATTAAAAATAAACTGTATAATACGATCTTAGCGTAACAGTAGTAGCCGTGGCTACTATTGCTGGTGGGGTCTAGGGGAGAAAGCAATTAATGCTGAGTGGGAGAGTCAGTGAAAATTTAACCGAGTTTTAAAGGATACATTTTAAGGAAGGAGCAAGAATTTCCAGGAAAAGAAATGTGAAAGAAAATAATTCCAGGATGGCACAACCTGTGTGAGGTCAAAGAATTCAATAGTCTGGAGTGCTCAGGAAATGGTAACTAATCCAGTGCGGTTGAGGCTTTGTGAGTGAGTCATTGGAAACAAAGGCTGAGCTGGGGATTACTTGTGTGGTTCTTGCATAAGCCAGGAGTTCCACTAAGAGGAATGAACACACGGGTCCGATAGGAACTCTTAGAAAACTTTGTATTTTCCCTTTGGTTCTGCTTGTCCATCAACCATCAGTAATGCCTGTCTCTTCACTTACTGTTTCCCCAGAACCCCACACACACACCTGCGTCCCGGTACATCCAGACATTATGTAGAGCTGCTTCCATGAGTGCCCTGTACATGTTGTGTTAATGGTCACATCCTTGGTGAATCAAGCATAAAAATCTAAAATTTATTATTGAGAATAATATTTATTTTAAAGAACATGCTGTATGAATATTTATAGGCTAACACCTCCTTTTGTGCCAAGAATCGTTCTCATATATTTCTTTTCCCCTCTGTCTCCTTCAGTTCCTCCCCAGATCATGAATATCTCCTCAGACGTCACTGTGAATGAGGGGAGTAGTGTGACCCTGCTGTGTCTTGCTATCGGGAGACCTGAGCCAACGGTGACGTGGAGACACCTGTCAGTCAAGGGTAAGGCATTTACTTGGAGGAAGTTTTCAGAGTTGGTATATTGAAGACTTGCTTCTAATGCACAACAGAAGTTCAGGACTCAGAAAGCAATGCTGTATTTGTAACATAGTAATGGAAGAACAAATAGATTACATGCATCAGTCACTGGGTATTTTGTTCCAAAGAAGGGTTTGTAGAGAACATTTACTGAATTATTTTCTCAGTCCTCTTTATGACCTTAGAAGACTTTTGTTTTCCCAACTATGAAGGACAGAGATGCCATAAGAATAACTTCTAACAAAGATACTAATGTCTCAAGGTGGAGATGCATGGGTCAGTGGGTTGTCTGTCCTTACTTGAAGTAGAGGGCTAGAAAGCTAGACTGTGCACTGAAAATGCTGGTGTTATTTTGTGCATCCAGGAGAAAAAGGATCTCCTTCTCAGTGCTTTCAGGACACTTACCCAGAGTGGAAGGAGGATGCTGGAAATGGTCCAGTGCTCCTGGGCGTGCCTGTGCTGGGCGTTCAGTGATTGGTATTAAAACATTGGTTATGATCATCTCCAGCTTAATAGGAAGGGAACCAAAAGGACAGTGGACCTTATCCCTTTGGAAATAAAACTTACTCCAAGTTGAACTTGAGAGATGGGCAAAGAGCCACTTGATGTATTTACCCTGTTAACAGAAACTAATTAATTCTATAAATTATGCAAGAAACAAGTGCTTTCTCAGGCATTAGAAAATATAAACATGAAACCCAGTGAAAAGGAAAATGTGTGTAGTATGCCTGTGTGTGATATATAAAATAATATAAATCTAGAGGAAAACTTAGGAATAAATCTTAGTAATGTTGAGCTAGACAAGGACTTGCTAGTTCACTAAAAGCTCTAAGCATAAGAGAAAAATGATAAATTTGCTTTTGTATTATTTTCCTGTGATTGCCATAACAAAGTACTACAAACCTCATGGCTTAAACAACAGAAATGTGTTTTCTTATTGTTCTGGATGCTAGGTGCCCATGATCACGGTGTAGGCAGGATTGGTTCATTTTGAGACCAGTGAGGGAAGCTCTGTTCCAGGCCTCTCCCCTAGCTTCTGGTGGTTTTCTGGCCATCTCTGGTGTTTCCTGGCTTATAGGTGCATCACCCCAATCCCTGCCTTCATTGCCACATGGCCTTCTTCCTGTGTGCATCTCTCTGTGTCAAATTTTCCCTTGTTATAAGGGTAGCAAACACATTGGATTGGAGCCCACATTTATGACCTCATATTATCTTAATTACCTCTATAAAGACCCTATGTCCAAATAAGGTCACATTCTGAAGCACTGGGGTTAGAACTTCAAGGTATCTTTTGGGGGCGTCGGGTGGAGGATGAAATTCAACTCATAACTGGCTTCATCAATATTGAAAATACCATTAATAGTAAGTGAAAAGACAAGCCACAGATTGGGAGCAAACATTTGCCATCCATATATCTGACAAAGAATTTACATCTGTGCTATATGAAGAATTCTTACAACATAATTCTAACCACCTACCTTGAAATGAACAAAACACTGAAACAGACAATTCACAGAAAAATATATATGAATGGAATATATATGAATGGAATAATGGAAAATATGCTCAACATATCTATCATAGAAATGAAAATTAAACTGTAATCAGATTCCACTACACAACTACTAGAATGGCAAAAATTTAAAAGACTGACAATATCAAGTGTTGATGAGGATGTGGAGCAACTGAAACTCTTATACATTAACTGTGGGACCATAAAATGGTATTGTTACTGAACTTAGTTTCAGGAGCTCGCCACTCAAAAGCTAATAATTCGAGAGGCAAGTGTCAGTAGAAAGGAAAGGTGCTTTAATCATGAAAGCCAGCAATCTAGGGAGATGGTGGACTCATGTCCAAAGACCAACTCTGAAGATTCTGCTCAGCCAGGACAGTTTTTTTTTTTTTTTTAATTGTTATTTATTTATTTATTTATTTATTTATGGTTGTGTTGGGTCTTCATTTCTGTGCGAGGACTTTCTCTAGTTGTGGCAAGTGGGGGCCACTCTTCATCGCGGTGCGCGGGCCTCTCATCATCGCGGCCTCTCTCATTGCGGAGCACAGGCTCCAGACGCGCAGGCTCAGTAATTGTGGCTCACGGGCCTAGTTGCTCTGCGGCATGTGGGATCTTCCCAGACCAGGGCTCGAACCCGTGTCCCCTGCATTGGCAGGCAGATTCTCAACCACTGCGCCACCAGGGAAGCCCCCAGGACAGTTTTTAAAGGGAAAAAGGGGGGAAGAATCTCAGTGAATCATTTAGGCAGGAGGTTGGGTTCTGCATCATTCTGCGTTGCATGCAGACTGGCTGACTCTCTCTTCAGATGTCATCTGCCTTCAAGGTTGCTTGGGGGGGCTACTGGGGTAAAAAGCTAGTCTTACTTCTTTTTATCTAGGAAAAGAACCAACAGGTTAGACTAGGCATGGTGTGCATTCAGGAGAGCATAGGTCAGGAGTTAGTTTAAATTGCCTAGAGATCTCATTCCTATAATTAGGGTCTTTTAAGGTTAGAGGGGAACAGAAATGGACAAACAGGAAAGGGGCAAAAGTCTTGCTTTCAGTATAAGTACTATGGAAAACAGTTTAACACTTTGTTAATAAAGTTAAACATACACTTAGCATATGACCCAGCAATTCCACTTCTAGGAATTTACTGAAGATAAATGAAAACATATGTCCACAGATATACATTGTACACAAATGTTCATAGCAGCTTCATTTATGATAGCCTCAAACTATAAATAAACCAAAACCCTCAACAGGTAAATAGTTAAATTGTGGTAAATTTAAGCAACAGATGGTTTCTCAGAAATTAAAAAGAGCAAACCACTGATACATGTAACAAAATGGATGAATCTCAAAAGCATTCTGCTAAATGAAAGAAGAAAAAAAAAAAACCAGGTACTGTATGATTTCATTTATATGAAATTCTACAACAGGCAAAAACTAATCTAGAGTGACTAAAATCAAGTCAGTGGTTACACAGGGTTGGGGTTTTTGGATAATTGACTACAAAGGGTACAAGGGACTTTTTGGGGTGATGGAAATCTTGAGCACCGTGATAGTTATATTGGTGCTGAATTAGTGAAAACTAATCAACGCTACCCTAAAAATGGGTGCATTTTGTTGTCTTTGAATTAAATCTCAATAAGATTTGAAAACTATACCTACAGAGATATAGGAAATAATGACCTGAAAATGTGCCCCTAATCTGGAACATTAATTATGTGAGAAGCATTCACCAAATGAAAGACTGGATTTGTTACTAGGAGCATTATTCAAACTTTCACTATCTCATGTTCCCTATGTACATTGAGAATACATATTTCAGCCCCTGCCTTGTTACAGGGAAAGATAATGATAATAAATCCACCAGACATCCTTTGTGTAAAGACCTCAGGTATTGAAATCCAAAATGTCAATATTATAAAGTAATATTAACAAGAATATTAAAAGAGGCATAAGGGATGTCACAAAGCTCAACTTTAATATAAACACAGCAGTAGCTTGTGTTCCCAAAGATACAAGCCCCATCCATGGAAATTTTGCTTAAAGTCAGGGGGAATTTTGATTTACATTATACACAAAAATATGTCTAACCATCAGACTAATTTCAGTGCATTTATGTGATCCTAAACACACAGTTTTCTCAGCCTAGGAATCTTTTGGAAGGCGCTTTGACTTTGTGGAACTGTTTTAAAGCAATTCTTTATAATGGTTCCATGGTAAGGGTTCCCTCTTAAAATAAGAAAGATTCAGACATACTCCTAATTTTTTATATAACATAATAGTTGCAATGCAGCCTCAAAAAAAATCCCAAATTGACATTCTCTCTCTCCTCTTTAAGTCTCCCAGCCTGTGTTCAGCTTTCAAGTTCCCGTTTGTGTTTTCATCGCTCTGGCCTTCACTTTGCCTTCTCTGATTTCCCCTTTTGTCTTTCTCCCCCCCGCCCCCCAGTGACGTTTAAACATTTAAACTCAAAGCATCATTTCCAGAGTTTGAAAAGCACTAGAACCTGGAGGATTTGCACGTTTAAAATTTGTACCTGCAGGGTGACCACTAATATTTATTTTTAGAAGGACACACCTTCTCACTTGGAGTTGGGGCGACTTTGGGAAGTTGCTTTCAAAGGTTTAGAAGAGCAGCCAATATAACTTGAACAACAAATAGCATTTTTAAAACAATGGACTGTTTAGTTCAGCAAGCAAGAGTAAGAAACAGAAGTTGTAATGACACTTCCTTTGAAGTTCCAACAAAACTACATCAGAGAACATAGCCCCCTAGACAGCTGTGTTCCGATAATGTTAATGCAATGTTCGAAAACTATTGTTTAAATTTGGGGATCTATATAGCAGGAATGAATAAACAGCTTCCATTTAGAAAAAGAATATTTTAATGAGCAGATTATTAAAGATTAAGAATAGTGGTTATGGTTTAAAATGACAGACTAAGCACATGACAATCTCTATAAATTACAGAAAAAGGTAAAGACAAATGAACTAATAAATCCATGATCACACTAGAAAATAGTAATCATTTGTGGGTCAGAAACAATGAGGAATCTCTCAAATATAAAAAGTACATAGACATAAGGAAGGAAAAAATGCAGCTCTAAAAAACAAAACAGGAATATGATCTATGCCTGAAATGATAGTTGAAAAAGGAAGCATTTTAGGTCATGGTAAAATGTTAAAAACTGATTGGAGCTGAGGGTAGGGAGCCCTGAGGGCATTTGCCAATTTCCATGATGTCAACAGTCCCATCTTTGCCACTTTCCTTGGCGCCCCCTTGAAGTAACTTGTTTTTTTAGGTATTTTTAGGTTTTTATTTCCTCTTAAAAACAAACAACATTGTAAATCAACTCTACTTCAATTTAAAAAAGAAAAGAAAACAAACAAGCATACCCCAAACAAGTCCTTCTTATGAAAGCAGGGTGAAAGTTTTGAACAAAAAATCACCGTGACTCCAGATGTGGATGTAAAGACTCCTAATGTTTCTGTCCAGACTAGATGTGCAGCTGGAGTCCTCTGACCCCCAGTTCCCTTTGCAGTACTGACAGGTGCACCAGGATTCCCAGAGACTAGGCAGGTATCCCCACAGCACATCTGCCTCACTTCTGAGGAAAGCTGGAGGTTTTTACAGGATTGTGATTATTAGCACTGCGAACATCTCAAAGCAAAGTGCTAAGTACACACACATTCGGGGGGGGGGGTTGCATTTGACCAAGTATTTATTCTTTAGCTTTAGATATAAAAAGTTATCTTTAATTTATTTTCAGTAGCAGATGATGGGTTTTTTAAAGTATATATATACATATGGATTTGCTGGAGAATATGGCTCTTGTTTAATGGACTTCACACATAGGATCTGCTCTGAGTGACCTACAGCTTAGAAACTAGGATAATGTTGGAATCCCAGGCCAGGGAAAAGTGGGCAGTCCCCAGACAGGCAGCCAAAGTGGACTGGCAAGGAGCCAGTGTGTTTGGGATACACTGTGACACAGGTGGGTTCCAAGAATGATTTTCTCTTCCCTTCCTGAAGGACAGGAGAAGCAGCTCTGGGTCAGCATTCATTGAATGTAAAAATATGAATAATGTGAAAACCATGTTGGAAGAGGGAGTAGCGGAGGACACAGCCCAGGCTGTTGGGTTGGAAGGAGGGTCTTCTTTCCTTCTTAAGGCGCCGTAATAATCCACTGCAATGCTTGCACACCTGGCCCCATTTCCAATAACATATTTGGAAAGACCAGATGTTTGGGGAGAATAATAAAGTTTTCTTTCCTGTTTCCTCTCCATGGAGATTTTAAGATGACAGCTATTCACCTGTGAGTGAGTCGCTGCTACAATCAACTCATATACAGTAATACCTCAGGGAGCAAGAGAGTGAGTTATTTCACAGAAGTGAATTTTCCAGGTAACCGAAGCTGATTCCTTTATGCATTGACTTGAGTCATCTTTAATGGAAGCAGTTTAAAAATGGACTACGCTTGTCTCTGTTTCCTTGAGGAGAGTGGATGTCATTTGGCCTCATTTTTAAAATGTAATATCAACATCGTACATACCAATTGTTTGTATCTCACTGTTTGAGGTCTGGATAACAAAGAACATGGCCCTAAAATACTGCTTAAATTCTTGTTTCAGTTTTTTAGATAGTTCCTCTATCTTTCTTTTCAGTTTTTTAGATAGTTACTCTATCTTTTCTTCCTTCTCTCAAATCGGAGGATTGTCAATGCTTCCTAAAGACCACGTGTGCCTTTTAGCAGCTTCTATCTACTTCTGATTTGTCGTGAGCAACAATCCATATAACCAAGGTGACGCGTCCTAAGTAAGAACGTAGTGGTGGGGGAGAGCCTTCTCTGCGGAAAGGCCGTGAGCTTTCAAGAATAAGTGATAAGTGGCACATATGCTGGGGGGAGTATGTGCAGCTTTGTTCTAGATGTATGAGGTTGCTAGACCAGTGGATTCCATGTAAGAGAAGAGGGATAATTCCAGCAAAATCATCATCCTTGTTTCTGACCTGGCTGAGCAGGTCTTTCTCTCCTATTCACTGTGCTAGGTATTGAGGTTAGGAGATGTACTAGTCCCAGAATGTTTCTACCACAGCTCTTATTTTTCATGCTAGAAATTCTTGAGAAGAAAGTCTTAAAAGAAATTGCCAAGTCCTTAACATTACAAATAAAAGAAGCGCTAACTTGCCCTCATATGAAGGTGTCAATTCCTCATGGCTGGCAGGGTTAACTTCTAGATGGAACTAGACTTCATGCCCTTATGACCTGGGATTGAAATCTGGCCTGAGCCTTGACAATCTGAGTGACTTTAGAAAAATCATGTCATCTCCAGGATCCCCAATCTCCTGGACTGCAAAATGGGGCTATTTATGCCAACTTCCTCAGATGATCATAAGGACCAAAAGAAAAAATGAATGGAAGGCTTGTAATTGCACTGGACACACATATATGAGTTGCCCAGCAGTTTTCTAAATTGCTGTTGTGCCATGTTTTAATTAAATTCCTTCTCAGAATCCTTGTAGCTTATAGTCAGCCTGAGAACTCGTTATGTTAGTGTCATGCTTATTGCGTGTCAAGCCCTGTTATACACTTTACATGTTTTAACTAATTTAATGCCCCAGCAGCCCTGAAAGGAAAGTGCTAATATTTATAATTGTGCTGTTCTTTTTATGTATTATTATGCCCATCATTATGCTTATTCCTATCTCTGTCTTTGTCTCTTATTCCTCAACGTGTTGGGTCATTCATTAGTGATTCAGTACCTCTCTGGTACATCTAAAAATTCAGAATGACATAGCAGTTTTATTTGTAATAGACAAACTTGGAAACAGTCCAAGGGGTGACTTGTTAGACAAACTATGTCACATCTACACCTTGAAATGCATTTCAGCAATAAAAAGATGTGAACTGTTGGGGCACTTGATATCCTGGGTGGACCTTAGGGCATTATACAAATGCAAAGAGTCAGTCTCAAAGGGTGGGGATACTGTATGATTCCACTTCTATAACATTCCCAAATAGGAAAATTGCAAAGATGCACAACGTATCAGTGATTGCCAGCAGTTGGGGCAGGGGAGGGAAAGGGGCTGCACAAAGCAGTTGCTTTGCAGTGAACGAACGGCTCCATGTCTTGATTATTGTGGTAGTTAGATGAACTGATAATGTGTGATGAAATGTTAGAGTTATACACAAAGACATAAACAATGAGTACCTGCAAACACTGGTGGGATCTAAGCCCTGTCATGTGGTTAATTGCTTCGTGCCCTTGTCAATTACCTGGTTTTGATAATGTGCTTTATAGTTAGATAAGATGCCGCCACTGGGAGAGCTGGGGATGAGTACACGGGACCCCTCTCCACTATTTTTGCGACCTCTTGGTAATCAATAATTATTTCAAAATAAAAAGTTCAAACTAGGAATCATAAATAAAATGAACCTCTAGGTTTCCACTAATAACATGCTTACGTAAAAAGGTACTGTTTATAAAATATTTTCACACGCATCATTTCAAGTGACTTTATAGCAACTCTCTAAATAGATCCAAGAAGAAATATTCCACCTATTTCCCAGGCAAAGAAACAGACTTGAAAAAGTTAACGGCGAATGACTGACGGTAACTAAGGTGGGGGCCCTGTGAAAGGAGCCGCATCCCTGTTTCTCAAGTCTCGAGCTCTGTCTGCTGTGCAAAGGTGGCTCCCATCCCTTGAGGGTGGAACAGGTACAATACAAGGTGATATATTTTATCAAATTCTGCTTGTTATCTGGGGCACCCAAGGGTGCCCATGCGCTTACATTCTCCTAATTCCACACCTACCTTCCTGCGTCTGTACAGTTTCCAGCCACCGCTCAGTATTGTGCTAAGGAAAACACAGCCTCCAAATGGAAAACACTTCCCTGCCATTGTCTGCGGTAGGTCTCTGTTGTTACTCTGCTTCAGTTAAAATAAACCCACTGAGACCTACCAACCTCATTTCTCTTCTAAGCCATCCCAGGTACGAGTTCCGGCCGCTAACAGGAATTGCCTATTAGTTGACCCGCTGCCTCACCCAGTCCTGCCCCTACTTCTTTGTCTCTCTGCGAGGCAGCCAGGATCCTTGTTTCTAATCTGAAGTTGTGTTTAGAGCCTAATTAATCCCCAGAGTGTGAGAAAGGGGTGTCTGAGATGAGAAATCAAGGTTATCCATATCTTGCTCAGTGGAACAGTTATGGGCAAACAAGCTGTTCCTCTCATATTTTTGCAAAGCAAATTTATGTTCACTAACTTTGGTTCTTGTTGTAAATGAGAAGTGTGTGAAGGTCTAGCAATGCGCTTTTCACCATATGGGTGCCCATATGTTTTCCTCTTTTGCTTGCGTACATTTTCGCTTTGGCATGCACATATGCCTGTATTTTTGCAACTTAACAATATTAAAACTAATCCCATTTATGCTCCTTTTGGGTGAGTTGATTGAGTCATAAATTCCTGAGAGTCTCTTCTTTGGGAAGCTGAAGTTCTTTTGTGTGAGCAGGGGGAGGGCAGAGCGAGCTTTCCTGGCAGAGGGACGCAGGCAGCCAGCATCGTTGTGGAGCTGATGTAGCTGATGACCCTGACCCTGGCTCCCAAGTGGCGAATCAAACCCTGGGACACTAGGAATGTGGGCTCATATGCCTTGGTAGTCTCTTCCTCCCTGGGAAGAAGCCCTCACTAAGAAAGAGAAAATAATCCCCCAGGGGTCTCTCTCTGAGGGTCCAGGCGAAATAACTTACCTTAGCGCAAGCAGTCATGATGTCTTGAGCTGTTATTCTTGATGTGCGACTGTACTTAATGCTACTCACATTCCTTACACAGAGTTGATCAACCATGTATATCAGAAATGGGGCAGCTAGAAATTAGGGCTGCCCTGAAGGAAACTTAGCTTCTTCCCTCGGCTTTTTAGATACTAAAAATAAGAATGGATATTAACATGTCCTATACCAAGTGAAAAGCCCAACTAACTCAAGTGTAAAATTGGAATTGGAAATGCTACCTGATGTTTGTTGTAAGGTGGTATTGATATTTCTCTCTTTTGCATTAATTCATTCATTCCTTCGATGCATCAAGAATACATGGTTGCCTCTATAGCAACCATGGTGTGTAAAACAGACATGATTCTTGCCCTTATGGAGCTTATAGTCTGGTCAGGGAGATAGTCATTATTCGGATCACCAAGAATATGTAATTTCTGAGTGTGGTAACCGCTATAAGGATGGGTGGTAGGGCAGTATGAGCTAGACAAGGATAAGTCTTTCCTGAGACAGTGATGCTTTAACGGACATAGAAGATGAACAGGAGGGACTTCTCTGGCGGTCCAGAAGCAGGACTCTGTGCTTCCACTGCTGGGGGCCCAACTTTGATCCCTGGTCAGGAAACTAAGATCCCACAAGCCATGTGGCACAGCAGGAAAAAGAAAAAAAAAAGAGATGAACAGGAGTTAAGTAGGGACAGGGATGGGAATATGGTCACGTGCTGGGGCCAGGTTACGTGGAAACCTTCCAGGTGAGGGGAAACAGCATGTGCAAATGCCCTGAGGTGAGGGGGTGTGTGCTTCTCCAAGAAAAAAAAGAACGCATCTTTTTTTTCTAAGTCAGTTTTTGTTTTATTAGAGGAAAAATCATTTTAAGTTTATTTTCACATGACAGAGAAAGATCAGAAATATTTCAGTTGCATTTTACCCAAATTAATTGCTTATTCAGAGAACTTGCATTTTCCCCTATGACAAAGTAATTCTTTTCTTTTTTTTTTTTCAATTTTTTGAAATTGAAGTATAGTTGATTTACAATAGTGACCAAAGGGGAAAGCCGTGGGAGGGGCGGGGGCTGGGGAAGGATAAATTAGGAGTTTGGGATTAACATGTACATACTACTATATATAAAATAGATAACCAACAAGGACCTACCGTATAGCACAGGAACTATACTCAATATTTTGTAACACCTATAAGGGAAAAGAATCTGAAAAAAAATATATATGTATGTATAACTGAATCACTTTTCTGTACACCTGAAAGAACCGTGTCTTGAATGTGTAGAAAGCAGAAGAGACCATGGGCTGTGGTCGGGGAGTCAGGGGCCAGATCACACAGAGCCCTTTACAGAATTTGGTCTTTATTCTAAAATCATGAGAAAATGCAAAGACAGTTGCGAGTAAGAGGGCTTGGAAATGAGATGTTCTTATGTCTGGATTTAACCAGGAACATTGCATGTCTGATCTACTCATTATCTATGTAAATCTGGCAGATCACTAAACCTCTGTCTCAATTTCACGCTATAAACCAGGAGAGAGTTAGTAATAATATGTACCCTTGTGGAGGAAGGGAGAATGGAATTTGGAAGTATCTATTCCAAATGCTTTTTAGATTATAATGTAAGAAGGGATATTAACATGTATCATAGCAAGTGAAAAGCCCAACTAACTCAAAAGTAAAATCAGAATTGGAAAGGCATCCAGAGCTGCCTGCCTTCTGTTGTAAATCTTTCTCTTTGCTATTGCGATGTCAGATTATGCCACTGAAATCAGTTGGACACTGATAAAATTGAGACCAGCTTTACAAGTACTGTAGATCTAATTGGCCTCAGCAGTGGGTCCACAGTGACTCTCGCTTCTGAACAAAATTGTAGGCTTCAATAGAAAGTAAGCATCCTGGCTCCGTACTCACGTACTGCAGCCACCTCTGGAGATAATGCACTTTAATTTAGACACGGAGCTCCTTCATCGGGACAGATGTTGAAGGAGCATCAGAGAAGTCTGTTTCCTCCCTACCTCCTGGACGAGCCCCCTTGATGGTGGATTGAAAGGACCTCAGGGCCAGCTGTGAGCACCTGCAGTTCTTGGTGTTGCTTTTCCACAGCCGTTTACATCTCTTTCCAAAAACCTCTACATCTCTAAAAGGAACCAAAGTTCCTATAAATCATCTTTTCTTGCTCAAGCTATTTTAAATTGGGTTTCTATCCCTTACAGACAATGTAGTTCTGGTTAAATTCACCATGTGATGGACAAGCTGCAGGTAAATGAGATCAGCAGAGCAAGGTCCCTGCTCTGAGCCCAGAGCGGAGCAGGGGAAGGACTCGGAAACCTGACATTGCTGCATGGTGTGGATGGCGCCACGCCACCTGAGATAGCCTCTTTCTCATAGAAACGAGACAGGGAAGGGGATGCCCGGGGTCCTGGTTAACTTCAAGGCCACTGTCTCCATCATGGATCAGGGAAGACCCTGGAAGTTGACTAAGGAGCTCTGGGTGGGTTGCTGAGGGGGTTCCATGCCTAAATCAGCTAGAATCAGGCCGAGACAGACACACACCAGTACATCAGTGCATCAAGTGCACAGCATTCATCCAGGTGATCACAGGGTCTGTGGAGCAGGCTTGCCAAGGTGGAGGCACTGAGGATACAAGAGTGGCAACACCCAGCCTCTCTGCTTGCCCAGCTCTCTCACTGCTCTGGGACCAAACACCTGGTTTGTCTTAATGTATTCACTCACTGGTTCACTAACTTTTCCTTGAGATGGTGTGCTCCATCCCAGCCAGAGGAGATACCTCTCCCCTCCCTACACATAAGAGAACAGGTACCCGGCTTAAACGTTTGTGATGTTCTCTGGCACCTAGCACAATGCCTTGTGACCAGAAGGTACCTATTGAATTATTGCATGCTTATCTGTCAATCTTGCACCTATCTTACAGAAGCCAGAGGAAAATAAAGCAGAGGGCTGTAGGGGTCTGCCTAGAGTAGCCTCCAGATCTGGGAAGCATTGTCTGGGGGATAAAGGGGGAGTTTGGCATGTGGAGTGAAGCCGTTTGGGGAAGGTGAGCCAAATCCGACCTTTGTACCCTGACACCAAATTAAGTCTCGGAGACAGAGTTTTGGGTGAAGTAGAAAAGAATGGCTTTATTGCTTTGCCAGGCAAAGGGGACCACAGCGGGCTAATGCCCTCAAAACTGTGTGTCCTGACCTGGAGGTGGTAGTGAGGAGTTTTATAGTGATGGTTCATAGAGGGCGTGGTCAGCTCGTGGTCATTCTTCTGACTGGTTGGTGGGGAGGTAAGCAGGAGTCAGCATCATCAACCTGATACTAACTGGTCTGAGGTCTACGTGCTTGTGGGCAGCAGACAGTTAACTTCTCCCACCTGGAGGGAGTTTCAGTATCTGCAGAACAGCTCAAAGACATTGTGATGTGCATCCCCTGAGGGGGCATCAGGACCCTGCCTCAGGCTGCACTATTGTTTCTTGACTGTTCCTCCCTTGTCTCTGCAGCCCCTCCCTTTCCTAATTAGCATCTGTTTGAACCTGAACCTGTCCATTGGAACTCAGGGAAGGTCAAGGAGGCTGAATGAAGCCTATTTCCTGTAATGAAGAAATGGGGGACACAGGAAGGCTTTTGTGCCCCAGAGCCCCACAGGGTCCTGTTCAGTTTCAAAGGCACTCAAGTTTGATCTGCATTAGGCGGTTGGGGGCACTTCCAGTTTCATCCCTAAAGTGCTTTTTTTCCCCTTTTCCCCACCATCTCTCCTAGTCCATCCTTCTCTAAAAACTGTCCACCATGCCAGGGACCAGGTAGTCTTACTGCCGAGGTTTCTTTATATCAGATTTTTACCTAATAGCAAGGCTCCCACCAGCCTGGGTCTCCAGAGGGTGGTGATCTGTGATCTGGAAGGTGTTCCTCAATTCCTGACCCATGCTGTCCTTGTGGAAAACCTATGACTTGTGCTGGAAAACTCGTTAGCTTTATAAAGGGGATGTACGTCAAGAGTTGGGCTGACTGGCCTTCACCATGCTGTTCAATTTGGACAAATTGTGTGACCGACTTTACCATCTTACGTTCTGTGTGATGCTGCAGTTTTGGGCTTCCCTCTTGCTGTGGTCCGAATGTGGGTTGGAAAAGAATTGCCAGACACAAGGCAGAATGTAAAGAAGATAGAATTTATTAGAGGGAAGGGTCGCTGCCAGAACAGTGGGCTGACTTCCTAGTCTGGGGGAGTTGTGCCCGAACATGTGCTATTGATCAGTTTTTATAGCCAGAAAACAAAGGAATGGTCTGAGGTAAAAATTTCGTTTACTGATTGGTTGAGGCACATATACCCTTCCTTCTATAGGGTGGGAGAGGGACAGGCCAGTTGCCTTTCCTTATTTGGGACAGGTCCCGTTGCCTAGGTGGGTGTTGCCGAGGTGGGCTCAGGAATTTCGTAACCATCACAACATGGTGGGGAGGGTGAGTAAGAGTCCGGTAGGGGGTGTAACGCTGAAACTTTTTCAGGCAGGGTCATCCTTTGTCCTTGAAGCACCATTGTCCTTGGAGCACCACATTACCCCCTCTCTTTATTTATAGATTCAATCCAATTCCTTGGCCCTATTGGATACCCTGCTCATATCTACCTAACTGCCTAATTCCCTCTCAGGCATTCAGGAACCCCTTTGTGAGGAGAAGGGGCAATGAACTCTCTCTGGCTGCCTCCTGCTGAGCCGGGGCCTCGTGGGACCCTGGGTTCTTGTTGCCTGGTCTCTGTCAGGGTGTATATAGGGAGGAGTGTGGGCCCCATGGAAAGTGATAGCAGCTTGTTCAAGGGTTGTACAAGTGTTGTCTGGCCGGTATTCTTGTTGCATCGCCATTTGGAGGTTTATTTGTTGTATTCTGGAAGAGACAAACTTAACAAGGAGGTTAAAAATACATGGCCCGAGGATTAGTAAAAGTAGAAAAGCCACTATAGGGCCTAGGAAAGGGGTTAGCCAAGAGAACCAGGACCAGATATTAGTCTTGAAGTCCCACCAGTCAAATCCCCCTGAGACTCCTTCCTTGTAAACTCCATTAGCTCTTTCAATAATGGCTCGAAGATTAGTCTGGACCTTGCCCTATTGGTTGACAAAAAAACAGCAATCCTCCTTTAACATTGCACAGGTCCCTCCTTGATTAGCTGTTAGGAGGTCAAGAGCTCTTCTATTTTGTAAAACCACTCCTGCTAGAGAATTTATTTGTTCTTGTAGCATGTTAATTTGAGCTGCTAGGTTGACAATCTGTTGTGTGAGTTCAAGAGAGAGCTGTCGGGCAGTGAAAATGGAGTTTAAAAGTCCAGCTGAGCCTGTTCCTATACCAATGAGATACTAGGACTGATACTATAGTGAGAGTTGCCTGTCTCTGTTTATGAGGTTGAGAGTATAAGGGAAGCGAGATAGTGTCATTTACAAGAGTAAGGTTAGGAATAATGTATGTAAGAGTACAGGTCCCCGTCCAGTTAGCTGGAAGACATAAATAAGCATTAGACCCACATAAGAAATAGGTGCGATCTGTAGGCTGTAAGCACACATTCATTGTGATGTTGAAGTATGGTTTCCCTAAATGAGTGTGGGAATGTTCTGTTCCCTCATAAGTAGTAGCTAAAGTCATTCTGGCTAAAGGGGAAAGGCAAGCCACTTTTGAGGGATGAGTAGAAAAATTATAGGCCCGGTTACAAGAGGGAATAGTGGGGTACCAGCCTACATCATAGTCTTCAGGTGTCCTAAGTGTCTTACATTCTTCTTGCTTAATATTGAAGGGTTGGAACCAAAAATTGTGGTTTTTGTAGGGACAGCTTGGAGACGGGGTAGGGCAAATGGAAGTTCCAAAATAGCTAGCTTGAGTCCAATCGGTGGTTATATTGGGGGGTTTTGGGAAGTAAATTTTGTAAAAAGGGGAATCATAATAATAAGAATGGGGGTAGTTAGTTCTGTCATCGGTTAGGAGGGGAACCCACGTTCGGGTAGAGGAAAGAGTGAACGTATGATTGCAGTCCTAGGAGATACTGAGGAATCTACCTACTGAGGGTCCTGGATGAGAGGGGGAGGACACACATAGAGGGGCTGGGCTGATCATACCATAGAAACTGAAGGGAATATGGGTCCTCGAAGGTTGTAGTGAGGTTTTTGATGTATGTAGTTGAGAAGTATATGATCTACAGTTGGTTTTACTCTGGGGTTGATGGCCCATCCTGGTCTATTGAAATATGAGGAGGCTAGATAGGATTCAAGTTGGCTCCATTCAGCTGGTGGAATGGGGAGTGCCACGAGGCCATATCGGGGGGAAACCATGGCACAAATCCAGCAGTTCCTGTATAAACCCAGAGATAGCCGATCAAGAAGTTTAAGGGCTTCCTGAACTGTAGGTAAGTATGGATGTGGATTATATGTTTGAGTGAAGATAGAAAAAGAAAGAAGAATCAGAACAGTTCTCGGGAAGTTATATTTAAATATTGATAGAGTTGATCCAGGGTATAATCTTGAAAGTCTCCCTGGAGGGTTTTGTCTGGTGTTAACTGATATACGTATTGTCGTTGCTGGGAAGGGGTTAGGGTGGATAGGTGGGGATTTTGAAGGTTTATATTTTGTAATAAAAAGTAATAAAAGTGGAGTGTTGAGGCGGTATTCGGGGGTGGTCTACCAGAGAGAGATGATGGAGACGACAAAAAAAGTAGACCAGGGAGCTGATTAATAGTATACCTCTAAATTAGGAGGTGTCAGGGTGTGAGAAATTATGATTGTACCACCTTAGAGATGCCTGAGTCAAGCAAGAATGCCAGGAGGTAGTTCCACAGGAGTAGGATAAAATTACGCACAGGAGAGAGAGATCCCATAAAAAGAAAACGCGGTGATAAGACTGAAAATCAGGCTATCGAGACTTGGGGGTTGGAGGGGCATCACCTGATTGTCTTTTGAAGAGGAGGTGGAGACCGTCCAGAGGCTCACAACTGTAGGGGGCGTCCGGTGAACCTTCAACTAGTTGAGGATTTTCGTCTTCTGGAGGAGGGGCAGTCTTCAGTCGCGGCACATGAATCCGAGGAGTGAAGCCTTGTATTTTGGCGGCTTTGGGGGTGGTCAGTAGGACTCGATATGGTCCTGTCCACAGTGCTGCGAATGGCCTCTGATCCTGTGGAAGGGTCTTAACATATACCAAGTCGCCTGGAGTTAAGTGGGGAGAGGTTTCTGTGAAATTGGGGTCAGGCTCAGGACTATTTTGATCCTGGTATTCCCAGATACTTTTAAGGGTCCGTCCTAATGTTGGGAGATATTGTGCCAGATAGTGAGTTTCTGGATCCACCAGAAGGTCCATATTTAAGAATTGTCTTCCATAGAGGATTTCATAAGGACTTAAATGAGTCCTGGCCTTTGGAGTGATCCGGCCTCTTAGGAGAGCAATGGGAAGGAGGGTGACCCATGTCTGGTGTGTCTCTATGGCTAACTTATATATTTCTTGAGAGCTTGATTGGCTCTTTCTACCTTGCCTGATGCCTGAGGTCGCCATGCTGAATGAAGATAATAACTGATTTGGAGGGCCTCGCTGACCCTTGGGTCAGACTTGAAATAAACATGGGGCCGTTATCTGATTGTAATGAGCGTGGCAGCCCAAACCGAGGTATGATATGCTCCACAAGGGTAGTGGTAACCTCGGATGCTCTCTCGATCTTAGTAGGGAAGTCCTCTATCCATCCCGTGAAGGTGTCTGTCATTACTAGGAGATATTTAAAGCCTTTACAAGGGGGCAAGTGGGTAAAATCTATCTGCCAATCTTCTTCTGGTTGGTTCCCCCACCATTGGACCGGGTGAAACAGTGGGGTGGGGGGGTTTTATAGCCCCTTCTGGGTTGGCCTGGCAACAGACTGGGCAGGCCTGGGATGTAGATTGGAGGGTTGAGAGAATTCCTTTCCCTGTGAAAATTGTCCCTACCAGTTTAAAGAGGGATTTAGCTCCTAAGTGAGTAGCCTGATGAAAGTGGTTTAGAATCTTCCATTGGGAGGCTTCTGGTAGAAGGAGCTCGGCATCTGGGCTCTGTAGCCACCCTTCTGGGGTTAGAGTGAATCCACAGGTTTGTCCCTCTTTCAGTTCTGACTGTGAATATTGTGGGGATGAAGAGTCTAAACTTGGGATCAAGGGGGCCTGTAGGACATTTTGGGCGGCTCTTTTGGCCTCTCTATCTGCCATATTATTTCCTTTAGTTATATCTGACTGGTCCTTTTGGTGTGCCCTGCAGTGGATAATGGCTACCTCCTTAGGGGCCTTTATGGCCTCTAACAGGTCCCGAATCTCTGGCCCATGTTTGATAGGAGTGTTATGCGTGGTCAGTAGGCCCCTTTCCTTCCAGATTGCCGCATGGGCATGGACTGCATGAAAAGCGTATGCTGAGTCCGTGTGAATGTTAATTCGTAGTCCTTTTCCCAACTGTAGTGCTCTAGTTAGTGCTATAATCTCTGCTTTCTGGGCAGAAGTAGTTGCCCCATGAAGTGGGCCTGATACCATTACTTCTGTTAAACCGACTATTGCATACATATCCTGACATCCTTTGGCCCTCTCGAATAAAGCTGCGGCCATCTGTAAACCATTCTGCATCAGGGTTAGGCAAGGTGGTGTCTTGTAGGCCTGGCCTGGCACTGCAGGTATGATCAATTACTTCTAGGCAGGAATGTAGTAGAGGGGTGTCGGGGTTTGGGCTGGGCAAGAGAGTGGCAGGGTTTAGAGTAGTACATGGCTTAATTGATACTTCTGATCCCTCCAAGAATAAAGCTTGATATTTTTGGATTCTACTATCCGAAATCCAATGAAATGCTTTGGAGTTAAGGATATCCATGACCTGATGTGGAGTATATACACGGTAAGCAGCTGACCCATTGTTAGTTTGGGAGCTTCCCCTGTTAGTACGGCTGCAGCAGCTAGTGCCCTAAGGCAGGGGGGCCACACTTGAGATGTCGTGTCTAGGGTTTTAGACAGGTAGGCTACTGGGCGCTGAGATGGTCCCAAGGATTGGGTTAATACTCCCAGGGCTACTCCCTTTTTCTCATGAACAAAGAGAGAGAAGGGTTTTGTCAGATCTGGTGGGCCTAGGGCTGGGGCCGTGACTAGGGCCTTTTTTATTTGTTTAAAGGCTGCTTCCATGTCAGGAGTCCATTCAAGAGTGAGATCCTCTGGTCCCTTGAGGGCCTCATAAAGAGGCTTAACTAACGGTCCATAAGTAGGAATCCAAATTCAGCAGGAGCCTGCCATTCCTAAAAAGGTTCTAAGCTGTTGTTTAGTGGCTAGCTGGGCCATATGTAAGATTAGTGTTCTGCGGTCAGGAGCAATATGCCTCTTCCCAGGGTTAACACTAGTCCTAAGAAGGTAACCTGTTGGGAGGTGATCTGTGCCTTAGCTGGGGAGCCCTGGTACCCTTGTTCTGCTAAATGTTTGAGAACAAGAATAGTATTACTATCTGAAGTTAGTCTTTCTGGGCTACAAATTAAGAGATCATCCAAGTACTGAAGTAAGCAGCCTCTATTTTCTAATGTCAGTGATGAGAGATCCTTTGGTAGTGCTTGGCCTAACAAATGGGGGCTGTCCCGAAAACCCTGGGGTAGGACTGTGCAAGCTGCTGGGCATATTTGGTATTAGGGTCTCTCCATTCAAAGGCAAATAGGAATTTAGAGTTAGAATGGGCTGGGATGCAAAAGAAGACATCCTTTAGATCCAGGACAGAGTACCACTGGGTTTGTATTGGAATCTGGCTCGGAAGGTTATATGGGTTAGGAGCTATCAGGTGAATAGGGACCACAGCCTGATTAATGGCCCTTAGGGCTTGAGCTAAACGGTAGGAACCCTCAAGTTTCTTTACTGCTAAGATCGGGGTCTTACATGGGGAGTTACAGGGGGCTAGTAGTCCCGTTTGAAGAAATTTAGAAATTAGAGGCTGTAGTCCCCTCAAGGCTTCTTCCTTAAGTGGGTATTGCGGTTCCCTAGGGAAAGAGTTAGGGTTCTTACGTGGATGACTACTGGGGCGGCGGTGGTGGACCTGCCAGGAGTGGAGGTGTCCCTTATCTCCGGGGGCAATTGGTGGAGGATATGGGGTGGGACCTTATCTAGAGTAGGCTTCGCGGTGGCTATTAGAGCCATATTTACCGGCATAAATGATAAAGTAGCTTTAAGTTTTGTTAAAAGGTCCTGGCCTACCAGGGGTATTGGACAGGCTGGGAGAACTAGGAAAGAATGGGTGAATAGAGTATTTTCAAGGGAACAGGATAAGGGAGGTGTAAAATGGCCACAGCAGGGCTTTCCATCTATCCCCTATCATCTATTGAGGAACGGCGAGTGGGGCCAGAGAAGGAGGTCAGGGCTCAGTACGTAGCCCCTGTGTCAATTAGGAAGGTTATAGTAGCCCCTGCCACATCCAGGGTTACCCGGGGCTCCTCCGGTCTTATGGGGAACATAGACGGCTGTAGACTGAGCCCCGGGCACCTTCAGTCATCCGCATCCAGGAGCCCCAGATCTAGAGCGCCATCCGGTTCTTGCCCCTGCTAGTCAATTACCACCGACAGGGGCAGTTGGCCTTGACCTTGGCCCAGGGGGCCGGGACCTGAAATGGCCCGGGTGTTGAGGGGTTGTGGCGTTGGCCTTCCCGCTTGAGGGCGGCAGGGACAACTCGTCTTCCAGTGGCCCTTTGGGCGACAGTAAGGGCACGGGGGATCGGGTGGTGGGGTGTGGCCGTTCCTGACACTGTGCCCCTGCTGGCCGCACTGGTCGCAGGTCAGCGGTGGTCTCCGAGGCGGGAGAGGGGCTCCCGTGGGTCCCTGTCGTGGGAGGGACTGAGCAATGGCAAGAGCTGTATACTGAGCGAGCCGTTTTAATTTTCCCTCCTCTCTTAGTTCTCGTCTGTTCCTAGAAGCCTCCTCCCTATTGTTAAAGACCTTAAATGCCATGTCAATAGGACAGGAAATGGGGTCTGTGGCCTTTGCTCTAGTTTCTGTAATTTCTGTCTGATGTCAGGGGATGCCTGGCTTATAAAGTGAACTGCAAGTATAGCCTGCCTTTCAGGGGTCTCAGGGTCTAGGTTAGTGTATTTCCTCATAGCCTCTGCTCATTGGGCCTGAAAAAGGGCCGGCTTCTCTGAGGGTTCCTGTGTGACTTCTCTGAGTTTATTATAATTGACAGGTTTGATGATTGGCTTTTTCATGCCTTCTAGTAGACAGGTAATCATGTAATTTCTCCTAGTGAGCCCTCCTGCTGGTCCATTTTCATTTGCCTGGTGTCTCCATCCTGGGTCTGCCCGTGGGACTGCCTCTGCCCCCGCTCGGTTCTCATTAGGGTTTCGGCGTGTGCCTCCCCTGCCCAGGCCTGAGCCAAGGCCCAGATCCTGGCCTTTTCCAGTTCTCATTAGGATTTCAGCATGTGCCTCACCTGCCCAGGCCTGAGCCAAGGCCCAGATCCTGGCCTTTTCCAGTTCTCATTAGGATTTCGGCGTGTGCCTCACCTGCCCAGGCCTGAGCCAAGGCCCAGATCCTGGCCTTTTCCTCGTGATGCAGCAGGTAGTTAGGGCCACAGGACTATCTGGCCAGGTTAAGTTGAAGGCTATAGTTAGAGCCTGGAATTCCCTGATGAACCTGGAGGGGTCCAGGCTAAAGGAGCCCAGTTTCCCTTGAATATGAGAGAGGTCGGACACGGGGAAGGGGACACGAACTCTGATAGTACCTAGGTCTCCGTTAGCGACGTCTTGTAGGGGAAGCATATTGGGACTCGATTCAGAGCGTTGGGCTGCTCATGATGGAGTGTGGGGAAGGGAGGGAAGGTCTGCTTCCGGGTACGGAGGTGGGCGTTGGGGAGAAGGTTGAGGAGGAGGCTGGTGAGATCGGGGACAAGGAGGCTCATCCAGGATACCTGGGGGAGGGGGAGATGGGGAGGGACGAGGTAGCGAAGCTGAAGGAGGAGCGGGGGGGGGCAGTACAGCGGCAATGGAGAGACACACGCGACAGGAGTCCCTCAGGCTCAGACTCTGACTGAGGGCCATGAAGGCCTGCACGTACGGAACCTCGGAATCCTTTCCTAGTTTCCGACGATAGAGATCAAGTTGGAGGATAGTGTTGTAATTTAGCGTCCCATTAAGAGGCCATTGTTCTTGGTCCCCCAGTTTGTATTGGGACCAAGCCATATTACAAAAGAAAATGAGCCTCTTCTTTTTGAGATTGTCTGGGTCGAATTCCTTCCAATTCCTGAGAATACAACCAAGAGGTGAGTCTGAGGGAATAGACGTACCTGAACCCATTCTTAGCCTCAGTGCCGTAGAATGGGGGTACTGAGGATCACTGACGGGCAGGAAAGGCGCCCCTCTTTGCCTCAGTGGCGTCTCCGTCCGACTAAGGCCCCAGTGACCAGAGGGGGGACTCCCCGGAAGCCAGCTGGAAATTGACCCAGTGTTAGAAGACTCTCAGGGATGGGAAGCAACTCCCGGGCCGACCTAGAGGCGGCGAGGTCCTTTGCAGTCAGTCTGAGCCAAGGAGAAAGAAGCAGAAGCGACAGGAACGAGGACTGAGGATTCCGCCTTCTAACCCTGCCGAGGAGGCGGTGGCCAAGGGACTGTGGGCTTCGTGTTTTGCTTCATCCGCGATGTGCCTCGCATTGCTTGGAAGCTGTCTTGATGGGGGCAGATGCTCTAATAGCCTGGTCCATTCCGTGACTCCCTTATCCTTTCATGGGAGTCTTCCAGCGGCAGGTGCCGTAATGGCTTTTAAATGCCAGACCCGTGCCCGCACGGTACCAATCGGCCCAGTCCTCAGTCGGAAGACAGAGGGATCCTCACCCATTCTGGGCGGCCGTTACTGGGGCAAAGTGAGCCGTGGATCCTTCGGAACACACCAGGGTGTGGCCCTGGCCAGAGTTCCTCTGTTGCTTCCACAGCAACTTGCCTGTTCACAGAGAGTCCCAAGGAATGAGGAGAGGAGGTGGGGAAAGAGGTCCCCCTGGAGATCCCCATACGGGCCACCAAATGTTGTGGTCCAAGCGTGGGTTGGAAAAGAATTTCCAGACACAAGGCAGAATGTAAAGAAGATAGAATTTATTAGAGGGAAGGGTCACTGCCAGAACAGCGGGCTGACTTCCTAGTAGTCTGGGAGAGTCGAGCCCAGACATGTGCTATTGATCAGTTTCTATAGCCAGAAAACAAAGGAATGGTCCGAGGTGAAAATTTCATTTACTGATTGGTCGAGGCACATATACCTTCCTTCTATAGGGTGGGAGTGGAAGAGGCCAGATGCCTTTCCTTATTTGGGACAGGTCCCATTGCCCAGGTGGGCATTGCCCAGGTGGGCTCAGGAATTTCATAACCATCGCAACATGGCGGGGAGGGCGAGTAAGAGTCCGGTAGGGGGTATAACGCTGAAACTTTTTCAGGCAGGGTCATCCTTTGTCCTTGGAAAGGACACCATTGTCCTTGGATCACCACACCTCTCTGCATGCATCTCCATCCTGTCTTGTTCCTCAGAGCCCCTGCCATCCTAGGCTTCCACTGTGCCAGGTCTTAGCTCCTCAGGAATGAGGTCAAGGTGTGACTCCAGAAAAGGTGGCAGAGGGGGGAAATTCTTTTCTCCTTAAAGGTAGTGACCATGCTTAATTGGCTGCCTCTCTTCATATGAGATGCAGAGGAGGGAGGGCAAGAAGGAGACAGGAAGTCACTTGGAGGATTTAATTGGAGTGGGGCACTCCAGTCTTCCCGAATGGTCCAGCCTCTGAGAGGGAACCCCCGCTGGATGTGAGTGGGATCAAGGGGAACTGAAATCATTAAGCGAATAGAGTTGTCACTTTGAATCTGGTCTTCCCAGCTGGAGGCTGTGATTGACTCACACACAGAGGAGCTGGAGGTGGGAGGAGGTGAGGGAATCTGATCTCCCCTGGACCAGCTAAAGCATAGCCCAAGGGCTCCCCAACCCATCCCTGCAAAACCTCATTAGTGAGAGGAGTCGGCCACAGAAGCCCTTCCTGCCTTTTCTTTTTGTTTTTCCCTTTTTTCCTTCTCTCTTTTTTTTTTTCTCGTATTATCAACAGTTTCCCCACTCCAGAATCACTTATTGGTGAGTCACCCCTCGGGGGTGCTGGAAATAGTTTCTTTTAATGATACTCTGGATGATTTTGCTTCCTAAGAGTAATGTTTAGTAAAGTAATCAGAACTGCCTGTCCTCTCCTTCCAGAAGCCTCTCCCCCTCCCCTCCCTCTGCTCAGTGCACCTCCTCTCTCCACACCATTGCCATCTGGAAATGCTTTCTTCTCTTCTCGGGACTCCCTTGGGCCTCCTCCTGCCCCAGGGAGCCCCTGCTAATGTGTCCCTGCACCATTGGAACCGGATGCAGTAATTACATCTGCAGTGAAAGGCTTCGTCTCCCTTGTGGGCCGTGAGGGTGCTGCCAGCACAGCTAACGGAGGAAGGAGACTTATTTTCAGAGCGTCATTGGCTGCAGGGGTCCCGGAACATCACTTGGCAGGATATCTGGAGCTTCCTCCTCCCGGGCCAGGCTGCACCCCAATTCACTCCTTCTCCCCCTCTCAGCACCCCTCTCCTAGTCTTCTTCCTCCTGCCTCAGCTTCAGGCTGCCCACAACCCTCTGGATACCTTTCCAGGAGCACTTCCTGTCCCCGAGGGCAGGAAAGCAGCTGGAGCAAAGGCAGTTAGCTGGAACACTTTGAGTTGTAGTTTAAGAATCGCCTGATATTTCCAGCACCTCTGATGGCAGCTAAGGTGAGATGGACCTGGAAGCCTCAGAAGCCACCTCCAGCTGGAATTGCACTCCTGAGAACTCAGGCACCCCAGTTCCCAGCAGGAATTCATAAAAAGACCAGGAGACAGCCTCCGTGCTGAAGCATCTGGCTGGACCGCCTGCCTATCCCTGTCTCGTGGCATTGCTGCCCCAAATCACCCAACCTGTGCGCTCACAACTCACCTGCCTTCACTCTTTTTCTTTTTTAAAGATCAAATTACCTTTTATTTTTTCCTTAGAGAATATTACAAAAGCATTGTCATAGAAACACATGATCAAATAAAGCCAAAAGAAGAAATATCTAAGGAGAAAATTATTGCAGAAATAGGTCAGAAAATTAATTATTTTTGTATTTATTTGTTTGTTTTTCCTTTTCCCATATCTTTATTTATTTACTTATTTATTTGTTTAATTTTTTGCCTTTGCTCTTAAGATCTATTGATCCTTCAAGCTTTGTCTCTCTGGACGTCTCTCATGACTACGTCTGTCCTTTGGTACCTGCCAAGACTTCCCTTCTTTCTGGACTCTCTGGACTTCTCCTTGTTGGCGTGCTTTGACTACACATTGGATCCTATAAAACACTGCAATGACATCGTCATCGTTGTCACAACTCCAGCTCCAACTCCCTGTTATAACCAAAATCATCCCTTAAATGCAGCCAGTTGCCATTTTGACTTATTCTCATATGTTCACAAAGGTCTTCTGTCAAAATGCAGACAGAAAAATATATAAAATAAATTAAAACAGGGACAAGCCTATGCATTTTACAGAGGGAGCCTAGACTGGTTAAATTGATGGCAGCTGGAAACAAAATTCTTTCAATTATTTATTTATTTATGCGCTTGTTCAATTATTCAAGAAAGAATTAGTGAGCGCCTATTACGTGTCAGGTACTGTGCGTGATGCTGGGGTTAGAAGATAAATAGCAGGATACTTTTCCTCAAGGAGCTCACATTTAGTGAGAGACACAGGCATAGTGATATCTAATTATAGCACAGTGTGATACATGCATAGTCACAGGAGAGATCATTTCACTCCAACTGGGAAATATGGGAGAATCAGGGCTGGCTTCCTGGAAGAGGTGACTACTAATATGACTCAAAAATCAGTTTGGGTTTAGTCAAAGGAAAGGGAAGAATATGAGTGAGGTAGAGGAGAAGAGGAATATCCTGGGCATTAGAGACAGCAAGATAAAAGATGTAGAAATAAGAAACAACATGGTGTACTTGGAAATATATAAGCAGTTTAGTGTTGCTGGGGCATAGCATGTGAAATTGTTGTAACACAAAATCGTAGGACCACTTGTAGCTGGTCCAACTATAACGTTGCATTACAAGGAATCAGGTTTGGTCACAAGGAGAAAACGTATTTTAACGTAAGCTAACTCTTTACCAAAATCTTTCAAAGTGGCCCCAATGTATGTTACATAACAGATAGTAAAATAGTTGAATGACGCTTTTTACCAGTCTTTTCTCTGTATTTAACTCCATTAAAACTCTAGGTGATCAGATCTCTACTTTCTCACCTAAACTATCTACCTGGTCTCTCCGTTCAGTGGTAACTTTCTTAGCTTTCTAAGGTAAATTGACTTAGCTTGTTAACTCTTCATTCTGCAGCTCTACTCAGTATCCTGATCAACACAAAGCCTCAGAACCAAGAAAACATCTCTACTTCATTATACATATATATGTATTTCTGTCCCCATGAAACTGATATGAGATGAGGTTTACATAGGTAGGATATGGGAAGCAGATCATAAGCTGTTAAATAGTGAATAGAAAGAAGGTAAGAACATGGTCTTTTTAAAAAAATCAACTTTTATGTCTTCATAACTTACATAAAATAAAATGCACCTATTTTCAGTGTAGACTGGTGAGGGCTTTTTCTCCCAGTTTTACTGAGACATGATTAACATAAAACACTGATTAATTTTAAGGTGGACAGCACAAAGACATATATATATTGCAAAACGATCACCACAATAAGTTTAGTTAACACCATCTCCTCATAGAGTTACAGATTTGTTTTCCTCACAAAGAAAACTTACAGGATCTACTCTCTTAGCAACTTTCAAACATACCATACAGTAGTGTCAGCTATAGTCACCAGGTTGTACATTAGATCCCCAGGACCTATTTATCTTATAACTGGAAGTCTGTACCTTTTTACATTCAATTTCCCCCACCCTTCTCCACCTCTGATAACCACAAATCTGATAGCTTTCTATGAGGTGTTTTTTTGTTGTTGTTGTTAGATTCTGCTTATGAGTGAGATCATATAGTATTTCTCTTTCTCTTTCTGACCTATCTCATTTAGCATAATACCCTCTATGTCCATCCGTAACTGGTGAGTTTTGACAAATGCATGCATCTCTATAACCACGACCCTAATTAAGGTACAGCGTATTCCCATCAATTCAACAAGTCCCCTTATTTTCATACCCAGATCTTATCCCCACCCCAACCTGAGACAAACAGTGATCTTTTTTCTGCTGCTATTCAGTAGACTTTTTTCTAGAGCTTCATATGCACACATACACACAACATATTTATACTCTAGAACGATACAGAAAATTTATGTAATCTGAGAATACGTACTCTTTTGTTTCTGGCTTCTTTCACTCAACTTTTAAGTCTCATTCGTGTTACTGTGTGTACTTCTTTCCTTTTTATTGCTGAGCAGTATTCCATTACATGAATATACCAATATTTGCCTACTCATTTGCCAGTTAATGCACAATGGTTGTTTCTACTTTTTGACTATTATGAATAAAACTGCTATGAACATTTCTGTGGCTGGTCTTGTCATGGACATATATTTCTCTTGGGTAAATACTTAGGGATAGAATTGGTGAGCCATATAGTAAGTTTATACTTAAATTTACAAGAAACTGCCGAACTTTTCCAAAGTGATTGATCATTTTCTATTCTATCAGCATTGTATACGCATTGTGGTCACTACACATGCTTGCTAACATATGGTTTCTGCTTTTCAAATGTTATCCCTTCTAATAGGTATGTAGGGCAAAACACATTTTGATTTTAAATTGCATTTCTCTGATGATTAAAGACGTGCTTATTGGCCATTTGTGTATCTTTTGTGAAGTGTTGTTTGAAATCCTTGACTATTCTTAATTGGTTTGTTTACCTTCTAATTATTGTGTTGTAATAATTATTAATATATTCTACATACCAGTCCTAAATCATATATATGGGTTGAGAATACTTTCTCTCAGCCTGTGTCTTGCCTTCTCATTTATTTTAATGGTGCTTCTCAAAGAGCCAAAGTTTTTAATTTTGATGAAGTCCACTTTATTAATATTTTATTGTATAAGTCTGGCTTTTTATATCTTATCTAAAAAATAGGATGTAACCCAAGGTTACAAAGGTTGCCTCCTACGTTTTCTTCTAGAAGTTTTAAAATTTGAGGGTTTTTGTTTAGGTACATAATCCACATGAGTTAATTTATGTGCATGGTGGGAGATCAGTCTCAAAAAATGAGATTCATTTTTTTCTATATGGTTATCTAGTTAATCTAACACCATCTGTTGGAAGCACTATTCTTTTTTTTTTTTTTAGAAATTCACGTTCTTTTATTTATTTATTTATTTATTTATGGCTGTGTTGAGTCTTCGTTTCTGTGCGAGGGCTTTCTCTAGTTGCGGCAAGTGGGGACCACTCTTCATCGTGGTGCGCGGGCCTCTCACCATCGCGGCCTCTCTTGTTGCGGAGCACAGGCTCCAGACGCGCAGGCTCAGTAATTGTGGCTCACGGGCCCAGTTGCTCCGCGGCATGTGGGATCTTCCCAGACCAGGGCTCGAACCCGTGTCCCCTGCATTGGCAGGTGGATTCTTAACCACTGTGCCACCAGGGAAGCCCGGAAGCACTATTCTTTTCCAAATGAATTACCTTGGTTTCTTTGTCAAAAATCAGTTGACTGTTATTGAGTTTCTTTTTGGACTTTTTTTTTTTCTATTAATCTATATGTCTATCTTTATGCCAATACCATATTGTTTTTATCACTGTAGATTTATAGTAAGACTTAAAATAAGATAGCATAAGTCACCAACTTTGTTCTTTTTTAAAGTAACAGTCTAGGCCCTTTGTATTTTTATATTACTTTAGAATCAGTTTGATAATATCTACCCCCCAAATGCTGGGACTTTGATTGGAAATACAGTACATCAAAATTATACATCAGTTTGAGAATAATTAACATCTTAACAGTATTGATTTTCCAATCTATAAAATGTATTCTTCCATTTATTTAGGTCTTGTTTAATTTTTGTCATCAATGCTTTATAGCTTTCAGTGTATAGTTCCAAAATATTTCATGTTTTTGAATGCTACTATAAAGGGTATTTTAAAAATTTCAGTTGCTCATTGAAAATATATAGAAATCTGACTGACTTTTATATATTGACCTTACATCCCATGACATTGCCAAATTTATTCATTGGTTCTAGTAAATATTTTTAGATTATTTAAGATTTTTTGTATAAATTGCTTTGTCTTATGTGAATGACAGTTGTGGTTCTTCTTTACCAATCAATATGCCTCACTTCTTTTTCTTGCCTTATTGCCCTGGCTTGGTCCTTCACCAATATAATGTTAAGTATAGATGATGTTGGCTGACTTCTTGGCTAGAAGAAAACCAGAAAAGGATTTTATATTTCTCCATTGAGTATAATGTTATCTCTAGGTTTTTCATGGATAGCCTTCATCAGATTGAAGAGGTTCTCTTCTATAGCTGCTGAGAGGATTTTTGCTTTTGTCTGTTTCATTGTGTGTGAATTGATGTTGCATTTTGTCAGTTGTTTTGTTTGGCATCTATTGAGATGATCACATGATCATTATACTGAATTATTTTTAATATTAAACCAACCTTGCACTCCTGGGAATAACTTCATTTGTTCATAATGTATTATCCTTTTTTGTATTACTAGGTTGAATTTGCCAATATTTTGTTAAAAATTTTGCGTCTGTGTTCATAAGTGCTCTTGGTCTGTAATATTATTGTCTAGTTTTGGTATCAGGGTAATTCTGGCCTTATAAAATTTGTTGGGAAATGTTTTTCCCTAATTTATTTTTTTTATTTTTTATTTTTTTCCTAATTTATTTTTAGAAAGAGTTTGAGTATGGTTGTCATTATTGGCATTTCAAAGCGATATTTAATAATAGTAATGAGCAATGGGATCAATGTTCTTTTCATCTTGGCAATAGAAGTATTTCAAGTGCTTTTCTGTTAGGCATGATGCTTGCATCAAAGAGCCCTCTATCACATTAAAGAATACTCTCTTTCTATTTCAATAAAAATGCTTAGTTCCCACAAGAATAGGCTTTATCAAATTAGCTTTTCTGACAAGTTATGGAAATAATTATACGTATTGTCCTTTGATCAACATGTATATAAACAATGATATTACATTTTGTTATATTGAAACACTCCATTTGTTAATATTTTATTGCTTTTGCATTACTAGTCAGAGTAGGAATGTCTGTAGTTTATCACATATTTAAGAAACTTATCTATAATATTGTTTACAGTACCATAGCTAAATGAATTGGTAGACTTTCCATCTTTTTTGTACTCTGGATCATTTATATGGAATAAACAACTTTTATTCCTATAAACTCATTCAGGTCCAGGCCTAGTTTGTGAGTAGTTTTTCAGCAATCTTTGCTAACATATTGCTGATTCAGAATTTCTACCTCTTGAATTAATTTTGGAAATTTATTTGATCAATTTTGATAAATGTTTCATGGCTGTCAAGTTTATAAATATATATGTTAATGTATAAGTACACATAATAGGTATCATATAAATATATATATAACACAAATATAATTGGATATATATATATACAAGCACACACACCTAGTTATATATAATTATATAGTATAAAAACACTCCATTAATACCATATACTATACATTTATATCCACACACAGAGATAATTCTATTATTGAGGTTGTATATAGCCATGTTGAATTGTTGGCTTCCTCAAACTTTATAAAACCAAAAGTGGATAATAGCAGATTTTCATATCATGTTTTCATGCATTTCTAATATTTTTGGCTTTATATATTTCATGCATGAAGTTTAAAAATAATAAAAGCTTCACTATGAATTGTTCCCTTTATCTATATATAAATGACCCTTTTTTTAGAATTTAATTTTTTAATCTTGCATTTAACATTATCTGACATTAATATTGTATTTCTTGCTTTGCTTTTGTTAATATTAAAAGTACTTTGCTCATCTTTAAAAAAAATACTTGTATTATTCTGATTAGGTATATCTTTTGTAAACAGAGCAGAAATATATTCTGTTTTCTTCTTTTTTAAAACCCACTCTGAGCCTCTCTTTCTTCTTTATAGGGAGTTTAACCCACTTGCAGGTGTTTTTAAAGCTGATGTGTTTGTTCCTTGTCATCTTTTTGTTTTCTGCTTTTGTTGTGTCTAGTAGTCTCCATGTTTTATACCTTGTACTATTTGGAATAGATTTTTTTCCCTTTTATCATCTATAGTTTTTTTGAAATGAATCTATCATGTTTCTATTCATCCTGGTACTTACATGTAAGTTTCTCCGAAGCATTTTTAACCTATGTGAATCTAATTATTCAGGCTGAGTGAAATGCTTTGTCCTGTACTCCTGTTTGAAACAGGAATTGCAGGGGCCTCCCCTCTAACCTCATCCCGCCTCAACACCCTCAGGCTTTATCAAAATCACATTTTGAACTTGTAACCCAAGACTTTGTATATTGAGACGTTTGTACATCCATTCAGCTTAATTGTCCGATTTACAGCAACTCCTTAGCCTTGTCTCTCTAAATCCGTTTCTCACTAGGCCTTTCATGAATCCCTCATAGGTGCCATTTGTCAGTCTGTCCCTTTGTTTCTTCTCAAAGTTGTTTAGAATACATTTTAACAAGCATACCAAAAAGATGTGTGAGTGCCGGTCTTTTCCGATTCTTGAGATACTTCTTCTTTCATGTGATAAATATTTATCGAAAACCTGTTTTGCAACAACAGCTGTGGTAGGTGCTGGAAATACAATAATAAACGTGGACACCATCCTTCAAGGAGTGAATATCTAGGAAGATCTTTTTGTTGCCAGTACATGTGATTTGGCATCTTTCCTGAGTATGAACTCCAAAGGTCACAATCTTTATCCTCAAAACTCCTGTAGTTTCTGTCCCTTTGTATTTGGCATTTAGTGAGGAAGGAGAGCGCTCTGAAGCCTTTTCTGATTCTCGTAATTTTATGACTAATTCATTTGCTGCTTAAAGGTATGAAGAAATCCCTTTCTTTATCTTCGGGTTTAAACCTCTTCCCTGGAGATGTGGACTGTGTCTTGTGATCGATTTCTCCTCTTTGTGGGGCTCCCTTTCTCAGGCACACGCAGCCTTGCTTCAGCACAAGGAAGTGAGTATTCACTAAAAACCCTGTTGCTGGTTCTGGGTAGCTTGTTCTGAGGAACCCTAATTATACCCAAGTAGACTCTCCAGTGCCTTCCTTCATATCAGTCATCTTTTTATTTTCTCTCTCTCTCATTAAATTCTTCTATTTGTCTTTTTCTATGTGTCCTGGGAGAACTTCTCAGCTTTGGACTTTATGTCATAGGTTTGGTGTTTTGAAGCTTCACATTCGTGTGTTCTAAATCCAGAGTCGATTTTAAATTTCATTGTTGTTATAAGACCCCTTGCTTGTTCTCCTTATCTACCTGCTTGGACTCTTGGATTCATCTTGTGAACTTTTCTTCTCAGACCTCCTGGCATTATTTTTCAGCTTTGCCACCTTAAGTTATTTCATGAGGCCATCTTTTGAGGTTGCCAGATAGTTTTCTAAAATTTTTATTAGTGTCCTGGGTGTCAATTTTTTTTATTATAATAAAATATACATAGCATAAAACTTAACAATTCTAGTCATTTTAAGTGTATACTTCAGTAGCATTAAGTGCATTCACAATATTGTGCAATGGAAGTGATTTTTTTAAGTACACTCTTCCTGGAATTCTTGTGTCTTTCTTTTCCTTTTTTCTGCAGTATTCTTTCAATACATATTCTCAAAAATGGTACAGTCTTATGGTAAGTGGATACCTCCTTGCCCTGACTCTCTTTCTTTGTGTAATGTTTGGATGCCCTATTAGTTCTATTCCTGAAATATATACTGAGGTGTCGAGCTCTTGGTTCATTTCCTAGCATCTAACTGGCTTCTTCCTGTTATGCTTCTGCTTTATTGAAATGGTGCTCTTTTCCATTGTCCTCTGGAATTTCTGATGCACAGTCATGATGGAAGAAATTGAATAAATGAAGGTTCAGGAATATTTATTTGCTGATCTGCTCTGAAGCTGCATTGGTATTGCAAGTCATTGTGCTTCCTTAGATAATCTATTATGATAGCTAGCCTCCTAGAGGCCCTGATGTTCTCCTCCTTCTACTATTCATGTCCTTATGTAGATCTTCACCACACTGCATCAGCATTGGTCTGTGTGACCTCAGCATACAGCCGAGTGGTGGCATGTGGCTCCCAAGGCTAAGTCATAAAGACATCCTTGCCCTGTTCCTTGCCCTCTTTCTTGGACAGCTCACTCTTATGGATCCCAGCTGCCATGAATGAGGTCATGGAGGGTCCTGCCTCAACAAGCACTGACTTGCCAGGCACGTGACTCAGCCACCTTGGGAGTGGGTCCTCCTGCCCCAGGTAGCCTGCAGCTGACTCAGCCCCAAGTGATGCCCTGACCTCGCCTTTGTGAAAAACACTGAGTTGGAGTCACCTAGTTAAGCGGTTCCTAAATTCCTGACTTACAAAAATGGTGTGAGATTATAAATATTTATTGTTTTAAGCTACTGAGTTTTAAGGTAACTTGTTACTGAGCAGTAGATAACTAACTAATGCATCCTTTCATTTAAGTTAGCTGTTATATTACTAATGGATACTCAGTCCTCCCTTGGTTGAAGCCTTTTTATCTGAGTGAGGAGATAGATAGTAATGGGGATATACACTTCCTTCTTGCCTCCTTTGCAATCTTTGTTTCATTAAGAAAAGTTTTGTCATGATTGGAAAATGTCTGTATTTATTCAATCCAATTCAATTTCCCTTATAAGCAGTATCATTTCTAGTTAATTTTAGGAAATAGATTGTTCCTCAATCTTAGTTTTCCTAAAAAATATAAGTATCATTATTTTTTTCTAAATTTTTATAACTAATTTTAGTAAGAAGTTAAGGAAGATGCATTTGGGTCTTCTACTCTTGTACAATTTTTTTCTAAATTAAAAAAAAAAACTTTGATACAGTTTTGAACCAGATATCTCTCCTTGCACTTAGCAAGGGTATATAAATGATACCTTTATATCTTTAACATGCTTGGATACTTTAAAAAAATATCCAACATATCTGTATATCCTTCAATTTTTCAAATAAGGTAAAATATGTACAATCCTTTGGTTATTGAAATAGAAAATCATATCAGTTTTAAGTAAAGATGGTTTTTGTCTTATTCTTTATGTAGTTCTTTTATTTATTTTCCTATCTCATTGCATTGGCTAGAATTTCAAGAACATGTTGAATGTTGACAATTATAACTGGCATCCTGTGTCTTATTTCTGCTTTTATACAGTTGCCTCTAGGTTTTTCCATTAAGTGTGATGCTCACTTGTATTTTCAGAGAGCTCTCACTTATTGAGAGATCATAAATAAATGTTCAATTTTTATTCATTCTTTTAAGAATTTCTATAACTTCATACATGATATTGTCACATCTTTTATTCTTAGAATTAATTTCAGGAACATTTTATCTGTTTAGTGCATTGTTAGATTCTATTTGCTAATAGATTTGTGCTCTTATAATTAAAACACTATATGCAATAATGGAGACTATGTGAAATGCACATTTCCTGACAATACATAGATGATCAGTACATCCTAGCAGTAGAAGTCATGATAATTATTACCACAGTGAATGCTGTAGATTATAGTTTTTCAAGTACTACAGTGGTTCAAAGCACTAATAATGACACAAAGAAGAGGCTTTGAGGTAGGGTAACAATTTTCCTGCCACCAGGCTTATTCCCCAAGGTTACAATTAAAAGTCATCAGCAAATGGAGGTACAAACATTACTTTTTATAGCTCAGGTTCTTTACATTGTCTCTGTAACCCAGCCTTTTTCATTAGTGCTGAAATCCCAATTCTGGACATGTAGAATAGGAGAAAGGGCCCCAGGCGACTCTACTATTTACCAGCTAGGAGATCCTGAATAAGTCACTACAACTTTTAAGCCTCCTCTGTAAAATGGAGCCAGTCAATCAGCCCGACATTCCTTAGAATATTGCTGTGAGGGTCAGATATGATAAGGCGAGTGACGTACCTTTGAACCAGAGTCCACTACACGCACATACAAATGCATCATCATTATCAGCAGCAGCAGCTCTGGAGTCGTATTAAGCTATGGCTCTCTACTCCCTACATAGAGCCAGATCCTTTTGCTTTCATGTGTTATTACAGGCCTTGTGAAACACAGGTTTGCATTTCAGTGCTACTTAATTACCCTTCCTCATCTCCCAGCCATTTTTACATTTAAATAAAACTCTCATTTCACTTAACGATAAAAGGGCGAAAAATTTGCATATTAAGTGTGAGTCAGTGGCACGGATATCTAATTAAAACCTGCTATTTTTTTTTCCTTTTTCCCCTTTTCATTTTTCTCCCCTTTTCATTTTTCTCCCCTGAGCTGCTGACATTACTGTAACTGTATTCAGTGTCCCCATTCTGTCAGCCCTGTGTGTTCTGAGGAAAGCAACCAAGAAGGATATCAGGGAAAGCAGGAGCTTAAGAGAAGCAAGAGGAGGGTGGGGCAGGAGGGAAAGGGGACGAGTAACAGAGGAAGACGATGCAAACACAGAAGGGATTGTAATGGAGAAATCCTGCAGAAGAAGAGGAACTTAGGCAGTGGCTGGGGAGGCTATTGTTTTTAAAAAGAGGGCAGGGTGAGGAAGGGCATGTCTGAAAAAATGGAAATTTACCAGAAAGAAGAGAGAGTAAGAACCAATGACAAAGTGATGGGTGAAAAGGAGCCTATGACAGGATGGAGAAAGGAGCAAGTGGTTCAAGGGGGTTAGAACAACTGGGTATCAGCCAAGAAAGGCAGTAGCTCAAGGTAATAGATCACTTGTTCCACAAAAGAGTGTCCAACAAAAAGGCAATCTGTTGGTCTGGTTTGAATATTTGTCTTCTCCTCCGCCTAAGCTCCTGTGGTCTCCTTTAATAGTCCACATCCTCTCTCCTAGATTTTCTTTGTTTTTCCTCCCTAGAATCCAGACAAAAGACTCAGAAACAGATTTCTTGAAATTATGTGTGTATCTTCAAGATAAAACCAAATATGAGCATCTTCTCCCTCTTTTCCCTTCCCTTAACACCAAGACCAGGCTAGTATAATTAAGGCATCTGCCCAGTATCTTCCTTTGCCCACTCTGTTCATGTAAACAGATGACCTGTTTCTGAAATTACAGTGTTTATGGGGAAACTCAGTCGTGGATGATGGTGCATGTGAGAAGCATGGTTCACGATAGGCGTCAGTGCAATCGTGTGGCACTGTGATCCTTTCTACCGTAGTTAGTCATGGCAGCCCTGCCCCTGGGCACGCGAGACTGTCCGTCTGCCTGTGTCCAGATGCTTGGGCAGATACAGACTAAAAGCGCCGGGAGATCTGACTGAATTTAGACCATTTGGGAAGCGATAAGTCCAAAAGGGAGAGGTAAGGAAGACATTATGCTGCTGAAGCACAGGCCCCCGCACTGTGGCACCAGGGAACTGGAATCCAGTTCAGTAAAGAAAACCACGTCAAACTATAGTTTGTAAAGGGACTGGGCAGCGAGACCAAAGCCACACTTGGTCAACTTTTTCGAAAACCTTTGGCCCTTGTTGGAGGTTGATTTGGAAAGCACTTCCCTGGACTCGTATTTAAGGGCAGGGTTACCTCTCCTCCTGGTGTAGTGTTTTCCAAATTGCCTGATCATAAGGATTTTGCAGGCTCTTGTCAAATTATGCATTTCCGGCCCCACTCCAGACCTCTCAAATCAGATTTTTCAGGAGCTAGCCCTGAAGAATCTATGTTTCATAAACAACCCAGCAAGATTGGTAAATACCAGTTTTTAGAGGAGTTGAACAATCTTAGGCATGGAGGTAGGGGTGTGATAAGACCAAAACAGCATGCTCCCCTGAAGGCAGTATATAACGAGTAGACAGTTTTCATAAACTCCCCAAACAACCTCTTGGTCTTCCCATGTTTAGTCACTTCAACATCCGTGTTATGACAATATTTTTTTTTTCATTTTTTTAAAACTTTATTTATTTTTATTTATTTATTTTTGGCTGTGTTGGGTCTTCGTTGCTGCGGGCGGGCTTTCTCTAGTTGCAGCGAGCAGGGGCTGCTCTTCGTTGCAGTGTGTGGGCTTCTCCTTGCGGTGGCTTCTCTCATTGCAGAGCACGGCCTCTAGGGGCGCAGGCTTCAATAGTTGTGGCACGCGGGCTCAGTAGTTGTGGTGCATGGGCTTAGTTGCTCTGCGGCATGTGAGATCTTCCCGGACCAGGGCTCGAACCCGTGCCCCCTGCATTGGCAGGCAGATTCTTAACCACTGCGCCACGAGGGAAGTCCTTGATGTGATGTGTGAGGTAATTAAGCGAGTCTAGATCTGCATTTCCCACCTTAATACCTTCACTTCCACTGCTTTTCCAAACATGGCTTTAAGACAACACAGGATGAATAGACCTGTGCTTTGGCTCTTTTGGTCCCTGAACCTAAGAGCATGCCTGATTCTTTCCATTCTGCTTCCCAGGAATTGGAATACTGTCCCTGAATGCTGGTTTAAGGTTTTAATGTTGCTGCCTATTGACAGAGTATACGTCAATGCTAACTGCCTGCAGTTAAAACAAAAGTTAACAGGAATTGAGCTCGCCCTGAGGCCAGCGTGTCCTCGAGAATAATAACCCATTTTGTCCTCAGGACAACCCTATAGCACACTTACTGTTCGGATGCGGTGCTTTGGTTAAGGATGCTGAGGTACCGAGAGGTAAATCAGGGACCCCTAGATCACCCAGGCAGTAAGTGGCCCAACAGGATTCAGACCCAAGAATTCAAGCTTCCGGTTTGAGCTTTTAAACCTGAAATTATTCTGCCTCACCTGACGTTTCCCATCCCTGTGCTCACCTCACTTGTGTGAGATGAATGGTTTCAGCTTGAGCTGGTTCAGCCCTCCATGGACAGCTGGTGGACTTTTGATATGTGGTGTCATCATATTGTGCCAGGCTTAGCAAGGGTGACTACGGCATGGTACCCAGGCAAGACCCCCGGGCCCCTGACAAGCCGTCCGTCTCAGCTTCTCTGAGGGAAACCGGATGACTGTCTTAAGCAGCCATGCCTTGTCCTGGTGACTGTCGATTCACCCATCATTGAACTTGAACTGCTTTTGTAGATGGCCCATCTACTCTTTGCTTGGGCACGGCTTTTGCTCCTGTACCATGTTATGCCTGGAAGAGGGAACGATTCCTCCTCCCTTCACACGTGGGAACCACCCATCCCCACTGTTAGCCCGTGGCAGCCTTGTCTAGTTCTGTTTCTTGTCCTTTCCTTTCCTTTCCTGACCCTCCTGCTCTAAGTCCCCAGCTGCAGTTCAAGATGTGCTGCCATCAGGAGGGAAGCAGACTCACAGAATTCTGGAGGATGGCTTTTGCTTAAGACGCCAGAAGGACCAAGATAGTATCACCATCAGAATTGTCCTCACATTTGAATTCAAATCTATTTGTGTAGCATGTACCCACCTCTCCTGGCTTTCATTTTTTCTAAGATTTGAAACAACTAACTTTCTCAAAATGTGAATTTTCATTCCTTTTCAAATCTGGAGGGTGTCCCATTACCAATAAAAGAATGCACTGCATCTTGGTACACATCATTTTAAAACATCAGGACCCTCTTCAGATTCTTTCCCAAAGTACTAAAAATGAAAATTCTAACCTCCTTTGCAGAGTATGAATATAGCCAAGGAATCTGGACAGGTGCAGCGTCCTTAGATGTTGTTGTTAGACACTCTCTTGGGTAAAAATCATCTGATTCTTCTGTCTTAAATTGAATAGACAAATTGTGAACCTGAAGCTGTGTGGCAAAAATTCATGTCCTGATTGGTGGTTCTTCGAATATAATGAGTACACGGTGAGAGTCCATTTATGATGGGATGGAAAATACAGACACCTATGGATGTAGACCATGGCTGTGAGATTTAAGAGAAAGAATCTAAGCTGATTGGTGGCCTTTGTTCTTGATGTCTAGGATTTCAGTTTTATTGTTAACTCTGTGTACAAAAATCTCCTAGTTTATTTCTCCTTGAACCGCTAAGTATTGTAAAGTCAGTTTAGACGTTGTTTAAGTAATGCTACCAACGTTTTTCTTTTGATTTGAAATGGAATTATTGAAATAAAAATATTTTTTCTATCTCTGAGGTGGCAGCTACACATCCTTCTCATGGCTTCTTACCTCCCTGTTGTAGGATGGCCACTATCCTTCCAGCTACCATGCCCATATTCAAGATAAGAAAAAGGGGAACGGGGAACAAAGAGAAAGGATATTTCCCCCTGGATTTTGTCATTTTATTCAAGGAGGAAGGGTCTCCCTGGCCCACTGGCCATGCCCAGTGTTTGCCTTCCTGGAGCACAATTTGTGAAAAGGGATCTGATTGTGTGTTGAGGAAGCCCATGCATAGCATCAGTGTTAGGCTTCAATGGACCAGTGCATACAAGATGTCTGCACATAATAATCATTGAGGAAAAAAAAAAAAAAATCATTGAGGGAATGATAGGTAACTCGTTATCATTAGGGAAGGCTCTGTAAGGCACTGTCAAATCTATCCAGAGATCTTCTCTTTGCTTTTTCCTATAGTGAATACTTTAGTTTCCTATATCCATCTGAGATATCATGGTAACATTTTATGCCATTATACTGAGACTCTCTTAGTCTTAGAAATGTACAGCTTTAAACTATACTCTTTGTTTTACTTGGTTACCTAAATTAACAAAGTCTAAATGTAGCAAAGCCTGCAATTCTTTTCCTGATTTTATCTTCATGATTCTGAACTCATTAAGTGATGTAAGTTTCAGTTAGAATCTGATTTGGGAACTACTTGGCCCAAGTTGATAAGAAAGACTCTCTAATTGGTCAGATGCAGAGTTTTCAGAGGCCAAAATGTTGTGACTCAGCTGACTCTCTTAATAGCTCAAGAGGAAAAGACAGGGGTCTCAGGAGGAGCCAACTTATTTCCCAATAAGAAGAATCAGGAAGAATTTTCAGAAAATAAAATATATATTTACCACAATTCTGACACTTCTCAGAAGTATCGCTATAAATAAAACCACATTTACAGATGATGTGCTGTATCTATTGTGCTCTACGGTGCTTCCAGAACTGATTGTAGTAAACCTTCCCCCTGCAGGCATTTCGCATCTCCTGGGTGACATGCCCTTATACAACCTGGAGGGGAGGCGAGGCTGGCCTCCTCTTCCTCCACAGGAGGCCCCAAGGAGCCTGGCGGTCACTGCCTGGGGGGTGGGGCTGGGAGGGGCACTCAGGTACTTCTTGACATTTATCCTCAGGGAAAGAGACTGCCTTCAAGTCTACCTGGCTCTACCCCTAGTGCCTGTCACAGTACCTGGCACAAAACTGAGGCTCAATGAAGGGAGATACAGGTGGCGTCACTCAGCTTAACTGATCACTTAGAACACTTACTTCAAACCAGCGTATCCAATACCCATCCCATATACACCATCACAAATTTCATAATCCCGTGTGAATGTGTCCTTGCAAAGTGTGAGTGTGCGAGGCTCACCTCCCCTGAGCTGTCCTGAAGGGGGTTGATAAATGTAAGCTGGTTTGGTGCAGTCTTGGATTAAAGCTTCACGTTTGTGGGTTTGATTTCTGAGCAAAAATCTGTATTCTGATTCCCTGCACAGCCTACCCACAGCTGTTTTGACTTCCTCCTCTCAATCCCCAGAGTACGTTTTGCACATTTCTTTTAAAACCTTCATGTTCCATTTGGTGTTGTCATCACCTCGTGACAGCCATCCACATCAGCGTTATTGCCCCTGCCCCTCTGACTGCACTGAGAACCCCTAAAAGTCAGAGGCAGGTCCTGATGGATGCCTGCTCAGTCCAGGTTTGCTGAGAGAAGTGGAACAGAATGGAAAAGAATGGAAGAAACAGAGTGGATTGGAATAAACCAAATGCAAATTGCTTATCCAGATAAGTTGCACAGGAGACTCCAAGGAGGTGACAGTGACAGTGACATAGGACAGCAGAGAAGCACTCTCAATGAGAAAAAAAAAAAAGTGCCCACAATCACTGAGCTTGAGAGGGAAAATTCTTTTCAGTAGAAATGTTTTCCCTATATAGTTTGGGCTCCATCTTCAGATCACAGGTTATTTGAAGTTGAGTCTGAGCCAATTAAGAGCTTCCTCTTGTTTCTCCTAAAGGAAAATACCCAAGGCTCTTGGAAGGCTTAGGGTATCATGTTCTGCTCCCCATGGGGAACCTCGAAGTCTGGTGTTTGTCTAGCGAGAGAGGAAGGGTGTTTCTGCAACAAATGCTTTTGTAAAAAAGATGGTTTGGTCTTTGGCTGGGACCCTTGCATAGAATGGCCACGTCAACGACAATGGATTTAAATTCCTCTCCAGAAAAAGCATGGATCTCTTCTAAAATGGAAATGCTGGCGTTTGTCTTCCCTTCTGCTGACTGAAGACATGAACTGTTGAGCTTTTTGTCTCCTCTTCATGCGGAAGCAGCTTCTTAGAAAATTATTAGGGTTTCGCTGACATCGATCCAGAAGGAGACAGGAAGGGAAAGAACATGCGGAGTGAGGGGGAAAAAAAAATCCCTGTTTCTCTTCTGCTGTCAAAAAGAAATACACTAAAATCAGTTTTTACTTGAACTCACTCTATGTAAAAATACAAAGTTTATTTCATACTTCTGCAAAATCCCCAACCCCATGAGGGCTACTGAAAACAGGAGAAAAGTGTCTATTTTAAAGACATAATTGTTGCAGTTTTACCGTAAGTAGCAGCTCATGGGAGCGTGCAGGATTCATGGCTGGATGGAGAGGCAAACTCAGCACACGTCAGCTCACAGTTTCCTCCTCGCCTCTGTAGAACTCTGACTGAGGGCATCTTCTCGGCTCTGGAAGAAAGCTGGCAAGAGCCACTTCCACTTCTAGGGACCGAGGTGGCCAGAGCGAGCAATGGGGGTGAAGAGGACGGCGAGTCCGGATGCCTGGCCAGCAGCCAGAGGCCTCGCCAGGCTGGAAGGGCTCCTGCAGTGAGCACAGCTGGCGGCAGCTGGGGCTCCGCTCAGGAAGCCGAAGCTGAGGTTGCCGGCCGCTCCCACAAGCAGCTGAAACTATTTTGCGCCCGGAAAACAAAACAGATGAGAAAAGAGGCACACGGGAGCATCATCGCGCTCTTTGTGAAGCAGGGGATAAACCAGCGCCTATGCCTTGCATTCCGAGCCCTTTGGATCAGGGTAAAATTGACTCCAACAAAGCAAACGATGTATTATTAATGTTACTGTTTCTTTTAAAGAGTTGATACGGGCAGGCATTGCAATAGAAAGGGAAAGGCTCTTCGAAATTGGCAATTCTTTTTCTTCAGTTCTCTCAGTGGGATGCTATAGGCCTCTTTTCTCCCGTTTTACTTTTTTGGGTTTTTTTTTGAACAAAGAAATGGGAATCCAGGAAGGAGGGGAAAAAGGAAGCAGCAAGGCATACAGGGGAAGGGAAAGGGAACCATAAAAGCTGTAGAAGGAGGTGGACAGGGGAGCAGAAGGTGAAAGGTGAAAGCAGTTTGCATTAAAAATCAGAGAGAAGGGAAGAGTAACAGGAGGGGGCATTGTTACGCTTCCAGAATACTGATCTTGCACCCTGGGTGGTCAGTGGAGACATCGCATTACCTTTGGGGAGACATGCACATTTCCTCATGTCTGACCATAGGGAAGAGCATCTATCTCCCTGGTGGTCTGGGTCTGGGGGAGAGATTGACTCCCTTGTCCCAGCTCTGTCTTGTGCCCATCCTACCAGAGGGTGGATCCTGGCATCTGCCATCACCCCCATGGTTCTGCAGAAAGCGTCATTACCAGCATGGTCCAGCATCTTTTCTGCCGAGGTTCACACAGAGACCCCACAACCAGACTCACAATAACCTCAAAGAGAAAGATAGCCATCCAAACGTGACATTTTGTAGTGTCTGTTCTCAAATAGGGTCCAGAGAACAGGAAATCCCATTCTTTCCTGGATCACATTTAATCTGTCCGCCATGCAGCTAGTATTTAGGGAGCGCCTGTTCCTGTCTGCCAGGCACCATGCTGGCCCCCCAGAGAGCATCGTTCATCCCATTATTGAGCAATAACTGTGTGCCAGGCACTTTCCTGGGAACTGGAGATAGGGCAGCCCAGAACGAAGTCCCTGCCCTCATGGTGGGCCCAAAGACAAGGCATCAACCCAGTGTTGTGGGCTTGCATATTACTTATACACTCAAGGTGCCCAAAACTCTCCCCCCAAATCCCGAATCATACATTCAAAGGCTTACTTGGCATTTCCACTTGGAGGTCAAATTGGGCGTTTCAAGCTTGACATATTCTAAATCACACTGTTGATGTCCTGACCCCCCTCCACCCGTTCCCCCTGACTCTTCTCCATCTTAGAAAAAGACAACCTCATCCTCCAGGTTTTCACACCAAAATAAATAATAAAAGGAGTGATCCTTGATCCCACTTCTGCTCACACCCTACACCCAGGGCGCTGGACATTCCTGCTGATTCTAGGTTCCAAATATATCTAGAACTTGAAAATTTTTCTCTACATTTATGCCCAGTTTTCAGTGCAAGCTTCGATCACCTCTAACTGTTATCTTTGTACCCACTGCTGGGTCACTCCACAGCCAAGTGAACCTTTACAGATATAAGTCTGGTCATGCCACCCTCTGTGCAGAGCCCTCCAGGGACCCCTTTCTCCCCCAGAGGAAAGGCCAGGGGCTTCACAGTGGACATAAGGTCCCACACCACCTGCCCACTGTTCCCCTCTACCCTCCCCTCCCACCACTGTCCCCTGGTTTCCCTGCTCGAGACACAGCATCTAAGAGCATCTAAAAGAGGGAAGTCCAAGAGAGTACCCTCTTCAGAGCATGGAAATCGCGTCATGATAAGGAGGGATGCTGCGAGTAGGGCACGAACCTATTCTCACTAAGGTGCTCTTAGACGTGGCAAAAAGGACCAAAGTCTAGAAGGAGAAGCTCCACAAGAGACGTGAGAAGAAAGCACTGTGGTGCCCCAGTTCTTGATTAAGTTTGCCTGTAGGGTGGGACGGGATCAAAGGCTGTTTCACACAAGGTGTCGTAGTTTAGGAATACCCTCAGGAAGGCTAGATAGTTTCTGGGTAGAGAAGCCCTAGGCTTTCCTGGCAGAGAGAGAAGCTTGAGCATGTGCAGAGGCACATGGTTGGGAAGGTCTGGGAGGCTGAGGCATCAGAGTCAGTGAGCGACGTAGCAGGAGGTGAGGCTCGAGAAATAGGTTGGAGCCAGTTTGCCAAGACCCCCTACACATCAAGCTGAGAAGCTTAAATTTTATCCTGGAAGCATTGAAGAGACAACAGAGTGAAAGAAATATATCGACATGGATAGGCGTGTTCAAAGCATTGAAGTCATCTAAATGAGAAGGCTGAACTACTAAAATGTATATTATTAGAAAACAGGAATGCACATTACTGTATATTCAGATAAGAGTCACGACAATTCCTGGTGATGTCCCTAGGCCACCCGTTAATCGCTCTGAGTGAGTGTCCTCGGCTGTAAGCCAAGGATGCTGAACTGGGAGATTTCTGAGATCTCTTGCAACTCAAAAACATTTCTGTCTCTATCTGGCGAGCTCATGTGATCAGGGAATATTTCCTGGAAGAAATAAACCCAAAATTGGGTCCTGAGGGAAGAGTGGAGCTTGCATAGGCCAAGAGGAAGGGAAGGGGAGTCTACCGAGGGAGGCATCGTGAGAAAAGGAAGAATGAGGTTAACCGTGCAGGAAACAGTGAGCCCTTTGGAGACAGGAGACACGTCTATCATCACAGCTGCTTAGTGCCTTGTGGTCCAGGGCCTGACAAATGGTTCTGCAGGAAGGCTTGTTCAGTGGCTTCAGGAACAAGTGAATGAAGGAAAGGGGGTGTCCGGTGGTATGTGGGAAAGTGCAGCAGGCGATGCCCCCAGGTCTGGCAGGACCCCCTCGTGGAGGACCTGTGGGTCCATGTCCATGTGCGAACATGCCATGGGGACTCCTGTGAGACGGCCGTGAAGTTGACCATTGCAGGCAGACTTTAGGAAACGCCCCCTGTGGGATTTGTCTCTAATGCTGAGCAGTAGTCTCTCAATGACCCAAGACAAACTGCTTTCTTGTACGTAGCAACCGTTATTTGTTTCATGGTGAAACATCCCCACTGGAGACAAGAGAGCCCAGCTGTGTTTGGGTTTTACAGGCTGTCTCAAGATTCCTCTCAGATGTTTTGGTTTATGGCAAAGTTGAAAATACTGCATTATCATGATCATTATTGCCATTTTCATTTATTCAGCTCCCACTAATAATTAATGTTTACTGAGTACCAATCGTGTGCAGTGAGATTCAGTAAGCATAGAATTAGACTTGGCCTCTGTCCAGTGGGCTTGTGGTAAAGAAGAAAAATACAAACAAGTTGTCGCCCAAATTGTAATCTCTTTAAGATATGTTTGCTTCAGAGGCTCTCTTTGGTGAAACTTTGCTAAACTGACTAAAGCCAAGAAATCTGACTTTAAGCTTGCCATTACTGTTTTATACCAATATTTCCCAAAATATGTTTTATGGGAAGGATATTGATAGATGATATATATAAAAAAAAGGATGCCCAGACAAACAAATTTGTAAGCAATGGTTTCAACAGAAGTAAATATGCTCACTACTGCAGGATTTGGCTGAGATTTTAATGAGTTAATGTGCCTTGTAAGCACCAAGAAAGAGAAATAATACATAGAATTTTTTAAAACTTATTTGGGCATGGAATCATTCTCTAATAGACTATAAAAATGCAGTTTTGAAAATCTGTTCTAAAATTCAGAATGATTTTTTTTAACCAATGAAATGATTTTATTTCTCAGACCCCTTTGCTATCCTCTCAATTCACCAAAACCTTATTACTGTTGAGGAAGGATTATGGATCAGTGGTTGGTCCAGGAAACCCTTCCTGGAATCCCCACAGCATTGGGGCTACCCAGGCAAAGGTCTGATACAAGAAGGCAGTCTTTTCCACTGCAGTATAAAGATTTGAGAACCATGCTTTTATGAGTATTAAAACAACTGGAATCCTTGATGCACACTGCAATGGCTAAAATAAATAAAATGACAATACCAAGTGTCAGTGAGGATGTAAAGCATCTGGAACCTTGTATGTTGAGTCATTGCTAGGAGTGTCAGACAGGGCAAATGCTTCAGAAAACTGGCACTTTCTTAGGAAGTTAAACACTGTACTATGACAGAGCAGTTTCACTCCTAGGTATTAATTCAAGAGGGATGAGTAAAAATGGCCACAAAAACACTTAAACAAGAATATTTTATTTGTAATATCCGTAAACAGAGAGTGTAAATGTCCATCAGGAAAAAAATTAGGTTAAGCAAAAGAAGCCAGATACGAAAGATTAGATATCATTTCATTCCATTAATTTAAAGTTCTCAAACTGTCAAATTCATGGTAACAGAAATCAAGTCAGTGGTCACCTTGGGTTAAGGCATGGGGGCAGAAAGTAAGGGGAAATTGAGTGGAAGGGTCTTGAAGGAATTATCTTGGGTGAAGGAAATGTGCTGTTTCTCGATTGGAGTGGTAGTTACATGAGTGTTTACAGTTGTCACAACTCATCAAACAAAACACTTAAGATCCGTGCATTTGATTGTATGTAAATTAAACCTCAATAAAAACATGGAAACAAAATAATTGGAGCCCTTTCCTCACGTAGCAGCTTTGAGAGATCTGTTGGCACATCCCGGTCGTGAATTCCCATGAGCACTTGCCTGTGGAAAGGACAGGAAATGCTAAGTGACCCATTTGTCATGTCTCAGGGGACAGTGTTCATTCTAATCTTTTGCAATGAAAGTGGTCAATCGCCAGATGCTTAGTTGTGGATCAGCTTGGACAACTCTCCTGAGGGGGTCGTATTGGGAACCAATTCCATGTATGTTGTTTCCATGTGCTCCTGCGTATCCTCTTATGAAAGGACGCATTTCTTTTTTTAAAATTTATTTATTTTTATATATGGCTGTGTTGGGTCCCCGTTTCTGTGCGAGGGCTTTCTCCAGTTGTGGCAAGCGGGGGCCACTCTTCATCGCGGTGCGCGGGCCTCTCACCATCGCGGCCTCTCTTGTTGCGGAGCACAGGCTCCAGACGCGCAGGCTCAGTAGTTGTGGCTCACGGGCCTAGCCGCTCCGCGGCATGTGGGATCCTCCCAGACCAGGGCTCGAACCCGTGTCCCCTGCACCGGCAGGCAGATTCTCAACCACTGCGCCACCAGGGAAGCTAGGACGCATTTCTGATACATGATCAGCTGATGAGTTGCCCTTTATTTTTAAATTAAGACCATCACTGACTCTTATATTTCTCCCCAATCATATTTTCTTTATCTCAGCATGGCATTTTGCTTATTTGTTGCTGGTTGCTGGCCTTAGACTGTTAAAGCATACCCTCGATATTATGAGCCACACCAATTAAGCATAGACACCAAGGACTAAACACAAGTAAAATGAACAGCTTTCCTGGTCTCTGCCAGTGTCATTTTGATGAGAAAGGCAGCAGTCATCAGTTATTATTTAACAAGTCATTAAACTCAGAAGAGAAGGATCAGCACAACCATAGTCCACTCATCAACTTACAATTGATGAATAATTATCTATTTTTTTTTAAAGAACTTTATTCCCTCAGTGTTGCTCTTAGATTCTCAACTTGGACCAACAGAATCCTTGACCAAATGGTTCCTTGGGGAACAAGTGTCCAGGAAGAATCTGTATATCCACCCTGTCTCTCTCTCCACTCTTCCTCCTCCTGCCCTCCTTCCCTCCTCATCTTCCTCTTCCTCCTGCCGTCACCTCAGTTCACACGTACAGAGCACTTCCTGCGTACCCAATGCTCAGTGCTCTGTACTCTCTTTTGTACTATTTCATTTAATTGTGTCTTAACGCAGACGTAGAGAATGGACTTGAGGACACGGGGAAGGGGAAGGGTAAACTGGGACGAAGTGAGAAAGTAGCATGGACATATATGCACTACCAAGTGTAAAATAGATAGCTAGTGGGAAACAGCTGCACAGTACAGGGAGGTCAGCTCGGTGCTTTGTGAACACCTAGAGGGGTGGAATAGGGAGGGTGGGAGGGAGATGCAGGAGGGAGGGGATATGGGGATATATGTATATGTATAGCTGGTTCACTTTGTTATACAGCAGCAACTAACATAACGTTGTAAAGCAATTATAGTCCAATAAAGATGTTAAAAAAAAAGAAATGGTATAATGAACCCATTTCACAGGTTGCAAATTGAGAATTAGAAACTCGTGTAACTTATGGAAGAACACAGAGTTTAGACTTAGAAGATGGTGTTTGCTTCTTCACTGCACATGCCTTGTCCACTTTAATATAGGCAGTGTTTCAGTGTCTATGTTAGTGTACTCTCTACTTGCTGGATTTTGAGCTGGCTGAACTTTTAAATATCTGACGTTATTATTTTGGGTTTTTTTTTCTACTTAAAAGTTCTCTATACATTTAAAAATGAATAAAATGGTGTCTCAGCAAATCATTTCATGTCACCTCAGATATAAATGTATACTTCATTTGCTACAGTATTTGCATTTTAGAAATGTTTTCAGGGAGTCCTCATTTGTAAATCAAAACTTTTTCAAGTTAATTACTCTATGCATCCGAAGAGAATTCACAATTAAAAGGAAAAAAAAAAAAGAATCCTCTTTCCTAAAGCTAGTGATTGCTTGAATTCACCAGCCCATGCTTCCCATCTTTTTGCCTTCCACCAACCACACCGGGCCCCTGAGAATAAAAACTGGAACACATTCCAGAAACGTGTGCTCCTCATTCCGGTGGGCTTTCTCCAGTCTTGACCCCCTGCCCCGTTTCCTGTGTTGGAGGTTATAGGAGATCGGTGTATCTATCTGAATATTTGTAATGCGTATTGGAATGAGTGTCAGTATCTGTGTGTGAGATAGAAAGATATCACGTGAATTCAGTATCCATACAACGTTTGGACAGTACTGCACAGTGCCATTTCCTGTGCTCAAAGGGAGATGCTCAGGCCACCGTGACAAAGTTCCACCGGCTGCGGGGCTTCAACAACAGACATCTATTTTCTCGCATTTTTGGAGAGTAGAGGTCCAAGATAAAGGTGCAGGCAGGGCTGGTTTCCTTTGAGGTCTCTCTCCTTGACTTGCAGGCAGCTGCCCTCTTGCTGCCTCTGCTCTGTTCACCTTCATTCCTGGTGTCTCTGTGTGTCCTAATCTCCTCTTACAAGGGCACCATTCAGACTGGATTAGGGCCCACCCTGGAGGCCTCCTTTTAGCGTAATTACCTTGTTAAGGGCCCCATCTCCAAATGCAGTCACATTCTGGGGTAACTGGGGTTAGGGTTTCAACATAGGAATTTGGGGCAGGGAGCACAATTCAGTCCATCACAGGAGGTTAATAAATTTCTCAGGCTTGCTCTTCAGAGCTTTATGTATAATACCAATTTCAAAATCCCTCCAAGTAGCAGCTTTGTTTCTATAAACTCAGTGACCCACTTAGTAAAATGCAATAGGAGACATAGGAGAAACAGACATCTTACAGCTCTGGGATTTAGGGCAGCCCTAAGACCTCTCCTGAGCTTTCACACAGACTCCTCCAAAATCCATTGTGTGTTCTTATCACGCAGGCTCTGCTGGGACTCAGGCAGGGACCCCAGGGGTGGGTGGACAGAAGGGAGTAAGAGCTCCAGTGGTCCAGAGCTGGTGCAATGAACCAGCAGTGTGGCAAATGGGAGCAGTGCCTCCAGCCATGGCAAGGGATGGGGTTCAGCAGACAACCGTGGACCAAGACAGACTGATGCTGGGACCCAAGGAGGACGGGCACCGTGCACTCAGGGCAGCACGTGCTCCTTAACCAGCTGGGCCGGAGCTGAGGTGCCAGGAACAGCTATTCCTTTCACCCTCAGGGACCACAGCTGAGGGCTTTGGAGGAGGGACCCGCAGGAGCTAGGTAGGTGTCCTGGTCCCAGTAAAACCTGCTGAGGTTCAGAGTGGAGCTCCACCCTGGTGAGGATATGAGGTTTGAGACAGAAGAGCATCATCTGAATGGAGGATTCCAACAGCGAGCTTGGAGAGGAGGCTAGAGCTGGTTCCTTACACGCGGTGAGGGTAGGGGCGTGCCCAGGAGTCGGGCCCAGGGGGTGGCTGAGGTGGTCTGCCCACCCCTTTGGTGGTGTTGAGGGCGGTGGGCATGCACAGTACCCTGCTTTTGCTCCTGGCTCTTCAGAAGTGGCAGCTGGGGTTTTTTTTTGGTCTTTTTGTATCTTGTTGTCCAGAATTTGCCCCAACTGCACATGCACACAGTTATTTTCAGTCCCTTATAGTTGCTTTGTATTTTGTTGCTCAAGGAGATGTTTGTCTAGGTGTGAGCATTGCAGCACTGCAGCGCAGGGTCCCAGATCCCGGGTCCCAGCCTGTCTCAAGGCTTGATCAGGTCAGGGTGGGGCTGGGCTAGGCAGAGTCAGAGGGCACAGTTCTTTGCTACCCAGTGCAGCTGGGGCTGAGGAGGACAAGCCACGGGGACACTGAGAACAAATTGGTGTTTGACCTTGTGCTTTCCTCTGTTCCCCTGGGATTTTCCTCTCCTTTGGGAAGAGGTCCACGTCCTCTTAATTTGATCCCTCCTTGACCGCATGTTTCAGAATGCATTCTAGTGCCTTCTCACTGCAAATTATAAACACAGTACAAACTAGGCCAAGGAATTTACCCTGGGGAGCAAAGCTGGCGAGGCGGAAGGTGGACTGCCTGACCCAGTTGGTCCGTCTCCATCTCTAACGTTTCTGACTCTGTGATTATGACTCTAGGAGTGTGATTGCTGCCGCACACTTGGTCTGCCCACTGGAAAACGCCCCCTCCCGAGGGCACCAGCAGGCTCCTCTCCCTCACCTGAGGCCATCCATCTCTCCATCCTTCCTGCTCTCATTCCACAGATGAATCAGCCACACGTGTGAGGCCTGATGCATGCACTGATGGCTCCTGCTAATGAATTGGCCTCAGGTTGCCACGTTGGCAGCCTCTCAAAATAGAGGGTCTGGCTTGAAGCTCAACCTCTTTCATGCTTTTAGAGCCGCTGGCAAATTTTTTTTTTCTTTTTTTCTTTTTTTGGCCATGCTGTGTGACATGAGGGATCTTAGTTCCCTGACCAGGGATTGAACCTGTGCCCCCTTCAGTGGAAGCTCGGAGTCTTTTTTTTTTTTTAATATAAATCTATTTATTTATTTATTTATTTATTTTTTGGCTGCATTGGGTCTTCATTGGTTTTTGCGGGCTTTCTCTAGTTGCGGTGAGCGGGGGCTACTCTTCCTTGCAGTGCACAGGCTTCTCATTGCGGTGGCTTCTCTTGTTGTGGAGCATGGGCTCTAGGTGCGTGGGCTTCAGTAGTTGTGGCACATGGGCTCAGTAGTTGTGGCTCGCGGGCTCTAGAGCACAGGCTTAGCAGTTGTGGCGCACGGGCTTAGTTGCTCTGCAGCATGTGAGATCTTCCCAGACCAGGGCTCGAACCCATGTCCCTTGCATTGGCAGGTGACTTATTAACCATTGTACCACCAGGGAAGTCCCAAGCTCGGAGTCTTAAGCACTGGACCGCCAGGGAGGTCCCAAATTTATTTCTTAATGTAGTTCTAGATTATGGATCTTGACTTAAGTGATGGTGGAGAAGCATGTAGTCTACCATTAGGAAACTCCTCCCTCTCAAGATGCGGTCTCCTAGGCAGTGCCGTGATTTGGTGCCGAGCACCAGAGTACATGGGCAAGTCTTCCTCAGCAGCACCAGTAGGGAGGGAGTGGGGTCACTGACCCAGCTGGGTTCCTTTAGTGGCAGCTCTTTAATCTGTGTGGGTCCATGAGGCTGTCTCACTCACAGGCTGGGGCTTTCCTATAAGAGAGGGCTCTGAGGAGGTGGCCTCTGCATCCGGAGTGGCCCCGGGGCTCTTTCCTGACCTTCAGTTGATTTCTCCCTTTGTGTGAATTTTTAGGAATGCCCTGCACTGGCTGAGGACCCTGACAATGGCTTTGCCAAAGGTCCTTCCCTGGTCTGCTGCTGTTTGGCGTCTCTTGTCCTTGATGGGGAAGTTGAGTGGTGTGAATGGGAGGTTTTCATCGCCCTGCATTCAGCAGCTGTTCCCTCTAACCGGGTGCTGCATCTGGTTCCCCTTCCAAGCCGAGAGAGGGGACCAGGCTCTAGCTTGCAGTGAAAGAAATGCTCTGAGAGCCTAAGGGTACATGGAAAGAACTCCCTGGTGGTTTGGGGTAAAACCTCCTTCTTGCTTTAATGTTCAGAACTTGAGGTATTTTTATTTTGATGGGCGTGGGAACAGTTGATTGACTGGTGGCCTGTTGGTTTGCTGAGACTGAGCTCTGAACGCAGCCCTTGGCGGTAGTGAGAAGGATACCATGGGGCCTCCGCTGCCCCACGCGGCAACGGTGCACCGGGCCCTGGCACTGTGGGCTGTGGCGTTCCAGTGGGGAGAGGAGGTTCAGTGCAAGCCCCACTGCAAGTCTCCTCCTGCTGCTGGAAGCTCTCCTCCACTTCCTCCATTTATCTGAAACCCTGGCACAGGCTGCCTGCTGCTGTGACCCAGTTGCCATGGAGAACTTGTATAGTCTTGGCTTCCTTGCTGCTTCTACAGGCAGTATTACAGAAGAGAATGTCTCTGCTGCTAGAAAATATAACTATTACACAGAGATGCTCATTTTCTCCCTCTATGATGATTATTACCGAGGATATGCAAGAAGACTTCATTACAGAGCATTGTCCTTTGTAATGAGCCCTCCGTAGCTGTTCCGAGGATGGATAAGGCTGACGGGAGTGGATTGTGTTAACCCTCAACTACCTACTAGATAGATACCTACTAGACAGACAGATATGAAGTAGGACTGTTTATACATTTAACAGGTTTTTGTGGAGTGCTTACTATGTGTGAGGCCCTGGGGATACAGAGGCAAATACGATACTGTTCTGCCTTCAAAGATCTTATATTCTAGTAAAGGAAAAAAGAACTGCACACAGAATGTAAAAAAACCATGTTGCAGTAGATTCCCTTACCAAGGGCAAAGAGGCCAAAAGGAGGGAAGGAAAAATATACATACGTATATATGCTTGCTGGGATTTTGTCAGGAAGTCACCCTGGAAGAGGCATCCCTTGAACTGAGTATGGAATGTGGAATTTTTGCCAACCAGGATGGGGGAGGCACTTGACATTCATCTTTAGCACATAGGTTTGCCCTCAGCCTGTAGAGGCACTGCTCCTCCAAACACTGCGTACAGATTCCAGGCAGGGAGAAGGGGGAAGATGAAGGCAAGAGCCAGGGCGCACGTCTGCTGAGCTGCTCTCGGGCTTGCCTGGAATCCTCATTCAGCGGCATGACCGCCCCAGCTGCAGCACCGCCTGGATTGCTCAGTGTTTCCAGCTGAGCTCTTGGCTGTTCTGAATAAATTTGAGTTGGGTTAGGAAGGTGCAGTGATCACAGGACTGCCTAGACGGTCCCCAATGATCTTCAACTCCTGTGAATCGTGCCCTTGTGCAGTCTTCTCCCACACTGACCAGTAGGACACAGCAGCTGGGGTGGTGTGTACCTTTCAAGGCTGGCTCAGGTAAGGCATTCCATCTTGGTCTTTTGCCGTGTGGACGAGACCCACATATAGGGTAACCAATTTCCGGTCGTGCCACTCTGTAGTAGATCTTCCGCCACGGGCAAACCTCTGGCGACTGCACTCTGGTTGACATGTGTTACAGTGTCAACCATGAAAGACCCCTGAGCCAGAAACACTCAACCAAGACACTCTCAAACTCCTGACCATGGAAACTACGGGACAAGACAAGATTATTGTCACTGTAAGTCCCTAAGCTTGGGTTACGCTGCGATGGATAACTGAATGATGAGAACAGGAACACTAGCTCAGGGCAGGCACCTAGACGGGTCGACCACCGTCCAGCTGGCCTCTACACCCAGACGCTCTGCCTTCCCCTGTTACCTGCTCTCAGCATCTCCTCCCCCAGCCTGTTTCTGGGCCTCCTCCCCTCCTCCCCTGCTGAAAAGACATTTATCAAGGTCAGTGTTGAATAATGGGTTACCAGATCCGCTGGTCACTTTCCAGTTCTCTGTCTACCTGAACTAGTCAACCATCACCTTCCTTTTGAATCATTCTTTTCCCGACTCTTAGGACCCCCACATTTTCATGGGTTCCTCCCTAGCTTCCCAGAAGCTCTCTTTCAGTTCTGTCTGAGGTTCTTTTTGTTCTGTTCAATTGCCGGGTGTTGGCATATTAGAGATCTAGGTCCTGGGGTAACTTTTCTTCTCTATCTATACCTTTTTATAAATAATTCCAACCAGTCTTCTGGCTTTAAACATCAGCAATATGATGATTCCCAAATTCATAGAGGGAGTTTAGTATAATTGTTAAGCGCATGAACTGGATCACGAGACAACCTGGCTTTCAGTCCTAAGTCTGTCCTTTGATAACTGGCTGAGCAGATTACTTAATCTCAATGTCCTCATTTCTGAGTCGGGATAATTCTAGTGTCTATTATCAGACAGGAGCTGCTCCTACTACTACTATTACTAGTACTTTTACTACTGGACATCTCTACTGGGTGTCTAGTAGATGTTTAAATTTATTTAAGTCCAGAACAGAAGGCTTGGCTTCTGCGGACCCCACACCCTCCTCTCCTGGGTCGCTCTGTCTCAGTGAATAGCACAGCCATCCGTCTAGTCATGTAGAAGACATAGGAGTCTTCCTCAATTTTTTACCTTCCTTCATCTTAATAGCCGCACCGTCAGGAAGGCCTGGTGTCCCTATCTCTAGAAAACGTCCTCAGTCCACCCGTGTTGCCATCATTCAAGTCGTCCCCTTCATCTTAGCCGCTAGCATTTTCTGCCTGAGCTGTGGACGTGCCCTCCGCCCTGGTCTTCATGCTTCCACTTTAGCATCCGTTCCCCAATAATACAGTCTCTATACAGTAGAATTAGCTTTTTAAAAACATAAACGAGGTCACATCACTTACCTGTTCAGAATCCTGAAATGTCATCTGATTAGCACTTAGCATAAAATCCAAGCATCTCCTCTATAATTGCACCCTTATCCAGCCTCACCTAATAGGCAGTGCCCCACCACACACACACACACACACACACACACACACACACACACACACACACACACACACACACACACACACACACACACACACTGCCCTGCCCTGCCCTGCCCTGCCCTGCCCTGCCCTGCCCTTTGCTGGCTCTGCTCACAGCCTCTTTCCTGGTCTTTGTCATACCCATCCCCATACCAGGGCCTTTGCACATGCTCTTGTTCTGCAGTGTTCTTCCCCTGTATCTGTACATGCTTAACCCCCTCCTTGGTATTCAGGTTCCACTTCTCTGACCTTCTGATCTAAAGCAGAATCTAGTCATTCTCTAATGCATCATCTTGTTTCATTTTCATCATCATATATTTTATTTTCATCTTCCTACACTTTTTTCTTGGCATTTTCTCTTTATTTTGTTTCTAACTCCCCTTACTAGACGGTACATTCCATAATAACATGTGTCTTCTGTCTCTGATTGATTGATGTATCCCTAGCACTGAAAGCAGAGCTGAGAACGGAGTAGATGCTCCATATAAGTTTGTTTAAAGAATAAATGCCAGTGAGACAAGTGCAGTAGTCTAAGAAGATCTCCAGAGTTCTGCTGGCTAACTGGTTTTGGTAGTGGTTACTTTCAATAAGATATAGAAGACGAGTTAATTGGATGTGAAGTAATGAGGATAATTCTAGATATCTTGAGTTTGGGGTGGCGCGGGGTGTCTGGATGTGACTGGCTCGGTGTGCAATCTGACTCATGAGTCTGGAATGCAGGAGGGTTCTGGGAGGTATATATAGTTTAGGGATCCATTGCATTTACCATAAATGATCTAATTCAATGTGAGACTTCCCTTAAAATAAGTCCCCAGGAAAAGGAAGAGCTTTTTTACCTTGCAGTCCTTATGGAACATTCTGTAATCCAAAATGTTCTCTTGATTACTTATTTAGAGCAACGAAGTAATGTTTGGGCAGGCACATTAACCTGAAACTACCTCAATCAATGCTACTTTGGGATACTTAGGAGGTTGTCTGAGAGAATCAATTTAAAAAAACAGTTAAAGATTTTTAACACTGATTTAAGTAATTTTTTATAGCTAGTAGAAATCATACATATACTACAACTCTATGAAAAACAAAACAACCAACATTCTATGCAAACAGGTACTGGTGATTCAGGGCTTAATTTCCACTGATGGCCTCATAAGATGATTCAAAAGGCCAGAATGTGCTCTAGCTCAAACACTGGAATGAAGATGCCAGGCTTTGCAAAGTTGTGTCGGATGACTCCAGGGATATTTAAGAGTCTGATGTCATGATCCATGGGAAGAGTTGGATTGACCCCTGGTGGGGAAAAGCAACATTTCTAAATTAGTATATTGGTTTATATAGTATGTTCTTTTAAATGTGTGTGCTCATTTAAGTTTAATAATTTAATATGCTATATAAGCATTGGATTATTTTATCTTTATTCCTAAAGTTTTTTTCAGAATTCTGTTTAGATTCTCCTCATTAGAGAAATGTAGGGTTATCTTATGGTCAGGGCTGCCTTATTCTGGTCCATATAGTGGATGGTAGTTGAAACACCAAGAGAATTTCATGTGGCAGGAGATAAATGGGCTGAGGACAGAGTAGATTACCACGCTGAGGAAAGGAGGGGCGGAAAAGGAGTCTGTTTAGAAGCCGAACAGGAAGGAGAATTTTAGGAAGTAGGAGAACTGGGAAAAAGTAATGAGGCTGAGCCCAAGGGAGAAGATCATGTCAGAAATAAGGGATTTTATAATTCAAAAAGAGTCATGGACCACAATGTTCATTGCAGCTCTGTTTACAATAGCCAGGACATGGAAGCAACCTAAGTGTCCATCGACAGATGAATGGATAAAGAAGATGTGGCACATATATGTGGCAATGGAATATTACTCAGCCATAAAAAGAAATGAAATTGAGTTACTTGTAGTGAGGTGGATGGACCTAGAGTCTGTCACACAGAGTGAAGTAAGTCAGAAAGAGAAAAACAAATACAGTATGCTAACACATATATATGGAATCTAAAAAAAAAAAAAATGGTTCTGAAGAACCTAGGAGCAGGACAGGAATAAAGATGCAGATGTAGAGAATGGACTTGAGGACACAGGGAAGGGGAAGGGGAAGCTGGGACAAAGTGAGAGAGTGGCATGGACATATATACACTACCAAGTGTAAAGTAGATAGCTAGTGGGAAGCAACCGCATAGCACAGGGAGATCAGCTCGGTGCTTTGTGACCACCTAGGGGGGTGGGATAGGGAGGGCGGGAGGGAGATACAAGAGGGAAGAGATATGGGGATATATGTATATGTATAGCTGATTCACTTTGTTATAAAGCAGAAACTAACACACCATTGTAAAGCGATTATACTCCAATAAAGATGTTAAAAAAAAATAAGGGATTTTAATAATAATAATAATAGTAGTAGTAATTATAATAATAATGGGTCAGTCTGTGGTGTCCCCGAACTTTCCCTGGAGAGGGCAAGAGAAGCAAGGCGGAAGAGAATCCACTGCATTTGTACAGCAGACTACTGGTCACCTTGGCCCAGCCAGTTTAATGGGGTCATAAGGTCAGAAGCCTGTTGGCAAAGGTGTGAAGAATAGAAGCAGGGGAAGCATAGGCAGAAAATGGACATTCTTTTACAATTAGTTTGACTGTAGGGGCAGGAAAGGTATGTACTTTGCCTAAATGGTGATTTACAGTTTAAGGAATTGTTTCTAATGAGAGGAAAGCCTTGGGCATCTATGTAGGTTGAAGAAAAAGAGCCAGAACAATCTAGAGAGTAAAGAGGGCCAATGGGATGAGCAGGGGCCCAACAGAGAGGGTGTGACACCAGGTCAGAGGCCCAATGGGGAGATTAGTTTTGTCCAGATGAAGGAGTGCTTCTTCCTTTGGACCAAGAGGTAAGGAGATTAGGGACAAATATAAGTTTGTGAGCACAAAGGTCACAAAGCAGAGCACTGCCCTAACCTTGGCAAACACCTGGAGGCCAGGTACCTCCTTCTGAAATCATCAGCACGCCTACCTTTAGAAGCAGGTTGAACAATGGGTGGAAGGGTCTGAACTCTGAGTTTAGAATCCTTGACTCCCATTTCGTTGCACAGAACATTATGAATAAGACTTGAGAGAGGCTGTGATCTCCATGACTTTTGTAGCACTTGGCCCTCTTTCCACCTGACCCAGAAACCCCTTTCTCGCAGTGCTGCCATGGGAGCAGGAGGAGGAAGTTCATTTCCACTCTCAGTATTCTCTGATGAGCACACACTCCACAGCTTTCTGGGCTGCAGAGCGCCAGCCCGTTAAATGAGAACGTTAAACCGCATCTCCAAATCCACTTCCAGTGCCAACATGTGACATACCTATAAACACTGAACTCACACCATGCCTGTAAATAATAAAACAAGGTGGAATATAATGAAGGGACCCAATGAATCGTACAGATAATTTGTGCTGTGAGCGAGTCTTTTTAAGTTGACGAATGTGACATTGTTCTCAAGGAAAAGAAAACTTCAGCGTTTTATTTTCAGAATTACCCTGATCCAAACTAGGTCATGGGAGTGTGATGGGGGAGATTTGGAAAAGTCTCAGAGCAGCTCTCAGGTGATACAGACTCTTGACTTTCTTTGTAAGCCCAGCGAAGACGGGAATGGCCAGAGCAGCCTGGTTGGCTGGGAACAAGCTGGCTTCCGTCTGAGGCACTTTTTCTACCTGAAGAACAATGAGACTTCAGGCCAGTGCACAAGTCTTATCAGCCAGCGGCAGGCTGAGAAATCATCTCCATCCACTAGCGGCAATGGGTGCCATTATCTCAGGCCAGGTAATGAGCAGTCTTTCAACTGCATCAGCTGGATTTTATTATCCTTTAGTTTTACACCTCTCAGCCACAAAGGAAAAGATATTAGTTGACCTTTTTCCTTTCCTTCCTTTTTTCAAGTTTGAAGCCCCAGCATTATAATAAGCCTCTATACAAATACACATAGGTGCCTGCATAATTAAAATTACCTGCCTCAGTTTCTTTTGTTCAATACGGGATCTGGAATAGCCAAATGTGTATCTGCTGCATATTAATGGTACAGACTCGAGGTCCCAGCTCTGGTGCTTCTTTTTAATTTTTTTCTTTTTTTTTTTTGGCACGCACTTTAAATTTATTAATTTATGTATTTATTTATTTTTGGCTGTGTTGGGTCTTCGTTTCTGTGCGAGGGCTTTCTCCAGTTGTGGCAAGCGGGTGCCACTCTTCATCGCGGTGCGCGGGCCTCTCACCGTCGTGGCCTCTCTTGTTGCGGAGCACAGGCTCCAGACGCGCAGGCTCAGTAGTTGTGGCTCACGGGCCTAGTTGCTCCGCGGCATGTGGGACCTTCCCAGACCAGGGCTCGAACCCGTGTCCCCTGCATTGGCAGGCGGATTCTCAACCACTGCGCCACCAGGGAAGCCCCGGTGCTTCTTGGGGTTGTGCTCTCTGAGCAGGGAAAGGATTCATCTATATCTCAGCAAGCCCCATGGATCCTCTGTTGGAGCTACTTCCGACACCAGCTCAGAGACACTTAGTACAAATAAGATCCCAGCCACCAAAGCCAATGATTTACATGTTGCTGATTCAGTTCAAACCATCAATTGGTCCTTTCAATTTTTTCCACTGAAAAGTCAATTGTTATTCCAACAGGAGTTGATCAGGCTGGACGAAGGTTTTATTTTCTTACATAAAGTCACTTGGACTTTCTCCGTGACATTGCCCTCTGCTGTTGTCTCCTGTCTATGAAGCATCCTCTATGAGTCTGAGAGGGTGGTCCTCGATGGCAAGGCAAGTGGGCATTCTTGGGATGATCAGAGTTCGTCTCTCCAGATGAGTGTGTGTTGGTGGAGGCCAAGTCAAAATTATCCCTAATTCACAAGAAAGAAAAAGAAATGGGGAACAGTGACCCAGATATTTGAAATTAGTCTATAGTCAACCTCATTTTCTCATTATTAAGGATATGTATAGGTTAGTGTTGAAAAATAATAATACATTATTAAAGATATATATAGCTTAGTGGTGAATAAAACAAAGAATTTTGTTTTATTAGAGTGTTTGGAAGAGTTCAAAATGATTTCCAAAAGGAGTTAAACATGAAAATGAAAACGCATTAAACAATACACAAGATATTTTTATGACCTTGAGTTTGGGAATAACTTCTTAAGCAAGACTCAAAGTACAGAAGTTATAAAAGACAAGGTTGACAGATTTGGTGATGTTAAAAAGTATTACAATGAAAGACAGGCTCATAAATGAAAAGATAAATAGCAAACTTGAAGAAAATATTCTTAATAGCTATAAGAAAAAAGTGAATCATACACAGATTATGTGTAGATTTCTTATAAATCTAATAAGAGAAAAAAACAAAATCCAATAGAAAAAATGAATAAATAAATAGGAAATATATTGTAGAACAATGTAAATAGATAATCAATATTAAAAGAATGATTTATTTCACTAGAAATCAGCTCATTACAAATTATGACAAGGAGATATTTTAAAGCAATGGGATTGGCAAAATGTAAGGAGATAAATAACATTTGATTTTGGTGAGGACCAGAGAGGTGGGCACCCTCATGAACCACAGGGGAGGGTGAAAGCTGGTGAGCCCAGGACAGAGCAGGGTGGGAGCAATGATCAAATTTTAATTGAGAATTTCTAAGAATCTTATATAAATAAATTCTTGTAGAGGTGGAGAGGGGTGTTCATAGCAGCATAGCTAATTGAGGAAAAAATAGAAACAGCCTGAATGCCCACTAAGAGGGGAGCATGTAAAGAAATTCTGGTATATCTTTCTGTGCAGCCAATAAAAAGAATAAAGAAGGGGCATACAGACATGGAGAGGTATGTCATGAAAACGTTGCAGAATAAGAAGTATATTATTATCCCATTTACATAAAAAGATCAGTGTGTATACACATACTTGTATATGCGTGACTGCACCAACAATGTAACATTAGGTGGAATCGCAGGTCGTGGACCGTGTTTTCCTCTGGGGAAGGGAGTGGGGAGAGGGTAGTTGTGATTAGGGACTATTTTATATCTTCTACAACATACTTCTTCACTGTTTTACCAATGAATCTACTTATCTATTAGTTGTGTAGGAGGAAAGAGAGGAAAAAAATGCAGATCCCAGCCATACGGTTAATTTGTTATTAGTAAATATAGGGGTTGACTCTGTATGGAGTTAATCTGAAAAACCCTGAGAAGCATTAGTGATCCTTTAATTTTCCCAGATAAAAGGTAAGGCAAGGGCCATCAAAACAAGAGATAACTAGTGAAAATAGAGATATTTGACTAATGGAAAATCTATTTGCTCTTTCGTTAATTTAACAAATAAGTGGAGAGCAACGTTCTAAGCACTAGGGTCCAGCAATGACGAAAGCCAAGCTCGTGCCCTCATGGAGTGTAAATTCTAGTATCCAGGTGGGAGGCATTGGGGAGTGGGGTCAGACAATGAACAAGGAAATGATACATATCTAATGCCAGATGGTGTGAAGCCCTCTGAAAAAATCATGTGCAAGGTGAGGAGGCTGGCTGGGGTCTGATGGTGGGGATCATTTGTGATTTTCTGTGGGGTGGTCAGCAAAGGCCTCCTGGCTGAAGCCAGCACCTTCTGAAAGAAGAACTTTCCAGACCAGGGACAGTGAGTGCAGAGACCTCAAAAGCAGAACCTTCTGGATGTGTTGGAGAGGCCGAGTAGGAAAGAGGGTTAGGAGTTCAGGCAAATGAGAGGGAGGTTGGGAAAATGAAATGCATTTTGTTTATGTGTTAAGTGATTTATACAAATTACATAAATTATTTAACCTTCCAAATTCCAGGGAGTTGATGATAATATTTCTATGTTCAGGATGAAGAAACTGGAATTCAAAGCAGTTAAGACACTTGCCCAAGGCTACTTAGGCTATCAGTGGCCAAGCTAGATTTGAACCTAAGTCTCTGAATTTGGGAAATACGCACAGTTCTAGAGCCATAGGACCCAAAACTGTCTGCACTTCAGAAACTGTAGAATCAGAATCTGCAGGAGAAGGGCCCAATTATGTGTATTTTTAGAAATTTACTTGAGTGATACAGATGATTGATCAGCCAACTTCAGGATCTAAGTATCTAGTGTAAGCCCTGCCCTTGGCAGATGAGGAAATGGGCGTTTTCAGTGGTTGAATGGCCTGGGAGCTATTCCACAGGGTGGCAGAGCAGACCTAAACCCAGATGCCCTGACCCTTGAAGTTTCTCAAGCTTTGAAGTGCAGTAGAGCAGGGCTTCTCAAAGGGTAAGTTACCTGGGAGCCACCTGGGGTCTTGTTAAACTTCAGATGCTGTTCAGTGCAGCTGGTGTGGGGCTCCAGGGTCAGCTAATGCCGCCACTGGTCAGGGACCACACTTTCAGCACAGGAACTTACAGTTTCCTGGATAGTTTGCTAGAGCTGCCTGAGCCTCAACCCCAGGCTGAGAGATTAGAAAACTAAGGGCTTTCATGTGACAGTGAGCATAAGACTTTATTTTCTGTGCCCAGTGGTAGTGTTAGGGAAGGAGATGGTGGTGAAGGGGACGAAATGGGAAGGGAAGTGGATGAATTGAAGTGGGTTGAAGGTGTAATGAGATCACCAGAGTACAACTCCCCGACGATATTTACACAGAAGCTATGAGGAGAAAGTTGAGGGGCAATTGTGCACATAAGTCAAATGTCCCAAAGTTCTGGCTTCGTCGATCTTGATGAGTGGATATTTTTTTTAACCTGATTAATCCAGATAATTGGTATGGGGGAGGTTCTTTAACCACTTCTTACACTCATCCCACTGGACGGACATTGCAGGAGGTGGTGAGAAGGGTGTCTGTAGTCTTGCTGAAACCGTGGGCCCTCTTTACTGGAGGTCTGGAAATTCTGCCATCTTTGCTACGCCAGTCCCTCCTTCGGTGTGACCAACCTTCAGGGATAATTTCCAGCTGTAAACTTCAGCACTGATTTCCAGCAAAGCCTAATTACCCGGGCCTGGTCACCAGCTACCCTCTCTCCATGGAAATTCACTTCACTGCTGTTAATTACATGTTTGCCTAAGAGATGGGTCAGGCGGATTAAGATATATTGTCTTGATTGTTGGATGCCCGTTCCTTCTTTCCTCCCAGAGAAGTTAGGTTGCCATGTAATTGAATCTGTGTTCTCCTGCATCTCATAGTAGAGGAACCTGCTGTCAGGACCCCTAACAAGGAAGCTCTGGCCAGGAAGGAAACGCAGCTGCATTACTTAGATGTTATAAATCACCTTCTCTCCTTCAGTGCCCCCAGCTCCCGGCTCAGCATGACTGATGGACAGAGATCGTATTCAATGTCCCTGAACACCCCGCTTCCCGGGCCCTCCTGGGCAGGGCTCAAGTTCTCAGAGATGCTGAGTTTTTTAATTTCACAGGTGGTGGTGGACAGTCCCCTGCGTGGCCTCAGGAGAGGGGAGGGGTGTGGAGTAGCACACGCGTGGGACTCGAGATCTTCCTCATGCTCTGTTTCTCCTTCGGTTCACTCCGTGTCCTCACATCCGTCATTAATCTCACTCAGCCCTCCTGCCCTTCTATCAAGTGGGATAAGTAACCCCACCTAATTTCATGGTCTCTTATTGAATTACTGAGATGCTTTGTTTATCCATCATCAGAAATGAGCTAGTCCACGCAAGTAGACATCTAAATAAAGCCCCAAAGCAATTTTTAAATTTCAAAAACTGCTATGGAAATATTTCCAAGGGATTCTGTTAAAGAGAAATCTTTCCTTTCCTTAGCCTCTTAAATATAGTAGAGCTGATATTTTTAAATCTTGTTTTAATGACTCAAGGTCATCGTCATGAACAATGTTTATTGAGCAGGGCTGAGTTTCTCGGCAATACTGTCCAGAGCTATTGAAGCCTATGGCTATTTGCTCCCCCAGGTGCTATGCTTTTGAGTTCATGTGTCCACCTTTTATAGTATTTCCTTATTCTTCCTTGCTGTCAGGTTACCAGTCATCAATTTTTGCTGCTGGAATTTCATTTATCTTTAGTCAACATATATCTTCCTCCTGCAGACCCTGTGCTGTCTACTGCATCAAGTCTAAGTGTCTATTAATAGCGATCGTTCCCAAAGTGTGATTCATTGACCCTGTGAGCCATTGATTCCCCAAGAGCCTTTCAGGGGGGTTGTAAGGACAAAACTATTCTCATAGTATTACTAAGACATGACTTGCTTTTTCCTGTATATGGGCATTTGTCCTAATGGTACCAAGGCCATGGTGGGTGTACATGCTGGATCTTAGCGCTAATCAGTTACGCATCGTCCAAGTCTGCTCGTCTTCATTGTACCCCTCACCACTACACACTCGCAGTCAAAAAAGTAAAACTAAAAGAATAAAAAGCCAGTTTAATGTAAGGATTCTTGCTGAGGCAGCAAGATTTAATTTTATTACATCTCTACACTGAATACCTGCCTTTTCAATACTCTGTGAAATGAAATAGAAGTACACCTAAAGCACAAAGTACAGTGCTTTCTCAAGGAAATAAATCACTTGTTAGACAGTTGGAGTTGCGAGCTAAAGTAGCCCCTTCTTTTTGTAGAAGACAACATTTTTACTTGAAAAGAATAAGTGACAGGCACCCTGTGGTCATCCAGACTTGGTTATCCGGCAGATATTTCCTTGAAAATGAATGATGCGAACCTGTCACTGAGGAAACAACAGATAGCGCTTGTTACCAAAAATGGAGTTTGAATTTTCCCGAATTTGAGAAACTTGTATTCACTTCATGACCTTAGTGGGTTCCCAATGCCTAAAGACTTTTCTGATGAGCTTGACAGTGATATTAACAGCTGTGTGTTTTTAAAATTATTTTATTAAGTATGTTAGAATTTGGAAGATCTACACAAATCAGTGAAGGAAGATTTTCTAAATAATCAATAAACAATGTTCCAAAATGATGCATGGATGAAAAAGCCGTTCAAAGAGAAAGATAGGACAGTGGACTATAAAGTAACAGAATACAGAATGTTCCCTGATGCATGTGGTTTCAGATTCCACATTGAAATTAAGCTTTAAGAAAGTACCACTTGTTGGGACTTCCCTGGTGGTCCAGTGGTAAAGAATCCGCCTTACAATGCAGGGGACATGGGTTCAGTCCCTGGTGAGGGAACTAAGATTCCCACATGCCGTGGGGCAACTAAGCCCTCATGCCACTACTACTGAGCTCACGCGCCTCAACTAGAGAGAAACCTGCGCGCCACAACGAAAGATCCTGCATGCCTTGATGAAGATCCCACGTGCCGCAACTAAGACCCAATGCAGCCAAAAATAAATAAAATCAATCAATAAATAATAAAATAAATCTTAAAAAAAAAAAGTACCACTGGTTAAATTTTGGTGTATATCGAAGAAAAATATTTGCAACTATCTGAAAAGACTACTAAAATACTTTCTTTTGTGACTGTATCTCTGTGTGGAGCTGCATTTTCTTCACATTCTTCAACGATAACAAACAATTAGCACAGATGGAATGCAGACGCAGATACAGGAGGGAATCTAACCGTGTCCGTTAAGGGAAGCATTAAAGATAGTTGCCAAAATGTAAAAACTCTTGTCATTAACGTCTATTTTGGAAAATAGCTGTTTTCCATAGAAATGTTACTCATGTTCAAGTGTAATGAGTTTATTATTGTTATTTTAAATAAATAATTAAATAAAAATGTTTTTCAGTTTAATTTCTAGTATGGTAAATATTGATAAGTGTAACACAATAAAGCAAGTTCTTTGTGGTCCTCAGTAAATTTTTAGGTATCAATGAGTCCTGAGACCCAAAAGCTTGTATATTGTGGTGATGAATTAGCTCTTACTCCTTTTATAGCTTTGCCTCCTCAGAACCTCACAACGACCATGCAAGGTAAGCTGATAAGGAGTTACCGTCCTCACTTGCTGCAGGGGACACTGAGGCATAATTAATTATGGCAAGTCTACAGTAGAGTCCACATCTTCTAGCCCCCGGTCAGGGTGTGTTATGCTCTAATTAGCCCGGAGAACAGGGTATAACCAGATTCATGCCACTGGTGTCTGATACGAGTGTAAGTGAGGTCTGAGTGGGCTCCTGAGGTGGTCTTGGGTTGTGCCTGCTCCTTGTGGCTTAGATGGTACGTCACCTGTCTCTTTCCTGCTCCATTTCATCTGTCTTTCCCTGACCTGCACATCCTTCTGTCTCATTTCCTCATTCCCTTCAGGTCTCTGCTTAACGGCTGCCATACCAAAGCGGCTTCTCTGCCCACCCAGGACAGAACAGCCCACTCCAATAGCCCCACCCTCCTCAGCCCATTTTGCTTATTTTCCCTGCACTGCTGGCCCACTGGTGTGTTGACTGGCTCTCCTCACTGGAAGCTCTTAAGTGTCTGTTCGGTTCCCTGTGTGTTCCAAGTATAGAACTGCCTGGCACAAAGGAGGTAGTCGAATAAACAACAGGGTCCTACTGTGTAGCACAGGAAACTATATTCAATATCTTGCAATAAGCTATAATGGAAAAGAATTCAAAAAAGAATATATATATATATACTTGAATCACTTTGCTGTATACCAGAAATTAAACCATTCTAAATCAACTATACTTCAATTAAAAAAAAGGAGGTGGTCTATATTTGTTGAGTAAAAGAAATGCATGCCTTGAGATGTTTGGGATGATTTTTGGAATCAGTGGTCTGGCCAGATAAGTCCCCTCCAAGAGATGTTCTGGGTACCACTGTATTGTCTGTGGTACAGGCATCGCCACAGACCTCCTCCGAGGTCTGTTGCACCTCCTCCGAGCACCAGTAGCAGTAATTTCCCTTCCTCCTTAGGAGGACTAAATTGTGGGGTAAGAGCTGCACTTCTTTCTGGTCAAGCAATGTTCTGAGCCTCAGTTTCTTGAACTATTGCAGCAGTGTCTTAGGTTGCCCTCCCCTAGTAAGTCATCTCTGTGACTGAGGTATGAGTTTTGGGGGGAGATCTCTTGGAAACGATGCTGTAAGGGTGTGAGGAGGTGGGTCAAGGGGCTGGAGAAGTTGAGCGGAACAGCTGCTGTAATGTAAGCCCGACTCATCCTACAGGGAGCTCTGGTGCTGAGAAGGCCTTTGGAGCTGTCCTTGGTGGAGGCAAGGGGCCCAACCAGTCACTGAGCACGTGCTGCCCTGGGATGGGACCTAACATTGCTCAGGGGCAGCCTATCACCCAAATTCCAAGGGGGGACTCAGCACACAGCATCCAGACAGCTTGGCAAATGAGTGTTTCAGTGGAGAAAAGGGAATCTGAGTGGGCATGCATGGCCTTCACCATGGAACAGGAAACAAGAAAATATGGCAAGTGTATGCCGCACTGTAATTACCTGATACATTTTAGTTGCTATTATTATTATCATCATCATTATTAGTGTTGTTGTTTTGACATTTCTTTATAGCCCTTATTGCTATCCGATGTTATGTGTGTTATTTATTGGTTATTTCTTTATGATCTGTCCCTCCACTAGAAGACAGGACTTTTATCATTCAATGCAATGTTATCAGTCATTAATCAGTCCCTGGAACATAGCAGGCACTCAGTGAATAGCTGTTGAGGGAATGGATCATTTCCTGTTTAATTCCATTTGAGGGAGGGTGTGTGTGTGTGTGTGTGTGTAGCCGTACTCAACGGCTGTGGTGTAAGCTTCCTAAGATCAGGGTGTGTGTCTTACACCTCTTGTTATTTTCCTTGCTGCCTTTTGGAAGTGACCATTCCTTTGGAAGGTATTCAGGGCTGTTCCCACCCGTGTCTCAGCCTCATCTCTGCTCCTGTGCTTCGTGGAGCCTTCTGACGCCCTCGTGTCTCTGCACCCCAAACAGGGCAGCCCTCTGCCTGGAACGCCCATCCTGAACTTCCGGGCTGTGCTGATTCCTGCTGTCCGGTCTCAGCTCCTCCTGGCTCTGTGCGCTCTGCCTGGTTCCGTCCGCCCCCTTGTTTCCCCCTTTAAGGCACTTACATTACTCTTCCTTGTGATTGTCCTTATGACCCCAAGACTCCCACTAGGATTGTCTTATGCGTCTGCATTCCTACTGCCTGACGCAGGCATCGGTGGACTAACAATCTTGCATAATACACTTTCCTGTAACCAGGGAATTGTAAAAAGAGTATTAGGAAAGGTATTGTTTAAACGGTTAAGTAATTTTCAGCAGCCTGTGTTGAACAGTACAACAATAATAGCACATATTTATTCAATAACTTTCCCCTGACAAGTTCAAAGCACTTTGCATGTTCGGTATTGTTCTGTCCTTCACGCTTGATGACTTGGGTGAATCACGTTGCTTCTTGATGGACGTAATTTGGGCCTCCACCCTCACCACCCTCTGCATGAAACCCGGGTAGAATCATTTATCGTTTGTTGAATAAATGGGTGAATGATGTGGTTATGGGCTGATGGGAAAACCTACAGTCCTCTCTGCTCTTTTCTTTTGCTACTGACAACAGTGCAGTTGGGAATGAACCAGAGGCGACATGAGGACGTTCCACCAGATATACAGAACTTTCTTCCAATTAAAATCCACAAACGCTAAAATAATTGACTAAAAGTAAATTTTAAAAAGATTCCAGGGGCTTCCCTGGTGGCGCAGTGGTTGAGGATCTGCCTGCCAATGCAGGGGACACGGGTTCGAGCCCTGGTCTGGGAGGATCCCACATGCCGCGGAGCAACTGGGCCTGTGAGCCACAATTACTGAGCCTGCGCGTCTGGAGCCTGTGTTCCGCAACAAGAGAGGCTGCGATAGTGAGAGGCCCGCGCACCGCGATGAAGAGTGGTCCCCGCTCACCGAAACTAGAGAAAGCCCTCGCACAGGAACAAAGACCCAACACAGCCATAAATAAATAAATAAATAATAAATTAAAAAGAAAGATTCCAGCCTAGGGTGACCTCTCCTGCTTTAAAATTCCTTTAGCAATGATAAGAATTCATAGCTATTTAATTCACACAGCCTTGGACATCTTTTCTTTTGATTGACTTGCTACTTAAAATTGTTCATTGTTATTTAATATTGTGTATTTTTTACATATTGTTTCCCCATTGCATTGTGTTCTCCTTAACAGTGGGAACCTGTTTATCCCTAGCTGCAATTCATAAAAAGCCTAGGAGTTCCTGGGAACCTCTACTCATGCCTCTGTGAGGGTTAAGGAATGGAGGGAGGGAACAGAAGAAGGAGAGTCTGGGAGCACGACCCCTGGACTCCCTCCTGGGCTCCTACACATGCTCCCACCCCCACCCCAGAAAAGCAGCCCAAGTTTTATAACTTAGTGCATTTTCAATGTAGAATTTCATTGGCAGAGAGGGTTCCACTTCTTAAGAAAAAGTTTGATAGGCACTAACTACTAAGGTACATGATCTGTGATATCATCTGATGTCTATTCTTTCTTCACTAAAATATAAGCTCCATGTGAGACAGGGGTTTTAGTGAGTATTGTAGGTAATATTTCATATGTAGGAGGAATGAATGAATGAATTTGAGAAAGAAGGAGTTATACAGAGATGGTCTTGATGGATATCTGATTGGCTTAAGGTCTTTAAACAGAGAGAACTTTTGAGTTTGGGATGATTTAAATGTAGTGTTACCGTATACTGTATTACCTGCATGGAGACCCTTTTAAAAATGAAAGGTGTGACACTGACTATTAGATCAACAGTTGTAGTCAATGACTTCCTCTGGCAGAGCAGGACATATGTTCACTTACTGAGTGACAGACATCTCAACAGGATGTTGCTTGAGGGCAAATTTGAAGATTTAACCTCTGGCAAAGAGGATTTCAGGTCCTATTTGTTTCTGCCCCATTAGAAGAGATCGTTACTCACAGGAAACCATCCAGCCTCGGTCTTATTGCAGGGTACTTTACTCGCTTCTCCCAATGTTTGGGTGACTAAAGATTGGAGCCGTAACCAGAAAGGGTAAATGTTCCTTTGGGGCCGGAATGAAATATGCTATCAACGGTGCCAGTTGAGGCTCTCTGACACCGTGTGATGCAGAGATGAATTTGCTTTTCCACTGGCAGACGCCTCTTCTGCTAACTGCCCCTCCCAAGCCCTTGATTGAGTTCTATCCACGAGAGGAGAGTGACATCAGTTATTCGAAGGGCACCACCAAAGGTGGGAACACAGATGGGGAACAACCATCACTAGTTGGGGACTTTCCTCTGGGAACAAGGTGACTCTGAGTTAGAGGACCCCCAGCTGTTCACTGGACCCTCCAGCTTTATTTTCCTGCATTTTCAAGGCACCCACCTGATGAGTTTGATCGTTTGCAGCATAAAGGGATGTTGTGGTCCTGGGAATTTAAAATAAAGTAGAGGGACTTCCCTGGTGGTGCAGTGGTTAAGAATCCGCCTGCTAATGCAGGGGACATGGGTTTGGTCCTTGGTCCGGGAAGATCCCACATGCCGTGGAGCAACTAAGCCCGTGCGCCACAACTACTGAGCATGTGCTCTAGAGCCCGTGAGCCACAACTACTGAGCCCGTGTGCCACAACTACTGAAGGCCACGTGCCTAGAGCCCGTGCTCTGCAACAAGAGAAGCCACCACAATGAGAAGCCTGTGCACCTCAACAAAGAGTAGCCCCTGCTCACCACAACTAGAGAAAGCCTGTGTGCAGCAACGAAGACCCAAAAGCAGCCAAAAATAATAATTAAAAAAAAAAAGTAGAAATGAAATGAGGAAACCAAGCGAAACTCCTTTTCAGAGGTGGTATCAGGAGCATAGGATTAGATCAGGCCATTTAAGAATGTCCCTGTTATGTTTTAGGAGAAGGGTTCGACCTGTAATATATCCAAGTTTATGTGATACATTCTATTATAATGGTGTTACACTCTGTTCGTAAAATTACAAGTGTCTCCCAGGAAAAGGGTGAATCAGCCATTATACCAGCACTGCCCCTGACATGTTTATTCGGTCCGGGTCAGGGCGTGATTATTATACCCTACCGGAAAAAAAACCTAAATTGATATTTTAGACTGAAAATCACATGGTTTGTAGGTGGTGTGCACGCCGGTGGTGTGCAGGTGTTACATGGCCCTGCAGTTGTGAAGCAGTTTATGTGCTGGTGTGGGTTTTCCACAGGTGAGTCCATCCCGCTTCCCATAGAGCCGCTCGATTGGGTGTGATAGCAGCCCCCGCACCTCTGTGCAACAGGCCCATAGAACTGGTTACCCAGAAACACGGACCCCCTTCCATCGCAGGGGCAGGCCTGCTCCCGCCACGTCCCTCAGAAGCCCCGGGCGCTAGTGGCCCGCTCTCTGAGCTCTGTCCTCGCCCCTGAGCCCCTCTGAGGCGCCGTCACCGCGAGCAGCCCCGGAAGACAGAGCGGAGCATCTCCATCGTGGAGGGACCGCCCGGCGGGACGATGAGGTGCCTGGCGGCTCCCGATTGGATATCAGCCGCTGAAGCCTGGCCTCAGGAAGGCGGCCCCCGGCTCGCTGCGTGCTGGGTCTCACCCTCCTGAATCAGATGCTCACGACCAGACTTCTAAGATGAGTTCTGTCGCTGGCCTCCCCAAGGACTCGTGAGCAAATGCTGAGTTCCTCGGACCTTATTCCCCAAGAGCAGGTTACGGCCTGGAAGAAGCTGTGTCTGGTAATGAAAGCAGAAGTGAAAAGTGGCTCTTTAGTCATGTGGCGTCTAAAACCAGAGACCATGCAGATGAGACCCGGGTGGTACAGTGTGCTTAGGAGGAGTCAAGCCGATAGATGTCCCCCGAGTGGTCTCCTGGCCAGCCGGCACCTTAACCGCCCCCGCTCCTCCCCCAAGTGCCCCAAACTGTGCTCCTAGCACGTGCTTTGCACACAGTGGGCATCTTATCTTGCTGATCACGTCAGTGAGAAGTGTGATGGGAAAGCAAAGCATGAAAGTATCTGTCGGCTCGTGACTCCGATTCCCCCGAGGTGACTTAAGTGGGCAGATTTTCCCCCTGGAGCCAGAATTCACTAACCAAGAGCCACCAGTAAATTTCCTCAGAGAAGCTGTGGTAAAATAACTCACAATACACTTTCCAGAATGCCCCCGCCTCCCCACCTCACCCTGCTGTTCCCCCCTTATGTGCTGTTCCAGGTCTGCCTGTTGAAGTGGGAGCATCTCAAGGCCTGTGTCCAGCACTGCTTGAGCTACAAGCCCAGCGGCATCTCCTTGCACCATTGCCCCCAGCTCAACAGTATCCAACCTTTCCTTTCCACCGGATGCGCGGTGTAGATGGCATGCATTTATTGCGTTATTTCTGGCTGGGTTTATATTTAGGTGTGAGTAAATCAGTCTTCTCCCCTGCTCCGGACAGTGAGACGAGGGAAAGCTAGGACTGAGTCTCGTTCGTGAATTCACTTCTTTCACTTGCATGCTTTCCAACAGCTCCCTGTGAGCCCGTATCACTCGCCAGGACTTGCATGGGGATGCCGCTGGGGGCGTGGTGGACGGTCCTTGTCTTCACCGAGCTTCCTCGGAGTGGGACATGCCGGCGGCAGAACAGGCATTTACGTTCTGAGGCAGAGTTCTCAAATTGGCACGTTGACATCTTGGGACAGATATTGTTTGTCGTAGGAGCTGTCCTGTGCGTAGTAGGGCCTTTAGCCTCATCCTGACCTTTCCTTCCTAGCTGTCAGTCGCACCTCCTTCCCAAACCCGAGTTTTGGCAACAGAATTGTCCTCAGAGGTTGCTAAGTGTCCCCTTTGGGGTAAAATCACCAGGTTGGGAATCACTCCACTACAGTGATAAATGTAATGATCAAAACAGGCTCTATTGGAGCCTCGGGCAGGGGCATCTCAGACTTCAGGGTCAAGTGGTCAGGGCCCCCCCCCCGCAGGAAACAGATGGTTCAAACTGTTAACTTAGGACAATTGTAGGCAGGTTAATAAGGGGGTTATTTACGAGGTGTGGAGAGGGTGTGGGGAGGCCCACAGGTAGCGCTCTACCCAAGGCTGAAACAGCCAGCAGGTGAGTGACACAGTTACCAGCACACTTTACCCAGGTGACCCAGGCGTGAGAGGTGACCTGCTGGGAACACACACCTGAGCTCCTTTCCTCCCTCTGACCACTCGCTGGGCTTCCCCTTGGCCACCCCAAGTAGACCAGCTCATGTATGTCAGATACCCCAAGAAAGCAGGACAAAGAAGGGGCAGTGCGTCTGGAAGGTTGAAGAGGAAACATCTAGCATAACAGGCTTCCCTAAATGTGGAAAATCTAAGTTGAGCCCCAAAGGAGAAATCAGTTACTCAGGGGAAAGGGGAGGGGAGACAGCGTGTGAATAACCCATGTGATTTCTGTTCCATGAAACTCAGTTACAAGAATCGTCGTTACACGTACAGTTCATTTGTCGAGCCTTCACCAGCCTGGCTGGTGAGAAATTCAGTGGAAGTCGTGTTTTGGGGGCTGTCTTTTCTCTCTAGGGGATCCAGAAGGCTGAGAAAACAGTCTCTGGATTTCAGTTCTCAGTGGTGGGAACTATTCAATCCCCTGCATGAAGGAACAAAGGGCGGGAAGGGGGGCAAGTGCATCTCTGCTTCTGGATCCAGCTTCGTTGTCACCTGTCTGAGGTGCTGTCACTTACTGGCTTCGGGGTGGGAAATGCGCAGGCTGGTGGAAGACGCCTCCACATGCCCCACCCCCAGGTTGGCCCACTTCCCCCTCTGTAGCCTGACAGTTTGTTTTCCTGTTTCTTTTAAACAAAAGCCTGCATGGTAATCATCTTCTGGGTGCCTAGCAACTGCTTTAGACCCCAGGACACAAAAGTCATTAAGAATCCTGAGGTGAGCTCAGAATCCAGGACTCACAGAGCCTGGCTTGGGGGGATGAGGGGGAGAAGACCCCCTCACGCCTTCTGGTCTCCTACAGCTTGGAGAATAAAGCACACCCTGATTTCTCAGCAGAACAGCCTGTCATGTTACAAAGCAGGGACCGAACCCATGGCCATTTAGGGGGATTGAAGCCTGCTCTGTCTGGCGTAGAAATCCCGTGGGGCTGGAGTTTCAACAAGTGGATGGTAGAGGAAGATAGAAAACAGAGGGCCCGAGAACCTGCTCAGGCACCAAGTCGACAGCACTTTCTACTGAGACCCGTATTGTCACCCCAGCACGTCTGGGGAGCGCACGGCACAGTCTGTGCCTTGTTAGCCTCTGCAGACATACTTGTGGTTCTTTTTTTTTAAATTTATTTATTTATTTATTTATTTAGGCTGTGGTGGGTCTTCGTTTCTGTGTGAGGGCTTTCTCCAGTTGCGGCGAGTGGGGGCCACTCTTCATCGCGGTGCGTGGGCCTCTCACTATCGCGGCCTCTCTTGTTGCGGAGCACAGGCCCCAGACGCGCAGGCTCAGCAGTTGTGGCTCACGGGCCCAGCCACTCCGCGGCATGTGGGATCCTCCCCGACCGGGGCACGAACCCGTGTCCCCTGCATTGGCAGGCGGACTCCCAACCACTGCGCCACCAGGGAAGCCCCTACTTGCGGTTCTGATGAGACAGTCGGTCAATACTTTCCACCAAGACTGAAGCCCCCATTCATGTAGCGATGTAGGTGGAGGGCCCAGCAAAGCCAGTACACAGAGGTGTGCCCCAAAGCCGGGGCACCCTCATAGCTAGGAGTCGTCACAGCCCTCTGGCAGCAGCAACTAGCCAGCCGGTAAAGGACGCAGTGTTGACTTACTGTCGCCTGTTCACGTGCTGAGTCTCTGGAGTGAAAAGCCCAGAGCCAAGTGCTTTCTTCAGCAGGGCAGGGGCACTGGTAGGACAGATGCTGACCACGGATCTTCTCCAGGGCTCTACACCTGGTCTCAGCAGTTCACCAGGATGCCTCTTCCCGGCTCACTGTGTCCTACTTCCCCACCATCTCATCGGTGTCCTTGCTAACTCCACAGAGTTATTACCTGATTAATAACTCCTATGATAGAAGAGTTCCTGGATGAGTGTAGCCCAATTTACAATCTGCAGGTGATGGAAAAATTATGTTCAGTTCAGTAATAATTGATGGAAATGGTTTCTCCTCTTCTGCAGCTGATTGGCTTTGTAATTGTGATTTAATAATGGAAATATCAGTTGTTTTCTTCTCAAGATGAATTGGCTTCTGATTTGCTAAGCTCAAGGCTCTTTGGGCTTGTTTATATCTTTGTCTTTCCTCATGAGACTGAAGGTGAGGTGTATTTCTTATTTTGCTGTATTTTTCTTTGCACACATGCGCAGACAGGGTTTGAATCAATGGTTGAAAGAAACATTATTGGTGGTGGGATGAATTGGGAGATTGGGATTGACATATACCCACTAATATGTATAAAATAGATAACTAATAAGAACCTGCTATATAAAAAAATAAATAAAATAAAATTCAAAAAAAAGAAACATTATTTTTTCAACCAGCTATTGATTATCAAATATTAGAGCTAACACTTTTTTTAGAAATAATCTAATCTAATCCCTAATTTTTACCGGTGATAAAACAGGAAGCCCAAGGTGGTTAAGTAAGTAACTTACACAGAGAGTTAGAGATTGCTTTTGGACCCACTAGAGTGCTATTTCCTAAGTAATGATGAAAGTTTGAAAAGGATGGCTGTGGTACTGGGATTTATAACAACAAATATTTATTTGGCCTTTGTCCAGTTCCTAGCACAGAGCTCCTCAAGCCCTTGGAATTTCCTGTGATGAGAGGAAAGGTGTCTTTTGTGATGTGGATGAGGTGATTTTTGGATGACACTAAAGATGGAGGCTGCTTGCCAGGAGAGCCAGTCCTGTGATTAGAGGGTTGGAACATTCGGTCTTCGCCCCCAACACCCGTCACTGGCTGGGAGGGGCCGGGGGCTGGAGATTGAGTTCAGTCACCAGCAGCCAATGTTTCAACCATGCCTACATAATGGAGCCTCCATAAAAAGCAAACAAGCAAAAAAAAAAAGAGGTTCGGGGAGCTTCCAGGTTGGTGAACAGGCGGAGATTCAGGGACAGTGGTGACTCAGAGGGCACGGAGTCTCCTTTCTCTGCACCTTGTTCTCGTGTGTCTCCCAGCTGGCTGCTTCTAAATTATATCCTTTTATAATAAACCGGTGATCAAGTCAGTAAAATGTTTCCCTGAGTTCTCTGAGCCGCTCTAGCAAGTTAATCAAACCCAAGGAGGGGGTCGTGGGACCCTCCAATCTAGAGCCAGTCGGTCAGAAGCACAGGTCACAACCTGGACCTGCATGGGGCATCTGAAGTTGGCGGTCGGGGGACAGTCCTGCAGGGGCTCCAGGTAGAGAGTGTCAGAAGCGGGCTGAACTGCAGGACACCCAGCTGGTGCTGAGTCGCTCGGTGTCAGGAACTGGTGTCAGAATTGGAAGGGCTCCGTATTTTATTTTCCCAATTGATTGTTTCTCTGCTGTTATGCACGCATATCTTACGTGTATCTGTGTGTTCATGTGTGTATAACATGCGGAACCAAGTACATACCGAACTGTTACTTACATCAGTTCCAGGACTTACCATCAGGGTACAATATTCTGTAACTGAAAGAACCTCTAATGCTGCATATAAGTAGGGTACGTCAGGGTCACATTACAGGGTAGCTGACACTCCATCCTGACCCGTTCTCAGAATCTCCCTCTCTGGGCGGTCCTGGAAATCTACATGCACCGCCTGTCCAGCTACTTGTCGCCTACAGGCTCCAGGCCCTGCCCACTGTGGAGGGACACAGAGGACCGCCTCCCAGCCTCTCCATTTCTGTCCAGGATCCTTCGGTCCAGTCCTGCCCTTGGATCCCAATCACCCTTACAATCCTCCCTACTTTTTTTTTTTTTTTTAATATTTATTTGTTTGGCTGCGTTGGGTCTTAGTTGCGGCACGTGGGACTGTTTTTAGTTGCGGCATGTGAATTCTTAGTTGCGGCATGTGAACTCTTAGTTGCGGCATGTGGGATCTAGTTCCCTGACCAGGGATCAAACCCGGGCCCCCTGCATTGGGAATGCGGAGTCTTAGCCCCTGGACCACCAGGGAAGTCCACAGGCCTCCCTGGTTTTATCTCCTGAACTGACATTGTTTGTCAAGAAGGCAGAGGTTCCATGCCCCCTAAGGTCACAAAAACAAAACTAACAAACGAATCTGAGCCAGTAGGAAAAACAGCTAGGAATTCTCAGGACTCTCCTTCCTTCCCAGGTAAGAGGCGTTAAACTTGAAACAGTTTAACATATGTGACCACATATGTGACCACAAAGTGTGGGTCATATGTGACCACAAAGTGTGAGGAAATCCAGCAACGGCAGGCAGGGAGAGGGCACAGCCGGGGCCTGGGGAGGGGCCTTTAGGGGCTTGGGAGCCCTTGCCTGAGCCTTCAGGTCCCAAGCCTTCCAGATCCAGAGGCAGCCCCAGGTTTCATGGGTAGAAAGAGGATCCATGCCTTCACACTTCACTACGCAGAATCGTCAGGCTGTCCAGAGACTGACGTTAAGAGCACAGCAACCCTGCTTAGGAAGACTGCCGTGAATAAAGTCAGGAACAGCACAGTGACCTAGGACCTGCGACGCCAGTTTCCTTTGCAGATAAGGGAATGGAGGCTGTGTGAAGCGAGGTGGGTTCCCTGAGCTGGGGGCTAATTAGTAGCAGAGCCAAGACCAGAACCTCAGCCTCTGGCTTCCCCTAGGCCTGTATTCATCAGGTTCTGCAGAGAAACAGAACCGATTAAATATAGAGACGGATAAGACCAGATTGATTGTAGGATCTGGCTTGTGTGGTCAGAAGCCGAGACGACCCATGTCTCGGGTCTATAAGCTCGGGGAGCAGGGAGGCCGGTCTGGGATTCAGAGGTCTGGGAACCAGGGCAGGGGATGGTGTAACTCCCTATCCTGGGGCCTCAGCTGGGGAAGGTGGGAGACACTGCTGGTGTGAATCCCAGAGCCTGAGGCTGAAGGCCTGGGGACCAGGAGTGCAGCTGTCCGAGGGCAGGAGAAGATGGACAGAGAATGTGCCCTCCTCCGCCATTTTGTTCCTTTCAGGTCCTCCAAGGCCCGGATGAGGTGCCCACATCAGTGAGGGCATCTGCCTCACTCAGTCTTCAGATTCAAACGCTAATCTCTCCAGAAGCACCCTCGCAGACACACCCAGCAATAGTTACCAGTTATCGGGCAGCCCTGAGCCATGTCAGGGTGCCACATAAACTAACCGTCATGGGGCCCCTCAGATCCCGTGGCTGTGTCTGGTGTAGCCGTCGCTGGTTCTGGCTGTGTGGGCGCAGGGGAGGGGTGGGCTGTGGTCCCGAGCACGGGGTCCTCACCGCGGCTGTTGCCCAGCGTCTGTTCCCTGGTTGGGAAGGGTCAGGAGGTGAGCCACGTCGCAAAGGAGGGATATTTGTTGCGAAGGCGGGGAGGACAGAAAGCAGAGAGAGTGTCACTGTCCTGCATTTGCACTTTTAGACCCTTGAAAATGGGCCACAAATCATCTAAGGGGATTATTAGTTATACCTGTAAGACATCATTCCAATCTGCCCATCTAGAGGAGGGAAAAAGAATAGATACTTGTCAAAATTGGCGTGAATAGGAGTCTTGGCAGGGAAAGGAAATAATTAATTTTCTCCATTAATTCAAGACATCACCCCCAGACACACACAGCCCTTCGTAACTGTCAGAGCCTCTCTCCTCCCCATCGTGGAGCAGCCGCACCACGGTGACAGATGAGGGCCACCTTGAAGTCACACGGCGTCTCTGTCCTTGGGTCTGCGTCGTCAAGACCCCAGACCGAGCGCGGGCGGCTAGGTCAGTTCCCCAGCACGCGTGCCCGGCTGCAGGGACCTTCTAATGTTTCCTTAGGGGCCAGTGGCCCTGAGCTCCTGGGTTGGAGTTCTGTCCATCAACACCATGGTCATCAGTTTCAGGAACTAAAGAATTATTTAGGGTTCCTTGTCATAGCCCATATTGATAAGTTATGAAATTTACAAATGGCCTTAGAGGTCATCTGGCGCTATTTTTTATTTGATAGAAAAAAAACAAACCCAAAACACCTGGGACTTGGAATGGTAAAAACAGTTCCTCAAAATCACAGCACATTAGTGGCAACATGGAGGGCCAGGTCTTCTGATGTCTGATTCAGTGGTTTTCAGCCCTTATTCCTATGATTGGCCCAGAGTCATAGAAGGTCACGTGTAATGTGACCTCTGTGGTGATGAGGCTAAAAAGGGAGGCCAAGGAGGCAGATGCCTTTGGTGAGAGGTCAGCTTGATAAGAGTCCAGCCTGGATGGCAGGTGGGAGACAGACTTGCCTAGAAATAGCTCGAGGTGCAGATACGGAGAGTCCTTGACAGGAAAGTTTCCAAAGGGCCCCCGCATCACAGGAAGCGCTCTTGCCCTGCCCGGGCAGAGGCGCTGCCCTCTGAGCACACGGCTCCTGGCCCTCCCCTTCCAGCTCCCGCCATAGCTGGGCACCCGAGCGGCACTGTCTCCCCTGATGCTGAAGAGCCAGGCCGTGCCCTGCAACGTGGGCGCTGACTCCGGCGGGGCCTGCATGCCAAGGGCTGCTTGGCTTCGTGGGCATTTTGCCTGGAAGCGAATATAAGGATTTCACGAATATTAATGAACAGCGATAATTAGCATCACTGCCATGCGGCCGTGCCCTTGGGAACTAACATGGGGAGAGGACAAAGGAGAGAAGAAAAGAGAAGAAAGGGAACAAGCAGGAAAAGTCAGGCTGCATCAGGACCTCATCTGCAGAAATACAGCTGTGCTCTTCCCCCAAAAAGCCTGGAAATAACCACACTGAAATAACCCTGTTGGTTCAGAGTGCAAATAATAGGGCTGCTTTCAGTGCCCTGGGCCGTCCACAGCATTTCAGAAGGTGCATGTCCTGTCTCTGACCCACCGGGACTTCGGGCCCTGGAACCCCTGCTGGTTCTCCCCGCTGGGGGCTGCAGTGCTGACCCCTCACTCGGCCCCTCACCTTGTTCTCCCAGAGAAGACACAGCTGGTGCACCTGGAGCTCCAGGAGCGCAGAGCCCGGGGACCACTCTTGACCTTCGTCCAGGAGGGTCCTACAGCCAAGGGCCACACCTTGCTTGGGACCCAATCACCGCCTCTTGCTGGACGTACAGGCGTGAGTGTGGGCACAGCCCTGGGGCCGGATGCGGGCCTTTCTGTGGGCGGGGCGTACAGGGGCCGCAGGGCTTATCATCCAGACCAGCACGCTACTGAGAGCAGAAGGTGACTGTCGGTAATTATGCTGGGAAAACAGGTGTCAACTGGGACCGTTCAGGCAAATCTAACAATACAGTCACCCACCTATAACAATAACAAAGGCGTTTTTGGCATTACTGCGCAAATACATCAATCCGCAGGGAACTGAGCCGGTGCAGGTGGTGTGGAAGGAAAGTTTTACCTCCCCCCAAAGCAAGCGAGAGGTAAAGCATTTGCTCTGATGTTGTTCTATTATTAGAAATAATTTCCAAGAGGGAAAGGCTGGGGAAGGAATGGATTGGGAGTTTGGGGTTAGCAGATGAAAACTGTTATATATAGGATGCATAAACAGCAAGGTCCTGCTATATAGAACAGGGAACTATATTCGATATCCTATCATAAACCGTAATGGAAAAGAAAAAATAGAAATAATTTGAGGATTTTGGACGCCACCTGTCTCCCCCACAGATTCTGACCCTGGAGGGTTTGCCATGGGCTTAAAAAGTCAGGTGGCTAAAGTGCCCTCAGGGAACTGGTGTTGGACACCCACTGGCTGTATCGGCCCTGGGGCATTTCCATTTCTCCAAAATATGGTTTTCTTTGAGAAACAGGGTCTGGGTTACTAGTGGTGCCAGTGTAGGCTGATGCCGGCAAGGTCAGGGCAAACTGTCTGAAGACATATATAAATGAAAGAAGCACTATCTCACTCAGCTCCTTATCAGCTTTTTTTTTTTTTTTTTTAAGCAGTAGTTTATTTAGAATAAAGCACAGAACTCATTTCACTATGTAGTTGTTAACACTGAAATAACCCTGTTGGTTCAGAGTGCAAATAATAGTAATAAAAGTGGAAAACATGTAACAAATAAAAACTTTTCAAATGTCCTTAACATTTTGTCAATAACGTAGCTGTGTAAGCTCTGCTTTTGAAAGTGATGGATTTTTTTTTTTTCTTCAACCTCTACATTTTGGTCTGAACTATTTATGTCTGTTTATATTTAGATACTTTTTAGAATATAAATGTTAGCTACGTTTTTAATCCAAGTCAGCCAACCTGTTCTCCAAATGGATTCCAGCTTCTGTCCTCAGCCATTTGTCTGCCTGTGTATGAAATCCCAGCTTTCTGCCTTCTGCGTCCTCTTTCTCTCTGTATCTCTCTGTCTGTCTGTCTGTCTGTGTCCATCTCCTCTCTTCTCTCTCTGGCACACATTCTGAACTTTCATTTAAAGAGTGTGGCCGCATCCTCGCTGGTACCCTGACTGTTTCTCTAGCACTCACTCGGGTCCCTTCCCTCTGGGTCAACAGTATCATCTAGATTCCAAAAATCTCTGATCTGTGCAGATTCTTCCTACACCTCATGAACCCATCTCAGAGAGAGAACATAAGTAAAACCAAGCCAAGGGACTTCCCTGGCGGTCCAGTGGTTAAGACTTCGCCTTCCAATACAGGGGGTGCAGATTCGGTCCCTGGTAGGGGAGCTAAGATCCCACATGCCTCGCGGCCAAGAAACCAAAACAGAAGCAATGTTGTAACAAATTCAATAAAGACTTTAAAAATGGTCCACGTCAAAAAAAAAAAAAATCTTAAAAAAATACAAAAAAACCAGCCAAGCACACATCTTCACTGTGCTTTGGAAAGAAGTTGCTCTTGCCTTTATGCTCTGCCCGAGGGTCTGGGCATCTGTGTCCACTGTGGGCTGAGGAAGGGCAGTAGACACGGTCCGGCCTGGCCCCGGTGTCCTTACCTTACGCTGCTTCCGGGCCCCCTTTCCGGGCGCCACCTGCAGACAAGATGAATGCAGGTCCCTCACAGAGGCCGGGGGACAGTCAGCGGAAGGCCCAGCGCACCCCGAGCTGTGCAAGCTTTCTGGCTACTAGGCCGAGTGTCTTCCCTGCAGAGTCAGCCTGCCAACCCACACGGGGAGCTGGCCCTTGGAAAGCAAAGGCCGCAGGAGTCCTCACCGTGCTAACTGGGGCTGCCATCCTGCTTGTAGATGACAGTCCCCTGGGAAGGTGGCCGGGGGCTGATGCAGGGCCCCGCCCACAGGAGTTCAGTCACTCTGTAAGCACGAGCACAAGAGCCTGTCATTCCAGTGCTCCCTGGTCATCCTGATGGGCCCCTGGGACCCTGGATACCTCCAGGCGCCCTCCCCGCCAGCCCTCCCTGCAGAGAGGCTCCCCCACACCCCCTTCTCCCGCCCGCCCCGCCGTCGTATCCTCTGCATCTTGGCTTTGGTCCTCCTGGTAAGGAGAGCCCAGTGTCAGAGTCTGTCTTTCTGGACGGTCCCACTGCACGAGCCACTAGAGTCCTTCCCTGCTCGTGTTATCCCCCGCTGTCCCGTCAGAACATGGGAACCATTTAGGAAACTCACCCCTGCCGGGGCACCCGTCTGTGCCCCCGGCTCCGGGAGCATTGCTAACGGACTCCTTCCCCCGCTAGACGCCCAGTTAACTGTGACAGTGACTCGCTGATCCCGTCATTAGCCAGCAGACTGTCAGCCTCAGGGGAGGCAGCCAGCAAGCCAGCCTCCCTCGGGGCAGGTCCCTGAGGCCACAGCCTGAGAAAAGTCGTCAGACCCCAACGCAAAGAGTTTCTGTCACTGCCAGGAAATGAGACATTGACCCAGAGACTCCGTCTCCAAACCAGAATGGCTTTAGCACAGTTCAGTTGCTCGTATTAATTAAGGGAAAGTGAGACAGTGGGTTCATCACCCTTTTCATGAGGTCCAGTGTGGGGAAGGGACGTGTCTGGGAGTTGCGAGCAGGCAAGGATGGCTAGATCCACTGTCCACACGCCCTGCATTAATGGCGGGGAGCCCAGAGTTGCTTATTGCCCGCGGTGTTGTAGGGAGAGGCTGGGGGTGGGGAGGACGGAAAGTGTGCAGAGGAGACCAGCAGGGAGAGGAGACTGAGTGAGGAGAGAGGGAAAGCTGGGGGCGTTCTGGCATCCAAACCCCCAGCCAGCACGTACTGAGTGAACAGATGCACAAACAAGGAGGTCAGAGAAGTGAGGGGTGTCATTCCCTCTCCGTGTGCCTGCAGCTGAGAGCGGATGACACCACACGGGCAGCGAGTGCTGAGGTCCGCGGCTGAGGTCCTGCGAGCCCAGCTACCCCAAGTGCTGAACCTCACCCCGGTTCCCAACTCAAGCATGTTCTAAGGTTTCTGTCCTTCGAAAGAAGGAGGCTCCTGTGTCAGGAGGTGTGTGATGGAGAAGGACGCCAGGGGACCCCTAGGAAGCAGGGGGAGGCAGCTCCCACCTCCTCTCCCATGCCATCAATCCTGGCCCCCTCACCGTGGAAGATGGGGGACTGGGGTAACGGGTGACGTTATCTGCTCCGACAGTTAAGCAGGGACAAGACCATGGCCTACAAGTGAGGGCTGCACTCCTGATTCCCATCACCTTCCCCAGCCACTCCGCTTGGGTCTAGGGGGTCCTCCTAACCCCGGACTCTCCATTTCAAGGCAGCCCTGGCACTCAGGTCCAGCGTGGGGCCTGTGGTCAGTACTTAGGCTGAGTCCTCCATTGCACCAGTCCAGCTGTCTTGGGTTCACAGGGAGAAAGGCAAGACCTGGGTCAGCCTACGATGCCAAGCCCAGATTGTAGGCCAGCTTGACAGCCATGAAGCTGAGGTTTTGATCTGCCTGCGGCTCATTTTCTGCAATTATGTTCCATGGGCCAGAATCCTGGAGAGAGAGGGACGAGGGACAGGACTTGGGTGCCCACCCCCATGTGCACCCCTGACAGTGTCTGCCTTGTCCCTCACACCTTCAGGGACAGAAGCAGAGGGAGAGGGCGGCTTCAGACACTCCCTTCCCTTGGCCTCGTCTGGCTCCGGACCCCGGGGGCAGGGTTTCCAGCAAATACACAACCTTCCAGTGAACCCACACTTTTTCCTAAGCCTCGTGCACTCCTCACAGGAGTAGGATCAGCTCTTGGGTCACTCGGATGGCTACCCTGCTTTGGTGAGTGGGCGAGAGACTGTTCATTTTCCAGGGTCAATCAGAAAGCCCAGTTGTGGTCTAGCAGGTCAGCGGCATGCACGTGGTCGTTGAGGTGTTTGATTCCAAGTTTCCAAGGTCGGCATCAATAGGAATCGTCTGTAATAGCCCCTCTTGCTGGGCAGCAGGGAAACGGATTTCTGGCTTTTCCAGAAGCCCTGCCATGTGAGTCCAGTGCCCCCCGGGTGCCTCCATGCCCCCACTCCGCCCACTGCCTTCCTTCTGGCCGCAGCTCCCCTTCCCCCGCTTTCTTGCTCATCTGTGTTCTCCTTCCGTGGCCGTTCCTTCCCGATGCTCTCGCCTCCCTGAACCGATGCCTCTTTCCATCCATGGTCACCCCCTCCTGCTCATTTCCTCTAGGGCGCCTGCCCCCAGGCATGTGCCATTGTGAGTCCCTTCCTGACAGGTCTCATGGCAAAAGCTGTGACAGGTGCTGGCATTTAACCTCACAAAGCATCTTCCCCAGATAGAGCGGCAGCTTTCCGTGGCTGATGAGGAGGGACAGAGGGGATGGGGGCACCTCGCTGGGCTGCGGGCACCTCCCTAGCAACTTTTAATCATTTCAAAGGGAGAAGCCGGGCAGGGTTTGCCTCCAAATGAGGAAGATTTCTTGAATGATGTGACTAGTCAGGCAAAGGAATAGGCCACCTCCGGCATCATCCCCGGGGACATTCACACGGAGGGGAAGATATTCTGTCAGGGACAGTCATCCAAAAGAGTGGGAGGCTCAATTCTTTGACCCTCCTGCTACTTCCAACTCTATAATTCTAAGGAATTGGCTGAGAAAAAAGAAGGGAAAATTGGGCCAAGAGTGAAGGCTGAGAAACAGCTGGCGCAGGATGAAGATGAAAAGGGAGAAAGAAGAAGTGGGTCAGGAAGCTGCCAGGTTTTACTCCGGACTTCCTCTTTGAGCTCTCCATCCCTGAATGCTTAGTTTTCTTCCGTCTCTAATAAATCTTTCTGACCCAGCATACCTTACTTAAGGGGTCTAAAAGCAATTAAGAATGGAAAAATTGAGCCTGGGGAGAAAAAACATAAAGCACTCCAGGTCTGGGCTCATGAGATTGTGGGCTATCCAAAGTCAAGGACCTTGCCTTCTACGTCCTCTCCACCCCACGGCATCTAACCCATCGCCTCTCTCACTGTTAGGGATGAGTAAAATAGCCGCCGGTCACATGGGGGACAGCCGGCCGGGCCAGGGACCCTTCTTCCCAGGGGTGGTCTGCTCCCCCGTTTCTGAGACGGCGCAGACCCTGCTCGTGGACGCTGCTCATTCCTTGCTCTCCGTGACTGTTACGTCAGAATATGTGTCCCTGCAGAAGAGGCCGCCCTGTGCCCACAGAACTATGGGGCCGGCTCAGCCCTTCCCCAAGCACGAGACCTGCGTCTGTGGGGTCCGAGTCCAGGGACCTCCCCCATAGCTGATAAATGGCCCCATTTGTATCCTTGCAGATCTTAATCTTCCTAATACAGTGGATTGAACTTATCTTCTTCAAAGTGCTCCGCCGTGGAAAGAAAGAACCCGCATTTTTTAATATATTTCAGCCACTGATGCAGAGCCCGCTTCCTTTTGCTTCCGGTCATGTTATATTGGGCTGTCTGAATGCATAGGGCAGGGTGATATGCCTCTGGCTTACTGGTTTATTACAGGACCTCTTACCATTAAGCAAAACTGCTGGGCAGACTTGAAGCTTTCTATTTTGTCAGAAAAAAATAGTCTTGTAGCCGCCTATCTTTTTTTTCAAGTCCCTTTTGAATGTGTCTTCAGAACCTTTCCCATGGCATCCAGAACATCCTGCCTGCACCCTGGGCATCTCGCCTGCACCCCGTCTGCCTTTCTTTCCTTCCTTGCACCAGTGCATCCTTCGGCCTCCTCCTCCCTCCTTTCCTGTGCCCCCTCATGTGGTCCCCCCTCTGCACCCCCAGTCAGCAGTCTGCCTTCCTAGCAGCTGGCAAAGAGGATTCAAACATTTGTTCCCTCCTGCCCTTTCCTCTGCAGCATGGAATCAGGATTTTACATCGCAACCAGAACTGGAGAGGGCGGGGAAAGCATTCCACCTTGCAGTTTCCTAGGTCTCCAGGCCTTTAGCAACCTAGATTTGTTCTGCTTTGCAAATCTCACCCAGTATTCAAAGCTATTAGGAAAATAGCATCTCCGTCTCCTTCCATGGACTTGAGGTGGGGACAAGTGCCAACATCTTCCCTTTCTTAGCAAAGAAAGCTGGGTTCGAGTGGGCGCGTGTTTTGCAGTAAGATCACAAAGGCTCAGTGGAAAAGTAGCTTCAAGGGTCCAGATCCTCAGCGTCAGTGTGCCCTGCAAAGCTCTCAACTGCAAAGAGAGGGTGTCTTTTGAGATGCCGGCTCCACGAGGATCTCAACGCAAAGGGCAGGCAGGAAACATCGCTGACCAGCTGGCCCCTTCACAGACCCAGATGCACATGCGAGTAAGAACGGGCTGAGAACAGCGCACGGTGGAGAGTGTGGGCCCCAGGCCAGCAGCATGGAAATCCTGGGACACTTGGTAGAAATGCAAAACCCTAGGCCCACCCTAGACCTACCGCATCAGACTCTATCTATATATATATAGATACAAAAACTCGGAGGAATTTATATGCAAATTAAAACCCGAGAACCACTTACTTTATAGAACTAACTTGACAAAATTCATTTTCTCACTTAATGAGGTAGTATTATCGTAACGATCCCCATTTTATGTGAAACACTGTTCCTTCCTCCCTCCCTTTTTTTGCTATCACGTAACAGTCCATAAAAACAGCAGTACAGATGGTGAAGATAAATTCCCGCATTGCAGAGGGTGGCCTGTTGCCCAGCAATTCCCCCCAACTCCCCCAATTCAAAGACAGGAACTTTGAAAATTTTGAGGAAGGTGCTCCAGAGCAGGTGCCTCCTGGGGTCTGGGGTGTGCCCTGCCAGCCCCACTGTAGGTAGCTCATTTGTTTGGTTAAGTGCAGGGGGTTTAATTACCTGTGGCAAATACACTGCGGTACATTTTGAAAGAACGATGGAGTCTTAGTAGGAGAAAGCCATCCTTTCCATCCCGTTGTATTTATTTACCGCAAAAAAGGCACGCTGAATCTGGAAAGTCATTTTGGTCTGTCTGATTTTATTGTTGTTTAATCCTTAAAACCACTTAGATTGGTCAACCAGCATCATTTCAATGAGCAAGGCAATTTTTATCTTTATTAGACGTCCTGAAATAAGTGATTTCAGAATCCCCTTCAACTCTGAGATTCTTTAAGTCGAAGAGAAATAAGGAAAAAAGGGTGAGAGGATGTTGACATCCTTCCAATGAGCTTTGAGGAATTAGATATGAACCAGCCTGGGTGATTAAATGTCTGCTGGGGTAGAGGGTCATGACCAGCACCACCACCCTGAGATCCCAACAAACAGGGCCCCAGGAGGCACCTACTCTGCAGCATCTTCCTCAGAATTTTCAGAGTTCCCGTCTGGTGCCTGGGACCAGCATAGGTCGGCAATACCATTCAGGAGCGACACTCACATCTCAGACTGGGAAGTGTGGACTTGTCCCAAACCCCACTTCCCCCCTTCGCCTCTACTTCCAGCCAGTCCTCACACGGGTTCAACCAGATTCCCAAGATCCTGAAATTCTCACCTGTGGGCTTGCCCTGGGGCCTGTCAACCGGCCTAAGTTCCAGGAGGGTGCCCTGGTAAGTGGATTGCTTGGCTGGCTGACGGATGCACGATTTCCTTCAAAGAATAGCATGAGATTGGGCTCCTAGCTGACTTCGAGTGACTCGGTTTGTTTACGTATTTGCCTGGAGCCCCACACCTTCTGGGGTTGGCCTTGATCACCAACATCCAGACACTGAAGGTGGAGCCTGGGTGGGCGTGGTGACCTTGGGGGGCTGGGTGATGGGGGCAAGGAAGGCCCCGAGAGCTGAAAAGCCAGTGTCCTGGGAAAGGGGCAGGGTGGTGGGGATACCCCAATGCTTCCACAGGAGCAGAGTCAGGATGCCAAAGCGGCGGCCTCACGTCTGCCCATCAGCCCACCCCCACGACACCCCACTTCCTGCGCCAAACCCATCATGGACCCAGACTTAGTTTGTCGAGCAACCATTGGATCAGCTATGCTTCTACAGGGTGTGAGAAAAGTTACAATGTGTTTTTATCGTCCTGAAAACTAATTTTGCTCTCATGCCCGGAGCATAAAAAGGAATCAGGTATCAGGCTTAAAAGAAATGCAAATGGATGTACTTTCTCCTCGGCCTTTGGGTTGGCTGGATTTTCACAGGAGCCTGGTGCTTTGACAGCCTCAGGACATTTGTGTTTTAAGACAGAAGGTCTGTCCTCTTTGCAAGCAGAGGGGTCAGATTATGAAAGAGCGTGTAATAGTGGCTGCAAGAAATGTCAATTTTGCAGCCCCAGAGTATTTAAGATCACGAATTGCAAGCTTCACAAAAGCCTCCAGAATGTCCTACAAAGCCGGGTATTACACCCATTGAATTCCCTCACCCCAGGTTCTGGGGAATCTCAGGGTTATTTTATGTTGGCAAATGTTTATTGAGCACCTACTACATAGCAGTCAAGAAGGGCTTCCTCATTCATTCATTCTCCACTTTATCTTCTCCAGGACAGTTTGAAACCAACCAGCTACTTTGTGTCTGTTTGTATCAAATTGTTAAATGGTCACTTATTCATTCTACAAGTAGTTAGTAGTTTGTATTCTGTGTACAAATGCATCTCTACATTGTGAAAAATGAAGATGTCCGTACTCACATACCCTAAAGTTATTCCCACATTTAAAAAATTATATTATTGATCATGACAATTCTGTTTAAAAATATCAAAGCTTGCTAATGTGCTACAGTATTTCATATGTACTCTTAATTAATCCTCATAATAATCATGTAAGAAAAATAATAATATGCCCTTCTTGTCAAATGGTCTGAAAAGTTAAAGGGACTTGGACAAAAATCCATTGATCCAAGACTCAAGCAGAGAATTTCTTCAAATACTTTGGGTCCAACATAATGTCCAGAATCTTTGGCTTGATGTTCAAACCCCCATGTTATGGCTTTTTGTATTCCTTCTCTTCTAAGCTCTGTACAGTTATGCCCCTGGTTTCACAGTTTCTTGATTGTCTCTGTCGTTTCTTTCCTCCCAGATGGCCAGGGCTTTGTGAGTGAGGACGAATACCTGGAAATCTCTGACATCAAACGTGACCAGTCCGGGGAGTATGAATGCAGCGCCTTGAATGATGTTGCTGCCCCTGATGTGCGGAAAGTAAAAATCACTGTCAACTGTGAGTAGACCCACTGTCAGCGAGTTCCAGGGGGAAGGAGGGCATGGGGATTAAGGGGACGAAGAGGTAATGGCAGTGTCATTTTCTGATGGACCCCAGTTGTTTCCAGCAGGAAAAGACAGTATCAGATTGCTGTGCCCATCCACCTCCAGGGCCGTGGAGTCTTCCTGTGACTGTCAGAACTTTTAGCTGATGGGGAGACTCGTGAACTCCGGGTTAGTGTGAAGGCTTGAAGAGATGCTGGGGTAAACACAGTATCTTCAAGCAAGAAGTCCTTTTCCTAAAATACATGATCGTTTAGCTGGGAAGGGGGACGTGCACAGCAGGTGACTGATGTGCTTCTCACCTGTCTCACGGACTCGCTCTGCATCTCCCTGCAGACCCGCCCTACATCTCCAAAGCCAAGAACACGGGTGTCTCTGTTGGCCAGAAGGGCATCTTGAGCTGTGAAGCCTCTGCAGTGCCCACGGCTGAGTTCCAGTGGTTCAAGGAAGATACCAGGTACCTTGAAAGCGGAAACAGGGCATGTCCGAAGCAGAGCTGATGGATCGTTCCCCACGTGGAAGGAGGGTGATGAAGTCCAGGGGGAAGATACGGCAAAACCAAACTGATTACAGCCTCCATTATAACAGAGTCTCCTTTTAGAGCCAGAAGCAAAACACGGAGGGAGCTGGGAAGTGGGCAAAACTGATGGACCTTGTTTCAGAATCAGATTAGCTGTAGACACGGCGGTCTTCAAGGACTAGGGGCATGTAGCCCTGGAGCATGGGCGCCCTTCCTTCTTGGCCCCTGATGGAGGCCGCAGTGCTCATAGCTGGGGGGTAGAGGGGCCGGCTTAGTCTGAGGGAAGGGCTCTGTGAGGGGGAGAGTGTGTGCGTGGGTCCACCTGCAGCGTCTGGACTTCCCCGGACCCGCCCATCTGCCGCCTCACTCTGTGTGTGCAACCAAACCCGTTGCACCCCCTCCTTTCTTGCAGGCTGGCCACCGGCCTGGACGGCTTGAGGGTCGAGAGCAGAGGCCACATATCCACACTGACCTTCTTCAACGTCTCAGAGAAGGATTATGGGAACTATACCTGTGTGGCCACGAACAAGCTTGGGAATACCAACGCCAGCATCACACTGTATGGTGAGTGCAGGAGGCCTGGACGTGGGGCTTGGCGGGGCGGGGAGTTCCAGGGACTCGGGCGGGAGGAGGGCGCAGCCTGCTTGGCCTGTGTCCGTCCATAGGGCTCAACCCCCCACCTTAGATGCGAACGCACCTCCGCCGTCATTCTCCTGGCGCACGGTACGTGGTGTGTGCAAGGTAACTGGTACCTCCTGGTCTCGTGCAAGGTGAGCTGGGCACCTCACCAAAGGAGTAAACTGAGCTCTGAACCAAGCCGCACAATGGTTACCGTCAACAAGATGGAACCATGGAACAGGTCGATTGTAGTACTGTCTATTGGTCTGGGGGGATAAATTAGATATAGTTTTAAGATACCCTCTACAGTAAGAGTCGATGATTCCAGGAGTTATATTTACAGTTTTAAGCCAAGTTACCTGCTGCTATCATGATTCTCATGTTGACTGCCTGTCACGTTTTCATTCATTGGAATGAACAGAGCAGGAGGCTTGAGTCCCCATCGGGACGATTGCTCTGTCCACAGCTGAGACAGCCGCCCCTTCTCTGCAGGTCTCTCCCTCCTGCACGGGGGGAGGGGCCTGCAGATCCCTGAGCGGCCCTTTGGGAGACCTCACCCTCCCTCGCTCAGTTCTCGCGCTGCTGTGTCCATCTCCTTGTGCAACGTTTCACTCCACGGGCCAGGCCCAGCTTGCGGCGATAGCCCATGTGTGTATGTGCGTGTTTATTTGCTGAGATTTGGTTAGAGGGAAGCGTCTGGTGAATAGGACGAAAAGGTATTCATGTTTCACGTGGACCTCAGACCCTGAACAAGCTTTCAGCATTGACATGAACTGAACTTTGTCCACCAACCATCTGAAATGTGTGATCTATGTCTTTTGTTTTCTCTCTGCATTGTGTGTGCATTGTGCTGTGTGTGTCTTAGAAATAAGCCCCTCATCAGCAGTGGCAGGTGGGTATAGCATGTTCCTTCACTCCTCTGCCTGCCTGAATGCCTATGTTTTTTATTTTAAGCCTCCTTCAAAGACAGGCCTGCCTGCTCCGCCTCCTTGGTTTATTTCTCCTTAGTGGCTAGACTTCAGGGGGTTGGTCTGCACAGTTTAGGTAGCAAGCATGTAGAATATGATGGCTTTCACACATGTGCATATGAAATATCGTTATATGTTTCCAGAGAAGGGCTTCCCCCCCGCCAAAACAAGAAACTTCTACTTGGTGGCCTTAAGAGGGATGAGTATTCTGCTATTTGTACACAGCAGCAGCGAGGGGAACCCAGCCTAGACACTAAATGGATTATCAGATGATCGTCTCCGTGGGGAAATCACACTAGTATGAATGTATAATTCCTCCGGCCCAAGGCAAAAAGGGCTAATGACTTAATTCTGAAAGTTTCATTTTAAAATAGAAGTACTTGGGTCATTATTCATAATGATCATCATAATATCTACCAAGTACTGGTTTCCAGGCATCATGCTAGTTCCGTGAAAGACAGGTTATTAACCCCATTTTAAAGACGGGTAAGAGGAGGACCCAGGAGGCTAAGTGACACTGAAGTACGCGTAGCTAGTGAAGAGGTGCTGATGAGACCCAGACCCAGACCCCTCCTCAGTGCTGGAGGGTTTTCCCAGAGGATGAGGGTGTGAACCATGGGCACACACACTCGCACGCTCCCTCGCGTGCTAGATGGGGCCTCAGCTCTGCCTCCCGAGTGGAAGCCTCACCCTCCCTGTCTGCAATCAATCTCAGCCACATAGCAAATGGTAACTTTTTTTTTTTTTTTTAATTTATTTATTTTTTTTGGCTGTGTTGGGTCTTCGTTTCTGTGCGAAGGCTTTCTCTAGTTGTGGCAAGCGGGGGCCACTCTTCATCGCGGTGCGCGGGCCTCTCACTATCGCGGTCTCTCTTGTTGCGGAGCACAGGCTCCAGACGCGCAGGCTCAGTAATTGTGGCTCACGGGCCTAGTTGCTCCGCGGCATGTGGGATCTTCCCAGACCAGGGCTCGAACCTGTGTCCCCTGCACTGGCAGGCAGATTCTCAACCACTGCGCCACCAGGGAAGCCCACAAATGGTAACTTTTGAATTTTCCAGATCTGGAATCAGCTCTGCAGCTGCCCTTTCCACAGCTCTGGATCCGAGACAATCATGGGCCACTGGCTCTGCTCATACCTTGGTGTCTATGAATGTCCATCCCTAGGTCTTGATAAAACTTAGAAGAAAGGGTGGGGCTGGGTTGCTTCTCTGCCACTGACCCTGCCATCACCCCTGAGTCGGTGGGGCTGCCCGTGGGGGGATGTGGCCGACAGAAGGGTTCCAGGACTGACAGCTAGGTGATCCGGGCGCTTGTCCCTCTGTACCATGAACTCAGGAGAGAAGTGTGTCACAGCCGAGAACAACAGTGTGTGGAGATTAAGGATTCGTTCGCCGGCTAGGGCTGCCATAACCAAATAGCATAGACTGGGGGCTTAAACAACCGAAACTTGTTTTCTCACAGTTCTGGAGGCCACAAGGCCAAGATCAAGCCAGGAAGATCTGTCAGCTGTTTTTGATGAGGGCTCTCGTCCTAGCTTGTAGACGCCCACTTCGTTCTCACATGGCCTTTCCTCTGAGCATGTGCAGAGAGAGAGAGAGAGAGAGAGAGAGAGCGCTGGGGGGTGGAGGAGGGCTCCCTGGTGTGTCTTCTTATTAGGGCACTAATCCTAGCCAGTCAGGGCCCTACCATTATAACCTCATTTGACCTTAATCACTTCCTTATAGGCTGCATCTCCAAATACACATGGGGGCTTAGGGCTCCAACATATGAACTTGGAGGGCCCAATTCAGCTCCTAGGAAAGACACAGCTTCATATCCAGTGCAGCCAACCACACGAAGCCCGTGTCAACAATTAGCCTGTTTGAACCCATTTTCCACTTCTGTCTCCCTTCTTCCACCTGATCTGAATGTGTTCTTTTAAAGGACCATTTGAACATTTATAACCGATCTGCTCATACTCGCCAAAGCCACACTAACAGACACCCTGCACCCCAGCCACGCATTTGTGTTTGTTTGCCGTCAAAGACTGTAAGCTTAGTTTTTAGAGACCCTTTGGACTCTGCACCGTGAACCCATCCCAACATACATTCATGACAGGCCTCTCACACAAACATGTCTTTCCTACGTTTCCTACCTACACGCACAGAACAAAGGGAAATGAGATGAAAGCAATGTCAAAAGAAAGCAGAAGACACAGGCTATGGAGACAGTGGGCTGAGACAGGAAGTGCTTAGGCAAACTGAGAGACCACGCGGGTAGGTGGGTGATGCTCAAAGATGAATCAGTGGCTGACCTTGACGTGGGATGTTTCCTCCTCACCCACCACCAGTTGCTGCCCCTCCAGAAGCCACACAGGCAGAACAGGTCACCCAGCTGAGTGCCAACTCAAAGTGGCATTTCAGACTGTGCACTTTTCTTAGCCCCGGGCCACTGCCGGGACTGGAGAGGCAATGGAAGGTAGAGAACAGATCAGCACGGGGATGGGGAAAACTGAGTTCCGGTCCTGACTCTGCCACAAACCATGCTGCTCTCTGTTCCGCGGTCGCCTGTAAAATATAAGCACAGGGCAAAGCAGACTCCAGGCTTCTTTCCAGCTTTCTAAGTCTCTGTTCTGTTGAAAAACAAAGGGAAACTAGGGTAAGAGGCACATCTCCAAAACCTGGCATCCGTAACGTTGGGAATGGCAGCAGGTGCGGTGCCTATTGCCAGCAACTTGCTCGAAGTATCCGTAAGCTTTCTTGAGTGGGTGAGGCATTGGGAGGCCACCTGGGCCCTGGCACCCTGGAGCCTGGCCAGGTCCGCACGCAGCAGGGGCGGCCGGGCTCAGCTTGCTGGCCACGGCTCTGCCTCTTGCAGAAGCCGCTCACGTTCTCTCGACTTGCCACCCATTCTGCTTCCACTGGGTCTTGAGCAAGAGGCCCCATCCCCCTGTCCTTAGGGTGCAAGGAGGGAACATTCTGAACTTGATTACATCCGGCACGGCATTGACTGCGGGGCACGTAATGAGCCGTGTAAACGCCTGTATTTCTGTATTACTGGAACCGGCAGGGGAGAGGGACAGAGAAGGCAAACAAAGCCAGAAAGGAGGGGGATGCTGCCGAGAGACAAACAGATTTCTCACGCTTTATCTGTGCAATTGCAGCGACACAGGTGAGTTACATTAAGAGTTAAGTATCAGGAATGGGGACCGCGCCTAGGAATCTTGTCATTGCAAATGAAAATGGCAAAATATTCTGGTTAATGCAACATCTGGGCTCGGGATTTTTTCCTCAAGGCATAGCCTCAGCCCCTCAGAGCAGCCAGGAAGAAGGCCTACCTCTTGGCCCCTGGAAACTATGAGGACAGAATCTCTATTTTCTTTTGCTAATGGCCATTCCTCCAGAGAAAATACATGTATCAGGCTGGCTCTTCAGACAGGATTTTCATCAACTAAAGGCAGCCGGACCAGCTCTTGTCATCCTGCACCCTGGGCTGCCCTCACCCAGGGTCCCCCCTGGAAAGCTGGTTCAGGCCCTGCCTCCCACCTGCCGTCCTCTATAAAGGCTCCCAACAACCTCACCTTTCCCCCAGGTGGCTCCAGGTGAGACCTGAGGGCTGGGTGCTGCCGTTGAGGATCCCGAATCTCCCCTCCCTTCACCTCCAATCCAGCCCAATCCAGGCCTCGGTCTCACGCCTGCGTCCCTCCAAAGACCCAGCCTCCCCTCAGCCCCAGACCTCCCTGGCCCCCAACACCCTGCTTCTGGCTTCTAGGATGTGACTGGCTGTGGCTTTCTTCTTCCCTCTCGGTCTCAGTCTGCTTCTAGCCCCTCCACCTTCTGCCCAGGGGTGGCATTACAGCAAGAGGAGAAGGGTCTTCTGTGTCTTCGGGCATCTTCAAGAGTTGTATCTCAGCCCACCGCTTTGGGTGCTTTAAAAATGCAGATTCATGGGCCTGGTCCCAGACCCATTTCATGAGAATCTCCCGGGATGGTCCTGAGCACGTGCTTTGTAGGCAAGCTCTCCCAGGGAAGCGTAGGACCCGGCAGCCAGACAGTCTACAAGCAGCCATGTGGGGGCTCCCCGGTCTGTGTCCCTAGCGCTTTCCTCAATTCTGAGCCACAAGACGCTCTGCTACCTGAAGGTCCCAGGGGAATCTCCATCTTTCTCTCCCTGGCACCCCTTCCCTCCTCAAACGTGCACCTTATCTTCTCACCCACCGCCTCACTACAATCTCCATGGCCATTCTGACCCTTTCCTCTCCCTCACCCCACACCTGTCAGCCAGCAGGTCGGAGCAAGCAGGCACCAGCCCTCCCGCCACTGCCATCACGCTCACGCCGGGGCAGGGGCCTTGTCTGGCTACGACATTCTCTTACCGGTGGGTGGTTCCCTTGTCTTTGATAATCTCTCTTCCGTCTTCCACTTCGGGGCCAGGTGGCCCTTCCCAAACTCAGAATGAACCTGTTCACATCCTGCTGAAAACCGCCTCCCAGAAAACCCTCGAAGGCCTTTCCTGCTCTGAGCTCAACCTCCCTCGTGGCCCCAAGTTCCCCGCTGCCTTCTCGGCACCAACCGTGCTAGACACCCGGCCCGCCCTGCCCGGGATGCCCGATCCTATTGCACATTCCAGCCTCGACTATGCTGCTTCTGTCCATCAAGTCACTGATTCAGCGAATGTTTGTTTCAATGTTTGTTTCGAGCCTACTGTGTGCCAGGAGTTAGATTTAGGGTTTAGGTACCGAGAGGAGCAGACTTCCCAACCTCCTACAAGCAAGTAAATAGACATTTACAATAGAATATAGAATCTAAGTGCTGCACTAGAGCAGAGAAGAAGATACTAGCTAGTAGGTGTCAGCCAGAAGGGGCTTCAGACAGCTCAGAACCCTTCGAGGTAAGTACGCCTGGAGCTCAGAGAATTTAAGCCATGTGACTGAATCCTTCCCGCAGATAGCAATTCCACCGTAGAAGGACACGTTAACATCCGGTTTTGCACCCAGGTCTGTCTGACCTTAAACCCATGTTTCTTTCTAACCCGTAGGTATACTGTCTCTTCCAGTGTGTTGAAGGGTCACAGAGGGAGGCGTTTGCCCTCTTCTCTGCCTGATAAAATTGTACTTACCCTTTAAGCTTCCACTCAACGGTGCCCCATCCATAAAGTGTTTCTGAACCCCACTGAAGAATCACTCACCCATCTTTCGGACTCTCTTGGTAGTTTACCCTTAGGCTTATATTTTGTTTGTATTTGTTTCTGCACTAAAGGATGTAGCCCTGTATCTCGCCATAGTTATTGACCAGTAAGCATTGGTTGGGCTAATAAATATATCTTCCAGTCAATGGGTTACAGCCTCTTACAGGGTGAAACTCCCCACTAGCCAAAGGAAGGCCAAATACGCAAAAGGTCTTATAGTCTCCCCCACTGCCCCGCAGGGAAGCCAAATCAACATTGCTGACGCTTTCCCTGGCATTCCAGCCCCCTTACGTCCCAGTTCTAATTTGAAATTTAGGGTCCCCTCCCGCGGGGTCTTTCTCCCTTGTGAGGGAGGCTATCTCAAACATCGCGACAGACTGTTGAGGAAGGCGTTCGTCAAATGATTTCTTCTTGCAGAGACATCAAAAGCTGCACATGCCTGTCCATTTCCTGCTGATAACGTATATGATTTTTATTTTCCAAATCCGCAATTTAAATCCAGGTGGGAGGGAATGAGTCAGAGAGAAACACCGTCGTTCCTGGCTGATGGCAGCAGCCTCGTCATTTGTATTTTCCCCAACCTGCGAAATGTCAACATATTAGGAGAAAATATGCAGACATTTCACGTTTCACTCCTGATGCTGCCTCGCGCCCCTACCCTGCTCCGTCTGAATCCCTGGCATCTGGCCGTTAGCCTGAGCGTTCAGACTTCAGCACGGAGCACTCGGGCTGTGCTGATGTCAGCACACGCCCCCGCTTCCGGTTTGGCACAGACCAAAGCCCTGCTGTTTTCAGGGTTGTGATGCGCTGACTGGTTGGAATTAACTTCTGATATGAACTTCCTAGGCCTTGGGCTTTGTGGGAGCACAAAGCAGAGATGATGGCTGCCTTTTTGGCTTCTTTATCCGCATGCCTTCCTGGAGCTGCGAAGCCCCGTTCATCTTCCTTGTAGAAAAACACCGGGCCCTGTTTTCTGCTGTAATTAAAGACAATGAAGGAAACGCTCCCTTTGAAGGGGAACGATGCACCTTCGTCAGCCGGCACTGCTGAAAGTAGGTTTACGTTTCCCCAGCAAGTGTAACACACACCCTCTAATTAGATTTCCTCGCTCCTCTTTTAATCACCGGGAACATCATTATCCTTTTGGTTCCTTGTTTGTTAGGAAGGTCACAAAGTTCACATTCATATTTATAAAACGCATCCAAATTTCAGAACAAAACTGTATCTTCTTAGACTTCAGATGCCTCCTTGATCTCACTGCGCTATCATCACCAAGTTCAACTCGGCTGTGGGTTTTTTTTTTTTTTTCTCTTTTCTTTCCTTCATGTGATGATCACCTGACCACCTGCTATTTTAGTAGGATTACAGCAACACTTTGCTTTTGAACTTCTTGCTGAAGAACTGTGCCTTATTTTCGTTGCAATCATGGAAAGGACAAGGGTGGCATTTCAATACCTTTCTCACTTGTAATGGACCCTCCATTTTTAAGCTTCAAAAATCTCTTGTGAGGCAGGATCCTCATCGGTAAACTTATATAGTTTTCTGGGAGCTTTGTGCTGAGTTTGGGTACTTTGATTTTCAAAATCTGTTCCTCCACAGGGTGATCAGCCAGCCCATGAACGCAGCAGCAAACCCTTGCTTCCAGGAGAGCGAGGCCTGCAGGTTAATTCTATGCTAAGCCCTCAACCAAATTTGCTTTTTAAAAATGTGTAGTGTGTAGTATATTTAATTTAACAAAGTAAGTAGCTTCTCCAAAGTGGACTTTATTTTGCTCATTTGTTTGTTTGCCTCTTTCTTTATTTACTTGTCTTACTGCTGCTGGGTCTCACACGTGGCCATACCATAAAATCTTCCCTCCGGCCCAGAGTACACGCACTGATTGATTGACCTTTGTGACATTTACCGTTTCTGGAATTTATCTCTTGATCATTTCTGTCTCTTTATCTCTTCTTTCTGTGTGCTGAGGACTAACTTATTTTGGTCTGCATATGTCCTCAAGGTATTTAGTTGTCATGGTTGTCATTCACAGTTGGTTTTGTGGCTTTGTGTCGTCATGTGAGCTTTTCAAAGACGCTCAACTTCAGGAAAGAAGGAAGCAATACGTTTTTAGTGTTGAGGAAGGGGAAAGGAGCGGCTGGAATGAGGGGAAAGGGCATCATTACATGTTCTCACTTTTAGTTTATCCCTGAAAAATATTTAATTAAGGCTGAGGTTTGTAAGAGCTATTCTATTAGACTGAGTCACTGCTAACCATAAATAAAGATTTCTTGAATGTGGTGCTTGCCCACAGAAAGAGTTGGGCTTCTACATGCACTTCCTCAGAATAACTGGCCTTCCTTGGGCAGCCTTTACCTGTGGCTGGAGCCAACTCAGGTCTTGTCAGGAGAGACCAGTCACTTGCTAAGCCAGAGTCACGTTTGCTTTCAGTGGGTGTTTGGCAATTATCTTTAAGAATTCAGTATACACAGGGTCTCTTTATTTAAAGCAGGAGCCCCACAAAAGATACTATTTTAGAGACTAGCAGTTGTGGTCCTGGTTCTCATTCACCCAATTGTTACTCATCCTTTCCTTATACTCAGTGATTTTACGTATCATCTTCACTCATCCTCAGAGCAACCCTGCAGGTATAGAGAAAACCACCTCCCCACATATTTTATACATTAAAAAAAAAAACTGTTTGAGAGCAGTTAACCATCTCACCTGAAGTCATCCTGCAAGTGACTAGCAGAGCCAGAATTCACATTCAGTTCTCCCTGATTCCTGAATTCAATCCTCTTAGACAGGCGGGGTGCTCCTGAGATGGAAGGGAGGTTGGATTATTTCATTCCAAAGGACTTTCTTCTCAGAATCTGTGAGGGCTTAAAACATATTTGTGTTTCTTTATTGATTTAGACTAGGACAGAGGAATTCTAGGTCCTAATGGAGGATAGGGGGACTTCCCTGGTAGTCTAGTGGTTAAGACTCTGAGCTTCCACTTCAGGGGGCGCGGGTTCGATCCCTGGTCGGGGAACTAAGATCCTGCATGCAGCGTAGCGTGGCCAAAAAAAAAAAAAAAAGCTAATGGAAGACAGGGTGTGTGCAGGCAGAGGCTGTGCCTGTCTTCCTCTTTGGAACAGAGCCTGGCACATGACAGCACCAGCACACATTTCTTGAGTGGAGGGCATGGCTTCCGAGGCCAGCGTGAGGTCTGCTTCCCTCGCAGACTGGTCCTTTGCCCTTGGACTTGCCATAGAGCGTGGCTTTGGACTCTCTCATTGCCCTGCCCAGTGCCCCACACCCTCCTCCTAGGCCCTCATGGCCGGTGGCCTCTCTCACCCATCTCACCTCCTCATTCTCACCTACCAAAACCCAGCTCAGGATCAACGTATTTGGAAAAGGTCGAAATAAGCCAATATTAGCCTCAACTAACAAGTGGAAGGTAGGGGGTATGGACCCACCAGAGCAGCCCTTCCCACGGTCACAGGACTACTTCCTACCACGATCACATGACTACTTCCTACCACGATCACATGACTACTTCCTACCAGACACTGTCCTAATCCCTCCAGTCCTTTATCCTGAAAACTCCACATTATTACCCCTATTTTCAAGGAGAAAACTGCAAGTGCTTTGTCTGAGATCACGTAGCTGGCAAGCCACAGACTCAGGATTTAAGCCCAAATTGGTCTGAAGCCAAGGTCCCAAGCGTTGGTTGCACTTTTACAGTGGTCAGAGACTTTAACCCCAAAGGGTTTAGGGCTGCAAAGACAAAGCAGCGAGGCCAAGGCAGGGCAGACGCATAGAAGTAATCATGGGGCCACACCAGCTCGCTAGACGGCAGCAATCCGCCGCTGCTTCTGCATCAAAGCGCAGAGAAGCGCTTGCATAATCAGGTGAGTGGCCTTAGCACACAGAAAGCCTATGGGAGCGACCCAACCCAGATTCTTTTTTTCCCCTCATTTCCAGTAGGATCAGGGTTACCTTGAAGATGCCATTAAAGAATCAGTTCGTCGCTGATGGCCTTTGTCTTTCATTCCTCCAGCCTAGCGTATGGTACACGGACGTGAGCCGCTCTCTCCCGGCTTTGAACAAAGCCCGAGAGCCTTCCTGTAGGCCCCTCACTTCCTGTAGGCCCTACTGCCAAGTCTCAGATGTGTCCAGGATCCATAGGAGGAAAGCAAGGCTAGTTTAATCTCTGTCCTAGTAGATTAGGTAAACTCTTTGGTCAGAGTAGCTCAGCCCTTTCTCATACACTGACTGGCCAAAGGCACTCTGACAATAAATTGCCATGTCATCTGATGCGTAAATCAGGGCTTATAATACCTGCTAAGGAATAAAATTTCCTGAAAATGCATAGAAAATGAGGCTACAGAAAAGGAAACTTTAGGGTCTAGGAATGTTTGGTGCCCTCTTCCTGTCTCAGGAGATGGCATGCTGAGGTGCAGAAAGCAGGAGTGGTGATGGTTTTGTACCCCTTGGAAAAGGCCACCTGGCTGTTCCCCAGCTGTGCCTTCTGGGACCGGATGCAGAGTCTCCAGCCATTCGGTAACTCAGGACACTAAAGGAGAAGAGCTCAGAGGTCATGCATCCCCGCCTCCTCTCACTGCAGGTGGGAGAACCAAGGCCAGAGAGGAGCTGGCACTCAGCTGGGAAGCAGCAGAGTCACGTGGAGAAATTGGGTCTCCAGATCCCCAGGCCATCATTCCATGACGCTGTGGCCTCTGAAAAACATGCACAAAGGATTGTTTTCCACAGAGGGGAAGTAGAGTTGTGATAATCAAGGGCCCCAACCCTGTAGACAGAGTGACTCAGTTCTAATCCAGCTCTGGGTGTATGGTCTTATGTGGCCACAGGCAGGGTACTTACCTGCTCTGCTCCTCAATTCCCCATCTATAAGCTAGGAATGCCATAGGGGTTCACAAAGATAAAACGGATTAGTAGATGTTCAGCATTCAGAGTCACGTTTGCCACACAGAAAGCACCATATAAGTATGCCTTAGCTCATCCCCCCACGTGGGCTGAGCAGGCCCCATGCCTACCGAGGCCCCCTCAGAGTTCCAGTCCTTGGAGAACTCAGCTGAAGCGAGCTGAGGCCGTAACACCCCTGCCTAAGCAGCATGAACAGCTTACTGCCACTGCTACCTGCCATCTTGATGATTCTTCCCCTTCTTTCCCTGCAGCTCGCACTGCTTTGTCTTCCTAATACTCCTCCTCTCCTGTTTGTTTTAGCTACTTTCAACCTTGTGCTGGTAGCATGACATCCCCAGAAATGCTAAGCCCACTGGCAGAACTTGGAATAGAGTGATTCCTAAGCTAAAGACTTCCGTCTGTCTAGCATGGAGCCCATTCAATTGTTTCTTAAGTTGATATCAATATAATGAATTAGACAAAGACACACACACATGCATATATATACATATATACATAACTAGTGAATATATATCATATATACAATATATACTTTATATTTTAAATATTCTTTACAAAAACATATGGGTCTTATACATCTGTGTTGCCCATTTCCTTTTAAACTCATTTAAAAATCTAAATCACTCATCTTTTGCAGAAGACAATATAGAGAGTTACCTTGAGCTTCAAACTGGGCCTTTTCCAACTCAGCGCATTCTGTAGGCCAGTACAGTTCCTAGGATATATGCCTGGACTGATGGGGCCCCAGAGTCAGGCTACTTTCTATAAATATTTATGAAGCTGTCGTGGGGACCATAGCAATGGGCTAAGGACTGGGCTCTGCCCTTATCTGCAAATGCTCTATAACAAAAGTACAGAAAACTATGAGCAAGACTCTCAAGCTATCGAGGAAATATGAATTTGTAGTAAATAGGAGAATTGGACTGTAAATCTGAGGAAGAAAAGGAATCCTGCTGAGATCCCTGGGGTGGGAACACTTGGATGCCAGCTGCTGGAGTGAGAGAACCATCCGTCCCCAGGCTGACGGCATCACTGCCCACCCAGCAAGGCCTGGATCCGCGCCATTGCACTGACCAGCAAGCCACGTGACCTGGCTCCCGTCTGAGGAGACCCTGCACCACTGAGGCTTTTTTCAGTAGTAAGGTTATTTCCAACAAGCCAATTTACTAGTAAAGGAGGTGCTGAAGCCCTGCGTTTCTTGCCTGTCACTCCGTCCCTTTGTCACTGGCCCTACAGGGTTGCTTCTGATCCCTTGACTAACACTTAGTTTTGCTTTCCCCGGAATACTCTCTGCTCCCTGCTCGCTGGCTACTCTGGTCTTGCTTATGACCCTAAATTCTGATGCTGGTAAATAAAGGTGATGGAGGAGTACAGGGGCAGAGCTGGACACTCAGCCTTCCACCCTGGGCCCTCGGAACAGGCAAGGCGATACCAGTGCACGTGGTTTGGCTTCTCAAGGATGCAGATGAAGGGAAAGGGATCGCACCTGTGATTCTGTGGTCTTATTTCACAGCGGAATGTGAGGGTTACACGAGGGGTGTGTAGAAGGGCCAGAGAGAGGGAAGAAGAAAGAAAGAGGTTGAGGGAGAGCCCTGCCAGGCAGGGGCGTAAGGTGGCTGTTGGGTCTGAGAACGGGGGTCCTCTTTGTCACCTCTGGAGACGCATCGCTGAGTGCTGGGACAAACCCGACCATAGTCTTTAAAACTCTGGGTGTACGTATTCATTCTTCCTCAGCGGCTTTGGGAGACGCCGCCCCAGCATCCCAGTCACACCAGATGAAAAGTCAGCCACATCAACACCTAGACTCCTGTGTTTCACAAAATCTTCTCTTCCTCTCCTTCCTCCTCCCACCTCTTCCCTCTACTCTGACCCTCATCCCTCTCCTTCCCCTCCCACCCCTGTGTGTCCTGGACATGGTTTCCAAGGAGAGAACACAGGTAGAGGCGCTGCTTACAAAGGTCCTGCCCTAACCTGTCAGCCTGCACGTCTAACCATTCCCTCCCTCTACTTCTTTTAGTTTTTAAACCCCAGTCTTTGAGAGCAGGCTGTAGGGTCCAGGCACCCCAGCGATAAGCCCCTTTGAGTTTCTCCCAATGGGCACTTTCCATTTACGCAGACTTGGAAGGGTCACTGGTGGGTGGGAGCTGCTCACAGAGAAGCATGTCTATGCGGTGCTTGTCAGGGGATGAGGATGGTGCCCTCTGGGTGTGCGCTAATGGGTCTGTCTCTCTTTCTCCCACACAGGGCCTGGAGCTGTCATTGATGGTGTAAACTCGGCCTCTAGAGCACTGGCTTGCCTCTGGCTATCAGGGACCCTCTTTGCCCACTTCTTCATCAAGTTTTGATAAGAAACCATAGGTCTTCTGAGCAACGCCTGCTTCTCCATATCACAGACTTTACCTACACTGCGGAGAGCAAACCAGTTTGAGCTTCTTTTTGTTTGTTTCTGTTCTTCTTCTTGATTTGATTTTTTTCTTTGTTTGGTTGGTCTGTTTATTTGATTTTTCTATCCAGTTTGAATGAGTGGGGTTGGGGGGGAGGGGTGTGCAGGGTTCTACCACGTGTAGGATAATCATTCATTGGTGTGTCCAAAAATGGAATCTGTTCCTCTACCTTGGCCCTCCCCTTTCCTCTGCCTTCCCGACACCGTCACCACCAACCCTACCCCCCCAGTAAACCATAAGCTCCATCTGGGCAGAAAATGTGCCTCGTGATAAACACCCTGAAGACACAACTTCACTTATAATGTAGTGCACAGCAAGAATTATATCCAAGTGTCCTATTATCTGCGTCTTTTAAGCTTTGGACCATTTTCCTGACTATAATGTACATATCACTCCTTCCATGCTTATTATTGTCTAATTACACGAGGGTTCACATCCTTTCTTTCTGGGAAGTTCTCTCTCTCTATATATATATGAAACATTGCCATCTTTTTAGCCATTCTGCCCTATCTGCTTTCTCTACCAGCTATAGGGATTCGAAGTTTAGGGATATGCACACAACCCAAAACTAAACATTTAGAAGCCATGTGACCGAATAAAGGGGGAAGCATTTTGAGGATGGTACTTCTCTCAAAAAAATGCTGTCCAGTTCATAAACAGTGATCCGTAGATGGCTGATTATTTAGGTTTTATCAAGCTCTCCATGAAAGTAATCATACGGTTTTCCATCTACTCAACTGTCTGATTGATCGTTCCATCCAGTTATCTACCCACCCATCTTCTTCTCTAGCAATCTATTTACTTTATTTATCCATCTATCAATGTAATTATCTAACACGTCTTTCTATTTCTTTCCCCACTCTTCACTATCAATCCATCCCCACATTAATCTCTAACCATATTGTGTCTATTCCACTGGATTCATGTCTCCTCTACCTTCTGCAGATATTGGCATCTTCAAAATGACCTATCAACTTCTCATGCGAAAGCCAATGATCTCACAGGCTAACAACATAGAAAAGCAATATGTCATGGACTGTCTGGAATGTGCTAGCCCATCTACCCAAAGTAGATACTGGTAAGAGATGGGCAAAAGTAGCAATCGAATGATCGGTCACTCACTCTTCCCAGCAGAGACTGTGTATTGAGAAACACCTTCTTGGGAAGCAGATCAGCCTTGGCAAAGCCTTGATGAGTATCGTGTTTTTTCTTTCTTACCGGAAGGACAAGGTGCCAAAATTCATGTTTCTCTCAGCCTTTCAAGAAAGTGCATGCCAGGAAACTATGGGACTGTGCTTAACAGCAAGAAGGTGAGAGAAAAAACACACCTCTGTCTCTGCAGTGTGAAGAGAGCCGTCCATCTGAGTGGGATGACTTCTGCTATTGTCTCCTCTCTCCTCCAGTTTTGGTTTCATCTGTTTGAAAACTATCCAGTAAAAAGCTGATGAAAGCCAGTTACGTGGCGGGTGTGTTGACAACTCTGGTATATGTTTCAGGAAGCTCTTCTGAGCTGAGGGCACTTGAGCAACTGACAATTTCCAGGCACTTGATTAACACAACACTGCAAACAGAAGGGGAAAGTGACACACAATTTCCTCGGATACAGGCTGCTTCTCCAGGAGCTTTGGAGAAGAATGCCCTCAGCTCTCCATGTTCAGAACAGATCTTTCCAGAACACAAGAGCTGACCTGATCTTTCTGTATTGTCTCCTGGGACAAGAAGGACTCAGCCAGCAAGTGTGCCAGGGTTGCAAGACGATGGCATTGGAAGCCTGCAGGGCTGTGCCCTTGTCCTGTGCTGCAGGGAGTGACCTGCTGAGGCTGAGAAGGCGCGTCAACAGTGACTGTCTCCCAGACCTGCTGGAGACCCGCTGGAAAACACTTGCAGCTCCACAGTCTAAAACATGAGAAATACCAGCTCCATAAAGTTCCATTCCTTCGATGCTTAATTGATCTTCTTCCTCTGAAATGTGGCCTGTTTGTTTTTGTCCGTTATGGCACATGAACATGCCGTACGCAGTGGAGAAACACACACACACACACGCAGGCTGTCTTGGCGTACAAAAAGCTAGGCGCTTCCGTAAGAGAGCTGGCGTGAATGAAATTAATATTACACTTTCCAGCTGTAAACAGACAGCTGCATTTCCCAGGGAGTTGCCAAGAGCCAGACTGGGGGAACGTAAATGATGTGCCAAAAGCAGTGTGTGGATCTCAAGTTCCAGGGACAGTCGAGAACAGGCATGGAGTCAGAATTAAAGGTCGGACATCAGTGTTTCAGGCCTGCCACCACACGGGGCTCCGGGAGCCGGGCTGGTGTCAGACACTGAAGGAGTGTTTAATGTGTCATTTGAATGTTCTGCTGATAATACTCTTGTTCCTCTGGAGTAAAATAAGTGTGGAGGCTGTGGAGACGGTACCGTCTTGGGGAACGCGGTGCTTGAAATGGACAAGCTGGGCATATTCCTCACTCCGGGACTTGATCTAGAGGAAGGCGCCCGTCCTCCTTCAGCCAGGAGGATCCAGAACCTTCCAAGCACAATGAGCCTGGGTCTCAGACTCACTGTGGAACTCCGTGCAGCCTCTTCCACTGGATACTGGGAAGCATGTCTGGTAGTTACAGGTTCCAGCCCTGTTTCAGAGGGAGAGACTCCTACCGTTAATCCTCAGCTGTCTGGGATAAAGAAAACCAAGGAAACAAGACCCAAGGAAATGGGGCAGTGGGAAAGGAAACCCTTCTGCACAGCAGACGTACTCCAGCTTCTGGGCTGTTTGGGTTCCTCTGGTGGGGACGGCGCCATAGGACAGGAGCTGTGTTACCCAGCATCTTGAAGCACACAGAGCAGCAAACGCTTACTAACGACACTACCCACGCTCCCTTTACATATGGCAGGCGGACGGATAAGGCCTGCTGGAGAGATTTTTTTCGAGGTGCCAGTGATGGGGGCGGGGGTTAGGGCAGAGGAGGAAAAAATGAATTATCGAGTCTCTGAGGACGTGTGGCTCTTCATAGGTTTTGCACGTGGGAAGGAAACCGAATAAGGCTTATCAGGAAATCAGGTGAGAGGAACTCAGCTATGTAGGTACTCTGAAACCCTCCCCCTTCCAAGACCAAGTTAATATGTATTCCCACCAAAGTAATTCCAATGCCAGTGCTAGAGTTAAGGCCCTGGCCAAGCTTGTTTTTCAGTAGTTTCATGTCAAGTGCCTGATACAGTCTTCTGCAAGTTGAAGAAAATGCGTTTAGTTTTTCTCATTCTTGTTTTAACTGGGGGAGGGAGGCCATACAGGCGAGTGGTGGTCAAAACGTGCACCTGTTTCCTACAGAGAGATGACGTGTGGCTGTTGTGTTATAGTTGTATTCAACTAAACAGAAGGGAAGTTCAGGCTTTGTATCACAAAGAGGCCTGGGGCTCTTTCCTCTGAAAGCCATGCCTCACGCTAGACAATTCATTTCACACGTTGGTCAGTTAGTTCTCAAAACCTGGGTGGGAAGTGTCCTCTGGGACTCGGGACAAGTCCACAGCCAAGGATGAGTTCAAGGATGTGTCTCTGCATCAATGCAGCCACTTGCTCTCCACATGGAGGAGTTGGTGATCTCTCCTTATGCCGGGAAAAGTCACGTGAGCAGAGTAGAGAACCTTAAAGTGGGTGGTCCGTCTCCAGGAGAGCTTTTCCACCGCAGTGCATCAGGAGTGGCTGTAGATTGGTGGGTACTTCCAGTGCCAAGGGAAGGTTTTCTCCTCTGTGGCTGTGTGTGGATGTTATCGGTAGGAGGGGAGGAATGGGGTGAGAGATGGGGCCATGTCATCTTTTCCAATCTGACCCTGAGTCCTCACCAGAGAAAAACTGGCTTTGTCATACCTGGAACCAGCCCCCCCTTCCCCCCACCAAAAACCTCCACAGAATTAAAAACAAAAACAAAAACAAAAACAAAAACAAAATTTAATCTCTTTGGAATTCGAGGAAGCAGGGGAAGCAGCATAAAATGTTTCTAGTTGGCAAAATTCATTTTTTTTTCTTTTTCTCCAAATATGAGGATTGTTTGCTTTTGTTTTGCATCAGCCCTATTCCTAGAAACTTATGCCCAATTGCCTCCCCTCCTACTCTTCAAAACTTCCTTGTTTATTTTATTTTAAGACAAATAAGTTGGAGCAGTTGCAGTAAAACTTCACAGGTGTGTAACTAGGAAGGCAACATTTTCAAAAAATACCATATGATGAGAACTCCTAATGCTCACTAACAGCCAACAATAAAAATGCCAGTCTCATTTCCCTCATTTCTTGAGAGAAGAGAAGTAAATGAAAGGAGGAAGAAATAGATATGCAATTAAAAGATGTGGCGAAAAGAGAGAGCTGAACCAGTGCAATTTAGCCTTCAGGTGCAGAACGCTGGCAGTCCAAGAGGATGTGGAGTGGACTCAATTAGACACGATTGTCATCAGCCTGAAAGTAGCCAGCAAAGCCTAATTTCCCATATTTTAAAAGACATTCCATTTTGTTTCTTTCAACAGTGCCCTTTTAAAGGCACAGGGTTGTTTTAGTTGTTCCATGACCCTGAGTGGGGAAAGAAAGATGGTGAACCCTCTACTCTTTTTCTGGGGGGGCCACATTCTACGCTATTGGCAGATTTATAATGATATCAATCATAGCAATGATAAGTAATAATAGCTGCCCTTGTGTTCATTAAAGGGAGCTTTTTTAATCATTCAAAACCTTTTGTGACATGTAAAGTGCAGTTGTGAGGAATGTGTGGGTGTACGAAAATGTATCTGTCAAGTTCAGAGTCCTCTAGATTAAAAAAAAATTATGACATCAATGGTGCCGTTAGAGCTGTGTCAGACCATGGGTGTGCCCATTTTCACAATTATCCTTAAAACAAATCTATGTTCAAATGCTTTAAAATTTTATCACATGATACAAGAGTATAACTTTGTCAGCCTTCTAGAGTTTTTGTTTTTCCCCTTCTATTTTCTTTCTTATTTTTTCCTTCAAAAATCAATGAAGACTTGATTTCTGTCAATAATTGTATTAAGGGTGAATATACTACCTGAATTTTGTGCATGTTACATTGTAGTTGTAACCTTTTCTAATTCAGGATGAATACGAGATGGTTGTGATTGTGCAGTGTATCAATAAAGTTCAAAGAAATTTGTAACTTTTGGGGGGCTGTTTATTAGGACACCTCACTGGGTATCCAGGAATGGAGAAAACTAGGCAGGCTGTGCTTCTCCCGTGTGTGTGTTTTAGGCTTTGGGAAGCAGATGCAACCAGAAAACTGAGTAGCATTTCCCTCTCTCTCTCTGTCTCTCTCTCTCTGTCTCTCTCTCTCTGTCTCTCTCTCTGTCTCTCTCATGCATGTATGTACCCACATGCACACAGAATACTATGAAGCCTAGGCAATTTCATATTACAATTGTATATCGCATATCTATGCCACTTACAAATAATATAAAATACAATATTATAAAATGCAGCTGCAGCCTCAAAGTCTAAATTATTTATTGACCTAGGCTAAAATGAAATCACAAGAGAAGTTTCAGAAAAAGAATGACCAGCTACTGCTCGGTTTGAGCGCTCCTTGAGTTCCTGCAGGTTGAGTCCACCGGATCAAGCACCACTTTGACAGAAGTCAGTATGAGAAAATATGGTGACTATGATACACATTTATTCTTAAAAGCACATGCCGTTGGAGGAACTGTTCTCTGTCTTAGGTTTACTGTAGCATCTATAGGGTAATAGCATGAGAAAGAGATCTGGAGAACGAACTCCTTTCCTCTGATTGTCTTTCCTAAAACATCTTTCTCTTTCAGTAAATCTCCCACCACTTGGTCACACATTCATCTGCTCTTCTGAAGGAACAGGTATTCACCTCTTTCTTGCAACCCAGATTCTCACCAACCATTTATACATCAACCAACCCTTCTGAGCTCTGCCGTTGACTACATGTGTGATCTTGGACTGGACGTTTTACCTTGCTCATCTTTGTTTCCTCAGCTGCACCACTGGTGAATTTACCTCCCTCAGTGTGTTCTATCAAAATTCCCTGGACAGTTTTTGTTTCCCTTTCAACCACTGGATTCCTAAGACTGCCCCCAAATAAAGCTTAGGTCAGTGGCCGATGATTATTTGGGCACGCAGCAGAAAGTGGGGGAAGATTCTTCAGTTGTACAACTTCTCTGGCCAAGATCCCAAGCTGGAGTTATGAGGCTTGTTTCTCAAGGCTTCCTAGACAGACAAGGGCTAATCCTGGCCTTTCATGACTCTGTTTCCCCTGCAGGGGATGGAACACAGATAACTTGATAGACTCTATCATGTTCCTTGTAAATTAAAATACGGAGAACATGGTGGGTACCAGTGATGGAGAGTTTCTAATTTCCTCAGACTCATTGTAAAATCATGACTTGTCGAGGAAATGAATTTCCAGTTCTAACGTCTTAATGCCTTTAATGCTCCCCGTCACCCTCTCCTCTTTCTTCTTCATTTTAATCATCCTCTTCCCATCCTCACCTGACTCTCTCCTGCTCCTGTTCATACCACAGCATTTACCCATCCATCTGCTTGCCTGCTTGCATAGACATTTATCGGTCTTTCACTTCATCTGGCCACTCAGCTCCATCAATCATCAATGTACCAATTTATTTCTCCATCAGCTAACCATTCACCTATTCACTCACATATTATTCCCCCATTTTTCTAACCCTTATTCCATCTATTCACTCATGCACCTCCCTAATATGACAGTTCCCCACCTATTTATTTAAACTGTCTAGCCATTCTTCACCTGTCAATCCATCCAGCAAGCATCCTCCAACCAGCCTTTGGCAGACATACCTATTTACCAACCCACTTGAAGTGGGTAATGAAAATCTTTGCTGTTACCTTTCCATTCTGCAAGGGAGGCTTTATCTAGTTATTCTTAAGCATGGCAGCTAAACGATAGGATGCATTTTCATTATCTTCACCCACAATGCACCCTATTAAAAACATATACATAGAGAAGGGCTTTAGGGTATTTATTAAGGGCATACGTCCTCCTATCAGGGTTATGACAGTAGGTAGAAGGTGGAGAACTGGGGGTGTGGTGGAAACACCCAGAGGAGCAGATGCTAATGTATAACTTTCTAACACTAGGAAGGCAGTCAAGCCATGAGCATGAGAATTGACTGAGGAGATAGACAGGAGAGACCTCAACTGGCAGCTGTTCCTTCTTTTCTGTTTGATTTTCTGTTAAATAAGTGACCTATTTTGATGAAGACCAGGGGATGGGACTGATTGGTACCAAATCCTATGATCAGTTTTAAAAACCAACACCCTCACGCTACAAATGATGCTACCTTTCTTTAACATGTTCATCTGTCCATTAGGAAGTCTCTTTTTTTCCTTAAATGTTTTTCCATATATTCATTTATTCATCCATGCATTGAATTTAGAGAGGAACTCCCTTATGGAGCTCACATCTAAGATGTGAAAACAGCTGTATACACAGAAAACATACAGGGTCATATTGCAGCTCTTAGGATATGAGAAGGGAGATATGAGAAGGGAGATATGAGAAGGGAGATATGAGAAGGGAGCTGCAGAGGGAGCAAATATTGGGAGATAATTAGGAGGCTTCTTCCCTCTGCCCCTGTCCCAGGGATGCAGTCAACTGATTGAGGCAGGGGATATTGTGAACAGGTAGATCACTACGCAAATAAATGGGGCACCAGGACCACAGCACATACCATCTAGAGAACGTCAAGTCTGCTTGGAAGAGAAGGGTTTTTTTTTGGTGGGGGGTGTTGAGAGTCTTTCACTGGATCTCAAAACTCTGTAAACCTTTCCGATGAGGGGAAGAGGAAGCAGAGACTGGGGAGCACAGGCAGAGCTGAGAGTGGAAGGGTGAGCGGCAGAGAGTATGGTCTTGCTGAATGGTTTCCTCTAAACCGAGTTTGTTCAGATAAGACATATATATATATATATATATATATATATATATATATATATATATATATATATATTTTGATGTGAACCATTTTTAAAGTCTTTATTGAATTTGTTACAATATTGCTTCTGTTTTATGTTTTGGTTTTTTTGGCCCCGAGGCACGTGGGATCTTAGCTCCCTGACCAGGGATTGAACCTGCACCCCCTGCCCTGGAACGTGAAGTCTTAACCACTGGACCGCCACTTGCCTAAAACTCTGCGATTTAAGATGAAAGACATGGCTTATTTGCATTTAAGTGTTTAACAGCATCTCTTATTTCAAAATAAGAATATTTACAGTTCTTACCTGTCCATTATGTGCTTTGTCCTATAAGACATATCTCCTTCTATTTAGTTTAAGTTCTCTAACTATTTTCTCTTCAGAGACATAGTGTGATACCCAGTCTCATCTTCATTAATAAGATGCTAATAATACCCACCTCAGAAGACTGACCGTGAGAATTATTAGGTGTGAGTAGGTAAGGATGTTTAACATTGCACCTGTTACGTATTAGTTGCAAAATAAACGTTAGTCGTTTTTTTTTTCCTCCTATTCTTCCCTCAGCCTTCCCTCCATGTCCTCACTTAACTGATCCTCTATATGGCAGAATCTCAACTGTGTTTGCTTCTTTCAAAAAAATGAAAACAAAATATTTTATAAGGGGCTTCCCTGGTGGCACAGTGGTTGAGAATCTGCCTGCCAATGCGGGGGACACGGGTTCGAGCCCTGATCTGGGAAGATCCCACATGCCGCGGAGCAACTGGGCCCGTGAGCCACAACTACTGAGCCTGCGCGTCTGGAGCCTGTGCTCCGCAACAAGAGAGGCCGCGATGGTGAGAGGCCCGCGCACCGCGATGAAGAGTGGCCCCCGCTCGCCGCAACTAGAGAAAGCCCTCGCACAGGAACTAAGACCCAACACAGCCATAAATAAATAAATAAATAAATAAATAAATAAAAAGCCTACCTACTTTATAAAAAAAAAAAATTTTATAAGTTATTTAAGTTTAAAAGGAAGAAAGGAATCTCTGAGTATTGGATGATTCAAGGACACAAGCTTGGAAAGTGAGAAGATTTTTGGTAGAACCCCCCAGGAATGTTGAAAAAATAGAGAGAGTAGAAGTTCATTTCAACTTAATACACATGTATCGACAGCTAGTATGTGACAAGTACCGAGGATAAAAATGTGAGAAGCAGAGTGACTGTCCGGGAAATCCCAGGCCAGAGGAGGATTTAGAATTACATCACGACATGGTAGGTGGTGTCAAGGCCAGAGGAGCCCAGGAGAGGACACGTAGCCAGATCGCAGGGCTCAGTGCTCGCCTCCAGAAGAGGAGATGCCTGAGCTGGGTCTTGCAGAGACAGAAGGAATTAGCTGGGAAAAGGGAGGGGAACAGCTAAGTAATGGTAGATGCTCACACTTGATGAACCCATACAGGCACGAGAAGCCTAGCAAGGTCAAGAACAGCGCTGATCATCCCAAGATGGGTGAGGGCAGAGGCGGCATGGCAGGCAGAAGGAGTAAACAGGGACGAGATCCTTAAATCTCGACAAGAAATGCTGAGATGTTGAGACTTGTCTTAAAAGAGATAGGGGAGTTGTAGAAGGATTTAATCATAAGAGTGGCTAGACTGTATTTGCAATTTAGAAATATCACCACGGCAGGAGGGCAGATTAATGGGCATTGGTCAAACTGGCAAAGGAGAAACTAACTTTAGAAGTAATTAAAATAATTCAGGTGAGGAATGATAAGGAGTAATAACCAAGCAAATTGGGGTGAGTTTTAGGAGGTAAATCAAGTAAGAAGGACTAGATGCCTGGGGTGATGCAGAATGTGAAATGTGAGGAATATTCCAGGTTTCTCAGTTAGCCAACTGGGTAGGAGATGCTACCATTCTATGATTCTGAAAACTTAGAAGGATGATGAGGTCCCACCCAATTTTTGATTTATTCATTTTTAAACATGCTTAGAACTTCCAGGTGGAGAGGTTTAGCACCATCAGCATTTTCCTGAGTCATCTAATTATACCATCATCCTCTACAAAGGATCCTGATTTCCTTCCTCTACCTCCCACTTTAATTCCATAGGAACTCTAGCTCCTTGGATCATCTGCAATTCACTTGTCATCCCCCATTTCCTCTGCATCTTAATTTTGTTTTACAAAGGTGTTGCCTTCATTGCTTGTCATGATGAAGGGGTAGAGAGCAGCTCCCTGATTAGACAGTCAAGAGATACCAGACGATTTAAGCGGGAAGGGGAGAAACCTGCACAGCTATCCCCGCTCCAGGATGGGATTTGGCACTTCTTGTGTCTAAGGCAAGGGGCCCAACCTCTATTCAGTGGGTGACGGGGGAATGACCGGGCATTGAGAATTCATCTGTTACATATATTAGAGTCAGGCAAGTCCAATTTGTCCTGTTACCGCATTGCTTGATGCTCATTTGCTCGTGAACAAATTTCAGAAAGGTTTGTAGGCTGCCAAACCTCCTCAGAGAGCTACTTCTAAGAGGAATACATTCCACTTGAATGACTCAAGAATATGGATGTACTTCTGGCTCTGTTAATTTTTTCCCCGATGATCCCAGAGAGACTCTCCTAAAACTAGGGAAGGCTGCATCTCAGCAGAAAGCATGGTGTCTGCTGCATCTCCCAGCAACGTGGTTGTCCAGGTGGCCCTACAGGTGCATGTCAACACGCAGCCACGTGAGCCTGAGCCCAGGTGTGTGTGCTGCTCTGAGATGAGGTAGCAGAATCTGCACGCCGGGGATCGAAGTCCTGATTCTGCCACAGGCGAGTTGTGTGCCTGTGAGCTGACAGCAGATTCTCTTACAGCCTCAGTTTCCTTGACTGTAAGGTAGTCTCCGTAATTGCCATGGCACTGGCCCGAGGTGGATGAGGGAAGATGCGGTGGGAGGGATGGGCAAGCTCCTGGCCTGGAGGCCGGGCACAGGGAGGTGGCCACTCAGTGAGTTCATTTTCTCTACCCTCTGCTCTGTCTCTTCCCTTTTCCAACCACCCCACACCTACCCCACGTGATGGTCCAGAAGACATCATTGGAGGAATGGCTCTGCTTAAATATCATATTCTCAGAGTGGTCCTCAGGGTCACAGGAAACAAAACGTGTAGAGCGCCTGGCAAAATATCCAGCCCCTAAGTGTTAAATGAAACCCTCCTTCTTCTCCCCTTTTCCCTTTCCCTCCATGCAGTCCTGGGCGAATCAGCAAACCGACTGCAGCAGCACAGAGGACATCCCTGGATCCCCCGGTGCCTGGACCCCGCGGGGCAGGGGATGCTTTCTGCGTTGTCTAAGGAAGAAGGCAGCCTGGGTGCTACCCATGGAGCCTGCTTCCTTTTTCGCTCCTGGCCTCGTTCCCTGCAAGGCGGATTTGCAAGGACGGTTGCTGTGGTTACAAGACCAAATCACTGCAGTTTCTGTCTCTTCCCCGGTAAAGGTCTCGGGGGAAATCAGCTTATTAGAGAACTAGTGGCTTCATGGTAGAGGCAGCTAGGACGGTAAAGGGACTCATCGGAGGCCCTCGGATACAAAGGCCCTGTTCTCTTGATGAAGCTACAGTCTCCATCTCGGTGCTGCGCGGGCCGCGTGGACAACCCCGTCTGTGATTCCTGCCGGCTCACATCTTCCACTCCGTGCGGCGGTGCTCCGGTACCCGAGTTGATCCGCTTGTTTGAGCGTGCCCACTTTGATGTCAATTCCTTGTTGAGTTACTGGCAGAATCTCCATTGTCCCTGCCCTGCTCTCCCCTGTACTGATCTCTGTTCTGTGGACAGTTTCATCACTCTTCGACTGGCCCCTCTCCTTCCTCTCAATTCTTACCTTAAGAAACTGGAAATTGCTGAGGAAGAGAGTAAGACATGAGGAGGCCCGTGCCCGGCGGGGGGCAGAATCCTGTCTCTTGAGTGTGACGTGCATTCACAGGGATGTGCACGGGTGGATGTGACCCTGCCGCCGGCCCACCTCTTGCCCAGCAGCACTGGGAAGACTTCGGACTGCAGTGTGTGTGTACGGGGGACGGAGCAGGCGGGGTGGGAGTAGCAGAGCAAGGGCCGGACGCTGCTGACGGTGATGTTTATTGAAATCACGCGTGGAGCTACGGGCTTTCACATGTACTAATTCGTACAATATTCAAACTGCCTCAAGCACGGTGCGCTGTCCCCCTGGACCCCGGAGGCAGGGGGCTAGAGGTCCTCATGCGGCTAGAGGTCGGCAGGGTGGAAGCCACCTCCATGGTGGGTCCCTCTGATTCCATACTCTGTGCTCTTCCCAGTTCAGCACCCATGGCCCCCTGTTCTCAGGGCTCTGTTTACTGACCCAAGGGCAGTCACTTAAGTCTGTGTATGCCTACCTTCTTTGTGAGCTTCCAGAAGGCAAGGTGGGGTCTCCACCTCTGGAAAGAAAATGGCACTCTCCGGGCTCCTAAGGTTGGGTCTAGAAGATGCCTGTGCTCTGCAGGCTGGCCCCTTCTGCTTTGCCATCGAGAAACAAGCCCCCGGTAGGGCTGGCTTACGTGTGTCTGACCCTAAAACGGGCACAAGTCTGAGAGCTTTAGAGAAGCAACACACAGGAGGGAACTTTGATCCTACAAAGAACTAAAGAGAGGAAAGAATTTCATTCCAGGCCCCAGTACACAATAGAGGATCAAATAATAGGAGGGAATAGCTTTTCTTTGTTTCCTAGTTTGGATAAAACAAGAGAGATCTGGGCTTCCCTGGTGGCGCAGTGGTTGAGAATCTGCCCGCCAATGCGGGGGACACGGGTTCGAGCCCTGGTCTGGGAAGATCCCACATGCCGTGGAGCAACTAGGCCCACGAACCACAATTACTGAGCCTGCGCGTCCGGAGCCTGTGCTCTGCAACAAGAGAGGCCGTGGTGGTGAGAGGCCCACGCACCGCGATGAAGAGTGGCCCCCACTTGCCACAACTAGAGAAAGCCCTCGCACAGAAACGAAGACCCAACACAGCCATAAATAAATAAATTAATTAATAATAATTAAAAAAAAAAAAAACAAGAGAGATCACCAAAAATCACAGCCTAGGAAGACAGACTATGGACAATGGAAATTCAGACTCTGTTCAGTCCAACATGACTCTATTGAGGCAACTGGGAACAATTGACTTTACATAAACGGCAATGTCTACGTCTGTGTGAAAATTTCTCTCTTCCTCCGTCTGTCATGTGTTCTCTGTCACTCTGTACTACCCCTAGCTCACTGTGTGCTTGCTGTTTCCCAAACACCTACAACAGTGCCTGGCACACTGTAAACCTCAGTAACTATTGAATAAGTGAATCCATGGCTTTCGAGCTGAGAAGCATGATCAAAACGGCCCTTGAGCAGAGGTCTTGTAGAGATGCAGTGGGCAGAGTGAAAGGGGGGAGTCAACACCGGTAGGGTGGGAAGGGGGAGGAAGGGGGCTCTGTGTGGTCCATGTCTGTGGTCCCCAGTGTTGATGTAGGTGGTCGTGGGTTGGAAAGGATCACCCAGAAATGAAAGATGTTGAGATTTGCCATAGGACTTTCCTACTCACTTCTTTGTCTAAAAGGGAACGGGTCTGTATAGAACAGGTTGTCTGTTTTCGTCTTTATTTGTTTTGCTTGTTTGGTTTGTTTGCTTGTCTGTTTGTTTCCCTTTGGCAGGAATGCTAATGTTGCATTTTTATAAGTGTCTGTCTTCTAAGGAGCTTGGGTTTCACTGTTCATGTTTTTCAGACACAGCACCTACAACCCAGAGCCTGACGGCAAGCCCCAGTTCTCCCAGCTGGTTAGCACCCAGACGAGAATGGGGCCCGGGCTCTGGGCTGCTGGTCCTTCACTGGCCATCTTTCCTCTCCTGACTTGCTCTGTTCTCACTCTAGAACCAAGGCGTCCTAGGCCCCTACCTGCTACCCTGAGGAGGCCAAATTTCCTCATCCTATTTTCCTCTTACTCATAGGCAAGCCCTGTGACCCCCAAAGGGTCACCTGTGCCCCACCCTGCTTACATGGCACCTTCCTATCTTAGCTCACAGGGAGAACTCAACAGGAGTGAAACGTTAACCCAGACTCACTTCCCATGAACAACCATGAGTAAGGGCTGAGAAGGGTAGGGTGCTGGGGAGTGAATTAGATCCAGGCCTTTGGACCGGTGGGCTCCCCACATCCATGGCCCCCCTTGTAGGAGTACATACTATGTGCCAGCATCATACTAAGTCCAATAGAGAATCCAATGACATTAAATGGGGTCCCTGCCCTCCAGGCAATGGATAGAATTAAGAGGACAACACACACACACACACACACACACGCACACACACATGCATGCACACACGCACACGCACACACGCACATGCATGCACACATTCGTATGATTAAAATGTTAAATGGTGAGACACAGTCCCCAGAGGTCACATCCCACTGGGGGAAACTTCGAAGGTGATGAAACCCCAGAGATTTCTTCATACCCACAAATGCCTCCCTTTCCTACACAGGCTTTCCCTCCCAGGCAGCCAGGAAAGCTACCCCCGGGAGTGAAGGCCAGGCCCCCCTAGCTCCAGACCCAGTCCCACCAGCAGCCCCCATGGCTCCAGTACCCTCTCCTCCCAACAACAAGCATCCCTCCCAGAGGAGCGGGCGGTCCACGTGCGAGTGGGGAGCCTCAGATGCCCCCGCCCCTGTGGTCACGTCAGTAAACAGCACCACCGCAATCAGTTTGGCTTTTTTGAAGAAGACAAAACCATAGAGGAAAACCATTAAAAGAGGTAATAAAGGCCCTTCTTGTACAGTTAATAGAGAGCCTCCTGGATGGAACAAGCCCAGCTGTTGCTGCTGAAAATTTACTTCTGTTTTCAAGTTCCAATAGAGACTAAAACATTATCTTCGCGGGAATTGATTTTACGTCTCCCAAACACATATGCCACCTTAATTGTGATTTGTGTGATAGTTCAGCTGCTGAAAGCTTTCGTTTATCTCTACCTGGTTAAACAACTTTAAATAATAACAAGTCAATATATCTGTCTATTGACCAGGGCTCCTCTCTCATCCCCAGAGCATGCCGCGCAAGAAGAAAAAGGCATTTAACCCTTCTCAGCCCCAGACCCCGACTCACATCCATTTCCCTGGGCTTGGTTTTAATGGGCAGATGAGTTGCTCAAAAAATGAAATGAATAGAAACGTGCAGGGCCTTCTCTGATGTACTTTATCCTGCAGAGGCTGTTTTGTTGTTTGTTTTGTCTTATTTTAGCCTCAATACATTCTTGAAAGGGAAAAAAGTCTGATCTCTGTCAAGTTCTTCTGCACTAAATTTCCTCATTCACTTTAGTTACAGGAACTTTGCTTTTGGATGGAGCTTGAGACAAGAATATTAAAGATGGCAGCTTGCTTTGAAAGGTCCACATAAACAAAATATCCACGGGCTTTCCATAATGTTTCTTAGGAGACATGCTTTTTTTTCTAGGAGCCTTAATGTTATGTTAAGTGTGGCAGGGGGAGAGGCGAGGGCAAAGGGGGTTATTTTATTTGTACGAACGTAAGCCTAGAGTGCTTTGGAGAGGGAACATTTTGGTGGTAATGATAATGGTCATGGGGTAAAGTTTGTTGGTTTTTTGATGAACCAAACCATTCATCAGCCAGTAGGAAGCCTGACAGGCCAGGAACTCAAGAGTTCCTGTGGTCCCTACCCAGTCCTGGAAGACTGGCCCCTGAGGCAGAGGGTGCTGGCCAGCAAGGGGCTGTCCCCCTTGGCAAGGGTGAGTCCGCCCTCCTCTGTCCAGCGGGGCCCGCTCCTGCAGTGAACTTTCCCGCGGTGTCAGGGGTCAGTAATGCAGATAAGGGTTGGGGTCTGTCTCCTCCCACGCTCCCCCCTGGTTTAACCAGAGGCAAGGAGAGGGCACTGCCTGCTCTGATCGCCAGCTGCCCCTCCGTGGGGCCGGCGGCTGCACCCAGCTCCTTCCCCCGCTCCGCGTTGACCTTGCTTCTGTATCACCAGCAAAGAGGGTGTGTCTGTGGGAGGTGAAGAGGTCTCACCTGCATCTGGCCACTGGGTAGAAGCTGCCTGGGGTCAGCGCAGCTCAGGGCACAGAGGGGACCAGCGTGCAGTCCCCATTGCTGGAAGAAAGGAAGGTAAATCCAAGAACACATCCACGCTTATTTAGGCTGCCCCGGCAATGGGAGGGAGCTGGAGAGGCTCCTGCTATTGTGGGTGAGCTCAGGATTAGTTCGTATGTTAAGGATTTTTTTCAAGTTTCCGCAAACTTTATTTCAGAGCTTCATTTTCTAATTGATAGCATCTCAATCCATTTAAAATGTACTTCTCCCTGCCATGTCCTCACTTTCTTTGCTCCCTCCCATTTCTCCCAGAAAGCTCCACAGACACAGTGTAAATAATAATGTCAATAATAATAATACTCATGACTGACAGATTGCTTACAGACAGTGAGCTGTGAAGATGGGGAGGTATCATTACTTGCTAATTGAGAAAACACGTCTCTTGGGCTTGTGTTCACCTGACAGACAGCATTTCTTAACTCTTTCCTGTTTGTTCTCCTTATGTTTTCCTGCAGGGCACGAAATGTGTATTAATTATCTGTGTATCCTCAGCTGTGAATGAATGAATGACTGATGGAATGAATGGATCTATTTATTATTATTTTTTATTCCGTAGCTGTTTCACTTGGGTGTGTGAGCGTCCTGCTTTAATGCTGATGTTGACACGGCATCTGTGCCAGGACGTTCTAGCCGCCGTCGTGAGAGTGACTGCTCCGCCTCCAGTGTCATGGCCCCCGTGTCTGCACGTGCTTGTGATGCTCTCTGTGTGTGTTTCACAGACAACATTAGAGCAGTAAAAGCTGCCCATTCCCACCTTCCGACACACCATCAACTCTTGTCTTATTTTTTGAGTTTCTATTTCTCTCCAGATCTTGTCCTCATACAAAGGCAATTTTACAGAGACGTAAGCAGAGCAAAGATACAATTCTGTGTTATAGCCACTAGGATGCAAGTCTGTATCCTCTTCAGATTGTTAGTTAGGCAGCAGGGGCCAGGGGGCAGCACTTTGCTTAGCATATAATAGTCACTAAACTAATATGCGTCGACTGAATTCAATGAAAGGAACAGAAGGGCTGCTTGCCTCCTAGACAGGAGTGGGTATTCTCACGTGAAACCTACGGCTGCAACCAGAGGAAGCTCAGGAACCCTAGCCTTCGTTTTCTAATCTAAATAGACTATCTACCCCTTTAAACCATCCACATTCCTTGTGACTGGTTCCAAGGGGAGGGGGAGAAGGAGGGGCCGTGGGGAGAGGCCAGGAAGGACCCAGGAGGGGGTAACGAACACCTGACTCCAGGTCAACCCCAATATGATCCAGTACTTGTTTTTCAGGTGGAGAAACTGAAATCCAGAGAAAAAAAATTGCCCAATAAAACAAAGGGAGGCAAACCCGCTGACACCCGGAGCCCACACTCTCTGAGTCCCAGCCTGGGGCCCTTCCCTCAGACCTGCCCCCTTGCAGATATCCCGGGCCGGGTAAAACCCTGCTCTCCTCTAGAGGATGCACCAGCTCACCTGTCCACTGCACAGCCCCAGGAGGAACCCCGGAGAAGCTGGGAGCGGGCCCAGGGCCAGAGGCTCCTCTGCAGCAGGACAGGCAGGAGGGAAGGCCTCACCCGCTCTGGGCCTGGAGACCCGCTTGGTTATTTGGTCCTGGGGCTGAAGGAGTGGTTTGCCAGTTTTGGCCGGTGGAGCAATACATGCTCCTGGCTCAGGGCTCAGCGGCCGCGGGGCCACCCCATCCTGTGGGCCCGGGAGTGGCTCCAGTTCTCCCTGTGTGCACAGGTGGGCACTGGCGACCCATCAAGCTCCTGGGGAGACAGTTGCACCCACTCTCCAGGTAGCAGAGATGCTGCACTGCAGGCAAATGCCGCCGCCTTCAGGAAGCCTTCCTCGTCTGACCAGCCCCTCTCAGCGCTCCCTCCCAATCCCGTGTCCCCCGGCGTGCTGGCCAGCTGGCCCTTGAGCTGTGCATGGCTCTTGCTGCTTTCTGAAGACTCCCCAGGTCTTTCTCTTTCTTCTTTTCCCTGAAGCTCCTTCATGCAAAGGCCCTGGTGGTGCTGCCAGGGTGCCGTGTCCACAGAGGGGCCCCCGGGGAGCCTGGGGTGAGGGCAGCATCACGGGCCATGCTCACGCCCTACCGTCCTCCACTGCTGGGTAACCTCAGGCAAGTTGGTTCACCTCTCCGAGCCTCGGTTTCCTTCTCTGTGGAACTAAGAATCACAGCCTTGGCACGTGGTGGTTTTGAGAATTAACAAATGTCAGTTTTGTTTCAGTGCCTGGCAAGGTGCCGGAGCACAGAGGGCACCGATAACTGTCCCCAGATCCGAGTACTGTCCGGACTGTGCCCTCACTGGGCACCGGTTTCCGGGCCGTTTATGCATAACTGGCCTGTGCGGGGCACTGGTCAAGCAACCTAAGTAACACGCAGCTTCTGCTCTCAGGAAGCCCGGGGGCAGGTGGGCGGGGGGAGATCAGGGTAAGGGGGCCGCACTCAGCTCGGGGCTGGGGGAGCACAGGAGGGGCCCAGCCCACCCTGAAGAGGCAGCAGGAGCAGGAAGGAAAGTGTAAGGGCCGCTTCTCCCGCACCTGAGGCGGCCGAGATGCAGGTGAGGAACACGTGGCCACATCCCAACCCGCAGAACGCTCCTGACATGGGAAGTAAAACAAAGACACCAGCGCTGGACCTCCTGCCCCCTTTGGCTCTGAACACTGTCACCCTGAGGGTCTCCCCTATATTTGTGAAGTGAGACAGCCCTACCACCCACAGGGCTGTGGAGGAACTTTAAACGAGAGATGATAGATGGCCATATTCTCCGCACATAAGTGAGAATAAATGCCTCTGAGTTTCTCTTCCCCTCCCTAAGGCTGACCACAGCTCACGGCCCTAACGTCTCCTTGGGTTTCCCCTTCTTGGGGGGGGTCCCTCAAGTTTCACCTGCCTCCACTTTTCCTCCAAAATCCTCAAAATAATTTAAAAAATTTAACGTCATTCCTGAGACTGGAGTACAAAAAAGGCAAAGGATGAGTTCACGGAAGATATTCACACTGAGGTCTGTAATGACCCTGGTGTTTTTTCTTTTTATAATTTTATTTATTTATTTATTTATGGCTGTGTTGGGTCTTCGTTTCTGTGCGAGGGCTTTCTCTAGTTGCGGCAAGCGGGGGCCACTCTTCATCGCGGTGCACAGGCCTCTCACTATCGTGGCCTCTCTTGTTGCGGAGCACAGGCTCCAGACGCGCAGGCTCAGTAGTTGTGGCTCACGGGCCCAGTTGCTCCGCGGCATGTGGGATCCTCCCAGACCAGGGCTCGAACCCGTGTCCCCTGCATTGGCAGGCGGATTCCCAACCACTGTGCCACCAGGGAAGCCCGACCCTGGGGTTTTTTCTTTCTGCGTTTATTTGCATTTTAAAAAGATGGGCTCGGCTAACCTTGTGAGTCTATCAGGGGTAGAAGGTACCCCCAGATCATGTTGCGCTGGGAGTGTGGGGTTTTCTATCACCCTTTCCACCATTAGAAGAAAGCCGATCAATCATTTGCATCCTCACGTCTAAGCGGAAGCTTGCCTAGTCTTTAACGTTGAATCTCAAGAAGCTTTAATGCACATGCGGAAACATTCCTGTCTTCTCTCTGACCTCCTTTGCCTGCAGGGGACACTCCTGTTGTGTTTAATTTTGAAGAGAAAAACAGCACTCGGACTCTAACTTGACATGCGTGACCTCTAATCGTTCTTTTTCTGACCCAGATGGACTTCTTAGTTTGTTGAACTCTGTGCACCCCACCCTTCTTTTGACGTGACCCCTGTAGGCCAAGGGTCTTCCCCTCTCCCCTTCCCCAAATTTAGGAAATATACTCTTCCTGTAGAACATGCTTCAATTTATTTTGAGGGACTTTTCGTTGCCCTTCGGTTGACCCTGGTGAACTTGAAATGAGTGTATTGATCTCTGTCTGACCCCATCCCTCACGATCCATGTGCTTTCATGCTCCTGGAATTTGAAGAAGTAGAGCGTAACATAACACGTTTATGGTTTTATTCCATCAGCCATTCATAGCCATGTGAGCTGTTGTGGTTCCAAAGTAAATTCTGTTGCCTAAAAATCACCTGAGCTACAGAGAACCAGGGGGTGTCAAAGGCAGCTCCACCATCTTCCTTGTTCTCAGTCCTCCCTAGGTTTCCACACGGAACAGAATCCTCTCAAAGCAGTCGCCTCTCTGCCGTGCGTTCCCACTTGTGACTGGAGTCACCTCCTTTCCCCCTTCCTCTCTACGAATCAGTTCTCCTGGTCGTGCTTTCTATCCTTTCTGCTCCGCCCTCTGAAATTGTTCCTTAGGATGCTGGGAGAAAAGGGACCACTTTCTTGTTTATAGTTATCATGACCATCTGTGGTAGATGGAAAAGTGGTCCCCTAAACCATATAAATAATGCCCATCCTCCTATTCCTGCAATCTGTAAATCTACCCTTATATAGAAACAGAAAAGAACAAAAACAAACAAACAAAAAAAACAAAAGCAAAACAGGAGGGGATCTTTACAGTTAAGAATCTCGAGATGGGAAGATTATACTGGATTATCCAGTGGACTGTAAACGCCATCACATGTATCCTTATGAGAAAGAGGCAGAGGAACATTTGATACATAGAGAGAAGGTATGTGAAGACAGAACAGAGAAGGATTTGAAGATGTCAGCTTTGAAGATTGGAGTGATGCAGCTACAAACCAAGGAAACTGACCTCCACCAGAGGCTGGAAGGGGTGAGGAATGCCTTATCCCCTAGAGTCTGTGGAAGGAGCAGGGCCCTGCCAATACCTTGATTTCAGCCCAGGGATACTGAAGTCTGACTTCTGGCCTCCAGAATTGTAAGAGAATAACTATGGGCTGTTTTAAGTGGCCAAGTGTGTGATAGTTTGTTATAGCAAACACAGGAAATCAATCCAGCATCTATGACTTTTTTTCAGACAATTGGATGTGCTACCCAATACTAAGTGCCTCTTTATTTATTCATTTATTTTTCTTTTCCATGATGGTTTATTATAGGATAATGAATATAGACTAACGGCCTCTTTCGAGTCTCACTGCAACCCCACAGGATCCATCGCCACCACACCCCTCACTGTGAACCTCTGAGCCTGCGATGTTACCCTAGGTGTGTGTAAATGACCTCAGAGATTTCTGGTCCAGGCTGTACTGAACTATGATGGGAAGCCATCTTCCACTTCAAACACAGAAAACACTACATAGAATATATATTTTTAAAGAAATCAAATATGTAGCCAAGCTTGGAAATCAAAAAGGGACTAACTCCATTCTCCAGATGGAACATGTGGTAGAAAGAAAGTTGTGAGACCACAGGACGTGTGAAGGAAAATGCCCAGGACGTACACCTGAGGGGCCTAATGTCTCTGTGGGATGGACGATGGTTGCCAGTCCCATGCGGGGGTTGGGGTGGGGGAGGGGCATGGCTGAAAGAGCCAGGAGCCTGGAAAACGTGTCTGAAGAAAACAGGGAAGGGACTTCCCTGGTGGCGCAGTGGTTAAGAATCCACCTGCCAATGCAGGGGACACGGGTTTGAGCCCTGGTCCGGGAAGATCCCACATGCCTGCAGAGCAACTAAGCCCGTACGCCACAACTACCGAGCCTGCGCTCTAGAGCCCGCATGCCATAACTACTGAGCCCGCTCTGCCACAACTACTGAAGCCCACGTGCCTAGAGCCCGTGCTCTGCAACAAGAGAAACCACAGCAATGAGAAGCCCACACACCGCAACAAAGAGTAGCCCCCGCTCGCTACAACTAGAGAAAGCCCGCACACAGCAACGAAGACCCAACGCAGCCAAAAAAAAAAAAAGAAAGCAAGCGGGGAAGCAATACCTCCAGCTGGACCCCCGGGGCACAAATGATTCAACTACAGAACTCAGAGATGCTAGTCTGCACTTAAGATGGATGTAGACCACAAATTTTTGCATTATATAAAATTGGTTTGGAACATGCAAAATTAATAACAATTTGACAGAGGCAACTAGGAAACCAGCTCTTCTGGTTGCTTCCATGGTCCACAGAACACACGAACCCCGCAGAAGAAAATGTCTGGGAAAATGAGCTCACGATCCAAACTGCTAAAATATATACGGAAATCCAATATCACAATATTTAAAATAAAAAACACAACAATTGGGAGAAACCTGAAATTCCTAAAGTAAGAAGATACTATAAGCACACAAATAACCCAGAGGCTTAAGTAAATAAATAAATCTAAAGATGAACGTATATGTGAGTATTTATGGTAAAGAGCACTTAAGTCATTTCATTGACTCACCTATTCCTTCAACAGATATATATTAAATACCGAAAATGAGACAAGTACTCTCTTAAGAGCTGGGATGCAATGATAAATAACATGTTGTCTCAGCTTTGTGGACCTCATTTTCTAGTGGGAAAGACAAAAATATTAAACACGTAATAAGTTGTCAGTTATTGATAAGTGCTATGAAGAAATATAAAGTAGCCTAAAGGAGATAGACCTTTAGACATCAGCAGAGATCTGAATGTTGTGAAGGAACAAGCTATAAAGGTCCTAGAAAAGAGCATTCCAGACAGCTGAAGTAGCAGGGGCCAAGGTCCTGGGGTAAGCTCGTGCTTGGATGTTGAAGACGTAGCAAGGACATCAAGCTAGATCTGAATAAGGAAGATGGGGAGTTGGCAGGTGAAATCAGAGAGGTAGCCAGAGGCCTGGTCGTGTAGACCTTGTGAGCCTGATAAAAATTTTTTGATTTTCTTTTTTCCCCTAAGTGAGTTGGGAAAATCGCTGGAAGCTTGTGAACTAGGAAAAACAGGATGTGATTTATGTATTTTTAAAGTAATATTCCTGGTTGCTGTGTGAAGAGGAGATTAGAAGAGGGAAAGAAGAGAGGCCTGATGGAAGACTATTGCAGTCATCCTGGCTAGACATTAGGGTAGCTTCTCTCAGGTGCTTTCCATGGAGAGCACGAGAAACATTTGGGTCTAGGATTTGTTTTTATGAGAACGCTAATAGCATTTGTGTTGATAGGAGAGTATGACAGAGAAAGAGAAAGCAAGGAATCCAGGATGCCTCCCATTTCCTTTCTGAACAAGTAGAAGAAAGGGGTGCACTGCATGGGGTGTAGGTGGAAGAGTGGCGGTGTGGGTGTCCCTGTCTGTGTGTCCCTGTGTGTGTCCGTGTGCGTAAGTGTCCATGTGTGTGCATCCATGTGTGTGTTCACGTGTGTGTCCATGTGTCTGTATTCGTGTGTCCATGTATGTGTCCATGTGTATCTGTGTGTGTGCGCCTCTGTGTGTCCATGTATATCCATGTGTGTGTCCATGTGTCTGTGTCCATGTGTGTGTCCATGTGTGTGTCCATGTGTGTATGTGTCCGTGTGTGTTCATCTGTGTGTCCGTGTGTGTGTCCATGTGTGTGTCTATGTGTGTCCATGTGTGTATGTGTCCGTGTGTGTTCATCTGTGTCCGTGTGTGTGTCCATGTGTGTCTATGTGTGTGTCCATATGTGTATGTGTCTGTGTGTGTGTCCATATGTGTATGTGTCTGTGTCCATGTGTGTCTTTGTGTGTGTGTGTCCATGTGTATATGTGTCCGTGTGTGTCTCTGTGTGTGTCCGTGTGTGTGCATGACACCTTTGAGGTTTCTCTCTGCTGTCCAGGTGTCAAGTAGTTGAACACATCACTCAGGGGAGAAGTTGGAATGGAAGACACGGATTTGGCATCCATCAGGATATAGGTGGGATTTAAAGCCAGCCGCTGGAAAAATCACCTGGGAAGAAATTATAGGTGGAGAAGAGAAGTGGTCTGAAATCCAATATGTAAAGATGAGAAACAGGAGCACCATTAATGCAAGAATGAAAAAGTGCTTCACGGAGGCAGGAAGGGAAAGGAGAGGCGACACCTGGATACCAAACAAAAAATACATTTGAAAGCGGCAGCCGTCATGGGGCTCAAATTCCACCAAAAAGTGTAACAAGTGTAACAAGGTCAAGATTGAGACTTGACAGATATATTTGGGGGAAAATATTTTTTGAGATGCAGTTTTTATGAGTGAAATAATGAGGACAAAATCCTGGCACATATAAAGAAATGATAGACGATCATGGTGTTGGAGACAAAGTTACTTAAAGGACTTTGTCAGAAAGGGTATCTGGGACATTAAGTAGTAGCTGCAGGAGTGGTGAGGGCACAGGATATATTTTAAAGATGGGGAATATTGACATGTTTGTGACCTGGTGGGGATGATCCAGTAGAGAGGGAACAAATGCAGGAGACAGTGGACATAATGAGAAGACAGGGACTTGAACCTAAGTGGGCAAAGAGGGGATGGGTTTTCCTGTGCAAGGAGGGCTGGCAGGTGCCCCAAGGAGCACGGCCAGGTGTCCTTACTGATGGTGTCATAGGCACTCACTAGATAGGCCACCGTGAAGACACTCTCAGATGGTTGGGTCCATTCATAGCCTCCCTCTCTGCCACCAAACCCATGGGCCATGCATCCGGGTAGCTAAGGAAAGAGGCTGCCTGACACGCACTGGAGGAATCACACTCCCACCTGGTTACTGAGCTGCTACTCTGCAGTGAGTGCTTCCTACTGGGCGTTGATACAGGACAAAAGGATGCCCACACTCTATTCTCCTCTCAGAGGTCTGTCCACATCACTCTCCCCCAGATCTCCTTCTCTGTTTCCTTCTGGTCTTATTCCTGCAGGCCTCTGACGAATCAGGCAAGCCATCCTGTCAGAAGTCTGTCCGTAGCTTACCTTCTGGGCCCTCCCTGTATAGAAGATGGAGGCTTCGCTCTATCCTAAAGGACTTTCTTTTACTCCTGTCCATCATGCCTTCGAGACCGTGAGGCAGTATCTCCTTTCAGGATAGTGCTACTATTTTGTACCGACACATCAGGTCAAATTCCTTTCCTCTGCAGTCAAATGGTCATAGGAACCTTCTCACGTGACAATGAGGTGAAAAGAATGGCTGAGGGAATAGAGGCAGGATGTCAAATGCAGATGACATCTGTTCATATAACGCATCCGTGCTTCTTGGGTGTGTTTGAGGCTGGTTCCAAAGGTACCATTTCCCGGATGGACTTCTTTTTCTTTTTTTTTTAATACCTACTTTATTTATTTATTTATTTATTTATTTTTGGCTGTGTTTGGTCTTCGTTTCTGTGCGAGGGATTTCTCCAGTTGCGGTGAGCGGGGGCCACTCTTCATCGCAGTGCGCGGGCTTCTCACTATCGCGGCCTCTCTTGTTGCGGAGCACAGGCTCCAGACGCGCAGGCTCAGTAGTTGTGGCTCACGGGCCCAGTTGCTCCGCGGCATGTGGGATCTTCCCAGACCAGGGCTCGAACTCGTGTCCCCTGCATTGGCAGGCAGATTCTCAACCACTGCGCCACCAGGGAAGCCCCCAGATGGACTTCTGATCAGCCTGCCTGACTTAATAATTTGGTAAGTATGATAGATTATGTTATTGTTCATATATATTCACTCTCCTGCTTCCCTCCATAGGAGGAGTATATGTCCCAATTCCACTGATGACTTTCTTTGACCTCAGAATGGCCAGAACACACTTTCCTGCCCCTTGACACTAGATTACATTTGTGACTTTCTTTGGCCAATGGAATGTTAGAAGGTGCATGTAACTCAAGCAGAGCTTGCGATGTGCCTCTGTGTTTGGGCGTTGCCCTCTTCCTCCTTGGCCATTGAAGGTTACAATTATTTGGTTTTCTATGGGCAGGAGCTCAGTATCTACTATACCCCAGTATCTCACTAGAAGCTATTTTTCAAGTGGAAAGTAGTTCTCTGATAGGTAAACCATGTCTTTGTGCCAGAACCTTAGATGTCTTCTCTGTGACTTCTACTAGAGTTCAACAAAAATTTCATCTGGCATCCTTATCCACGATGGGTCTTCTATCACCTGAATTATATGGCCCAGGGGGCAGAACAGCATGGAGTGCAGTCTGAACCTACAGAAAACCCTTGTATGGAAGTCTCTGGATGGCTCAATAAGTTCTCTGAAGCAATACTCTGAAACGGAATGTATTTTACCTCAAAAATCCTAAGAGGACAACCAAGTGCTATGCCTCTAGCTTACCTGAAGTAGGTACAGAATGCAGCAAGTTGTACTTTACAATGGCACAGCACATTTCAGACCACAGGATAAATGTGTCATGTGTTTTAATTTCTGTAATTTTTAAATTTCTTATTCTACGGTTGGTATGTGTGTTTGTGTGTGTATACATATACATAGACATGCATATATATGTAAATAAATAAAACACACATATATGTTTATATGTACCTACATATATGTATATATGTCTTATTAGGGCATTTAGAGCAGTGCTACTCAAAATTTGATACTCAAAGTGCTGCTGATCTGTGAACTACTTATTATCACCAAAAGATAAGTCCAAAAAATAAATTAACCTGTCCTAGAGATAATAAGTACAGAAAGTGAGAGCAATTAAACACTTTCATATATTATTTTGATATTTCCACTACAGCTAAGCTTTTAGCTCTGTAGTTTATACAAGTATTAGTTTGTGGATGATTTGGAATTAAAATAAAACAAAACAAAAACACAACAAAAACTATTTAAACTGACTTTCAACACAGATAGTACATGTGGCATTTCTCTGGGGTTCTACGTGTGACTCTCTGCTCACCAGCTTGATGTTCCAGGGAATGTCAATACCATGAAAGTCTCTGAGAACTGACTATACTATGATATAAAGCATATTGTTTAACATGTCTTAAAGCGGGATATTAAAGTATACTGTTTTCCTTTCCATGCAAAGGCAAACTATTTTTGACCCTTTTTTATTATCAGATGTTAAGACAACAGACAATAGCATTTTCCAAATTATTAGCCACTTACCCAGTGGCAGAAATTGTGTTAATCTTCTCAGTAAAGGTGACACTTGAAACAGCAGCTGTGATTTAGAAAACCATCTCATTAAGTTATCTTGTATTCCACAACCATCTGCTATGGTCCATTTTTGTAAGGGTCAGACAAATAAATTAAAGAGATATGATAGAGACCATACACCCTTTCATCTTTTTATGTCTTTAGTTGTAATATGAATATATACATTTTCTCAAGGAATACAATATTTCTTCTTGGCAATGGGGAGGGAAGGGCTGATGGGGAAGGCATTTCGGAAGTTTTCACTAATTAGTATAATATCCACAGATCAGGAAACCAAAGCCAATGTTTCACTAGATGCTAAAAATATTTATCCCAATTATACATTTGGGATCCAGGGAAATAACCACAGGGTGAGTCTGCTGACTCAGTGAAACCACAATTGAGATAATCTCAGGCCAGAATCTATTTATCAACTGACTTCCACAAGCCCTCACCCTAATTATGGAGGACCTGGTGGTGTTTTCCATCCCATAAGTATAAGTTCAGACTCAATAGCTAACAATTATAGAACTGTCTCTTTACCCACTGCATAGTGAGGACTTTTCTTAAATTCTTTTTGGAAAGGATTGGAGAAATATTTACTGTGAATACGTATAGTGGAGTAGCAGGGCAATTCCTGACGGGGACATTTCTTCCTCTTCAATCAGTAGGTTCTGAGTCCATGAACTGGCTTAGATCTGATCACTAGGTGAGGTGCTGTGATTTACTACTGTGCTAGTTAATATCAACCTGTTACTTCTCCTGATTATATAAACTGAGTAATACCCTAGTCTTCGGTCCTTCTGTCTTGTCCTTAAAAACACCATGATCATTAGCTACCACCATATATTCTTGTTGGTTAAGGCAGCCTTACTGCCTATCCCAGTAACCACATTCACCTCACTTGTGATGGTTATGTGATGCTATGTGGCTTCTGTCATTTCATGATCCCATTATTGATATTGACATGAAAAAGACCAGTTCAAACATAGCAACACCCTAATATCCTTTGGCTTTCAGAAGATAGCAATGCAGCTTCTCAGCAGTGCCCATACACCCATTACCAACACACTTCTTACTGCTCTAGGGATGTATGTGCCTTCTGGACCCTCCTGGGGAATCATCAGATGGTAGGGTCCCAGGTTATACATAATCAGTTCACGCTAACAGGTCCATCTCCCTAACTCTTCTTATCCATTCTCCAAAACCGACACATCTACTTATTTTAGTGCAGGTCATTGTTGAGTCCCGGTTTCAGGAAGCTCTCCAAGCTAGTTATTTCAGGATTTACTCCATAGGTCCTTGCTGAAGTATTGACTCCTGCATTGTGGGAGAGTAGCCCCAGCTGCGTGAGTGCTCGACTATCCACTTCGTCTACTCTGAGAATGCAGAACGTAAGGGTTGCCTTTAAAGCTACCAGAGAGACCCCCTAATTTTAGGACATACTAAGTTGGCAAATAGCTGTCCTCAGCTTATTATTTTTTTTTCAAAGTGCCCAGGGGCATCACAATCACCCACCTACTCCACAAGCCTTACAATGTTCACGGTTTCCAAACTGATTGACACTGACACTTGCTGTTCAGTTAACCACCAAGGAAAGCTTACATCCACTTCACTGCTACTCCATACCACCTTCGCAACTACCAGCGACAAAGTCTATATTGCTTCCAGACAGGAAGACCACCCAACAACTCAAAAAAACATTTTTAAGGGTATGTTTTCCAGATTTCACTTGTAATATCTATTGCCTTAGTCTGGGATTCCGAGAAAACAGAGCTTGAATTAAGCATTAAAGTGTTGACCTTCTATTTAAGTGGTGCAAACCCAAGCCAGTAAAGGCGACACAAAAGAAAGTGAACCAGGGAGAGATGCAAAGCAATGCAAATAATGCTTTACTGAGCTGGCTTCCATGCGGCAAAGAGGCAGGAGAAAGGTACAGTCTATCACTTAGCAGGTGAATTGGCTCAACATACGGGGTTTTCTTGGATTGCCTACAAGGATAAATAATACACAGAGGAGTCCCAGGGAGAGAAGAAAGGGAACTGAAAAGAGAGGACTTGCTAGGAGGCCCATAGCTGCACAGTCCAAATCCAACTAAGTCCCAGCTTCATTTTTGAGTTGCCTGATAGCAGTTGTCAGGTCTGCTTGAAATTTCCGTGGAAACAACACTAGACTCTGTGCCTAGCAGAGGTGTCCAGAACAGCAACAGTCATTCCAAGGTCCTCCAGGTTTGTTGTCACCCACTTCATTGCTCTTATAGGGATAGATTGGTCAGGGAGGATTCTGAGATCTGAGACCTACCCACCATCCCCCTGTATTCCCCAGTGGATTTCATGTTGCCTTTCATTCCCCCTCCACAACTCTTATAAGAAAACATCTAGGTAGAGGCCAGGAGCAAATAAGTAAATTTTTTAGAGCTAAAGCCATGTTACCGCAAGCTCCTACTGTCATGAATATTTATATCTATATTTGTACATTCATCACAAATTCAGAAGAAAAGAAATCATGCAGACTGAGTCATTGATCTCAATGCAATATGATCAATAAAAACACAATTTCAATGACCTCTACCCATATACGTGGCAACGTAAAAACATATTTCTAAGTAACTCATGAATTAAAGAAATCTCAGTAGGCTTATAAAATATCTAGATAGGAACGACAAAGAAACTCTATATATCCAAATTGCAGTTTGCAGCTAAAGTAGTAATTGCGGGAAATTTTACAGCTTTAAATGTACAAAATAAAAAAGAAGAAAATCTGAAACTTGAGTTATTCAGTAATGAATTATGCACTCAATCACAAATCTAGACTAAGAAAAATAAACAACATAATGAATGAAGGAAATAATAAAAATAAAAGTAAAGATGACTAACACAGAAATACACTAAATGAGTCTATAGGGATTTTTAACAAAACCAAAAGCTAATTCTATAAATTAAAACAACACAATAGAAAATGTATGGCAAAACTTCAAGAAAGAGAGAGAAGTGGGAATAGAAAATTGTTAGTCCCTAACACATTGATTCAGCCTTGGTTAAAATTAGAATAAATCATAGCCTACTCATTTCAATGTTAAATAATGAAAAAGTTCAGTTAGAGTGTTTGTGGATACAAGTGCTTTTTAGCCAGGTGGTGAAAAGTTTTTTTAAAAATTGTATCTATTTTTCACCTGTACTTTACCATAAAATTGCTTTTTTAGCTAGTTTATTTAAAAGAAATTCTCCTAAGAGGTTCTAACCGAAATGGTTTACATTTGTCTCATAAAATATAACTCTAAAGTTCAAGGTTATGATTGGTACAATGTATGTTTAAGTTGTGGTTTGTGGGAAATTGTATTAATTCATTTAGTATTTGTTATAGAAAGTTAAATTTACTTATAAACCTTGTAATGTATGTCCACTCAGTAAGCCTTCAAAGATCTTTTTGGAATTAAACTCAAGTGCCTAGGTTCTCTTGGAATTAGAAAATTGAGTATTTTTTATTGCATATATCTATGTAAGTAAAAATAAATGCTCATGATAAGATTAATTTTTTAAATATTCTATGCAATGAAGATTGGAAAAGGAGCATACTTACAGGTACAGTTAAAACAATATTATGAACAATTTTATTCTCACAATTAAAAAAATATATATATATATAAAACCACATAGGGCTTCCCTGGTGGCGCAGTGGTTAAGAATCCGCCTGCCAATGCAGGGGACACGGGTTCGAGCCCTGGTCCGGGAAGATCCCACATGCTGTGGAGCAACTAAGTCCGTGTGCCACAACTACTGAAGTCTGCGTGCCTAGAGCCCGTGCTCCGCAACAAGAGAAGCCACTGCAATGAGAAGCCCGCGCACCGCAACGAAGAGTAGCCCCCGCTCGCCGCAACTAGAGAAAGCCTGCGCGCAGCAACGAAGACCCAATGCAGCCAAAAACAAATAAATAAATAAATTTATAAAAAACAAACAGGGGCTTCCCTGGTGGCGCAGTGGTTGAGGATCTGCCTGCCAATGCAGGGGACACGGGTTCGAGCCCTGGTCTGGGAAGATCCCACATGCCGCGGAGCAAATGGGCCCGTGAGCCACAACTACTGAGCCTGCGTGTCTGGAGCCTGTGCTCCGCAACAAGAGAGGCCGCGACAGTGAGAGGCCCGCGCACCGCGATGAAGAGTGGCCCCCGCTTGCCGCAACTAGAGAAAGCCCGTGCACAGAAACGAAGACCCAACACACCCAAAAATAAATAAATAAATAAATAAATAAATAAAAATAAAATAAAATAAATAAAAAACAAACAAAAAACCCACATATATATAAATCACAAAACTGACTCCAGAAGAAGCAGAAAATCTGAGTATACCAATAATTATGAAGGAATTAAATCATTAGTCTAAATCTTCTCCCTAGGAAAGCATCAGCTCTAGATAGTTTTGTAGATTTCACCAAATCCTCAGGAAAGAGACAGAGATAATTCCTGTCTTACAAAACTGTTTTAGAGGATTAATTTTTTAAGGCAAAACTACTTAATTCATTTTAAGCATGAGTATAATACTGACCCAAACTGAACATTGATGATACAAAAAAATTATAAGCTTGTATAATTTATAAACACAGAAGCAATATTCTTAAAATATTGAAAATAATATTGTGTAAAAATACATCATGACTAAGTAGCATTTATCCCATGTATACAAAGACATTCAACATGAGATAAACTACTAACATACCATGTTAACAAAAGAAGGAATGTGCTATGATCAGTGAAATAGATCCCACAGAATAATGTGATGCAATTTAATGTTCAGTTATGATTCAAACAAGCTCTTAGCAGAGTGGAAGAGAAGGGCATGTCCCTGACTTGATTAGAAATGCCTTATTAGCTCTACCTGAACCCATCTCTCCTGCTTTATACTCGAGCTCATGTGCACTTTCACTCACTCAAGGACATAACTTCTAAAATCCTTGTCTTTGTCTTCTACATCATTTTTTCTCTTGCTATTGGATATTTTACATCAGCATATAAACATGCTATTTCTCCATCCTCTGTGTCCTTCTTTGTTTCTCTTGTGGCCACAGCCTCAGTTTTCTGCTTTCCTTTTTAACAAAACTCAGAAGAGTTAGCTGCTTTCACTGTGTCAGATGTCTCTCTCCATCCTGTCTTCAAATCCCCCAAAGAGGGTTTTGTCTCCATCATTCTACTGAACATGAACTCACCCCGGTTTACATTCGATGGTCTCTTCCGACCTCTGTCTCACCTGACCTGTCTACAGCCTTTGGCACCATTGTTCACTCTCCTCCAGTTACACATCCTGCATTCAGTTCCTAGGATGCCAGAGTCTTGGTTTTCCTCCTGCGTGGCTGTTCTTTCTCCCTCACCTTTCCTGGTTCCTCAGCTCTACAACCTCTTATTTTAGAGTGCCCCAGGGCTCAGTCCTCAGTTTTTATGGTTTCATCTACTCTCATGACTTTAAATACTTTCTATTTGCCAGTGTCTCTCAAATTTTTATCTCCAGCCAGACCTCTCTTATAAACTTTGTCAAATTGCCATCTCAGCATCGCTCCTTGGATGTCTAATCCACAGCTCAAGCTCTCCAGGTGTACGACCAGGCCACTCAAGGTGGCTGTTCTCTTGCTCTCTGTACATCCCCTGATTGTCCAGTGCCTGCTTCACCTACACCTACTCACCTGGCTGACCTTCCTACATACTTGCCCCAGACCCCAGCTGGTGACTGTTCTTATCAAAGGGACAGGGAGGGGCTGTGCCCCTCTGCTGGTTTCCCTGGTAACCCATGTGCCAACCTGACGTCAATTCCCCTATACCTGGTCATCTCCCCTTCCGCCCGGGAGTGAAGACTGCTACCATGTTCTGCCCACCTTGCGCTACACACAGTAGGGTGTCTCTCCAGGACCTGGTTTCCAGTGTGTAAGCGCCCGCATCCATTAAACCACTGATGTCTCTGTTGCTGACTCCGGGCTCTTTCTTCCGTCTTGAAGCTGGGCTGCCTGTGAGGGTGCAGCCCAACATCATGTCTGAAGTAAGACTTCTGCTCTTCTCGCCTTTAATCTGTTTAACCCCAGTCTTTCCTTCCCCGTTGAGACAACATGTATCTTTCTGGCTGTTTAAGCCACAAACATGAGCCTTTCTTGAGAGCTTACTTTCTCTCAAACATCACATCCAATTCAACAGAAAATCCAGAATTCAATTCTTATTTCTCACCTTCTCCACTGCTTTGAACCTTGTCTGAGAATTTCCCTCTACCGGGAGCGCTCTTTCCCCAGTGTTGGGCTGCACCCCACAGGCCTGCAAGCCCTGTACTAGCCCAGCCTCAAGACCGAAGAAAGAACCTGGAGTCAGTGACAGCAATGGTTTAATAGATGGGTGATCTTACACATCTGGAGCAAAGGGGTTCTGGAGGGACATCCCACCGCGGACGGCAGGCAGACGGGTAGCAGCAGTCTTTGCTCCTGGGGAAATAGGGGGACTACCAGTTATAGGAGAGTAATTGACATCAGATTGGCCATCGGTTACCAGGGAAACCAGCGGAGAGGCACAGCCCTCTTAGCGTCTTGGGCTAAGTATCTTCCTGGGGCGGAGGTCTTCCCTTTGTTAAACTATCAAAGGGGAGCCATTCTGATGTAAAGATAATAACCACCAGCTGGGAGGTGGGGGAATTATGTAGGTATTTACTGATTAGGCTCTACTACTAAGGGGGAAGGTCAGTCCTGTGAGCGGGGTGTAGGTGAAGCAGAACTGGTCCAGCAGGGGGATGGACAGACAGCAAGCAGTCGTCTTGGGTGGCCTGACTATACACCCAGATATCTGCAAGGTGAACCATTTCACCTCCTTCACATCTTTCCTCAAATATCACTTCATTAAGGTTTATTGCGATAACCCTACTTAAAATTACAGCCAGTACCCTCTGAGCCTAAACTCTCTAATCCTACTTTATATTTTTCTTATAGCGCTTATAATTGTTTAACACTGTATATGTAATATATACGAATATTTTTGTCTCTTGTTAGAATGGGACCTACGTGAGGAAAACAGTGTTTTTCTGTTTTGTATACTGTGTATTGCAAGCATCTAAACAGGCTCAGTCATATAGTAGGTTCTCAATAAACATTTGGTATGTGAATGAGTGTTAAGCATTTTACTGGAGGTACCAAACAAAAACAAGACAGAGAAAGAAAAGATGTTTTAGAGTTGGAAAGGAAGAGTGGCTATACTTTTTGATTTATTTAAGATGTAATTGCATAAATAGAAATCCAAAATAACTTATAACTTATAGACATAAAAAGTACAGTAGAGTTGCAGGATATAATCTGAGTATTTTAAAGGATATTCCTCTTTGCCAGGAATGATGGGTGAGAAAGTATAACAGGAAAGAAAATACTTATTTGCAATAACAACAAAAAATTATAAAAGGTACTTTGGAACACTCTAGCCAAAGATGTGTCGAACTCTTATGGAAAGAAATACAAAACTCATGAAGAGCATCAAAGAAGACCTCAATAAATAGAGAGATAGCCATTATTCTGATAGGAAAATTCAATATTATAATTATAATATATTTATATTATAATATATAATAAAATATATAATATAATTCTTCCAATTTGATCTTTAAATGCAATGAAATTCTAATCATAATCTCAAAGGACTTTTTGTGAAACTTAAAACATCATGTCTAGAGGCTGGAATAGAAGATGGCGGAAGAGTAAGACGCGGAGATCACTTTCCTTCCCACAGATACATTAGAAATACATCTACACGTGGAACTGCTCCCACAGAACACCCACTGAACGCTGGCAGAAAACGTCAGACCTCCCAAAAGGCAAGAAAATCCCCACGTACTTGGGTAGGGCAGAAGAAAAAAGAAACAACAGAGACAAAAGAATAGGGATGGGACCTGCACCAGCGGGAGGGAGCCGTGAAGGAGGAAAGGTTTCCACACACTAGGAGCCCCTTCTCGGGCGGAGACTGCGGGGGGCGGAGGGGGGAAGCTTCGGAGCCGCGGAGGAGAGAGCAGCCACAGGGGTGCGGAGGGCAAAGCGGAGAGATTCCCACACGGAGGCTCGGCGCCCAGTAGCACTCACCAGCCCGAGAGGCTTGTCTGCTCCCCCGCCGGGGCGGGCGGGGCTGGGAGCTGAGGCTCGGGCTGCGGTGCTAGCCCGGAGGGAGTCCGCGAAAAAGTCTGCAGCTGCTGAAGAGGCAAGAGACTTTTTCTTGCCGCTTTGTTTCGCGTGCACGCAAGGAGAGGGGATTCAGAGCGCCGCCTAAACGAGCTCCAGAGACAGGCGCGAGCCGCGGCCATCAGCGCGGATCCCACAGCAACAGGGGCGCGGAGGGAAAAACGGAGAGACTCCCGCACAGAGGCTCGGCGCCCAGCAGCACTCACCAGCCGGAGAGGCTTGTCTGCTCAGCCGCCGGGGCGGGCGGGGCTGGGAGCTGAGGCTCGGGCTTCGGTGCTAGCCGGGAGGGAGTCCGGGAAAAAGGCTGCAGCTGCCGAAGAGGCAAGAGACTTTTTCTTACCTCTTTGTTTCCAGGTGCGCGAGGAGAGGGGATTCAGAGCGCCGCCTAAACGAGCTCCAGAGACGGGCGCGAGCCGCGGTTGTCAGCGCGGACCCCAGAGACGGGCGTGAGACGCTAAGGCTGCTGCTGCCGCCACCAAGAAGCCTGTGTGCGAGCACAGGTCACTCTCCACACCGCCCCTCCGGGGAGCCGGTGCAGCCCGCCACGGCCAGGCTCCCGTGATCCGGGGAAAACTTCCCCGGGAGAACGCACGGCGTGCCTCGGGCTGCTGCAACGTCACGACGCCTCTGCCGCCGCAGGCTCGCCCCGCCTCCTCCGTACCGCTCCCTTCCCCCGGCCTCAGTGAGCCAGAGCCCCCGAAGCAGCTGCTCCTTTAACCCCGTCCTGTCTGGGCGGGGAACAGACGCCCTCAGGCGACCTACACGCAGAGGCGGGTCCAAATCCAAAGCTGAATCCCGGGAGCTGTGCGAACAAAGAACAGAAAGGGAAATCTCTCCCAGCAGCCTCAGGAGCAGCGGATTAAAGCTCCACAAACAACTTGATGTACCTGCACCTGTGTAATACCTGAATAGACAACGAATCATCCCAAATTCAGGAGGTGGACTTTGGGAGCAGGATATATTAATTTTTCCCCTTTTCCTTTTTTTGTGAGTGTATATGTGTATGCTTCTGGGTGAGATTTTGTGTGTATAGCTTTGCTTTCACCATTAATCCTAGGGTTAGGTCTGTCCGTTTTTTTTTGTTTGTTTGTTTGTTTTAACTTAAAAAATTTTTTTTCCTAATAAATGTTTTCTTAATAATTTTTTCCTTATTTTCTATTTTTAGAAATTAAAAAAATTTCTTAATAAGCTTTTTCATATTTTTTATTTTAAAAAATTAAAAAAATTTTTTCTTAATAAATTCTTTTCTTAATAATTTTTTTCTTATTTTTTACTATAAAAAATTAATAAATCTATTTTTAAAAATTAAAAAAAAATTTTTCTGAATACATTTATTCTTAATAATTTTTTTTTCTTATTTTTTATTATAATAGCTTTATTTTATTTTATTTTATCCTCTTTCTTTCTTTCTTTCTATTTTTTTCTCCCTTTTATTCTGAGCCGTGTGGATGAAAGGCTCTTGGTGCTCTAGCCAGGCATCAGGGCTGTGCCTCTGAGGTGGGAGAGCCAACTTCAGGACACTGGTCCACAAGAGACCTCCCAGCTCCACGTAATACCAAATGGCGAAAATCTCTCAGAGATCTCCATCTCAACATCAAGACCCAGCTTCACTCAATGACCAGCAAGCTTCAGTGCTGGACACCCTATGCCAAACAACTAGCAAGACAGGAACACAGCCCCATCCATTAGCAGAGAGGCTGCCTAAAATCATAATAAGGCCACAGACACCCCAAAACACACCACCAGACGTGGACGTGCCCACCAGAAAGACAAGATCCAACCTCATCCACCAGAACACAGGCACTAGTCCCCTCTACCAGGAAGCCTACACAACCCACTGAACCAAACTTAGCCACTGGGGACAGATACCAAAAACAATGGGAACTACGAACCTGCAGCCTGTGAAAAGGAGACCCCAAACACAGTAAGATAAGCAAAATGAGAAGACAAAAAACCACACAGCAGGTGAAGGAGCAGGGTCAAAACACACCAGACCTAACAAATGAAAAGGAAATAGGCAGTCTACCTGAAAAAGAATTCAGAATAATGATAGTAAAGATGATCCAAAATCTTGGAAATAGAATAGACAAAATGCAAGAAACATTTAACAAGGATGTAGAAGAAATAAAGAGGAACCAAGCAACGATGAAAAACACAATAAATGAAATTAAAAATACTCTAGACGGGATCAATAGCAGAATAACTGAGGCAGAAGAACGGATAAGTGACCTGGAATATAAAATAGTGGAAATAACTACTGCAGAGCAGAATAAAGAAAAAAGAATGAAAAGAACTGAGGGCAGTCTCAGAGACCTCTGGGACAACATTAAACGCACCAACATTCGAATTATAGGGGTCCCAGAAGAAGAAGAGAAAAAGAAAGGGACTGAGAAAATATTTGAAGGATTATAGTTGAAAACTTCCCTAATATGGGAAAGGAAATAGTTAATAAGTCCTGGAAGCACAGAGAGTCCCATACAGGATAAATCCAAGGAGAAACACGCCAAGACACATATTAATCAAACTATCAAAAATTAAATATAAAGAAAACATATTAAAAGCAGCAAGGGAAAAACAACAAATAACACACAAGGGAATCCCCATAAGGTTAACAGCTGATCTTTCAGCAGAAACTCTGCAAGCCAGAAGGGAGTGGCAGGATATACTTAAAGTCATGAAGGAGAAAAACCTACAACCAAGGTTACTCTACCCAGCAAGGATCTCATTCAGATTTGATGGAGAAATTAAAACCTTTACAGACAAGCAAAAGCTGAGAGAGTTCAGCACCACCAAACCAGCTTTACAACAAATGCTAAAGGAACTTCTCTAGGCAAGAAACACAAGAGAAGGAAAACACCTACAATAACAAACACAAAATATTTAAGAAAATGGGACTAGGAACATACATATCGATAATTACCTTAAATGTAAATGGATTAAATGCTCCAACCAAAAGATATAGACGGGCTGAATGGATACAAAAACAACACCCGTATATATGCTGTCTACAAGAGACCCACTTCAGACTGAGGGACACACACAGACTGAAAGTGAGGGGATGGAAAAAGATACTCATTGCAAATGGAAATCAAAAGAAAGCTGGAGTAGCAATTCTCATATCAGACAAAATAGACTTTAAAATAAAGACGATTACAAGAGACAAAGAAGGACACTATATAATGATCAAGGGATGGATCCAAGAGGAAGGTATAACAATTGTAAATATTTATGCACCCAGCATAGGAGCACCTCAATACATAAGGCAAATACTAACAGCCATAAAAGGGGAAATCGACAGTAACACAATCATAGTAGGGGACTTTAACACCCCACTTTCAGCAATGGACAGATCATCCAAAATGAAAATAAATAAGGAAACACAAGCTTTAAATGATACATTAAACAAGATGGACTTAATTGATATTTATAGGACATTCCACCCAAAAGCAACAGAATACACATTTTTCTCAAGTGCTCATGGAACATTCTCCAGGATAGTTCATATCTTGGGTCACAAATCAAGCCTTGGTAAATTTAAGAAAATTGAAATCGTATCAAGTATCTTTTCCGACCACAACGCTATGAGACTAGATATCAATTACAGGAAAAGATCTGTAAAAAATACAAACACATGGAGGCTACACAATATACTACTTAATAATGAAGTGATCACTGAAGAAATCAAAGGGGAAATCAAAAAATACCTAGAAACAAATGACAATGGAGACACGACGACCCAAAACCTATGGGACGCAGCAAAAGCAGTGCTAAGAGGGAAGTTTATAGCAATACAAGCCTACCTCAAGAAACAGGAAACATCTCGAATAAACAACCTAACCTTGCACCTAAAGCAATTAGAGAAAGAAGAGCAAAAAAACCCCAAAACTAGCAGAAGGAAAGAAATCATAAAGATCAGATCAGAAATAAATGGAAAAGAAATGAAGGAGACAATAGCAAAGATCAATAAAACTAAAAGCTGGTTCTTTGAGAAGATAAACAAAATTGATAAACCATTAGCCAGACTCATCAAGAGAAAAAGGGAGAAGACTCAAATCAATAGAATTAGAAATGAAAAAGGAGAAGTAACCACTGACACTGCAGAAATACAAACGATCATGAGAGATTACTACAAGCAACTCTATGCCAATAAAATGGACAACCTGGAAGAAATGGACAGATTCTTAGAAATGCACAACCTGCCGAGACTGAACCAGGAAGAAATAGAAAATATGAACAGACCAATCACAAGCACTGAAATTGAAACTGTGATTAAAAATCTTCCAACAAACAAAAGCCCAGGACCAGATGGCTTCACAGGCGAATTCTATCAAACATTTAGAGAAGAGCTAACACCTATCCTTCTCAAACTCTTCCAAAATATTGCAGAGGGAGGAACACTCCCCAACTCATTCTACGAGGCTACCATCACCCTGATACCAAAACCAGACAAAGATGTCACAAAGAAAGAAAACTACTGGCCAATATCACTGATGAACATAGATGCAAAAATCCTCAACAAAATACTAGCAAACAGAATCCAACAGCACATTAAAAGGATTATACACCATGATCAAGTGGGGTTTATTCCAGGAATGCAAGGATTCTTCAATATACGCAAATCAATCAACGTGATACATCATATTAACAAATTGAAGGAGAAAAACCATATGATCATCTCAATAGATGCAGAGAAAGCTTTCGACAAAATTCAACACCCATTTATGATAAAAACCCTGCAGAAAGTAGGCATAGAGGGAACTTTCCTCAACATACTAAAGGCCATATACGACAAACCCACAGCCAACATTGTCCTCAATGGTGAAAAACTGAAAGCATTTCCACTAAGATCAGGAACAAGACAAGGTTGCCCACTCTCACCACTATTATTCAACATAGTTTTGGAAGTGTTAGCCACAGCAATCAGAGAAGAAAAAGAAATAAAAGGAATCCAAATTGGAAAAGAAAAAGTAAGGCTGTCACTGTTTGCAGATGACATGATACTATACATAGAGAATCCTAAAACTGCCACCAGAAAACTACTAGAGCTAATCAATGAATTTGGTAAAGTAGCAGGATACAAAATTAATGCACAGAAATCTCTTGCATTCCTATATACTAATGATGAAAAATCTGAAAGTGAAATTAAGAAAACACTCCCGTTTACCATTGCAACAAAAAGAATAAAATATCTAGGAATAAACCTACCTAAGGAGACAAAAGACCTGTATGCAGAAAATTATAGGACACTGATGAAAGAAATTAAAGATGATACAAATAGATGGAGAGATATACCATGTTCTTGGATTGGAAGAATCAACATTGTGAAAATGACTCTACTACCCAAAGCAATCTACAGATTCAAAGCAATCCCTATCAAACTACCACTGGCATTTTTCACAGAAGTAGAACAAAAAATTTCACAATTTGTATGGAGACACAAAAGACCCCGAATAGCCAAAGCAATCTTGAGAACGAAAAATGGAGCTGGAGGAATCAGGCTCCCTGACTTCAGACTATATTACAAAGCTACAGTAATCAAGACAGTTTGGTACTGGCACAAAAACAGAAATATAGATCAATGGAACAGGATAGAAAGCCCAGAGATAAACCCACGCACATATGGTCACCTTATCTTTGATAAAGGAGGCAACCGTATACAGTGGAGAAAAGACAGCCTCTTCAATAAGTGGTGCTGGGAAAATTGGACAGGTACATGTAAAAGTATGAAATTAGAACACTCCCTGACACCATACACAAAAATAAACTCAAAATGGATTAAAGACCTAAGTGTAAAGCCAGACACTATCAAACTCTTAGAGGAAAACATAGGCAGAACACTCTATGACATACATCACAGCAAGATCCTTTTTGACCCAGCTCCTAGAGAAATGGAAATAAAAACACAAATAAACAAATGGGACCTAATGACACTTAAAAGCTTTTGCACAGCAAAGGAAACCATAAACAAGACCAAAAGACAACCCTCAGAATGGGAGAAAATATTTGCAAATGAAGCAACTGACAAAGGATTAATCTCCAAGATTTACAAGCAGCTCATGCAGCTCAATAACAAAAAAACGAACAACCCAATCCAAAAATGGGCAGAAGACCTAAATAGACATTTCTCCAAAGAAGATATACAGATGGCCAACAGACACATGAAAGAATGCTCAACATCATTAATCATTAGAGAAATGCAAATCAAAACTACAATGAGGTATCATCTCACACCGGTCAGAATGGCCATCATCAAAAAATCTAGAAACACTAAATGCTGGAGAGGGTGTGGAGAAAAGGGAACACTCTTGCACTGTTGGTGGGAATGTAAATTGATACAGCCACTATGGAGAGCAGTATGGAGGTTCCTTAAAAAACTACAAATAGAACTACCATACGACCCAGCAAACCCACTACTGGGCATATACCCTGAGAAAACCATAGTTCAAAAAGAGTCATGTACCAAAATGTTCATTGCAGCTCTATTTACAATAGCCAGGACATGGAAGCAACCTAAATGTCCATCAACAGATGAATGGATAAAGAAGATGTGGCACATATATACAATGGAATATTACTCAGCCATAAAAAGAAATGAAATGGAGGTATTTGTAATGAAGTGGATGGAGTTAGAGTCTGTCATACAGAGTGAAGTAAGTCAGAAAGAGAAAAACAAATACAATATGCTAACACATATATACGGAATCTAAGGAAAAAAAAAAAAAAAGGCCATGAAGAACCTAGTGGCAAGATGGGAATAAAGACACAAACCTACTAAAGAATGGACTTGAGGATATGCGGAGGGGGTGGGGTGAGATGTGACAGGGTGAGAGAGTGTCATGGACATATATACACTACCAAATGTAAAATAGATAGCTAGTGGGAAGCAGCCACATAGCACAGGGAGATCAGCTCGGTGCTTTGTGACCACCTAGAGGGGTGGGATGGGGAGGGTGGGAAGGAGGGAGATGCAAGAGGGAAGAGATATGGGAACATATTGTATATGTATAACTGATTCACTTTGTTATAAAGCAGAAGCTAACACACCATTGTAAGGCAATTATACTACAATAAAGATGTTTTAAAAAAAACCAAAAAAAAAAAATCATGTCTAAAATAAAATAGTAAATGAATAAGAATAGCCAAGACAGTTCTATAAAATAAGAACAAAGAGGAGAGACATTAGCATTTGTCAACATTCACTTTAAAGTTACAATAATTAAAATAATGTGGTATAGGTGTAAGAATAGACCAAAAAAAAAAAAAAAATCAGAGCAGAATAGAAGACCCAGAACCAGAGCCAAGCATTTAAAAAGTCTGATAATTTAATAAAGATGTTTTTAAAATCAATATGGAGAGTGAAAAGTGTTAAAAATGCATAATTCTTTAAATGCTAAATTCCTTAAAGGAAATTCCTTAAAAGAAATTGAAAGAGTCATTTCCTTTTCCTATGGAATAATGTATGGTCTCTTCTTCATCTACCCAAAACTCAATCCCACATGGATTTAATGCAAAACCATAAAATTATTTAAAGAACATATATGTAAATATCTTATGAACTTGAGAGAGGAAATAATTTTTTAAACAAAAAGTGAAACAAAAAAGAAGTCCACATGATAAATTAAAAGATGGATTACATTAATTTACATCACAATGAAATTTTCTGTATGGCTAAGATACTAGGACAAAGTAAAATACAAAAACCAACTGGAGGAAATATTTGCAACATTTATAAAGAAGAAGAGGTAAATATCCATAGAAAGAACTTTTAAAAAAACAATAACAAAATGACAAGCACAATAAAATGCTTCATGCAAATGATTCATGCAGGAAATTCACGGAAAAGAAAGTCTGCGTGACTAATAAACATATAAAGAAATGCTATATCTTATCAGTAATCAGTAAAATGCAAATAAAACAAGACACTATTTTCACCTATCTTATTAAAATATATTAACATGTATTATAATTAAGTCTTTTGTGCACAGTTCTCTTTACGTAATTTTCTGACTTTTTAAAATGTTTGCTTTACTCCTTAACCCTACACTCGGCTTAAAAAACAAATCAAGTATTTGTTTCAGGTGAGGAAATTGAAACTCATGCATCGCTAATAAAAATTTAAATTATCATTGCTATTTTGGAGAGTTGGCAATGTCTTGTAAAATTGAGAGAGTGCACACTAAATGGTTATTAAATAATAACTGATTCTAGCTAATACCCTCATGTGTGCACAAGGACATAAGCCCAGGAATCTTTATAGACACATGTTTTCTAATGTGGGAAGCCACCCCAAATGTCTATTAGTGGGGAATGGAAAAATAAATTCAGGTTTACATACATGAAGGAATTTTATATATAATTTAATATATGTTAGTCTCACTGATGAATAAAGAAATCTTTCCTATCTGAAGAAAATATGGACTCACATACGTATAGTACAAGTGGAAAAGCTTGGACAGGGGAAATACATACCAAATTCATGAAAATAATTGCTAAAAGGAAGTAAAAAGGAGAATAGGTTTGTAGAGAGGTCGACCTCATTTGTAATTCTCTCTGTATTATCAAATGATCGGAAACAAAAACAACGTTAAAGTCTTGGTGTTGTGTCCATGGATATTTGATGGGTTAGTGTCTGTATGGATATTTAGTTTTTTTGCTTTTTTCTGAAATAAAGCAAACCTAAAATGGAAGAGATTAGAAACAACTTCTGCCATTTCTAAGTTTACAGACTCTGTAGTTATCTAGAACTGGGTAACACACCATCTAAAAAAGCTGAGTAGTTTCAGCCAACCACTTATTTAGGTAACGATCAGCCGGTGGTTCTTTGGCTGTAGGCTTAGTCTTGGTTAATCTCTGTTGGACTCTGATGCGACTGAGGTGAGCTGGCTAGGGGCTAGGCCATACAGGATGGACTGCTGACATCCCAACGGCAAAGGAGTCCCGAGGCCAAGCCCATAATCAACGGGGAGGATGTCTCAGAGTCATGCATCTCAAGGGGATGTGGACGCAGGGAGGGGCAGAATCCTGTTATTTTTGAAACCTCTCCCCCACACCCTAACAATAGTGTGTAATGATGCAAGAAGAAAGTCATTAAAGAACTATAAATATACATGCCTCCAAACATATCAGTATATATTTTAAACAGAAAGACAGATATAATTACTTTGGATCTGGGGAAGAGTGCAGATTAAGGCAATTGGTAAAGAGTGAAAAGAATCACTAATACCCTTTTTAGACGTGTTATGATGCTTCTAACATGGTTATGGGTTTGGTGAGGACAAGATAAGAAAAAGACAGGTCGTCTGATTTCTTTCTTTTTTCTGTTTTCACCTCTGCTATCATCAGAGGGCTGGACTTTTCAGACAGCAGATTTTTCTTGGGAATGGACACCTAGATCATACTTCACATGTTTAATAAAAAATAAAGAGAGGAAAACACATTTACTTGTAGTAAGCAAACTACACAGTAACATAACATGGGAGGGGAGCTGAATGAAAATCAAACATTCAGGGCAAGCCCCGAGGGTACCGTTGCCACATCTCCCCCTGGATGTATAAAGCAGAGCTAGTTATATATATCTTTCAGCTTCCAGGCTTTTCAACATACTCTGTACAGAATCTCTCCTATTCTTAAAATCTGTAGTGATAGAGATTTCATATCCTGCTTTGAAAACATTCTCTGCACCTCACAGCCCTCACAATCAGTAATTTTTTTCTTGGGTCTAACCTATATTTGTATTGCTGCAACTTGCTAATTTCCTGTGAGGCTATGCCCTCTGTGGAGATGGTGACCATAATCCTCCCTATAATAGTCTTTCAGGGATCAGATAGAATAGACTGAATCCCTTTTACATTTCTGCACATCTCTCTTGAAAGACTGAGATTCAGGCCAGACATAATACAAGGGTCTGACCAATAGCATAAGCAGTGAAAGGATGAAAGTATTGCCAGTTTCTGTAGGCAATTCACACACTTATTAGCACAGATGGCTTTTACCTGTTTTTTTGTTTTCATTTTTTCTAGCAGTTCCAGAGGACGACCTCACTGGTAACCCACACTCTCTCCAATGTCAGGCATCCTCACTGTAATCCAGGGGCAGTGCAAAGCAATGGAGGGATCATGTCCTGGGAACCAAATATCCCAATTTAAGTTCAGACTCTATCACTTATTGGTTGTATGACCTTGGACAAGTGGCTTAAAATATCTGCCTTACTTTCTTGCAAGGATAATAAGACCTGCCTTTTACTCTCTTACTCTTGATGGAGAGGATTTAATAAAATAATGTTCCTGAAAAGCACTTTGCAGACTGTAAACCGATAAAGCTATGTAAAGTATTAGCTGTGTTCACAAACTCCTCGACACAAAGTTGCTTGATCCCAGTTCTCTAGAGTAGGTTTGAAAAAAATGTCAAAGTCACAAAAATGTTATCCCAGTGGAGTGTACGCTGTGGATTGGCTGGGTTTCTAAAGTTTGTCTCTAAGGCTGTCATTCATAACTTGGAATACACTTTTCATTATACTTTTCTTTGTAAATAATTCTATGAACAGGCAATGCTGAGGAATCTCACAAAGTTTACTGTTTCATTCAGCGAACACAGAGCCCCTAGTCTGTGTTCAGTAAAGGAGATAGAAAGATGGGGAGAAGGTCTCCATCCTTGGAAGTCCTCAGTTGAAGGAGAGAGCCTAAGAAGCAAATTATTGCAAATCATGTGCAAAATACTGTGACCAAGACGTGCACAGGTGCTAAACTACTCAACTGCTCTTCATTATAAAAACAGGAGAAAGGTGGGCCTCCTTAAAGATGGCGAGACGGCCCTCCAAATGTTCCTCTTTGTCTGCTCCCTCAGCCTCTGCACTTTCCCCTCCACTGTGTCCTGCCCGGGAGAAATCACGTCCAGACTTTGACATGAATGGGGCTGTTTCTCATCCCCGTGAGGTTGCCCACACTGCTCTTCCCCTGACACACCCTTCCCTGCACCCTGTCTAGAGCGATCACGTGTAACTCAAGGCGGAGCTGAGGCCTCACTTTTTTTTTAAATTACATTTTCCTTCTCTGTTGCTCTCTGCAGCCCCTTGGGTCCCCACTGGCCCCAATATGATGCAAATATAACAGCAGGATTTTGGATGAATTGTCTTCACAGAAATGGAAGCTGGGGTGTAGAGGATGATGGTAATAAGGCAAGTTCTCAAAGTTGAATGAGCAAAGGGGAAATGATCCGGAGGTCAACGATGAGGTGAATGGAGAGGACGGGGTAGATACAGTTCAGCCACCTGGTTCCTAAGGCTTGGCGATTTTGAGGAATAAAAAGTGATTTTGTGGAAGCAACAGAGAGCAAGGAGTATAGAGCCGGAGGTTTGTGGGGGGCGGGCAGGGAAAGAGAAGATGCAGTCTCCACTTGAGAGAAGAACTCAAGAGGTAACATCTTCCAGAAAAGCACATGAATGTCACTTTTAGAGAAGGAACTCAGGATGCAGGGGGATTTCTACGGACAGACTCTAAGTTCTAGACCAGAGCATAAAGGGTGTTGGAGAGAGATGCAAGATTGGACCAGAGTAACAGCTATTAAAGGGATTTGGAGATTGGGTCTGGGTGACAGAGGTTTATCTGGGAGGTGGGACCTGGGTTGGAGTCAGGTGATCAGGAATGTGACACACCTTGTTTGGGCAGTGGCTGCAAGACACACCCATGGGAATCCTTCATCGCTTTGAGATGTTCAGATTGAAACCTGGAGCAGAGACTCAGGACGCTGGGCTGGCAACACCTGTGATGTGAGGCTTGTGAACTGCTGCTGTGCCTCCTGCCGTGTCGAGGAGACTGTCCTGCAGGGAAAATAAATCCAACGTGCAAAGAAAAGTAGGTTTAAAAGGTGAGAGAAGCCTGCCCTGGGGACACGGGATTCCCAGTCCCAGGCTGACAGCCAGCTGTAGCCCTGCTCGTGGAGTGACACAGAGCTTGCAATAAGTTCCTCTTCTTGCCCAAAGTAATTCAATTTGCCTATCTCTCCATTACAACCAAAGGAGTCTTAACACATTAATCTAATTTACAAAGAAAGGAATCATTGGCAAAATTTGCTCCTTTATTATTACCCACAAATTACTTGTGACATGCCTCAAAACCAGCTGTGACAGGGCTAATTAGTACAGACCGTTGGGAGCCACTTGCCTGCAAACACAGAAGAGGGGACTCCGGCCATGTCCCCAGAGCCGAGAGCTCATGCCATTTTCTTACCGTCTCCTCCGGGGAACACAGGGCTCCCGGGAGAAAGAGCAGCCTTCCTGTGGTCTGTGCCACTTTAGTGTGGGGCTTGTGTGATTGGTGCCCACCTGGATGTGATGAGTTTGGTTTCTCACTGCGTCTGAATCACTTCCTGGTGAGGTGCCTTGACCTGAACTCTCCTGCGGAGACTCTTTTTTTCAGTTGAAGTCTAGTTGATTGATTTAATACAATGTTGTGTTAATTTCTACTGTACAGCAAAGTGGTTCAATTATACATATATATATATATATATATACACACACACATTCTTTTTTATATTCTTTTCCATTATGGTTTATCACAGGATATTGAATATAGTTCCCTGTGCTATACAGTAGAACTTTGTTGTTTATGCATTCTCTATATAATAGTTTGCATCTACTAATCCCAAACTCCCAATCCATCCCTCCCTCCATCCCCTCCCCCTTGGTAACCAGAAGTCCGTTCTCTATGTCTGTGAGTCTGTTTCTGTTTTGTAGATAGGTTCATTTGTGTCATATTGTAGATTCCACATATAAGTGATATCATGCGGTATTTGCCTTTTTCTTTCTGACTTACTTCACTTGGTATGATAATCTCTAGTTGCATCCATGTTGCTGCAAATGGCATTATTTCATTCTTTTTTATGGCTGAGTAATATTCCGTTTTATATATATATATATATATATATATATATATATATATATGCCACATCTTCTTTATCCATTCATCTGTCGATGGACATTTAGGTTGCTTCCATGTCTTGGCTATTGTAAATAGTGCTGTTATGAATATGGGTGCATGTATCTTTTCGAATTATAGTTTTCTCTGGATATATGCCCAGGACTGGGATTGCTGGATCATATGGCATCTCTATTTTTAGTTTTTTAAGGAACCTCCATACTCTTCTCCACAGTGACTGCACCAATTTACATTCCCACCAACAGTGTTGGAGGGTTCCCTTTTCTCCACACTGTCTCCAGCATTTGTTATTTGTAGACTTTTGATAATAGCTATTTTGACCAGAGTGAGGTGATACCTCATTGCAGTTTTGATTCTGCAGAGTCTCCTAAATCCTAAGTCCATCTCACAGCCACAGCTTCCGTGGAAACATCCCCAAACACCAACTTCATGGAGAAACACGCTTCTTGAGGCCCCATCTTAGAGGGATGATATTAAAAGTAATCTCCATGACTTTCATATTGTGTTAGGTGCCCAGTGATGCAGGCTCATGACACATAATCTTCCTCAGAAGATTAATTAACGACAACTTGTGAGGGAGAGTAGCGGACAGCAGAGTCTCTGAGCTCCGGTAGTTATTCCATGGTCTTGTGTAATCAACCTGCTTCTGGGACAAAGGGGAGGAGAGAAGAGGGGCCTCCAGAGTCCTTCATCTGAAGCCCAAGGTCTGTTTTCCCCCAGTGTTCCATGCTCTTTTCTGGAGAAGACATTCAAGTCCATTCTGTTCCCAGGGGCCCCACTCTGAATAGTAACATCCTCTATCTGTGAACCTCTCTCACACTGAGAGAAATAACTACTTTTAAATGACTACTTTTCTTCCACACGTGGGAAATGGAAGTCCCAGTGTTAGCACTGATTTGGTGTCACGCATTAGTGATGGCGCCAATCTGAACATCTAAATGATATCCTTACGACCTGCTCTACCAGTTTTGGTTGCAAATACATCCATATCTCTTTTCTATTTGCAGTTAGTGACCCTCAGGCCCACATTAATGGGAGGTAGTGCCTCCCTCTCTAAACAGCGTCCCACCCTGAATTACCCAAGACCCCAGGCACCTACTCAGCCCAATAGAAAGTGAGGGGAGGAAGTTCTTCTCTCAGTTCCGTGCCAGAAAAAGACATGAGTCCCCTGCCAGACTGCCACCTCCTCGGCCTGGCCTCACTGCTAAGATCCACAACACTCGTCTGTGCCGCAGAAAGGCCTTCACCAGGCACACCACCTGCCTGCCCTGCAGTGGGGCCGCATGCATGGCCTCTGAAGTTACTGCTTCCTTGGTCCCGGGCACCCGCTCAGGTGCTTTCCTGCAGAGCACTGCCACTGCCAGCTCCTCCCAGGACGCTTGGTTCTGAGCAAGCATCCCCTGTCCAGATTTGTCTCCTCTCGGGACAATGCCCGTCCTGGCCACCAAGTCCTGCCCGGGCCCATCTGTGCTCCCAACCTCCTGTGTGACAGAGCTGCTCACGCTTCTCTGATGCAAGGTGACTTCTACTTAAGGACCAAACTGGGTATTAGGGATCGATGCTTGTTACGGGAAGGGAGAGGAATGGCGCATGGGGAGAGGTCCCAATGACACAGGCTGGGACCTGGGACCCTTTGCTGCAGTGCTTGCACCTGGACACACCTCTCCTTCAGCAACAAAATACTCAGAACCTGTAAGGGACTAAAAATAACTGCATGCATGCACAGTTGAGGCAAATTCTGGACACAAGATACAAAACAACCAAAAAAAAAAAAAAACCCAACTGCCAATTCTGAAGAGCTGGGAGCAAAAGTGGGGTACTGAGCATGCCCCCTGCACACAACACCACCAGAGGGGTGGGCAAAACACCTAAGCCACCCCTCCAGCCCGACCCCTGGACACGCCCCTACCCTCACCCCACATAAGGAACCAGCCCCCCCCCTCAGGGAACACATGAGCAAGAGAACGTGTTGTCTGTTCTCGCCCCCCCTGCTGCAGCAGGGGCCCCAGGAAAGCCTGGTCTGAATTTCTTGTCTGGCCTCTAGTCAATTTCCATTCACTGGGGGAGGCCAGGAACCCTGGTCGGTATCGACAAGCAGGATTCAGGCCCCAGAAAGCCTGGTCAGGGCCCTAGAGAGAGTACTGCCCTCAGAGCGCTCCACTTCCATCCTGCTTCACTGTTGCCACACGTGGGTTGCTCCTGGTGAGCCGTGGCCTGCAGCAGGGGGCTCTGAGCCCTGGTGGCAGATCCCGCAGGCGCTCTGGGCTGTCTGCTGATCCCTAGTAAACATCATCGTCCTAAAAGCTTTTCAGCAGGGTCCGCCATTGAGATGAAATATATGCATTCATTTGTTTCTTCTCTGTTGAGGTAGTGCCAGCTACTTTGGGTGAATTCAGAAATGTCTCCTTAGAATTACTGGGTGGGCTCCTTAGACACCCAAGAAGTGCCTGGTGAGTCCCTTAGAGGGGAGGTCACACCGGTCCCCACGGTGTTAATCCCTCCCATCTCACATCTGGGAGGTGACAGTCCTGGGGTCTCCACTGCGAGCTCTCTCGATTCTCTATGTCTCTGGGACCTCCTTCTCCAGGTGATGGAAATAAAGGAGTCGGAGGTGATGCAGGGCTCCAGGGAGGAGGACCCTTGCTGCCTGGGCTGGACTCCAGCCCAGCCCTTCCCAGCCTGCAGGGCTGCGCTTGACCTGCTCCCTGCGGACCAAGGCAGCTGCATCCCTCACTGTTCCCTTCTTCTTCACCTGTGCTCCAGCCGGCCTACGGTGCTGATTCCGCTGCCGGGGGCTTTCTCCCAGCCTTCACCCCGACCCAAGCTTATATGGCATGTCCTCCAGGAGGCCTTTTCTGATCCCCAAGAGCAGGTTAGGCCCCTAGATTTCTCTCAACTCACACTGTAGCTCTCCTTTGTGACCCTCATACACTGCTTACTCTATAGGCCAGGCACTGTTCAAAGTGCTTTATACATATTAACTCATTGAATCTTATCAAAACCTGATGTCATGGGTACTAGGGTGTTTAAATAACCGTCAGAACCAGTTATTGCTTAACTCTAGCATGCTGCTGGAAGGGAAATATCTGAAGCTCTCTTGTTCATATCCCAGGTTCCTGGAACCTGAATATGGGAAGGAACAAACCGCAAACTACGCTACCGTTTTCTACTCTTCATCCTTTTTAAGCAGGATGCTCCTCATGGTCAGGATTCATCCCTATGTCCTATTTTTATGTCTGTATTTATTCCTATATCCTTAGGGCCTGAAACACAGGTGAGGCTCAGCAGATGTCCCTTTGGGGGCGCACGCATGACCGCTCCCCAAAAATCTCATCCTTTTGCTTTCGACCCGGGAGGAATGAGATCCCTGCCTCTCAGCCCTTCACCATCATTCTCCACGGGGTTTGCTTTCATTTTCCACCAATTTCCTCCCGCCCGGCTGTGACTGGTTCTCTCTGCCCACTGTGTGCACGTAGTTGCAGGCAGAGTCTGACGGGAAGGGTTTAGACCAAATGGGAAGAGAAGCCCTCATGCTATCGGACTGGTAGCTTCGGGGAAGGGCCCGCCAGGCACCTGTGCAGAGGTGCCCATGAGAGACACGGCTCTGATTGTCACGGTTGGAGCCCAGGTCCTCCTGGGGCTGGAGAGCTGAGTGACACGGCCTCTGAAAGCCCTCTCGAAGGCTGACCCATGATTTCATCTGGAAGAAAGTCGATCTCTTATTTTGTATTATACGTCTGTATATGAAACAGCAAGCGATCACACTGAGCGCAGAGCCCCCGTGGATAGGTGTTATTAATAGACATTCATTAAATGCCAAAAACATGTCAGACATTGTAGCAAAACAAAGAAGTAGATAGGGTCTCCACTATGATATAGGCGCCTTCCAGGGAGCAGAGAAACTAAATTCATTGAGTTGGTGATAAAAAAAAATCACAGGTAAAGGACATAAATGCACTCAGGGTTCTGACCCTTTTGAAAGAATTTCTTACATGTTTCCTTTATATGTCATGATTTTATATATAGAATGTGGCATTCACCATCCTAAAAGGATTCGTAAGCGGTAGCCCCAGACAGGAAAATTATAATGGGCCATTTCATTTGACCTTCTTGAGTCTTGATTTCTTTATGTGAAATAGGAGACAGAAGCAGTTAATGCTCAGGACGGGGCTGATGGCAACCAGCACCCACGTGTATGATGACTGTGTCTGCTAGAATGTGGAAACACTTCCATACTGGCTGCTGCAGGGGCCCTGAACACCCTTGCTGTTCTTGGACACCCCATCCACTCTCCCGTGGAGCCTCTTGGGTCTCTCCATAATCAGGCTACGAACGGATCATTCGGGAGTTTTGCAAGAAGCAGGCAACATACCAAGAGGGGATTGAAGAGAGATCAATGGGGGACTTGGGTACAGTCATGTGTTTGGGGTTAAGGAAAAGCATCAAGGGATGGAGAGACACCCCAGGCCCAGGGAGAGTGGGACACTTCTGCAATCCTTCGGCCTGAAAGGTCAAGGGCGTGGAGTCGTTGGGAATTTGGTTAGATCTATAGCCGTGGAGAGGGCTGCCTCAGGGGAGCTGAGGTCTGCGTGGAGGCACACAGCCACCGGCAACCTCGGCCAGCAAGAAGGGGCCCAGGAATGAAAAGCCCAGCCTCTCCGCCCTCTCCCTTCACGACTCCTCCTCCTAGTGGCCCAGTGAGCTGCCTCCGGCCTGTAGCTAGGCAACAGGGGTCGTAACTGAGGCCAGCAGTCAAGGCCAGCCTTCCGGGTGCAGAGCAAGGAAGAGAAGGAAGGGGCTTGGTTCAGAGGAGCAAAAGGAAGATACTCCAGCTAAGCACCCAAGGCCTGGCCGAGCAGGGCGTCCCCAGGACGGCCCCTGTCGGCTGGAGTCTGTCCTGATCTGTCCGTGCCCCTGAATAGCAAATGGAAAGGATTTGCTTCTCTGACACCAGGTTCTGATTAAAGCGCTAAGTCTTTCTTAGAATGCCACGCTCCCTTTGCATTAGTTTCCGTTATATTTTCATCCCATTAGAACTTACCACTCCAGCAGGGAAAAGAGAGGCAAGTTCTGCCTAAGGAAGAAAACAGGAACCAACCTCTCCAGCTCTCAGGGTAACGAGTCTTCAAGCAAAAGACAATCAGACTGTGATCCACAGGAGAGCTGACCCGGCTCCAGGATGGAGGTCCTACCTGGGTGTTTGCAGTCACAGCTTTACAGCGATAAGCCGAGTGCGTTTGTCTCTGTGTCCTTTATCTGTCACCTTTGCTGATGTGCATTACAGGAGGGAAAAATTGAGCAGTGCATGGGTCTCAGCCGTCTCCTCCTGTCTCTTGTCACTCGAGAAAGGTCTAACTTTCTGTCCATTTTCACCTTGGAGTTTCCCTCACATGGTTTCCCTGCTGGAAGCCCTTATCTTCTTGCTGTCCGAATCCTGTCTTCCTTCCCCGACTCAATGGACCACCCTGGCTATTCCAGCCACCCTCCCCCCAACTCCCACCCCTGTCTCCTTTGAACACCTGCCCACCTTACAATCTGTGCAACACCATTTGGGATGTCCTGACATTCTGCTATCTTTTTTTTTTCTTTAATTTTTAGTTTATATTGGAGTAGAGTTGATTGACAATCTTGTGATAGTTTCAGGTGTACAGCTAAGTGATCCAGTTATACATATAAATGTGTCTATTCTTTTTCAAACTCTTTTCCCATGTAGATTATTACAGACTATTGAGCACAGTTCCCTGTGCCAAATATAGCAGTGTGTACATGTCAATCCCAAACTCCCAATCTATCCTTCCCCCTTCCTCCCTTGCAACCATAAGTTCATTCTCTAAGTCTGTGAGTCTGTTTCTGTTTTGTAAATAAATTCATTTGTATCGTTTTTTTTAGATTCCGCATATAAGTTATATCATGTGATATTTGTCTTTCTCTGTCTGACTTACTTCCCTTAGTATGATCATCTCCAGGTCCATCCATGTTGCTACATATGGCATTATTTCATTCTGTTTCGTGGCTAATAGTCCATTGTACATATGTGCCACACATATGTACCATCCATTCCTCTGTCGTTGGACAATTAGGTTGCTTCTATGTCTTGGCTATTGTAAACAGCGCTTCAACGAACATTGGGGCGTTGAGGGGTTGCTGGGGGGTCTCGCACACCCCAACTCCCAAGCACGATCCGCTCGCCCCGCGGTTTGCCGTATCTCTCACCGTGTCCCCGCTGCTGGGGAAACACGTGTCTGGAGGAACCGCAATTCTCTATGTTTACTGCCTTTCTGGTATTAGGTGGATGGAACTCAAACCCTCACAAAAGCAGCTCAGAGCCGAGAGGAGCTCTCCCATCAATTTCAGTTTAACCAGGTGTTGCTTTGACTCTGTCAGTTGCCTGGCAAGACCCCCCTTTGCTTAGCAACGACCTCAGCTTTTCGTAACAGTTTCTCCCTAAGCCTCAGCAGTAACTCCGGAGCTGCCGGCGGGGTGAAAGCCTCTTGGATTTAAATGGAATCGAAGGTAAAAACTCCCAGAAGTTGCGAGCTCCTGGAGGGTCTTAGAGCTTCTGGCATTACAGCTCTGTTAATGGTTGGGCTGCTAATCCTGGTTAACATAAAGGGCTGATCCCCACATCCTATGGATGGGTTTTAGCACCTGCTCTGAATCAGCAGTTCCTGGTTCACCACGGAGGTTGTGTTCCGGCCACTCTCGCCCTAGTCCTGCCACTCTCCGCCCACCGGGAAACCTGACCTAGGAAATTCACCTTAGCAGAGGGGAACATCCGCGAAAGTCCTTTGGGGTCCCTGGGAGACAGGAAGCAGGCAGAGTGAGGGTTAGGCAGCACAGTCTTACTCCGAGCTTTAGTTCCCCAGAGATCATCAGGTTATTCCTAGGAATTTTCCAAAGCTCGAAGCTTTTTTAAGTCCCCGGGTTGGCATGGAATCTCCAAGAAAGGGGCAGCATGGGGACTTGGATGGTGAGTTTTTTTAGCATCATCTCTGTTGCAGAAAGATGCAGGGCCCAGCGCAAAGCCACGTGGGCTGTGTGCTCCGTCCACTGGCCCCATGGCACCTTCCTTGTGTAGACCAGAGACGAGGGCATTGCACGGATTTGGTCAGGGAAGTGGGCCTGGAGAGATAGGGCCCAGACGGAAGGTTTAATCGGTTATGAAGTCTGCAGTGTTTCCAACCTCGTGTGTGTCCTAGCACACAGAGAACACGTGTATGTGTGGCATCCTAGGGCAGATGCACAAAGCTGGTCACAGTTAGATGCCACTGGATCAGGGGCCCCTACTGCCCAGGCCCTGCCCTGTGGATTTTCTCCAACCCCGTCTTTGTAGGCCAGAGTCATGGAACCCGTGTTAGCAGTTCTCCTCTGCAGTCGCTGGCTCATCGCCACCCAGAACAGCACTTCCCCAGTTTGCTGAGACTCTTGAAGTCTCCTTGGCTAATTCATGACTTTGGGTCCAAAGTAGTCACTTTAGAGCCCAGAGAAAATTCTGAGGGAGATACAAACAATTAAGAAGATGCAGAGTGTGAAAGGCCGTGTCTCTCCTTCCACAGTATGGAGAGCTTTAAATAAGATTAGGTGAGATAGCGTATGTGAAAGTACTTTGTAAATTGCAAAGAATAGATGATTTTTATTTTTAATACTACGACTACCGCAGGACTGCGTAGGCAGTTGTTCCTCAGTCACTGACTAGTATGCTGTAAACTAGTATGCTGGACCAAACATCCAGTCCAAATCATCCACTTAAAGTAATGAATACAATACATGCAAACAAATAGATAGGAGAGCATCATATGTCCCTGGTGAGGATTTTATTTTCCTCTAACACAAGAAAACATTGTGTTTAGAAGTGTGACTCACAGAGAATAATAATCATGGTGACTAAAATTAAGACCATCTAGTTCAAACCATCTAGAATGATGGAAAATGGCGTGAGTTTAATGCCATAATAAAATCTCACAATAGCAGTTTTGGAGAAATATTTGAGTATCGAAATTCTTAATAGTCATCAAGAAATGTTAAACAAAGGAGGGATACTCTAACGTAACTTTCCCTTCAGTTCCTTTTTGTTAAATAAATTAACATATAATTAATTAGGGCCTTAAATAGTTGATGGTGATAAAAATCGTTGTATAGGTCTCTACAGATTTTTTCCAAAGCATTCAGTGTGCTGTGTATGTGCTATTCCCCTGGAGGCAAGGAGTAGGGCAGAGAGGCTAGACTTCCTGCTCCCACCTACTCATTCACAAATGCTGTGCTTCACCAACTCTGAGAGCCATCTGTCATAAGACATGCCGTTAGTTCATATACCACCAGAAGAAAAGGATGTCAGCTAAACTATGACGTGCCACCAATTGCAAGACACATCTTCAAAGAATTCAATGTGAATCTTAGAACTGAATTCAAGAGGTATTTATGAAAGGTCGTGTGGCTCAGAGACTGAAGGTGCAGGTTCCAGTGTCAGACCCCCTGGGTTACAATCCTGGCTTCACCTCTAGTGACCTTGTGCGTCCCTGTGTCTGAACACAGGGATCTGAAAATCAGAGTCAGAGAAATGCCCTGAGGGAGGGTTGTTGGGATTCACGAAATAAAAAGAGTCAAAAGCTACCATGGGTTGTGGAATGATGGGAGGTGTGTGTGTGTGTGTGTGTGTGTGTGTGTGTGTGTGTGTGTGTGTGTGTGTTAGCATCACTCTGGCAGCTGCGTGCAGGATGTAGGCAACTAGGAGGCCAATTAGGGGCGACCGTGGAATAGTTAGGGGACCAGTGCAGGGTAGTTGGAGCAGTAAGGGGGGCTCAGAGGAAGGTGGGTGTGAGTCTGAGGGAACTGGACCCCTGTGAGACGCACGTTGGAAGTGGTAGGGTCTTCTGATGGGACATGTGTGGGCAGTGAGGGAGAGGAATCAAAGATCAATCCCAGGTCTGGGTTTGAGCCAAGTTTGAGGTGACATTTATAGAGATGAAGCAATTGGAAGAACCGCATGATTTGTTTTGGATTTGCTCATTTTGAGAGCTCACCTGGGGAACTAGTTTAGAACGGCGGTCCCCAACATTTTAGGCACCGGGAACCGGTTTCGTGGAAGACAAGTTTTCCACGGACGGGGTTGGGGGTGTTGGTTCAGGAAGTAACGTGAGTGAAGGGGAGCAGCAGAGGGAGATTTGCTCGCTCGTCCTTCGCCCACCGCCTGCTGTTTGGCCTGGATCCTAACAGGCCGAAGACCGGTACCGGCCCGAGGCCTGGCGGTTGGGGACCTCTGGGTTAGAAGACACATTCCATGGCCCGCCCCCTGGAGATTCTAATTTGATAGGTATCTCCCCCCCTGATTCAGATGTGCTGCACCAGGGATTGAGAATAGGCCAGTCTTTTAACGCACAGACCTTATATTTTAAAAAGTTCACTGGCCTTTAAGTGTCAAATGTGTGTGTAAGAAAAATGGCAGTTATACTGGTTTGCATTCAGTTATGTGTATAAGGTTCCCTGTCCCAGAAAAAAAAATAGTTGAGACGATGTGTATGAGAGAATAAAGCTGGAGGTGACCGATTGCTCTGTTCTGCTGGGTGTCCCTCTGTTGAGGGCCTTTGTACCTGTAGCCACTGCCCTTCTCCCCCTCCCTCCCACCTACTCAGGTGACTCATTCTTAGTGGCTCAAAGCCAATCTCACTTCATCAGGAAACCTTCCTAGTCGCCCAGAAAGCTCCTCATGTGACATGTGATCACAGCACCCTGCGCAGAGCACATTTCTAATGTGTATATATGTTCATACTTGTGTGTGTGCGCATGTGTGCATGTGATGATGTTATTATGGACTCTCTCACCCACCAGACTGGAAATGTTTCAGGAGCAGCAATGGTTTTGTCTGCACTCCGTTTTATCCCCAGTACCTAGCACAGTGTCGGCAATATATTAGGTCCTGAATAAACAATGAGGCATCAATGTATACGTGTAGTTTCTTGTCCAGTTCCAAATGTAACTGCTTTCCTCGTCACGGCGGCAGTGCATTGATTTCTAGAAAGGTCCTTGCTTACTTTTAGGAACACGGGTACCAGAAAGAAGATAACATGATTCAGAAATATAAAGAAAACAATGGGACTGAAAGAAACTTAGATTCAGCAAGAACGGCAAAAATCTACTGAACTCTTTCAACTCTCTGTGGAGACCTAATGTTCTGGAAGGGATTTGTAAATCCTCATACAATACTAATATCGTTGATGTTAGGGTTGAAGTGAGAACTTTCACTGAAACTGTGTTGGGTACCTCTCATGCCAGGAACCACGAGCCACTGGGAAACTGGAGTTTAATATGAACTTCTGCACCCCCAGCTTTATTGAGATATAATTGACATATAATAGTGTGTAATTTAAGGACTACAATGTGATGATAGGATACACATATATTACCAAATGATGACCACAGTAGGGTTAGTTAACACCTCCATCAATTCACATAATTTTCAACTTTCAAGTATAAGACTCCGATGAAGAGTATAAGAGCATATGAAAAGTCAAGTATAAAAGACAGTATTGTTAACTATAGCTACCACGCTGCACATTAAATTCCCAAAACTTTTCCCTTATATTATGTCTGAGAGTTTGTATCTTTGACTGACATCCCATTTACCCCACCCTCCGGTCCCTGGAAACCACCATCTTACTCTATTTGTATGAGCTCAGCTTTGTTCGATTCCACATATAAGTGATATTGTGCATTATTTGTCTTTGTCTGACTTGTTTCACTTAGCATAATGCCCTCAAGGTCCAATCATGATGTCACAGATGGCTGGATTTTCTTCTTTCTCACGGGTGAATTACATATAAATTTATATATATATTATATTTCATATATATTTATACAAAAGCACACTATATATTATATATTGTATATATGATGTATATCACATCTTTTTTATCCGTTCATCCACAGAAGAACACTTAGGTTGTTTCCATATCTTGCCTATTGTGAATAATGCTGCAAGAAACATAGGATTGCATGTGTCTCTTCGAGATCCTGATTTCATTTCTTTGGATATATGCCAACAAGTGTTATTCCTGGATCATATGGTAGTTATGTTTTTAATTTTTTTGAGGAAACCCCATACTGTTTTCCATAGTGGCTGCACCAATTTATATTCCCACCAACAGAAGACAAGGATTTCCTTTTCCCTTATCCTTGTCCACACTTGTTCTCTCTTATCTTTTTGATAACAGCCATTCTAACATGTGTGAGTTGATATCTCATTGTGGTTTTGATTTGCATTTCCCAGATGATTAATTATATTGAGCACATTTAATGTACATGTTGGCCATTTGTACGTCTTTGGAAAAATGTCTATTCAGTTCCTCTGCCCATTTTAAAAAATCAGATTTTTGTTTTCTGCTATTGAGTTGTATATGTTCTTAATATATTTTAACCCCTTATCAGATACATGGTTTGCAAATTTTTTCTCCTATTCTGTAAGCTACATTTTCAGCTTGTTGATTATTTCTTTTTTTCTATTGAAGTATAGTTGAATAGATGTCATGTTAGTTTCAGGTGTACAGCACAGTGATTCAGTTATACATATGTATATGAAGAATATATATATATATATATTTTTTTTTTTCTTTTTCAGATTCTTTTCCCTTATAGGTTATTACAAAATATTGAGTAGAGCTCCCTGTGCTATATACTAGGTCCTTGTTGGTTATCTATTTTATATATAGTGTTGATTATTTGTTATGCAGATTTTTAGCTTTGGGGTGTAGTCTCACTTGTTTATTTTTGCTTTTGTTGCTTGTGCTTTTGGTGTCATATCCAAAAAAATTGTTGTCAAAACCAGTGTGAAGTAGCATTTCCCATATGTTTTATTCTAGGAGTTTTATGGTTTCAGGTATTACATTCAAGTCTTTAATCCAATTCTAGTTAATTTCTCTGAGTGTTGTAAGACATGGGAACAATTTCATTCTTCTGCATGTGATAATCCAGCTTTTCCAACATCATTTATTGAAGAGATTATCCCTTCCCCATTGAGTATTCTTGGCTCATTTGTCAAATATTAGTTGACCGTTTTGCAAGCGTTTACTTATTGGCTCTTGTTTCTGATCCATGTTCTATGTGTCTATTTTTATGCTAGTACCATACTATTTTGTTATTTATAACTTTGTAACATAGTTTGAAATCAGGATGTGTGATGTCTCCAGCTCTGTTCTTTCTCAAGATTGCTTTGACTGTTTGGGGTCTTTGGTGGTTGCATACAAATTTTAGGGTTGCTTTTTGTATTTCTCTGAAAAATGCCACTGAAGTTGTTTTGATAGGGATTTCATTGACCCTATAGATGGCTTTGGGTAGTATGGACATTTTCACAATATTAATTCTTCCAGTCCATGAAGAATATATTCAGGTTTATTTGAGTATTCTTTAATTTCTTTCCTCAAAGTCTTATAGTTTTCAGTGTACAGACCTTCCACCTCCTAGGTTAAACTTATTTCTAACTATTTTATTTTTTATGCTATTGTGAATGGAGTGGTTTTCTTTATTCCCTTTTCTGATATTTTGTTGTTAAGGTATATGGCTTTTATTATGTTGAGGTACATTCCTTCTGTACCCCTTATCATTATATAATGACTATCATGGTCTCTTGCTAAAGTTTTAGTGTTAAGCCTATTTTGTCTGAAATAAGTATAGCTACACTGCTTTCTTTTGGTTTCCACTTACATGGTATATCTTTCTCCATCCCTTCACCTTGAACCCTTGCCCTTAAAGCTGAAGTGAGTCTCTTGTAGGCAGCGTGTAGTTGGGTCTTGTTTTTTTTAATCCATCCAGCCATTCTATACATTTTGATTTGAGAATTTAATCAACTTACATTATGGGTAATAACTGATAGGTAAGGAATTCCTCATGCCACCTTATTAATTGTTTTTTAGCTGTTTTGGAGTTCTCTTATTTCTTTCTTCCTATCTTGCTGCCTTTCTTTGTGAATTTGTGATTTTCTGTACAGGTATTCCTTTATTCCTTTCTCTTTATTTTGTGTATCTATTTTAAGTTTTTCTTTGTAATTATCATGAGGCTTACAGAAACCATCTTATAGATATGTCTTTTTATGCTAACACCTTAATTTTGATCCCATTAAAAAAACCCTACTCTTTTACTCCCTCCTATTTTATATTTTGATGTCACAATTTACCTTTTTATATCATGTATTCATTAACATATTATTTTACTATAGTTATTTTTAAGACTTTAGTCCTTTAAATTTATACTAGAATTAAGTGGTTAACGTACCACCATATTACAGTATCAGAGCATTCTGAGTTTGGCTGTATACTTAACTTTACCAGTGTTTTGTATATGTTTATGTTTTCATGTTACTAATTAGTGTCCTTTCATTTCAGCTTGATGAATTCCTTTCAGCATTTCTTGTGAGGCAGGTCTATTGGTGACGACCTCCCTCAGCCTTTGTTTATCTTGGAAAGTCTATTTCATTTCTGAAAGACAACCTTGCTGGGGGTAGAGTATTTTAGGTTGGGAGCTTTTAAGTTTTTTTTGGTTTGTTTGTTTTGTTGTTTTCTTTTACTTTTAGCTCTTTGATTATATCATTTCTTTCTCCTGGCCTGTCAGTTTTCTGCTGAGAAATTTGTGCGTAGCCTTATGGGGTTTCATTTGTAAGTTACAAGTTTCTTTTTTCTTGCTGCTTTTAAGATTCCCTCTTTGTCTCATTTTTGACCGGACCGTTTTGTTATAATGTCTTAGAGGAGATTTCTTTAAGTTGAGTTTGTTTGGTGGCCTATGAGCTTCATGGACTAGAATATCCAAATCTCATCCAAATTTAAGAAGTTCTCCACCATCATTCCTTTAAATAAGCTTTCTCCTCCTTTCTCCCTCTCTTCTCCTTCTGGGATTCCAATAATTTGCAGATTTCTTCTTTCAGTGGTATTCCATAGATTCATAGGCTTTCTTCATTCTTTTTGCTTTGTTCCCTGAGTGAATGAATAATTTCAAATTTCTTGGGATTCTGAGGCTTTCTCAGACCTTCTGTGGATACTCTGGCTCCATGCTTCTTGCTCTCTCCTGGGGCAGAATTCCTCAACTTGTATGCTTTCCCTTGATCCTGCAATGCACCAGGCCAAGTGCTGACACCTTCATTTTGCTTTCCCAAGGGTGGCCCTAAAGCTCAAGTTTGTGGTTTCACCCTGGCCGGTAGATTTGGACAGGCTTCCTGCACATGCTGACTAGGCATCTAGCAAAGTTCACTCTTACCAATGCCAAGAGCATACGTAGAGAGCTAGCCACAGGATGTGGAGGTGTGTGGGTGAGGCACGTGGAATCCTGCGGGTGGCCGTGGGCCAGCTGGGAGGATGCATGGGCGAGATATCCCCAGAAGCTCATGGGAAGGCTTCTTGATGGAGGCTGCACCCAGTTCGTAGGCTCTGCGTCCTTTTTAATGCTCTCCCAGAGCCCTCTGTCACTCTCCCGGCCCCTGCCGGCGCCCCAGTCATGCAGCTCCCTGCTCAGTGCTCCAGGTGGAGCAAGAGGAAAATCAGTGTCTGGCAGCATTCCTCACCTCTGGGGAGCCCCAGTGCTCACTCCTACACCCCCACATCCCCCTGTGGAAGAAACCGTGGGCTCAGAAGGTCTGCCTTGGCACTGAGCTGTGCTGCTGTGGGGATATGGGTTTGCAGGTAAAGTCAGCCAGCCCTCTCACCCTGTCCAAGGCATTCAAACTTGTGTTTTCAACTTTAATGCTGTGTTGGATCTTCTCTGCTGCAAACCTGGACTTCTGCCAAGGCTCTCAAGTTCATGGTCGACTGTCTAAGACAGTGTTCTCCAGGGACTCCTGGAACACAGCTGAGAGGGGCTGGGGCCAATTCACAAACCACCACAGGGCCCACAGCCAGGACCAAGGTCTGTATTCCTGTCACCCAAGGCAAAGGTGGGCAAGTCTCCTCCCAGCCCCTTGGTATATGGTGCTGGATCCCACAGCATCCATGAAGGCACTTTTTTCCACAGGCAGATACTGAGTTGTTGTCATGGGAATGGGGGAGATTAGACAAGGATGTCTTATCTGCCATGTTGCTATGTCACTCCTCAATGAACTTTTGAAGAAATGGGAGCTGGGAGTTCTTTGGCAATTGTTCAGTTCATGTGGATAATCTGGGTTATTCACCAGATGGCTGAAGCTGAATAAAGTTGCCTAAATCCAACCAACTTTCCTGACTAAAGTTAACCTAGTGGCTGGGATCTATTGGTGCAACTTATTGCATAGAATAGCCTCAGATGCCATCTAAGCCCTTGACAATGACCTGGCCTCATGTGTATGGATTCCAGGGCTCTGAACACCTAATGCATCCTCCCAGGTGTAGCCTAACCAGATCACATTTCTTTCCTCAAAGTCATACTGTTACTCTGAGTGCCTAGTGTAAACAAAGCGGTATTAGAACAACACTGTGAACAGAATACATCTTGTCTTTCCAAATTGGTTCTTTTTAGATGTCTTACTTCTTAGGTTATTACTGCAAAGGTAGGCTGCACTGGAGGAAGCACATGGGGAGAGAAAAGGATAAAGGGAAATGCGCAGAAAAAAATGCTACTAAAGAAGTTGTGGGTGAGTGGGATATTTAGTTGGAAAGACTTTCTCATTGACAGCTCAGGGATGTGCCACAGCACCGCTGTGTCTGCGGGTAATGAAAACAGCCTGTGCTTCTACTCACAAATTCCAATCTGATCCCCAGTGATCTGGAGCTCAGATCATCCTACGCCGTGGACTCTGCCTGACTGATTATTCTTTTATATTTCTGAAGACAAGGAATGATGAGGCATTAATAGAGGTGCTCCGAGTGTGCCGGTGTTTAGAAGAATGATTCTATATGTGGCTGGGAAAAAAGACATGTATTAATGCAAAAATGATCAGGAGGCCAGGGTGTCTGAAGTATTTATAAAACAGTGGTGCTGAGGTTTGCGAGAGAAGTGGCAGCAAACAGGTTGTAATGAATTTACTGCCCTTGCGCTGCCGTGACAGAGGGCGATTACTTCTGACTAGTGAATTACACTGCGGAATATTGATTTCCTTGTTCAGAACCAGCTCTGGGCAAACGGTTTGCTGGACCCTCTCACACACGTGCTGTGCTTGTGTTGGCTCAATAAAATTCTTAGTAGATGAACCAAAAACTGTTTTACCCTTGGAAGGGGGTATCCTGTACCCAGAACATGAAGAAAATGCCAGTGAGAGGGATGAATTATCCTGATATTCTGGAACCCTAACACGAGTGTTTGGTGAATTAAGTTTTCTTAAGTAAAATGTTCTGACTACCTTAGACCTAACAGGAAAGGGGAGAACAAAAACAAAGACAGAAACAAACAAAAAAAAAACCAGTGCTGATTTGATTTCTTTGGCTCATTGTGGGCTATGAGCTGTTTGGCTTAAAGGAAGAGTCAAAATCGCTAGCTATTACAAATAGCACAAGCGGGTTTGGTTTTACCTACACTGGTGCAAGTGTCGGGACATACTGAGAGGCAGTCAGCTAAGTTTGGAGACAAAGATCTTGTGCAGTCAGATCGTTATGAGTCTGATTCCTAAATGATGGCTCTAATCCACGGGGGGAGCTCCCTGGGTGATTCCAGAAGGGGCCCTGTTTTTTGCTTGTTTCTATGTTTAATTAGTTAAAAGTCAAATCATGTTGAACACAACTCTTACCCAGTATATTTGAGAAATGTAAGCAGCTTATAAGTCAAATCCAGGGTGAAACTTCACAGTAGGGTTTTTTAACATGGAGCTCACTGGTGAGTTTGAAATAGCCCACAAACCATCTGAAACTCTCTAGAGCATTTTGTGCATTTGTACCTATTTGGGTTTCTTGTCTTGAGAGCTTGTCTGTATTTTCTCTTCAGATTTTCAAAGAGTAGCCTCACATCCAAAGGTTTGAGAATGGCAGCCTTTCCCATCTTCATGTCATCCCAGAAGAAGGGGGTCCTTCCCAGTTGAGTGTGGATGGAGATATGCCTCTTACGTAGCGCCCATGAGGCTGATGGCTGCCCAAAGGCTCTGTCTTGACTTCAAACCTGCCCTTGTCTTATTTCTGGAAATAGATGTGAGCTATGTGAGGACACAGAAGGAGGCCCCAGGATTTCAGACCTCGGGAGGACTCCTGACACCAGCTCGGCCAACATTCATTTTACTGATGGGGAAATCAAGGCCTTGGAAGGTACAGTGACCCACTGCAGACCCCACAGCAAACCCGAGGTTGTGTTTGGACCAGAAGGCATCTTTTGTCTGCCTGTGTCACATTCTATTTACTCTACCTATACCCATTCCTCAAGAAAATGAGGGGAAATTGGCAGGCAATCCACATGTCGCCTTTAATAGGCAAAATCTGATTGTATTCCTTGCAGAGCCTGTCTAGGAGTGGTGCTCATGGGACGGGTGAGCAGGGAGGCGGGGCCTCGCCTCTGCCACTTCAGGACTTACCGTCAGCAGCATGGAACACATTTGATGTCTGTACAGGTAGACCTCCTCCCAGGTACCTAAAGGATAAGTGTAGTCTTTTTGGATTTCTTCTCAATTTTATCTTTTCATTTTCATTATTCTTGCTTTTTAAACCCCACGGACACTTAGAGAAAACAATTTTGTATTTTATTTGGAGCATCTATTGCTGTACGTCTTCGTTCCTGTCCGTCTCCCTTTCTGAATGGTCAAGTACGAATGAGAAGAACCATGGGCGTGAGTGAGGAGAATGACATGGCAATGGCTGGAATCGGTGACATGACAGAGCATTTGTTTTACTTTCCTTCTCTGTCTCCCTCATCCTTCCAGGGGAAGGCAAGGACCCCTTGGCCACACATGCACTACATGCCTCGTGCTGTCCTGCAGGAGGTGTGGCTGATGGCTCCACCTGGTCCTCCCATCAGCTCTGCAAGTGAATGAAGCTTGGTCTGAGCTTTGCCCACGGACTCGTACATCTTCCTGCTCTTCACCGAGGATTTAAAATTGAAGCACAGAGTCTAGGGGGTCGAATGAAAGGCATGGGGGACTCGGTGAACTGAGAACTGAACAAACAATACACAAGTACGTCAAATGAGATCCGCACAAACGTTTCTGGGCTCTTGAGCTGAACACGTATCAGGATGATGTGATATGATCATTAAAAACCTTACCTGGAGACCCCTCTTTTCCTTACTATTTCTTGTTATTTTAAGGATGAATCTTGGGAATAACAGGTGTCATCTGTTTTGAAGAATTAAGTAATTATAGTAAATACCACACATGTGCATGTGCACACACAGACACACACACACAAACACTTAATGGGAACTCTGAGAGTTTTGTCTAGTGCCAATATATTCTCCTTCCACAGACTTTAAGATATATGGCAGTTTATTCCCCCTTGTTTTCCTTGTGTCTTATAGAGAACAAAACTGAACAGCAGCTTGGGGCTAACATCATCTCTCGTTCCAGAAAAAGCCACTGTCTTTTATTAGAAAACATTCCCTTCCAACAGCTACGGTGTCCACCCCTCAAGTTCTCCTCAAGGAGCCACTTCAAAAATCTGCAGAACTGGCAGCTATGATGACATGTTTTCCCTTCCTATGAGCCTTTCTGGACACAAAGACAATGCACTGGCTGTAGGACTTGTCCAGATTCACACCTTTAATTGCCATTTATAAAAACAATGCAGCTTTCCAAAATTTTTCTTGCAGAAATCTTATTAAAATCTGACATTGCTTGATTATTTAATTTTAAAAATAGAAAAAAGATTAGTAATTTTCCATGATAACATCTTACACAAAAGATAAGGAAAAGGAACCCAACTAGCTAGTAGAAGAATCTGAACAAAAACCTAGCTCTACTGATTAGCAATTCTGTTCCTTTTCCAAACTATTGCACTGATACTCAGAAATTCCAAAAACCAGATTCACTGGAAGCCAGGTAAGTGCTATGGCCATAGCCAAAGTATATTTCTAGGATGTTCTAATCAAATAGATATTCCAACCGAGGGATAATTCATTTTCGAATAATGCTAACGAGCCCTAAAGGATGGCAATCAACTCACATACCTTCACAATATGCCAGAAGCACATATCTAGGTTATCTGGAGGCTTGCATGGGTGTAAAATCAACATTCAAACAACTAAAGCCAAACGAAGCCTTCTCATAAGGGATCATGCCCCCAAAATGCATCAGACACACACATTGTTAAGAAGTAACCTTAACTTAAGCTCAGGAATTGGGGAGTCGTTTCTACAGAAAGCCATGATATGGACGCGACGGGAGAAGCTGGGGTTGTGGGAAGGAGGGGCATGAAGATGAAGGTGCAGAGACCTCAGAGATGTCTGTTCCTCACACGTCACGGGGATGCTAATTTGCACTTCTTGTCCCGGAGGAAGACGGAGTTGGGCACTCATGGAAATACCGCCTGAATTAAGAGCCGAGATGGGTGAGCACTGATGTTTTAGGATGGCCTGACGCGGCAGTTATGGGGATGACAAATGAGACGCCTCCATCCTCTCAAGCACCAAAGAGCAAGCTCCCAACCAAGTTAGTTCCGGGATTTGGTTTAAAATAAAAATTTTAAAAAATGCTCGAAAGAGGAATTATTCAATAGATACAATCTCAGTTCTTAGCTGTTTGTCTGGTGACTGTCATGTGCACATGTATTTGGTCAGTAGTAGCAGGAGAGCCTGCAGGCTCATGGGGTGGGTGCCGTCACTTGGCCACCTCTCTCCTTCTGCATAGATTTTTCTCCTCTAATGTTAAGTACCTCAAATGTTTACCGTCGTAAGAATAAAAAAAATTGTGGGTGTTTTGCTGTTCCCAGATGATACATTTTTTTTAATCAAACAAACCCACACACGAGAGGGACCATCCTGTGATTGATTAGTGTTACTGCTTTCCCTTCCAAACTCACGGTCCAGAGGTATAAGATAAAGATGGGGTCAGGGGATTCCCTGGTGGCGCAGTGGTTGAGAATCTGCCTGCCAATGCAGGGCACACGGGTTTGAGCCCTGGTCTGGGAAGATCCCACATGCCACGGAGCAACTGGTCCCGTGAGCCACAATTACTGAGCCTGCGCGTCTGGAGCCTGTGCTCCACAACAAGAGAGGCCGCGATGGTGAGAGGCCCGCGCACCGCGATGAAGAGTGGTCCCCACTTGCCGCAACTAGAGAAAGCCCTCGCACAGAAACGAAGACTCAACACAGTCATAAATAAATAAATAAATAAATAAAAGAACGTGAATTTCTAAAAAAAAAAAAAAAAAATAGCTTTCTAAAAAAAAAAAAAAAAAAAAGATGGGGTCAGTCCAGTGAAATGTGCTGAACCTCCATCAGATTCCAGTGTCAATTCATTTGCTAACTAACTTCCCTCCAGCATGAAGAACAAGAACTGTCTATCATCACCGTCATTATCACCATCCACAGTGACAGAAGCGAACATCTGTGGATCACCGATGGCAAAGATAGCCCCAGTTCTGTGAGTTCCACTCATCAGAAGGCGGTCCTTGTACAAGTACTACAATGCTGCAAGTTAGACATCTGAACCGACTGTGCAGAAGAGTTGATGGGGAAAGACTTAATGGTAGGAACTTGAGCACAGCTGCACTCGTGGGAAAGGAAAGGACAGATACTCTGTTGAAAGAAGATGGATGGGATTCTCTGGGAGTGTGTGGTTAGGGCTTGAACCTCCCTACTAGTACTCCCCCAACACACACACTACTATGGGATAAAATCTGCAAAACCTCAAGCATGGTTTCCCCAAAGGACAGCCTAAGGTTAAAGGTAGTGGCTGAATCCCAAAGTATGACTGTGACTTGACTGGACCCAAGGGGTCCAGTATGTTTGAAATCCAGTCCGGCCCATAGTAATGGTCATCCATTAGCACCTGTGCCATGAAAAACAACTGCACACGCTATTCAGGATGCTTTCTTTACTCTTGCCAAGCTCGTTTCCTGAGAAGAGAAGCCTAGAAATCACCCCTATGAGCGCCTATCAAAGCCATGTCCTCCTGGATTGAACTCTGAGTCTGGTTGAAGGCCCTGTCTCATGGGCACCCTTTAGAGATTGAAATTCAGCAGATCAGGGCTTATGTGTTGCACTAAACAGAAGAGGAGAAGAAACCCCTCCGGAGGCAGGGCAGGGAGTTCTCCTACCTGCTGAGCCAGCAGTCACGGCAAAACTGGTTCTACCAGAAACGTGCTAGTGAATGACCAGAGCTCCAAAGAGCCTCAAGACAAGAAGGGCTATGGAACTGGCACAGGTGAAAGGTGAGAGGAAGTCTTCCTCATCAATGTCACAGTTGGTCAGGACAGACCAGTCCTTCCTGTGGGGATGCTGACGGGTGAACTAAACCATGCTCAGTAAACCTGAATGAGAAAGCTCTGAATCACACGGAGATTACCTGCCACTCTGTGCTCTTGTCCTGACAAAATCCGGGAAGACTCTGTCTGCAGATGCCCTGGTACATTTTATTCAGAGGGGTTCTGGGCTCAAGTTTAGAAGTATGGAAATTCCCTGTGTTTTTCCCACTCTATTCCCGTAAACCAAGATCTGCATGGAATTCCTCTGGTCCGTGTCTATAGAAGTTTCAGTCACAGGAAAGCTAGTAAATCTCACCCACTTTTATTCAAAGGAGACCCAGAGCCCCTTGCCTTTAGCAGTTCTGAGACATAAGGAAGGAATGACTCCAGTGCCGCCCGGATCTGCGAGGCTTGGTCTGACTATTCCAGTTCACGCTGCCAGGAAGAAGCCGGAGAATCTGGCACCTGGTGGTGTGGGCGGAAGGGCAGAAGGGCACAAAGAAACACGAAGGGGATGGGGGGAGGGAGAGGGATGGATTGGGAGTTTGGGGTTGGTAGGTGCAAAGTATTACATACAGAATGGATAAACAACAAGGTCCTACTGTAGAGCACAGGGAACTATATTCAGTATCCTGTGATAAACCATCATGGAAAAGAATTAAACAAAGAATGTATAAAATAAAAAGAAACATGAAGTCAACAAGATTTTCTCAATGCTGCCAGAAGCAGCTGAAAATGAAACCACTCCTTGCCAAACACTTCCTACTCCTCTCAAGTGGAACTGGCCCCCACGGACACAAGCACGGTAATCCCTGGGTGATTCAGCTCTGACCTCATTTCTGCCTCTTGGTGAATCTTCAGCTACATATTTAATTCCCAGAATCAATCAGAACAGGTTAGAATTATTTGAAAACTATTCTGCATTAAACTGTACCTTTTCTCCTAATTTGTAGTTAGAGGCAAGGTTTGGGGGGGTTGGCTTGGATGGAAGAGAGTCCCCCAAACACTGGTGGATGGGACTGGGGATTCATCAATACTCACCCACAGGGACTTTTTGGGCTATGGCTGCACTCTAATGCCTTCCAGAAATAATCACACGTGAAAGCCATCCCCTAACTGGACTTGCCATCTGCCCAGGTTATGAGGGGAGGTGTGTGGCCACAGCAGGGCCTCCTGAAGGCAGTGGAGGTGCGGTCACCACGAGGCCCGCCTCCCGTGCTTCTGATGGAGGAGAAGGGTGGTTCCCCGAAGCCCTTCCTGTCGTCAGAGCCCACTCCACAGGGGGCCCCACTCCACCCACGAGGGGTCCACAGAGCAGTAGCCTGAATCCAGAGCCCGACCCCCCTCCACGTCCCTCACACCTGAGCCAGGCAGGCTCTGCTCCCCTCCCCCCCACTTGAGAATGAGGTACCACACCAGGTAAAGAGGGACATGGAACACTTTTTAATGTCAAGTCAGAGACAACCCCTCCCTCCCCCAGCCCCTAATCCCACCTGCCCTCATCACATCACAACCCCTCCCCGAGGCTCCTCTGGTTCCCAGACTTCGGGGGAGGAAGAAAAGGTTACCTAAAATTTGTGTTTTCTTCTCTTTCATACACACGCACACAAAGGTGGGAAATTAAATAAAATAAACCAAGAGGATTCGATTCTCCAGTGGTCACAAAGGCATCAGAGATTCCCATAACGGGCTAAAGCGAGTGGTTACTGGCTGCTGAGTTGGTCCGGCTGCTTGCTGTCTGTCCGTGCCCGAGGCATGACGGAGAAGCCCCCCGCGTTAGCCCTCGCCTCTGAGAGCGGCCCCTGGAAAAGATGCTGCGCCTTGTGTTAGTGTTTTGTTTCTCTTTTCACTCTTTAGAAATGTCTCTGACATGTGAATAACCCAAGAAAATAAAAAGGCAGGAGCTGATTGCACAATTACCAGTAAACTCTATCATCTTTTAGAAGAGCAACACACAGCTAACGCCATATACAGCATGCAGTAATGTCTGAGAAAGGACCCTGCTGAGAAAGAAAATGGCTAGAACCCTAACAAAACAAAAAAATATGTATATATATACTGTATAATATATGTCATCGAAAGAAGCATCGCCAGCAAACTCAAGATATGGTGCAGGTCACCCTTCCGTTTCTAAACAGCATGTAGAAGTGTAGTATTGTCTGCAATAAATGCCAGAATAAGAAGAAATCTGTAGCGCTGGTGGAGATGTTGGTTAAATTGTATGTGTGGATTTTTATTTTTTTTGGTGGATTTGCCAAATCCTCAGCAGGTGGCTAATGCCTGGTGTGTTGTCCACCCGCTGTAAACCTGGGTAACAAGTATACTATCCATGCTTAACGTTTAACAAACATACTTCTCTTCACCCCTTTCACTTGTGTACTTTTTTAGTTTTGTCTTGTTTTTGCACTAAGTTTTAGACTCATATCAGAAAATATAATTAATAAAATTAATAATGAATCAGAATCCCTTATGATCCATGATGTCCATGTAGTAAAATGAAAACAACAAAAAAAAGTTTAACAATATCTTTTGTGACTGTTGATCGTGGGATGATTGTAGCTGACAGGCTGTCTTGTTTAGTTTTCCTTTTTATTTATCTTTTTGTTGCTGCGTTTCATCACACACACAATAGGGACACAGTTCAGGAATGGGCCTGCAAGCCTCCCTCTGAGTTCTTCTCTACTGACTGATTGAATCGGGGGTGGCCGACTCCAGAACTTTCCTTGGGGGTGGGGGCACTGTGGTGGGCAGAGCGGCTGAGCCCTTGCCCGACTGGTAACGGAGGTCACGCCATGCAGCTTGCGGGTGGGTCCAAAGCCGCGTGCATTCTTCCCGTTTGGAAAAAGAAAGAAAACTCAGCTGTACCTACGTGTCTGCGAGGCGATTTCCAATGTCCTTGTTCAACCTGTTTTCCCAAAGTCTTCTCTGTCCCCCTCCCTGGAATTGGTGTCCCCTTAGGCTCTGAATTTCGTGGGATTGGATCTGCTTTAGGACGGGGATGCTCGCGTTGCTCCTGGTCGCCGCGGCTGATGTGTTGGTGGTGGCGGTGACGGCAGCTTCTCCCCGGCGGGGAAAGTGGCACTCACATCAGAATTTGAGAAGCAGGTGCAAAACCAGAAGAGGCAGCAGCCAAACGCAGCCAGCCCTCCTCGACGCTCCATTGCTCACTTCGCTGATGGCGCCCGGGCCTGCAGGCAGAACACACCTGTCGTGAGCCTGGCCCTTCCCACCGGGAGCGGCCAGCATCCCAGCTCCATACCCAGAGGCTGCGTCAGCCTCGATCCCATGGGCACAGCTATGTGACGGGGCGCCCACCCGGGCAGGAGGGGCCTCAGGTTACAGCGTGCAGGTGCCTGCTACTCCTCTGCTGTCAGAACACGCTGAGGCCGTGGCTCAGGGGCAAGTTCAAGAAAACAGTGGCTGATTAATCAACACCTTACACAGAGCTGCGATACAGCGAGAGCCCTGCCCTTTCCGCATCAGCGTCCAATCCCTCTGGGCACTGCCCGCCTTAAACATTCACGTGACCCTCCTGTCGTGCAGGACGGGGCTCGCTGGACACACCAACTGTCCCCTGCGGCTGCTGCACTGGCCTCGGTGCCCCTTCTGTCCATCACTCGGTCCCAGGGCAGTGCACTTGGCCTCTCCCCCATCTGGATCAGGTAACAGCAGACCTCGCTGAAGTATCACATGCTTGAAAGGTCCAAACCAGCTCGCCTGAGGTGGAGGGGGGATGAAGCAAAGGGACAGGTGGCCTTTGGCCGTGTACACAGGAGGAAGGGAAGATTTCCATGGACACCGGGATGCAGAACGTGCCATGGTGTGTGTCTGTTGGGGGGAGACGGATGGCATATTCTCCTAAGAGGCACACACCAGCCTGACCTGCACACAGATACTCTTTGAGATGGAGCCACAGTCGGGAGGCAAGAAAACTATGAGGTCATACAATTCCCCAGCGGCTTCCCTATCATTTGAAGCATAAGCTTTGTGGCTCCCTCAGCCCCGTGGCCATGAACGCCCGTGATAAATGGAGCTATGATTCAGGAACAGTACACACAAGTTTGCATGCCTGGATGAATTAGGCACCTAATGAAGCAGGGCATCTTCTCAGACTGGACTTGCTCTGGAAGGCTCTTGCATTGGATTTAATGGAGGCATTTAAAGCTGGTGTCCCCCCACTAAGTCCATGTCCTCACTGGGTTGAAGGGTCAAAGCCAGAACCTGCTTGCCTGACTTGGATGCTGGACATGGAGACACTTCTGGCTAATGCAGATCAGCATCAAATCAGCTTCTTGATTCCATATGGAATCATTCCAAGTCCTAGAAGTCCTGGCCTGGAAGCACTGCCCCTGTGATTTATTCCTTAGACCTTTGGGACAAATCCCTGATCCTGGGCCAGTGGCTAAACAGTTAGGAGTTTGAAATGCACCAGGTCATCCAATCTCTGTGTCTCTGGTGCCTGGTTCAAACTGCAGGGGAGCAAAATTGTCACCCCAAAATGTCTCTTTGGCATGCAGATTATTTCCAGCTGAAAGCAATCAAGGCCCAAAAGACTTAGGAAGAAACTCTGCCCTTCCCCCTAACTACCTAAAGAACGTAGAAAGAAGACCTGTACCAGGAAGGGAGCTGTTACCATAGGTAACGACAGTGTGAACTGGGTGTGGAGACAGGGATGAACCTGCAAAATCTGTTAGTTATTGTTCCTCTCTGTGTCCATCTCCCTGCCTGGCCCAGAAATCACTGTCTACCAAACATCCGCCTTTCCTTCTCCATGTGAATTGCCTCCCCTCCCTCTGAAGTCCTAAGCCCCTATCCCCAACATCTTCTTTTTTTTTTTTTTTTAATATTTATTTATTTATTTGGTTGCACCAGGTCTTAGTTGCAGCATGCGAACTCCTAGTTGCAGCATGCATGTGGGATCTATACCCCGACCAGGGATCGAACCCAGGCCCCCTGCATTGGAAGCGTGGAGTTTTAACCACTGCACCACCAGGGAAGTCCCCCAACGTCCTCTTTTGTCTTTAGCTGAAGGTGGTATTTAAGGTGAAGGTTTGGGACATTTTGGTGAGTTGATCACTTTTCCTAGGCCTCTTCCATGTATACATATTAGTAAATGTTTGCTTTATTTTCTCCTGTTACTCTGCCTTATGTCGATTCAATTCTTAGACCGGCAAGAAGAGCCTAGAAGGGTAGAGGAGATTTTCTTCCTCCCCAACAGCAGTGCTCCCAAGGCCCGAACTTCTTGGCAGTGCAAGTTCTCCTGAGGAGAAGGACAGCAGACGCCTCTTCTGCTGCCCGCCAGGGAGGTGAACGTCTGGGCAACACACAGCTGAACGCTCTCCTTCTGCCGGTCCACTGGGATACCCGTGACAAAGGAGCATCCTTACGAAGCTCCGTTCAGATTGGCTTATCGTCGACCGTTCAATTGGTTGCATCTTCTGAAATCTAACTACTATGTTTCTATATAAACCACCACCAGAAACTCTAGCCTTTATATTCAGTCACTGCTATCTATAAGGCAGTCTTTGGAATCTCCGGAGAGAAGCCGGCCCCAGGGCTTCTAGAGCGAGGAGTTATCTGTTCCTCTCCTGTGAGAAAGCCCTTCCTCTCTGGACCGCTCCAGGATCCTTCCAGGAGACCCCGGCCTCTGCCCGAGGCCAACTCTGAGACAGGGAGGTTGTTCCGAGTCCCTGGGAGCAGCTGGGTTCCAAGTCTGACGGGAGGGTTGGTGGCCGCACCCCTCCCCAGGCGCCCACTGCTGCGCGATGCCAAACGCATCCTGCACGGCCGGCTCACGGCGCCTGGACAGACACGCGTCCGTTCACACAGGGCTCCTCTGTCACCTCTTTTCTCTCCTGAACACTGGCTCACACAGCTTTGAAACCCGCTCCCCACTCCCGCCCAGCACAGCCCTGCCGTCCCCGCTCCTGGTAAGAGAAGGGGGACGTCGCCAGTCCCCGCATGGAGATGCTCTCTGCCTCTGCCGCCTTCCACCCCTCTGGGCTGCCCGGCCAGCGGACGTCTCCAGGGAGGAGGATGAAGGGGGCACGTGCCAGGCAGACAGCCCAGCAGGGACCTGCCTTGACTACCAGCTCAGAAAAGTCAGGAACCTTGTCTGCCGGCCACGGAGTCCGCAACGCCCCGCAGGTGGCGGCTGGGAGCTGGCAAAAGCGCCCGGGGAGCCTGGCAACGGCCTTGCGCGGCAGGGGCTCTGGGTCGCGGGTACTGCTCCGGCTCCTCCCGCGCCCTGGGACGCACGCGGGGGGCCTGTGGGGAGGGGGCCTGGCTCCCTGTGTGATGTTCCGCGGCCACCCCCCTGGCCAAGGCGGGTCCGCGGGGCTGTCACTCCCCTGGACACCACTTCCAGCCTGGCCTCGCCCCCCCCAGTGCCCTCCCCTTGCCCCGCCCAGCCGCCCTCCTGGACACAGCTGCCTGCAGGAGGAAACAGGGGTGGTCCCTGGAGAAACCCGGAGGCGGGGTCTGCTCACATCCTCTCAGAGGACGTGCACCTGCTCTCCGCCACGGGCGCCCGGACCCCCCGGGTTGACTCCTTGTGCCAACTCCAGGCTGATGTGTCTGTGACTCCAAGCTGATCAGACCACTGATGGATTGGATTCCTTCAGCCTTTACAAAACCTCCCAGCTGCTCCGTAGGACACGCACTGCATTTCCTAGTCCGCCCGCCATCTGCCTCCTTAGCCTCGCGCCCCGCCCCCCCCAGCAGGCGTGCACCACACATACGTGTGCGCACACGAGCGTGTACCTTCCAGCCTATTTTATTTAATTCCCATCCTTGCACCTTCTGCCTGAAATGCTCTTCACCCGACTCACTCCCACTCCTTGTTCCAGGTCCTATTCTGGCCCCAGTCACCTCTTCCAGGCAGCCTTCCTTGACTTACTCTGGTTCGCTTCCACAGCACCATACACATCCCACTATTAAAATATGCACCATCGGGGCTTCCCTGGTGGTGCAGTGGTTGAGAATCTGCCTGCTAATGCAGGGGACACGGGTTCGAGCCCTGGTCTGGGAAGATCCCACATGCCGCGGAGCAACTAGGCCCGTGAGCCGCAACTACTGAGCCTGCGCGTCTGGAGCCTGTGCTCCGCAACAAGAGAGGCCGCGATAGTGAGAGGCTCGCGCACCGCGATGAAGAGTGGCCCCCACTTGCCACAACTAGAGAAAGCCCTCACACAGAAACGAAGACCCAAGAGAGCCAAAAACAAATAAATAAATAAATTAAAAAAAAAAGAAAGTAACAAAATATGCACCATCCTGTCCTACAATTATCTTTATGTGTCTCACATGCATTTCTTCCCCTATGCTGTGAGCTCCATAAGGGCAGGGTCTGTGCCTAGCTGGGCCCCCAACAGGTATTTAATAAACCTTTGTTGAAAGAAGGAAGGAACCAGAACACTGTGACCTGTGCTACGTGTCCATACTTACTGTCTCTGTGTTTTTCTTTTTCTTAAGATTCTACTTGGAAATAAACCCACAAACCAAGCCAAGAACAAAGCAAAACATTCTCTCCAACCTTGCCTTTGGCTTTACCTCCATTTTCTCGTCTGAACACCCTTCCCCCCTATTTCAAACGATTTCCAATGAAAGTCACTGAAAATTCTTGTGGTTGAGGGAAGATATTCACAGAAATAAAGCCATATTGGTTAAAATTCCAGGTGGAGGGCCTGCAACTGGAAAGGGGTTCCGGCCCCGTAAAGCCCCTCACGTAGGAGATGAAGGTTATTATCTCCTGCCCTCACGTGTGGAAACTCAACCTCGGAGACCTTAAGTGACTTCCCCAAGGTCCCTTGACTTCTGTCTCCAAATACAATTCCTCGACTTCTGTCTTCAAATACAATTATCTTTCCACTAACTCGGAGCTGTCGCTTTGTGGAACTTGCATATCTCCAGTGAGGAAGACAGCAGAGAGTGAGGCCACAGGACCTGCCCCGCTGGGCACGGGTCAAGGTGGGGAGCACACAGGCCCTCCCACACTGAGCGGCACAGGAAGATCGCCATGAGAGGAGGACCTGCCGTCCAGGCAGCTATGGATCCCAAGCTCCTGGAGCAAGGCCCTCTCAGAGCCCTGGCTGGCCAGAGCGATAGCCCAGCCCATCTGCCCGGTGACTCGGCCACACGGACAAGGTCTCTGCCCTTCATCCAGCCATGCTTCCACTCTGTGTGGAATGCCTTTATTGCCTCAATCTCATTATAGAGCTCTGGAGGCCTACAGAGACTAATCACCAGGACCATTAGGGTCCCGGAGAACTGTGATGAGTGTCAATTATCCATCGGAAACATCTGGACGGAATGAAAGCCTCAAATAAGATGCATTTTATTTGTAGCCAAGTGACTCACCCAAGAACCTCCCCCTTCCTTCCCCTTTCCCCTCCCTCCTGCCACTTCCCTTCCAGCTCCAAGTTAGAGAGAGAGAAAGAGAGAATGGGGTAAGCAGAGGCCAGCATGCAAGGCCAAGGTCTAAGAAGCTCATTGCATTAGAGCATCCATGTGCAAAGGAAAGAGGCGGGCCTGGTACAGAGGGGCCCAGACATAGAGCTATTTTGGGCACTGACAGGTCCTCATTAGTGCTGGCAGCAAAGACAAGTTAGACTTCTGCAGGGGAGGCACCCGGGGAGAATCAGATGTCCTTGGGGACAGTTAATCTGAATCGACACAGGGCCGGCCCAAGGTCAGGCGGTTCCCACCGGGCTGCCTCCTGGGGTTAGTGCAGAAGAAAAGGCATCTTGCAAGAAGGCAAAGAGTCTTGTGCACCTCAGCCCACCAAGGCAGCAGCTGCCTGGAACGTAAGCATACCAACCTTTCCCAGGGGTCAGAGCTGTGGTTTTGACTTCTAAAAGAAATGAAAAACAAGCCACCGTTAAGGCAGACAGCAGCCAGAGACACTCACTTTACCCTCTGATGGTTTTGGGGAAGGAGGCTGAACTTCCGGCCCAGCCCCCATGCTGTTCTGACCACAGCCCAGCCCCCAGACGGGCACCCCTCTGGTTTGCTGGGAAGTCAGTTGCCAAAGGTTGAGTGGGGGGCCGGGGAAGGATGTGAGTGATGGTCACATTGGAACCCTGACCCAAAGAGAGCCGGCAGCCCTACCGTGTCTTAGCAGGGGATGTCAGTACCGTGGAGCCAGAGGTCCCAAGCCAATAAACACTTTTTGGAGAATAACCTTCTTTCTTTGGCCACCAGACTATCCTCTAATTAGATGAAGTCTGCAGGCTTTAGTATAAAACTGGCTGATACAAATAGGCCCTCCTACAGCAATCTGAATGCAGGTAGCCAAGCTCTGTTTGAGATGTAAAGTTAACTGGCATTTATCGGTGCATCTTAGAAATACTGGGGAGCGAGGTTCCACGTACCAGGAGAGCCCAGACCTTTGATAGCTGACCTCTCTTGATGACTCAGACTACAGGAAGCTGGCCCAGAGGGCTTCCTCTCTCTGGAGCAACGTAAGGCAATAAGACCTGCATCCCTGCTGCTGGGACCCACCTGTGCAAATGCTGGGCACCAGCCCCTCTCTGCTGGCTGACCCAGGAAACACCCTCATTCACCAATTCAAGCTCTCAGGCCAATCCACAGAGCCTGTTCTGCTGACCAGCCAGCAGTGGGATGACCTCTCATCTTTCACCTCCCTCTTTAGCTGGGGGCCTCTGCACATGTTCACCCTGGATACAGAGGGTGGGAAATCCTTCCACAGTGTATATGGGTATCAAATCACCATGGTGCACACTTTAAATATCTTATAATTTTACTCATCAATTATACCTGAAATAAAGGAAAATAAAGCTGAAAAAAAGAAAATGACATTAAAGTCTTTTGCATCGAAGTGATACAATTCTCCGTGCAAAGGTCCTCGCATGTAGAGGGAAAGACAACCCAGAAATAACTCAGCCTAAACTCGACTAAAACATTCGACCAAAATCAGGTATGTCCCTGTGCATTCAAGCTCTCAGTCTACTCTTTAAAGGCATCTGAGATACGAGGCAAATCTTGATCCAAGTGGACATTAGCAACCCTGAGAAGCCACTCCGTGGGCGGATCTAAAATCAAAGATCAAAGGGGTGACTCAGAGAAGATCTGATGTACAGTCAGGGTGGTAGAGAAAAGCCAGGAGCGCTGGTCCATGCTGTCTGCTGTGCATTTAGCAAGGACAGTCCCTTGGAGAGATTACTGGGCCCTCAACCCCAGCCTAGGAGCTAACTAGGGGTTGTTTTCCTGAATTGTCTCATTCGGGCCCCACTGTCTCAAGCCTCCCTGTACCAGGACAGAGGTGACTGGAAGGAAGGAGGACCATCTGCAGAGAGATGCCTGGAGTCCTAAAGGCATCATGGCCTTCCACCCCCAAACCACAAGCGGTGCAAAGTAGGGCACGTGTGAGGGAGGGCAGCCCACAGAGTGATGGGGGCCTGGCTTAGACTCTGCCAGGCGGAGGGCGCAGGGAGGGGTTCTACCTGGTGGTCTGGCTTGTTGGAACTATCGGGAAGAGGAACACAGTGAAAGCACACGCTCCTGCAGTGCTCTGGAGCCAGAAGTGATCTTCTATGAGGGCAAAGATCTGAAAACAGCTTCGGCTTAGCTGTTCCATCCAGATCCTTTCCCGGTGAATCTCCAAGGTCATCATGCCTTGGTGTCCACATGGGTAAAGGGCTATTTGACACTCATTCTGGACTTTCCTAGAACTTAACCTTGGGCTTTTCCAGGTGGCAATGTTTCAACCCCTCTGCCACTCATGTATCTCACCACAGTGAGGAGGGAAATGTAACCAAGGCATTCTTTATATTTACTGGAGACCTCCCGCTGAGCTCCAGCCCACTCCCTGTGATTTGGTTCTAAGAAGAGATGTAGAAACTGTTTCTACATCATGTTTATCATCATGAGGTGCTATCATCACCACTGGGCCCAGCTTCTGGGAGTGAGAGCCTCTTCGAACCTCCAAGCGTGTACGAGCCCTGAGCTCAAGGCTTTGCGTTAACCCTTGGCTATCGACAAAGACAACAATCCCTCAAATCTAAGCATGTATTTTTCTCACCAAGAGCTAGCCTGAAATGTGTGATCTTTTTGTTGCTGTATTAAGGTGAAGCCAGGTAGAGTGGGAGAAAAAGAAAGAAAAATGAAAGAAAAATAACATAGAAACAACAGAAAAAGAACTGCTCCCTTTAAGCCTCCAAGTTAATATCTCTGGTCAAGCCATGAAGTGATCTTTCTGCCACCAAGCCCAGCTGAATCCAAGTACCTAGGTGGGCACAGGGCTGCTGTCTGATTCTAGTGGGTGGGGCGGGGCTGGTTTCACACCAGGATGGTTATACAGGACAAATAAACCTTCTAGAAACAGCGCGAAGGGATCTTTTTTGGTACCTTCTGTATTTAGACACACGTGCCATAGAACTGCTCACTGCTGGGTGGCTGTCCTTAATTAACCATCTTTCATCCTCTGTAGGGAAAACAGATCATCTCTGCCACTGCAATTGTTTCCTTCTGAGGCACAGAGTTGACTGACTTCCGCCTTCTTTAATAAGATGATTTGATGGTCACTGCAAGGTTCGCAGGCATTAATCAGCCAACCTTTCCCAGCCCACTGATACCATCAAATCTGACTCCTTGCCCAGGAGATAAAAGACAAAGGACCAGAGGATGGGAAATGAACAGCCACCGAGCCGCTGAGTTTGCAGTGCGCCCCTGGCACATTTGCCTGTGAGGTAGGGAGTGAGGGATGGCGGTGTATCCCTGAGTCCTTAGTTATCACGGCAAGAGTCCCGCACCACCAGATATTAATATGAGAGGGGGGCATGCAATCTGTTGTGTTTGCAAAAAGGGAGCAGAGAAATACTTCAAGGGTGGCAGAAAATGCTGAGAAGGAGTGAAATTCTCTTATCTGAATCTTTCTAGACCATCCGGATATTAAGTAGCAAAATAGCTTGGAACGTCTCTTAAAGCCAAGCGTTCCTTGTCCGTGGAAATCCATCGGAGGTGAGCGGAGCATAGCCTGGGAGTATTTCCCTGAGAAAAGAGGTAGCTCTCTATTCTATGGGCCGCTAGAAAAGGAGGAGGAAAAAGCAACACACACACGCACACGCACACGCACACACACACACGTGTGCACACACGCACACACACGCAGATGAATGAGAGAAATACCCCAGGAGCAAGATCTATTTTCTCTAAAATACTCCTGAGCCGTACAAGAGTCCAACAGCTGCACGGAAGACCACACTAATCCAAGTCCTGGAATGTTCCAGGTTTCTACCAGCTGCAACTTCTGGCCTGGACCCATTGCCCTGCGCCCGACAAGAAGGTGAAGGGTGGGAGCACAGTAGAATCAGAGTAGAGAGTTGGCATGCAGACCCTGCCCCAGGCTCAGTGGCCAGCAGAGCAGGTGGGAATGCTCAGCTCTGTGTCAGCAGGTGGGTCCTCTGCTCCTGGTCCCACGCTCAGTATCAGGTGGTGATTTGTTTGTTTCCGGTCAGTTTGGTTACTGTTGGCTTTAGTGTGGGACGTGCCCCCTCCATCCCTTGAGGGCACCTTCGGCGGAATTCTAACTCCTTAGCAGCCACTCCCCGTTTTAAACATCGCTTTCCCTCCGAGAGTAAAGATCTCAGTGATCAGAACGAGCTGAGTCACTCCTCAAAGTCCCTTGTGAAGCATCTTCTGCTTTACGTCCTGTCTCTCACACGTCCCTTTTACCATTTATGCCCTTAGCTACTTTTCTAACGCTCTTTGAGATCTGCGGATACGCCTTGCCCAGGGGTTCAATAAACGTTAAGCTGAATCAAGTTGAACCTGGACACTTCCATTGACTTCACTTTTTTTCCTATTTCTTTGTTTCATTTTCCCCTTTGCGGTCTATCACCAGGGTGCCCTACATCACTAAGGTGAATAATGCATCCCTGAATCATTTCACGATAAAAGCATTCTTCCTCATATGTCAAACAGCTTCCCATATAATTCATTTTCTTCCATCCCCTCCCCCGCCTTCCAAGTCTAACGCCATCGTCTGGTGATTGTTTGTGCAATGCGAACGGATGAATGGGTGGGATGAGAAGGATCGGGGGGTAGGTGGAAGGTGGGAAAAGACATTCCCGTCATTGTTGTCACAGCTGCCTTCCTGCGGGGCTCTCTGAGGGTCTGCACGGTCCTCAGGAGGAAAGCATAAACAGCACATACAGCATGGGTTTGATTCTACCACTCAGCCTGGGCCCACTCCGGCCCAAATGTTTGGTCACAGTCTAAATGAATCACTTTTGCTAGGCTAGGGAGCTGGCGAAAATGTGAAGGTCTGAGTAAAAAGAGGTGAGAGATGCAGGTGTCACATGGGGGGAGGACTTGGAGTGGAAGAGGTGGAAAGGGGATGGGGAGAGGGCTTGAGAAATGAGTTCATGAACCCCTGTGTCATGACATGGGGAGGTCCCTGTATCCGGAGTCTGGACTCCAACAATCTAACGTGCACCTGGCGATTTTCAAAGCCTTTTTAATACATGCTCTCATTTGAAGGCTGCAACAGCTCTCAGATAGATAAGGCAGATCAATTCTATGTCACAGAAGAGGAAATTGAGTCTGAACGATGTTTCCTGAGCTGCCCAAGCGCACAGAACACCCAGAAGTTGGGCTCTGGATTAGAGCTCAGTGGCGTCCGCTCCAGGTCACTGCTGCCGAGGATCCCCCAGGTGCACCTGCCCCCCTTTCCTTCCCGGAGACCCTCCCCGTGAACCTGCTGCTGCAGCTTCAGGACCGTCCGAATCTCCCTGCACGGGATGTTTGCCTCTATGGCTGGGCTGTCAACGGGACTCTTTGTTATGAAAACTGCTCAGTGGGTGGACTTCTCTGCCTGTTGGTTCAGCCTTTTGCCTCCATCAGATCTCCGGGCTTTGAGAAGTTAGTGCCGTTTCCTTTCCTTTCCCCTCCCAGCCCTTCTGGGGAGGTGGGCAAGGTGAGCGGAGAAAAGGGGGCTATCCTTGGAGTTTCATCGGCTCCCAGGAACCTCCTTAGCTTCTGCTGCCATTCACTAAGCACCTGTACAGACAGGAGCCTTGGGTGATGCACGGCAGGGGGTGGGGAGGGGGGTCTGGGAGAAAGCGGGGAGGAGAGAACCCAGACAGCGGGGGTGGGTGGGATACTGACCTTGTAACAAAGTTGAGCTTGTAGGCTCACTTAGCTCTAAATCAGGTGGGGATATACAGGAGAGAAAAATGAAAACAAACACATATATTATATACAGTAGCTATATATTGGTCATATATAGTTTGTATACTGTCTTTCACACACATTTCTGGAGGGATGGAGACACAAAAGGAGACACAAAAACCAGAGGTGGTAGGACAAGAGGAACGCTGAAAGGCGGGGTGCGTGCACACAGGATGCCCTGGTCGGAAGGTGAGGGGCTGGCCATGCGTACGCACCCCAGCGCAGGGAGCACGGACTCTGGGTTTGTGCTGAGCTGCGGTGCTGATTGGGTGACGCAGGACCAAAGTCCCTTTCCAGATGAGACCTGTGTCACATCCACACCCACACTGTTTCGTTTTGGAAGACCTAGCTCAGGAGTTTCTGGTCCTTACGGCGCCACGGCAGGAGCAAGGTCCTCCCGGGGGCCTCGGTGGTTCAGGATCACAGGGGCTCAACTCCCCTGGTCCCCTGCGGCCTCTGGAACCTTAGGGACAAGGTGCTCGGAACCCTACTGGTTCCTCATAGGAAGGACCACCCATGCCCTGTTTGGCTTAAGTACCTCAAAGATACTGACCCTGATGGGCATCTCCCAGCACCAGCATCCCTCACTTTTCAACGCCAGGTCACGTGTACAGCTTACGTGCAGGTTGGTGGCAAAATGACGCTAATTTAGCCAGCTCTCTGATGCTACAGGAGAAGGAGCCTAATCACAAAGTATATTCGCATAAAGTAAACGCTGCTTTCCAACCTGCTCAAGTCGCCTTGATGGCTCTGAGCCGAGTCTTCTGATCATAGGAAATGACATGGGAAACTCCCCAATACATTTATATTTGTCAAGAGGTCTTACTGATAGTGGGTGGCGATAGTTTAGGGGCCGCGCTCTGTGGACCAGCCACAGCAGAGCTGATGCGGTGGAAACGCCCATCTCGCCCGTTAACGGGATTTCCTAGCCTCGTGGTACTACGTCCCCCAGGTGGCATTGCTGTGATGGGCTCCTCAGAAATGCTCTCTCAAATGAGGCTAAAAACTTGGTTTCTGTTTGATTAAGTTTGGAAAAATGCTCCAACCTTTTTCTCCCTCTTAGAGATTTAGTGTGTAAAGGCTCTGAGAGCTCCCGTGTTAAAGAACATTCCCACGTGGGCCCCGTCCATCTTTGTTGGACCCAGGCTTTCTAAACTTATCTGAATCCATACTATCAGCTTTTAACACATGTTTTTAGAGAGCACCCTGCACTCCAGAAAGCTGGCAATTGTAGGACTGTCCCAAATGATACACAGGGTGACATGAATGCTGACAGACCGGTGGGGGATGCGGGCAGAGGTTGTAACTGCCAAACACGGGTCTGCGGAAAGGAGCAGATTTATGGCACATGCTTCACGGCATTGCTTGTCACAAATGCCAGGATTTCACTCTTAAAGTTTGCTTCTTCTCTCTCTTCTCATCTTAGATGGCTTAAGGGGAAGAGGCCAGGGAATTAGCAGTGATAAAGCCACTTGCAAAACCATTTCATGCATCTGATTTGGAAGAGCAAAGAGGTCAAAGGAGGAGGGAGATTGTTTATAGGAACGAGGAAGGCTACGGGTGGAGAGCAGGGAACTCAGGGGGAACCTTGGATTTGCAAGGCAAGGGAAGGAGGGGGCTGCCCCTTACTAACCATGGTCCTTGTGTTCACGCAGACAGACACCTGCCAAAAAGCCGAAAGGCTGACAAATGTGAGGGGCCGTGATGACTGGCCCTGTGTGGGAGGCGTGAGACACATCAATCACTCTAATCACAGCTCTGCCCATTCGGGTCTGCCAGCTCTGGGATCAAGGGCAGGCTTCCCCTTCCCAGCCCTCCTGGATAAAGCGGGGCTTTGTTTTACATGCTGGGTGAAAGGGGGATGGAATGTGATTTGGAAGTCGAGATGGGACAGTGGAGCAGCGCAGGTGGGCTATCGGGGCAGGCTGGGTCCACTGCGCCGTGGAGAGGATTTGGCAGGGCAGGGGGAGGGGCGCTACTTGAAGCTCTGGAATTATCTGGGGGTCCTCAGAATAAAAAGGATTTAGGTTCCTGCCAATTTTCTGCTAGCTTCCTCACCTTTCCCTCCCTATAACATTCAAGAGTGCTTGTTAACATGGTTGACGGGGGACCAGACTTGAAAAATTCCAAGCTAACTGAACTTGTTGGGGCCTGGAGGGATTTGCCCCCAAAGCAACCAGAGATTAACCCTGTGGGCTGCGGGGAGAATCTGCCTCTACCCAGGGATGGAACCCATCACAGATGCCGGATGCGCTCGGGCATCCAGACTCACTTCTGTGTAGCTGTTCTACCCATAGAGGTGCGAGACATCGGGGGTCTAAGAGGCAGCTTGTTTACTTGCTTCCTTTCCTTGTTTCTGGCACCAGTACAGTTGCCGGATATGTAATGAGGGCACAGCAGTTTGCCTTGCACGCATTAGTCCTCAATAAATAGCGACTGAATGAATTAATGCATGAATGATTATGGGACTTCTGTCCGGATGGGGGCTTGGCTGGACAGATCCCTTCAGACAACACCCTTGGACACAAATGGAGAACTCAGGAAACACTCATTTTCTATGTTAATTCTTCCTCTAGCACTAATAGCATTCAGGATCCCAAGGCCCATGATTCTACTTTTATAAATACAATGCAGCTTCTCTTACGTCCCAATGGCCAGAAAAAGTTTCAGAAATGGTAACATTTCACACTCATCCAGGGAACAAGTATGGAAATAGTGTGTGTTCCTCTCTGGGCTCTTGACTATTAGACCCAACTGTAATAACCACAGTCAGTTCAGGAGATACTGAGGGGAGAAATGCAATGTCACTTCAGTATCCTCAAATCCTTTTCTCTGATATCAGGATTCTTCCCAGTACAGAATGACACCTGGTGTCTACTTTCATACGTGTGCTGGTTCCCTCTCTTTGTCTCTCCCCCTCCTTCCTCCTTTCTTGCCCTTCTCACCCACCCCTGCCTAACTACCCCTGACTCTCTTCCACGCCCCCGCTGCCCTTCCCTCCTGCCCCCCTCCTCCACACGCCCCTCCCTCTGTCGTTGCCCAGCCTGGGGCTCCGTCTCACCGAACAGTGTGATGCTGGCGTTGGTGTGGCCCAGCTTGTTGGTGGCCACACACGTGTAGTTCCCATAGTCATGTTCAGAGACGTTGAGGAAGATGAGTTTGGAGAGGAAAGGTCTGTTTTCCACTTTGACCCCCTTCTTTCCTTCAACCAGCCTGAGACAAACAAGAGACAGACCAAAAAGAGAAAAAGGAGATGGTTTTATATATATATATATATAATTTTTTTTTCTCATAAGGAAGAAGAGAGACTCTGGAATTAATGACCTTCCCTCTGCCCCCTTTCTGTCATCACTATAATCACTTATGTTTTTGCATTCAACTACACAACAAGTTGGCCACAATCGCACGTATAATTGCATTTCTCTGTTTTAGGTGTGTGCCTGGAGACATTTCCTGGCACAGTGCAGATATCCGTCTCCCTATGAAGATAGTGAAGTTCTCTGAAGGCAGGTGACTTCAACAAATATAACGTGCCAGCTGTGTGCACTCAGCCCAACAGGATTCGTGCGGTAGGTGCTCGGAATTGTGGACATAATTGAGGTTGATGGTGGTGATGATGCAGATAATGATGGTGACGATGATGACACCTGGGAAAGTGAAAAGCTCGGTCTTCAAAGAGGAGGAGAAGCTGAGGGGTTCGAAAGAGCAATGTTTTTCAAGCCCCTGAGTGATAAAATTATCCCTTGAGAACTTGAGGCATTCTACAGGTAATACCTTATTTTTGGCTGTGATTAGGATTAAAGAATCGGGGATCGTTTTTACGTTAGGGGACTCTGAAGGGTCTGGGAGTGGTGATCTGTCCAGAGTGTTATAGCAACTCAGCCTGGAAGAGATTACAGATGCCTGAGAATACGGCCCTACGTGGCCAGGACTGTCTCCCCGAGCTGCCTCACCCCATCCTGGAGTCCAGTGTGCTACAAGGGCTCATCCCGACAGCCGGGGCCACTAGCTAAAAGCCACGGAGAGTTACTGGGGAGGACAGCCGGGCACGCTTATTAGAAGCACAGACACCATTACAGGGCAGACAGAGAGGGAAAGGAGAAAACTGCGTTAGAGGCTGGTAGGGCCACATCCCCCATCTTTGGAGGCTGTTAGTAGCAATTCCTATTGAACTTACATGTCTGCATGGAAATTATGAGACCAGCTCTCTTCTTTTTAAAAAACTCTGGAATGCCCTATTTTGGAAAATGGGCTTTAAGCCAACTTTTTACTTTCCCTGAAATAATTTGACTTCCCTGCCCAGAAGCTGAGTCTATGCTACAGGAAAGAGAAATACTAGTGGGGAAAATCATCCTTCTGAATGGAGGATCTCAGGGAACTGGTCACAGAGTCAGCTGCCTATGTAGGGCCTGGCTGGAGCAGGACGTGTAGACAGTAAAATATGTCAAGATGATCGTGTATGTGGACAGGCCTGTGGGACACAAATTGGAGCAAATGGCTGGCGTTGGAGTCATCAAACCGAGAAAGACAATATTCAAGGCAGAAATAGCAAGTAAAGCCCAGCAGGACAATGATGAGAAAATGCTCTGTAAACCATAAAATGTTATTTGAAATAATATATTTCTGTGGAGTCAGACACTGCGAACTCCTCCTGCCTGTCCCTGGGCCACAGGACGTTTTCGGCAGAGATGTCCGCTGTTTGTCATCATCTGAAGGTGCTGTCTCTGCAGGAGGCCAGGATGGTTCTCTCCTTCGCCGAGACTCACGACCTCCGTGATGAGAAGAGCAGGATCCTGGCCTCAGTCCTAACCCAACGTCTGTCTCCGGGGGAGTCAGAGTGGGGCTGAAGGAACCTGCCTTGCTTTCCATTCCGTAGCTTTCCATCTGCGAGCCTTCGTCTCTGATAAGCGAGGGCCAGCGAGCCAGCCTGAGTCCAGGGACTTCATTCAAATGTGGGCACAGTCCACGGCGAATGAGGTGTCCGGCTGTGCGGCCAGACGCCACCGTTCTCTTTCCAGCTTGTTCTGTAGACGCTGGTCCTCCAGGGGGTGCTGTTCAGAGAAGGCTCTGAAGCCCCCCTGCCAGGAGGCTCCTCTGAGCTCCCCGAGCATATTGACCCCATTTGCCATTCTGAGGCCACCCCTGGGCTGGGGAGGAAGCCTTCACATCAGAAGCAAGCTGTGAAGTAGATTTCAGCTCTGCGGTGGGGAGAGACACTTACCCAGAGCAGGTTCGGCTTGACAGCTCGGAAATGTCTTTAGCTAAAAGCAGAGGAGGGCGGCCCGCGGTACTCAGCAGCGCCTTGCAGCTTCTGGGATGACCCTCCGCGTGGTCACACACCTCCCACACCACTGCGGAAACCAAGCAGGACCCGGGGGTGCTCCTGGGCACAAAAGCCTCTCTGTGTCCCCTGTTTCTTGATTACAGGAAATAGGCTTCATTTAGCCTCCAAGACCTTCCCAGAGTTCCAAAGGGCAGGTTCAAACAGATGCTAATCAGGGAAGGGAGGGGCTGCAGAGACAGGGGAGGAGCAGTGGAGAAACCACAGTGCAGCCGTGAGGCAGGTCCTGGTGCCCCCTCAGGGGGTGCACATCACAATGTCTTTGAGCTGTTCTGCAGATACTGAAACTCCCTCCAGGGGGGAGAAGTTAACTGTCTGCCACCCACGAGCACGGAGACCCCAGACCAGTTGGAACCAGAAAGTTTATGATGCCGACTCCTGCTTACCTCCCCACCAACCAGTCAGAAGAATGACCACGAGCTGACCACGCCCTCTATGAACCATCACTATAAAACTCCTCACTACCCACACCAGGGCGGGACACACAGTTTTGAGGGCGTTAGCCCGCTGTGGCCCCCCTTTACCTGGCAAAGCAATAAAGCTATTCTTTTCTACTTCACCCCAAACTCTGTCTCTGAGATGTACTTCAGTGTTGGGGTACAGAGGCCAGATTTGGCATCACTACCAGGCTTCAGCTTCTTAATGCTTTTCAAAGCCTGGAGTCCTGTGGATGAGTGGCCCTTATTAAGGACAGGCTTCCCTTCCCTCTCCCTTTGATCGATGGCACCCACGGTGGTGGCAGGTGTCGAGTGGCTAGTACACAGTCAAGACAGATTTCTACCCTGAATTCTGAGAAAACTGCCTGCCCCCATCACATAGACTCCTTTGATTTGCCTCAGAAATCCCCTCAGCTCACCAGGAATGTGAGCTAGGTTAGAGCTGGTCTGCCCCCAGGCAGGTGCAATCTGCCCTGGGAGACCTGCCTGGAGGAGGTGACCTGCGAAGGTCACCCGGACGAGGTGACCTGCGAAGGCCCAGGAAGGTCAGGCAGTGACAAGACTTCAGAGGCAGAGATGCTCTTCTAGAGCTGGGTGACAGGAGGACAGACAACTGCATTCCATGGTCTCCCATTCCCCTCCCATTTACACAGGGGAATAAATACAAGAGCAGCAAATGGGAAACCGAGCGGAATCTACTAAAGGAGAGAAAAGGAGCTGCCGTGAGGACTCAGACAGGGGAGGACTCAGAGGCGCCTGAGCCTGGGGCTCTGAAAGCCGCTGCCCACCACGGTGATGCTGCCGGGCTCTCTCCTCCTGGGTGAAGCCTGCAGCCCCCCTCTCCGTGACGCAGCAGCAAGCTCTCTCTTCCTACACCCACCATTGGCCATTTTTGCCTAAAGGCTAATCTTCTTTCCTCCACGTATTTTAAGATTTTTTTTCTTCTACATTTTGCTCACATTTTCATCCCATAGAGAATTAGAAAAACAGGAGGCAGCTGATTCATTTTCATGAAGGCCCAGGCCATGGAAAGTTCAGGAATTTACCCTGGAGCTCAATAGATTTTTGTTTTTTGTTTTGTTTTGTTTTCTGATACTGGACCTTCACGTCTCACTTTTATTCTTAGTAAAGGAAAGGATAAAAAGGAGGAAAGAGGAAGCAGGATTTCAAAGAAAGATACCCATGTTTATTTATTGGGAAAATACTATTCCCTTCTGCTTGATTCTGATTTCTTGGAAAAAAGGAGGAAAGCCAGCTATTTCTTCTTATCTCTCCCTGAGTTTGCTTTTCCTCATTCTGTCTCAGTACTTCCATCTACAAAATGGGCTAGACACATACAATGCACCTAAGTTGCTGCCAGAATTGGTACCTAAAACTGAAAAAGTTCTGCTTCTCACTGGGAAGGGCTATGATGATGTGCAGTGGGTCCTCTGACTAAGCAACTTGGTTCTAAACAAAGTTCAGGGGTTGATGCAGAGACTGGAGGAGCTCTTGGTGTCTGGCCTCTGTTTTTAAACTTATTTTTTATTGAAGTATAGTTGATTTACAATGTTACATTAGTTTCAGGTGTACGGCAAAGCGATTCAGTTATACATTTATATACATATATTCTTCTTCAGATTCTTTTCCTGTATAGGTTATTACAAAATATTGAGTAGAGTTCTCTGTGCTATACAGTAGGTCCTTGTTGGTTATCTATTTTATATATAGTAGTGTGTATCTGTTAATCCCAGACTCCTAATTTATCCCTCACCCCTTTCCCCTTTGGTAACCGTAAGGTTGTTTTCTATGTCTGTGGGTCTATTTCTGTTTTGTAGATAAGTTCATTTGTGTCATTTCTTTAGACTCCACATGTAAGAGGTACCATATGATATTTGTCTCTGTCTGACTTACTTCACTTAGTATGATAATCTCTAGCTGCATCCATGTTGCTGCAAATGGCATTATTTCGTTCTTTTTGATGGCTGAGTAGTATTCCATTGTATATATGTACCACATCTTCTTTATCCATTCATCTGTTGATGGACACTTAGGTTGCTTCCATGTCTTGGCTATTGTAAGTAGCGCTGCTATGAACACTTCCTGGTCCCTTCAGGAAAGAATCCCAAGGCACTGGAGATGTTCTGAGACGCGTAGGCAGCAGTTGGGTCTCTCCCGGCATGAGTCCTGGCCTGGAATTGCTCACCTGCTCTCCTTCCCAAAGTTCCCCTTTTTGTTGCTTTTTTCCCTCAGCTTCTCAGCCTCCGTCACTCTGTCCTCCTCCTCTACCCCACATACACCTCAGGACTTTTTTGTATCGCCCCCCTCCCCATTTTTACAAATGTGCTCTGACCATGGACAGCTCTTGCACATGTATTTGCCGTTCATCCACCTGAAAATAGCTCTTTGATAACAGTAATCACGCGTTGCCTGGTCCCCGGAGCCACTGAACCCTGTGCTAACGTGCCATTTGCTAACTCCTCATGGTGACAATCTTCAGTGATCATGACAAACATCCTGATGGCGGCTGCAACAATAGGAGGGGATGGGAGAGGCCCCTCTCTTTTCTCCTGCAGTGAAATACAAGCCGGGCACAAAGGGAGGCTCACTCGGGTCACGGACGCTTTCATGCACCACCCCTGAGAGTGGCTGGAACTGGACCGGAGTCCTCAGACACAGCTAACTTAGTGCCCGGGAGAATTCCTTCCTGACGCCTTAATGCAAGCCTGAGAAGGTGTTAAAAATAGCTGCAGGCAGAACACATTATTTTCTGGGCCTATAAAAAACTCACAGGCTCCTAGTGGCCTTTCCTCTGAGATTTTGCTTCCCTTAAAAAGTAGTTTTTCTCAGGCTTGTTGGTGGGCGAGTGCCAGTTCTGCACGGCAACATCACAAACATAGCTGAAGTTCACTAATACCAAGAAAAGGCTTGTTTGTGTATTGTTTCTCCCTCATAGGTAGGAGGAGTTCAGGAGAGGACTTTGCAGGAATCCATTTGCATCCCTGTGGAATCAGGCAGGAACCTGGAAGAGCTTTCTTCTTCTTGCGGGGAGGGGGAGGGAGCCTTACCTTTTGTCATCCTTGTACCACTGGAATTCTGCCGAGGGAACCGCGGAGGCTTCACACTGCAGCGTCCCCGTCTGTCCCACGGGGACACCTGTCCCCTTAGCTTCTGAAATATATGGAGGATCTGCAGAGAGAAGACATCCCATAGCGGCTCAAATGCCTCAGTCACTGACTGTGTTTTTCATGCCCTGCTCTACCTCCGGTCTCCACCATGTGCCGGGGAATGAAACCATCCCATATTGTTCTAAGGAAAAGCTCACGTGTACTGCTTCTGCTTCCCTCTGGACAGACGTGGAATGACCCGGTATTCAGGCACACTTCCTGTTTAAACTTTTCAACTTTCATAGGATGTAGCCACCCCATCGACCCTCTACCCCATGGGTTGACAGTCAGCTCCTTTAATCAGCCCTATAGACTGTCCGCACACCAGGTTCTTGCCAGAGTATATAACCTTGAACTATTCAATTTCCATCAAAAGCTCAGTTGAAAGAAATAATACTCATGGAGAATTGCCTGAAGGATACACAGACCCGTCACTCTTGGAGGTGTTCTACGCTGGACCCCTGAATCCAGCCGGACCGACCAGAGCTAAGTACTTGGCCTGCACTCATTCCAAGGCTTTGTCAAACTGCCCTTGACAATGCCGACAGTTGCACTGAAATGCATTGTGAGAAACAGCCACAACCAACTCGCCCTTCTGTTTATTGCAGAGATATTGCATGTGATGTCATTGTGCTCTATTTGTGGAGACCTTAACGTGAAGTTATTTTTTTTTTTTTTTTGTGAAGTTATTTTTCGAGTCTCAGTACCAGAAAAAGCAGTGTTTCTCCCAAGCAACTAATTTGCTTTCATCTTATGGACATAAACCTCAAACCAAATGATGTTTCCCCTCTTTGCTTCAGGAGCTGGAAGCCAAATCCTGGACCCACATCTGACCACCTTGGCATATAAATTTTATGTGCTGATTTCCCCCTAGATTTCACTTATTTTCCTATATAGGTTTTCCCTTTGCTTACATTTCCTTACTCTTCAGGTTAATCTTTATTAACCTTAAGTCATCTTATGTCACTTTAAAAATGAATCGTGGTAGGGTACAAAAATGGTATCATTGTTACACCTGTTTCCTTGCTGCTTAAAGCGCTTTGTGTTAATTAGGTTTGAATTGCAACAGAAACCAAAATATTAAAGAATGAGTAATCACCAAAACACGATATTCTTCCTCTACCTCCACCCTCACCTAAGTTTTGAAGGAGAAAGGCTTGTTGTTTGCTGGCTTAGTTCTTAGATTCTAGTCTGTCCTAAGACTTTCTGAAATTGGGCACAGCAGGGAAAACTTTCAGAATGTCACAGAGAACTGAGTCAGGGTACATAACGAGGAACCGAGAGGGGAAAGCGTGAGGGAGGGGGGGATGTTGCGCAGCATCAACGTCAGAGAGAATTTGGATGGTAAAGGAGGAGGAGGGGTCCAGAGCAGTGGCCTCCATACTTTTTGGGTTCAGTATCTCACGTAACAAAAATCAGGTATGAGCTATACCCTCTAATATGTGGATATGTGTATGTTTATCTATTTATAGTCCAATTATGAATGTATACCATGTCCATCAACATACATAATTGGAAAGGGATGAGATAAAATCAGTATACCATGAACAGAAATTATAATATTTCCTTCATACACGTGCTTTTAATTTATTTTCTTGCTCCCTATGAAGGAGATGACTGTCTAGAGAGTGAGAAGCTTGGTGACATTATGAGTAAAGTATGGGAAAAATTGGGATTCAAAGACAAGCTTGTATACCTTATGCATTGAATGCTACTTCACGATCTTTCAGGAATGTTAAGGCAAGCTCGGGATGATATGAAATCACTTTCAGATCCAATTTATTATCGTTTTTTTAAAGAGTTTGGAATTGTCGCTCCTAAAGGCAGGACGCGGACCGCAAGGCTGCTCTCTTTCCTACCCCGAGTCAGGGCGTGGTGCTGAGGCCAGCTCTCTGCTGTGGCCGCGACAGCAGCAGCCGCAGGCACGTGCAGGGTGGGGGCTCCTGCGACCACTTACAGTTCACGGTGACCTTGACTCTCCGCACCACTGGGGCAGCCACATCATTGGAGGCGCTGCACTCATAGTCCCCCGACTGCTCCCTCGTGATGCCCTGGATCTCCAAGTACTCGTCTTCGCTCACAAAGCCCACAGCTGCAGGAGAAGGTGTGGTGGAACAGGAGAAAAAACACAAAAGGTACAAACTTAGAAAACAAAGTGTGCAACAGTTACGTCCGCAGAGAATCGTGCCCCTTCCAAGTCCAGATTCTTGGGCTCCATGCCAAGTCTCCCTCTTTCCACTCTTTTTTTTTTTTTTTAATCAGTCATCAATTTTATACACATCAGTGTATACATGTCAATCCCTCCTCCCACTCTTTTATCTCTTCCGTCACCAGCTCTTCCTTGGTTCCCTGACGGGCCAGCTAAAATGTCTGTGTTCCTACCTGCACTAAGCACAGAGTCTGGAGAATTGCTGGTCCTCAGTAAGTGATGAATAATGTTGAAATTTACCCTGCCCGAATCTCACCAAGCACTCAGGCTCTGGGGATCTGAATTAGGCACCTTCGGTGAGTATTCACTTTCTGGTCTCCAGGTATCGTTTAGGTTGAACCTTGAAATGCAAAGCTGATGACATCATCCTAGATCACGAATCCATGATCGTGATCATACCACACTAGCAGTTACACACACACACACACACACACACACAGCTGCAAAAGGCAGTGGAAACACTAATGAAATTAAATTTCTGTTTTCAGATTTAGACACTCAATTAAATCAGCAGAAATCCATTTTCTAAACTTCAATCTGCTGGAGCTCTTGGGTACAAGATCCTGGCCACAAATCAACAGCAGGGACTCCACCCTCTAACTACAAACATGGCAGAGAGGAAAGAGCAAGAAAACAGGGCTGCGAATCACACTGTCACATCCCCGTCCAGACACTTGGTCTCCCCGCTGAAGATTTATGAATAATAGTAACAACCATCTACCTACCCGACTTCCTCCCTGAGGTCTGGCCTTGAGCCTTTGATATGGACAGACCAGGACATTAATGCCTGCAAGAGGATTGTCACTGTCCCCTCCCAGAGTCACCCTGAGCGTTCACCTCCGCCAGGAGGTGCATCCCGGGTGCATCCCAGGATCAGCCTGCCTCTCTGTTAAATGAAGATAGTCAGCATGATGGTACACCTTACCCTGTGACCTGGCATCGTCTTATGGGGAAAATGGGTGCTATTTTTAATAGCTATTCTGCAACAACAAGCAGAAGTTGAGACTGTCCCCAGAAACCAGAAGACACGTCCCCTGGAATAAGGTATATTTAATCCTAACATCTCACAGGGCTGTTTGGAGGAACAAATGAAAACTAGTTACATGAAAGCACTTTGGAACACTAGTGTGCTGCACACTTGTTGCCCTAGTCACCCTGTGATCTGCCTGGACGCCCAGACTCAGGGGGCGCCAGGCTATGTTAACCCCAGGGGGCCCCACGTGAGTGGGCAGGGAAGAGGCACAGTGCCCCCCAGGTGATAAAACCCCTCCATAACACCACCCGTATCGGCTGATGCAAAGCACAAAAATGACAAGAAGAAGAAACTACTGTAATACAAAGAATTATGTGTGTGCTATGTAAATTATGGTTGTATGTGTTCTGTGACATTGTTAAGCTCCCCATATTTTGTCAAGATAATAACAGGAGCAATGACAATGACACAGAAGACAACAGCTTTCTTCTACAGAAGGACCACTGCCTGCCCAGTGAGGCCAGGGCCCCTGGGTCATGGTAACTCTGTGTCACTGTGCAGAGCTGAGTCCAACCTGAGCATTTCCCAGGTGTCTTCATACCCTACAGAGCCCACATATATGTGCAGGGACACTCCTGCCTCTACGACCTTCAGGGGAGCAAAAGAACAGCCTCTGTCTATTAGAGCAAGCGAGCAAGAGTTAATTAATTCACAGGAAGAACCAGGGACGTGCTGACAAGTAGAAAACAGCGTGCAAAAGTCCAGGATACGGAGAAGACCATCAGCATCAACCCATAGACCCTCATGGTCCCAACCAGTGAGAACCTTCTCCATGTCACAGGAGTCTTAATTGTCACTGTTTCCTAAGCATCTGTAGGGGAAAAAGCACCAACCTTGATTTGCGGAAGGTGGGGAGGAAACGAGGAGAAGAGGTTTAAGTGAAGAGCTTGTGATTCCTTTTAGGTTGTCGTTGTTTATTTGCGCCCAACCTGAGCCTACATTTGTCAGATATTCCCCGCTAGATGCTGTAATTACTGTGCAAAGCATCGAGGAGACCAGTGTCACACTTAATATTCCCATTAATTTTAAATGGTGGTCCTTGGTACATATGTGTGGCAATTGGTGTCATATTTTAATTAGGCTTGCCCTACACCATCTGAAATTAATAATAGCTCGAATTACCAGTGTAATTTACAAATTAACAGTGCCATAGCATTAGAAAATAAATTAGCTCTGGACAGCTGTTTCTGGATTGAGCTCCAGTGTCAAACCAGTGACTGGGAGGACCTCAGATCTCCTGGGAGGCTGCGTACGACACCATCAAAGCAAAGAAGCAAAGTGACACAGGGTTCTCTGGTCTCTTGTTCTTCTTTCCAACTACAGACCATGCATCTAGTTTAATTCTATCATCCAAACACGTTCTTGTGTGACCACAGTAAGACTTACAGGAACCAAGCTTGAATGAATTTGTTATAGGAATATCCAAATGGAGAAGTTGATGGGGGGCGGATTACTGTCACAGACTGAAATGCAACGATGTAAATATTAGGACAATCACGGTAAAAAACTTAGAAAGTTTTTTGTGGGGACATGTGTGCTGCTGTATGTGAAGTTTAATATATTAATATCAGGCAATTTTATGTAGGGAAGGAAGTTAGATGGCTTAAGATTTGGGGAAAGTGTATGTTCTCCACTGACGTAGATATATATTACCAGAGGGAGAGGATTACACTTAAGTCATCCTGCAAAAACCAATGAAGCTTAATTTTACTATCATGTGTTCTCCAGATCAAAAGTAGAATTATAGGAAAAGCACAATCATCGCTCACCCATTGTTATATGTACACTTTCTGATTAAACTGGAAAGGTAGTATGTATATAGTAAAATGCTTTATACATTTTAGCTTTCATTATCATTATTGTTACCTTTCTCCTCATATACTTTTTTCTCAAATAGGAGCAAAAATAGCAAAACCAGACAGAAAACCAGTATATATATATAAAACAAATGAAACTCTGAATCACCAGAAATGAGGTCCCTATAGGGACTGCTTAAACAGACAAACAAGAAAAAAAAAAAACCCAAAAAACCACTAAACTGAAATCTGAATTTATAGAGTTAATGATTAATGATTCAAGGAAAGTTTTCCTTTAATAGCATTTGCACTCTGGCTATGAAATGATCAGTGCTTTGTCACTCGAATGGAGAACTTACAAAGACTATTGGAAGAAAAACAAAAAGAAAACAGATCAACAGAGCTAGGACATAGGCTGACTTCAGAAGAATTGCCTAGAATAGTTGTTTGAATATAGAATTTTAGATGCCACTCATAGCTACTAAATCTGAATGTCCTGGGATGAGGAATGTTAATAATTTTACTTGGAAATTCTTATGTACAGTCAAGTTTGGGAATTAGGGATTTAGGTCAATCCTGTATTTTTCATGTGGGAAATTGAAGTTTAAAGGAGGCCATGATCACGCATGGGGCTAGAGGCAGCACACCAGGTCTCCTGATGTCCCTCACACCGATCCTACAGCTATAGTAGTACTCTCTAATGGTGTTTTTATGCCGTGTGCACTGGTCTTATTTTCCCATGCAATCAAAACTTTTTGACAGCAGGGACCATGTCTTGGGCATCTCTGGCTCTTAAGGCACCTAGGAAAATGGTTTACATAATTTGAAACTTGTCAACTTCTTATTAATAAACTGATTGAGGGCGTCCCTGGTGGCGCAGTGGTTAAGAATCCGCCTGCCAATGCAGGGGACTTGGGTTTGAGCCCTGGTCCGGGAAGATCCCACATGCCGCGGAGCAACTAAGCCCGTGAGCCACAACTACTGAGCCTGTGCTCTAGAGCCCACGAGACACAACTACTGAGCCCGCGTGCCACAACTACTGAAGCCCGCGCGCCTAGAGCCTGTGCTCCGCAACAAGAGAAGCCACCGCAATGAGAAGCCCTTGCACGGCAACGAAGCGTAGCCCCGCTCGCTGCAACTAGAGAAAGCCCGTGTGCAGCAACAAAGACCCAATGCAGCCAAAAATAAATAAAAAAACAAACAAACAAAAAAACCTGATTGACCAATAGACTAAGAACTACAGACCGAATTCAATTAAAAAAAAAAAATTAGGGACTCTGTTGCTTACCTAACCCTCACATGGCTCTGTTCCCAAGACAGCATCACTTTTGGTAATTGTTCTTAGCAAAATATTTGTATTTCCTGACTTCAAAAAATATCATCAGTGCTAGTGTTCTAACAGAAGACTTTCTTTAAATATGTGATTTTAAAAGGTTTATCAAGTGTTTAGCATACTTTATATTTAGTCTTGGGGCCAATTATTTCCTCAGGGGGATGCATCTTTAAAAATGGAGATCAAGGAGGAAGTGTGATTTCTCTAACAGAATTTGTTTTACAGCCAACTTCTCAGGAATACAGCTATTTCATTAAGTGGAATCTGACAATCCAAGCAGCGAAATGAAGCAAGTTGGAAATGTGATCACATCTGCCCCCAAACCCCCAAAGAAGCTTCACACTCTCCGAGGACTTAGCTCAGCAGTTTATAACCCATCGAAGGACAAAAACTGCCCTGTGTAAGTAATACTCCTTTGGAAAAGAAAACCCTAGGTTTCTGAGTTCATAGATTGGGCTTTGAAATCTTTATAACTGAAAATAATAATAGCCACGATTATCATTTTTATCACACCCAAGAAAAGCTACAGAGAACAGCTGTAGCTATTGGAGAGGGCACAGCTGTCTCCTTGCTTAATATTTTTATGGAATATATACCAGCTGAGATAAAAATCATTGGACCTCAGAAACTAAAAAAAAAAAAACAAAAACATACAGAACATAGAATCCCAGAATTCAAAAGTTGGAAGGAATCATTTAAAAAATTTAGTTCAAACACTGTGACTAGTCTAGTCCTCTAGACTCTGCTCCCCTTTTCCCTCTCGATTTGCATCAGGATGTTCCCATTCAACCCAGACTGGGCTTCAAGGAGAGTCGTTTACAGGACAGGTCAGATGGTGTCCCTCCAAGGTGCCTCAATTTTGTGCTGACCAGCATGGCAAGTTTTGTGCTTTGATGGAGGAAGACGTGGTTTGGCTCAGATGCTGGGAGGTATGGTCCACAGGAACATCGTGATAGAGGCGTGGTTAGTATTCCTCAATAGCAGCCCTTGCAAGCCGGAGGGACTGGTTTGAGGTCTGAGGGAGGAAGTGGTTAAAGCCAGAACTAAAGAAGATATTAAAGGTGGGCGAGGCTGCCATGAGATGCAAGGTCAGCCCCTGCTGATGGACTGGGGAAGGTCTCCCTCATCCCGCCCCACCCCCAAGAACTCAAAGCAGTCTGGGGCCCTGGGCGTGCAGCCAGCAACTGTTCAGAGCAGACCCTCGCTCTCACTCAGCCAGCAGAGGCAGTGGTGAGGGGCGGCGTGGAGGGGGCTCCAAGAACGAGTCAGAGGTAAAGCTGAGGGTCTCCAGGCGTGGACACGGGCCCTCAGAGCCACCTTAACCTGGCACTGGGGGAAATCCTTGTGCGGCAGGACCAGGCTGGGGGCTCGTGGACTCCACAGAAAACCCACACAGCAACATCTGCTGTGACAGGCTGAGATGACCGTTGTCAAAAAGCATTTCCAAGTAGAATGGAAATTATTGCTGAATTATCTACACAGGATAGCTTCTGCGGGTCTGATATTCAGCTGGAGCAAAGCGGTTCAAGGGCTGATCTCGGCTCTCAGCCCTGCTGGCCCCCGGCTGTGCTGTGGACCGTGCTGAGCTCCCGTGTCCGCACACTGGACCCTGAGGTCATCCTAGCTGACGGTTCACTCTCCAAACTTCAGACTCCTCTTCTTTAAAATGGGAAAATGACACCGCCTTAGAGCGTGATCGTGAGTATTCAGTATGTGTGAAGTACTTAGCACGTGGTAACCTCTTAGTAAATGGCAGCTCTCATGATTATTGTGACTGATCCTACAGCTCTGTTTGAGCCCATTTTAATACTCAAGATCCTTGATACAGGAAAATCTCAATGTGAAAATGAAAGAATAATCAGATCTCTGCTTTTCCAGTAGGGAGTTAATAATAATAAACTTTACAAAGGATTCACCACAGATCCTGTAACTAGGAAGGTCTACTCTGTTCACTTAAAATACGATTTGATTTACAAGGGATACAGTTTCTCGGGATCATTTCTTCTAAGAAAGCAATTGCAGCTGCATAGCCCATGTGAGACCAGCTGGGGGCTTGAAAAATATCTCTAATTTCACAACTAAGAATAAGAGGATATAAACATATTATATATATACACACACATATATATGTATATATATATATACACACATATATATGTGTATATATATATATACATATATATTTGTGTGTGTATGTATGTGTGTATATATATATATATGTGTGTGTGTGTGTGTGTGTGTGTGTGTATATATATATATATTTGTTTTTCTCCTTGACCTTTCCTTTGGCTGCAGATAGCATGGCTGGCAGAAAGGACAGTCTGACGATCTTTCCAAGAATGAGAAACTTTTCAAAGTTCTGGAGGGCCCGACCTGTTTTTTCCTGCTCTTGCACTGAGGTACATGTTCAAATGGTCAATGAGAATGTTGCACATCAAACAGAAGGGGCCAACGCTGGGGAGTGGGATGGGCTGAATTGTCCTAAGTCGCTGGCTTCCATTACAGGAGAGGAATCTCCCTTAAACACATCAGCGTGGGTTGCTGGTGAGAAGAGCTGAAGCCGTGAAGTGTGTGTGTGGCAGTGTCCCCACACATCCCCTGCCTGCCAGGCTTGCAGCTGTCTCTACCGCAGCTGGACTTTTCTGAGACCTGGGCAACTTACCATTTCCCTCAGCCCCCCACCCCAAACCTTCAAATTAAGCTATTAATGTGATTTTATCATAAAGCAGTAATTAGAGATCCAATTAAAAATTACATAAACTGATGCCAACTGTAAATTTCATGACTATCTCTCTACCTATCAATCTATCTATCCCTATCTATCCATCTATCTTCTATCTCTCTGCCTCTCTATCTATCTACATATCTATCTATCTATCTACCTATCTATCTATCTATCTATCTATCTAGGGATAAAGGTAACCACAAAACAGCACAGATCCTGACATATATTAAGAACTCATTTGTCAGTTGCAACAAAATATATGTGTATTTTTGAATAGGTATGAATATTGCATACATGAAATGTAATATTTTATGATATATAGAAAGAAAAAGAGAATTGAATTCCCTTAATTTTTTAAGTGGGACATTTCCTGGGAATAATCTTTAGCTTTGTATTAAGGAGGAGCTGCAGCCCGAAACACGATTATATGAAAAAGAGCCCTCTGCACTCCACCACGCCAGGTCCTGTGCATCTCTGAGGTACATCCCTTTCCTTAACAACAAGTTGTCTTTGCAGATATGGCTCCAGCAGCTGGCTGGGCCCTAGGAGTGTGTGCTCTTCTGCTGGCTGCCTTTTCATGAGGACCGCCCCCCCAGCTCAGTTTTGCATGCAGACCCTGTCTTATGGGTGATGATTTCAAAGTCAAAAAGCGCACAGCTGGATGTTTGGAGTTTGCAGCTTGGTGTCTGGAACCTGAGTATTTGCAGTGGTACAGCTGATGGCTGCTAAAAAAAAATAAAAAATAAATAAAGAAATCAGCTTTTGATTTGTAAACTCAGCCAATTTGATCTGAAAGACATTGATAGGGGATAAATATAGAACTCTGCAGTGTCGTATTACCTCGTACGTTGGCTGTTTGCTTTCTCTTTTTCTAAAACCCTAGAGATATAAGCCAGGACTGAGTGCCGCGGGATGTAAAGTTGCTTTGAAATTCCTTGTCCAGATTAATTTAAGGGAATTATTTTTCTTAAGAGGCCCCTACTGGGTTAAGGTTCCTGGCTCCATCATGCACGCAAGTGGTCAGACATCCACCTGCAGGGGGTCACCTTAGCCACCTGGTCCTGAGCTGCCTTGGGAAAGCAGGGCCATCTGTACTTTAGCCATGAAGACAATTTCTGGATTAAGAGCGGGAGTTCTTATCTGAGAACTGTAGAACTCCAACCCTAGGGGTTTCTGGACCTCAGGAAATGACATCATGCATGTGTGCCTGTGTGTGTATGCTTTCCCTAACGAGATATTCTATTTCTTTCTGAAAAGCGTTCTGAACGGAGCACAGGACACAAAGATTCATATAGACCCTGCTATGGTCCTGTGGTTCATCTCCCAGTGTCTGCACAGAACCAAGTCTCTATCAACCCCCAGCCTTGCAAAGAAAAAAGAGAAAACGCCCTCAAAATATAACTGATGATGGGAAAATGGAATAAGTCTAGGAGTAAAGCACAGCCTTGCGTGTGTTTCATTAAATATTTTGTGGAGGATGGAAAGTGAAGTAACTTATAAATCATCCTCTTGAAGAATAGGTATGCAGATCTGAGCCGTGCTTTGTTCACCAAACGCGGGGAGTTCTCCTCCCACCAAGACTTAGGATGAAAGGAGTGTAGCAGGCAGGGTTCCGCCCATTCCCCGGAGACCCCCGACCACTGGAGATCAACCAGAGGCTTGCTGGACACGGAGGGAGAGGGAGCAAGGCCTTCCCTTTGCAGCATCCTCAGGTGCAGAGCGGAAGGAAGGCTCTCCTGAAGAATTCCTCGTATTGGTGACTGTACCAAGCAAACACTCAGTGACAAAATGACCACTTGGGAGAAGGAAGAGAGAAGAAAACCTGGAGTGGGGTTAAATCTATAGTTAAGATAATTTAATGAGTAAATTCAGGTCAGATCCTGAGAGGAAGCTGCAAGGTGCCATGGATCCTGGGGATGGAAATGCCAGCCTGCACTCCTGGTTGGCCTGGGGGCAGGGAGACACAGGCAGCCCATGTATGTAAGAGGATGACCCAACACCACATAGACATGCCCTTAGAGTAGCATGAAGCCTGATGATGTAGGGTCATCTGGGTCCAGTGAGAAAGGGAGGCGTGGTGAAAACCTTTGTATAAGCCAGATTCGATTACAGCCTTTGAACATATTTAATATAATAAAATCTTTGCAAATAGTTCTCAAAAATCTCTCCCCCACCAAAGCTACTTGCTACCGAATCACACCGGCTGAGAAACGTGCACGGTGCTGCCCACCTGTCTGGGAATGCCTCCCACCTCTGTTCCAAGTTGTCCTCTACACACAGGTGGACCTTCAATCCCAACACGGAGATGTGAAGAGAGAGTGCACAGAAAAGTAGATTTACGCTTTCATTAGTTCCACTGCTAAGGTTTCCTTCTATCTCTCTTCATTTCGCACAAAAGCTAAACGTAGGCACACATACCTACGTCCAGATGGAACACGAAGTATGAAAACAAGACAATCATGATTTGTCAGAACAAACATGGTGCTTCTGAGCCCTGATTATGGCTCTTTCTCTTAGGAATTACGTAGCCTTGAGTAAATTACTGACTCCCAGTTCCCTTGTTAATGAAATGTGGGTACGTTCTTATTCCTCCCTCCCTAGGTTGGGTCTGAGAATTAGATGAGAGAATTTGAGCAAAGGCACAGAAGACTGGTTGACACATGAGAGATGACCCACAAATGTCAGAAGGGACAGACTCTAGGAGGAATCTGAGACACTCAACCCTTACACAATGGAATCTTATAAGGTCCCCTCCTCTGCTACCTCAATCTCCTCCCCTTGGTCAATCTACACTCTGAATCCAGTTCCTGCATCTGAAATGACCAGCTCTGCTCCCGATTTCCATGTTCATGTCATCATCCCAGGACGATCTGCTGCCCTCTGTGTCCAGAACTCAAGGGAATGCCTCACATGTGTCTCCCAGACACCCCGGGCTGAATCATCACGTTGCCCCTGAAAACTGCTCTCACCCCTGTGTCCGCTAATCCCTGCTGGTGGCGGGGCTACCTCCCCATTCTCCTAAGATAAAGAAGAGTCACACGTTTGATTCCTCCTTTTTCACTCACTCCTCACCTTCAATCAACACATCCAGTGGTTTTTACCCCCTTTACCGTTTTCAAATCTATTTTCTTCTTTCCCTCATCACTGTTAACTATGTTAATTCAGTTGCTGTTCTCTACTCTGGGTTATTACAATCCCCTCTCTACTGAGCCCCCTGCCTCCAGGTTATGGTATTTATTGCTGATGCCCAAACGATTGCAAAGAATAAAAATCCGTCTCCTCACGGCTTAACCCTTTGTCCTTCAGATGACTCTGGTCTCCATCTCTAGATTCTTCTGTTGCCAACTCCTTTCCCCCCTCACCCACTAGATGCACCAGAAAAGTTCCTACGATGCTGAGCCGTTATCTGTGCCTCGCAACCTCTCCTTCTTTGCCTTCAAAACCATCTAGGATATTACTCCTCTGGGAACCCTTTCTTGACAATCAAAATTCCTTACCTCCTCTCTACCCAGTTTATTTTTTTGCTTCAAGTGTTGCCCTAATCACACCGCATTGTTATGTAATTGCATATGTTTACCCCGCTCAAAGTTATAAGAGAGAGGGGGCTCTTATTTATCTCTATCTCCAATATCTATAGCAGCCTTGAACACACAGAAGGCACCACATGATCATATGGTCAAAGACTGAATGAATGAACTAATGGATTATAATTTTGGTGGCTGGTCTGACTCTCATAATGAACTATTCAAACCTTCTTTGGTGACTTTTAAGAAAACAGCAGACATCTATCTTTTAAGTTTTTTTTTTTTCTTTTTTTTTCGATAAAGGGCTGGACACAGAAAGAGACCTCTCTAATCTCCTAAGGATAGATAATTTTATTCCACATTTCCTAAAGGGGACTAAAAAGCCTTCCTCAAGCTAGACCTGGAGTGAATAGGAAAAGAGCTTGGTTTGGCCATCTCCACAAATACCCTTCATTAAAAGCTCTTGTAGCTAATGCCCCTGCTTCCTCCAAATGAGTGAGGATGCAGCGTGTCCCAGAAGTGTCTAATCAAGTGTCTCAGAGAGCTTTCTTATGTCATCATCAATTCGGTTGCATTTTTTCCAAGTGGAATCAGCTCGGTGATTCAGCTCTGTCTATATGCAATTAGTAGTGGAGTGATTGCAGGGAACATGATGAGACTCTTTACCTTCCTGGGATGGGCAGGCAGGGAAAAAGTGCTGCTGCCCACACAAAACGGGCCTCCGCAGAAGAAACACTAACAGGCACTGTGATAGGAGCTCTGTGTGAGGAATGGAAGCTGGCCACAGGACACGGAAGCAAGCACGGGCTTGAAGCTGAACTTGACCTAATAGGGCAAAACCATGCTGGAGCATCGAAACCTCCCTGAGAAATCCCAGCACTTGCTGCAAGAGGGTTGACACCTAAAATGCACAGAGATGAACAAGTGAACCCCTTCTCACTTGTGCTCACGTGACTTCCCCACCCTCCTTCCTTCTCAGGATCCCGGGGCTTTGCCTGCCCTGACGGGGCTGATTTCTTTCCACCTCTGCTTAAGTTGCATTATCTCCCACCCCTCTGGTCTCCTTCCAACCTGGTCACTCTCTTCCTTTTCCACAATTCCAAGAGATAGGAGAGAGGAACACTTCTGTTTGATCACCAGCAAAAACGTCCTTCGTGCTTGAAGTGAAAACTCTTAACAACGGTAACTGAGGGACCACAAATTATTCTTTATTTCTGTCCTAATTCTCTACTTCAGGAGACTAACTGCCACGTCTAAGACCTGACAGCTGGCACCTTCCACGGGGCAGGGGAGGAGTAGAGGGGAGCTCATGGATCAACCAGTGGAGAGAGCAACTGGTGAAGAAGGGGGACAGAGAGAGAGACCGAGGCAGAGAGAGAGAGAGGAGAGTGAGAGACAGAGAGAGAGATGGAGACAGAGCCAGAGCACAAGCAGGTGATAAAATGACATGTCAAACAGAGAACGCAGGCAGAATGCAAGTGTTTGTTGAAGGCGATTACACAGTTGTTTAGGTAAATCAGAAGCTCGCTCCCATGACTACTGTGCTCTCATCAAAGCTCAAAGCCATTGTCAGCCCCATGGGAGTAGCTGGCCATAACCAGTCTTGCATGAAGCCTGTGGGAACAGCTGGCTCAAGCACAACCCGAGTGTCCTGTGATGTTCTGAAGACACCCCAGCATGGGCCTGAGGAACCTCTCTTCTCCAGGAGGCCCTTATAACCAATCCTCTGGAGCAGGTGCAGCACACTTTTCCTGTAAAAGACCACGTGGCAAATATTTTAGGCCTCGCAGGCCATACAGCCTCTGCAGCAACTACTGAACTCTGCTGCTGTCACGCAAAAGCAGCCAGGAGAATACATAAATGAGCCAGAGTGACTGGATTCCAGTAAAGCTTTGTTATGGACAATGCCATTTCAATGCCATGTCATCTTACTGTGCTACAAACTATTCTTCTTTTGATGGACATTCAACTTTTTAAAAAGGTAAAAAACATTCTTGCTGGGCATGCAAAAAAACAGGTGGCGGGCTGGACTTGGCCTGTTGGCTGCATTTTGCCGACCCTGGTGGACACGTCTGACCTTTCCAGTCGTATCACCCTGTTTCCTAAATCCTTTCCTCTGCCTCAACACTACACTCTTGCAAAACCTTTTGTCCTGCACTCTGGAACCTGCCCTGAATGATTCCTGATGTCCTCCCGTTCTTCTTGGAGAGACACCTCCCCTTCACTGTCATACTGAGACTGGTAGAATGGATTCCACTGCAGATTTGTCCTTTCCACTGGAGGCTATGAATTTATTTTATTCTTTCTCGGTATCTTTGCTCTGCCATGAAACTTCTAGACCCCATCTATTTAAACCCTGTGCCTCTTATAGCATCCAAATAATCACACCCTCCTCTTCCTCACCACGTCTCTGCTCTCTCCTAACTTTGGGGGGTTCCTTTACATTCACGGAGCACCTTTGCTCCTGACCTGGACTCTTCGTCTCCATCCCAACTCCAACCATCATTCTCGGTGACTTTTCACATCTGGAAGGATAGCGCTCCAAACCTGATTCTCACATTCTTGATCTCCTGATCTCCAACTTTTCCTCACTTCAGTGGCCTCCTCCACACTGACACTGGCAACTTGTCAGAAACTGTACTGCCTCCAAAGTCATGAATTTGAGCATCTCGCTCTGTCCAGGACTTCCCATCTTTGCCAAAACATTTGCTTAGTGACTTTATGGAAACTATTATTTTACTTCATGGAGGCTTCAAACCCATCGACCCTTTGACGTTCCTTCTGATGAAACGTAGATTTTTAGGACCCGTCGTTGTAATCTCTCACTGGAAAATACCTAAAATGACTTTACGTCTATCCGTATATGTTCCACTAGCCTGAGGAATCCCCACTCTAGATGGATCCAAAGATCTGTCTTCTCTGGGTCTGCTCTGGAAGCATCACACAAGCAAGCAGCCTGGTTCCACCAGACATTCCTGATCCCCCACCTCAGCTGAGCCCTCACCACTGGAATTCCACAGTGCTTCTCTCAGAACCATACTCTTAAGGTTTATTTTTTCCTTCTTCAGTCTCTTTAGACACATGGCTGTTTCACCATCTATGTTATTATCCACTGATCATGTGTTGATGAGGGTGGTGGGGGACCCAGAAGGCACCAGACATCAGACGGGCATCACTCATTTTCTCACGATCCTGTCTACAGACCTCTACATCTGTGCTTGTCATCTCATTGTCCCGTAAGTTTTAGAACACTTAGGTTTTGTGACCCAGCATTGCAATCACTCATGGGCAATGACCTCAGCTTCTCCTCCATTCCTGTGCTACACTAGCTAACAGGACAGCTGTCTGTCTTTCCTTCTATCAAAATGCCAGTTCCTCCTTCTGAGCTGTGTGTTTTTTCCCTTCTTATCTTTCAAGGACTTCACTCCATCAGTTACCTCTACTTTCTCCTACATCTTCATCTGCTTTTGCTCTCCCCATGGATGGTCTTCTCTCACTGCTTGTTTGCTTGTTTATTCCTCAAAGACTTTTAAATTGAGGTATAATTGACATATAACGTTATATTAGCTTTAGGTGTGTAACATAATGATTCAATATTTGTTTATATCACAAAATGATGACCACAATAAGTCTAGTTAACACCCATCACCGTATATAATGAGAATTTTCTTTTCTTGTGATGAGAAATTTTAAATCTTCTCTCTTGGCAGCTTTCAAATATGCAATGCAGTATTGTTAACTATACTCACCATGCTGTACATTACATCCCCAGGACTTAATTATTTTAAAACTGGAAGTTTGTACTTCTCAACTCCCTTCACCCATTCTGCCCACCTCCCACCCTTAGCCTCTGGCAACCACCAATCTGTTCTCTGTTCAGATTTATTATTATTATTATTTTAAACCATATCATTCTGGCAGTCACACCAATTGACTTTACTCTAGACATAAACATCAGTTTGCTCTCCCAGTCTTAGTTCACAGCTGTGACCTACCTAGATTTTTTCACCTGTTAATCATCTGCTTTGACACCTCTACTCTCCAAAGACCCCACAGCTCTCAGGCCCTTTTCACAACCACACTTCTTGAAACTATTGTCCAAATGTGCTATGGAGAATCCTTCACCTCATATTAACACCTCCATCTCTCCCTAACCCATCTCGCCACTGAACCTACTCACACCCAAGCCACTGAACGATGGCCAAGTTGCCAAATCCTTCGTATGCATTTTAGTGTTTTCTCAAGAGACTTTAAACTGTCTTCTCTTGGCTTTAATGCCCCGTATTCCTAATTCTCCATCTACCTCTCTGGATGCTCCTTCAAAATCTCCTTTACTGGTTTCTCCTGTTTTATCCAAACTCTATGTGTTGGGATTCTTCTGAGTTTGGTCCTAGGCATTCTTTTCTCACTGCACAATAATTTCCCAGGTCATGTCATATATTTCATGGTTTTGTACATCCGTTTATATGGCAATAACCCACAAGTTTACATCTCCACCCTATTTCTCTTTCATGAGCGAGCCCTGGACTCACATACACATTGGTCAACCTAAAACAGTCACATGGAAGTCTCAGATAACCCAAAATCGACATGTCCAACATGGAATTCTTGATTAACTCCTTCAAACTTTATTTTCCTTCAGTTTTTCTCTTTAACAAATAGCACACCTTTACCACAGATGTAGAAAACAAGCTTATGGTTACCAGGGGGGAGATGGGAGGGAGGGATAAATTGGGAAATTGGGATTGACATATACACACTAGTATATATAAAATTGATAACTAATAAGGACCTACTGTATAGCACAGGGAACTGTCCTCAATACTCTCTAATGACCTATATGGGAAAAGAATCTAAAAAAGAGTGGATATATATGTATGTATAAGTGATTCACTTTGTTGTACACCTGAAACTAACACAACATTGTAAATCAGCTATACTCCAATAAAAAACAAACAAACAAAAAACAAATAGCACCTTTATTGACCAAATTACTCAGTTAAAAAATTCTGGGGCTTCCCTGGTGGCGCAGTGGTTGGGAGTCCTCCTGCCAATGCAGGGGACACGGGTTCGAGCCCTGGTCTGGGAGGATCCCACATGCCGCGGAGCAACTGGGCCCATGAGCCACAATTACTGAGCCTGCGCGTCTGGAGCCTGTGCTCTGCAACAAGAGAGGCCGCGATAGTGAGAGGCCCGAGCACCGCGATGAGGAGTGGCCCCCGCTTGCCACAACTGGAGAAAGCCCTCGCACAGAAATGAAGACACAACACAGCCATAAATAAATTAATAAAAAAAAAAATTCTGAAAGTCATTCTCAACACGGCTCCCTGACTGTAATACTGAATCCATCATTACATCTTATTGATTCTAACTCTGAAATATATCTTTTTTTTTTTTTTTAAATTTTATTTATTTATTTATGGCTGTGTTGGGTCTTCGTTTCTGTGTGAGGGCTTCCTCTAGTTGCAGCGAGCGGGGGCCACTCTTCATCGCGGTGTGCGGGCCTCTCACTATCGCAGCCTCTCTTATTGCGGAGCACAGGCTCCAGACGCGCAGGCTCAGTAGTTGTGGCTCATGGGCCTAGTTGCTCCGCGGCATGTGGGATCTTCCCAGACCAGGGCTCGAACCCGTGTGCCCTGCATTAGCAGGCAGATTCTCGACCACTGCGCCACCAGGGAAGCCCTGAAATATATCTTGAATCTGTCCTCTTCTCTCTATTTTTGACTGTATCACCTTTTACTTTGAGACCAGTGAAACAGGCCCTGGATTTTCTAAAGTCCAGACAAAACTTGTTTACAGATATTATCTGCTTTATTTTATTTTTCAATAATACTATTAGGTAGGTATGGGCATCTGATCAAGTCAACCAAACTCAGCATACGTTCCCATATGGTCCATCATGACCTAACCTGTCTTTATTTCTTTACCATTTTCCCTTAATATATTTCCATACTTGGGTCAAATCTCACTGAAAAAATTCCAGAAGAATGTCATCTTATGCTTTGTCCTTGGTTTTACTTATTTTATCACCTGAAGCACTTTCTCTCTGAGGCTTTCTCTTCCTTTCCTTTCAGGTCACAGCTCAGATTTCATCTCTCATGGGAATCCTTCCTTAAAATGTTCTGGTGCCCTTGGGATAACATCTTGCCCCCAGCCCCTTCACTGTACACCCTACACACTCAGTGCTTTTTCTGTGATAACACTTATTACATCACATTGAAATGGTCTGCTTATTTACTAGTTTCTCCCTTCAGACTAAAAGCTCATTAAGGGCAGATAACATTTCTGTATCTGTAGCATATAGTTATTTACAATATATAGTTACTAAATGAATGTATGAATAAAAGTATTAGCTGACGTGTTCCCTGCTCTCAGTGAATTTATAATTTACAAGTGTTCTTTGTTGATACTTGTATGGACAGCGTCTATTAAAGCAATCCACTCTACATCCAAATACATATTCAAAGTCCCCAAATGAAGGAATGCACCCTTATCATTTAAGAGGTATGACACACATACCTGGACTCTGTAGCCCCATTTTCTATTACTCCCAGCTTCCATTTTTCCTACATCAATTGTTTATCAAAGGGCAGTAGGGATGTCTGTTCATAGATATTGTTTAAAATTACACATGCATGGTGATGATACAAAAAATCGGACTGTTTTAATCAGTTATTGTTAGTATCATTAATACTCTACGAAACTCATCATTCCAGTTAATATGGAATAAACACATTAACTGATCTCTCCCACTCATTACAACTAGACAAGACACATTTAAAAAAATCTGAGGACTCTGAAAAGTAATCAACAGAAGGTGGATTTGGGGGAGAACCAAAACGTGTATAAAGCACAATATAGTGGTAAGTTTCCGGGTATTTTTCTTCCTCCTATCTTTCTTGGCCTAGACTCAGAGCAGTCAGAATTCTAAAACTGCGTAGAGGATGCTAGCTGAAAAAGCATCATGATAAACCCTCTCTTTTCGGTGTGAGGATGGGGGAAGGGAAAACTTGCAAGATGGAGAGGATGAGGGACTTTACTTTTTGTTCTTGTTGTTCTTTTTCCCTCTTGGCTGTGCCCTGAGGTAAGCCTCAGTCCTGAAGTTGCAGTCTAGCAGCAATGGTAGTAGCAGCAGATGCCACCTAAAACTTTGGGGGGGGGGGGGACAAACAAACAAGCAAACAAAAACCTTCTTTGTGACCAGAGGAACTAAGGAACTGTATTCAGAAAACTGTGAAGGAATTTCAGTTATATTTTCGTCTCTTCCTTCTCTTTAACTGCTTTGCCCTGGAGTTTGACTCAGTCACAAGAAGTGAAAAACATCCACGGGAGGTAATGCTTTTGCTTTCTAGGCTGAGGGGCTCCCGTGGGAGCCAGTGTGGGAGGGAATCACAGAGAGAAGGGAGCTCATGAAAGGATCATGTAAAGCTCGTAAACAATCTCAGGCTCGCCACTGAGCGTGTATGGAACTCACCTAAACCAGCATACCAAGGGCTTTGAGAACGAAACTATCGTGTGGGCCACCACCCAGCATCCTAGCTGGCTGATGAAGGACCATCTTAATGACGTTGCTCAGGCTTTGGAATCAGAACTGACGTTGGAACCACAGCAGCAGGAAGGTCGGGACTGTGGTGTGAACCTAACTGAACTCATTGGCTGCGAACACAGCCCATTCTACCTCCGGGGATATTCCCAAAGGATGTTAACAGGATCTAGAGTCTACTACATAATATTCAAAATGTGCAGGATATAATCCATTCCTAATCACGCTAAGAACAAGGAAAAGCTAAACAATTCACCAGGGAAAAGAGAATTAACAGAAACTGACCCCGAGAAGACCTCTATGTTACAATTATCAAAGACTTGAAAGCAGCTAGTATAACTGTGTCCCACAGAGTAAAAGTGAGCACTTTTGAAATGAATATGAAAATAGAAATTTTCAACAGAGAACCAGAAGCCATAAACAATAAACAAATAAAAATATTTAGAACTGAATTTAGATATTCACTGGATAAGCTCAATAGCGGAATGGAAATAACAAAGTCAAGAGTCAGTGAACTTGAAAATAGATGAACAGAATTCATGTAATCTGAACAACAGAGGTTATGAGAAGGGTAATGACTTGATTACAAAAGGGCAAAACAAGGCATGTCTTGGTGTGTATTCTGTCCAGTTCCAGTGGTGGTGGGTACATCAATCTATGCATATGTTAAAACTCATAGAAATGTACACTAAAAAAATGTAGCTAACTTTAGTAGCTAACAAAGTGTATGGTACAACACAGGTGCCAAACAAATTTCATCATATGTCAGAATCTTGGACGTCCCCAAGGTTTACAGCTTCTTAAAAGCGACTTGTCCTTTAAGTAAATCTGGATCTTCTGTGCACTGAGAAACTCAACATTCCTTCAAAGAGCTTGCGGATTCTTGGGAAGCTCATAACCTTCTTGGCCCACGGAGCTCTCGGTTCTGGATTCCACTGAGGGTGCACTGAGTTCTCCATCCTGTTCTTGTGCCCTACCCTGGCTGTCTCCCCTCTATGCTGGTTGGTAAACTGTCTGCTTTAACTCCTGGAGAAATACTGATTCTAGGCTATGTGCACACACAGTGCTGATGGATTTTTAAGGGAGGAGATTATATTTCACAAAGCATACAAAGTAACTCAAATTTTACTTTTACACATTCTGGTCTCCAGAGATAATATACATTGTCCCCATCAACCACATAAATGTTTATTGGATGAAGAGCCCAAATTATTCTTCAATATTTTTCAAAATAGACACATAGACACCAAACACATCCCCAGAACACTGCGTTTTCCTTTTTATTCACATACACCCTCTTGGGCATACACAGACCCCAAATCGTAAGCTCATACAGTTTTAAGTTATTGAGGCAACTCGCGTGCATGCCCCCACATGCATATATGTTAGCACATTTTCTTTCTTTATTTAGCAGAATACTTAGTTTGCCATTGATTTCCCTTTAAATCTATTTTTCAGATGTTCTATGTTGGGGAACATTCATGGAATCACAAGGCCCTGATTCGTTTGCACTTGATTTCCTATGACGATATTCTCTAGGGGTTGTTCAGTCTCTCAGATCCGTTTTCAAGTCTTTTTAGTGTTTTATTTTCTCTTAAACCAGATGTTTTTTTCCCCCAGGAACTCAGAGAACTTCAACCTCATACGCATTCCCAGCATGACACATACATGGCTCCAGGGCCCCTGCTCGGTCACATGCACGCCGGCCTGACACGCCGCCCAGTGCTGCACCAAAGAAGGCTTCTCTCAATCATCAGGAGGAATTGTCCCCAAACAGAACATCTGAGTCGCGAGCTCCACGTTCCTTCCATTATTCATTCTATACGTTATGAAAAATAAGCACTTGGAAAGCCTAGCGTATTCCACTGACCAAAAATCATGATTCTGATGAGGATGATTTTGATGCCGCTATTGCAGCATTATTTGTGCATGAGAACAGCACTCAGCTCTGCACCAAACAGAACTGAGACTGGCCTTGCCTCCAGGGCTTAAAAACTGGGGAGACAGATCTGATGAGGAGGAAGGGTACATGAGCCTTAGACAGTATAGCCTCTGTTGCCAATTGCCTGAGGGGTCTCTATGGGTCCAAAGAATATTTTGAAGAACAAATACACACTAAGGAGGAATTGAAAGGAGGAAGTCTTTGTTCACATATCAGGGAGAGCTTTCCTATGGTTGAGTCATTTCAAGAGCAAGGGGGACACAGCACCGAAAAAGAAAAACATCTCAAAGGAAGGATAAACAGGCGGACACACAGGAAAAGCAGAGCAGGGCGGCCCCCGAGGTTCTCAGGGAGTCCAGGGACCAACACCAGAGCCTCCTAAATGTGATGGGTCCCCCAGTGGTGACACTGTAGGCATGGTGGTCAGGTTAAGTTCAACTGCCCCTGGGACCGCCCTGGGCGGTGCTGGTGTACTTACAGTGTTCCAGGCCCCCCGCTGCTGGAGGCCATTAGACCGCTCCAGTCATTCTGAGAGCCAAACGTGCACTCACGTATTCAAATATCTCCCGGTAAGATCGTACATGCCACAGAGCAACTAAGCCCGTGCACCGCAACTACTGACCCCGCGAGCCACAACTACTGAAGCCCGCATACCTAGAGCCCGTGCTCTGCAACAAGAGAAGCCACCACAATGAGAAGCCTGTGCACCGCAACGAAGAGTAGCCCCCGCTCGCCACAACTAGAGAAAGCCCGCGTGCAGCATGGAGGACCCAACGCAGCCAAAAATAAGTAAATAAATAAAAATTTAAAATAAATAAATAAATAATAAAATAAAAGAAAACAAAAAACAAAAAACAAATCTCTCCCAGCAATAGTGCCCAGCTGAGAGCCCTGAGTACCGAGTTTCTCCAGACATGGTGAGGAAGTACGAAAAGTTCCAGCCACGACACAGCAGAGAGACAAGAGCAAGTGGCCCACACTGCTCATCATGGGGGTCACGGTGGCCAGCACTGCGGGGTGTGTGTACTTTGTGTTCTCTCTCCCTAACTCTGTCCTTGGTGGCACTTCTGTGTTACTCCTACGTCTCCTTCCTTCTTATCGTCTTCCAATCCTTCAAACAAGACCTTCTTCCAAGACAGCACCAGAAACACAATCCTATTTGCAAAGAACTACTAGGCATTTAAACCGTTTCTCCTGCGATGGATTCCAGAGCGGCAGCAGCAACAGACAGGGGTGCCCTGAAGTCAGTCACCTGGCTGGTTTAGTTGAACTGTCACTGCTCTATCTGGAGGAAGCTGCTTATCTTATGTTCCCTTTGAAACGAAGGAGGATGAATATCTACCCTACATTTTATAGATTCGCTGAAATATTTTAAATATATGGGAGCATTCTGTGAATTGTAGAATGCTGTGTAGAATGCCGTGTAGATAGGAGAAGCTGTTAGTTCACAAAACCCAGACACCCACACTGAAGGTACTGATTAATGGTCGATTGTCAGCCAGTGGCCAAGCCTCTGGGGCAGCTCTTAGGGAGATGGGTCTTCCTCGCAGGGGACGATGCTGAGTTTGCAGGTGTCCCCCAGCGCTGACTACCTGGGGGCCGGTCCTGAGCTCAGCTCCTCCGGTCTCAGGATGCAGTGGGGTAAGCTGGAGGGTGGCATTCAGAAGAGGACCATCTACAAGAGGGCAGAAAGTGCCTGGAATTGCAAAGACGCTGGTGGAACAAGACTCATCTGTCAAGGCCAGGACGGGGGCCGATAGCTCGAGGAGTGGCAGCAAACAGGGCTGGGAGCGGAGACAGGAAGATTCATTCCTTCCCGAGAAAGGAGTGCGCTGTGAAGAATAAACCATCTCCTCTGCGGCCACTGGACCCGACCCAAGAGCGAAACTTGTTTTGCGAATTTGATCCCAGGGGAAGCCAGTGGCGGTGACGCTCCAGGAGAAGCAGGGGTGAGTGGGGTGGCAGGTGCTGTATGACACAGCAAGGCAAGCCCAGGTGACGCGGCGGCCACACCTGACTGCACCTGCCAGAGGTAAGTGTGGCTCCGGCCTGGAGCTGGGTGGGGAGAGAGACGGTGGCAGGGAGGTGCCAGCTAGAGAAGGACAGAGTCATCCAGACCCAGAGACTCCATTCCAGTTTCTTCAAGAGGCACATGGTAATTAAAAAAAGACTTCCCTGGTGGCGCAGTGGTTAAGAATCCGCCTGCCAGGGCTTCCCTGGTGGCGCAGTGGTTGAGAGTCTGCCTGCCAATGCAGGGGGACACGGGTTCGAGCCCTGGTCTGGGAAGATCCCACATGCCGCGGAGCAACTGGGCCCATGAGCCACAACTACTGAGCCTGCGCATCTGGAGCCTGTGCTCCGCAACAAGAGAGGCCGCGACAGTGAGAGGCCCGCGCACCGCGATGAAGAGTGGCCCCCGCTCGCCGCAACTAGAGAAAGCCCTCACACAGAAACGAAGACCCAACACGGCCATAAATAAATAAATAAATAAATAAATAAATAAATAAATAAATAAATAAATGTATTTTAAAATAAAGGCTCGGAAGGGTGAGGAGAGAGATAAGAGGAGGGTTCAGAGCAGTGGCTTCCAATGATGTTCCTGTGATCACAGGGGGGAGGGTGTAGGCCGTGACAAGCCAGGACGGCTCCCAGTTCATGCCCTAGTGAAGCCACGAAGAAGACAGGGGTCAAGGTCCAGTCTCGCAAGGGGCAGGGGTCCGAGAGGACACCACCGCGATGGCTCTTGAGAGATGCAGGGTCCAGGTGGGAGGGGGGCAAGGGCAGGGGGGCCGAGAGGTGGGCAGGCTGGAGAGCACAGCAAGGCGGGAGCAGCTTTCCCTCTGCCTGGGACCCTCGCTCCTTGCTGGCCCGTGGGAGCGGCCCCAGACCAGACTCTCCCCTTCGCGGCTGTCCCCGGGGAACCAGCGCGCGGCTGCCTTTAAGCTGCACCTTCCTCATCGTGTCCACGTGGCAAAGCCGTGAGCTCAGCCTCCCGAGTACTTAGGCCCCGTGACTCTGAGCCTGACGACCGTGGCACCTGCGGGGCTGGGCATTCGGGTCGGGTTCCTGGGGGCCTGGAGGAAAGCCCGGCAGCCCCTCCAGGCCCTGCCCCTCCCCCCACGGGCACTGCAGCCGGAGTGAGGGGTGGGTGGCAGCCCTGGAGCTGGGGAGGCAGAGGGCAGGGAGAGACTGGTGTTATGGCTGAACTGTGTCCTCCCCACGTTCAAATTCTCGTGTTGAAGCCTTAACCCATGGTACCTCAGAATATGACTGTTTTTGGAGATGGGACCTTTAAAGAGTTAATTAAGGGAACACAACACTGTGAGAGTGGACCCAAATCCAGCGATGACTGGTGTCCCTGTAAGATGAGGACATTCCCAGAGAAATGACCCTGTGAGGACAGACATCTCCAAGCCAAGGAGAGAGGCCTCTGAAGAAGCCAACCCTGCCCACACCTTGGTCTTGGACGTCCAGCCTCCAGAACTCTGAGAACATAAATGTCCATTGGTTAAGTCAGCAGCCCCAGCAGACACGTGCAGGGGTGCATCTGTCTGTTCTCTCCCATGTAAACACAAGGCCAAGAGGAACAAGGGGAATTCTCATCTGTTGAGGGCCTTCCACTCCACTTGCCAAATAGTTCACGTATTTTATTTTATTTAACACTCACAACAATCCTCCTTTACAGAACCCAGGGGACTGAGGGGGAGGGAGGCTGGGTCAGTCCTTTGGAGGTCAGGGGACGGGTCTACCTGGCTGAGAACCTAGTGCATCCCACTTGCACGGGGCAGCTTCCCCAAAGGGAAGGAGGAGGGGAGAGCGAGAAGACCAGAGGGGGAAGAGCCAGAACAGGTTGGGGACGAGATGGGAATGGAGCCTCTAGGGCGATGACAGAACAGGGTCTGTTCTGGCCACGGAAGCTGGGAAAGAGCTGCGTGTTTCATTTGCAGACACCACTACTGGCAGGAAAATGTCCACTTTTGCCCAGAAGCCCCTCACGTAATAGGAAAGGCCCATTTAAGTCTTGCCCATCTTGGCCCTGCCTTCCGCCTTCTTAGCTAAAAGCACTGTCATTTCCTAGACTGAGAAGAGGGCGCTATAACTGGAAGAGTAGCCTAGAGTAGAGAGTTAAGCATTGCAGGGCATACAGGATATTTCTTTTCTTTTTTCTATTTTGTATCCTCTAGGAATGTACCCATGATGCAAATATTTTTAAATTCCAAATTCTCCATCCAAATTCACTCTCACACATTAATAGGCATCCTGCTTTGCTTGTCTTCCCAAGCTCTTTGATCTCCCATCAGGGTGCCGTCAGAGTTGCCTTTATTTAATACAAAGACATTGGACATCAAACCCTGGGCTGAGACCTTCAGTCCCTGCTTCTCCAACAGGGGGCTCATTACCTTGAGTCAGTCACCTAGCATTACCGGGCTGATCAGGGAGCTTACAGCTTTAAGAACTTGCAAATAATTAGGAGTCATGGATTAACTAGAAGCTTAATTTGTATACTCTATATTAGAAATCGCCTCTGTCTTATTTCTTCCAATTCCATACGATAATGTGAAGGCACGTTGTCAAAGGTATGCGACCACACGTGTATTCACTTAGTTAAAAGTTACATATACTCTATTAACACACACACATATACACACACACACACAACTTGTAGTTAAGTTACAAGAGCACACAGGTATTCATAGGTACCTATAAGATTTTGTGTAGATTTCTCTCAGTTGAATAAGTATTCAATTTATCATTTTACCTGCCCTACCAATTTGTTCTAAAGCATCTTCCTTCCACTGTAAACACAAAGAAAAATTTCATGCCAGCTGAGTCTAAATATCCCCAGCTATGAATTAGTCTCGTTGGAATTAATGATGTTTCACTGTATTAGGATCAGATATTCTTCAGAAAACATGAGATTTTTTTTAAAGACATAAGCTGATCATGGAGACTATTTCTGCTCAGGGAGCAGTTTTAGACAAAAATCTTCTAGTTGGGGGTGGGGTTTGGGGTTGTCATCTGAAAGCTCCTAATAATCACCATTATCTATCACCATAGAAGATGTGTCTTTGTGTAAACTTGGAAACCAGAACAATTTATTGCTATTTCAAGTTACCCACTCACTTCCAGACACAAGCAATTCCCCAAGCAGCTCTAGCTCAGCTCCTCTGATGACAAGAGAATTTCTGAAGAATATTTCACGGAGAGTTATTAAATGTTTACAACAATGCAAATATCGATGTCTCAGCCAAGTCAATATCGGAATTTATTGTCCTTCAATATTAAACACTTAGCCAGGCTCCCTATTGGTCAATATTTGCATTCAGGTAAATAAATCTTTATACTGACTTCAGCCGATGTCAATAGCTACTTATTCCAGATAAGTAAAAGTAAAAACAGGAAGCATTATTTATTTTTTTGAGGCAAAACAGCAACTAGTTACATAAAGGCCCTGCGGCATTTCTAAAATATCAATACGCAGTTACTTTTGGCAATGAAACATCACGGTATTATGAATCACACCGGATGGAATTTTATAATTAGGAGTTAATAAAAATAAATTTCATCTGTTATTAATACCACAGTGCTGTTTTTTAAAACTTGAAAGAATTCTCAGCTCTCCTGTTCTTTTCACCACTTGTGAGGTTAATTTTTGATATTATCTGTAACTGTGAGAACTCACAGGGCTATGTTCCTGAACACTTCCTAGATTATGTGATTAACCCTTATTCCAAACGTAAAAGAAAAATGTGCCCAGGCTTGACCTCTATGTGGGTGAGCAGGTGCTGTCTAGCTGTGCTTTGGGCCTCGTGTTTTGTGCTTTGGAATCAGGCCTCACAGGCCACCTCTGGGCATCAGGCCTCCGTGTTTCTAGATGTCTACCAGGAACAGACCGGGGTTCTGTGAATGAAAGAAGCTTCTTCCCCCGTAGTCAGTGCCCACTGGGTGGGGAAGGACCTCAGTCACCTGTTAGGACACAATAAACAGCCCCAGTGGAAACTGAACAAATGGGTCGGTGTTACTTGCATAAGTAGAATTTTGAAAAACATAGGATAGAATAGTTAGAATAGTTACAATTGTGAAAAACATATAATACGTATTTTATTATTTTCTGTAGGGGGAGTACATTGTGCTTTTGTACGCACAGAATTTATTTACCTAGACACTGTCAGATGTTTACTTAGAAATGATAATACACTGAGAAAAGTAGCAATATTACTTCCCTGTAAGAAAGTTCCTGCACCCTTCAGGCCTGGGTTGATGCTCCAGTAATTGGCGTGTGGACTGACCAGCCTAACAGAACACTTAACCACGCAAACGTGGCCACTCTGTGGCTCTAAACAGTCACACACAAGGTCGGTCCTTTATAGCTGCTAGCAGAATTCAGTCACTAAGCAAGCGATACTCAGTGGCAATGTAGTGCTTTTAAAGCAGCACAGGTCAAATAAAATTAAATGAAGATTTATGCCCATTATAAAAATGTCTACGATGCGATCGAGCCTCCCCAGAACGATAAAAGCTGCTAAAAGTGAAATAAATGATATCTGCCTCAAGCATGATTTTCCCCCAGAGTCTCCGTAGCCCAGAGGGCAATGGTAGCTGATTCTATAGAATGCTGAAGAACGTGTGTTTGCTGCTTTGAAATCTAGGTGTGTTCTACATGACCAGAAGCAAGTGGAGACAGTTCCCAAGAGAATCCACCAAAGGAAGCCTGTGAAAGCATCACAGGCCGGAAGCTGTCCTGTAGGGGAGGCTGGCTTGCGCAGCCTGAAAAGCAAAAGAGCTGGGTGCAGTGACGCGGACAGCACGTGTCTGTTGGAGAGGCCTGGACTTCTGCGATGCTATGTTACTCTTTTTCCTTTGGAACACGGATGTCAACAGCCTTTAAATCAACTTTCACAGCATACTTGAGGTTTACTGACTTGCTTTATGTAAACTAGGAAATCACAATCCCGGCCCTATGTGCACAGGATTTCCCTAGTGACCCCAGTGGAGATTCAGGAAGGTGCCTTACTTCTCATCGGCCACTGAAAAACACTAGTGAGCCCCCGCGGTGGTTCCTCGTGGATTTAAACAGTCAACACAGATTTTGTGAAAACCTACCATGAGCTAGGGCCAGGCTATGAATGGAGTCCCGTTTACCATGGCACCCTGCCCCCAAAACAGTGACTGGCACATAGTAGGAGATACCATCATTGTTTGTGGATAGAATTAATAAACAAGAGATTCGAGAGGCAGAGTTCTCACGTGAGGAGGCTTACAGCCCACAGAGAGTTAGGTAATACAGCCATGATCACACACGTAGGTATTTTAAATTGGAGGGGCACAGAGGAAACAGTGCAGAGTATTGCATCCACACGTCTGAGGAGTTCTCGAGGTTGTTGATCTGGTGGGAATGTGTATGTGTGTGGGTGAAGGGGGCTGCTTATCAGGGAGAGGTTAACACTGACACTGAGATTTTAAAAGGCCAAACATGAACAAAGAGCCTGGGAGACAAAAAGGGAAATGGATTCCAGGCAAGTGGAACAGCACGTGCAAAGGCTCAGAGGCAGAAAAGAATATGGCATTTTAACAGATATTTATAAGTAGATGTGTTGATCCTGGGGTTTGAAGTGCAATAGTGGAAAGAATGAGGACCATTCTGTGTGGATGTTTGGGCAGGTATCTAAATATGACAAGGAAAACTCTTTTAGGATATTGCTGAGAAGCAGAGGACCATCTGCAACATTTGAGCCAGAGAATAACATAATCGGATCCACCAGGTAGGCAGTGCCCTCTAGCAGCAGAATGGAGGACGAGGTAGAGAAAGGCAAGCCTGAAAGACAAAAGGACTAGGAACAGAGATAGTGCAATGATCCTGATAAGAGAAAAGATGTGCCTCACCCAGGCAATGGCGATGGGAATGGAGAGAAATTCAGGTAGTGAAAGGACATTTAGAAGGACTGGAAATCTTTCTAAAAGACTTGGAATTTGATTGAAAAGATATGTGCAGTTAAAAGAAGGAATCTAAGATAACTTACAATTTTCTGTCTGGGGCAACAGGACAGTGGTGCCATTCCCTGTAATAATACAGGACACACATGATGAATTCCATTTGTATACAATAAGGTTAAAGTGGCTATAGGGCATTGAAATGGGGATGTCTTTAACACAGTTAGCTATTTGGATTGGGGGCTCAGGAGTGGAGTCTGCACTAGACAGACCTGCTTGTTATGTTGATTACTGCGGCTACACAGTGGTGGCAGTTGCAGCTGTGGCCCAGAATGAGATAAAAGGAGAAAGTGCAAAGTGAAAAGAGGAAAGGATCCAGGCCAAACCCACCCTGGAAATGACTGTCCTTAAGCTGTGAGTAGAGGAAGAGCCCAAACGAAGGTTAAGAAGGAAATTTCAAAGAGGGAGGAGAAGCGTGGAAGAGTGTTTTGAGGCTGAGGAGACCGTGTTCCCAAAGATCTCTGGACAGTATCTCCCAGGCACACCGACACGGACAACCTCTCACTGGGAGGTGGGGTCTGTGGTGCCTTCTCGTATCGGGTGGGGCTGTATCCCAGCTTCACTTGCTCTTTAGGAACCCGGCCACCTTGGTGTGAGGAAGCCAAATAGGCCATGAGAGAGACGCCTCAGAGAGGCTGTGTGCATATGTCTGACTGATGCCCCAAGCGTTCACCTGGCCTTCAGGTCTTCCCAGGTGAGGCCCCATGCATCGCAGAGCAGACACACGCTGTGTCACATGCTCTGTCCAAATCCCTGACCCAAGGTGTCTGTGAGTATGATACCATTGTTAGTTTACACCACTAGCCTAGGGGCTGGCTTCTTACCCTGCATTAGCCAAATGCAACAGAGGCCAAGCAAAGGGACAGAAATCTGAAAGACAGAGTAGACAAGGAGGCAGACAGTCGGAGTAAGAGGAGGAGAAGTCTATTAGATTTGGCGACTGGAAGGCCCATGGTGGTCTGAGTATCTCAGTGCAGCGGTGAGATTGGAAGGCAGACCCTAGTGAGCTAGTGACTTGTGCCTTGGAGAGTAGACTGCTCTTTCTACAAGCATTTCTCTTTTCTTTCAGCTGCTCTTTGATGATTTGCCAGTGCCAATATCTTTTATAATTCTCAATAATCTGTTACAAAAAATTAATTGGCAAATATGCTTTTCATTTCTTAGAACTCAGAAAATAAAATCCCCAAACCAGAATTTACCTATTTGTCTCAAAACTTTAACACAAGTGATTGATATCTTTAAAAGATTTTTTAGTATGATATACATAGCACTCAGCTTTTATAATTATCAATATTTTGACAACATCATTTTAGTTACTACTGTTGTTTGCTGGAATATTTTAAAGTAAATCCCAAATATTTCTTATATCATTTTGCTCTGGAAATGCTTCAGAATACACCCCTAAAAAGTAATGCTTTTGATATTACATTACTAAATACAATTAAGGCATCTGACAAAATTAATAATAATCCTTTATAGTGACTTAATTTTGATTCAAGCTTTCTATAAGCTTTGTTTTTCTGAGAACCTAATATGTTAGGCATTGGTCTAGGAACTAAGAGATATATAAGTGAAGAAGAAGAAAGACAAACTAGAGGAAAAACTGCAAAAGATGTTAAGTAGATCTTTAGATACCACAATGTCAGCTTTCAATTATTTTCATCCTCATCAATAAAGGCCTTCTCCTTCAATCTTTGGTCACCTGGTAGCCACACAGTATATGTTGTGGTCTCATCTCCTGTTTGGGAGAAACATGCTCTTAGAAAAATATCAAGCAATTGTAAAGTTATTAAGTCATAAATCTGTTGAAAATGTAAATAATAATAATGAGAGAATGTCTTTCGCATCAATAAGAAATAAGGCAAGAAGGCAAACCCTTACCACCCCCATTCAATAGGAGACCTAACCAGGCAAGAAGATAGGAAACAAAAATGAAAGGGATTACAGATTAGAAAAGAAGATCAGCTTCACTTGCAGATGACATAATTGCCCACAGAAAATATGAGGAATCTACAAAAACCTGCTAGAATTAATGTGATGTTCTCAAGGTCACATAATACAAGGTCAACACACAAAAATAAAGTATATTTCTGTATACTAGCAACAACAGATTGCAAGAGAATAATGTGTCTGGGGTCCCTGAGACCACTCTCACCCTCAGTGATTCACTAGAAGAACTCATGGGACTCAGCATGAGTTGTGCTCATGGCTGATGTTTATTACAGAGACATGGGCAGAGTCAGGAGTCTATATGAGGGCCCTATATGCTCTCTTCCTCCCATGAGGGGTCACATAGAGCACAATCTGCCCTCAGCAATAAACATGCAGCAACGTGTGTGATGTTTCTGCCTAAGGAAGCCCATGAGAGACTCAGTGCCCAAGCTTTTCATTGGTGGCTGGTCACGTGGGCACACTCTGCCTAGCTTGTACCCAAATTCCAAGCTCCCAGAAGCATAAGCCACATTGTACAGTCTAGGCACAATAAGCCACCCTTATCAGTTAGGGAAAGTTTTATGTAAGTGTAGGGAACTGTTTACCAACTACATACCCAGATACCACCTAGGGGTCAATCTTGCAGGCAGTTCTCTTTAAAGGTAACAGTTTTGGGTCTGCTATATTAACTCTTTTAGAACAAATACCTACCAAAAAATATAGCAGGATTTTTTTTTAAAGAAATTGAAAAACGTACTCTAAAATATATACGAAAAAGCAAAGTACATGAAAAAGAAAATAGCCAGTAATATAAAAAAAAAGAGGACTGAACTTGGAGGACTTATATTATCTCATGTAGGGCTTACTATAAAGTTACAATAATCAAGATATTGTGGTATAAGCATAAGCATTGACATACAGATTTATGGAGAAGAATAGTTAGTTCAAAAATACCCACACATATATGGCCAATTAATTTTGGAAAAAGTCACCAATGCAATTCAATGCATGAAAGGATTGTCTCTCTAACATATGTTCTGGAAAACTGGATATCCAAATCAGAAAAATGAAAAATAATCTCAATCCTTCCATTACATCATATAAAAAATTTAATGGATAGTACATCTAAACACAAAAGGTAAAATTATAAAATGTCTTGAAGAAAACATAGAAAGACATCTTCATGACCTTAAGATCCTAGGCTGGTCACAAAAGCTGTATGTATAAGAAAAAGCTAACTGTGTTAGAAAAAGTTGATAATTTCAGTGACATCAAAAGTAAAACTTTTAGCTCTTCAAAAGACATCTTAAGAAAATGAAAAGGTAAGCTAAAGAATGGGGAAAAATCTTTGCAATACATATATATTTGGCAAAAGAATTGTATCCCCAATATAAAATATTCTTATAATTTAATAATAATAACACACCTTTTATTTAAAAATGGCAAAAACTGGAAAAGACATTTTATGAAAGAGAACATAAAAATGGCCCATAAACACATGAAAAGGTATTCAATATCATTATTCAGCAGAAAAACATAAATTAAAACCACAATGAAATAACAATGCTCACTAGACCAGAACACTTTTTTAAAAAGACTGGCATCAAGTACTCCACCCAATAAACAACCTTGGCACATGAAATGTTTTCCAAGATAGACCACATGCTAGTCCATAAAGCAAGCTTCAGTAAATTTAAAATGACTGAAACCATATAAAGTATGATGTCTGACCACAGTGGATTGAAATCAGAAATCAGTAACAGGAAGAAACTTGGGGAACTGACACATATGTAAACATTAAACAACTCACTTCTAAATAAATAATGGGTCAAAGGGAAATTAAAAAATACTTTGAGATAAATTAAAATGACTTTATAATATATCAAAACTTATGGGATGCAGCTTACTCAGTGCTTAGACATTTATAGTTATAAATGTCTATATTAAAATAAAAAAGAAAGACCTCAAATTAATAACTGAAACTTCCACCATAAGACACTGGGAAAAGGAGAGCAAACTAACCCTAAAGCGAGCATTAGGAAGAAAATAATGAAGAATATAGAATAAATTAATGAAATAGACAATAGAAAGCAATAGAGAAAATCAACAAAACCAAAAGTTGGTTCTTTGACAAGCCTTTAGAAAGAGTGACTGAGAAAATAAAGTGAAAGACTCAAATTATTAAAATCAGGAATGAAAGAGGAGATACTATGCCAACCTTACAGAAAAAAAAATAAAGGAATAGTATGAATAATTATATGCCAATAAACTGGATAACCTAGGTGAAATGGGCAAATTTATAGTAAGATATAAACTATTAAAACCAGCTCATGGAGAGTTAAGAATTCTGAATAGACCTACAGCAAATACAGCTATTAAATTAGTAACTAAAATTTATTCACAAAGAAAGCCCAAGTCCATATGGCTTCACTGTGAATTCTACCAAACATTTAAAGAAGAACTAATAAATTACTCACAAATTCTCCAAAAAGAAAAAAAAAAATAATAGAAGAGAATACACAACTCATTGCACAGGGCCAGTATTAACCTGATTCCAAAACCAGACAAAGATTTCACAATAAAAGAAAATCATTGACCAATATCTCTTATGAATGTAGATGGGGAAATCCTCAACAAAAATACTAGCAAACAAAATCCAGGAGCACGCAAAAATGATTACACAGTATGACCAAATGGAACGTATACCAGGAATGCAAGATCGATTCAATTAAAGTAATATATTGGGTTGGCCAAATGAACTTTTTGGCCAACCCAATACTATATCAACAGAATAAAGCACAAAACATAGGATCATCTCAATAGATCAAAAATAGTGTTTAACAGAATCCGATGCTCCTTCCTGATAAAAAATACTCAACAAACTAGGAACAGAAAAAAGTCTTCCTCGACCTGATAATGTGGATTTACAAAAACCCCATAGCTAGCATCAAATTTAATGGTGAAAGATTGAGTGCTTTCCCCACCGAGATCAGGAACAAGAGAAGAATGTCTACTATCAACCAGTTCTATTCACATTGTATTGTAGGTTCTAGCTGGGCTATTAGTCAAGAAAATGACATAAATGGCATTTTGGGAAGGAAGATGTAAAACTCTCTCTATTCACAGATGACATGATCTTAGATATAGAAAAGCCTGAGGAATCCATTAAAAACTATTAGAACTAATAAATGAATTCAGCAATATTAAGAATACAAGATCGATATATAATAAATAATAAAAAAAAAAAACTGCATGTCTATACATTTTCAATGAACAATTTGAAAACGAAATTACATAAAAAGAATTCCATTCATAATAGTATCAAAAAGAATAAAATACTTAGCAATACATTTAACAAGAGTGCAAAACCCATACTCTGAAGATTACAAAACATTGTTGAAAGTTATTAAAGAAAATCTAAATCATTGGGAAGTCTCCATGTTCATGAATCTGAAGGCTTAATGTTGTTAAGATGGCAATATACCCCAAATTGACCTTCAGATTCAGTGTAATTGCTATCAAAATCCAAGTTGATTTTTTTGGCTAAAATTAACAAGCTAATCATAAATTTCAAATGGTAATTCTGGGGCCTTAGAATAGCCAAAGCAATCTTGAAAAAAGGAAATCAAATTTGGTTGACTCATAATTCCAGAGTTCAAAACTTACTGCAGAGTCACAGTCATCAAGGCAGTGTGGTACTGATATAAGGATAGATACATAGATCAACGGAATAAAATTGAGAATCTAGAAGCAAATCCCCATGTTTATGGTAAATTTATTTTTGACAAGAGTGTCAAAACAATTCACTGGCCAAAATAATAATTTTTTTTCAACAAATGGTGCAGGGAAGACTGGATATCCACATGCAAAAGGATGAAGATGTACTCTACCACAGACCATATACACAAATTAACTCAAAATGAATAATGTAACAACTAAAACTCTTAGAAGAAAACACAGGAGTAAATTTTCTTGATCTTGAATTAAGCAATAGTTTCCCAGACATGACACCAAAAGCACAAACGAAAGGAAAAAGAATACATAAATTGGACTCCATAAAAATTTAAAACTTTAAAGAACTGATACCAATGAGCACCATCAAAAAAGTGAAAAGAGAACCCTCAGGGAGAAAATATTTGCAAATCATAAATTTGATAAGGTACTTATACATAGAAAATATTTTTTGAAAACTCTATGACTCACTAAAAAAATACAACCCAATTAAAAATGGACAAAGATTCTGAACAGATATGTCTCCAAAGTAGATATACAAATGGCCAAGCAGCACATCAAAAGATGGTCCCATCATTAGCCATTAGAAAAATGCAAATCATAACCACAATGAGACAAGACTTCACACCCACTAGGATGGCTATAATTAAAGATGAATAATAACAAGTGTCCATGTGAATATAGAAAAATTGGAACTTTCATACACGGTGGTGAGAATATAAAATAATGCAGCAACTTTGGAAAATAGTCTAGTAGTGTCTCAAAAGGTGAAATAGCGCTACCGTATGACCCAGAAATTCCACTCCTTGGTATACACCGAAGAGAAATAAGTATATCCACACAGCAACTTGCACACGAATGTTCATAGCAGTATTATTTACAATAGCCCCAAAGTGGAAACAACCCAAGTGCCCATAAACTGGTGAATGAATAAACAAAATGTGGCTTATCCATTAATATCCATACAACGGAATGTTATTTGATCATAAAAAGGAATGTAGTGCTGATAAATGCTACAACGTGAATGAACCTTGAGAACATCATGCCAGGTCAATGAAGGCAATGACAAAAGATGCCATTGATATAAAATACACCAAATAGGCAATTCTATAGAAACAGAAAGTAGATTAGTGTTTGCCTAGGGCTGAGGGCAGGTAAGAGGAAGAGGTGAGGTGAAGACTGACATCTGAAGGATACAAGTTTCTTTTGGAGAGTGATAAGATTTTTCTACAATTGTGTTGCATAATAAAAAATTGATACCTGTACAACTCTGCAAATATATAGAAAACATTAATTCGCACATGTCTAAATGAGTGAATTGTAAGCTATGTTAGTTATATCTCAATAATGCTGACAACTGCATTTATTTTAATTTATTATATGTTATTTCTTATATTACATTTAATCAATCAGTTAATTGTCACACAAAAATAAATACATACTTCCAAAGGGCTAAGATGTGGATAAAATGGAAGGCTCATATATTTTTGGTGGTAAAGTGGCTCAACAAGACATTTGTAAACTGTCTTGATATATCTTGTAAAACTTAATATATGCTTAACATGTGACACAGCCATTCCAATCCTTGGTATATATTTTAATTTCCCTTTGACCCGCTGGTTGTTTAGGAGTGAGTAATTTAATGTTATATATGTGTGAATTTCCCAAATTTATTTCTGTAATTGATTCCTGATTTCAATTCACTGTGGTCAGACAACATACTTTGTATGTTTTCAATTATTTTAAATTTATTGAGGCTTGCTTTATGAACTAGCATGTGGTCTCTCTTGGAAAACATTTCCAAGGATGTTTATTGGGTGGAGTATGTGTACACATGCTCTTAATAGTTTTATTCCCAATAGCCTGAAACTAAAAATTATCTAAATGCCCTTCAACATGGAATACTACATGCAACAACACAGGTAAATCTCACAGACATTATGCTAAGTGAAGGAAGCCTCACCCAGAAGACTGCATACTATGATTTCATAAATATGACATTCTATCCATAGTTATAGAAATCACATCAGTGGTTGCCCGGGGCTGGGTGCTGAGGAGGGAGAATGATGGCACAGGGGCATGGAGTGACCTTCCTAGTCAATGTGAAGGCTTTATATCTTGATTAAGGTGGTGGTTATGCGACTGTATACAATTTGTCAAAAGCCATCAACCTTAAAATGTTTGAATTTCATTGTATGTAATTATAGCTCAATAAAGTTGATTTCAGAAAGAAAAAAAAAAAACAAATCACTTGATGAAGTAAATCACACATCTCTCAGAGGTGTTTGCAGGGTTTGGTCCTGAGTGATGGGATTTCGGGAACATTTGTAACTTGTTGACTTGCCGGGACCACCAAATCACACGACCATGCCTTCTCACCTTCCTTGCTCCGCATCTGTATCCTGGTGATCTCAGTACAGTACCATGTAATGCAGAGAATGCTAAATTTACAGTCAGGAATCGTGATTCCAGCCCTGGCTATATCACTTACGAGCTGTGCAATTTGGGGTATATATCCAGGCCTATAAAGTCCCTGTTCTATGGGATTGTTGCACAGATTGAACTATATAAGACCTATAGAGCCATCTGCCCTACTAGATGGGATTGTTACTGCTAAGCATTTTATTAACGCACATCCACACAGAGAAGTGCTACACTCTGCTGAAATATTTGCAGGATTTTAGTGCCCTAGCCCAGGAAGCATGCCAACCTGCCCTCAGAGCTGGTCTCATTCTGTGTCCATTGAAACCCAAAGGGAAGATTTAATTATCCTTGGTCACTAATTTTAAAAAAACGAAACAAAACAAATCACTAGCATGGCCTTCTCTCTTCTTTCCATTGCAGATCTCTAGATCTGCAATGGAATTAAGTCTAAATGCAAGATGAATTCTCGAGCACGTGAAATAGTAGTTTCTCCTCATTTTACTTCTCATCCTGTTGCATGTTCTCAGCATCCCTGCTTCAGAACAGTATCCCGTCTTTTCTCCCAAGCTTTCTCCCTTTGCCTCACACAGCTGCCCCTCTTACATTCAATGACACTGGACACATGGACTCTGGCTTCAGATTCAAGTTCATTTCCCCCCCCCCCTCTCTTTCATGCAGCTTTGGCTCTGGAATACAGGGGATAAAGGCATTAGGAGGATGGAGATTCAGGTCATCCTTCGATTATGTCTGAGGCTGAGCCATCATGAGTGACCATGTCTGGACAATCACTTCAGGTCACTCAGGGAGATGATAGCCAGTTTTCTCTGACCTTCATAGACCCTGGCCCAGATTCACCACTATTTCTTCTCTGCTAGAGATGTCATTGTCAATATAACTGTCCCCTCAGCAAACTGGACATTTTTTTTTTGAACTAGCATTAGCCCAGACTACCTTTAAAAACGGTGCAAGTTTATCCTAAATTCATCTCTCCATCCCAAACATGTATGCACATATTTGAACTAGGAATCACAACCACCAGCCAACCCTGGACATATCGGCAGGCTCTTCTCTCACCAGACAAGATCCTATGCCAATCTTCTAAAACAACAATAAAACGTGATGCAGGCGGTGTCTGGTTATTCTACGTGTGCTGCTAAATTTTTATTAAACTATTCATACAGTCTGAATTCCTATTTGAAAAATGAGGATAATATCAACTTTGCATGTTTGTGGTACAGATTAAAATACAATAATAATGTGCATTTAACTAGTACAGTCGCTAGCACAAAGGAGTACTCAATACATGCTTTCCTTTTTCTTTTTAGTCACACAGACCTAGTTTAGATTTGTGATTATTAAGAAAAATATAGGATTCCAAAAGTTTACTATATAAGACACCTTGCTGGAACTAGCTCCAACTCCCTGTAGATGTCAGCTGAGGTCTGTTCTATTCACGTGTCTCCGACTGACACTGGCACAGAACGTTGCGCAATGACAGTGCTCAATACATATTTATTAAGTTCACGGTTTGGTAATAGTAGGTGGTAGCTCTTATACTGAGATTTGAAGATCCAGTCTCTGCCTTTTAAGAGCCGTGTGCCCACTTGAGAAGAGAGGGACACAGAGTGTTCTTGGTGACGTGTTGGACAATCTTCCCTTCAGATCAGTTTCTTTCCTGAAAGTTAAAGAAAATACCCTCTTGGACTCCATGCCGGAAGCTTCATAGATAAGGTATGATGTCCCATTTGGGCAAAGTTAGGATGGAAGACTGTTTCAAGAAAATGCCTAAAATGAGGGCTTGGATGTATATTTGAAACCCACTGGATGTGAGTAAAGAGAGCGTGAGTGAATGAGATTACGTAAATTCCAGCAGATTTAAGGAGAGTGGTGTAACCAAAGGGTGAGAAATGTGTAGATCTAAATAATGACGTGGTTCCCAATGATCTTCCCAGCATTTCAGCAGCAGTCTCCAAGTAACCAGCTATAATATATTACACTGTGTTTTTCAAATTAATTGATTTTGTGCTCCTGGAATGTACATTTAGTCTTTCATCTACTGAATCTTTGCTATGAGACTAAATGAGCTTTCACCAGGAGAACTACTTTGACGCAGATACTCCAGGGGGTGGGAATCCAGTCTATATGTATGAGACACTGCTGGTCCCTTTGACAAGGCACTAGCACGTGAACAGTGTGGTAAATGGTGGGAGCCCCCCATCTTTCCTCTTCTGTTACCTGAGCATCCGTGTTGGATGTTTTCATCACAATTTGATACGCCAATCTTCCTTGAAGAGGTCTAACAGCCACTAATGTTTGTACTCTCCAAAAAATTGCAGTCAAAAGCTATTAATGGGTTTCTCTGGTTCAGATGTTAACTACGTCATTCAACCATTGCATGTGCTTATTCCAAACGGGTGGCCTAATCCGTCCACACCCCGCCACAGCTTTCCTCTCTGTAGCTCTTCCCACCCGACCCAATATGGTCATGAGCATGTGAGATCTATATGACCAACAACAATCAGAAATTCAGGACTCTTCATTCAGAAAGGTCTAGGGCACCTGGATTCTCTTTCCACAGCCATCTCTAAGGAGCTATAGAACCTCCTGCAAAGCACATAATCCTTTTAGGCTTCAACTTCTCTATCTTTAAAACTGAGATCACGCTGGCACCTCAGGGGAAGAGATGGCCTTTTTCCTCATTATGTGTGGCTTCCGGTGGGCCCCGCGGAGTGATCTCCATGTGAAGCAGTCTTTAGCTGGAGGATGGGACTCTCTTTTGACCTCATCCCAGGTGGCGGGGGATGCTAGTTGTGCTTTGAGCTGCGGTGGCCTTAGCCTGGGTGCACACCGCTCAACGGCTGTGAGGAGCAGGCCACAGCGGCCACTGCCATCTCAGAGCCAGGAGCCCACACACAGTGTGGACAAGAGGGATGACAGTCTGCCTGCCCCCTGGCCGGCCTGGCCCCCGGGGGTCCCTGGCTTCCGGGAGCCTGGGTCACCCAGCCAGAGCTGTGGGCTTCAACCAACTCAGACAGGAAATGTGAAGGAGCCAGGAGACGAATCGTTGACCTGGTGCAGGTGTTTCACGTGATTTACTGCATTGTCCCCAAGACCAGGTCACCAGGTAGAGCAACCAGCTCTGGCCAGGAGACCTCCTGCTCTTGCTTCCCTTCCTCTCTCTGTCCTCATCCTTCCTGCCTTGGGGCTGCACCCTGAAGAAGGACTTAGCAGATACAATTCTGGCATAAGGTTCCATTATCCGGGAACCCCAAGCCTGGGCAGGTGGAAATCCCAACACTGTTCTTGGGGGTGAAGGGCTGCAGCCAGAGCCCCTGCCCTGATGGGAGTCCCAGCTCCGCCACTTGCTGGGTGTGTTCCTTTGTGCTTTTTTGCTCCACTCTTGCCTCAGTTTCCGCATCTGTGAAATGGGGATATTAGTACTACATACTTGATTCCAGTTGTTATTAGAACGGAATGAGTTATTACATGTAAAATGCTTTGTGTCTGATACACATTGACTGTGTCAGTGGTCACCATCATCACAATCATTATTCATGTGCTTCATCCTTCTCTCCTCCTCAGCTGTCTTGTTTCCTGCTTCTTGCCAAGCTTTCTATAAATTCTGTGGGCCCCTAAATTCTTGACACTATATTCCCTTTAGCTTCCAATACTCATTATCAGTGCAGGTTTCTTGCAAGCCAAGAATCCTAACTGGTAACTGGTACAACCGAGCCACTAGTTAGGGTTCAGGAGGCAACGGAGAGTTTGAGTCGTTTCTGGAGCCAAATCAGAGCAGGGCCGGGAAAGGACGTTAGCCTGTCAGAGAAATTAGGTCATTCACCCAAGATCCCACAGCACAGCCAGGAGTAAAACCTAGGTTTGCCTACAGAAACCATCCCCTTTCAACCACACCAGAGGTTGTAACTTTCTATTTAAAATATCTGGCTTTTCTTGAGCGTTAACTCTGCTTAAGATGCCTCAGGTATGTAATTTCATTTAATTCTCAGAACGATCCTAGGAGCTAAGAGTAGATTCTAGTGTCCCAGTAATGAAACGGCAAACATAACGAAGGAAGCTAAAATCACCTGCCCTTCTCCACAGCTGGTCTGCGGTGGAGCTGGCGTGCTAACCTCAGCCTCTGGACTTCCACGCCTGGGCTCGCCTCCTCCCCTCCTTGTGGCCTCATTTTCACATTTTCAGATTTTACTCGGATGGTCAGGATATAAGCGGTTAGCACAGGGCTGCTTGGACTGAAGTGAGGAAGGGAAGTGTCTCCCACTTCTTAGCTGCTGGCTCAGAGTAGCATCTGTAAACCTCCTGCCACCTCAAGCTGCCTGCCATCTCGGGGGTGAAATAGTGGGGAAGCCTAAAGCCAGGGCAAATCATGCCAGGACCACTCACCAATTAACAGGCACTCGGAAATACCTCTCAGGTGGTCCTGTCCCCCGCAGCTGCAGCTACTTCCTGGTGACCTACGGGGGGGTCCTGGGGGGGCAGTCTAGGACTGCAGGGCAAGGCTGTGGACCCAAGTTACACACCTAAAGGGGCTCACACGTCCCTCCCGGGTGACAGCAGAAGGAATGGTGGTAAATTCAGTGAGCGCTACTTGAGGGAGCCTGGCAGTCCTGTCTATTGGATACATCATGGACCTGAGTAATGAGATCATAAAGCTGAAAACACTTGGGAAGTAAAAGTGCTATGTAAATATAAGACACAACGATCTTCCATGTGCCTGGGTAGAACTCTTCTTATTTTAATTCACTCATCTCTTTATGTCTTGCCTTTATTTTTTTAAGGGATTTAGGATGGCTTACCCAAATACACAACACAGTATGTGTGTGCGAAAGCCACATAAGCAAAGCAGAAGACGATGAAGGCTTAAGGAAAGATTGACAGATTTTATTACTCGCAGATCTGAAACAGTTGAATGACAAATGACACCATCAAATAAAGGAAAAAGACAAGCGACAGACGGAGGGATATCTGCAACATTTATAACAAAGGGTTAACCTCTGTAATACATACATACTTCCACAAATCCGTTTTAAAAATTATAAACAACGCAATAGAAAATGGATGAAAAACACAGACAAGCAATTCACAGAAGAAATACAAATACCCAGCAAACATATGAAGTATGGAAGTGGATATGCTGTAACTTCTCCGGTAACAGGGATATACAAATTAAAACGAGGTGCTATTTCCTGCCTATCACCCTGGCAGGAGATAAACTATTGAGAGTGTCTGTATGAGCCATGGGTACTTCAGGGAGTTGGTGACATTGCTAATTGACACGGCCCTTTTGGGGGCAATAGAGTTGGCGATGTAACATTTTTAAATAAACATGTCCTATGACCAAGCAATTCCACTGTAGAAACCCAGCTTATGGAAATACTCTTACATGTGTATAAATATCTGTATGTCCAAGGCTATTTGAGGGAAGGACTAAAATGACTATGTATCCAAAAGCGTGATAAATTACAATGTGGTCACATAGGCACACCTTGTTTTTATTGTGCTTCACTTTATTGCCCTTCACAGATACTGTGATTTTACAAATCGAAGGTTTGTGGCAACCCTGCATCAAGCAAGTCTATCAGCACCGTTTTTCCAATGGCATTTGCTCACTTTGCGTCTCTGTGTCACGTTATCTCACGATATTTCAAATTTTTTTATTATTCTATGCATTGTGGTGATCACTGATCTTTGATGTTATTACTACGACTTGTGGAAGGCTCGCATGATAGTTAGCATTTTTTAGCCATAATGTATTTTTTAATTAAGGTATGTACATTGTTTTTTAGACATAATGCTATTGCACACTTAATAGACTACAGTATAGTGTGAACATAACTTTTATATGCACTGGGAAACCAAAACATTTGTGTGACTTGCTTTATCACGATATCTGCTTTATTGTGGTCATCCTGAGCGGAACCCAAAATGACTCCAAGGTCTGCCTGTATCATGGACTATACAGCATTCAGCAGAGTGCCATCTGGCTTTGTAGATGGAAAAAATTATATGAGATCTAGTTACGTTTAAAACACGTAGTCATAGAACTTTGAGTACAGTGGAATGCCATTTATGTACAACCCGTGTGTTAATTATATACATATGTATAAATGTACAGAACATTTTCTAGAAGGATAACCATCAAACTGTAAACAGGGGTGAATGAGGAGTTCATTAATTAAATATTAATTGAGCACTTACTACACGCTAAACAAATATTAATTGAGCACTTACTACATGCCAAACACTGTATGGGTATTGCGGATAGAGATGTGAACAAAACAGACATCTCACAATGGGAGGCAGATAAATAAATAAATACATTTACATGTATATAATATACAGAGGGTGATAAGGGCTGAGAGGGAAGAAGGAGGACAGCAGGGTAGCAGTTCTCTGATGGGAGGATGGATTGAGACAGGAAACTCAGAGAGGCTCCCCTGAGATGACATCGGAGACAAAGCCAAAGAAAATGAGGACATGAGTCATGTAGATACCTGGGAAGGACTGTTCCATGGGGTAACAGCAAGTGCAAAGGCCCTGAGGCAGGATCTGCATGGCACAGTTGAAGAGCCAGCAGGAAGGCAGTGTGGCTGGAAGAGACTGTTCAAAGGGAGGACATGGAAAGAATGAGGCCAGCGAGATGGTCGGGCTTGTTCTCTGAATGAGATGGGAACCTGCTGCAGGATTTTGTGCAGGGGAGTGACAAGATCCAGCTTTAACAAGGTCACTCTGGGTGCTGTGCCACCAACAGGCTGAAGCAGGGCTAAGGTGTCGTAGGGTGAGGTTAGTAGGCTACCACAAAACCCAGGCAAGGGAAACGAGTGACATAGACCGGGGAGGAACTACATAAGTACCGGTTCCCGGTCCCTTATGGAGAGTCTGCCATGTCCTCTAACTTAAGCTGTATGGGATCCAAAGTGGTTCATGTCATAGTGCCCCTACCACAGAACGTAGAATAAACCTCTTAGGATAAACCACACGCTTTGAATTAGCTTTGGCGTCAACAAGGGGCAGAGAAAGACTGAATTCGCAGGGACCTGGATATGACGGACGTGCTGGGAATGGGAGGGGCAGAGAACAGTGACCGACAAGGTCAGGGCAGACAGAACATCTCCGGGGAGTCTGCAATCACAGCGTAAGCCCAAGAGGTGCGGTGGCCATGAGGGGACGTCCAGATGGAGGCGGGGAGAGGACGGCGCGGGGCTGGCTCTACACGGAAGGAGCAGGTGCAGTGCCCGCTGGGCGTCCGGCCACCTGGGCCTCGGCCAGAGGCAAGACACAGTCCGGGCAAGAGGCAGATGCAGCAGCCCCTGGGGCTTCAGACCAAGGGGTGCGGAGAAACCCCAGGAACCTGGCACCGAAGGACAAGGTGGCAGCGGCCTGGGTAGGTGGCAGGTCTGCATACTGGGGGCAGAGCAGGAAGCTGCTAAGGAAGAAAGCTCTGGGGCTACGGCTGGAGCGGGGGGTGCTGCCTACAGGCACCCCTGAAGGAAACGGTGTCTGGATGCCCTGGCCAGTGAGGTACCAGCTGCAGACAGTCTGCAGCCGGGGCGCCCTGGGTGCTGTGCACAGAGGAAGCAGACAGCTGAGGGTTCGCTCCACAAGCCGGGGCGAGCTGTGACCTTGGCCGGGACCCAGTGATTTGGGGTCCCCCCCCCATCCATGGGGAGCCTCATTAATGGTGTGCACAGGGCAGCCCTGGACGCACGGAGTCAGCTCAGGCATCGGCCTCAGCTCTCAGAGCGTTCGGTTTCGAGTTCTTGAGAAGTTTCCCCACTGGGACTAGTCAAACGTGATCGCTGCGCTGTCTGCCTCCCTCCACTCACAACATTTATCCTCATTTCTTTTATTGAAATCTATCCTCTCTGCTCTATTGAAACTGCTTGACTGGCAGCTCCTATTCTACCGGAGCCCGAAACCCATCTCCTCTCCAGGCAAGGAAGCACGAGCCTTCTGTTTCCTACTGTGCTCGCGTGGCCTTCGAGGATCAAGTCTTCCATCTTAAACGGCATTTTCAGAGATGCCTCGTCTAAACGAGGTCCCGAATGTGGGCAGCTGAACGACCAGTTCTTCATTTAACCAGTTCTGTCCAAACGCAGAAAAGATCCCAATCTTCCCTCTTCCCCGGCATCCGCCCTGCTCATCTTCCCCACGTGCTGAAGTATTATAACCACGTGAAAGGGGGGAGCAGCTGGTCTTCCTCCAGCTACGATGCTGAGTGGTGCGCCTCTGGGCGCCAGGTGCACTAACACCTGGATTCCAATGTGTGTCATGGCCGGCGCCTCCCGCTCCAGCCTCCCGCAGCCTCCCACCCACTGTGGCCTGGGCACCACCACCACCTTGACTTTAGGAAGAGGAAAGGGGCATCTGAAGGCTCTTGACGGCTTGTTTAAAAGTTCTGGCAGGTCAATGACGCTACCATTGGTTAAAAAACAGCTCTCTCTATGCAAAGCCCACTTTTGTCTTCAGGTAAGACAGGTGACCGTGGCTTAGTGCAGGCCACCTAATGACATGAGTGAAACGTCTCACCTTCATGTCCACTTAACAGACACGCCTGAGACCAAGCAGCTAAAATGAGGAGAGGCAGCAACTGAACCCAAAACCTTAGAGTCCCAAGCGTCACCTCCCCATGACACCCGCCCATGTGAGCCGCCATGGCCCTTATCTCCCGCTCCTGAACAACGTGGGTCTACAAGCGACACTCAGGAGTAAAGGACAGGGTCCTACAGACCAATTCCAAACCGGGCTGTGGCCGATGACTTGCTGTGTTTGGGGCACATTTGAACAGAAGGTTCCCCGTGTCCCACTGCCAACCCCTAAAAACCCAACTGTGCTTCAGGCCACGCTCTGGAGACGAAGGGCTTTTTCCATCTGGTGACCCTCTTCTGCTGCAGGTCTTCAGCCAAAAAAGTCAATTTGGCCAGATTGTGAATAAAACCACTTTTAAAAAATATTTTATAGTCTAGTTGTGCAAACGACAGACAAGCCAAATCTGAAAACACAGATTTGTATCAAATTTTCCACTCAACACAACTGATCCCCATATTAAAGATTTGTATGGCCACGTTTTATTCATCTTCTAGTTTCTCTGGCTTCTGATTATGTCACTGCATTTTGAAGCACCTTTATCCATAGTAAAACTGGAGAATTTTCTTAAAAATAAGCAAACAAACAAATATCCACATGGGGATACAAAAAGACAGTATGATGTTTTAGGAAGAACATTACCATAAATTCAAACTTCCTAGAGTCTAGTCTTGTTTCTGCTACTAATTAGTCGTGTGGCTTTGAGAAATCCACTTAAACTTTTCTGAACTTGTGCTCTCTCTTTAAAAAAAAAAAATAAAGGAGAAAGAGATTAGGTTGCATGAGTTTTAAAATCCCTTCCAGATTTAACATTTGCTTCATCGGTAGTCTCCCCTGGTAACTGAGGAGAGAAAGACTGTCTGTTTAACCCCGGTTTTACTGTTGAGTTTAGGGTCAGGATGAGTTCCATGTAAGCAGAGAGTCACTAAGTACCCCAGTGGGTCCTCTCCCTCCCCAGTGGCTCAGTCACAAAATACTCCACATTTTCTTGGGGGGCTTCTCCTATGCTCCCCCTGGAAAATCCCTTAATCAACTGATTCTACTCAAGCCTTTTGAAACTGTCCCCATTGACTTACTGGTGATCAACCAAAGGGCTGGTACACAGCGGCACCACTTTCCAATCTCCAGTTTCTATGTTTCTTTTATTTTCATCTGAGCCCCTCCGAAACCTCACTCTGCCCCTGGGTCTTCTTCCTCCCTTTCAGTTTGTGCCACGGAGTTTCACCCTTTTTATGATATAAATCCCATCAAAACTTGCATTTGCATTTAAGATGGTAGCTATTCTAAAGGCATGATTGTACTAGAGCATCATATACTTGGGGGAGAGAAGTTATAGATGCAATATTCTTACACATCATCTGCCTTCTCCAGCACCCACCCTTTATAACAGTACTTTCTTCAAGGGCTGGGAGGCACAGGGGGGCGGTCAACGCTCGCATTAATTTCACAAAGGGATGGTTAACATTTCTAGCAGTTAAATCACATCACGGGGGAAATCGACAATGAGGAAACTGATGGAATTAAGTATAGAAGATGCTTCCAGTCCAAACAGTTGAATTTGTACTGAGTTGGACTGTTTTGACTGAATTCACCCAAACATTCAGTTTGACAGTCACACGTATGAAAGGTGTCTGTCATTGTCTTACAGATGAACACTTGTTCGTTACAATAATGTGCCTGTGGATTTTTGATAAAGCCATAGCATTACCCCTCCCCCGTGTGGTACCCCTGTTTGCTTGTGCTAAGTGGAAATTGTGGGTCACATAAAAGGCCCATTTTATGGGCAGAAGACCTAAAGAGACAGTTCTCCAAAGAAGAAATACAGATGGCCAATAGGCACGTGAAAATATGCTCAACATCGTTAATTATTAGAGAAATGCAAATCAAAACTGCAATGAGGCACCACCTCACGCTGGTCAGAATGGCCATCAGTAAAAAGTCTACAAATAACAAATGCTGGAGAGGGTGTGGAGAAAAGGGAACCCTCCTCACTGTTGGTGGGAAAGTAAGTTGGTGCAGCCACTGTGAGAAACACTATGGAGGTTCATCAAGAAATTAGAATTACCATATAATCCAGCAATCCCACTCCTGGACATATGTCCAGACAAAACCATAATTCAAAGAGATACATGCAACCCTATGTTCATAGCAGCACTATTAACAATAGCCAAGACATGGAAACAACCTAAATGTCCATTGACAGATGAATGGATAAAGATGTCGTGTATGTGTGTGTGTGTGTATATATATATATATATATATATATATATATATATATATATATATATATATATATATATATATATATATATATATATATATATATTCACACTGGAATACTACTCAGCCATAAAAAAACCCCAAAAGAATGCCATTTGCAGCAACATGGATGCAACTAGAGATTATCATACTAAGTAAAGTAAGTCAGAAAGAGAAAGACAAATACCATATGATATCACTTATATGTGGAATCTAAAATATGACACAAATGAACCTATGGAACAGAAACAGACTAAAGGACATAGAAAACAGACTGGTGGTTGCCAACGGGAGGAGGGTTGGGGGAGGGATGGATTGGGAGTTTGGGATTAGCAGATGCAAACTATTATATATAGAATGGATAAACAACAAGGTCCTACTGTATAGCACAGGGAACTACATTCAATATCCTGTGATAAACCATAATGGAAAAGAATATATATATATATATATAAACAACAGAGTCAATTTGCTATACAGCAGTAATTAACACAACATTGTAATTTAAATATACATCAATAAAAATAAATTAAAAAATAAATAAAAATAAAAGGCCAATTTTAAATCAGTGGTCTGTTTACACTGTGACCCTAGGTCTAGAGCTGTTTGCTTTTCCTAGTATGGCCAAGGATCTTTGAAAAATGGCCAAAGTTATATAAACCCAAACACTTAAGAAATATGCAGACAGAGCCCAGGGTTAGCTGAGTACATGGGCATAGCACAAAACTGGGCCTGGGTAGGACACAGTTTTGAAAGAGTGAAAAAAGCAAAGATACTACTCAGGGTGGCATTTCTGTTTGAAATGTGTCAGCAGTCCAAGAACTGCCCAAACATTTGGCAATATCCAGCAATCCTTCAGAAGAAAATCAGAAAACTTACCAGCCATCTCAGCCCATACCCAGTAGATTTTATCCAAGCCCAACCCTGAACTTGAGGAAAATGCCCGATGGCAGAGTGTGGTAACCCACAGGTGGATACACAGGGACAGAAGATGGTTAGCAACTGAGAGGAGGTCAGAACAGCGAGAATCTGTCCCTCCATCCAATGTCCCCTCTGCCAGACCAACTAACACTCAACGTGTATCTCTAGCCCCGGCGAATAAGGCTGAGCCATCCATCCTGGGATCTAACCAGAGGTGGTCCCTGGGCTCCTCCTCTCCTGGAGGATGGGGCCATGCTCTCTGCAGCCCAGATCTCTGCCTGTGAAGGGCTGTATTAGAGAAGCCCGAGCAGCTGCCCACGTGTTCCACCCTATCACCAAGTATAAATGTGTCTGGTGGATAAGGCACTGCAGCTAAACCCACAGTGAATGCCAGCTCCATTAGTACAGCAGGTGAGCAATCTATTAGGACATAGAAGGCCCCTCCCTCATTATAGGGAAATAAATGAGCTGTGTCTCATGGGCAGCCGGGAGACGGAGGACAGATTCTTTTATAAAGGGAGGCAATGGGCTTTGAAGTCGGACAGATGTAGCTTGGAATCCCGGCCCCCGCACACAAAAATTGGATGGTTGTAAGCAATGGCTTTAAATCTTTGGAGGTTCCTCATCTGTAAAATGGGCAAAAATGATTCCTATCTCACAGGAACACGAGGGTTAAGAGACAGCAGTGTTGAGAAGAGTCAGCCCAGTAAGTGGCCCGCCCTGAGGGGTTGGAGATGTCCTGGTTGGTTCTCCAGGGGTCTGTGGTCTGAGGACCAGGACTGGCACCTCCCCTGGCCCCTCAGTACCCCTCCCCACCCCCCACCCCCCCGCAGGGCGCTATCAGCTCTCAGCTGCACTGGCTCAGGTTCCTGCCCTCGGGGAGCTTCGTGCACCTCTGGCTGTTACCATGCCCCACAAGGTCCTTCTCCCCAACGCCTGGCTTCCTTTTTGCTTGAGGACACAGTCAAACCTGGGGGAGACTCAGACCCACCACAAGTTCTTTTTTCATTATTTCCTTCTTGCAAGGTGAGAGAGGACAGCGTCTCGGAATGAAAGATTCTCCTCCATGCCCTCTCTCAGCAGAGGCCCTAATTCATTTTTCATGGCCCCTTGCAGTGACAAAAGCCGCCGCTTTCTCTCTTGTAAGCGTGCTCTGTGCAGTAAGTCAAAGCTGATGTGCATGGTCCCCCTGGGTGCAGCACGCGCTTTGATTTAATTTGCCCTGTTGTTTGGCACGGAGCCTCTGCTGCGAGTTTCTTTGCAGACCTGGGGAGGCCTGGCCCTGACGACGATGGGGCTCGGTGACAGATGGGGCTCAGTGGGTAGTGTTTAAATACTTTGCTGCAATGAGAAAGGAAACGCTGGGGAGTGACAGATGCTTCTGCAGAAAGGCAGCCAGACAGACACACACATCCTGTTTGTGGGAGCTGGGGCCCCGGGATGCTCGCCCGTTTTTACTCGGCCAGAATCAGCAGGCGTCACAGGTGAGCTGTGGCTTCACAGCCGATGGCTGGTGAACCCACCTCGGCCTCTTCTATAGTCATGGAAGACCTCCTGGAGGGGCTTTGTATGGACACACACGGGCCCCATTTACACCACTTTCGAGCTCCTTGTCTGAGATCACACCATGCCTGTCCATACAGGCCCAGGAGGAAAACCAACACAGTGGGATTCAGGCTGGATTCAGACAGCATCCCTATTTAAGAACCACCTGTGGTAAAAACCATCTGGGGAGCCATGAATGTGCAGAAAGGGAAAGAGATGCATAGAAGCCGTCAGAGTGATATAACTCAAAGGTGGAAAGCAATGAACTGACCCCATCAGGTAAGAAGCACACGTGTTCCTGAGGCCCAACCGATGACTTTCTACATCCTGGTCCATTTTCTTTGTATGCTGCCTCTGCTGTGACCAGCAGACCAGAGGCAATACTGGTTGACGGGCCTATCTATTCCTGATGCTGTCGCAATAATTACCGTGGGGTCAGTTGTAGTGTCTTCCCCAAAGTGAATGGCTGCCCATAGGATGTTTGGCCAGCAAGACAACAGTCACAGTGAAACCTTAGTGCTTCATGGCAGGAGAACATGGTACAAGGAGTGATTATCTGAAACCAACCACACACATAGCCTTTACTGAATATGCCAGGTCCCTTCCAGAGTAGCCTGTGACTGTGCACAAGTGGTGCATGTAGAGAGAAGACAAGGTGGGTGTTCTTTTCATGTAGGGAAGGCTCATTGGGGATGTCTGGTTTCTTTAATTCTTTGATTTTCTTTTCTTTTTTTTAGCGGATTTCTGAGTGAGATGTATTTGCGAGAGAAGCACAGTGGAGACCAGCTTGTTGGTCGAGGAACGAGCTTGGAATGAAAGTCACAAGATGGTATCAAAATAGGGCAGGAGGTGCTGGTCGGGAGGCAGGAGGTGACCCACCCGGGAAGGCAGAGCTGCGCCGGGAGGGCAGCCTGAGCCCGGACCGTCTTCCTGCCGGGAGTCGGCAGCCGAAAGCTGAAGGCGACTCAGGAGGTACGTCTTTAGAACTGAGTCTCTGGCAGCTCACCTGGTGCCACCTTAACAGCTGGGAAAACCCACACCCCACCTCACCCCCTTCTCTGACTGGGCAGCCGGCTTCCTTCTGGCAGGTGAGTTGAGATTTTCCTCTTGGCATTTTCTGGATTCTGTTTTACAGCTGGCCAAACAGGCGTTAACCACCTGGGAGCCAAGAAGCTGAGCTTCCTGGAGCAGCCCGCTGGGCCATGCCGTGACCTTCGGAGGTGCAGATGGGACACCGGCAGAGCCTTCGAGTAAGAAGCACTGAAAGGGTGCAGTCAAGGCTGTTTTTAGCAGACTGGGCTCAAGAGCATCGGCAGTCATGTAAGAGAGAAGTCTGGATTAGAGTGAAATCAGGCTGAAGAGAACACAGATAAAAAGATGAAAGAAGGGAGGAGGAAAGGTCAGAGCAGAGCCAAAAGGACCAAAACAACAACAACAAAGGCAAGCTCGAGTTCACCCTGCTGAACGCCTGTTCATTTCTGTTGTCACAGCTGGGAGGCGGGGGCTACGGGCGTCTGGAGAGCAGAAGTCAGGGACGTTCAGCGCCGCACACTGCACAGGACACACCCACCTCCAAGGACCGCCCAGCCCCAAATGTCAGTAGTGCTGAGGTTGGAAGCCCCAGGCTGGAGGGTCCAAGCAGCAACAGAAGATACTGACCCATCTGCAAAGTCCCGGCTCCCTCCTGCCCACGGGCCAGTGGCATCTCCAGGAACCAAGCTGCTCTGTCTCCCGGGGCAGAGGTCGACGGCAGCCGTCAGGAGAGACAGGGGCTCCCGCCCAGAAGGGCAGAGAGATGGGGAGCATGCCGGAGAAAGAAACAGGTGCTCTTTACAAAACAAGTCAAGGCAGCAGAGGAAAGCTATATGGAGAGGAAAGGTAAAACGCGGTGAAATGAAGGGACTAGTCAAGGAAAGGCGGCTAGGAGTCCCTCCGGGAGAACAACGGCTGCGAGGAAACACGACGGGACGTGACGTGAGCTTAGGAGAGAGAGCAGACAAAGCCTGTTCACGGGGAGTGTGCAGGAGACACTCAGCAGGATGAGGTCCTGTTCTAAGGAACGAGGGGACAGCTGAGGGGAAAACAGAACAGCTCTAGACAAAGACCAGAGAGGGACAGAAATCACAGAAAGAACGTGTAGAGCAAGTAAGAGACACGTGACTGAGGACATCGGGGTGGTGAGGCGGGACAGAAGCTTCCACGGGAAGGTGGGGGGCGGAGTGGGCAGGGGATGGCATCTGTCTGTCCCAGCAGCTGGGCTGGACACTGAGAGCTAAGAGAGCCCTTGCCCGCTTTCTTTAGCAGCTGGCACCTGGAAACGGCGGATGGCCTGGAGGCAGGGGACACACCACGAGAACGGAGCTGCGGGCAGGGCGCGCCAGCCCCTCCCGGCTTGCATGCACGCATGAACCGGCCCCAGGTGCGTCGTTCTGCAGACTCCACGTCTGCGTGAAGAACTGCCGCGGCGCCCATGTGCTCAGCTCCGGGACGGGGCTGGGGCCTCCGCAGCAGAACGGGAGGGTGGTCTCCAGGCCTCTCGTGTGAGGAGCGAGCGGTGAGGGGTGGTCTTCCCCCTGCGAGATGAACACTTGGCTGAATCTTATTGACCAGCTAGCTGGTCCTGAGACCCGGGGGAGTCATTTCCGTCTCTGCAGATCTCAGGTTCCTTGTGGGCAAATGGACAAGAAAAATAGGCCTACATGGTTTTCAGGCTTTTTCTCTGGAGCTAACACCCAACGCTGCTTCTACGTAACTTTAGAAAAGTTGCTAAGTGTATTCGCTTTTGAAATGGTTTTGTCAATGGGCTCCATTTTCATCATGGGTGTCCTATGGCAGAAAACCACTGCCTTAGAGTCGGCCAGACCTTAGGTCAAAACCCGGATTAGACAACTGGCCTCAGGCACAAGAATGACTCAGTTTTTTCATCCATGAAATGGGAACAATGACATCTATCCAGCAGGATCATCGTGAGGATTAGAGGCGGCGCACGAGACACAGAGCAGACCCTCAGTAAATGGGAATCCTTATCGTGGCTGGACAGTAAGCTCCTAGGACACAGGGTTTCCAAGAAGAGAGTTTTGCTCACAGGTATCATTCTGGAAACATGCTCTTGCTGGATGGAAAAATCCCCGAATAGCAGAGGAAAAACAGAGAGGGCTATTGCTTTAGGATTAATGTTTTCCCCCCAAGTCTAAGTGCCCTGCAAGATGTTACTGTAATCAGTATTCGAAAAGAAAGACTTCTTTATTGAATAAGTTTGGAGAAATTTTGGATTAACTCGATTAAATGCAGGGCTCTTCAGAATCTTTGATCAGTCGTTATACACCATGGATCTCCAAATGGGTAATAGAGCACACACAGTTTTTAAAACTTATTTGAACACAGTACATTTTTCCCCCCTACAGAAATATCTATTAACCTCTCAGAGACCATCAGTGTTAGCCTGAAGACAATTTCAGAAAGAGGTGTGCACACAGACACCTCCCTTGCTTACCCAGCCATAGGTCAGTCATGGAAAGACCCAAGTATCCACACATCCTACCCACGATTCTCATCAATCATTATCAGAGAGCATCCAAAGTCGCATGAGTCTTCCTTCCTTCTTTCAACCAGCAGTGAACTTGCTCGCAGACGCCTCCCACCCACATCTGAGCCTCATATCCTTCCACCAGTACCAGCTCCCTCACAGAACACTGTAGATCTTTGTTGGGGGTTTCTTTTCCTGCTTCCCAGCCCCTCCCCAAGTTCCATTCCTCGCCCACCCACCCTACCCCCTTTCCGGGCACTCTGCTCTCAGGACTGGGCGGTGGATGGCCTGGGACGCCCAGGACCACTAACTGCACCCGGCAGGCAGCCCTGGTCCAGCTTGCTGCATCTAGGTCATCAAATTAAGAACTTGTTACCTGATGCCTGTCAGAAATAAATGAGAAGAAGTGAGGGGCAGGGGGAGCTGGTAGGGAGGCGAGGTGAAGGGATGATTGTAGATAAATTTCCAATTTTTCATAAGACGGGGAACAAATGTTAAAGATGAGGAAAAGAAGGTCTGCTAAGTACAGCTGCACTGACCGACCAGCCCCGGCCAAGCTGGGAGGACAGGGCAGGTGGAGGAGGGAGACCGAAGGGCTTCTTGGGACGGGTGAGGGTCCAGGAAGAACCCACCTGCCAAGACCGTCCACTGGGAAGGGCAAGGCCCCTTGACTCCCTGGAGTTCCCTCTGTACTGGCAGGAGGGCGGGTGAGGCAGAACCTCGGGCTCAGGGGCATTTCCTGTTCCCAGATTCTGGGTTCCTCCATGTTCATCAGGAAGACTTTGTTCTCCTGGGGGGAGGGAGCCAGCAGCAACAGGGGGCCCCGCCCCCCCAGTTAATCACTCTCCTCATTTGACTCCATCCTCTTTGAGAAGCAAGCAAATTCCAAGCCTAGTAAATACATAGTAGACTCGTCATATCTCAAAGCACTTCATATACACACCATCAAATCAAGGAAAAACAAGCATTTATGATCTGATTTAGCTTTGCAATAACCCTGTGAGGGAGGCAGTGCAAGTTATGGGTCTCCCCATTTCACACCTGAGGATACTGAGACCCAGAGGGATAAAAACTTCATACAAAGTCAAACAGTCCATGAGGATTGGAGAGGACTCCATGAGGACAGCCGTCATCACATGAATAAGTTTCAGTATGTGATGGAAGGGTGATACAGGTTGTAGGTTAAGAAAATACTGACCCTCCTATTTCTGGAAAGGACAGATTAGGTCATTCAGCCAGCCCTCCTATTGAAAACCCCTGAAAGAGCTAATTAAGACACATTTTACATCCTTCCTAAAAGCACCAAAGAGATTCCTTCCTGGTATGGAATTACCAGACCTTGAATTAAAGGGAAAACACGAATCAAGAGACAGCTGGCCCCTAACCTGTGGGCATTTGCTGAATTTGTTGGACAACCTCAAAGGGCCAGGGGAACAGAAACCGAAATTCGAGACCTCTTTGAAGTGGGGTGTGTCTAATAGGAAAACATTGCTATAATCAGTTGAGGCCTCAGGAGGCCTCATCCCCAAGATGAGAGTGAATTGAAAGTCGAACATCCCTCCAAGAAAGTGCATCATGGTTTGAACTACCTGGGTTACCCAGGGAACAAGACCTTAATTTAGTTTAAAGTGATTTTGAACAGAGTCCCCCAACCATCTTGCAGACACAAACCCTCATCACCTCTGGAGGAAAATACTTTAATCCTAGGTCTTAAATTGTTTCAAGCTTTTTTTTTTTTTTTTTCTAAACACAATGACCATCATACAGCAAAACATAAATAGGCACACAAGAAACACGATATTAAGAGGGAGCGAAGCATAAGGTAGATGACCAAAAACAGACTCACAGATACGTTAGATAAAAAAAAAATATATGAAACAGAGACTATAAAACGGCCACGCTTATTTTATACAAAGAGATGAATGAAAAGCCTGAAAAATCTTCATGGAAAATGAAACTGAAGAGTAAATAGCATATTTGAGGAAAACAAAATAAGACTTCTCAAAGCAAAAAAATTATATATAATAAATGGGATTAAAAATACCAATGGAAAAGTTTAAAAGATGTGACACAGCTAAAGAGAGGATCAGTTAGCTGTATGATAAGTAAGAAGACATTATCCCATAAGTAGAATGGAGAGACACAAAGGTAGAGAATGTAAAGGAATTAGTAAGGGACACAGATTGAAGGAGAAGGCCCAGGACATTCAGGAAGAAAATCCAGAAGGAGAAGAGAAAGGGAGAAAGGGATAGGAGAAAAGAGGTAATGGACGAGAATTTTCCACGAACTAACAGAAACATCAATCCACAAATTCAAGAATACCAACAAATCCCAAGGAATATAAAAATAGAAATCTATACCTAGGCACAGCAGAGAGAAATTGCAAACAAAAACAAACAAACAAACAACAACAAAAAAGAAAAAGTCTTAAAAGCAACAAGGATTGTTGGAGGTGGTGGAGCAAGATAGATCATGTCCATGGGAGCAAAATTAAGATTGAAGACTGGGGACTTCCCTGGTGGCACAGTGGTTAAGAATCCGCCTGCCAATGCAGGGGACGGGGACACGGGTTCAAGCCCTGGTCCGGGAAGATCCCACATGCTGCGGAGCAACTAAGCCCATGTGCCGCAACTACTGAGCCTGCGCTCTAGACCCTGCAAGCCACAACTACTGAAGTCCTTGCGCCTAGAGCCTGTGCTCCACAACAAGAGAAGCCACCGCAATGAGAAGCCTGCGCAACGCAATGAAGAGTAGCCCCCACTCGCCGCAACTAGAGAAAGCCCGCACACAGCAACGAAGACCCAACGCAGCCAAAAATAAATAAATAAATAAATTTATAAAAACACTTATGTGATAAGCCATAAAAAAAAGAATGTATATATATATATGTTTAACTGAATCACTTTGCTGTACAGTGGAAATTAACACAATGTTGTAAATCCACTATATTTCAATTAAGAAAAACTGTATTCTTAATTATACTGTAGGTCAGCAACGGCCATGAATTTGGAATGGTGGCAGACAAATTTAAAATATTCTGACATCCTTGGACTGTCAGAGGCAGGTAAAGATACTAATTACAGTTACTCTTTGTAAAGTTAAAGGAAAGACCATCGAGGAGGGCTCATGGCTGTAGCCTTGACCTGTGTCAACACTTTGGGGCTGGGAATCTCCTTCACCAGGAAATTCAGGCTCCTGACTTCTTGCCTCTAATCCAAAGGAACAAATTCCAAAACCTGAACCAAGAGACCATACCTCTGGGAACCTCTTCCTGCCACCCATCCGTTTGGGTACCACAGCCAAGGAGACAGCCCACTCTACCTAGGATGCAAACCTCGTCCACTTCCAGCGGGCCTGTGGCCTCCCCAGCAGACCAGCTGGGGCCAGGCAGCCCCTGTCTTCCCCAGAGATTCCTTCTCCAGTTGGCGGGATGGCTACATGTTCCAGACAGCAGAGTAATCACCTCCACAAGGCTGGGACAGGCCTTCCCAGTAACCCCCCTACACACACACACACACACACACACACACACACACACACACACACACACACACACTATCTTCTGGGCTTCAGCCTTGTTCTGTCCCTGTGTTTTATTGCAATGGCATCTTCCTTCATGAAGATCATTTACAATATGATCGCTTTGCCGATGCCAGCTCAGAGAGGCTCTGGAGAGAAAAGACAAGGCCAGAATCACTTTCGGAGGTACAGGTGCATCCATGGAAATGAACTGACACAGAGACAGGTGGTGTGTGAAGAATTTTACAGCAGAGTGACGACTGGCTGGAGGTCCACACCAGAAGCAAGGGGCGCTGTAGCACTGGCTGGGAAACACTGGGCTGAGATGCCTTCCTTCGAGATACCTAAAATAGATGACATTTCCCCCGGGGAAAGCAGCCCCTGGCGTTGCCCTTTCCTGCACGTCACCGTCCAGCTGAGGCAGGGTGCTCGGCATGGGTGTGATTGGCAGAATAGGTGGGGAGAAGCTTGCATAGCAACAGCTGAAAGTCTCTGTGCTTGGCGGCTGACACACGCCCCTCCTGGCGTCTGTGGGCACGCTGCACTTGCTGCATTTAGCTGGAATTGCTTTGTTTGGACCTGATGCCTGGTGGACCATTGAGGGTCACCAGCTTGATATGATGGTTATTTCAGAGGTGGGGGCATTTCTGGGACCTCAGCTTCTGATGTCTTCCTAAAAAAATGCCTCCGGGGGGGAAACCAAGCAAACACACGAACAGCACTTCTGAAGTTCACAGCAGTGCTGAAGGGAAGCAGCTCCTGGGCTAAGCCAGGGGCCAGGCTGGCCCTAACCTCCCTCCACAAAGGCATAAGGCGGTAGGTACCCCAGCTCAGGAAGCTTCCTGTGCCCAGATGAAAGACCATTTTAAATAACAGTCATGTATTAAAGTAAGGGGAGAAGAAAAAAAAAACTCAAGGGCTATAGCACTGCCACAGTTTTAAATTATAGTGTAGGAGGATAAAAATAAAAGAGAGAGAGGGGAAGACAGCAAGGGAAAAATTGCCATTGTTTTATGAAGCAGATGGGAAAGTTCAGGGGATCAGAAAAAGACTATTATTATCTCAACTCTGCAGTGACAAGCCAGGAGAAGGATGTACAGTTTTTTCCCCTGTCGTTCCCTGAGAAGGGGCTGCTGGTGGGATTGATTTCGAATGCAGTTTAAGGGCGGGAGTTGTGAGCAACAGGGGTAGAATTAAGGATTAAGCGGGCATGCGTGGCCGCAGAGCAGTTACTCTTAATTTCTCCATTTTCTCCCGTGTGTGGGCGCTTTGGACTGTGACCATTTAATGTCATTTCAGGGCCCGCTCTGCGGGGCCGACGGGCAGAAGGTGACGTCCTTGGAAGATCCCAGGAATTAAGAGCTGAAAGAGACCTTTCGGGGAGGTTAACAATTTTAATATAAGGTTAAAGAAATACATGGAATAAAACTCCATGAGGTAGAAAGCGTGAGCTAAATTTTTAGCTCCAATAAAGGGAAGGGATCAGAGAATAGAATAGAAGAGGGAGAGAGAGAGAGAGAGAGAGAAAGAGAGAGAGAGACCTACAAATGTGTAGAGGGCTAACCTCTTAGATTCAGAAGAAAAAGGTACTCATCTCTAAATCAAGGGTCACTTGGAGGGCCAACTCCTCCTGGCGGACCTTTTCCACACTTGATCTTGATGATCTTTTCCTTCTGAATCCCTCACAGAATCTGAATCTAAACCATTCATTCATTTTGCATTTTACTGCATTTGTTTTTCTTATTCATTCATTCAACAAACATTTATTGGAAAGAAGAGATATTTCTTAAAGGAAAGGGAATCAGCATTTACTGAGCACTTATTTTATGTTCAGTATCATTCTTAGTTTCCTGTTCCATATATTACCTCATGGATGTCTTATAACCTGCCCTTTAAGGAAGCTACTTATCCCATATTCCATCAGAGAAGAGGAAATTGGTCCAGGCACAAGTAGGTTATAGGATTCAGCTGGGGTTTCACAGCACATAAGTGGCTGCTCTGGGGTTGAAACCCAAATTTGTCTAATTCCAGGGCCCCTGCTCCCAGGCTCTGGGCCGGATAGCTGCGAAAGGATGGAGGTTCTATAGTCTCTGCTCTGAAAAACTCACTGTCTCTCCAGGGAGCTGGACATGCAAATAGATAACACACCTCTGTGTGATGAACCCTGGAAGTGAGGGGAGTGCATGTCCAGCTCGCACCCAGGGGAGCCCAGGAAAGGAGCTGTGCTTTGGGGGTGCCAAGGGGGGGTTCCCAAAGTAGGTGCGTGTAAACTGAAGGACTGCAGGTTGAGCGGGAGGTTTGGGGGGGGGATGGAGTGGGGTTCTGGGCATAGGGAGGGGCATCTGCAGGGACAGGAATGTAGCGGGTCTGGCCTGGGACCCCTGCAGGGGCCGTGGAGGAAAAGGGCAGGAGTGAGGCTCTGCTTGGGGTTTGCTGGGTGTGTTATTCATCTTTGATCACGTCACTCACTTTCAGCGCACAATTCTCGGTTTGTTTCCAAGGTACGTGTAAGCAATTAAGAGGAGTAGGTGTGCGGTCGGTCGGTGTGAGAGGGGACGGGCTCTGGGTCCCAGGATTGAGCCTGGGCACATTTAGGAGCCTGCTGGCGTGTTACTCATCTTTGGTCACTTTAACATCTTTGTCCAGGTTATTTTCAACTTCTTCCCAACTTATGTCTCCCAGTAGGTGTGTGTTTGAGAAACACAAAATTATTTGAATGATATCCAAAGAGAAACAACTTGAAACTAAGAGAGGGAGCCAAACACAGAATCGGGGGGCGGGGGAGGGACGCCTCCTGATCAGAATACGGGCGTTTTCTTCCGGCTCCTCGTTGAGTTCTGCTGTGGGATCTTGAAGAAATCATGGGAGCTTGTAGCTGCGCTGTGGTGCTTAACCCTAAGGGAGGGAAATGCCCAACCCTGGGCTGCTGGGAGCTTTCAGCGTAAATAGCCAAGGGTGGTCTAGCCTCTTGACTCTGGATGTGTGATTGTGGGTATACAGACAAGCACACATGCGCACACACATGCACACCTTCTCTCTCTCTCTCTCTCTCTCTCTCTCTCTCTCTCTCTCTCCCTGCTGCCCGGGCTGGGACTCTCCCACCCGCCAGGGGGGAGATGGAGGCTGGGGCCCAGGCCTGGACCAGCCTCCAGCTCAGGGAGCACCAAGAGATTCTTCCCAGGGGTCTACCGCGGGCACAGCCGGCTCCTCTGGCAGCACTAATGAAGCTGTGGGCCTGAGGCCATAGCGTCCACTAGCTCCAGCTCAGTCTTCCATTTGCCTGTCACTCCCTCCAGCCTGGGGCAGCGACTGCATCAAACCCTCCAGGATGGGCACCCGGCCCCGGGGAGGAAAGCACCTGGGGCGGCAGCTGGGAGGACTAAGTGCAGCGGAGCCCAGGAGGCCTCCTGGTCCCACCTCCTCCCCCGCGCTGAATGCAAGCTCCCCAGGAGTTAGGAGAGGCGGGAGGGCGCTGGGAAGACAGAACTGGCTGGCGTGGGGTGCAGAGAGAGTGGGAAGGAAGAATGAGGCTACTGATGGAAGCAACAACTCCCTTCCAGGCGGCGGGCAGCGGGAGACACCGATTTCCAGGCCCCAGGCCCTGCACTGTCGCCTGCCCCCGGTCTGCAGGCTGGGGGACAGAAATGCTTTCCTAACTGCTGGCCCCTCATGTCCTGCATCTCCCCCGGGCGTGCTCCCGCACCCCTTTATCCACGTGTGTAAAGGCAGCTGCCTTCCAGCATCTGGCCTGCCCACCCTGGCCTCCCCGGTCCGCCCTACCCGGCCTCGACTTCCCTGCATTTGAACTTCCAGGCCCCTTTGACCTCCTGCCTGATTGCTTTTCCCTGGCCCCGAGCTGCCCCTCCTCCATTCCCCTGACCCCTCAGCGGCCTCTGTACCCTTTTCCCCTCCTCCAGCAGCTTCCCAGGGACAGTGCCAGCCGGGCCCGGCGAGCTTCATCCTCTGCCAGGCCTGGGAGGGGCCCGGGAGTCTCCCTGCCTAATCCAGCAGCTATTGCTTCAGAGCGCTTAATATTCACGACAGATAGAACATTTCACGGCGAATTGGACGCACATTCAACTGGAAATGAAAATTTTATGACTGTTCTCACTTGGAGCCGCAGATTACAGCAGCTGAGAAAACACAGGCGCGGACGTACAACCCGTGAACTGTAAAGTATATTAATAATGAAACCACAGCCTGGGAAATGAAGGCTTTATTCTGTTTATATTCTGCTCCATTAATAGAAGGCACTCTGGCTAGCTCCGCCCCATTAGCCAGCCATCTGTGCCCTGAACATGGGGGCTGGGGGTACCGGGTTCCCTCCGGGTCCAGTACATCGTGGATGCAGGACTCAGTGCGACACCTGGGCTGGGCCTGCAGCTCCAGTGCCAGAGAGGCTGAGGGTGATTCTAAGCAGAAGGGATCTGTGTCCTTATTCGGATGTCGAGGTTGGAAAGAGAACATCAGCACACAATCCAGAACCAGCGGGCATTTAGCCCCACGCCCAGGGAAAGGGAGAGTAGGATCCAATGTTCAGTGGTCCTTAAGGTGGGGTGTGGGATCACCACTCAAGAATTACCTGGGGTACGTGTTTAAAATGCAGATTTCTAGGGGAAAATGTCTGGACCTGCCTAAGAGGCAAGAGACCATTGTTTCGGGATGCATGAGGAGAGGGGATTCAGAGCGCCGCCTAAACGAACTCCAGAGACGGGCGCGAGCCGCGGCCATCAGCGCGGACCCCAGAGACAGGCGTGAGCCGGGATTATCAGCGCGGACCCCAGAGACGGGCAGGAGACGCTAAGGCTGCTGCTGCCGCCACCAAGAAGCCTGTGTGCGAGCACAGGTCACTCTCCACACCGCCCCACCCGGGAGCCTGTGCAGCCCGCCACTGCCAGGGTCCCGTGATCCGGGGACAACTTCCCCGGGAGAATGCACGGTGCGCCTCGGGCTGCTGCAACGTCATGACGTCTCTGCTGCCGCAGGCTCGCCCCGCCTCCTCCGTACCCCTCCCTCCCCCCGGCCTGAGTGAGCCAGAGCCCCCGAAGCAGCTGCTCCTTTAACTCCGTCCTGTGTGAGCGAAGAACAGATGCCCTCAGGCGACCTACACGCAGAGGCGGGGCCAAATCCAAAGCTGAACCCCAGGAGCTGTGCGAACAAAGAGGAGGAAGGGGGATTTCTCCCAGCAGCCTCAGAAGCAGCGTATTAAAGCTCCACAATCAACTTGATGTACCCTGCATCTCTGGAATACCTGAATAGACAACGAGTCATCCCAAAATTGAGGCGGTGGACTTTGGGAGCAACTGTAGACTTGGGCCATGTGGCTGACAGGGTCTTGGTGCTCCGGCCAGGTGTCAGGCCTGTGCCTCTGAGATGGGAGAGCCAAGTTCAGGACATTGGTCCACCAGAGACCTCCCGGCTCCACGTAATATCAAAGGGCAAAAGCGCTCCCAGAGATCTCCATCTAAACGCTAAGACCCAGCTCTGCTCAATGACCAGCAAGCTACAGTGCAGGACACCCTATGCCAAACAACTAGCAAGACAGGAACACAACCCCACCCATTAGCTGAGAGGTTGCCTAAAATCATAATAAGGTCACAGACACCCCAAAACACACCATCGGACTCGGTCCTGCCCACCAGAAAGACAAGATCCAGCATCATCCACCAGAACACAGGCACCAGTCCCCTCCACCAGGAAGCCTACACAACCCACTGAACCAACCTTAGCCACTGGGGGGCAGACACCAAAAACAATGGGAACTATGAACCTACAGCCTGTGAAAAGGAGACCCCAAACACAGTAAGTGAAGCAAAATGAGAAGACAGAAACACACAGCAGATGAAGGATCAAGGTAAAAACCCACCAGACCAAACAAATGAAAATAGGCAGTCTACCTGAAAAAGGATTCAGAGTAATGATAATAAAGATGATCCAAAATCTTGGAAATAGAATGGAGAAAATACAAGAAACGTTTAACAAGGATGTAGAAGAACTAAAGAGCAAACAAACAATGATCAACAACACAATAAATGAAATTAAAAATTCTCTAGAAGGAATCAATAGCAGAATAACTGAGGCAGAGGAATGGATAAGTGACCTGGAAGATAAAATAGTGGACATAACTACAGCAGAGCAGAATAAAGAAAAAAGAATTAAAAGAATTGAGAACAGTCTTAGAGACCTCTGGGACAACATTAAACACACCAACATTTGAATTATGGGGGGCCCAGAAGAAGAAGAGAAAAAGAAAGGGACTGAGAAAATATTTGAAGAGATTATAGTTGAAAACTTCCCTAATATGGGAAAGGAAATAGTCAATGATGTCCAGGAAGCACAGAGAGTCCCATATAGGATAAATCCAAGGAGAAATACGCCAAGACACATATTAATCAAACTATCAAAAATTAAATGCAAAGAAAAAATATTAAAAGCAGCAAGGGAAAAGCAACAAATAACATACAAGGGAACCGCCATAAGGTTAACAGCTGATCTTTCAGCAGAAACTCTGCAAGCCAGAAGGGAGTGGCAGGACATATTTAAAGTGATGAAAGGGAAAAACCTACAGCCAAGATTACTCTACCCAGCAAGGATCTCATTCAGATTCGATGGAGAAATTAAAACCTTTACAGACAAGCAAAAGCTAAGAGAATTCAGCACCACCAAACCAGCTTTACAACAAATGCTAAAGGAACTTCTCTAGAGAGGAAACACAAGAGAAGGAAAAGACCTACAATAACAAACCCAAAACAATAAAGAAAATGGTAATAGGAACATACATATCGATAATTACCTTAAATATAAATGGATTAAATGCTCCCACCAAAAGACACAGACTGGCTGAATGGATACAAAAACAACACCCGTATATATGCTGTCTACAAGAGACCCACTTCAGACCTCGGGACACATACAGACTGAAAGTGAGGGGATGGAAAAAGATATTCATTGCAAATGGAAATCAAAAGAAAGCTGGAGTAGCAATTCTCATATCAGACAAAATAGACTTTAAAATAAAGACTATTACAAGAGACAAAGAAAGACACTACACAATGATCAAGGGATCAATCCAAGAAGAAGCCATAACAATTGTAAATATTTATGCACCCAATATAGGAGCACCGCAATGCATAAGGCAAATGCTAACAGCCATAAAAGGGGAAATCGTCAGTAACACAATCATAGTAGGGGACTTTAACACCCCACTCTCACCAATGGACAGATCATCCAAAATGAAAATAAATAAGGAAACACAAGCTTTAAATGATACATTAAACAAGATGGACTTAATTGATATTTATAGGACATTCCACCCAAAAGCAACAGAATACACATTTTTCTCAAGTGCTCATGGAACATTCTCCAGGATAGATCATATCTTGGGTCACAAATCAAGCCTTGGTAAATTTAAGAAAATTGAAATCTATCAGGTATACTATCAAGTATCTTTTCCGACCACAACACTATGAGACTAGATATCAATTAAAGGAAAAAATCTGTAAAAAATACAAACACATGGAGGCTAAACAATACACTACTGAATAACCAAGAGATCACTGAAGAAATCAAAGAGGAAATCAAAAAATACCTAGAAACAAATGACAATGAAAACATGATGACCCAAAACCTTTGGGATGCAGCAAAAGCAGTGCTAAGAGGGAAGTTTATAGCAATACAATCCTACCTCAAGAAACAAGAAACATCTCAAATAAACAAGCTAACCTTACACCTAAAGCAATTAGAGAAAGAAGAACAAAAAAACTCCCAAAGTTAGCAGAAGGAAAGTAATCATAAAGATCAGATCAGAAATAAATGAAAAAGAAATGAAGGAAATGATAGCAAAGATCAATAAAACTAAAAGCTGGTTCTTTGAGAAGGTAAACAAAATCGATAAACCATTAGCCAGACTCATCAAGAAAAAAAGGGAGAAGACTCAAATCAATAGAATTAGAAATGAAAAAGAAGAAGTAACCACTGACACTGCAGAAATACAAACGATCATGAGAGATTACTACAAGCAACTATATGCCAATAAAATGGACAACCTGGAAGAAATGGACACATTCTTAGAGAAGCACAACCTTCCGAGACTGAACCAGGAAGAAATAGAATATATAAACAGACCAATCACAAGCACTGAAATTGAGACTGTGATTAAAGATCTTCCAACAAACAAAAGCCCAGGACCAGATGGCTTCACAGACGAATTCTATCAAACATTTAGAGAAGAGCTAACACCTATCCTTCTCAAACTCTTCCAAAATACAGCAGAGGGAGGAACACTCCCAAACTCATTCTACGAGGCCACCATCACCCTGATACCAAAACCAGACAAAGATGTCACAAAGAAAGAAAACTACAGGCCAATATCACTGATGAACACGGATGCAAAAATCCTCAACAAAATACTAGCAAACAGAATCCAGCAGCACGTTAAAGGATCATACACCATGATCAAGTGGGGCTTATTCCAGGATTGCAAGGATTCTTCAATATATGCAAGTCAATCAATGTGATACACAATATTAACAAATTGAAGGAGAAAAAACATGATCATTCAATAGATGCATAAAAAGCTTTCAACAAAATTCAACACCCATTTATGATAAAAACCCTCCAGAAAGTAGGCATAGAGGGAACTTACCTCAACATAATAAAGGCCATATATGTCAAACCCACAGCCAACATCGTTCTCAATGGTGAAAAACTGAAACCATTTCCACTAAGATCAGGAACAAGACAAGACTGTCCACTCTCACCACTATTATTCAACATAGTTTTGGAAGTTTTAGCCACAGCAGTCAGAGTAGAAAAAGAAATAAAAGGAATCCAAATTGGAAAAGAAGAAGTAAAGGTGTCATTGTTTGCAGATGACCTGATACTATACACAGAGAATCCTAAAGATGCTACCAGAAAACGACTAGAGCTAATCAATGTATTTGGTAAAGTAGCAGGATACAGAATTAATGCACAGAAATCTCTTGCATTCCTAGACATGAATGATGAAAAATCTGAAAGAGAAATTAAGGAAACACTCCCATTTACCATTGCAACAAAAAGAATAAAATACCTAGGAATAAACCTACCTAAGGAGACAAAAGACTTGTATGCAGAAAACTATAAGACACTGATGAAAGAAATTAAAGATGATACAAATAGATGGAGAGATATACCATGTTCTTGGATTGGAAGAATCAACATTGTGAAAATGACTATACTACCCAAAGCAATCTACAGATTCAAAGCAATCCCTATCAAACTACCAATGGCATTTTTCACAGAACTAGAACAAAAAATTTCACAATTTGTATGGAAACACAAAAGTCCCCAAATAGCCAAAGCAATCTTGAGAAAGAAAAACCGAGCTGGAGGAATCAGGCTCCCAGACTTCAGACTATACTACAAAGCTACAGTAATCAAAACAATATGGTACTGGCACAAAAACAGAAATATATCAATGGAACAGGATAGAAAGCCCAGAGATAAACCCTCGCACATATGGTCACCTTATTTTTGATAAAGGAGGCAAGAATATACAATGGAGAAAAGGCAGCCTCTTCAATAAGTGGTGCTGGGAAAACTGGACAGCTACAAGTAAAAGAATGAAATTACAACACTCCCTAACACCATACACAAAAATAAACTCAAAATGGATTAAAGAGCTAAATGTAAGGCCAGACACTACAAAACTCTTAGAGGAAAACATAGGCAGAACACTCTATGACATAAATCACAGCAAGATCCATTTTGACCCACCTACTAGAGAAAGGGAAATAAAAACAAAAATAAACAAATGGGACCTAATGAAACTTAAAAGCTTTTGTGCAGCAAAAGAAACCATAAACAAGATGAAAAGACAACCCTCAGAATGGGAGAAAATATTTGCAAATGAAGCAACTGACAAAGGATTAACCTCAAAATTTACAAGCAGCTCATGCAACTCAATATCAAAAAATAAACAACTCAATCCAAAAATGGGCAGAAGACCTAAATAGACATTTCTCCAAAGAAGATATACAGATTGCCAACAAACACATGAAAGAATGCTCAACATCACTAACCATGAAAGAAATGCAAATCAAAACTACAATGAGGTATCTCCTCACACAAGTCAGAATGGCCATCATCAAAAAATCTACAAACAATAAATGCTGGAGAGGGTGTGGAGAAAAGGGAACCCTCTTGCACTGTTGGTGGGAATGTAAATTGATACAGCCACTATGGAGGACAGTATGGAGGTTCCTTAAAAAACTAAAAGTAGAACTACCATACAACCCAGCAATCCCACTACTGGGCATATACCCTGAGAAAACCATAATTCAAAAAGACTCATGTACCACAATGTTCATTGCAGCACTATTTACAATAGCCAGGACATGGAAGCAACCTAAGTGTCCATCGACAGATGAATGGATAAAGAAGATGTGGCACATATATACAATGGAATATTACTCAGCCAGAAAAAGAAACAAAATTGAGTTATTTGTAGTGAGGTGGATGCACCTAGACTCTGTCATACAGAGTGAAGTAAGTCAGAAAGAGAAAAACAAATACCATATGCTAACACATATATATGGAATCTAAAAAAAAAAAAAAAGGTTCTGAAGAACGTAGGGGCAGGACAGGAATAAAGATGCAGACATAGAGAATGGACTTGAGGACACGGGGAGGGGGAAGGGTAAGCTGGGACGAAGTGAGAGAGTGGCATGGACATAAACACAATACCAAATGTAAAATGAATAGCTAGTGGGAAGCAGCCGCATAGCACAGGGAGATCAGCTCGGGGCTTTGTGACCACCTAGAGGGGTGGGATAGGGAGGGTGGGAGGGAGACACAAAAGGGAGGGGATATGGGGATATATGTATATATATAGCTGATTCACTTTGTTATACAGCAGAAACTAACACACCATTGTAAAGCAATTATACTCCAATAAAGATGTTAAAAAAATGCAGATTTCTAGACCCATCCCAGAACAAATGAATCAATCTATTGCATTACTTAGCAAAATTTGAGAAGTGCTGTCCCAAGTTCATAAAACTCCAGATGAAATAACCGCATCACCTTTCCAGTCAGCTGCCTTCAGTATGGGGACAGCGATCACCACCTCTGATCCAGACACAAAGCCTAAATTCTTCCAGCCTGATTGCATTGCCTTAGGCAGGTACCAGGGCAAGAACCCATATTCAGGGTCATTCAGGGATGACCCCAGGATAGGGGGCTCCCGGGGGCACGGGTGGCTGAGTGACTGGGCATCGCTCCTGTCTGCCCTGAGCAGTGATTGGGCGGTTGCCTCGGAGGCACCTTCGGCAGGTGTGGCTGGGAGCCCCAGCTTCAAGTGGCAGGGTGCCCATGTTGTTCCCTGTCAGCCCCAGCCTGGGATGATTTATGGATCTGCAGTGTAATTAGAGACAACTGGAAAGAATTCAAGAATCAGATGAACCCATGCTGGGAGCCCTCGAGATGGGACAGCAGATGGCAGAGACAAAAACGAACCCGGGACCCTTTGGTGAGGGAGGGTCTGGACCCTGGCAGCCCCCTTGTTCCACATCCCCTGCCTCTGCGCTGAGCCTGGCAGGGCTCTGAGCCACATTTCAGGGCTGGAGGGTCTGCATCGTGATATTCTAGCCCTAAAATTCTCCCCCGACTATTGGGCAAGACCCTCCAGGCTCCCTGGCTGCACCAGTGGCCCACGGTTGGTCAAAAAGTTAGGCAGATGGTCAGTTCTGGCAGTGGTCAAAACACACTGTCCTAAGTTGCCCAAGTACATTGGAAGGTCATCTCACTCATTTTCCTGCTTTCAGCTGGACTAAATGAAGCCAGCAAAGGAAATGAACACCAGCTCCCATTCAGAGAAGCAGGCTTCTCCAGTCACCTTTGACGCTGATCGTTTCATGGGCCTCTGTGCATGAGGATGGGAACATTGCTGCAGAGTGGCTCTGCGCTCGGAGGCCAGCCATGCAGAGAATTATCAGGAAGGATAGAAAGGGACCCGCTGGCACTCACAGGCACAAGGAGTGCCACCATGTACCTCTAACGGTGCCACATTGTCCCAGCGTGTTTGATGAACACTGAAAAATTCATTTCAACCACATAGGGTGTGAACCTTTACTATTTGTAAACCTAAATCCTCCAAGACAAACTGGGGTCTACCAACTTCTTACCAAGCTCTTGGAGAAAGCCCCCCTCCTCCAGATTTTGCGCTGAGACCTGGCCAAGGATTTGCATTGTGACATGCTGGGGACTGCTGTTCCTGCATGAAAAAATGGGGGCCTCGAGAAGGTGGGTGATATACTCTCCCCACTAAGTTAGAAGCTGTTCCAACAGAGAGGTTGAGTGAGCTAAGATCCCTGCAGCAGTTCCTTAAACTTTGGGAGAAAAAGAAAATGGATCCTTCTTGAAACTCAGCCCCTGCATGTGAAGCCTGATGGCAGGCAATATGCCCCTTACACCCCTGTGTGTTTTCAAATACAGCTGTGTTCCCTCTGTTCCCCTCTCAGCCCCACCAGCCTGCAAATGCCATGGTTTACGCAAAGCACATCATGGAAGCTGAAATGATCGGGAGCTCCATTCCTACCGCTGAAACATGTTGACAGAATGGGGACAAGGGGACACATTTCCAAGCTCTAAATTTTATAATAATACCTCGGGGAGTCACTGGCAAAGTTTGGCCAAAATATAATTAGTTTGCACAGCTATTAGAGGCTGATAAAAGGTTTTAATTTGCGGAGTGATCTCAGGAATCTCAGATACTTGGTGTCTGTTCTTGTTTTCCTTGCAAGCAGGGTGGCTACTTGGGCCACGTGAAAGCCTCAGACCTGTGCATCTCGGGGGAGAAAGTGGAGCAGAGATTTCTTTGCTCTTTTGATAACCAGGGTAGAAGAAAGGCAGGTGAGATGCCCGATGGCTTCCTTCCTCTTCTTTCTTTGTTATTCTTTCTTTCTCCCACTGTCTACCCCTATCTCTTTCTCTCTTTTTTTAGCTAAGCAGAACTTTTTTAAATTTACCATTTGTCTTTACAAATTTAGAAGCTTAAAGACTTTACTCAGGATGATACCCTATTTCCAGGGAATCCAAAAGGAAAGTTCAGCCATCTTCTTGTAGGTAATTTAATTGTTAATGTGGTCCCCCCTTGAGAGTGGTTCAATAAAGCTGATAATGCAAACAGAGAAGGCGTGACTTCCAGAGGGTCCCCAGGATGGTGAAGCCCTGGCCGGCTGATGGGCTAAGGACAGAGTGACCTGTTGAGGGCTTCTGAATTCTGCCGATCAGCTGAGAGACAAACAAACATGATGAAAGAAACCAAGGAGATGGCATCAAACTACCACCCTTTATTGTGCCTCTGCAAAGTGCACTTGAACAAAGGCTGGGATGGCATCTGAGAGCAAAATGCATGTTTTACCCACAGCAATTTGCCTCTAAGTGAGAGAACACAGCACACACACTGAGACGCCCACAACAAAGGGTAGTTTACATCTTTCCTCCCAAACGCTGCTTCTTAACAGAGCATTTCTACTGTTTATGGGCAATTGGGCTCGATGGATGTACTTGAAATCAGGGAGCAGGACGGGAGGGTGCTGTGATGGATAAAAGACTTACAGACAAACACGTGCAAAAACCTTTTGCTTTTCATGGTAACTTTTAGGTCAGGCCCCCGGATTTTTATCTGTGTCATAGATACTCTGAGTATCTAAGCATAGGGGGCAACTCCATTCACTTCATTTTATAGAGAAAAATGGGATAGGTGATGGTAAGAGGCGAAGGTTCCAGAACAGGCACGATTACAACAAGGGCACTATATTTACAAGTTTGAATTATTCTGATTGCTCGTCCCTGCTCCATAGCCAAAACATCCCCTTAGTTACTTTGGCTCATGTAACTAGATACCACTGTATTGTACTGCTAGGAGGGGATGAAGAGAAGTAACATTAGACTTAATTACATAGTACTGTATCTAGCACATGGTAACCATTCAATAAATATGGTTAAACCTGCATCAGAACACTAACCACGTGATTGATTATCAGCCAAATAAGATATAAAGTAAACTGTCTGCAGGACTGGGGGAAGGAGAAAACAATTAGAAATGAATGGTATCCCAATCAATGATTTATGTATCTGCCTCTCCTTCTATAAACTGTGAAATCCCTGGGGATAGTAATCATGACTCATTTGTCTTTATTTTTCCACTCTATTTATTTTTTTGCAGCTTTACTGAAAACTAGTGGATGCTAAATGAATGTTTGTCGATGGATGGATGGATGGATGGATGGATGGACAGATGAACCAGGGAAGGAATTGTGCTCCTAAACCATATACATGTTATCCAACCACTACTGGAATAGTTTGGGAGACAATACAAAATTGTTGGTTCTTTTTCTTTAATTATAATTGCATTTAAAGGGAAAATTATTATTGTTATTCTAGTCTCATAAAAAATGAAACACACACACATACACAGCCTGACGTTATACTGCAGATGTACACCCTGGGATAAAAATAAGTTTTCAGAGGAATACAACAAAAAGCTTTGGTAGGGAAGATACACAGTAAAATATGTTCCCAAATTATTCTGTCTGCCATTTCCCATTGCTCCTGAGATTACTCATTAAATCACAAAGATTTCCCTCTCTCCCTCTCCTTCTCTCTCTTAGTAAAACTCAGAGATTCCATACGACAGACAGGAGGGTAAACTGAGACAGGTTTTTGAGAAGCACATTAGCTCCACTCTTTAAAGAAAAAAAAAAGACTCTAGAACTTTGGGGAACAATTTTCTTAATTTCAACCCTAATTACCTGGGTTTGATAAATGGAATCACTGCGTAAGTTTCAATTTTATTTAGCTTGTGTGGAGAGAAGGTTTTCGAGATCAAGAAAAGAGGTTACTTTGGGAAACTCATAAGTGACATAGCAGAAAGTATATTTCTCTTTGGAGAACAGGATTACATTGAGATTTCAAGAGTCCAAAGTTATATTCAAGCTCTTTTGGTTCTTTCACAATTTATACAAGAAAAGTCACATCTTAGGACACTTCAGGAACACAATGTTCTCGATCCTAACAACTGAAGGCAGCGATTTCAGGCAGAGTTCCTGCTCTCCACTGGTCTTGGGATATTACTGCTGAGATAACTTCAGGCCTCGCTCACCCCGGGGGCTGTGTGGAAGTTGCCAGCACGTTAACGGAGCAAAAGCTCCACAACCCCATCTGGCCACGTCTGAAATGGGCCAAGCCGGCTCCGGCCTTTCTCTGCTCCAGGAGCCTCTCCCCCTTCTCCTTGGGCCCTCACTTCCCCTGCGGTGGGTCTGTGCACCTGCAGCCTCAGCTTCCCTAGGAGCTGGTTAGAAATGCTGAATTTCCAGCCTCACCCGACCTACTGAATTTGAACCTGAGGATGCATTTTAACAAGATCCCCCAGGTGATTTCCGTACACCTTAGAAGTCTGAGAAGCAGGGATGTCCTTGACAAGGGAGGCCTGATGCAGACTCTCCTTTCATCTGCTGCTCAGTCCCCAGGTCCCCTGGTGCATCTCCAGCTGCGTTTCCTCCAAAGCAAAGAGCTCTGTGCACCCACAGGCGGGCCACCTGTCTGCTCAACACAGCGGGCAGAGCTGCGTGTTTCCGGGAGCCTCTCCCACCCCTCAGGCCAAAAGACAATGTCAGTTTCCAGCTCTGCCTTCTGCTTCTCCTGATCTGCCGGCGTGGGTGGCTGTAGTCACACCGAGGATGCGGAACAGAAGCGGGGCAACACCAGGAGGGATCAGAAAGAGTTTTCTGTGGATCCACCTCTCCTGAGCTGGGAGACGGGAGGCTTTCTGATTATGTCTAAACCATCACATCACCTTTGCGTCATCTCAGGAATTTTGCCCAAAGGGTCAGAGGCTGCGTGAACTCTGCCGCTTCCTTCTCCCGTTTCCAGTGGTCCAACCACGCCTCTCAGGCTCCCCGCCGGCCCCGCACACACCCAGGAACAGGACCTAGCTCACTTTCACCCTTTCCTGTCCTCTCCCCGGGCTCCACCCCCTCCTCCAAGGTTGCTGCCCCTCCTCACTGGCTCACATCAGAAACAGTGGCAGATTTACAGGTTAAGAGTGACTAACCTGTAGTCACTGCAGCCACGTGAGAGCTGGCCGTAATGCAGTTCACCTCATTAAACAGTGCACGCCCAGGTCCTGTCTGCTGTAAAGCAACTGGTCTCCAAAGCCCAGTATTCATCTTCCAGGGCTGCTGGGAGATAATAAATGGGTAATATTCCGGTGATGATGGTAATGGAGTCACGGCTCAGAGCTAATATTATGGCAAAGTAGTAATTATTTCAACAGTAAACAAGGGGATGGTTGGGCTGCTGACAGAATTCAAGCCTGTTGAATCGCTTCAGTTAATTTACTCGGAGCCCAGGCCTGCAACTGGCTGAGAGAGGAGGAGGAAGTCTTGCTTCTCTGCAAGTGTTCCAAAGCTCTGCCTGCAATCTGACTTCCTCTGGCTGTGCAGACACAGAGAGTCCCAAGCTTCTGCCTCCCCTGCTTCTGATCTACAGGGAATGACAGGCACGGTGGCCTCAGGCCTCTGCCCGTGGATTCCAGGAAGAGGGAATGGCATTGTGTCCACGGAGGATCCCTCAGCCTGACACATCGAGACTAAGAGGGCTTTATGAGGGGGTGAGAACATTAATGTCTGTGTTGGAAAACTCGGGACCTTTACCTGACAAATTTCTCCAAATTTCTCCCATTTTTATGGGTGCTGTAACCCAAAGGCAGAGCACCGAGACAATTCTCAGAACACACAGTGCGGCCTGAATTAACCCTCGGAGGTTCTGGAAGCTCCCTGACGTTGGATGGAAACGCCAGGCTCACCACAAATGACTGAAATCCGAAAGGAACGCTTTGAGACCAGATCATAAACTTCAGGCACTGAAAAGGCCCCCAGGGGACCAAGATCATTAGGTCTACCTTGTGCTTGGCCAGAAGGAAAAAGTGCAGCAGGAAGGGGAAACCAAGGTGGGAAACAGAAAGATAATACGATATCTAAGTAAGCAATTTTGTTATCTCCTCATACGATGTGCCCATGTTCCAGTAATTTATTGCTGAGTAAAAAATCCACCACAGGGCTTTCCTGGCGGCGCAGTGGTTAAGAATCTGCCTGCCAACGCAGGGGACACGGGTTCGAGCCCTGGTCTGGGAAGATCTCACATGCCGCAGCAACTAAGCCCATGCACCACAACTACTGAGCCTGCGCTCTAGAGCCTGCGAGCCACAACTACTGAGCCTGTGTGTCTAGAGCCCATCCATACTCTGCAACAAGAGAAGCCATCGCAACGAGAAGCCTGCACACTGCAACAAAGAGTAGCCCCTGCTCACCGCAACTAGAGGAAGCCTGTGTGCAGCAACGAAGACCCAACGCAGCCAAAAATAAATAAATAAAATAAATAAATTTATATTAAAAAAATCCACCCCAAAACAAAGGCTTACAACATCAATAGTCATACAGGCATAACTCGTTCTACAGCACTTTGCCTTACTGTGCTTCGCAGATATTGCATTTCTTACAAATCGAAGTTTTGTACATCGAGCAAGTCTATTGGTGCCATTTTTCCAACAGCATTTGCTCACTTTGTGTCTCTGTGTCACATTTTGGTAATTCTCACAATATTTCAAACTTTCATGATTATTATGTTTGTTATGGGATCTGTGATCTTTGATGTTACTACTGCGACTCGCTGAAAGGTCGGATGATGGTTAGCATTTTTTTAAGAAATAAAGTACTTTTAAGTTAACTTATATACACTGGTTTTTAGACATAATGCTACTGCACACTTACTAGACTACAGTGTAGTGTAAACATGGCTTTTATATGCACTGGGAAACCAAAAACTTTGTGTGACTCGCTTTATTGCGATATTCGCTTTGTTGCTGTGATCTGGAACTGAACAGGCAATATCTCCAAGGTGCCTAAATTGTTTTGCTCATGAAGCTGGAGTTGGCTGGGCTCAGCCCAGAGATCTGGCCGGGGTTTTGCATGAGGTTGTGGGTTAGACAGCGGCCAGGGCTAAGGTCCTCTCCAAGGTTCGTTCACTGACTCCAATGGCTGTGCCTGGGGACCTGGCGTTCCTTGGTGTCTGTCCACATGGCCTCCCCCTGCAGCAACCTCAGAGTGACTGTGTTTCTCTTATGGTGGCCAACAGGTCCCCAGCCCGTGTCCCACAAGAAGGCAGCAGAAGCTTTGGGAACCTGGCCTTGGATGTCAACAGCCTGGTTTCCACCTCTTTCCATGCATTAAGGGGGAGTCAGGAAAGCCAGCGACAGTCCCGGGAAGGGCCGGGACTCCATCTCATGTGAGAGGCTCAAAGAATCTGTGGACACGTCTCAACCCCAGCACAGACCACAAGGCCAGTTCTCCTGTCCTTTGCCTTCCCATAGCAGCTCCAGGCTTTCTCTTTCTCTGATTTTGGTTCGAAATCTCATCATTGCTCTGTCCATCCCTAAGTTGATACATGTACAGATAAGTCCTACCCCATATACCTTCACAATAATACTAGTGATCACTGCTTCCATTAATTGATGCTCCTCGATGCATCTCGATAGAATATGTATGCAGTCCTGTTTACAGATATATATTATTCCCAACTGATAAATGAAGAAACAGGCTGAAAAAGGTTAATCAGAGGTCCTAAGATCCAAACACAGGTCTGTTTAATTCCACATCTATGTTCTTTCTCCTGTGCTGTTTTCCTTCTACATAAACTTGGTTTCTATAGATACCATACAAGTTAATGAAAAATAACCACAGCAGTTATTACTGTGCGACTTTGTAAGGATCCCCTGAGCTTCAACAGTCTTATCTGTAAAATGGAGATGATAACGATATCTAGCTCATTGGACTGTAATGAAAATTAAATGTGATAATAGATGGAGAGCACTCTGTACAGGGTTGGCAAAGAATAAACGCTCAAAAAAAGTTACTTAGGGATGTTTTTAACAATTTCAGTGACAAGAAAATCATTCTTCAGTCATGGCTTTTATTTTTGTAGAGAGCCATTTGGATCAGAGTATCATGTATTAGATGAGTAATAATATCATATATATCATTATAGAGTAATAATTACTATATATTATATCTACTTTGATGGCTGTATATAAATATATTATCCAAAACTACATATGTATACATAGATATAATACACACAACTATACATTTTTTAAAATTTATTTATTTTGTTTATTTATTTTTGGCTGCATAGGGTCTTCATTGCTGCGTGTGGGCTTCCTCTAGTTGCAGCGAGCGGGGGCTACTCTTCATTGCGGTGCATGGGCTTCTCATTGCAGTGGCTTCTCTTGTTGCGGAGCACGGGCTCTAGGTGCACGGGCTTCAGTAGTTGTGGCTCGCAGGCTCTAGAGCGCAGGCTCAGTAGTTGTGGCGCATGAGCTTAGTTGCTCTGTGGCATGTGGGATCCTCCCGGACCAGGGTTTGAACCCGTGTCCCCTGCATTGGCAGGAGGATTCTTAACCACTGCGCCACCAGGGAAGCCGTACATTTATTTATATATATATATAAATAAAGCCATCAAATTTTTTGACTAGAGTACGTATATATGCTCCTTTAGTCAAAAAATTGATGGTTTAGTTTTTAAACTGGCACTTTCATGAGAGGTATTTCAAAATGGCTCTGAGCAAGGGCAGCCCCGCTGATGAGTGAGGGTCTCACTGAATAGCAAATTCTGGTATTTGTTAACAGCACCATACTGTTCAAATAGACTGTATATGCAAAGGTGAACATTAATTAGTTGCAAGTTTTCCCAGGGGATTCACTTTAAAAAACCCTAATGATGAGAGAATAAGCAGGCCCACGAGCATTCTGAGGAACTGACTTGGAAACCCATCCAACACCTGACTCTGTCAGCTGTTTAACTGCCAATGCTTCTGGTGGGGACAGTCTCTGATCACATGTGTCTCAGCATAAATTACCTCAGCTAACTGGCACAAAGCCCAAGGGACTCTCCTAGGGCACGGAGTTCTTTAGTGGTACATAGAGAGAGGAAAAAAGAAAGAAAAATGGAGAAAAGAAAAAGAATTTCATTTTCATAGTTTTCCCTCCCATTTCAGGGCTACCCAATGTACTACATCCTAGGCATCGGCTAATTCTAAAACCTCTCCACTTTTCCAACCAATTTAATTACAACACAAGGGGAGGAACAGTCTGGAGGCTAGAGAGGCATGGGAAGTAAAGATGCACACGCACACACACCCACACCCACGTGCACACCCATATGCACACACATACACACACCCACAGAACCATTACAGCTTTATGGGTGTTTGATCACACACCCTGCTTCCCACTGATGCCATCACAGGGCTCCAGCGTTTTTCACAATCACCAAAGATGACTGCAATGGTCTTTAATGAAGACTGACACAGAGATGACTGCTCTGCCTCAGGAAACCTATGTGGGTTGACTTTACGATCCAGGCTTTGTTCCAGAATTTATCCCATTGACATTAGGGAATGTCATGACTCTGACTTCTACTAAAACAGGGCCTTAAGATCATAGGGAGCTCTGTGAATCACAGAAAAGGGGGAAATGAATGAACAAATCCAGCTTTGTCCCAGGGCGAGAATTAGTTTATGATACGGCACGTCTGCTGGGAGTTCACCAAAGGTCTAGTTTTTTAAACTCAATATCTTATCTCTTCCAAGCCTATCTTACTAGCATTTAAAATTGAAAATCTATTTCTAAAGGTTAAGTTTATGACGATAAAATTTTTGCAAACATGTATTAAACGTTTTGAAAAGAAGAAAAATTGGGAAGAATAGAAATAACACCTGTACTTCCAACAGTTAGCAAGAACCACTTATTCATTTTTTGATGTAAAGATTGGGATTCACTTTTGAAAGTGAGTGACAGGATTTCAAAGCCCATCTCAATAGAAAAGAAATCTCTTGGACAGAATGATCCTTTTCTATCATTGGTCAATTATTACTATTATAATAACGTGGAAAGTATTTTTGAAACTATGAAATCATAATGATGGGATTCTGAAAGACTATTCATCGAGCAGGTGCCTGAGAATTTCAAAAGGAAAGTAATAAACTGAGAAGAGTCTGTATGACCATGATCATTCAGGACATACAAGACCTGTTCCCTCTGCTTCACAAATAAACTCAGTGCTACAGACCTATTTCAGACAGAAACAGGGAGCAGTGGGCATTGCTGGTGATGGTCAGATAGGGCGTGAAAGCACAGGAGCTAAGGCGTCTGTACTCACATGGCGGGGGCGGGGGGGGGGGTCGGAAGGTGCTGATTTACAGCAAACCTGCTCCTCCCAGAAGAGGATCCCCAGCCTTAAGGCTATGAGCAAAGGCAGGATCAGATGCTCCCACAAAACGCCACATAAACAAGAGAAACAGCAACGACATCTGAACAACTTCCCCAAGGGTAAAATCAGAATCAACAACAGAGGCGTGGTCACGTTGGAAGCTTATGAGATCAAAGACCCAGGGCTAGGGCTGGATTGCTGTGATCCCTCCAGGCAAAAGGAGGCAAAGTGGGGAGAGGATAGAACAGTGTGACAGTCAGGGAAGTGCTCTTCCGAGGCCAGGCAAGTAAGAGCCCTGTGTCGGCAGGGGTCAAAACCAAGGTAAGACGTAGCTGTCGGGTGGAGCGTGACACCTGAGAGCCAGCGAGGAGCCCCTGAGGAAGGCACGGCCCCCCTGGAAGGGCCCCTCTTGGATGGCTGTGAATGCGGATAAGAACCACCACCACTGCAAGCTCACAGGACAACAGGAAAGGGAACCAAGGGAGCTCAGGGGTAAAAATAAGAATTTTAATAGCGCAGCAACTAGAACTGTCAACGGTCTTCAGCAACATGGATGGACCTGGAGGCGGTCACACTAACTGAAGTAAGTCAGACAGAGAAAGACAAATATCATATGACATCACTGATATGTGGACTCTAAAAAAAAGATACAAATGAACTTATTTACGAAACAGAAATAGACTCACAGAAAACAAACTTACGGTTACCAAAGGGGGAAGGGGGGAGGGATAAATTAGGACTTTGGGATTAACAGATACACACTACTATATATAAAATAGATAACCAACTAGGACCTACTGTATAGCACAGGGAACTATACTCAATATCTTGTAATAAACTATAAGGGAAGAGAATGTAAAAAAAGAATATATAAAAAAATATATATATGTATAACTGAATCACTTTGTTGTATACCTGAAACTAACACAACACTGTACATCAACTTTGTACAAAATCAAAATTTTGTACATCAAAATTTTCCAAAAAATTTTTTTTAAAAAAGAGCCAGTCTTCATGTACTGCAGATATTGACAAACTTCTTTTCTCAAGGACCAGAGTGAATATTTTAGGCTTTGCAGGACACACGGCCTCATTGAAACTACTCAACTCTGACGCTGGAAGAGGAAAGCCCCCATAAACAAAGGGCTGTGGTGTGTTCTCATAAAACAATTTAATTTCAAATAATTTGCACATGTCACGAAATACTACTCTTCTTTCATTTTAAATTCAGCCATTAAAAATGTAAAATTCTTTCTGAGCTCACAGGTTGTTCAAAAGCAGCTAGCAGGTGGGATGTGGCCCACGTGCCAGCCCCATCCCCGTTGTTGTGAAACAGGACAAAGAGAACCAGCCCTGGCTTGGAGATCCTGAGTGCTGTGGAAGCCAAAGATCCCGGTCTCATCCTAAAACCAGCACCAACCAGAATATTCCTGTTGCCCTGAATTTCCCTTTTGATTTCTGCAATTTCTGTTTTGCGCAGTTGTGGCCCGTTGTTCTGCTCTTTTCAAACAATTTCCAGATTCAACTCTCCTCACTTGGGCTACATTCTAGGTAGCATTTCTGAAATGCTTAGGAGAACTTTGAAATTAATTATGCTGCATTAATAAACGCAACACAAAGATAACGGGAACACAGGAGAAGTGTTGTTCTTATACCAACGGTCACAAACAGTGGTTACATCATTTGCTTTTCAAGTTTGTGTTTCAGAAACATAAAAACGTCTTTGTCTTAGAAGATTGCTCTGTGCTGGGGTCACGTCTCCCCTCCTTGCCTTCATGACTTTCCTGGCATCACCCTGGAGAATATGCATGATTCATGCAGAACTGGTTATTAATGAAGGACCACACACACAATGTTTTCATGTTGACCAAGCACCTGGAATGTGGGATTGCTAATCTCCACTTTCTGATCCTGTTTTATGGACCAGGCGGCAGAGGCTCAGGGAGGTTGTTGGCTTCAGGAGGGTCACCCACTTAGTAGCCGGCAGAGCAAAGAGTCAAATCCAGTGTCCCCACAAAAGCGCTCTTCACATCCCTCCACCCCTGATGGCTGCTCTCCTCCTGGGTGACCTTGAGCTGCCAAGTGGGCATCTGCACACGGAAGGCTTTCCTTTCCCGGGTGCAGACCAGAGACAGCCAAGCTTCACTGTGAAAACACGTGCCTGATGGAAGGCCCTGGAAGGCTGCCCCATTTCACAGGAAGTCTCTTCAGTGAAGACCCGATGATCCAACCTCCGCCAGCTCTCCCCAGCACACTCTTTACTTTCTTTCCTCCTCTTCTTTCCCCCCTAATGTTCCCAATGTGATGTATGTCTTCAGATGGTGGAATCACATACACTTCCCCCTCTGTGCACTTGGCAGGCCCCTCTTTCCTTTATTCTTGCAGCGGGAAGTTTACAGTCCACACGGCGGGAAGAGCTCTGCAGGGCTGGATTCTCAGCACTTGCCAGCGGCAGGACTCTCCCAGGCGAGACGTGTTTAGGGTGACGACAGCTCAACAGGAAGTTCCCAATTCCCTGTTGTGCCTAAATTGCATCCTGACAGAGACACCGCTGTGACCCTCCTGGCCCTCTCCCACTTGGCCTTCAACTCCCTTAGCAGTTGTGGCACCCAGGGGGCAGCAGACAAGCTGGACCTTCTCCCACTGGCTGCCCTATGCAGCTGGCCAGGCAGAGAAGAGAGTTTCCGTCTTAAAAGGCACATGGAAACGTCCCCAGAGCTGACGCTTAGGCGTCGCACGTGCACAGCAGCAAAGCACCTTGACATTATCAAGTCCTGTGGGCAGCGTGGACCCTATTTCCAAGCTACTTTTTTTGGAAGTGGGGCTGGAGGGAGGTCTTTGTCAGGCCCCCGTCTCTGCAGACTGGACTCCTTTAATGCAGCTAGAACACTGCTTTCACAGAAATGAGAAGAACAGAACACATTCCCAATTCAATACTGAATCATTACAGGCCAGATAAGTGTCTTTTTAGAGTAGAAATAAGAATTTTCCATTTGTGGTTTTGTTTATTAAAACCCTAGGACAAAGTACTACTTTGGGTTAAACCTCAGTCACATTCTATTTTCATTCAACTTCTGTTTCTATCCAAATCGGGTGCTACTAACTGTGAACTTAATCTTTTGCAGGTGAAGGAAACGATGGTGAGGAGACACTTACCAGTCAGCCATTCACTGTCTCCATCCAAGGGACATTTGTTAGGCGCCTCCAGTGTTCACTGGGGGCATTAGAAGAGCCTATAGGTTTGATTCAAGGGGAAACCGAGGCTCTGGGAAGGGCTGTCCAAAGGAGATGGAAATGCTGGCCCTTCTATCAAGAGGTCATTTAAAAACAGCACTGAGCCTGCTCTGGGTTAGGTGAGATGGGGTGTTTGGAAAGGCACGAGCCTGGGCACCCACGTTCCACCTGCCACATACGACCCATGACACCTCCCACGTGTTCTGAGAGGCCTGCTTATCTTTAAAATAAGATGAGACGCTACCATCGAGGGCAGTCTAAATACGCCCTCCAGTTTCTTTTTATTTTGTATTTTTTAAATTAATTTTTATTGGAGTATGGTTGCTGTACAGTGTGGTGTTAGCCTCAACAGAATGCATCAGCCATACACGTCTAGTGTGCACGCCTGCCCCACCCCGTGACAAATGTTTACGGAACATCGTTCTCTGCCAGGCACAGGGCACGCGTTTACAGGCGCCACTCATGCCATCTTCACAAGAAGTCCAGGATGAATATGCTATCGAGGTACTCACTTTACAGGTGCGATGACCACGGCTCAGAGGGTGGGCAAAGTGCTCAGGGGACACCGCTTAGAAAGCGGTATAATCAGAACTCGAGTCGTGAAAGTGCACCTTGCCGTGCCTCTAAGCTCAGGCCCAGTTCCCGGAACCCAGTCCAAGCCCACGACAGGCGGCGGGCCAGTATCCACAGAGACACCTGGAAGGCCAAGGTCGGTGTCCAGGTCTACCTCTTAGCAGCTACCTGACCTGCAGCAGGTTATTGAACACCTCTGTGCCTGTTTCCTCATTTGTCAAATATGGGTAATAACAGAATCTAAGCTCACAGCGTTGTTCCAAAGATTAAACGAGCTGGCACGGGTGAAGCGCTGGCATACAGCAGTAAGAACACCATAATCCTTTGCTACTATTCTTTTTATCACCTTTATTAACCTCACTGTCACCCACCCACCCAGCACATCTCCCTCCAAGCCCCTTGTACTTGAATGAGACCTGTCAACTCTTAGGCCTGAAAGTCCTCTGCCTTGAAAGCTGTACTTCCTCAGAGGCTGGTTTTTAAGTAACTTATTTGTGTTTAATTGTCATTTTCTGAAAATCTGCATAGACACAGGGCTGTAATTAACTTTTTATTGGGATTCTCCCACATAGGTTAAACTACTTGCTCAGAGGAGCGCAGAGTCAATGACAGTAGTCAGGATGGAGGGAAGGTGCCCTCTCCTGCCTGCCTTGTGAGAGACAGAAGCAGCTGCTGAGACCCTGGAGTTGTTACACAGAGAATGTGGAGGCCGAAGAGGACAAATGTCCACCTGAGTGGCAGGCTACGACCTGCCATTTATCTCTTCTATCACCAACAGAGGTGACTGCTGGCAACTCGCCCCCTTTGATGGTTTGGTCATTCCTCTCCCCAGAGCCTGCCTTCGGGCTACATCACGTGATCTGATGGGCAGTGGGGCAGAACAAAACCCTGGATTCTGAATCAGCAGATAGTCACATAGTCAGGACTAGTCTGAGAGTTTACCAGCTAAATTTCTTTGGGAAACCATAGACTCTCCAACCTTGGGTTTTCTCATCTGTAAAATAAAATTCATAGCAACAGTAACTTCATACGGGTGTTAGAGAATCAAAGGAAAATATGAAAATGTTTTAAAAATTTAAATTGGTGTAAACTACTCGAATTCCAGTGGGGAAAAGCAAAGATGATCTGAGTTGGCACCTCCTTTGGTAACTGGGCCGATTCATTTTGATTTTTGCTGTCAGGAATAAAACAGGACAAAGGCAAGCAGTAGATGAATGGGTTCAGAGTGAGGCCTCTGCAACCAACTTGGCTGCTTAAGTCTTGGCCACCTCCTACCCTACTGTGTGTCTTTGAGCAAGTTACTTAAGTGAGCGCTCTGGGTCTGAGTTCCTTCACCTACAAAAGAACACTAATAACACCTACGCCAGAAGATTGTCAAGGGAATTAAAGAGTTCATGCAGGTAAAACATTTAGAAAGGTGCCTGGAACACAGCCAACCTACGCTAAAAATATTAGGTACTAGGATGATGATGATGATGATGATGATGATGATGAAGAGGAGGGGGAGGGGGAGAAGGACATGATAACGGTGATGAGGAGGAGGAGGGGGATGAGGATGGTCCTTCCTTCAGGCTTCTCCTTTTCATACAAGTAGAATCTAACCATTTTAGACTGCTGCTATTTTCTTAATTACTGCCACTTGCATTTTCAGGCACAGAACCACTAGCTTCTAGCCTAAGAATTCAGGCTTGCCAAGAGGTCCTGGGGTTCCTTACTGCTGGCTGCATGGTGACAATGAAGTGGGGGCTCTCATCAAGAGGTCCTTATAACCATGACAACATGAGCAGCGCCACTCTTCTGAGGATGTCATTGCCATGACAACACCTGAGTGACCAAAATCAAGAGGCCTAGGAAAGTGCTGCGATAAAGAGAGAAAACACATCAACACATGGAGAAATGTGACCGTTCAAGGGCAGAACAGGGACTGGTCAGTGTGGACACTTGACAGCAAAGCCAAAGGGAGCAAAATAAGGTCGAAGAAAAAACTGTGTTCACCCTCGCTAAGTTGTCCTGAATTCTCAAGGGTCATGTGGCTCTGGGTAGAAATAGAGATGCAGAGCGAGATGGAACCAATTCCTCCCGGTCCTTCCATCTTACACAACATGCCCTATCAATTCAGGGTTCTTCCCCTCTCAGAGGAAATGGGGACAAGGTAATGGGGCAAGGAGAATGGATTTGCTTGGACTCTGAGGAGAAACGTTGGATGGATACTCGGGAACTTGTCTGCAAGCCCGGACTAGGTGGAGGAGACACTGCTACCTGTCACAGCAGGTGCTTTCTTCCGGCTTGGTGAGCTCTCCTCCAACCGAGACATTTTTCTAGACCGAACACTGAGATCGTCTGCTTCCTCTGCCCCATCTGACCTGGGCTCAGCAACAGTGAAGCAGCAGGGATATTTGCAGAATTTCCAGGGTATACATCTGTAAAAGCTGAAGTATTTCCCCCAGACAGTATCACCCTATAGAACTGGATTTAGGCTGTATTTGTCCACACTTCCAGGTGTTTAGTTGACCTTCTCCTTCCATCCATAGGAAGCTTTCTTTGGGCATGATGGGGGCTTCACTTGGATAATGACGTGGCCAGAGTTGGGGGAGGCTGCCCAGGCTTATCTGGTTCCTGCTCTGATTTAAAAGAAAAGATGGATTCAGACATCCTGCTCCAGGTGAGTATCAAGCCAAGGAGGGTCAAATACGGAGGACTTTGAGAACTTCTCCGTGGCCCCTGGGGAGAGGTTGGGGGATGAGCAGAAATCATCCGACACCCCCAGGCTCCTCCTCATGGGCGGTTTCATACTCCAAGAAGTAAGTGCTTCAGTGATCAGTCCCCAGCAGAACCCTCACTAGACCCTACAGCAGAGGCTCTCCTCCAGGAGATGCTCCACAGGGTCAGAGATGGTCAGTTGCTTTAGCAACATGGTGACTTTAGTTCCAACTTCCTAGAGCACTCAAAAGCCACATAAAGAAACTTTGGGGTGATGTGGCTGAAGGTCAAAATTTATAGGCTGCTCCACAAGCAGAGACAAGACTTAGCTAATCCCTTTCTTATTTCATCTGAGGAAGAGGGATGACTGAGAACTCTAAGGCGAGTAATTACCCAGCAATAACAGCCGGGGAGTGGCCAAGGGTGGCCGGGCTGCAGACTGGACTTTGGGGAAAAGTCCCTTGGACCTCACACTCTCTGCCAACCCCACATTCTGCGAATCCTTAGAGCATCATTTCTCCAAAAAAGTTTATTACTCTGTCCATTTCTTCCACCCATTCTCTCCCATTCCAATTAATCTTTATCTACTATCTTTCATCGGAACCTTTCTCACCAATGTCTTGTGTAAATGCACTCTGCCAGTTCTCAGCCCTCATCTTCCTTGACGTCTAAGCAACACATGTGATATTAATCACCCCCTCCGTCCATGAAACGTTCTCTGCACTTGGCTTTCAGATGTCCTTCACGGCTCTCCGGCCACTTCTTCACAGTCATCTTTGTTGGATCCTCCTCTTTTAACACCTCAACATTGGAAAGCCCTGAGGGTCTCTCCCCTATCCATCTTCACCCACTAGGTGGTGACAGCCGGACCCGTGCATGCTGACGACGCCTGGATTAATTTTTCTGGCTTCTGGACCCTTGCATAGCCAACTGTCTACTCAGCACCTGCACGAGCGTACCTAAAGCACCAAGCTCCTTTCTTCCTCTGCAGGCCTGCTCCTCTTGGAGTTCCTGATGGCAGGAATTGATAGAAGCAGCCACCAGTAGGCACAGGTCACAAACCTTAGAACCCCCCTTGACTCCTAACTCTTTCTCACAACGCGCATCTAGTAAGGCAGCAAACCCTGTCAGCTTGCAGAACACATCCCAGACTAAACATAGTCTTACCGTCTTGGACCCCACCATCATATTCCATCCTTCATCACTTCTTGATGGACTAAAGCAACAGCATCCTAACTGGTATCCCAGCTGCTACCCTTACACCCCCGCCCCTTTACCCCTGTCTTTCTCTTCAAACTGTAAACATGACCCTTTAACAACATTTATTCACTCAGTTCACTCTCCTGCTTGAAACTTGCCAGTGTTTTTATTGGAACAAACGTCAAAGTTTTTACCTTGGTTTTCAAGGCACTACATGACCTGACTGCTGACTCTCTTCACACCATCCTGTGTCACTTCTCTGCATCAACATTCTTGCTGTTGCACAGAGACACCAAAGGTCTCCGCAGCTCATGGCCTTGGAACGTGCAGGTCCCTCTGCTTGGAACGCCCCCTTCTTAGTCCATCCAGTTTGCTGCCTCACTTCACTCAGCTCCCGAGGTCTCTGCTCAGGCTTTCTCTCAACAGCCTAACCAAAGGAGCACCAGAATCATTCTTTGCCCTGTCTCTGTTTTCTTTTTCTCCATAGTACTATCTCTCCCTGACATCGGCTCACATATTTGTTTATTGAATATCACCTACTCCCACATGGCAGCCCCATGGGGCAGAGGCTTTGAATGCTGTGTTCATTGCAATGCACTGTCGTGTTTTGGGTACTCAAAAAATATCTGTTGAATAAAAGATGATGCATTTCTGCCTATTTATCATATCTCTGTTGTACTCTATCATTTCTGTTCATTCAAATAAATCCTGATTCTCTAGAAATAAATAAATAAATATGTCTGGGGTTGTTCTGATCATCTTTGGAGAAAAGGAAACTAACCCACATGGATCAACAGGCAGAAATAAATCAGACACCAGCTGGTTCCTAACATACTACCTATTGCCACATGGGAGAACAGCCAGAAAGATAATCCCTAGTCCCCCAAACCTGGCAATGAGGGAGGCCAAGTCAGAAATACGGGGCTCCTTCTCAGCTTAGTGCCTACCCTCACTCCCACCCATATTAAACCCATCACCAGTTCTGGCAATTTGGTCTCCTGCATATCTCTAAATTCCATGCTTATCCTCCACTCCTGCCATCTCATGATCTCTGACTTTGACCTTTCAGTAGCTCCCTAAAGGTCAGTCTCCTAGCTCTGGAACACAAGGAGGCTTAGCCTTGCCAACAGCTACGTTCTGTCACCACCCCACCCTCGGGCTCAGGAAGAAATGGGATTGAAGCTACAGATGAAGCCTGTGAGATGTGCTTCCCTGCCTTCCCTTGGGGACCACAGGGGCTAAATCCAACCAGCCTCACATCCCTCACTGCTGTGGGGTGCCACGCAGCAAGCGACCGCCTCCCTCACCATCAATGCTCTGCAGATCTGTCATTCCTTGTGTCTCCCGACCTTCCAAGCCTGATGGCTCTGCCTCTGGAACACCCACTATCTAAGCAAAATGTTCCCCCAGACCTCAGGCTCCAGGCTGAGCATCCCCTGACCTGCCTTTATTAATTAAAACCCAGCTGTTCCCCGAGGTCAGCACTTCCTGGGTAGCTCTCAAGAAACTGCTGGGTTGTTGGTTTTGGCATTGGAGGTTGGGGTGATGGTCTTCCTTACTCCCCAAGGTTGTTTGAAAACCTTTCCTCTTTCACATTTTTGTTGAAAACCTTGCTTCTTCCAAGGTCTTGCCCTCCGGCAATGTTGCATGTACCCCTCCTCTTCCTGCTGCCAAGGACTGGTGTCCTGAACTCCCCATGATGCTTTGAGGGCTTTCACACCTGAATCACAGCCCAACTTGTCACTCACCTGGGCCATTACCTGGACTGTCTTCAGTGTTCCCTCTGGTGATTTGTCAGGCACTGGCACCATCAGCTTACCTGGACCCTGCTTCTCCATGGACCTGTTCCTTCATCTGAGCCCTCTGCTACCACTTTCACAGGATGAGACACGTCATTCTCTAGAACCTGACGTCACTAACGAAGGGACCACCGTTTCTGACTTGAACCTTATAACTTCCCAGCATGCTCAACTACTCACCCCAGAAGCCCACGCTCACTTTACTCACTCATTCGTTACACAAATACTTATTGAAGGTCTAAGACTGGATAGGCTCCGCGCTCTGCACTGCTGTTCGCACGCTTCTCGCCCTCAGGAAGCTTAGAGCCCATTGAGAGGAGGGCAGGTACTGAATAAATCTTCTGTAGCCACATGGTCTCCGTGACGATCCTGGAACACGGCAGAGGTGTCCTGATGGAGGGCCTCGGATTCACAGTTTGCCCTTCCAGGAATGCTCCGCTGGAATTATCCAAACGCCTCCTCTCCCAATTTTCATAGGGTATCTTCTTAATAAACCCATCCTTATCTACTCTACGGAAGGTTGCAAACCCCAAACAGATGCTTGATAATCTCTTTGCCTCTGATCCAGTTAATTTTTTCACAGTAATTACCATATAACACACTCTCAGGTTCACTTATCCTTGGACTTATTTTCTGTCTCTCCCAGTAGAATAGAAGCTCCATGAGGCCAGGGATTTTTTCTGCTTTGTCCTGTCATGTATCTCCACGGCCTAAGACAGCTGCATAGCAGTAGCTGCTCGACAGCAATTATTGAGTAAATAATTGAATCAATGTAGGAACAACGAAAATTGTTTTGCCAAGGAGTCTTCCCAGGCACAGAATCCATGTCACCTTCTCTGCTTAAATCCTTTTCGGGGACGATGTGTGACAGAGGAAATAAATCAACAGAGGGAGAAAGCCATTCTTCTTTCTCTATCATTGCAGATGACTGGCCAAATATCTCCAACCACTGTGACCTCCGTGAACCATTCCATAAAGGGCAAGGCAGTGATGCAGGGAATTAGAGAAGGAGCGCAAGGCCTCCTGGGCTGCAGATCAGCTAAGCAGGAGGAGTCCTGAACCTACTGTGGAGGAACGATTAAGTCCAAAGTCATTCCTTTTAACTCTCAGAGGAGAGGGATTTGTTTTGGGGGCGCTGGGAGAGGGGGTTACCATAGAAGGATCCACCTCTGTCGGGGAGAAGTAAGGGATAAGATGATCCTCCTACGGAAGGAAGGGCTACCTAGTCCTCACCCCAAACACGCAGGCAACGAACAGGCTGGCTGGCTGTGCAGTAGTGTCCGGAGAGCACGAGCGGCCCAGCCAGGAGGGGGCCAGGCCCTGGATCTGCGAGAAGGGAAGAGGTATTCTGCTCGCTGCTTTCCGACTGTCCTGGCTCCAGCAGGACAAGCATTTTACACCCCTAGGAAGATGAAGTATGCCAAACACCACAAGGACACAGAGCGAAACTCAGTGGAGTCAGATAATGAAAAACATAGCCTGGAATCCAGCAATTTCTTTTCATATCTAAAGCCGTTAATGTGTAAAACAACCTAATAATAACAACCAAAGCACAAGACACACCATTGTGTGAGTGAGTGGAAGAGATAAATCAAGTCAGAGAGCAGCCACCTCATTGCCCTGCACGCTCTGTGGTCCAGGGGGCGCGGGGGAGGGGGAGAGAGCGTGAAGCCCACACAGGCAGCTCCGTAGGTGGAAGGCGCCTCGCCTGAGAACTGAGTGGTCGGCATCTGTGCTGGGGCTACATCCTTTGCTCAGAGGTATCGTGCAAAGATCCACTGAAAGGAGTCTGAGACTCTGGGGAGAATGGAACACCCAGGCCCAGCACAGAGCCCAGCCTGGAGTCCAGTGTCCGGACAAGAGTGTGGGTGAACTTGTAGGAACACTAAGAAAACCTGGACCTGCAAGGACCACAGGCCCTGGGCTGCCAGGAGGCCTGAAACAGAGAGTAGCCGTGTCCCAGACATGGAGAAGAAGCCGTGGGTCAGAAGTGAAGCAGGGATAAGAATATGAATCTTGTGTGGCACACGTATACAATGGAATATTACTCAGCCATAAAATAAATGAAATTGAGTTATTTGTAGTGAGGTGGATGGACCTAGAGTCTGTCATACAGAGTGAAGTAAGTCAGAAAGAGAAAAACAAATACCGTATGTTAATACATATATATGGAATCTAAAAAAAAAAGAAAAGGTTCTGATGAACCTAGGGACAGGACAGGAATAAAGACACAGACGTAGAGAATGGACTTGAGAACACGGGGAGGGGGAAGGGTAAACTGGGACGAAGTGAGAGAGTGGTATTGACATATATACACTACCAAATGTAAAGTAGATAGCTAGTGGGAAGCAGCTGCATAGCACAGGGAGATCAGCTCAGTGCTTTGCGATGACCTAGAGAGTTGGGATAGGGAGGGTGGGAGGGAGACGCAAGAGGGAGGGGATGTGGGATATATGTATATATATAACTGATTCACATTGTTATACAGCAGAAATTAACACAACATTGTAAAGTAATTATACTCCAATAAAGATGTTTAAAAAAAAAAAGCATATGAAACTTGGAGTCAGAAAAGCTTGGATTTCAATTTCACCTTGCCCATTTAAAATTTGTGGGCCAATTATCCTCTCAGCTCTCCATTTCTTCATCGCTAAAATGGAAATAATGCCTACTTGTCAGGGCGTTTGTGAGAATTAAATGATATAAGATATGTAAAGCAGAGTGCCCAGCAGAGAGCAAATATCCCACAGCAGTGGTTCTCAAACTTAAGTGTGCAACACAATTCTCCGGGGATTTGCTAAAATGCAGAATTCTGGGTCCCATCCTAGATCTGGGGTACAAACAAGGTGATGCCCATGCCGTTGGTCCAGGGACCACCCTTGGAGAACGGTACCATACAGCACAGCAGTTAAGCACATGCTTTCTGGAGACAATGTCACTGGGGGTGGGATTTCAGCTTTGCCACTTGGAGCCTGGTGACCCCGGCCCACTTGCCTGACGCTCCAAGCCTCAGCCCCCTCATTGGTAAAGTGGCTCATCACAGGACCGGTCTCACACCAATGTTGAGAAGAATTCATACAAGTATGCTGCATGTTTAGAAAAATGGCCAGCACATTTTGAACATCCACACATTCTTACTGTAATTATTGGATAATAGACACTCTGCAATTTAGACTCTAGGGAAAAAGCAGTCATCACAGGTCAAGATAAGATTCAGGATGGAAAAGTAGGTGCAAAGTCAGAGCTCCACAGAGAAGTCCTCGTGGCCAGGACAATCTGATTGGAAACAGTCTCCAAGCTCTCCTGGCAGCTCCCGGTGGGACCTGGCCATGGGACCCCAAAGCCTTCAGCTGGTCTACAGGGGTTCCTCAGTGAGGAGGTTACCATGCCTATGGTGGGGGGGTGAGGCCCTTCTGTACCCCCCAAAGAGCTGCCTGTCATGGGTGCTCCTCAGAGAGGGGGTCTCCTGGCCTGGAGGGGCTGCCATTTTAACCAGCCTTTGCAATAACTGAGCCAGGGCTGGTTAGCTTCGGTGGGGAAGATAATACAATCTCCTTGCTTTTCTGTTTCCTTTCTTGTTCCATCAAAACAGTTCTGCATGGTAACGGTCACCAAGTAGCCGCATAAATAGCCCAAGACTCAGGAGAACATGGGGGAGGACGCTGTCAGCAGTGCCTGCATTCAGCAGACGTCTGATTCTACAACATTTTTCAAGGGTTTTAAAATAATTGGGTAAAACCACAAACAGCGTCTGTGGTGTGCACTCCTGCCCTTGGTTTCTAGACTGAGGCTTGATTTCATATGTTCTCAGTTGAGGCACACTGAACTCATTAATTTCCCCACTAGTCTTTTTATGATTTTCCTCTTCTTTGAAGTAGGAAGTCGCACAGCTATAATACTGCTTTAAACCAGATCATAAATATTAAACTTACAAAAAACCATATTGACACTGGCAAATTTTCCCCTAAATGTATCTATCTAGCCATAATGTTACAGTTAAAGAAAATTACGGAGTTAAAAGAGTGATCTATAAACGTCTCACTCGACTTTTTTCTTTGCCACCTTGGTCTGTGTTTAAGCCATTTACTTAATGAGTTTCTGGATCACTTTGCCTCGTATTGAGGTTGGACCACTGGTTTATCTCCATCAGAAGAAATTGCTTTCTCTGTACAGGTTGAACCTAATACCGTATGTTCCCCTGTTCCTAGGGAGAGGAGATCTGCCACTTTCCATTATGATGCAATTATTTTTTTTTCTCCCACCATCAATGACCACTGCAATATCTTTTGCAATAGCAATTACTTGTCCCTCCTGGGATAGCCACTTGGGGTACTTGGGGAATTTTAATCAAGCACCTACGTTAATTAGAAAATCATGGGGGTTAGGGGGAGCTGATTAAGCACCTTCGAATATCTGTCCTTTCTGGCAATTGACTGAGCTTGGGCTTTTGTAAGGATTCAAACTTTTCAGAGGAGAAAATTTTAATTTCCTCCCTTTTGTTCTTGTCTCCTGGGTGGGAGAGAAGAGGAATGGGCTGGCTGGGTGATGGAAACTACCGGGGTCAGGTGCCTACTGTGTGCTGTTGGCCGGACACTCTGCATTGGGGAGCGTGATTCATCCCGCCAACCTACCCTGACACGGCTTGGTTATCTCTCTTTTGCAGACGAAGAGTCTGAAGTTCGGTCCTGGGATCAACCAGGGAGGCAACGGTTGGGGGAGAGGCTTTTCTTACAGATTCCTCTGATTGGTTTGGGAAATATATGATGATGCAGAGATGAAGCTCCCGGATCTTACCCCTTTCCTCACTAAAATTGATTTTGCTTTAAATTATGTGCCAGAAAGGCTCAATTTTAAAAAGGGAAGAAACATACTGTACCTACGCTATTGGACACTTCTTTCAACTGTACCTACACTATTGGACACACTTTCACTATTGGACACTTCTTTCAAGGGCCTGTCACTGTCTCGGGCTGCGCTCAGCACTGGCGATAAACTACGACCACGAGAGGCCTGTTGCTGCTCCCCTGATCCCGTGGACACCGGGGAGGGGGGCAGTGGGGGTCTCTGGAGCTGCAGGTGAGTGCGGGCACCACCGCCGTGCAGAGTGTTGTGGCGTCTCGGGAAGGGCCGAGGCACTCCGACTGAAGAAAGTCATCAGAGGCTCTCAAACGGGTAGCATCTGAGCCTGGTCTTAAAACAAAAGTGGACTCTCTCCAAAAGCCGCGGGAAGATGGTCTAAGGAGAGTGGAAGTGAGTCCCAGGAGGAGACGCCACGTAGGTGGTGAGCCTCAAGCTACCAGTGTGACTGCAGTGCGGGGGGCCTTGGGGTCCAGGACCAGATCACGGAAACTCGAGGTGCCGTGACAAGAAGCAAGAACAAAATCAGGAAAGAAGCGTATCTTCGGAGAGGCTTATTGCTGCCCCAGCGTGACCCAGGCAGCGACAGTGCAAGGGAATCCAAATCCAGCTGGACCTGACTTCAAACCCACCTGTTTTGGGCACGTCACCTCCAGCTATGAAAGGGAGTCACTCACTGCAGGTGGTCAGAGCCTCAGAGAAGGGCCAGACATTCCAAACAGCTCAGAAGAATGGACCATTCTCACCTGTCCTCAGGAAGCAGGTGGAGAGGGCAGACACGCTGGTCACCACCCATGCCCACCTGTGGGAGGAACCTCCACGGGAAGGATCCTTCTCTTAACTGTATCTCTTGGACTCTAATATTCCAGCAGAAGACAGGTGGGCAGCTGGCAGTTTAGCAGGTGCCCCCGCCAGGGAGACTCCCTGATAGGGAGCAAAAAATCACAGATCTCAAGGCCTCCTTTCCCTTCAGGCCCTTGTTTCTTGGGAACTTAAGCTAATTCCTGGCTTCACAACACCTTGGCCATGACTGGAGAGATAATTCAGTCATTGACTTCCCCCTTGGCTTATGGCAGAAAAGATGTATCGCCTGTATCATTAATTACAGGGCATCCACCAAAATGAGACTCCAAGAGTTGTCCAGAGTTGGCACAGATAGAGATCTTTCATAAGGATCTTTGTCTTTCCTGTTTTTTTTTTTTTAGTTCCCTCCTGCTGGGTGGTGAACATCGGTGGTGGGTGAGGTGAAGCCTTTAGTTCCATTTTGTCCTCCTTCCCTCCCATCCCCGGTGCCTCTTTTCTGGAGACGACTTTCTCATCTGCCATCCTAATGATCGCTGTGCCACACGGGGCCCCTGACGCTGGTGCTGACAGGCTGCTCATTAGTGCCAGGGTGCCACGTCAGCCGGTGGCACGCCACAGCTCCACGCCTGACACTCTTCCGCAGAGCTGTCACCGGAGTCGCGGCACCTGCCAGCTCTGGTTGAACTCAAGCTGTGATACCTCCAGTGCCAATTAGCGCTTCTGTGTCCTGCTTAGCTGGGGAGGAGGGCTTGTCAGTGCTGACAAACGGGAAATAGGTGGGTGGGGAGAGCTCAGAACACTGGCGAGAGCAGAAGGGCTCCCATCCGAGGGTCACTCTGTCCTCACCAGCTGGTGCCTTTGAAGACTCTGAGAAGCGAGAGGCAGGGCAGCCGACTCCTCCCTGGGCCCTTCGACTCCAGCAGGAGAGCTGAGGCGGGAGCGGGCGAGACTGGCAGCTGAGGCAGGTTGCCCAGTCCTGCGGACAGGGGTGCGGAAGGCGTGCAGAAGCGCCCACCCCGTGCCGTGGGAAGAGAAGGCTTCCACAGCTAGGGCGCGGTGTGCAGCCCAATGGACATATAGCCTTTTTCTAACTGTGCACTCTCACCCCGGATCTCTGTGTGGCCCTGGGAAAAAACAATCCATCTCTACCCCAACCTCGATTCACACACTGGGGTTGGAGGGGAGAATTTTTTAAATGATACTTCTCTTTCTTGGGTACTGATTTCTTTCTTTGTATGGAACTTTTGTTAACCCATGAGGAGCAGCAAGTTTTCACGTATTATTGAATTCACTGTCTCTGGGAACATCCAGGATTGAGTCACGGAACTGTTTGGAGCCATTGCGGGCTTAGGCACAGGTGCGGTTGGAATGAGTAAGTCAGCACAAGGACCAGGTGCCCTGGAAGAGCCGGGTGAACCACACGCCAGAGAAGCACCGACATCATGGGCGCGATCACGGTGAGGCGGTGATGACGGCAGAAGGCAGCTCACGCAAGACCCAGCTTCAAAGATGCCCGTGAGCCACCTCGACCCTTGCAAAAGAGAACTTGAAAAGGAGTCACTTCTTCAAGGAGAAGTCCAGCCCTGGCACAGCAGCTTCCCCACCAGAGGGACTTCAGGAAAGGCTTCAAGACCAGAGAAAATTTCCTGGAGACTTACCGGCAGTGTTTCAGCAGGAGACACACCAGGTCTGGACCACAGCACCAAAGTGGACAAGAATTCCTTAAGGAGGGGGATGGAATCTTTGAATTAGGAGAATGGCCATGCCCTCTGGGACACCAGCAAACACAAGGGCTGTTCACGGAATCAACACGTATTTCTTAGATGCTTTCTAGGTGCTGGGCATTGTGCTAGGAGGTGAAGCATCCAAGAAAAGAGAGACATAGGCCCTGGTCTCAAAGAACTGATGAATCAGAAATCAGGACATCTCTTTGGACAGATCACTGGACGCTCCTGAGCCCCCTGCCAATACCCAGGTGGGAGGTGTTCTCTCAGCAGCCTTGGTGAGACTGTTATTGATATTTTCAGTGCTTTGTTTGATGGGATAAAGGGTGAGGCAGGTGCACCCGAGACGGCAGCCCCATTAGGACACTCGGTGAGCCATGACCCCATGTGTACAGTGCCGCCCATGCAGCAGTGGCTGGACTGAGGCCTTCACCTGGGTTTTGTGGTCGGCTCCCAGGGATGTGGAAATACAGGAACCTCAGCCTTCTCTCTAAAGCTCTGACAGTCCAACAGAAACTGGAGACATGAAAAATTGGCCTTTGAGAATAATTTTTTTATGAAGTGTGAAGTCTTGAAGAGCATCTTTAGAATACATTGAAAGAGATAGTTTATCTGTTAGAAGACTCAGAGGAATAGAGAGCATTAAAGGTATTCTTTTGGATAGAACGACTCGAGCTTAAGGGCTACGACAAAATAAATTCTTGCATGCCTAGATAAGGAAAAGACAAGACAAGATGCAGAGTCATGAGTAAGAGTTGTGTCTAAGGGGCCCTGGGGACCACTGACGGTCCTTCAGCGCCCAGGGCAGCAGGCTAACAGGTGGGATTCGGTGAGGGGCCATTAGAACATTCGTGCAGTTCCAGGTGGCATTCCCGTGTGAGGAAGTGACGTGGGCTCTTCCTCCTCAAAAGACCAAGGCCTGTGCAGGTACAAGCAACACCTGTACCCTCCCAAACAGGTATGCACCACGAGGGCAGGTATCTCTACAAAGCTAGTATACCTTCTCCTTGAACTCCTGGGAGCTATAAGTTCATGAAGGGAGCTAAAAAGACGTATAACCAGTAATAACAGGTGAGATACTACTTCTCATGATCAATAGCAATGCCAAGAGGTAGCTTGGGAAGTCTTACCTCCCTCTTTATCTTGGATAAGGACAACTGACATTTTCTCCACCTGATGTCAAGTGCCAGGTAGGCACCTTCTGAGAAAGACCCCCAACACCCCTCCCACTGTAAGATCACTCCCAGCTTCTGTATATCTGGATGGATGAGCCACTACTAATACAATGGTGGTTAACATTGCTTTATTACTTTTCCACATAAAAGGAGTCAAGGCTGGGACCTTATGCTAAGTGAAATAAGTCAGACAGAGAAAGACAAATACCATATGATCTCATTTATATGGGGAATATAGGAAAACAAAACAAAACAAAATTAATGTGCAAAACAAACCGAAGAAAAACAAACACATAGATATAGAGAACAGAGTAATGGTTACCAGAGGGGAAGTGGGGTCAGGGGAGGTAGTGAAATGGGTGCAGGGGGTCCACTGTATGGTGATGGACGGAAACTAGCCTTTTGGTGGTAAGCTCGCTGTAGTGCATACAGAAGTCAAAATATAACACACGGAACTTGTATTGGGTTGGCCAGAAAGTTCGTTCAGGTTTTCCTGTAACATCTTATGGAAAACCTGAACAACTTTTTAGCCAACCCGATATGTTATAAACCAATGTTACCTCCATACATTTTTTTTAAAAAAGAAGAGATTTATATCAGCTTACTGCAGCCCCATATGAGTTGTGATAGAGGAAACTAGGGTTTTTCAGAAATGCACAGAACAAACAGACCAGTCTGGACAGAACATGCAGTGAAGCCATCAAGGTTGCCCAAAGTGCTTGGCCAGGGTCAGCCCTCCATCAGGGGTTTAATGGACGTGAGCATACGAATGACCTTGACTGAAACGTGATCTGCCCACACAGAGTGGGAGCAAGGGTGAGAGCAGCTCTCTGCCTTTGGAGCCTTCGCTCAGGTGTAGCGTACCTTTTTCTCCAAGGAACCCCCATCTTGTCCCTACGTTATTTAAAATAAGCAGCCTTTTGGAGATATTTAGTGGGGCAAGATGAAAGTCTGGCTGCTAAGGGTCTCCAGCTCCAGTTCGGGCTGGGCAGCAGCCCGATGACAGCTCTGATCTCCAAATAATCAGTCACCAAGGAAGCGGCACCCCGTGAGCCCCGGGGTGATCAGTTACCGCGTGGCATGTCGCGTCAGTTTGAATCTGGGTTAGCTAATCCAGACCGCAGATCTGGGAAAAGCTGCTCGTCTAAATTACTCTGATCCACAGGTAGATTCTGATTATCCTGCTCCTCTCCCCTTGATCCATCTTCTGTTTCCATAGCAGCTGAAACCCCAGTAAAATGGAAGCATCAGGTCAAGTTCCCTGGGGAAATGAGGCGGCTGATGGCCAGGAGAGAGGGAAGGACGCTAGGGCGCAGTGGTGAGAACTTCAGCAAGAGGAACGGAGAGGCGCCAGTGCAGAGGGAAGACAGAAGTGATTGTGAGGAGGAGAGAGAGAAGAAAGAAATGACGATGTGGGATGAAACAGAAGGAGACTGTGTAGGAGGCTGTGAGAGACAGGAAGGTGGAGAACAGAAACAGAAAGCGTGAAAGGACAAGAGGAAAAGAGGAGCTGTACGGAGGAGAAGGGAAAGAAGAGAAAAAAGGGGAGGGGAGGGGAGGGCAGGGGAGGGGAGGGGAGGAGAGGAAAAGGAAAGGCGAGGCACCCAGAAAAGGACGAAGAGCTGCAGGGCCAGAGGAGGGATGAGAAAAGACATCAAGCAGGACACAAAGGGGACCTGCAGGATGGAGGGGGCGGTGCCACCTGAGAGAAGGAAAGTCCATGTACCTGGGATGATGAATGTTTGCGTATGCTAAAGGCACAGACCGCCCTGGAGTCCAGCGGCACTGAGGTCCCGGCATTAAACAGTGATGAACGGCGTGCACCATGGACCAGAAAGTCTGTCCATCTGGATGCCCCACCCTGGGATGTGCCCCAGGGCCAAGTTCCATCACTAACAACTTCATGCACAGTGAAGCCTCCTCCCAGACTGTGGGCCAGCCCACGTGTAAGGTCATTTCCAGTTGAAAGATGGGCAGAAATTCGAGCGTCTTTCTGCTTCCTTTGCTCATGGCGGTAGTGTCAGGAGTGGTGGCTAAGGATGGCTCCCAGGGTTTCAGGCCAAACACAGTGAAAACCTCACCCCTTTTCTGAAAACCTCCGTAGGGCTAACTGTCACCTGAGAGAGGGAATTTGGTTTCTGGGGCCCATGCATAGTCTTCAACTGGCTTTTTTTTAATGTCCAGGTGTAGTAGACCTGTGATGCACTGCCTTCTTCAGGAACAAAGGATGCCTGCCCCAGGGGGTGGACGGACAGCCCTCGGCTGCAGCCCCTCATGGGGACCGTCTCATATGAAGAGAGGTGCCTGGCCTAGGTCACAGCCCTTCTGGGGACAGCCCGAATTCCCTGACCTCGACTGTTGTGCTGGCATAAAAGGCCACCCCCATAACCTCAATAGAGGACAATTCATCCTATCTTCAGAACGCCCCACAGGGCTAGTAGAGATGCTTCCCTGGTCATCATGGCAACTCAACCTCTCCCTCGGCCTGACCCCGCCTCCCTCCCTCCCCTTCCACAGGCTTGATCCCAAGGGCACCTCCAATAAACTTCTTGCTTGCCAGTCACCTTCTCAGGGTCTGCTTTAGGGGGACTCAGCCTGAAACACCCAGCAAACCACGCCAGTGGCGACTTTAGCATCTTTATTTTTATTGAAATCTAGTTGATTTAAAATATTGCGTTAGTTTTGGGTGTATAACAAAGTGACTCAGTTCTATATATATATATATATATATATATATATATATATATATATATTCTTTTTCAGATTCTTTTCCATTATAGTTTATTATAAGATATTGAATATAGTTCCCTGTGCTATACAGTAGGTCCTTGTTGTTTATCTGTTTTATAGTAGTATCTCTTCTTTAGCCTCTTTAAACCTGCATGACTCAGCAATGCACTTACCTTCATACATACATGCAGGCATACACACACACACACACACACACATATATATATATATATGTACATAAATATATTCCATGTTAGCCAGATATAAGCAGTGAAATGAAGGATGTTTTTCAGGTCTCTGCTCAAATGTCACCTTGTCGAAGGCCTTTCCTGACCAAACCTCTTGTCCTTCTGTCAATGTATCCTGCTCTATTTTCTCATCCTTATCACCACATATTATTAACATTATTATTTTGGTTATTCATCTCATGAGAATGTGAGCTCATGAGAGCAGGGACTTGTCTGTTCTGGTTTATTGCTATATAAACACTCAGTAGACATTTTAGAACTAATGAAATAATGTAATGCACCTCGCATAAAAGCTAGCTTAATAATAAATGGCATGTTGCCTTAAATTCTAAAAGTTTAACGTTCAATCCGTGAAAGCACAAAACGACACTTAGCCCGGTCTGCAAAACATCTAGACGTTTAGACAAAGTGAATTTTGCAATTCAGTCACACATTAAGTTGTATTTGTTACCTAGGGTTAATCAGAGTAAAGCAACAAGAAAACCACAAAAGGACTAATGGCCTAGCGACCGGATATTTGGCCCTGTTGAAGCAGCACGGACGTGGAAATTTTCCTTGTAGGCATATGGCCATCCCAAACCCTCATCTATCATTGTGTGTTTGTGTCTTCTCTCTCTTACAAAACAGCCAGCTGAACAATGCCACCAACACCAAGTAGATTCCTCCATCGCCAAACGTGACCAGGAAAGTCGCCCCGAACAGCTTACCACCACTTCACCCAGAAACAACTGGGATTAATTTCCCAGGGACTGGAGACATCCTCCAGTGTGATTTCTGAAATCTCAGAGGATATGCCTGTCTTGCACTGAGAACACTGATATTCTCTGCCAAGCCATGAGCATCTTGTTATCAGGCCACCAAGAATGGGGGACCCTTGGGACCAAGTCACCGGCGCCATAACCTCCTGCCAAGGCCAACGATTCTCCCGCTTCCTCTCACAACACGATACACCAAACTGCTTCTCTCACCTTTGGGGGAGATGTGTCTCCAAGTAACCGTAGGCTCTGGTCGACCCGTGGCTATGCAGGTGAGGCTGATATTGTTGCCTTCGTTGATGGAGATATCGGAAGAAATCTCTACAATTTTGGGAGATACTGTGGAGACAATACAGGTAGAAGGAAAATTAAAATCCTGCTGAAACATTTCTTTGTTGTCTTCAAGTGGTAGCTGGCAGAATAACCCAGGGATGGAAATATTGGGGCTATAGAGTCAAGGATGAGGAATCAGAGGAATCACCTTACACGTGAAAGAAACGTCTCACCTTGACTTCAGCTTCTATTTCCTCCTATTTACACGCAATGTCAGAGGGTCTGAAAGGGATGGTTCCACTGCAGCCCCACAGGCACTGTTCTAGCCCCCCACCCTCTTCCGGTCTCCACTCTCACCCACACCCACCTCCCACTCCCGCTCCACACCGCGTCACGGCCGTCTTTATATGATGCACTTCTGATCATATCGCGTCTCTGCCTAAACACTTTCAACCGTGCCCACCTGAAAACACCCAAGCCCCTCATCCTAGCAAACCAGGCCCTTCGGAATCAAGCCCGAACCTCTGTTTCCGATGACATCCCTGGCGATTCCACCTCTACTTACCCTGTTGTCATCCCCAACTCATCATGTCCTTCCTGGTCAGCCTGCATTTGGGATCTATATTCTTCCTTCTGTCCTTCCTGGGAAACTCCCAGTCATCCTTTTAAACCCAAATCAAATGCCATTTTGTCGCAGCTTGCCCTACCCCTACTCCCTCTGACCTCCTGCACAACTCAAAGATCCTGCACCCAGATATGTTACATGCACCTGAGGGGGAGTCAATCAGACATGACAGACTTGGCCTCTTTCTCTCTCTGTGTCTTAGATTAATCCCCCCAAAGGATGAAGAGGTTCATCCCAACTGTAGATTTGGGGACAGAATCCCCCAACTTTGTTTAGTCTTTCGTTTTGGAGCCAGGGTTTCCTTAGGAAGCTACATTATATTGTGCACTTTCTCATTTATGTTTTACAGGACGGCATCCCACAGAGATGAGCACAGCCAGTGGTGTGCATCAGTCTCATTCTGGGGCTCAGAGCTGGAAGCTCATTGTTACTGCACATCTAAGCCCAATTCTCCAGTATCACCTTTACCACTAGCGAATGTGATGCTTGACCATGACATGACTACTCATTTGTCTTGTCTGCCAATGGGTTTATAAAGTAAGGGTGTCTTTTATTGGCCCCCCCCAAACTCCAATTCTTGGCCCTTATCCCACTGTGCTGTAGTTATTTGCATAGCATCCCTCATGCCCTAGACCATGAGCGTTTTTGATGGCTTGAGCCGGGTCTTACTTACATTTATATCCATAGTAAAAACGCAACACATATTTATAGGATGGAATTATAATGGTTGTTCATGTGAGCCACCTCCCCACCCGGCTACATGTCTGCGACAACCTCAGAACCGGGCCGTTAACACGAGCCATTTCAGTTCTACTCACACTGGTTTTGACACATTAGCTCTTTACAGGTTAAGGGGCCCCTCTGTCGGGTTCTATTAGGCATCTTCAGGTCAGGTCGCCTCCTTGAATCAGCATGCCTCTGAGCCACCCCCGTGTGCTATTCCAGGACCCGTTATCCCCAGGACACAGTGCCATCTGGCCTGCAGGAGACCCCAGGCAAGCTGACAATCACCCTTATTCCCTGGATGAGACCAAGGTCATGGTGCAACCTTCACAGGAAAATCAGATCGGTTGGAACTTTCCGTGCTGGTCTTTCCTCTCCTGGAACCACTCATCACTCACTCCTGATTGTGCTGGATTTTTTTCCTCCAGAAAGGAGGGTGCCGTGCGGATAGCTGATCTCAGCCTTTGTTCCTTTCCCTCCTTCTCCTGAAAGCTGACGTCCCATCTGTCTCCACACTGCGCCCAACCAGGAACGCTCATTAACAAGCGTGCACTGGACTTTGTTTTCTGAGCCCCAAGCCCTTGCTGCTGGTGTTGGTCCCTTCGCCTCTTTCTCCAACTGTCTAGACCTACTGGAATCATTCAAGGCCTGGCTGAGCTGCCACCCCTTCCACGAGGTCTTCCAGGCGACGTCCAAGGGGATGTGGCCTCTCCTTCCTGGAGACCCTGTAGCCTCCTCCACGGCATTAAAATAAACTGGCTTATGTTACCTTGTCTCATCTTTCTCCTTGGCTATAAATTATCATAGTATAAGATACTGGCCAAGAGCCTTGCTCATCTTTTCATTTTCTGCTGTCTCCAATACGGTCCCTTGCAAAGCAAGCACCAATTAATCATTTTTAGTCTTAAATCCGCATGGAGCTTCAGGTAGAGAGGCAACTGTGGTGTGATGTCTGTGTGTGCGAGTGCGTGTATGCCCTTGCACACACACATACCTGCATTCTCACGGATATTTGGCAGGACAGACACAATGGACGGTTGATGTGGCCAGGGCTGGGAAGTGACCGCTGGCTCTAAGGCCCGGGACTTCTAAGACATTATATTGTGATTCATGGCTGTATCATTTTAAAAGCTAGACTGAACCTTCCGGGAGAGAAAGATACTTGATGAGTTAATGACTGGCCACTTGATTTGCTGACTGTCTGAAGGATCCAAATTTGTAAGCTCTCTAAGTTCTAGAATCATTTACATTTGATGTATTTTATTCGCAGAGTTTTAACTGGGACTTGCACTTCTTGAACCCCACCTCACCCCCAAGCCATACATTTGCCTGGCCCTGATCCTGCCCACCCTTGGCACTCACACAGCCTTGCCTGTTTCCCAGAGGACAGGCTGCCTGCAGAATGACTGTGCTGGCCTTGCAGACATCGCTTTGACTCTGCAGGTAAGTAATTTATTGATCTGTAAAGCACTCTGAGATGCTCTGCAAGGGATTATGTCACGAAAATGCCATGCAATAAAATAAAAAATGATGGACTTCGTGAACACAGGGTGATTTAGGGTTTGTAGCTGGAAGTGTGCTCAAAGTACATTTTAAGTGGAAATCAGGCAGGGTAATGAATTACTCTTGCTTTGGAAGGGCTTACTGGGAGTTCATTTTCCTGGCTTCTTACATGATAGCTAATCTGCTAATCATACACTAGAGAACAATGGACAGTCCCCAAGTAGAAGAGAAGGTAGTTTGGGCCAAGCTGTTGGCACAGTAAGTATATAAAATGAGACCATCACACCTCATGCTTGGAAGAATCATCTAGAATTGTCTCCCTCCACTAACAACTGGAACGTGTCCAACTCACGAAGTTGCAGTTGGTGAAACGCTTGGCCTTTCAATCCTGCCTCAGGGTGTAGCTTGAAGGTGGCAAACTGCCTCGAGATGACTTTGAAAGGTAAACCATTCATGGCATAGAGCTGAGATGGTTTGACCAGAGGTGCAATCCCAATCACTAGAACCAAGCTGGCACAGTGCCTAAGATGCTAGGAGGTTAGAAGTATCATCTTCCAGGTGGCAACTTCTAACATGTTGTCAGTATTTAAAATTAAAGTGAATTGGGGCTTCCCTGGTGGCGCAGTGGTTGAGAATCTGCCTGCCAATGCAGGGGACACGGGTTCGAGCCCTGGTCCGGGAAGATCCCACATGCCGCAGTGCAGCTAAGCCTGTGAGCCACAACTGCTGAGCCTGTGCTCTAGAGCCTGTGCTCCGCAACAAGAGAGGCCGCGATAGTGAGAGGCCCACGCACCGCGATGAAGAGTGGCCCCCGCTCGCCGCAACTGGAGAAAGCCCTCGCACAGAAATGAAGACCCAACACAGCCATAAATAAATAAATAAATACATAAATAAAAAATTTAAAAAAAAATTAAAGTGAATTGACAAGAATGCACTGTGGTCTTATCTTAGCTAATCCATGCTCATAAGAAAATTCTGACCCACTGAGATAGGGCTACTTACATTTTTATATTGTTTCCATGGATACCGCCTGCATCTCATCTCATCTCATCATGCAGGCGGTTGGAAACACACTAGGATTGCTTTGTTTTCATTCATTCACTCACACATTCATTCATCCATCAATAGTCCCTGAGCACTTCCTTATACCAGTGTGGTACTTAGCCCTAAGGGGCATGACGTCTAAAAGACACAGTGCTTCTCCTCAAGGAGTCCACAGTCTAGAGATGCAAAGACAGGAACAGAAGCAAACCCCTTTCGTGCATTGTGACATAGAAGGACAGATAAGGTTGAGGAAATGCAGAGGAGAGACACACTAGCCAGCCTGGAGATGGATGTCATGGAAAGCTCCTTGGATATGAGACATCTAAGCTAATCCCCGGAAGACAAGCAAAATGAATCAGTTCTGAGGAGGAAAGGCATTCTGGGCAAAGGAGGTGATGTTAGAAAAATAATATTAGTAAGACTTTTGGTGGCCAGGCATAGTTATTAATGGAAGGATAGTTACTGGAGGAGACATGGCCAAAAGTCACTCAAACACTGAGTGAGCACCTACTATATACACACTGTGGCTTAGGTGTGTCCATGACGTGCAGCAATGCACACATTTTCTTGGCCCTCCATGAACTTACAATCTGTTAGGGGAAACAGTGCATATAAACGTCCCACCGTGTCACAGGGTTGTGTGGGACTGGATGCTAGAAGGTTGGTACAGACATTACACTCTGTGAGTTAGTAAGAGCGTGGGTGTCGGCACGGCTTCTCCTGGGCTACAGAGTTTAGTTTGGGTACCAACAAAAGAGAAACGGTCATGTCTGCGGAGCAAGTGAATCTGCTTCAGGTGGGACAGAAGTGCATGGGCACGGTTGGGAAGGCAGAAATCCAGGATGCGTGTGAGGATACAAAGTCTACTCAGCACCAGAGGTGATGGAGAGCAGTGGTCCAGATCCCGGGTCTACTACGTTCAAGTTGGGCAGCCTTGGCCCAGTCACCTCACCTCTCTGTGCGTCACGTCCTCAGGTCGTGAAGCCACTTGCACGTATCTCACAGGATCCTTCTGAGGATTTAGGGGTAAGTTTATGAAATGCACTTACAGGGGCTCTAAGCAATGCGAAGTATGCAGTAAGTGAGTTTTCGTATATTGTGTGCTTGGCAGACACGTATGTCACGTCAACACAGAATAGAAGGTGATAAATTCTAACCGACTCGAGGAAGAATGGGATACAAGGCCAATGAGGTAAACTAGAGCCAGATTACAGACCAGCCTGAATGGCCAGGTCCTTCCTGGGTTTTAACTCTATCCTATAGGCAATGGCAAGCATTTGAAATTGTTTAAAAAAGGAAATACTATATATAAATATATAATGAATATACAAATATATTAATATACTTTAAGCAAAATAAGCTTGTAACAATGTGTCAGAGGGAATGGGTAGACAGACACTGGATTTCTGAGAGTGATGTTCAAGGCCTGGGTTAAACCGTGGGCTCTGTAAGGGTGGAAAGAAAAGGATGGGTTTGAGAGCAATGCCGAGGACAAGCTGCGGGTGCCTGATGGTGCCTGGATGGGGGATTCAGGAACATGGAGTCAAATGAAGGCCATTTTGTTCAACAGCAGCTGGATGGCTGAGCTGGCAGATCCCTTATGTTATATGAATAACGTCTTTGGGGGGAGAACATTAGTGTGATTCTGTTTTAGACAGGCTGATGAGATGACAAGGGGCCAGCAGGGTGGCAGAACTATCCTGTTAGCAGCTGGGATCACACAACCAAAGGTCTGGGGTGAGTCTGAGACCTGCTAAGAGTCCATGATTCCTTAAGAAAGGCCATCAGCTTATTTCCACATTGATGGATGTGATGTCTCTGTGGACTTTTGAGGTCTGAATCTAGAAAGATCAGGAAGTGGTTAGATTATGTTTGGAAAGAAAGGCAGAGACCCCCTGAGCCATGCTTTCTGGATAGAGTTCCACATTGAATATATTATGTTAAGGTTTAATCCGGCTCTTATTGAATTTTAATTCAAATGTGTAAATAATTAAATAACATAATTACTAAAACAGTATTCTAGGGAACTTCCTCACTCTTCGTGTAGCCTCCACTGCCCAGGTGTTAAATTCTAATAATTATGTCATTAATAAATAGCAATTTGCTGTTTTTAGCGCACAGTAGATATCCTATGAAATCCAAATTGAGATGTTTTATTAAGCCCTTCACGGTCCCGTGGGGCCGAGGATGCAGAGAAGTGGCTTGGACCAGGTTCCTCTGCAAGAACGCACGCAGATCTATGCATCCCAGGTTCTGCCTCTGGTGCTGGTGGCATGTACCCCGTTCCCCCTGCCCCCCACCCACCTCCGCTCTGCAGTGAAGATCTGAGATGCCCATGGGGGCTCGGGACAGTTTCCACAGCAAGGGCTGCGCCACAGCTAAGGCCTTGGCACCTTTGTCTTTACAGAATTAAAGGAGCCGTCTGGAATACCCTCGACTTTCCTGGTGTCCAGACCCCAGAGAGACACCCAGGCCTGGGTCCATAACCTGGTGCATGAATGTCCACTCCACTGGCCTCCTTTCCTCCTGAAACACCTCAGGCCAGTCCTTGGTTCTTCATAGTTCCCTTCCTCCCCGGTCTTCACTTGGCCGGGTCTGTCTTGTTCTTGAAAGCTCAGCTCCTCCATGAAGCCTTCCTCGACCGTCTCTCCTGAAGTAGAACTCCCCACACCAGAATGCTGCATATGGTCTGCTCTCCCAAGTAAAACGTTAGCCCAGCTGGTTGTCTTGTTCACTGAAGTGTTCCGCGCACACCACGATGTCTGAACACAGTTTGTGCTCAACACGTAGTTTTTTGAATGAATGAATGAAAGTGTTTTGACAAGGCTGTATGGAAATGCAACTACGTCGAAATGACTGTATTTCCTCAACATCTTTGAATAGCCCTCGAAGACTCTCAGCATGTGTAATAATGTCAATGGTTACTATTTATTAAATACCTGCTGTATAACCGCTGTTTTACATATATTGCCCTCACTTTATCTTACCCCTGCGTTAACCCCACAAGTAGGTATTATTTCTAAGCGGACCAACTGTCCTGGTTTACCAGGAACTAGAGGAGTCTCCTAGAACACAGAACTTTCCGTGCTAAAACCAGAAAAGTTCCAAGCCAGTGGAGATGCACTGGTCACCCTAATTGTTTCCTTTCCCACATGTGACAGATGAAGATACATCTGTTCAGAGAGGTCAAGGAAATATTCAAGGACACGCAACTGAAAATTGCAGAGTTCCAGAGTGTTTTCTTTGAATGAGGGGATAGATGGGTTAGAAAAACAACAAATGTATGTTGAAATTTGGATGCATACATAAAAATAAACAGAAACCAACTATATATGTATATGAGCTGAGACTGTGAATTTCTGGTGTGTGTTAGAAATTTTACAGGAAGTTTGACTCCATTATTTAATTTAATCTCACAAGAATCCTATGAGGTGGTACTATTATTATTCCAATTTACAGATGAAGAAACTAAGGCTTTGTGAGCTCTTAGTGATGTGCTCCTGTTACCCAGATAACAAGTGTTGAAGGCGGGACCAGAATGCAGATTATATCTGATCCCAAATGTACCCTCTCCAGAGAGTTCGTGCAGTGGAGTGCACACGCCCAGCCTGGGGTTCTCTGGGTCTGAGGTCTTGCTGATTCACCCTCCCAGGTGGGGCACCCTGCTTTTGCACCTCCATGTGACCACCCGTCTGCCCACAGGGCATCTAGGAAAGGGAGCGCTCTCTGTCATTCCTACAAGGCATTGTTCTCTATCAGGAGAGTGGGCGGGAGGTTTCATCAGTATGTTTTGGACCATCCAGCATTTGCAGGACTATCTCGTCTTGCTCCCTCTTCCATCACTGGCACTTCCTAGTCATCCTCCTCCCGTTCATCGTCCTCCCACTGTGCTCTGGACCAGGGGGCCGCAGCTTCCGGGGAGCTTTCGTTGGAGGCAGGGCTGTAGCTGCTGCTTCCTGTAACCAGGGGTCCTAGCTGTCCCCGTATCATGACAGAGGAATGATCAATCAAACCCACTGCTGAGTCCACTGAGAAGTGTTTCTTTGGCTTATTTTGACAGAAAAGACTAGTCAGTCTGTCTTTTCTTCTTTCCCTTTTCCCTTCTTCCTTCTTTCCAATACAAATACTTGTATAATAGGACACCAGTCTTGTGGGATCTGTGGGATCTCTTGAGAGAAAGAATTCTAAGCGTTGCATCAGAAGACCAGGTATATGAAGCCCAGACCCGACTATTACTCGCTGTAGAAACTCATGTAAATCATTTAACTCTCTGATTATTTTAGTTATATCAATACCTATCTTGCCTTTTTAAAACGCATGTTCTGTGGATCAGATAAAACTGTGAGAAATCACGTTTTAAACATAACGTACTATTCAAATGCGATTTATTAATGTTACTAAAAATGTGTACTTCTAGAGGCCAGGATGAGGCTCAATTTGGACGTTAGGTGCAGTGTGGGGCTGGGAGGCTGCTCTGGTTTAGAGGCTGAGATGGGCTTGCCTGCCCCCACAGGTGGGTGCTGACCACTTCTTCAGATGCGCTAGTGGTTCTGAGATAAACAGCATCTTGAAGTGAGGGCGTGGAGGCAGTGGGGGATGGAGGTCTGCTATAGGACCCTCCCCCTCGCCAGAACTGGGCTTGCTGCCTCCGCTTTCCAGAAGGGAAAGGTTAGAGTCTAGAGATTCAGAAGCCCAGATGAGAGCCTGAACATGCAGAGAGCTCCTTGATGACACAGCCTCGGGAGGCTTGTTAGTTCTTTCACCAGAATCATTTTGTCATTTCTTACATCTCATTCTTTCTTTCTCTCCATACTAAAACCATTCATGTTTGCGGGGGGAAATCAGGAAGCCCGGGGAGAAAAGCTAGTGGTTTATTCGGGATTAGTCATAAACCACTGGTTCTGAAGTTCAGAATTTGTTCCTTTCAGGATCAGCTGAAATGTGGGAATTTTTATGAGCTCTGCTCCCTGACCCAGTTTCATCATTCCTGATAGAGACGTTGGAGAGGAAAGTAAACACCACGCAGGCCCCACTCCACACTTCCCTGCTTTTGGGCATATTTGAGTAAATTGAATTTCACGGCATCCTACTTGTCACCATCGGTGCTCTGTTATATTTGGTGACATCCAAGAAATTGCCGGGAATGCTCTCTTCATCAATTGTTTAATGGGGGGATGTAAGGTAATTATTGCTAATCACGATATGCAGACAGGGCGAGCTATCGTACAGCTCTAGTGTGATGGCGCCTGCTTTGGGTTGAAGGTACGTGGCGGCCTTCATCTTCCACACCCCCGATCGGGACCAGCTCTTTAGGGACCAGTTCAGGAAGGGAGGAGAGGTGGGACGGGGAGGGAAGGACCATGGAAACCTTGTACGCCGAGCACTTCGCCGGGGGCTTAACATTTGCTGCTTCCTTTTAAATCCTTTTGGTAGCTCATAGGCATTCCCCCCATTGTATAGTAAAGACCCTGAAACTCGGAGAGGTAATGCAGTGAACCCAAGGTCCTCATACAGGAAGTCAGGCAGACTGCAGATACTTGAATAAGGTGTCCCTACAAAACTCAACTAAAATGTACACAAACAGGTCCTCAAAGATGAAAATGATAGTACAAAAAAAAATGGAATCAATTAAGAACCTGATTCAGCTCCCTGACTTCATGAGGAAAACTGAAAAAAAATTAAAAAGAGAAACCCAGAACAATATTACTTTTTTATTATTCCTCATGGAAGAGAATTAATATTTGTCATACACCTAATAAGTACTAGATAGCGCCCATTTATTTTCCTATTTAATCCAGAACACTGAGGCTGTAACCAGCTCCTAAACTGCTCAAAGCCAGTGAGCTAGGAAGTGGCAGATCTCAGACCTAAGCCCTGCCTACAGGGTTTTGGAATCAGATGAAATATGTCCTATAACTGAAAGCACTTAGTGAACTGCTTACCACGCTGCAAGGAATGCTATTATGATCGAGATAACGCAGAGTCCAATCGATTCCAGGTAAAGAGCATTACTGCCTGCTGTAAAAGCCAACCCAGAAGGGCTGACCAGGGTTTCTGGACCGTACCCCTAGGACAAGGTTTCTTCACACGGTCTCAGAGGTAGTGGCTGGCAAGATGCTTCCGGTCCCTCCTGACTCTAATTTCTCTTCCCCAGGAGGTGTCTATTCCTGCTGGTCGCAGCAGCCAGAGCCTTGCCACATCCTTGGAGGCCCTGCCTTAAAGCCTCTTCACGTGGATTCTTTTTCTGCCTTGGCATCCAGCATCTTCCAGTGGCTCTCACTTTCCAAAGCAGGCATGCAGCTGATGCCCATGAAACTCGAGGGGCCAGTTAAGGACAGCTACCCAGGTGTGAGTGCCGCTCGTATCGTACCCCAGACCCCATCCTCCAGACACGCTTTTCCACAAGCTGTGGAAGATCTGCAGAGAAAGGAGACCCAGCCCCCATCTGGCTCAAGACAACTGCGGGCCCCCCAGGCAGCCTGGGCCTTAGCTAGAGGGACCCTTTACATACTTCAGTTTTAAGTCCTCCATTCCTCTGCTGCCACTGCATTTTTTATGTATTTTATTTATTTATTTAATAAATTTGGACTTTTAAATTTATTTATTTATTTATTTTTGGCTGCGTTGGGTCTTCGTTTCTGTGCGAGGGCTTTCTCCAGTTGCGGCAAGCGGGGGCCACTCTTCATCGTGGTGCGCGGGCCTCTCACTGTCGCGGCCTCTCTTGTTGCGGAGCACAGGCTCCAGACGCGCAGGCTCAGTAATCGTGGCTCATGGGCCCAGTTGCTCCGCGGCATGTGGGATCTTCCCAGACCAGGGCTCGAACCCGTGTGCCCTGCATTGGCAGGCAGACTCTCAACCATTGCGCCACCAGGGAAGCCCCCGGCCACTGCATTTTTAACAGGGGTCATTTTTCTCCCGATTCAGGAAGATGTAACTCTGCCCCTTGGATGTCCTTCCCTCTGCTCAGAAACCCACTGTGTGGAGAGAAGAACGGTCTTTCCACAGTAGCACTGTCAGCAGACCCCAGGATGAACTTCACACTTTGCCATCCTGAGAGTAAACAATATGCAAATGTGCCCGTACATGTCACCATCATCTCCCAGAGTCCTGGAAATGATTTTCTTTGTTCAGACTCTCCTCGTGCCCTTAAGAGCTGCCCAGGAGAGCAGGTTCCAATCATTCCCTTCTCCCAGGCTGCCCCATCCAGGTCAGATGGAGGCAAAGGGTCAAAGGGGCAGGGCAAGGATGGAGCCCCCGCCTCCTGGGGGCCCTGTGCTCAGCCCTGCAGAAGCCGGCGTCTGCAGGCTGTCAGTCTGCTGGCTGCCAATGGTGCCAAGAGCACTTCCATTCTCAGCTGCCTTGGTGGATCATCCGCACTTCAATTCCGAATTGCCTAGAAGCGCTGGTAGTTATACACTCAAGCACCGGCTATAAAAGCGTGCGCAGCGGGGACCGTGCTGACTGCAGTGGGAAGGTGGCCGCAGTGTCCCCCCCCCCGCCACCGCCGTGACCACCGTGTGGTCCAAACTCTTCCACAGACTTTTCTCCTTCCCTCAAGCACCCTCAAGGTTAAGTTCACAGGAAAGTGGACAGCCCGAAGCAGAGTTTCTGCCTCTCTCCATCCGAGTAGCAACGGTGCCAACACTGAAATGAAGCTGTGAGTTAGACCCAGTCTCCCCGTGACCATCATCTTTGGCAATAATTAAGGCTAGTGGAAGGAACATCTCATTATCTGGCCTTGAATCCAGAGGCCCAGGAAGTGGCCCCACTGCTGTGCAAAATAACTTGTCAGTTGGTTTTCAGTGGAGTTTTTGTTCCGAGGCCTTATTGCCACTAAATCCCTCATAAAGGTTACGGTCTGCGAACAGATCAAGGTGAAGCCTCTTCCCCTCTAGAACGAGGGGTGGAGATGCAGGCTGGTCTGTTTGAATCTACAAGTCCTTAGCTCTGTGAATCCTCCTGTGAAATGCCAGGGATCCGGGTCCAGGGAGGGAGCGCAGTTGGAAAGAGAATAAAGTTCCAACAAGACTTCTTGTTAATACAAAGCTTGTCAAACACATCACCTAGAAACACCGAATGTCTTTATTAGATTCTTTTATCTCCCCCTGAGACTGGGGGATGCCACTGGTTGCTTCTCGGTGGGGATGTCATCATCCAGAAACTAATTAAAGGCTACTCGGGAAACTGGGTCTCTCACACTCCGGAGGACAAAATGCATTAGCTACCTAAGTTAAAAAAATATCACAAGCGAACTTTATATCAAAAAGGGCAAGCTGGGAATTTGACAATAACTCTCTTTCTCCCTCATCAGCCCACAGCAGGCAGAAGTGGGCCCATCAGGATGTCAGTGAGTCTTGACAGGAGGCCGCCGGCTCCTTGGCACCCCTCAGGAGGGGAGCTCTCCTCTCCTTACGGGGGGGAGGAGGGCACCTGACCACTTTCTGCGGGACATACAGTCGCATGGCCTCCTTGCCAGCATCCTCCCTCACCCATAAGAGCTCCAAGAGGCGTGTGTCTCTTAATAACACTCATCTGTGCACATGAAACAGCATCACCTTCTCCTGCTTCCCCAGGTTATCCTGGGGATTCAATGAGGTCATACACATAAGAGCCTAGAATAATACTGGGTATACAGTGTGTGCTCAGTAAAGGATAGCAATGTGGCCTCCTGTTATCTTTATTTAATTGTTCAATAGACAAGGTCACTTACTATGTCCCAAAAAGAGTTCTAGATTCCTCACCTCCTTCTCCTAATTGACCCATCCTAGTTAATGACACCATCATCTACCTAAGTGTCCAGGACAAAGACATAGGAATCATCCCTCATTTCTCCCTTTCCTTCAATTTCTACATCCAGTTATTAAGTCCTGTTGGCTTTATTTCAAAAATAACCCTCACGCTGCCTTGATACATTCTCTTCCCTCCTTTATTCTACATTCCATTTTCTGCATCACAGGTGGACTAATTAAAAACCACAACAACATAAATCTAATCATATCACCCCCTATTTAGAAACCTCTCATGGCAGCTGACTGCCCTTAGAATGACACTCAAAGTTCACACTGTGTCTCGAAGACTCTGCATAGCTGGCCCCTGACAAACTCTGACCTTAGTGTGACTGCTTTGCCCAGAATTCACTCAGGTCCAGTCCCCGGACCTGCTGTCTGCCCCTGGAAGGTGCCCAGCTGGTCCTTCCTCCAGGCCTTGCAGTTTCTGTTCCCTGCCTGAACTGCTCTGTCCCCAGATCTTCACGTGGATACTTGTTTGTCACTCAGTTCTCATTTCAGTTGTCACCTACTCTGCATCCTTCCTGACCACAATATCTCAAAGAGCTCCCTGCCCCATCCCAGTATCTGCTTTAGTTATTTTACGGCTCCTATCCATTCTCTGAAGTTCTCATTTATTCGTTTAGTGTTGTTGTTTATCTCTTCTCATTAGAACCTAAACTCCATACTTCCCGTCTGTATCCCTGTCACCTAGGACAGTGCCCAGCACACAGTAGGGACTCAGTACATGCATGTTGAATACATGAACTTTCCTGGTCAGAATCAATTTCTCTTATCTTCAACCTCTCACAGTCCTTTGTTCAAAACACTCCCATACAGAACCCTCCTGCACTGTTGGTGGGAATGTAAATTGGTGCAGCCACTATGGAAAACAGTGGAGGTTCCTTAAAAAACTAAAATTAGAGTTACCATATGATCCAGCGATACCACTCCTGGGCATATATCCAGACAAAACCATAATTCAAAAAGATACATGCACCCACTATGTTCATAGCAGCACTAATAGCCAAGACATGAAAACAACCTAAATGTCCATCGATAGATGAATGGATAAAGATGTCGTACATATACACAATGGAATGGAATGGAATATTACTCAGCCATAAAAAAGAATGAAATAATGCCATTTTCAGCAATATGGATGGACCTAGAGATTATCATACTAAGTGAAGTAAGTCAGACAGTGAAAGACAAATACCATATGATATCACTTATATGTGGATTCTAAAATATGACACAAACTAACTTATCTACGAAACAGAAACAGACTCGCAGACATAGAGAACAGACTTGTGGTTGCCAAGTGGGTGGGTGGGGGAGGGAAGGATTGGGAGTTTGGGATTAGCAGATACAAACTGTCATATAGAGAATGGATAAACAACAAAGTCTTACTGTATAGCACAGGGAACTATATTCAATATCCTGTAATAAACCATAATGGAAAAGAATATGAAAAAGAATGTATATATGTATATAATTGAATCACTTTGCTTTACAGCAGAAATTAACATAACATTGTAAATCAACTATACTTGAGTAAAATAAATTTAAAAAAACCAAAAAACACTCCCATACAGCAGATTATATTCTGCCTTGGTAACTGTTGGTATATGGACATTGCATCCTCGCTGGAATATGTGACCCATAAGGAAAGCTCTTTCATAGTTTTATTTTTCTATGCTTCACCTTTGCATGTCCCAATGTGGATCAGGGTTCCTTGCAGACAGGAGGGACACAACAAATGATTGTTTACTCATATGTTTGAACTGAATTGTACTTATTAATCTTTCCTGTGGCCCCCTGGTAGTAGAAGACATATTTCTGGTAAAAGTTTCTATGGACAAACTGTTATGGCCACACACACCCCCAAAGCCACACACGTGTCCTGCGTGTGCACACACACCTCTCTGTTGTGAATCAGAGGGTGGGATGGCCCTATCTCCTATTTCGAAATTTGCTGCTTGTTATGAAGCCAGAGAAAGTGTTGATGTGCTTCTGAGATGGCCAGGCTCCATGTCTTCTGAGGCACCAGGACACCAAAGAAAACAATGGCCTACGGGCTGCTCTTCTTTCATGGAGAAGGGTGTGTAGAGCTGCAGAGAAAAGCTAAACAACAAACCTGTCACTGGCAAGACAATAAAAATAACTGTGCTACTGAAGATAAATCAGTAACTTTAATACTCCTCCCCTGTGCTGGGCATTATTTTTTTAAATTAATTAATTTATTTTTGGCTGCATTGGGTCTTCGTTGCTGCGCGCGGGCTTTCTCTAGTTGTGGCGAGTGGGGGCTACTCTTCGTTGTAGTGTGCGGGCTTCTCATTGCAGTGGCTTCTCTTGTTGCGGAGCACGGGCTCTAGGCACGGGGGCTTCAGTAGTTGCAGCATGCAGGCTCAGTAGTTGTGGCTCACGGGCTCTAGAGCTCAGGCTCAGTAGTTGTGGCGCACAGGCTTAGTTGCTCTGCGGCATGTGGGATCTTCCCGGACCAGGGCTCGAACCCATGTCCCCTACATTGGCAGGTGGATTCTTAACCACTGTGCCACCGGGGAAGTCCTGAGCTGGGAATCTTAAAGGAATGCAGGAAAGGTGTCTCCCAGCTGAAGTATTGGTTAAAAAGTTGGCCTTTAAATTACATTTGGGCTATTTCTTTTCTGGCTGGCTGTATTTTTTGTGATCTATCTAGAGGCTTAGAAAGACACACAGAAAAATAAATCTCGATTCCATTAAGCACACGCTCTGGACTTGCATATTTGTTCTTATCTTTGGCCCTTCTTTCCTTCTATCTGCCCCCGCCCCCCTCAACGTTCCCCCACCATCAAACACTGGCTCAGGGAAATGCTTACGATTGCTCCAGATACTTAGACGAATCTACGTCCCTGTAATGACTGTTCATCATAGGCAGACTTCTTTTCTTTTTTTTATGAAGCTCCAGCGCTCATACCCCCACAAATCCTAGACTCCAGATATAAACTCATATATGCTTATTTCTCTAGTCAAAAGGGGGGCAAGGAATCAGTCCCCATGTACACTGTCAGTCCAGGAACGAGGGTCAGCAGTGACAGCCAAGGGTGCAATGCCAGGGGTACAGACAGATGAGATCAGCACCAGTTAATGCACTGGCTTCCATTTGGAATCAGGCACAGGCCCCAGCTGAGATGGATCAATATTTAATAATGGTTAGATACAGTTATGTGTACACGAAGGGGTCTCCTTTCCACCCTCATGGGGAACTGTTGGCAACGACATTGCACATCAGCACCTCATAACGTCTGATGCTAGCTCCTCTGGCAATTCCTATTTTTATCAGCAGTACCATCCGCTTCTAAAATGCATAACAAAGATAATAAGCTAACTCCCCAGAAGAGATCTGTCTAGACCGAAGTGGGTAGGGGACCGGTGTGTATTCATAAAGGCCGGCGATGGAATTTTCCTTACTGGAGATGTGGGCTGGAAGGGTGCTCTGTGGTCCAGAAGGAGAGGAAACAACTTTGTTTCTGAGGGTACTTATCTGCGCAGAATTGGAAAGCAGGCCTCCCGGTTCTAGGGACATCACAGAGACGAGAGAGAAAGACTGCAGGCTGCTGCCCTCCCGGCTCCTCCAGCCTCTGTCTGTGTAACCTAGAGCCCGTCACCTTTGTCCCACTTCACCTTTCTCATCTGCAATAGGGCAGGTTTCAGCTAGCCGCTTTCCCAAACGTGGCACTATGGACCTTTGGGGCTGGGTGCTCCTGCGTTGTTTGGGGCTGCCCTGTCCACTGTAGGACGTTGAGTAGCATGTCTGGTCTTCACCCACTACATGCCAGTAGCACCTCTTTCTCCACCTGAGAGTCTGGACAACCACGACTGTCTCCAGACATTGCCAAATGTCCCCTGGAGGGTAGACTCACCGTCACACACCCCACGCCCACCCCTGGAGTCACCGGGCTAGCCAATCCCTAGGATGTCTCCTAACTTTCTCGGGCTCTATGTCTGTCTTTCCGTCCTTGAACATTTCCATGTAGAGATGTTAGTTAGAGGCACAGACCGCAATTGTTTGTAAGCTCCTCCCACCTACACCCTTCTCTGGTTGCCCAGCTGGGGTTCGCTTTCAAAGCCCAGACGTCCCCTGTGCGCCGTGAACCTCACTTCCCAGCCTTCCGGGGCTCAGCGGTGCCGTCTGAGTTGCCACATTCCTTGGCACCCCGCACCAGATGCTCCTCAGTTCCCGCTGCAGAGGCGGATACCGTGGCCACAAGCACCTTCTTGTTCCCACAGCTTCCCTCCAGGGCCAGAGGTGCCCAGACGGACCCTCTCCTTCGCACTTTACCTGCATCTTCTGGGCTCCCTCTCAGGCCCCCTCTGCAGGTTGCCAGCACTACAGGGGAGAAGCTGCCGAATGGCTCATTACCCAGGGCAGATTCGTCAGAGGCGCCTCCGCCTGAGCACTGCAATGAATCCTTCAATTGGCTACGAATGAATGCATTAATCTGGGGTGATTAGAGTCTTTTATCAGGCTGCCTGAAATATACTGCCTTTCCGAAGCTTACTGAGCAGGCATTTCACCCTAAAGGGATATGTAGGAGGGGAGACTATATTGGCACTAACTAAAACAGAACAGCTAAGAAAAATACGAAGTGGGGGGACGCAGAGCAGCAGCTACGGGTACGCTGAACACACTCGCAGACTTTTCATCGGGTTGTTTTCAGGGCACCCGAGCCTAAAAAAATCACACCATCTGAGCAACTTCCTTCCCAGTGAGGATGAAGGAAAGAGAAGCAAGGCTCTGAGAAGGTCCCCGGAGGAGCACATTTTCCCGTGGGACTGTCTCGTGAGGGTAGAGAGGCCAGAGGCCCGCCGGCTCCGTTCCCGTCATGCACACGGTGGAGGCTGTTAGACGGATGGATACGGACAGTGGCCTTCGGGGATGCAGGGCGCCCCCCTGCACATGGAGCCAAGCAGCCGTGTCCACATGCCAGCCACCAGCACGCCCTCTCTGCGAGGATGACACAGGTGCAGTCAATGGCCGGTCACCCGGGCTCTCAGACCCTCCTGCGTGAGGTCACAGGGACCCCCAGCCAGGGCGCCTGAGGCAGTGGTGCTGGAGCCGGGGCAGAAGCGCGGGACTCCCGGCCCCAGTCCCCAGTGCACTCGGGGCCAAAAGGTTGATGTCTCGGGGCTCATTGTCTTTATTTATAAACTAGAAATGATTACAACTGCCTTGCCTTATAGGGTTTTTGTTAAGAACCAAATTAGGCAATTTAGGTGAAAACGTTTTCACATCATTAAAGAAAAAACTATGAGGCATGGCTGTGATGCTCTGACCCAAAGGCCGGACCATTTAGGGCGGGGTGGGGGAGGGGAAGCGGTCTGTCCCACGCACTGGCCACGTGGGTGAGGAGCAGGGTCTCCACCCGCTGCTGTCATCGTGTGGGTTCCTCAGGGAGCCGTGACACCAAAGCCAAACCGAAAACGGGAGGCCACCTAAACAGCCTGAGACTTGATGGGGTTTCCACGGAGAGGTCTGGGCTGTTAGAAATGCCAAACTAACGTATTGGTGGGTCTGCTGGCCACTGACTGATTCCTGCAACTTTGGCTCCTCTGTTTTCCAATTTGCTCGATCCCGCCCACCCTCACTATGGTGTGTGCTCATCACGGGCAGGATGTGATGAGCTCCTGCCAGGAGGTCCCCGTGAGGAGAGAGCTGTGGGAACAGCCCTGTGGTCCAGTGTGGTCACCAAGGCTCCTGCAGGTGTCTCTTTCTTTCTGTCTCGTCCATTTGGAATCCAGTGGGTTTCCCAAAGGCCTGGGATTGACTGACTTCTATCGTCCTCTTAACCACCTAAGGCACAACCATTTAGCTTTGACTTCCTTCTTCGCCTAATCTCTATTTCTGGGTGGAAAAGAGATTCATGGGCAAGTGTGGCCATTATTTGTGATTAGGATGAATCAAGTCCAGTGCAGCTGTCTGCTTGTAAGTGCTATGACCTGTTATTTGCCTGAGCACAAAGCAGGGTCAGCATTAGAAAATCCAAGCCCAAAAATAACGTGAAAGTGATTGATGCTCCTGAACCCGGCAGCCCCTTGCTACCCTCTCCTGGGCCCTCTCCCAGCTTTCAGAGAAGCCGTGCTCTTGGAGAACTAACTGCCAACCCTCCTCCATGCCACGGATCTGGAGCCTCCTTTGGTGATTGGGACCACAGACTCCAATCAGATATTCTTCTTTTAATAACTGACATTTTAAAACTATATACAGCAAAATTCACAATGCCTGGTCATTCATTTTGGAGTAGATTACCACAGCCCACTTACGTAGTTACTGGGGAGGGAAGAAGATAACTATGTGTGGAATAACCGAATCATGAGCAATGGGATAATTGGGAGGTGGCAAGTGCTAATTTTGGGTATCATTTTTCATTAGACCAGCACTGGGAAAAATCTTTACATGCATTATAAATGCAGGGCTAATTTCAGAGAGGTGCTCTGATGGAAGAAAACCTCCTTTCTTGAGAAAGAAAAGTGAGAAGTGTACATTAAAGGGAACAGCAAAAAGTTCAACATCTCCTGCAAAATATGTGTGCATGCATGTGTGTCGGTAGATAGGCGTGTCTGCATGTACACAGACATGTATGCACCTCTGTGTATATATCTGTATTCATGCACATGTGCTGGGAAGGAGTGAGCAGAGAGCAACAGAGAGGGAACGTGATGTTTAAGCATGTAATGTCTTCCGACATCCAGCACGTAAGAGATTTTTGTTTTGTTTTCCGTTTTTGTCAAGAAGTTCTTCTATTTCTATAGCACTGAACACAGACACAAGACTTTTTTTAGAGGAACTGGGAGAATAACAGATCAGATACCATCATAAGACTGTCACAATGTATAAACAATCTCAGCCAAAGAATCTGCTGTGCTGAGGCAGACTTCAGTAAAAATCCAAATCAAGAGAAATTAAAACAACGCAAAAGATGAGCAGGAAACAGAAGGCCAGGCATACAGTTTCATAGGAATGTCACCCTCCTAAACTGCAACACGTGACCCGATGATGTGATGATGTATAGCGTAGGTTCACAGTGACACAGTACATTAATAACGCTGTTAACCTGCCTGAAGACCCAATACCTATAATTGAATTTTTTTTTAGCCAGAAAACTATGTGTAGCTAATGCTTCATTGAATTCATGTGGTAGAATTAGAAATAACCTAAATTCAAAAAATGCAGCATTGAAATTTTAGGGTGTTCATCTTTCCCTGGGCCTTTCTTTCAGGTACTAAGAGTCGAGGGATGGAACAAGCTTCAGGTGGGATCAATGGCTACACCAGCTTTACTGCCAGGTGGGAGGATCTGGAGTGCAGCAGACCTGCAGGAAAAGGGACTTCCTGTTTCCTCTGACCTGAACTGAAAAGGAGCAACTCTTCACCTGGAGCCATCTGGTCTACCTAGCCAGTAGTTGATGGACAGTCTTAGAGAGAGCAGAGCTCCACCTGCCTGTTACTGCAGTGCCTTCTACACCTGGGCAAAGGAGGGTCCAAAGAGAATGAAGGGAGAGGAGTCTGCTTTGGAATTGCTCAAGGAACTAGGGGTCAACTCAGTATCACCCTTTCTTCTCCAAGACAGTAAAGTGGGCAGAGAAGGGACAAATCCTTTTCTCCAGCCTTAGCAAGGAGGCAGACGTTTTGGTGGAATTTCCCCCTTTTGGGGGGTGGACATAGGATATGATGCAGGAAGAACCATGGCTACCCCTACAGCCAGTCCTTTCCAGAGAGGCTCTCTTTCCTATTTTAGTTCAACTGCATGCATAGGAGATGCTGAGATCAAAGGATTTTCCACAGTAATAACATAGGTAACATTCACCAAGCAGCTCACAGGCAAGGGTGCAGGTGTTGCAGGAGGATAGTCGGGTGTGGGCATCAGATTCTAGAGCAGTGATGGCTGTCATTCAGCAGTGGAGAACTTGAGGCTGTTTGCTTTGACTACAGGGAAATCAGTGCAATCCTTTAGATCAGCGAAATGAAGGCGCTCTGCCTTTGCTGGTGCACCTTTGCTTATTAGATAATGATTCATAATTTCCAAGTACTCACTAAAATCCTTCATTCTTGAATCAGAGCATGGCGACTGGGATTGGAAGCATTTTACAGCAGGATTTTCCCAACTCTGGTCTCCAGAATATAATATTCCAACGGAATTCTTTCTGGGTAGTGTGGTATATTCAACAAATAAAAAGTTCATGCATTTGTATAAAATTATTCTTTTTCAATAATTAAATATTGTAAGAATTATTTTCTGAATTCAGCTGGTTTTTTTTTCTGTCTACCAATTAGATAATTTAGTTTCACCCAATAGTACTTACTGTTTTCAAATACAATAAAGAGAGTGGCAGTTAGCCTAATTAGGGTGTGTGACTATTTCTTGGAGAAGGGATGCAAAGTTTCTACAGTTTCTTAGATCCAGAGAAAACATATTTGTCCTGCTTCTCCCAAGGAACATAGAGCTTTTTCATGCGGCACCTGTGTTTAATAAAGGTAGTGATATCAGTTTTAGAAAATGATACTAGGAAATGCACAGTCCATGGGTTCTTCCCCTTAATGGTGGTTGCAGATTTGGCTCCAGAGTCCCATAAGGACGATGTCCACTAATCTACTGAAGAAGTAGACTAGAGTCTCTACTGAAACGAAAATTCCTTCAGAAAAAAGAAGACTGTGTCCTCCCGGTATTACGTTAAAGTATCTAGCAAGGTGCCTGGTGCCAAGCACCAACTGGAAATGATTAAGGCAGAGCTGCAGGAGTCAAGGCCCTCAAATGCTCTGCCTGTTTGCTTCACTGCCAAGTGTAGCCGGAGGGACACAGTGCGCTCGTCGGGAACAAGTTGCTACACCTCTCCCTGGACTCCTCTGGGTCTTCACAGAGTCCTTACAAATATGTGCATTAATGCACGGGTTGAATAGCCATTCCCTGAGCACCTACTATGTGCCAGTCCCACATAACAGAGGTAGAAATGAAAAAGACAGGAGCATTCAGGGCAAGGGCATGCCAGCAGGTGTGGAGGTTGACAATATATGGAACAAACACTGTACAGCGTCACCATGTGATGTGCATGGACCAAGTGTGATGGGCACACAGGGAGGAGGTCAAGGGTGGGGATACAAAGAAAGCTGCCATGTGTTTGGGTCTTCCAAGGCTGCAAAGGAGAGGAGAGTGTTACAGGAAGAAGAAACAGCACGTGTGTGAAAACTAGGAGAAGTAAAATCTCCGAGATGCTGAGGAATGAGTTGGTCCCTGTCCCTCTATTGTAACCTGAGTGGTGACAAGTGGCAGAAGACAGTGGCAGAAAGATAATTTGGGGTCCCGTTTTGCAGGAGTTTATATACCTTACTAAAGAGTTTGGTTTTTATCTCACAGGGAATGGCAGCCACCAAAGGATTCCAAGCAGGAGAGTAACAACATCAAATCTTTGTTTTGGAAAGATAATGCTGACAGCAATATAGACTGTGTATTGGAAGGCACCGGTTAGAGGAAGTTACTATTATTACCACCACCGTTATTATCATCTTCACCACCTCACCACCACTGCTCCTCACTTTTAACCTTACTTTACCTGCAGGGAATGACTATTGTCTGTGAGCATCCACAGTGCTTTAACCAAACTGCCTCAACCAATCACTGCAGCAACCCTATGGGACAGGTATTATCATTAAGCTTATTCTACATACAACATAGAGCAAGCTGAGGGAAAATGCTTAAGGTCACCCAGCTAGTGAGTGACAGAAGTATGATTTGTACACACGGAGTCCACAGCCTTTACACCCTTCACCTCATCATCGCTTGAAAGTATTAAAAGTCCTCGAGAAATGGCATAGGTTGATCTAAGACGGAAAAAAGTAGAGTGGAAAGGAGTTAAGGAATATTTGGTCAGTTAAATTGTAAGACTTAGTGACTTAAATAAACAACTCCAACAAAACAGATGCGTACCATAAAGAGAAAGAAATACTTGGGAATTCCCTGGTTGTCCAGTGGTTAGGACTCCACGCTTCCACTGCAGGGGGCATGGGTTTGATCCTTGGTCAGGGAACTAAGATCCCACATGCCATGTTGTGTGGCCAATAAATAAATCAATCCATAATAATGAGACATATTTAAAAGAAATACTTGCAGATGATTCTGAGCTTGGTTGACTGAATGTATGTTGGTGTCATTTGTTGAGGTGAAACATACCAGTTGGGTAGACTTATCTCATGGAATACGCAGTGGGCACTTCTCATTCTTTCAAGATATTACCTGGACTCTGAACCCTCTTCCTATATATCAGAAACCCTAGATAGTGTGAGTCTAGTCTGAAATCTGGTAAGGCCAAAAAGTTGTGCTTTTACACTCCAGTAGCTGGAGAATGGACATATCACCTGGTCTCTGTGTGCTGGGTGCTCTTGCCAAGGACCTTGCCTCTATAGCAAGTGATGAAAACAGGCAGGAACACTTTGGAATTCATTCTTGTTGGGATGTCTGGCGCTCAGAGGTGTCAGAAGGACCACAAAGGTGCCAAGAACGGTTCCTATGTTAGCTGTTGTGGCCACAATGCCCTGGAGAGACTCTTCCTGTGTTGTGAATTGTTTTCTGTGTGTTGACCTCTTTCCCATTTTTGAATCAGCCCTCTGTGAATTTCATGAGTTCTACAATATAGTTGCAATCAATTCCTTTTTTGTTAAGTCAACCCGAGTCAATTTCTGTCGCTTGAGATCAAGAACCCAGTTAGGTACAGAAGATAATAAGGGCAGTTTGAAATATGTTGAGTTCAAGTTGTCTGCAGGATATACATGTTAAGATGTTCATTAGACAACCTGTAATCATGTGGGAATTCGGAGGCAGAGCACACCCTGAGGCCTGTCCACGTCAGGACCTCCAGCTAATGCCATGGCTGAATAGCATCACCTGGGAAAAACATGAAAGGAAGAGACTCAAAGTTGAAACCCACAGGAATGCCAGCACTTTTGATTTATGAGAAGGATTTAGGTTATTAAACAAAGGGGACTGAGATGGAGTGGGTCAGAGCTGGGTGAATGTCAGGAGAGAGCTGTTTTATGAAAAATTAGAAAAAAATATCAAGAAAGAGAGTGGTAGCAACGACATCAATTTCAGCAGAAAGAGTACTGAAAAGATGTCCTGGGAGTTGACACGAAGAAATTACTGGTGTCCTTAGAAGAACAGCTGACCCTTTAGTAACTTATCCTGAGCTCCTCAAGTAAAACAGGTAATATTAATTATAGTGCTGGATGCTGGACCATATCCACACGGTGATGGACCAGCTTTATCACTTCTTCCCTCTCCATTCTTCTTCTCCCTCTCCCTCTTCTTCTTCTCCTCCCTCTTCCTCTCCCTCTTTACTGCTTTTCTTTCTCCGTCTCCTTCTTTTTTCTGAAACTCTTTCCAGGAAGGGGCCCATGTTTGCCTGGGACTGGTAGCAGCAGAAAACACTGGAAAGGCAACCTGACAACAGGAAGCTTCACCAGATTTAATTTTTCATCCTCTAAGGATAAGTGGGGTGGAGGTGGCGATCTGAACTCTTCACTTTGGTGACTATAAAGGTATCAAACTTATAAGAGATTAGTAACTCAGGTCCTTGTGTTTGTGTCCAGCTGCCCAGGACACAACTTACAGAAAATTTTGAGAGGGTTTGTTTTGTTCTGTTTTTTTTCTCCTCTGGGCTTGGAAACCTAGAGCTTGCAGTTCTGGAATCAAGGGCAGACCAAAACTACTTGTTTAGGGGAAGCTATTCAGTTATATAAAATTTCTACTATTTGTCCTTTTCCTTTAAAGATTTAAAGACATTTCCCCCTTTTTTCTTGTTCCTTTGAAGTTGTCTGCTTCACTTCTTGGCTAATCTCTGCTTTTAATAATAATCCATCACTGTTTAGTAGCTTCTTTAAAAGTCATTTTTGACTTAACATGACTGTCAACTTCTCTCTGCCTCCCAAATGCCTTTGCTAATCATCTCCAGCATCTCTCTATTGGATAATTTTGTCCTCTTTAAGGATGCTCTTATTCTCTTTCATCATCACAGATTGTGAAATAATTTATTAGACTGTGAATACACGATACAAAGCGAATGTGAAGTTCCATACTGAATGAATCACCTTTCTCTCCAGACCCAATCAGTCTCTCTTTTATATTCCAAAAGCTCTTAAACGGGTGTTCATGGACCTTTAAAAAGGTTTAAGGAAGAGTACCAGATTTTCCAATAACTTTTTGAAAGTGTATGTGAAGTAACATTGCTATTATTATCGCTTCCGATTTCAAGTGAAAAAATTGAGACTCAGAGAGGTTAAGACAGATGTCACAGTCAAACAGCCAGATTTTAAAGCAGTCAATCAGCTCTCAGTGCTAAACCACTATGTTATACTACTCCGCAATCGAGGCATCTTCCCATTCTTCTTCAGTTTCCTTACTCTCCATGCCAGTCACCAAGTCCTATGAATCTTCACTGGTGAAAAAAGCATTTGACTCTATAGCTTATCCATCATCATGGCTAATTACCTTAATTCAGGCCATTCTCACTGCTCTCCTGAAATTACTAGAGTAGGGTACGCCAGTTTTGTACCCTCTCCAGACCATCTTCCAAAATGACTTCAAGTTATGTTTTCAGAAACACAAATCTCCTTGGCATATAATATTTTAAAGTAGTCCCTTTTCATTCAGGTTAGCAGTGTGTAAAATCTTTAGCTGAGTGTAGAAACTGAGGATCTTTAGGACTGGCACACTTACACCTCTGCAAGCTTATGCTTTACTGTAAGGTGCCCATTCAGTTAATCTCTCTCTCTCTCTCTCTCTCCCCGCCTCCTACACACACACACACAAACACACACACACAGCCTTTGCCTATCCACCCCTACCTTTCAATCATTAGTGCCCATAAACTGTATTAGGATCTTTGTCCCTTCCTCCTCTCCCCAGAATTTTCTCTCATGCATCCATTCTGGCTCCTTGGATCAGAAGATGCTCTGTCTTCACACAGCTAACTTCTGTTAACCCTTTAATTCTAGATCCAATCTAGATGCCTCACGTGACTCCTCTACCTTGAACCAGGTCAGTTTTAACCCTCTTTTTTGTTTCTCCAGCATCTGACAACAGTTCATTGCATTAGATGTTAACAAAGGGTGGAGCATCCCAAAAACTCTTTGAGAACAGCAATTCTCTTTTAGCTCTTAATACCCAGACAGCACAGAGCGCCTGAAACATGGCAACTACTCAATAAATGAATGGCGAAATATATAAAACCAGGACTGAAAAGTGAATTCAGCTTACTTAATTAATGTAATTGGTTGAACTGAATAACTGAAACACCGAAGTTTTTCTTTGCTTTGAATCTATCAATCCAACCGACAAGTTAAATGTTAATTTCTAATAACCTACATTTCCCATAATACTGAAAAAACATTTTTGTTCTGAATAAAAATCTTTCCTCTCTTAGATGGCCTGTATCTACACTAATGAAATCCTTATTATTTCGATTCAGTTTTTAATCACTTCTTCCCCATCATGTTTTCTTGATGGACAAATGATGAGCATTCCTACCCCACACTCAAGTTTTAAAATAGACAAATGATCCACATGCATAAAAAGCACAAGTTGTCAGTTGTTCAGGGCATATTTAAAACAACATTAAATTATACATAATTACGTACTGTATATATTTATATATGTTAAATTATATATATATATTAATCAAATTATTCATAATTATTTATATTCCACAATCTCCACAATAAACTTGAGACATCTTACAATGGAAACACAAGATAAAAGAGTAAGTAAACACATAAAGTAAGGTCCAAGGAAGAGGAGAATACCTCAAATGGCAATCATAAATGTCAACACACAGTCTGATGATAAGCTTTAAATTTCTTTTGGATAAAAGGCAAAATGGGAATGATATTCAGTTATATGAATGCTGTGTTAGGTAAGAAGGAAGCACTGCGGCTTTTCCAGATAATAAAGAAAAAACAGATAACTTACATCATATTAAAGTCTGTCCCCGCCTTTTTTTTTTTCAAACAGGTACTAAGCATAATCTATGTGTTTATCCCTGAGACCTCAGCCAAGTGCTGAGGCTCTGACGATCCAGTTTCCCTATCTATAAGAAGACACTTTCCCTATCTATGACATGTACTCCATGCTATCTAAGACCTATATCATTTTATGTTCCATAAAAATTTTAAATTCTGGCATCAACATGGATATGTATTCTAAAATCCAGTTTACTCTGAGTTATTCAGTCAAGTCTCTGAATTACTCCATTATTAGTTTTCATTTATTTTGTCATGTGTGAAGAGTAAAAAAAAGTTGCTTTGGAACATTTATAATCTAACACTGAATAAGGAAGCAAACAGTATCCTGGATTAAGACTGTGTCTTTATTTTTAAAAAGGTTTTGAACAGTTGCCTGAAGCAACTGGGAATTAACTGAGGTTTACCTGGTCAGGATAAGTATATTAGTTCACAGCCATTAAGGCAGAGATCCTAATCTTCCCAGTATTTTTCCCCATGCTCCACTGGGGCTTCACTGCTTTCAACAACAAGATTTTCATTAGCTCTGGGTGTTTCGTTAGTCTGCTTGGTTCATTGCTCAGGTGTGGAACCACTGAACTCAATTATGGCTCCATGCATAGAGTTTTGAAGGATAGCATTACTAAGAGGTTGCTTGTTAGGAAAAATTCAAATGTCTTCTGAAATGTTCTGTGTTTTATCTGACTTGCTGTAAAATATCCTTATGTTTAGCAACGAAACGATAGTAAGGATAATAACATAAAGTCAGCCTATCTTGTCCCTTGCTCCACTTTGTGGTAACGTAAGCACACGATAATGTATTAATGTTCTGGTACTCGACAGCTGGAATTGCTGAGGCTATGAAAGTGAGTCATACCGTGGTTACCGGACTGGAGTTTACTTGTCTAAAGCCAACTGAATCAGAATGAAAGGGAGTTTCTGTCCATGGTTCTGAAAGAAATCAGTCAAATCCCACAGGATTCGATACTGAACAAGTTCAAAGGAACCTCTTATGTTGAATCGTGCATGTATTGTGATGTCTCTAATAAATCAATTACCTTCTGGCAGCAAAACGTCACAGCATTTCAAACTCTGATAATCACCTCCGCTTTGCTGAGCTTTAGGCTGTTATAACCCACACAGTCTAGCAAGGAACGCATCAAGGAGAAGGCTGAGCAACAAAGAAACAATAGACTTTAGGCTCATATACTCGACTAGGATTCAGAGAGGCTAAATCCTTCCTCACTCCCCGAATACTAGGGCATATATAGATATAACACCGCATGTTAAGCATAATCTGTGAGGACATCTACCGCTTGGTGTCTTCTTTGGAAAGTCCTTTGGCATTTATAGAGAAAAGTCTCTCAAATACTTATTTGTTAAACACCACTGTATGCATGATCTCTTTTGTTACTTATATAATCTAGTTTTACACCCTTCAAATGACAAGGTGTGACAATATCTTCTACTCGCTATATTGCAAAAGGGAAAGAAACTGCCTTCAGCTTAAAAGTACATCTCCTATCGAGATGACAACTCTTCCTGAAACTAGTTTTTCTATGTGTGTATTCTTTTTTATCTTTGAAGGATGATTCTATCTCTCTAACTGACCAAAATGCCCAAAACGCATCTTTTGCAAATGCCCGCCTTTTATCACCTAGCCTTGTGCAAACAGCCCCACCTGAGATGCAGCACCTGACTCCTCTCCCTTTGAGAAGCCATGTGAGTTTCCCAAGGGCTGGTGAATGAACACGCCTTCTGCACACCACACAGATTCACTTCTGCACACAGTGACATGTAACTGGGGGAACGACCTGAATGTGCTCTGATGTCAAGCGTATGTTAGGACCACACTAAAGGGTAATGATACAGAAATAAACAAAAAACCTGCCTGGCTCTTGTCTGGAGTGAAATGAGGGCAAAGGGAGCCTTCTTGAGATGGATAATCCCAAAACAGTGTAAGGAGTGCTACAGTCATGAGAGGAACAAAAATCTTTGAAAGTTCAAGGACGGAGACCCACAGCTTTCTTGAAATGGGGTGGGGTGGGGAGTGGGACTCTAAGAGTGGCTTCTCAAAGAAGGCAGTTAATTTCAGTCTTAGAGAATGGGCTGGTTTGTTTGTTTGTTTCAGGCTGAGAAGGAAGTTGCAGAGAATGGCAGGATCCTAACCAAAGGTTCTCGGTTATACCTCTCACAACCACTCCCAACTCTCAGTCTCTGCATCTCCATCTCCAGGAAAGTGGAGGAATTACTCTTCATCTGCCATAAAGACTATGTTCTGTTATATTCTAAATTTCTACAAACTTGGTTGACTTTACCAAATCTGAGGTTCTAATGCCTACGGAGCAGAAGAGCAGGAGACAGGGTGTGGACGTACGTGGGGGGATAACAGTGTGGGCTACAAAAGAGAGCAGGGCTGAGAGGGACATGGTGATCCCTGAAGAGCAGAGAGAAGACCCCAGGCTGAGATGCGGAGGAAACGTGCCTCCACCCACTCTGTCACTGAGAACCGAGGTTACCGCACACCTTTGCTTAAAAATCTTACATGTATATACTCTGCACTAAATCATTCTCTAGTACCTGACCTGGACACTTTCATTACCCACTTTATTTGCAAGGCCGCAGCCTCCTACCTCCCAGGACTGCATGTGGCAGAGCCCCTCCGGCATGCTGCAGGGGAAAGCGCAGGTCCTTGGTGCCCTGGTTCAGAACAGCCAGGTCAGATAAACGTGAAGTCCTGTTACTCAGAAATACCCATCGAAGGACAGGAGAGGATTTGATTACCGTGAATTCTCCTCCACACTCCTCTTCCTGCCTGACAATCACCTCCCTCTCCAGAGCAACAAGCATGTGAACACAAACAGACGTGAGGCTTTTCAAAAAGTAATGAACTCGGAGGCACTGGAGCCAAGGCGAGCGTGGTTTAAATGCAGGGCTCCAGCAACCCAGAGAGGCCATCAATTATACAGCCCTGCCATCGAGGAAGCAAAAATAATATTTCAAAGAGTCATTGCCAGAGAGAGAAAGAGAAAGAAGAAAATGCCACAGAAATCACACCATTCAGAGCAAGCAGTTCCAAAAGCAGAGATGAGTGGATAAATCCCGCCAAGGCAGCTCCCTCCACCCAGAGGGAAAAAGGCAGGACATGGCGACTTCTGTCCTGCCCAGCCCTTCATCCAACACACCTGAGTCCATGATGTCACTTTGTCAGCCTTGTTTTCTGTTACCCCTTGGGGTATGTAGAAAAGCACATTCTTCATTTGCCAATCCATTCCTGAACATTTTTGAGAGCTTAACATTACATATCACGGGATATAAGTACAGGAGTCATTTCTTTGTATTTCACCAGTTCACATCCGTGTTGTAATTTTATTCTTAACAATAACTATTTGAAGTAAGGAAAGGATCACTATTATGTCTATTTAGCAGATGACAGAATCAAGGCCTGGAGAAGTTCAGTGACTTGTCCAAGGTCAGCCAAGGTTAAGTGCCCAGCAAAGGGTCTAGAAAGCAGAAGGCCATCAAGAAACATTTTTTGATAATAAAGCGTGATGAAACTAAATCATTAAGTATCTGAGTCACAGAGCTGGTCCTCCAGTAGCCAGTGGAGGCCTCTATCCAAGGCCTCTCTCTGTTGAAGGCAATCTATTAGGAGGTAGGTAGGGTTAAAGTAGGTAGGACCAAACCGTTTATAAGCCATCGTCGAACCCCAAAGAACAGAAGACACAATCTTTGGCTAGAGCATTCTGGAATGTTTTTGGTAGATGCTGTCATTGCAGGTGCTATTCCATGCTTTTAAGAGAGCAGGGATGGAGACGGTCTAACACTTAAGAAAAAGGTTCAGCCCATTTAGGCTGTACTGTGGTTAAAAGTAAATGCTTCATCTTATAGAAGGGAGGGGAGTGAGAAGACCAGCAGCTCTGTAGCCAGGGGGCTTCCCTCTTTACTTTCTTGGACACTAGTTACACTCTCTGAGCCTCACTTTCTTCACTTAGAAAATGGACCTGATAATACTTGCCCTGCTTCATAAGCTGCTGGTGATAGAAGACAGGAAAGACACTTTATAAAGTCACATGCATACAACTATTACATATGTAGTAAGAGTCTGAGAAACTGTCCTCTGAGGATCCCAGCATCCCCTCACAGAAAGGAGGAAATGGCAAACCAACTACACACCTCTGGTTGAATTACTAAAATAGCAAAGAGTAGCAGCGGCAATCATAATGCTTATTCATGTTGGTTTAAACCAGCGTTGTGGTTTAAAAATACAAAGAAAACGAACAGCGATAGTAAAAAGCATAGGATTTGGAGTAGTCAGAACAGAAGTCCCAATCCCCACCTCCTCTGTGCTCAGGAACAGTCATAAACAGATTACTTAACCTCTGCCTCCTTGGTCATAAAATGGTAATGATGAAGAGATTTAACTCAAAGCTTCTATTGAAGTTTAAATTAGAAATGTGCATATAGGAGGTAACACAGTACCTGGAAAATATGTGGAGCAATTATAATAATTATTTGTAGTATTACAGGTTGTCTCACTCTTGGCACATTTTCTGCGTAAGGACAGGTGGATTGACGTGGAGTTATTTCCCTCTCTTCTAGATAACCTGGGAGATGTTTAGACACAGAGAGTTACAGGATGCCATGTGAGGGGCATGACTTTTTATATCAGTCCTTTGGTATTACAATTGATCTTGCCTGGTTTCCTCCTCTTACATTGATCTGTTCAGAATGCTCCTGACACAAATGCAATTTTCTGTGGCCAGCAATCAAATTCGCCAATCAAACATGGCAAAAGTGATCGAAACAAAGGGCACAAGTGGTGCTATTTCCAGCACAAATGATCAGTTCCTGAGTTTCTGACAGCTTCAGATGGAAAAATCAAAATAACTTGAGACAGAAATAGCCCAAAGACCCTGGGTCCCCAACCCATTTGCAATATTCCTATGGGACCTGGAGCCCTCCACGATGCACAAATACGGGATTACACATCTTGTGAGGCTGTGTGCTCGGGGACCTGGGAATTAGCTGGCCTTTCCAATACTGTCTCTGATTTTAATTATTGACATTTAAGTAGATTTTAATAGTCTCATTCCTCTGTAAGGCCAAAACATATCTGTATCACCCAACCAAACTTAGGATGATTTCTAGCCAATGAACAGATTTTCCCCAAGTCCTGTTTTTTTTGTAGAGAAGACTTGTGTTCTCTGAACACATTTTCTGACTGTGTCTCAGCCAGAGTGCTCAGAAAAGGGAGTAAAGTAGATGAGAGGAACCAGGGGGAGGCAGACACAGTTCGTGCAAACCACCCGTGGTTTTTAACGTCTAGACATTACAAAACATCTCTTTATGAAAGTCATCAATTGCTAACCCTTTACCCATACCAAGTTCTGCAAGAGCAGAACCCTAAATAGACGCATATCCTATGATCTCTACCCTCTCCGCAGCCTTCGCTGATTGGAATAAGTGTGGTCACCTGACTCAAACGAAGACCATCTGACTTGAGATCCTGCTAATTTGAACTTGAGGCACTAAAACCAAGCCACTTGGCTGTGATCTGTCAGCTGTCTGGATGTGCACAGAGGCAGGCCAGGGCCGCGTGTGAGATGAAGTTGGGGGACCAGAGAACCCCTAAGGAAAAGATTCAAGAGGCCATAGGAGAATGGAGGAAAGAAGCAAACATAAGGAGACCACAGCCCCGATAGAGAGCGAAGAGGATCCCAGGCCCTCCTTAGAGGGTTTGCTGTTCCTCCTGAACTTGTTTCCACAGCAGCTGCCCATCTTTCCAATAAACCTTCTTCTACTATTTGAGTGAATTCCTGCAATTCAGCTGGAGTTTTTAACCATGGCACAGAGTGGGTTGGGAGAAACTGTCAGTGAGGGAAGCAAACAGACAACAGAGGCAGAGGCATGAAAGGATATTATCCTTTATTTAGGGGTCAGCAACAGGACAGGCGGGGACTGGATGAAGGTCAGAGGGTGTGTTTGGTCTCCGCGAGCCGGGCTGCCCTGGGAGAAAGTTAGTGAACATCTAAAGGGAGAAGTAAAGACACTAGAATCTCTCACATAATGAATGATGAGGAATTAGAGATTCATTCAACAACCCACATTTACTGAGAACAGTATCTGACATTCAGTGGATGATACTTGAGCCCCAAAGAGTTACATCTTTTGGGTAAAGAGATAATTAGAATATAATGAGGTAAGTACAAGGAGAAACCTATGCAATGCTTGAACTATCTACTTAGGGGAGAAGGGGAGACTTAAGGAACGTTAACAGGCATCGTCAAATATTATAATTTCCAGCATGAGGTCAGGACCATTTATGGCTCATTTTCCTACTACCAGCACTCAGGACAGTGTCTGACACATAGCAGGAGTTTAACAAGTATTTGTCAAATTGAATTTTAAAAAATACTGAATGCTTCCTAATATTAGGCATTTCACCTAGTTTTAATCCCCCCTCACGATAAACTGATGAGTGGTTATACTCAGGCCACTACAAATGAGAAAACCAGAACTCAGAGAGATTAAGTATCAGACTGAAACATACACAACTGCTAATATTCAGCCGTTTTGATCTATAGCTTATGGAAATTTACATGGGTAGTAAGATTCAAAATTCGCATCTCTCAATTCAAAGCCAAGCACTTTTTATTACTGCAAAGGATTCAACTTATTCTATGTAGTTCTAGGAGAATAACCAAGAGTCAGACATTAGAAGGAGGCACATTTTTGGCTTAATATTAAGAAAAAAAAGCTAGAGCTCTTCTAAAGGAAATAGGACCTACATGACTAGATGGTTCCCCATCATTGACAATCTTCAAATGAGTGGTAGTTTCTATCTACTATCCACCTACCTACCTCCTATTACGGAGAGACTCAGGTTTGGGGAAAGGAATTGTGGGAAGATACAGGACCTGGGGTTTCTATGTGTGTTAAGAGCACATCCTTTATTCTTTGGGGATATGAGGGAGGTTGGGGAAAATGAAGCAGACAGTGTCTTCTACCTTGACCTTCATGCATTTTCAGTGAAATATTCCCCAAGAATCTTTTTCAATTGCACATGATGTGGGCACACAGGCTTAGTCAGCCCTTGGCCCTCAGCATCTAAAGGTTAACATTCAGCAGGTGTCAGGGGCCAGCCTGGGTGGTTGTCTCCCTCTCTGTCCCAGAGTGAGGCAGTCCTCACCCTTCTCCTAAACCCCAGCCTTTCACCAGAGGCTCTGACAGTTCCTGGCATAACTTCCTAACACTAGATTTCTGAAGATGTAGGACCTAGTAAGGCACAGAGAGAAAGATGGGATGAGCTGAAGTCCAGGCAGGAGATGGTCACAGCTCTCTGCAAACCTCCAGAGAGACACTGACACGCTCCAGTCCTGCCAGGGAAACTCCATCAATATTTACTTCCAGTTTTTCTCCTGTTTGTCTGTCAGTGTTGAAGACAAAGACATGATGCTCCTTCTGTGTCTCATCTCCAGGCTCAGGCCAGTGGCAACGCCAGTCCAGGAGGCTATTCTCAGGATGGGGAAGTAAACGCGGAGATCGCCCTAGCTAACACAGCTGGCTGGAGATGTCTACATCCCTCAGAAAGTGTTTTATAAAGTGTGTGGTGGTTCCCTCCTACAATGGATTGACGTAGTTGAGCACTCAGCCACTGGCCCTTAGAAAGAAAAGAAAGGAAGATGAAATGAGAATGAACCAGAGGTCCAAAATAAGTGAAAAGCCAAAGGATTGCGTGATTAGAACTGATGACTCAAATCCTAGGAATAATAGAGACCAAAACAAAAGGAGGTGAATGGATAATGGATTAGATAATGTCTGAAGAGCTCTGATGTCTGACTCCAAAATCAATTCAGCACACCAGTAGTCCGCTCAGCAGTTCTGGCGGTGTGACTCCAAAAGACCTTCCTGGTACAACCACCTGAATCCCAAGGGGGCCAGGCTTCGGGGTCTGGGATGAGTATAAAGCCAAGATCTGCTTTACACAAGCTTTTATCCTGCCCTGGGAAGCGAGCTACTCTCAAGTCTGGGCTCCTCCCCTTCCTGCAGACAGATTTCTCTCAGGCCTTGGGTTGACTTAAAGATTCCCCAGGAGATCTGGCCTGAAAATCAGTTCCAAAAGCCAAAAAAAGCTGAGGAGAGCCAGATTAAAGTATCAGCCCAGAATTTATGCTCTAGACTTAAGGTTTAATAATGCAACAGAAAATCAATATTTAATAAAGCAAATGATGGAGAAAACCACTGCCCAGGAGATGAAGCTGCTGCACTGTTTTCAAATGTCTCGGCCCCAGAGGAGGCTGGCCCCAGAGGAGGCTGGCCCCAGAGGAGGCTGGTCCCAGAGGAGGCTGGTCTGGCAGAACGCACTGGAGACGAGGTTGGCAAGAGAGGCCGGCACGCAGACAATCGCAGGTCCCACTGATTCCTATTCTGTTATCTCTGGGCGAGCTGGCCATTTTTATTAAAGGACTAACATGGAATGATGATGAGAGCGCTATAAGATACCCAACAGAGTAGGGACAGACGGACCAAGCCAGCCTTCAATTGGCAGCCCAGGACTGTCCAGACCCAGGCAAGAGGGCTTCCTAAACTCACAGTCTATTTGGAGAAAGGGGAGGGTGAGGATGGGCCTAGATTTGTACCTCTTTAGATGGACTCCAGAGAGGGAACAAAAGATGAGTCATTCCAGCCAAACTCACCGTAAAATCAGCAGTGGGGTGAAATGTGCTTACTCAGCACGAGCAATGTTGTCAACAGTGGCTTTGCACTTAGTAGGGACACAGATTGCCACTGAGTGATTCACGTATCTGGAGAAGACTGGGCCGAGGAATGCAAAGTTTCTTGGGTGCTCTCTGATTACAATGTGGATTGTGAGGTGTTTCTGAGCTGCAGGAAAACTTAACTGAATTAGGTCTCTAGGCTGCCTCCTTTGCAGCAAATTAAATATTTCTGGTTAGTCATTTTTCATTGGAAATTATTCTTCCCTTTGGGGGCAAAACACGCTTCATCCTGTTTATTTCTCATTGACCTAGACGTCTGGGTCATAGTTCATTTCATATTCTTATTTGGCTAGAAGGAAATACAGTTATTAGATAGCCAACAACCTTTGGTGAGGAGAGAAGGCTATACACATCCGCCCTGAACAAGCTCACTGTGTTTCCTGTTACTGAACCTATGCATGGCCACCATGTATAATGCAATAAATTCTTTGAGTTACTGTGTCTTCCATTCATCTAGGGCTCCCAGTGTAGCTGGGAAGTACAGACAACTAAAGCCAATATGTTGTTCATAACTTGAGAAGACTCAGGCAAGGTACGTGCCAGCCACTGCCTGAATAGGAATGAACTCATTTGTAATGGACAGACTGGCTACTCCCATTTGTTCTCTAAAAGCACAGAGTGGAGACAGCACAGTGTATTGCTCTTCGTTAATTAGGAAACTTCTTCAGAAATCCTGAATGCAACTGTAAATTAGCAGGAAAATATTTGCTTCAGACGAAAACAAGTCAAGATGAAAGGAGGAGAAGATGTGAGGAACCCAAAGCCCAAACAGTAAGGAATGAGGTCGGTCTTGCTTATCCTTGTACACGCCAGCCATAGAGTTGGGATGTATTGGGTTGGCCAAAATGTTCGTTTGGGTTTTTTTGTGAATTTTTACTGAATGAATGAACGAATAAAATTTGTTGAAAATAATTCGTTGAAAAAGGAGCCTGCTGTGTGGGGAGTTGAGAGAGAGAAGGTCAAATCCAATAGCACGGCCTGGGAGACGTCCAGGAAGAAACCACAGCTCAGCCATCGGTTTATCCCGTGAATTTCTCATCACATCACAGACATTCTGTAAATAGAAGACAATGGCCCTCTCATATCTCTCGCAAGTAAAGAGCTATGAGACTGAGGTAGCAGGCAGGTTTCAGAAAGTAGCCTTAATGTTAAAAATGATGGCCAAGGACACAGAGACTCTCACCCTATTCCTCTTGTTTGGGCTTTGCTTCCTTTCAAGACGGACAAATTTTGTGTCTGCATAAGTCTCTAAACATAAGTTTAGAGTTCTGAAATTCTGGGTTCCAAATAAGTGTTGTGATCAATTCCTATCCAGTCCTAGACTACCCTGGAAGAGATTTCTGCCGCAGTCTAATAACTAACCCAGTCTTATTTAGCATGAGTGGACAAAGAGGGTTGAATCATTGCAAAACTGACATTATAGGTCTAGCAAACGGGACTTGGAACTTCAGTGATTCAAAAAGATGAAAAAAAAACCTAGGTCATGTTTTTCAGAATCCATTACAGGGAACTCTGGGGAGAGTAAGGAGAAAAGCTACGTGACTGGGTCTAGACTCCAACAAGCAGGATACAGCAGCAAAAGACAGGGAGAACTTGGGCCATAAAGGGCTTTAGGTGAAAGTTTTCAACACTGAAAGTAATCGATATATCTACTAAATAGCTCAGGGGCTGCTATCAGAGCAGCTGTAATAATAATTTTATTTATAAAATTCTCGCTTCTCCAGAGATGCCCAGGGCACTGTACAATAGCACTAAATAAATTAAATTAAAGCATGAAATATTATGAAAATGCAATGAAATCAACATTGCTGAGGAAACAGGGAAACCCCAAAAAATAAAAGAAAAAGGACTCTTCTCTGCAAGAAGCAGCCCTTAGCAAGAGGATGATTTTGAGAAAGCACAGCAAAAGCTTAGCCTCCCGAGGAGGGGGTAAACCACCCACGGGCATCCTTTCAACAACAGATAAGGGTTCAAACCCCATCTTCCATGTGAAAGCTTTATGATCTTTAGCAAGATTGTAAGCCCTTTTAGCCTTGTTTTCCTCATCTACAAGGTGTAGATATCGTATTCTCACCTACTGCCTATGACTATTGTGGGATTTAAGTGAGATTTTGTGAGTGCTAAGCCTGGTACCCATGATCTAGTAAAAACCTAATAAATGTTTCTATTATTATTACTGTGACCACTGGACAGAGGATGTATACAAGAGGACAGAGATTGTATAAAAGGCAATCGGTTGGGTAAAATGAGGTAAGATCCTGAACCAAGGCAGTGACAGTAAAGACGGGGGGATACGAACAAGGGGTATCTATAGGATCAGGTGAGTGACTGAATTAGGGGTGCTATAGGAAGGAAAGAATCAAGGACAACCTCTAGTTCTCTGTCCTTGGCAATGGGGATATAGTGTTTCCATTCTTCAAGGTTGCTAATACACAAGGGAGAGAATTTGGGGTGGTGAGGACAGTGGGGTGAGATGATTTGTTCAATGTTGAACACATCACAGAACTTCCCAGAGGTGAATCCAATAGGCTCTTGAAGATACAGTTTTGCTGGCACTGAATACAAAGATGTGGTTGGTTGTCATGAGTGAAAGCGCAGTAGTTGAAGTCATGGGCTCGGGCAGGTCATCGGATATGATGTAGCCCAGGTGAAAAGAATGGAAGAGTAAAGGTGTAGACACCAACAGGTGAGAAAGAACTGAGAGTAAAACATCCATATAGGAAGGGACCAATGGGGGAAGGGGAGACCTGGGAGGACTAGCATTTCATCAGCTAAGGGACAAGAGGAAACACCATTCTACCATGACTTCTCTGTTAAATAGAATGGAGAAAAAATAATGAAAAAAGTCATGCCTCCTGAGAGTAACAATTCCACAGAGAACAGGCCTAGTTAGTCTGTAAGGTAAGTGCTAATGCTATTGCCCAGCATCAGCACTGCAAATGCCTTTACTTCTACTCTGGTGATGACATTGAGAAGAACCAGGGGAGACAGAAGAGCAGCCCCATTTGTGGTAACATGCTAGGGGCAACATGGCGACACTAGATCTGAATGCTAGGCCCACCTCAGCCAACAGGTGGCCAGACATGCCATCGGTAAGCATTCAGCAAGGGCCTGCAGGTGATGTCAACTTGCTCAACTTCTTTTTCTGATTTTTTATTGAAGTACAGTTGATTTACAATATTGTGTTAGTTTCAGATGTACAGCAAAGTGATTCAGTTATACATATATATATATATTTTTTCAGATTACTTTCCATTATATGTGATTACAAGATATTGAATATAGTTCCCTGTGCTATACAGTAAATCCTTGTTGTTTATCTATCTCTATATAGTAGTCTGTATCTGTTAATCCCATACTCCTAATTTATCCCTCCCCACCTTCCCCTTTTGGTAACCACAAGTTTGTTTTCTATGCCTGTGAGTCTGTTTCTATTTTGTGTACAGATTTATTTTTATTATTTTTTAGATTCCACATATAAGTGATATCATATGATATTTGTCTTTCTCTGTCTGACTTACTTCACTCAGTATGATAATCTCTAGGTCCGTCCATGTTGCTGCAAATGACAATATTTCATTCTTTTTTATAGCTGAGTAATATTCCATTGTATGTATACACCACACTTTCTTTATCCATTCATCTGTTGATGGACACTTAGGTTGCTTCCATGTCTTGGCTATTGTAAAGAGCACTGCTATGAACATTGGGGTGCATGTATCTTTTCAAATTAACGTTTTCATCTCTTCTGGATATATGCCCAGGAGTGGGATTTCTGGATCATACGGTAACTCTATTTTTAGGTTTTTTAGGACCCTCCATACTGTTCTCCACAATGGTTGTACCAATTTAAATTCCTACCAACAGTGTGAGAGGGTTCCTTTTTCTCTACACCTTCTCCAGCATTTATTATTTGTAGATATTTTGGCGATGGCCATTCTGACTGGTGTGAGATGATACCTTACTACAGTTTGATTTGCATTTCTCTAATAATTAGTGATGTTGAGCATCTTTTCATGTGCCTGTTGGCCATCTGTATGTCTTCTTTGGGAAAATGTCTATTTCGATCTTCTGTCCATTTTTTGATTGGGTTCAAGGTACAGTTTAAGAACACATGCCATCCTCAGTGATTTTATAGTCTAATAAACATTTTTTACTTACGCACTATTTTTTTCTAATTTAAAGTTAGGACTACTTTGAGAATGGCTAGCAAGACTGATGTTTAATGAAGGGTACTTTCCATATGATGAAATAATTACCATATGCTGGGCAGAATTATGAAACCTTTAGGTGGTATCATGTCACATTATCACCTCACAACAACTCGCTATGACAGGCTTTATGACTATGCTCGTTTTGCAGAAGGGACAAACCCAAAGCACAGACAACTGAAGCCCAAGGTCACAGCTACTATCCTAACCCAATCATGTGTCAGGGCAAATTCTTACCCACCATGTCGACTGTGTTCTCTCACACACATAAGGAGGGATTTGCCTTTCATCAGGGGCAAGGGAAAGCCTAGATGAGAGGCAGCAGGACTGGACTGGTCCTCATAACTTCCTGTAACCTGTGTGACCTTGGACAAGCCAGGTAACCTCTTAAGTTTCATGTTTTCCCATCTGTAATACTAGAACGGTGCTTCTCAACATGGGTGAAATATACAAGCACCCAGGGTGTTTTAAACAACAAGGACGCCATGACTTTACCCCCAGTAAACGGAATCCGATCTCTGGGAGCCGGGAGGCCTTCACCACTGCTGCTGCTTAGCAATACCCACAAGTAACAGTGACGCGCAACGGAGTTGGGAACCGCTGGCTCGGTGGCCTTCAAGGTGCTTCTGCTTCTGAAATGGTCTGAGCCTGTGGTCCATGCGCATGGGGCCCATTCCCACCTGGGAATCAGACTCCTCTGAGTCAGACGAACCTGAGTCTTTGCTCGTGAAGGCGAGCACGGTGCCTGAGGCTGGGCTGTGTAGTCAGAACGCCTGAGCTCAGATTCTGGCTCTGCTGCCTCCCAATGTGGACCGCTACCCAGGCTAGCAAGCGCCTGTTTCTCATCTCTAAAGGAAGGGTAAAACAGCATCTGTTGCACTGGGTTGTTTTGAACATTAAACAAGATAATATACGTAAAGTGCTTCACCCACTTCCTGGCTGCCATGTAGTAAGGGTTCAATAACGCACAGCTGTAAATATCACGGTCACCGCTTGACGAAAGCCTGGGCGCCCTGTTCTCCAGTTGCCGCTAACAGTGAGATTAGATGAGAAGCCATGTTTACAATCTCCCAACATCAGCACATCTATGGACATACTGTACCCCAGTAAAGCACCCCAGCCTGGAGCCTCTGAGAAGACCCCCCCACCCCAGAGGGGGCCAGGGAAGACCTTGGAACTCAGCTTAGATGTTTGCACTGTGGCCACTGCCCCACTCCAGGAACCCCCCCTTTCCTGCTGCTCCTGGCTGTGGTCAGGCCAGGCCTGATAACAGGCAGTGCCCCTCTGCAGAGAAGGGGCCAGGCGGCCGGTGGAGCGGCCATGATGTTTCTGACAGTGGGTACTTTCACTTGTCACTCTCTCGAGTGGATCAGTGGAGAGTCGGGTGGAGTAAAAGCATCAGCCTTTCAGAACGGTCCCCCTTCCAAAGTCATCCCGGGAGTTCCCAGCCCCAGGGTTGAGCCCTCCTTCCCTCTGTGGTCCTTCACGTTCGCTGTGGCTAATAAACATGACAAACCCAATACACCACGATCAGCTGCGAGTTCCTTCTGCCTCATACACAGATGCGACCCCCTCTCCAACACACACAAAAGCATTAGGGACAAAGGACACAGACACACCATGTTTGAAGCTCAACAAAGAAATTTTAAATGCACCATCTTCCCTCCCTGGGCTGTGCAGGGAGAGAATTTCAAGTGAGATTGAATGCAGACTCCCCAGGGGAAGTGATATAGTGTGAGTGACATGCAGCTCAATTTCAAGATGTGCTTATTAAGCAGAATGAATATAAATAAATAAAAGGTGCACTTGATTATCTTATTCTCTATGCACAAACGCCATGTGAGCTCTTGGTGTTGGAGGGAAATCCACGGATGCCACTTAGAGGAGAAAATGTCCTAGTGGACAGGTCAGAGGACAGAGGCGGCCTGTCCGAGGAGCCAAAGGGGGTGGTCGGCTGGGGGGTACGGGGCTGTGGACTGGCACGAAGAGACCATGGGTACCACTGAGGGAAGCCAGAGGAGAAGGGGCCAGGAAGGAGGAGAGAGGGAAGAGGGACAGAAAGAAAACATAGGGGAGCGAGGAGATTGAGACAAACATGAGAACAAAGGGCCCATGAGCGCAAGGGGCCACAGGACGGAGACCAGAAGGTCCAAGTGAAGATGGTGCGGCCACATGTGTGAGGTGATGGGTCAGACAACAGAGTGATGAGGGGAGCACACCCGAACAAGATTAGAAAGAAATGAAAAAAGATGAAATGCTGCAAGAGGCAGAAGACAACAAAAAGTACAGGCGGCAATGAAACAGAAGTTGCTGGTAAGATCAAATGAGAAACAGCCTCAGAGAGACAGATGGGAGATGGCAAGATGATCCCAGGGAGGACAGAGTGTACATCTCACCTCTACACCAGCCCCACTGATCTTCCGCACGGGAACTCACCGCAGCCAAGTCGGAGCATCAGTCAACAGCTTACACCCGCTCAAGGCGAGGCTACAGGCTACGCGCTGGGTCTGACACGGCCTCTTCTTCCCGGCAGCTCTGGGAGCCCAGGGGAAGGAACGGGGGAAGGCTGATGACCCAGGCAGGGCTCCTTGCCTTCACTTGGCTCCCCGGAACCCTCTCGGCAAAACAGAAACCCTGTGAGAAATCTTCCCGAATAGGGTCCTTTCTCCTCTAATTTGGGCTGTTTTGGCCCTTGAGAAAAATTCCAAACTCTGTAGCCAGCTTCCGGGACCTCGTGGGACCTGGCTGGAGCTCACTTCTCTGGTCTCACCTGCCACCCTCTCTCCCCTCCTCTCAGACCCTGCCTGAGGGAGGCTTATGGGTTTCCTGAATTGGCCACGTTCCCCTCCATCTCCTGGCCTTTGCAAACGCTGTCACCTGTCTGGGACCACCCACCTGCCCCGCTTCACCTGGCTAACCCTATTCAGAGCTTCACTAAAGTGAAGCTTGCCTTTGGGGGTCCGCTGGGGTTCTTGGAGGTAAGGGTCTCTCCGGGGCACTGCCACAGCCCCTGGTCCTTGCCCCGACCCTCTCCCTATACTACAATGAACTCTTTACTTCTCTTGTCACCCGCTAGCAATATTCTAGCAATATTCTAGTCTTTGGGGACAAGTATCTGGTCTTTGTGCTCTACCCCAGAGTCTAGCATAATGCATGGCTCATAGGAGGAACTCAGTGAATATCTGAATAGTGAATGCTTGAAGGAAGGACAAGTTTATGTTATAAACACTTCTTTCTTCACCTGGGGCCTGGGCCAAAGGTGAGGCAGGAGATGCTGTGTGTCGGCGGGGGGCAGGGATGGTAACGACCCTGTCTCAGCGCCCCTTCTATGGTGCTGCCAGTGGGCTGCCTGCTCTTCTGAGTGCTATGGGCCACCCTGGCCTACGTTTCCAGTGTCATCAGCTACCACCAGTAGGGCTAAACTTCCTCTCAATCTATGCAGGATTTTTACTGTGAAAAATGCACTTGTCATTTCTATTAGCCTGGGTTGTCCAAAGAAACAGAACTAATAGGGGAGAGAGACCGATAGACAGACATACTATTTTATATTGAAGAGTAATTGTCTCACACAATTATGGAGGCCAGACCTGTGATCTGCTGTCTACAAGCTGGAGAAACAGAAAAGCCAGTGGTGTAATTCTGTCCTAGTCTGAAGGTAAGAGAACTGGAAGCTCCAGTGTTTGAGGTCAGAGAAGATGGACATCCCAGTGCAAGCACAGAGAGCAAATTTGCCCTTCCTCTGCCTTTTGGTTCTATTCAGGCCTCCAACAGATTGGCCGCTGCCCGCCTGCGTTGGTGAAGGAGATCTTCTGTACTCAGTCTATTGAGTCTCATGTCAATGTCTTCTGGAAACACCCTCACAGACACACCCAGAAATCATGTTTTCCCAGCTTCCTGGGCGTCCCTTACTCCAGACAAGGTGACACATAAAATTAACCATCACAAGTCCACCCCTTGTTAACTTGGTACCAATACACATCTCCTCAAAACATACTTAATCTCCAAATAAAGACAATAATAAGGTCCTAATTCCACCTAGTCTGATACAACTAATCTGCCCTAATCCCTTCCCCAGAAGAGGAGGTAGAGTCCTTGAGCGATGTTTACTCTTTTCCTGACGTCCTGTAACTTAAATACCGTGACAGAAAATTAACAACACAGATACTGATATAAAGTCAATACATGTTACATTATATGATAAGGGAATGAGAGAAGAGAGAAAACAATAATAGTCGCTTAATATACGTACATAGACACACACAAACACATATTCATAATAAAATAGAGGGAACTATTTGAAATACTCATGACAATTAGAGTCCTCATTTCTGTAACTGGTCACAAGCCTGTGGCTGGTATTTACAGCTACTTTCTTCCACTAACTACCCTGCATTCTCTTTGCCTTTAGCAAGCACCTCAGCTAGTCGTGGTTCTTTCCCTGGCGGCGTGACCCGAACCTTCATTCCTGAAGGGCCTGGGCCATTCGTCCCCCTGCCTGGATGGCGTTGTCGTGTCTTCCGTCCGCCTTGGTCACAGGCGTCGTGAAGCCCTAAGGAATCCCTTGCATTCCAGTCATGCTCTTCTTACCCCCGTTGTGAGCAAGAGTCCGGTTTCCCCTCGGGAGTCAGGATCAACCATCCAGCCAACATCATCACTCCCTCCTTTGCCTGTTGATTTAGAGGCCAGAGGAGCCCAAAGCGGCCAGGCGGGCCTCTTAACTTCCAGTTCCACGGAATCATTGCTGTCTCCTTATGGAAGCTTCCCTCCCTCTGGAACTAAGGTCTCTAGACCAGCAGAGTAGAAGGTCAGGGGAACAGGAAGCAAAACTTCTACTAGTGGATCCCTAGGGGTACCCCCTTCCCTTTCCACTCTCGATTCCTGGTCCTGTGAGCCCTGGCTCTGGAAAAACAGCCCCTGCAGCTGCAGCAGAGGGTTGGACATACATTCACTGCCCGCCCACAGGGAGGAGAGGGGCTGTAGACGGGTCAGTGTACGACCACAGCAATGAGGGCGGAGCCTAGTAACTCTTCAGAAGCTATTCTAAAACCAAGTAGGGGACACGGGAAAGTCTGTGCTGATCCACTTGGCTGGGCGGCTCTTCTTTATGTCTCTGTTTCCTATTTTTCATTTGAACAACAAACAGCAACAAGCTCAGGGAGAGGAAAGCCACGCTGTAATCAGAAACATGGCACAAGCCCGCTCACATGACGGACGCCTCTCCTGCTAACAAGCACAGACATAAGCTAGCATTTTATATAAATATGCTCTCAATTGCACTTGCAGTTGCCTCTTGCCCTTAGCTCCTCTGGGCCCAGATCTGTGATTCCCAAACCCACCTGCATAAGGTCCCTACTCATACCGCCCCCTGGGTGATTCAATCGGTCTGGGAAGTCATCAACATCCTTTTTTCTTCTTCTCCCCATTTTTTTTTTTTTTTTTTAAATTTTAGAAAGTGCCTTATGAGATTCAGAGGCAGACAACAGACATGGATGGTCTCATGCTAAGTTCTGGTATCTTATGTTTTGGGGTTATCTGAACCTACTACTCTTCCTATTTCCAAACTTCTCCTGTGTGAGAGGCCTTCCTGGTGCTTGATTCCACCTTATCCTGTCTTATTTTAACCATTACCGTTTTCTTATGGCCTGTTGTAAATCTTACCTCCACTGGGTGATCTGGTTTTATTTCAATAATCCAAAAGCCATACTCTCAGATTTCCAAACCGAAACAAAGCCTGGCACAGTCTTTTCCCCTTATTTGTAAACATATAAACCTGAAACTTTTACAAAGATGTAAACATTAACCTCATTTTACTTCCAACCTTAACAAATCCCACATGGAGAACACATGTTTCTTGGGAAAAGGACCATCTGGGAAACCTGGGCCCGGCCCACTCTTACTTGTGTGCACAAACTTCTGTCCTCAGTCAGATGCCCTAAAGCTCTACACGTGCAGCTACTCAACAAGAGAGGGGGGTCTCTCCAGATCAGGAATGAAGGATAACATGATACAGACCACATTCTCTCTCAGCATCCCTGCCTCAAAAACCACCCCTCCAGTGCATGCTCCGTTCTGATGCCAAAGGTCCTTCTAAAACATAAGTCCTGCCGTTTTCTTGCCTAAAACCTTCCTATAATTCACCATCCCTTCCAAGATGAAATCTGGACTTGGTGGGATGGCAGAGATCTGGTCCTCTCCCTCCTCCGGGCCGTGGGCATCCCTCACAGCCTGTGCTTTCCATCCAGCCGCTGGACGGAGTGACCCGTTCGGAGGTCTCTCAAGCCCTTCCCTCTGAGTGTGGTTCCTTCAGTCTGGGGCACTAGCCCTCGTCTTTAACTTGATAAGAAAATCCACCCTGTAAAGTCAGCTTAATGTCACCTGGTCTGAGAACAGGGTGACCACAGCATTTTGATAGAAATAACAGAAAAGTTCACACTCTCACACGCAAGCAAGGGAACAGAATAAACCCTGGAATTGGGGGCAGGGGAGGGAAGATTTTCATTTACTGTCAGACCCTAGTTTTCATTCATTTATTTATGCAGTAGACATTGATTGAGTGCCTACCACATGCCAGACCCTGTTCTAGGCACTTGGATGTAACAGTGAACAAAGCAGCCAAGTCCCTGCCTTCACCCACCGGAGCACGTGTCCTCGTGGAGGGAAACAGACCACGACTCTAAACATGTGAATATATGTTATGCCAACAGGTGAGCTTTGCTACGGAGAAAAGCAAAGAAGAAAGGTGCTAGAGAGTGAGCAGGTGGGTGGGATCTCTGCCTTACACAGGTGGTCAGAGAGGCCTCTCCCTAAGGTGACCTTGGGGCAGAGACCTGCAGAATGGGGGCCTGCTCCCAGGGACACCCGGCACGGGCTCCAGCAGGGGAGGGGGCACAACCCTGAGGTGGGAGCCCCTTTGTCGTATTCCGAGAACAAGCAGAAGAAGAGGTGGGGTAAGAAGAGGGAGGAGAGACGCCAGGCGGTACAGGACCTGTCAGGCCACAGTAAGGACTTCGGGTTCTACTCCGAGGGAGCTGGCGAAGGACTGGGAAGATTGCTCAGAGGGATGAGGAAACCTGTAAAGGACCAGTCCTGCTGAGCGTGAAGAGCAGAGGGTGGGGAGCGAGAGTGGAAGACGGAGACATGATGGGGGCTTGGGACAGGGCAGTAGAGCTGGGTGCGGGGAGAAGTGGTGGGATTCTGGATAAACTCCACATTTCAGCAACTCTAACAAGAAGTGCTCAAGACTGAAGAGGAGTAGGGGAGAAGGAAAAGAGTCAAGATCGATGCTGAGGTTTGCAACAGGAGCTACTAGAAGAATGAGTTGCCATTGACCGGATGGGAAGCCCACAGAAGGGAGAAGTTTGGGGTCAGGGTGGGGGGCCATCGGCAAAGACAGCTAGAATTCAAGAGGTTGATTTTGTACCTTTGGAGTTTGAGGCACCGGTGGGACAAAGAGTAGTGATCGAGTCCAAGGAGTAGGTCCCCCCAGCTAACAAGAGAACACTTAGCAGCTTTATCTTCAATTCTAATCCCAGATCCCCAAACCACATCTCAGGGCCCAGTGCTGGGCCGCATCACCAGCCTCCTTCCACTGGAATCACACGTGGCTCCTCCAACCCCCGGAACCTGGTGGCAGTTATTTTCAACATCAAAAAGTAGAGTCTCTGTTTCGGCATTTGGATTATTCCGTCACCTCCTGTAGGTACCCCAAGGACAAGGAGCTGATGTTGTACAAACATCTACATTACAAGGGTGGCTGTCCAAAGAGATGCCTTTAAAGTAGAAATAAACAGGGCTTCCCTGGTGGTGCAGTGGTTGAGAATCTGCCTGCCAATGCAGGGGACACGGGTTCGAGCCCTGGTCTGGGAAGATCCCACATGCCGCGGAGCAACTAGGCCCGTGAGCCACAATTACTGAGCCTGCGCGTCTGGAGCCTGTGCTCCACAGCAAGAGAGGCCGCGATAGTGAGAGGCCCGTGCACCGCGATGAAGAGTGGCCCCCACTTGCCACAACTAGAGAAAGCTCTCGCACAGAAACGAAGACCCAACACTGCCAAAAATAAATAAATTAATTTTTTAAAAAAAAGAAGAAGAAGAAATAAACAGCCTGCCTGCAAGATGACTCTTTCTTTAGCTCTCACATTGGCCAAACCTGAACTTCTGGCAGGTTTGGAATACCAACCTTTTCTGACTTTCAGCCACCAGGGATTCACAGGGCTGAAGGCCAGTGTATTAGTTTCCTGCGGCTGCTGTAACAAGGTACCATAAACTCGGCAGTTTAAAACAACAGAAATGTGTTCTACCACAGTTCTGGAGACCAGGAAGTCCAAAATCAGTTTCACTGCGTTGAAACCAAGGTGCCTGCAGGGCCGCACCGCCTCTGGATGCTCTAGGGGAGAATCTGTTCCTTGCCTCTTCCAGCGTCTGGAGGCTGCTCCCTGGCTCATGGCCACGTCACTCCAGTTGCCAAGGAGAGCAACTCTGAGTCCCTCTCTGCTCCATCTTCACGTGGCTTTCTCCTCTGTGTGTCTGTATCAAATCTCCAGCCTCCCTCTTATGAGGATATATGTGATTACATTTAGTGCCCACCTGGTTAATCCAGGTTACTCTCTCCGTGTCAGATCTTAACTTGATCACATCTGCAAAGACGTCGTCATGTAAGGTAACACTCACAGTTCCAAAAATTAGGACCTGAGATTTTGGGTGGTCATGATTTAGCCTAGCACAGCCAGTCTCAACACACAATAAATCCATTAGCTTAATGATTGAAAAAAGAAGCTTTATGGGTCCATTCATGATCCAACAAGTAGCCTGGGAGCCCCTATTAAGTTCTAGGCCCTGGGGATAAAATGCAAAAGCAGACAGGCTCCTTGGAAAACAGACACAATCAGCTAATCACAAAACAAATGCCGAATTACAACTGTGGTGAGAAATACAAAGAGCTGCATGATTCTAAGTCCTGGGGGAGGTCGGGGTGGAGGTTACCCTAAGACACGAGGTCTGAGGAAGCTCCCTCAGGACGTGGCATTCAAGTTACTGTTTGAAGGATAAACGGGGTTAACTGAGTGAAAAGAGGAAGGGCTGCAAGGTGGAAGGCAGAGAATGGAGAAAGGCCATTTCTGGTCATTTCCGCGACCAGAAAGAACAAGTAAAGTAAATCGCAATGAGAGCAGTGAGGCAGGAGCGTGGTGTGAACCAGGAGCGGAGAGAAAGCGTCCCAGGGTGTGCAGCCCTCGGTCAAGTCCTTGAGGTACCATCAAATCCAGGCTTGAAAAGAGCACTCTGGCTGCGAGTGGAGAAAGTGTGGGTGATGGAGAGCAGAGGGGGTGTGGGCAGACTAGCTGTTTTATTTTCATTTTAACAGCCGAGAGCTAAAATGTCAGACCATCATTTTCAGAAGACTTGTATCTGTTTGGCCTTCCCGGACACCCAGGCCAGCTCCCCAGCTTGCAGGAGCGTCTCTCTTAGTCCCAGGATGCTCGTGAACTGCTCTGTCCCAGCAGTTCCCCCTTCAAGCCCTAATTGCTGCCTCAGCCCCATTTCATATCCTGATCACAGGGATCAGTCTCAGCCATCTTTGTATCTATTCCAACTCGTATTTCAGTACTCGACACACGGTAGTCTACGCGTGAGTGAAAGGGGAAAAGGAAAATCAAATTTTCTGATCCCCTAGCTCAAGGTTGCGAGAAAGGTCGTGGCTAGCTTGGGTGCTTAGACTGAGGGGCAGCGTGAGTACAAGTCCCCCTTCTGGAGTGCAGGCACGACAGCAGTCTAAGACCTCCATAAACCAGACCCGTGGAATTGTAAGAGCAAAGGGGGTGATGGCAAGAGAGCAGAGGAACATCAGCAGGTCAGAGGTCAGAAAACCAGGCACACAGAGTGCAAAGGAGGGGACCATGATGGGGAAAGGGGGATGCACCCCAGACAGCCTCCTGGGAATGGAGACCCAAATCCGCAACAGGACACGTACGCATTCTTGGTACAGAGGACCAGGACTGTTTAAAGTAGCCAACGTAAGACAAAGGGAAGGAAGAGCCTGGAAACCTTTATGCTGATAAACAATTACACAAATGAAGGACGTTACTTTCTAGCAATGTTCGGCTTCCTTCTATTTGGTACCTTTCTCCAAATTAGATTGGGTGATACATCAAAACATTTCCATAAAGTGTGTCTAACCTGAAATAGATTAAAGAAGTAGGTCATTTTTCCAGGTACTTATGTCAAGATTCAGACCGGAATCCGGGACTCCTAAATCCTGAAATTTACTTCTTTCTGCTAAGCTATTTCATCCCCAACGGAGCCAACACTGGGTTCATTGGGCAGACTCCCAATTAATCACAGTAGAAAGCACTATTTGCCAAGTGAAAATCCTCTATTTTGAATTCTTAATCCCCCTACCAGCTGAGTTTACCACAAAGACATGAATGTATAATTGAGACATAAAGAGAACATGCCACCAAATTAAACTGCCCTAATTTTAAATCAATAATTTTTTTTTCTCAAATAACATGAAATGAAGATCTCTCAAAAGAAAAAACATCTTGTTCCAACATCTCCAGGAGCCTTTCTCCACGGAGCCGAACTCCAGCAAAAGCCAATTAGATTTCTCACCAACATCAGACGCTAAATTATCACAGACGACGCTCAACAGGAATTTAAATCTTAAGATATACTCCAAGGGGTGACACCGTCTATCCTAAGTTGGCCTGGAGACATCTGTAGCACCAGGTCTCCTCTACCCAACGGCTCTTGGGTACCAGTGAGAGGTGGCTGCCAGCGGTGGGCGGGTCTGGCGGGCCCGAGGGGCTGCGGACCCCTTCCTGCGGTTCTCATTTACCTTTGGCAGCATCCTAAACCTCTCTGGCACAATCATCACTATGACAGAGCTAAGCACCCCAGTGCCAACGGCTCTGTTTGCTAGTGTACAAAGAAAGGCACCTTAACTACACCGAGGGAGTATCATCATTAGTGCGAATGTAATTATAAAACATATGTTTTCGTGCTTTAAATACTGACCTGATGACAAAAGAGTCTTTGCAGTCTTTCCCCCTTTGTATCTGGACATGCGAGGGGCACTGGACCAGTTGGGTTTGGATCTATCCTTTCCTTCCAATACTCCTCTCTCCTCCAAGGTTTGTTGCCCCCTGGCACTTGCCATCTTCTATTCCACTGATTGCCTTCTGGATATTTGACCTTTGCCAAAGCAATCGAGTGCACCCTTCCGTGAGGACGAGAAGTGATGCCCTTGTAGAACATCAAGGAAAACCACTTGACACTCATCCTTCTGTTCATCACTGAGCTCCTTCCCGGATACACAGGCCCACCTACATGCAGCCCATCTTTCTGGCCCCATGTCCAGTGGCTTCGCCCCAGGAGCCCTGCCCTAGGACCTCGTATCATCCTCACTTTTCCTCCTACATGTCAGACGTTTTCAGACTTTCCAGCTTTGTGCACGCCAGTGCTGGGACGCTTCTCTCCAGATCCCCTGGAAAACCCTGCTCAGCACTGAAGACCCTGGAGAAACGCAAGCTTGTAGTTTTGCCTAATCTTGCAGATAAAATCAGTTCTTCCCTTTTGGTGTATTCATGGCATTTCTACGTATAAACATCCTAATTCCTAACCCCTGTTACCCTCTAAGAGGGTTATTAACAAATAATACAGCAGTCTCCTCTTCTGGACAGGGCGGGAACTCTGAACACGTGTGTCCCCAGGGCCTGCCTTCCGAATACTGTTAAATGGAATTGAAAGATGACAGCTGACAATCCTCATCTGACAACAGATGGACTAAGAGACCTGGTCACCAACTTCTCCCCACGCCGTAAGAAGCGAGACGTTTCAATTTGGCAAGAAGAGGGAGGGTTTAGACACTTTTGAGTCGTTTGCAAAAGTCATGGCCTTCAAATCAATGATGCTGTCCTTGATAGCACTTTATACACACCCTCAGAGGGATGACACCCAGAATCGTTAGGAATATAGTCATGAGCCAGATACAATGGATCACAAAACCATAAAGACACCTCATACAATCTTTCATTAAAAATATTTGCTTCAAGTTCAATTTGAGTAAACCATAGGGAGCCTCTGATATGGGAACAGGAACCTAAAGGAATGTATTAGGAGGTGCTGCTTACTCAGAATCTGCTGTTTGCCCTTTCCCCAGTATAAAATGACAACACATCTTATTTGGAGGCTACAGGGCTACCTATGATCCAGGAGGAATCAGAGCTACTTTTCTCAACCCTCTGGTGTTGGAATCTGAGGCAGCGCAGACTCCCTGGAGAAAACCACCTAAGGGATAAGAATTCTGTGGTTGCTTAAAGACCTCCCCCCTTGGGAGCCCTAACTGCTTACCTGGAGGGATGCTGCCTGACTCCCACAAGGCTGGCTGGGAAGCAATAGGGTCACCCGGGCTTTCTGCTTCCCTAGAGCTCTGAGTGGTGTGGAGGATAGGACAGGGGACCTGTTATTACCTATTGTGCTGACCCGGAAGCACCAGCAGGCAGGTGCCGAGTTTTCCCAACTGCCTAGGAAACGGAAAGATCCTCCCCAGCGACACCAGAAGGCACAGAAAATGCCATTATTAAGCCTATGTAAATTTTACTATAGCTATTTTCTCAGATTTCTTTAGTCTAATAGACTCTACCCTCCTTGGCTTAACAGATGGATGACGTTCCAGGGGTTTACTGAAATTGAGTAAACTCACTAAGAATTTTTGCCTCTCCATGGCCCATAACTGCATCAAAAAATTTAAAAACTCAGCAGGTAAAACCGAGTTGCCTCATTTGCATGCTGTCGAAATTCTGTAAATCAATTTCAGGTAAAATGCCCTACTTCCTTGCCATTCTCCAGGGTGCTTTGAGGAACACTTTAATTTTGTGGTGGAATTTAATTTACTGACTTTTTGAAAGCTCTGCCGAATTCAGAGGTACAGTCTTACGACCAGGCCAAATGTGCATTTTGATCTATATCTTGAACGGGGGCAGGAAGAGACTAGACGGTTTGGAGAGCAGTTTGGGATGGCAAACGTGACCCACTGTCACACAAGGCCACTGGCAGCTGAAGAATGCAGATGTGCTCAAAAGGTGACTTCTGTGGACTTAGGGCTGGACGGTTATGCTTCCTCTACTATGGACTCAGCGAGGTGTAGCCCGAATGGAAATCAGATGGTGCAAAGGTGTCTTCAGCTCCACAGGAGCCTTGCAGGGCCAGGGGGCAGGCTGCCTTCAGCGGGGGTTGTGGCTGGAGAGACAGAAGTCTCTGCTTTCAGTGTGAGGATTAGAGCACATTATTCCCTTTGATCTGTTGTTTTTCAAATTCCCTTTTTTTCAGGTTCCGGGTGGGGAGGGTCTATGGGGCGTAGGTGTCTAGAAACTAAAAGTTATTGTTCCTGTTCTCTTAATCATAATAATGAGTTTGGCTTGACAAGGTCAATTAATTATTCAGGATTAGAAAGCAACACGATTATACATATCAGGCCGGTAAGAGGGGAGGGTTCTGAGCAGGGAGACAATACCAGGTAAATGCGGGGCTGGTACCACCAAAGCGCTGTTGTTTGCAAGTCACCTGCGGGTGCTGGCTACTCCCCGGCCTGGTCCCTTCCTCTCCGGGATCCCGCCAGCCCAGGGAATGGGCGGCCACATCCTGGCTTCCTCCTCTCATCCCTGCCTTATTCCACAGACATTAGCGGGAGAGACCCCCTTCACATGAGCTTCAGAGCTGTTTGACTCCAAAAGGCAGGTAATTAACTACCAAACAATAGCAGGGATTTTCAGATTAATTCTGCCCAGGAAGAAACAGGAAAACTCATTTAGACCAAACAAAAGGGAGGGGGTGATTAGATGCTCCAATGACAAAAGAGAGACCTAAATAGGGTCTAGAAAACTGATAAAGGGCCGAAAGCTTTTATTAGTATTATTTTTACACCAATACCCTCATTTTTATAAGCACTGCATTCTACCTGCCTCTGTCATGCAGGTAGGTCTCTAAGTGAGATTGAAGCCCAGCAGGTATAGCAGCAGACCTGCCAAGTCGGGCTCTGCACGCTGATAAGGAGAGCATTCCCTAACGTCCCCAAAGACCACCAGGGCAGTTTTCCTGCACTGCCACATAAGGGCTTTTACAAATACGGTTAGGGCTTTGGGGATGTCTTCCATACTGTCCTGAATTTGGCAAACAATTCAGTCCCACAAAGCATTGTTATTCACTCAGCTTTCCAGGATGGGGCCTCTTCCAAGAAACAATGGAGACGGGCGTAGAGCTTTTCCATATTCCGAGGAGCTTGGTTTGGCAGCAGGATCAAGAGGGGGAAAGGATTAAAATACGCAGCTGAACTGGAGAAGCAGCCTCTTATTAATTACACTCATAAAGCAGGGCACCCTGAGGTCAAAGAGAGGGAAAGCGCTAGACCCAAATTTTAATAAATCGTAGATGGATTGCCCTCACTCTGGTCTAAAAGATTACGTTCTGGCTGCCTAAGTGGGCGTGCAAACCCCTGGGTGGTATTTCTTAACTTTTCACAAACTCATTTTGAATGGAGAATTCAAGGCATCGGAAAATCACGAAGTCCAGGTATCTGAACACCTCCCCACTTCCCCACCGCCTGCTGCCACCTGCGGCTTCATCACACGGCACTTGAGATGCGTTAGCCTCACCCGCCCCCGGCTCCAAGGCCAGAGTCTCGATGTCCTGGTGGACATACCTCCTGCATCCGCCCACTTATCCAGTCCCTAGGATCTGCCTCTGCTCCTTGGGACACAGCTTTGGACTCCGGACGTCCTACTCTGTGTAGCTAACAGAGGAACTCCAGGCCTCCATCTTTTTCAACAAATCTCTCCTGTTTTTCTTTTTCTAAAGATTTTTTGATGTGGACCATTTTTAAAGTCTTTATTGAATTTGTTACACTATTGCTTCTGTTTTATGTTTCTGGTTTTTGGCCCCGAGGCATGTGGGATCTTAGCTCCCCCGACCAGGAATGGAACCCCCACCTGCCCTGCATTGGAAGGCGAAGCCTTAACCACTGGACCACCAGGGAAGTCCCACTTCTCTCCTGTTTTTAAAGCACCGCCATCTTTTCTAATTTCCATCTTCTCTCCAAGATCCCACCCCCCTTTCCACCCCACAGCCGGCCTTCGAAGTCAGTGCTGCCCATTCTTGTTTCAGCACCTGCTGCCCAGCAGGCAGTTCAAGGCCTCTGGGCATATTCTATCTGCACTGCCCAACACAGGGGCACCAGCCCCCAGCGGCTGCTGTAGCACCTGCAATGCGGCTGCTGTGACTGAAGGAGTGAATTTCCGACTGTATCTGGTTTTAGCTAGTTTACGTTTAATTTTAAATAGCCACTGTGCTGAGTAGCTCCTTAGCTCAGCTGTTCTGTCCCACGCTGGCTCCAGGACCGCTCTCCTCCGGAGGCCGCCCCTCATTCCCGACCTGCCTCTGACACTCGCCCCGCATGACGGCCCGGGCTCTGTCTGCAGCCCTGAGCCCTCTCCTCCCCGGACGCTGCCCGTGGATGGCGTTTGTCAGACGCGCCATCAGCCTCGCCCTGCAGGCTGGTCTCACAGCCCTGGCCACGCAGCCCGAGTCCTCTGGGGTCTCACACTCTCCCCTCCTCTGGCTGGTGCTCTCCACGGCTCGACTTCAGGGCCGCTTCTCCACCCCTGTGCCTTCCACCTCAGGGCTTCTCTCTGTCGCGCAGGCCTGCCTGACCACTGCCCCCACTCCGGCCACTTCACCAGTCCTGCCGAGACCTGTGGAAACCACCCGCCCCAACAGCATGGGAAAGACCGGGGAGAATTTAGGTAGCCCCAGAGCGATCTTCCTAAAAAGAGACGCAGGGAAAATACAACGCAACAGCAACAGGTAGTGAGAAGAGAAGAGATGGACCCACTAAAACAAAAGGAACCAAGCATCCCCTATTTCCCTTTTCCTTTACTATGACGACAGGACGTGTTATCAACAGATTTTTAAAATATCCTAGGGAGCCAAGCACAAATCTAGAACTTGCCACCAGTGAAAGGCTTGCCTTGAGGGCTGCAAGGGCTGAAGGTGCACTCAGAGCCAAGCTCCAGAAGACCCGGGCCAAGGAAAGCCCCAGCCCTGAGGCCCAAGCTTGAGCCAGAGGACTGGCCAGTGCCCGGGAGCCCGCGGGAAACGTGGCTGCCATGTAAGTGGACCAGCCTGGTCTCTGTACAGGTCATTCTGAACTCTATTCAAATGTCCGATCAAACACCAGGGGGGCGAGAGCACCCAAGGGTCTGGAGGCACTCGGCGCTCCGGAAGGAGTTAGGCAACAGCTACGCTCCCAGAACCTACATTCCTGGGGAGGACTTGGGCAAATGGCATACAAGTCCATTTTCCCCCCACGTATAGCAACTGATACTTCAGGGGCAGTGTTTCGTTCATCTTCATGTGCTGAGTGCTTGGCCACGGTACCGGGAAGCAGAGTTGTTTCTCAGTGGCGATTTATGTGTGAATGAATGAAGGCGAGGGTGGGGCAGGCACAGAGGGCTGAGGGGCTGGCACTTAGGCAGATGCACGGGTGGCACCAGGTCTCAGCAGGAGTTAAACACACAGCACCACAACCAGAGAGAAGACCCAGTACAAAGAACAAGCGGGGCAGTAGGGGTATTTGCTAGAAAGGGGGAAAATATAATCTCAGACTTTAGTAAGCTCACTTAATTCTGTGAAAATAATATTATTTTCCTTCTGTGTGCGTTTATTTATGTATGAAGCTGACTACATGTACACAAATACACACACTCATGGGTGGAAATATGAGTTTAGTTATTTTCTGCTGCTGCTATTATGTGTGTGCCTGTCTGTGAGTATGTGTTTAATGACGATAATACCATTTTGAAAAGTTAATACGTCTTTCATTTCAACACCGTGCTGCAAAGGGTTGAACAGGGATGTCAACAGAATCCAGAAGTCCGATTCTGCTGGGAATTAGGGTTTACGTTCAGTACAATAAATGATTCCAAGATAAATACATTTCTTTTTTTTTTTTAAATCCTGGATGGTGATGTATCCTCTTTCCAATACAGAAACAGGGGAGCCTGGCTCTATTTAGTTTGTCTGATTGCTTTTAAGAGGAGGGACGGGTTGGCTCCGAGAAACCATGGTCCTCTATTCATTAAAGTGTCAATAATGCCCGGTCCAGGCATATCGACAGCGGATTAGCTCAGGCTGAGTCTGTGGACAAGACCAGAATCTTTTTTAACCCAGCTTGTTTCCAGATCAATACACCCATCAGCATTCGAAAATTAGCCCAAGATGGAGATTCTGATACTTGAGGTGGCATGCCATGCTCAGAGGCCACCTCGCCAAGCCACAGATGTAAACGCCTAGCTGGGGATTAGACACTTTCCATCTCCATGGATATGAGTGAGGACTGATGTAGACCCCACCCCCCCACCCCACCCCCACCCCCGCTCACACACTCTCAACCTTCCCTCTTTGAGCCTGTGTAAGTCCTTGGGGCTATAACCCAGCCATTTGCCTGAAGGGGCATTTATTAAATGTGCACTTTGTTTGAGGCACTTTCCGGGTGCTCAGGGCAGGAGTGTATGGGTGTGAGGGAGGAGGGGGAGGGGACCTTAAGGAAAAACAATGACGCAAACACGATCCTTGTTTGCAAGGAGGCTTCGGAGTTTTTCACGACTCCTTCCATGTTCCAGTTCCACAGAGGTCCTGCTTCGTAAGGCAAGTGTCTGTGACAGTGTAGAGTTCCTAAGGTCTGTCTGTCATTGTCAGGCATTCTCAGCAGTAAGTGTGTGCATTGCGGGGAGGGAACGGGGTGGGGGGCATGGGGCGTGGCTGCAAACGCACCCCCGCCCCCCCCCGGTGCTACCGATTGGGCCACTGGGGCATCCATCAAACTCCCTCACAGAACGGTGTGATTCTCAATCTTTTTCTGGCCTATAATAAAACCTTCGTGCACCAAGACCATCTCATGCAACAATACCTACTCTGCTGTTTGTGTGATACATTCTGATACTGTCTATGCAATTCCATTTCCTTTAAAAAAATCCTGTCTGTATCCAGCAGTTTGAAGATCTTCATATATAGAACCAACAAGGGAAAAAACCATCATCATTTCCTTTTAGAAAGAAAGAGGGAAAAATCACATAAAATAGAAACAACCTGGTGTGACCAAGCTGCGTCACAGCACGGGGGGCTCGGCCACCCCACTGGCCTAATCCCTGAGCAGCCGGAGCCTGGGTGGGTCTCCCTTCAGCCCGTCCTCTGCCCGTCACTGCCCACCGACCGCGCCCTTCACAGCCGGGACCCTGACCCAAGCTGCCCTCTCTGCTGCCTTCTCGCAGCTCCCTTCCCTGTGACTCTTCCTTCTCCTGTCGCTCTCTCCTACCATCCCCAGCTCTCCCCTTCCCTCTGGGGTGCCGGAAGGGAGGGCAGGGGCGGCTGGCGGAGCCTCCGGACGTGGAGCTTACTGCCGTGGACCTGCCATTTAGGGGGATGAAGGGAGCTGGGAACGAGAGCTGGAGGAAAGGCCAGCAGAGGATCTGGCTCCCTCGCTCGGGGGCTCTGAGGTCAAGGAACAAGGATGCGGTCCACAGTTAAACACGTTTTAAAAAAGTTTAAAAACATAGCAGCTGTATGTTTTACAAAGATAGCTAACACTTAACCAGTACCTCTGTGTACCGGGCCCTCTCCTGAGTGTTTACACATCAGTACATGGAAAATGTAATCCCCACCACGGACCCTCGCAACGTTGACTCCACTTTACAAAAAGAAAACTCTGAGTCACAGTTGGTAACCTGGGCTCCCACAGCCAGAAAGCGGCCAAGTCTGATGCTGAGCGCTTGCTCCCCGCCTGGGAACCCGTCTGCCCGGCTGCGTGTTGTCTGAATGCCCAGCGCCTGCCCTGCTTACGGGGAAGCACGGAGGCTGCGGAAGCAAGAGATGCAAAACCACAGACCTCAAGAGCTGGGGGTGGGTGTGAGAGGCTCAGAGGAAGGGGCGGGGAGCGGGGTGCAGCGAAAACACAGAGGATCAGACACAGGCGTTAAAGGCGAGATGCGGTATCACAAACCCAGGGCTGGGAGGTGAGAGAAGCAGCAAACAAGCTGGAGACAACAGAGGTGGCCGTGACGGCCATGTCCCAGGTAGGTGTTTAGAGCGTCTGCACTCGGCTCTGCCTCCTCTGAAGGCTGTGTGAGGGATGGCATATGTGCAGTGCCAGAGGAGCTAAAATGCTGGTCTTAAAATAAAGCAAGCTTAGCATTGGATGGAACCTTAAAAAAACTTAGAGGAGAAAAAAGCCAAGGAAAGCAATAATCAGGAGCTAATTTCCTGAGAAAACGTATTACTGGAACAAAAGCAAAGAACAAACAAAAAAAAAACAACTCCTAGTCCTATTCAATGGGAAAATGATTTGAAATTTTAGCATCAAATGGCAAAGTGAAAATTAGGAAATTGTCCTGGCCAGATGAAACAATCAGACTCATGTCAGTTGAGAATCACAATGACAGTGGTGGATACAGGCTCTCTCAGCCGCCCCCGCACCGGCTGCCCCAGGCCGCCTACCTTGCACGATGAGGTGCACCCGGGAGGTCTTGGGGTGGTTGTCCGTCTGCACGGAGCAGGTGTACGGGCCCTCGTCGTACACGTCCACGTTCTGGATCTCGATGCTGTACTGGGTCTGGGTGTTGCTCAGGAGGACCACGCGGGGGTCCAGACACCACTTGTCGTTCCCGGCGTAGAGGATGGTGCTGCGGTTCAGCCAGGCCACCCGGGTGACCCGGTTGTCGATCGTGCACCTGGAGGGAGGACCAGACGGGTAAGTCAAGGGACCGCAGAGAAACGGGAGCCATCAGGGTCTTCTTGGCAAGGCTGAGATGCCTGGTCACCATGCCTTGTCTTCGTCTCCTGCCCCCAGTGTGTACACACGCACCTCCTGTTTGCTTTGGCCTGGGTGGCACTTTCTGGAACTCAGCATCAGAGGTCTTGCAGAACTGCAGCCTCAGAACATTGGCTATTTCAGACTTCCGGGTCCTGAGTGATTCTGTGCTTCTGAAAACCCCTGAGCACAGGACCATTTCAATATCCCTAACTATTCAATAGTTATAGCCTGGAGCCGTCATCCATCCTCAGAATGGCTGGGCCCTGGGACTATCCCCATCCTCCCCTCGCTCCCGGATTTCCATGATGTGCACGATGGTAATCCCTCACATTGCTTTCAAGATATTCTGGGTGTACTAAGTTGCCCAATACTCAAAACAACCCTATGAGGAAGGCTCTGTTGGTAAAAAGAATTGAAGAACAGAGACACTGAATGCTTCTGGCAAATGGCACAGATAACGTGTGCTAGATCAGAAACCCAGCTTTTAACTACTAAACATTCTTCCTCCCATCTCAGAATAGCGAATTCCAACAGAAGGCTTTTGAAGTCAAAACTAAATATGGACCACCACCATTGCTATGTCTCCTCATTACACCCAGGGGCAGAAATGTTCAATTACTGCTAGACTAAAGGCATTTTCCAAAATCTCAAAACGGTTCGCACATGTAAAAATAGATTTTCTTTCTTTTATTTTTGCATCTGGAGTCCCCAAATTGTGGAAGCTCCCTTCTCTTTTCCTACACTTTCAAATTTCCCAGCTACTCTGGCCAAGTCCTCATCAAATCTGTCTGCATTCATTTCCCTCTCTAGCTACACCGAGTATGTTTTATGGCCTGAGGCTAAATTCACAAACACAGTGCCCTGATCCTGACTATAATGCTGGAAACAGCAACTTAGCCACGGTGGGTACAATGTTGCCTCCAATGTAATCATTCTTTTGCAGGGTACAAAGTACTTTTACATCCACCCTGTCTCATGTGATTCTTGCAGCAAATTGGTGAGATAGATGATCTTACCCATTCTCCACTTTAAAGATCAGGCCTCCAGGGTTGGAAACGGTCTGGTGACTTGCCTCAGGGTAGAGGGCTAGGGAGTGATGGAGAGTCAGACCCCTCAGCCGGGTTCTAAGTCCTGGTCCTGGGTGCTCCACAGGATGTGCAAAGGTGAATTTTTCAGTGGGGAGGGACGGTTGCTTCCACTGAATTCTCATAATTGTCTGTGACCATGAAAAGCCTGAGAACTGCTGCTGAGTACCCCAGCTTCCCCAGGCAGTCCCTCTCGAGATGTGCTCTCCAGTGCTGTGCATCTTTCCCCTTGTACTTGTGTAAATGTCACATGATCATTGCCGGGCCTCTCAGGCACAGGTGGAAAGGCTTGCTGAGAGGCCCTGTAGGGAAAACTGCTCAACCAGAAACACCTCTGCTCAGCTGTCCAGCTTGCTTTGTGCTGCTTATTGCGTTTTTTGGACAACTAAGGATAGAAATGATGGGAAACCTGACCAGGGGAGTATTTCTGAAAGTGGGCATGGACCACTTGCATCAAAATCACAGGAGGTGATTTTGTTACAGATTTTCTTGTCCTACTGATTCAGAATCTTTGGGAACCCAGAAACATGATTTTCTAACAATACCCCAGCTGGGTCATACACCCACCAAAGTTTGAAAAGCACTGGGGTATATAGCAGGGTATCCAGGACCAGCTGCATAACTTGTGGATCTCAGTGCAAAACGCAAATGCAGAGCCCTTTGTTCAAGGACTATTAAGAATTTCAAGATGGTGAGAGCAGGGCATTTAACAAGTGCAGGGTCCTATGCAAATAAATACACACCCTGAAGGGATGTCCCACTTTTCTGTGCTTGTAACTCTCTTCGGGATCTTACTTAAATATGCATTCTGACTTGGTAGGTCTGGGGTGGAGCCTGAGAGTCTGCATTTTTCGTAAGCTCCCAGGAGATGACAATGCTGATGGCCCCCAGACCATCACGTAAGCAGCGTAAACCTAGAGGGAATGGTATGCACATGAGGGTTTGAGAAGCACTGAGCTAGCCCTTCACTATGTGAAAGTGTGACCAGAAAACCAGCAGATCACCATCGCTTGGGAGTTTGTTTGAAACACAGACTCAGGCCCCACCTCAGATGTAATGAACTCGAATCTGCATTTTCATAAGCTCTCCAGTAACCAGGATGCACATGTGGTCTGGACTGGTCTAGAGTGAACTCCAAGACTTGCTGTCGGCTGTGATAACAATGTCCTGAACGTACCACGAGACTCAGGAGGAGGCAGGGAAGAGCAGCCAATGGAGGAAGCTGCACCTCCCAGATGCTGTGCTCTCCTTGCACACCTGATGCGCTTCCTCTCAGGCCACCTCACTAAAACGTGGATTTGAACCACAGTGGTGTGAACCCCCTTAAGAACAACACACTCCGCAGCTCGCTTTGCTAGCAATGTACCTGTAAACTGATGTTTATTGAATGCATATTACTATATGCTAGGTATCCTGTGAGTCTATGATATGTGCTATTTTATCATCTTAAAAACTTGGTTGCGGAAGGGGGCAAGATGGCGGAAGGGGGCAAGATGGCGGAAGAGTAAGACGCGGAGATCACTTTCCTTCCCACAGATACATTAGAAATACATCTACACGTGGAACTGCTCCCACAGAACCCCCACTGAACGCTGGCAGAAAACGTCAGACCTCCCAAAAGGCAAGAAACTCCCCCCGTACTTGGGTAGGGCAAAAGAAAAAAGAAACAACAGAGACAAAAGAATAGGGATGGGACCTGCACCAGTGGGAGGGAGCCGTGAAGGAGGAAAGGTTTCCACACATTAGGAAGCCCCTTTGTGGGCGGAGACTGCGGGTGGCGGAGGGGGGAAGCTTCGGAGCCACGGAGGAGAGCGCAGCCACAGGGGTGCGGAGGGCAAAGCGGAGAGATTCCCGCACGGAGGCTCGGCGCCGAGCAGCACTCACCAGCCGGAGAGGCTTGTCTGCTCAGCCGCCGGGGCGGGCGGGGCTGGGAGCTGAGGCTCGGGCTTCGGTGCTAGCCGGGAGGGAGTCCGCGAAAAAGTCTGCAGCTGCCGAAGAGGCAAGAGACTTTTTCTTGCCTCTTTGTTTCGCGGCACGCAAGGAGAGGGGATTCAGAGCGCCGCCTAAACGAGCTCCAGAGACGGGCACGAGCCGCGGCCGTCAGCACGGACCGCAGAGACGGGCAGGAGACGCTAAGGCTGCTGCTGCCGCCACCAAGAAGCCTGTGTGCGAGCACAGGTCACTCTCCACACCGCGCCTCCCAGGAGCCGGTGCAGCCCGCCACTGCCAGGGTCCCGTGATCCGGGGACAACTTCCCCAGGAGAACGCACGGCGTGCCTCGGGCTGCTGTAACGTCACGACGCCTCTGACGCCGCAGGCTCGCCCCGCCTCCTCCGTACGCCTCCCTCCCCCCGGCCTGGGTGAGCCAGAGCCCCCGAAGCAGCTGCTCCTTTAACCCCGTCCTGTCTGGGTGGGGAACAGACGCCCTCAGGCGACCTACATGCAGAGGCGGGGCCACATCCAAAGCTGAACCCCGGGAGCTGTGCGAACAAAGAAGAGAAAGGGAAATCCCTCCCAGCAGCCTCAGGAGCAGCGGATTAAAGCTCCACAAACAACTTGATGTGCCTGCATCTGTTGAATACCTGAATAGACAACGAATCATCCCAAATTCAGGAGGTAGACTTTGGGAGCAGGATATATTAATTTTTCCCCTTTTCCTTTTTTTGTGAGTGTATATGTGTATGCTTCTGGGTGAGATTTTGTCTGTATAGCTTTGCTTTCACCATTAGTCCTAGGGTTAGTTCTGTCCGTTTTTTTTTTTTTTTTTTTTTTACTTAAAAAATTTTTTTCCTAATAAATGTTTTCTTAATAATTTTTTCCTTATTTTCTATATTTTAGAAATTAAAAAAAAAATTTTAATAAGTTTTTTCATATTATTTATTTTAAAAAATTAAAAAAATTTTTTCTTCTTAATAAATTTTTTTCTTAATAATTTTTTTCTTATTTTTTATTATAAAAAATTAGTAAATCTGTTTTTTAAAATTAAAAAATTTTTTTTCTGAATACATTTACTCTTAATAATTTTTTTCTTATTTTTTAATATAATAGCTTTATTTTATTTTATTTTATCCTCTTTCTTTCTTTCTTTCTATTTTTTTCTCCCTTTTATTCTGAGCCGTGTGGATGAAAGGCTCTTGGTGCTCCAGCCAGGCATCAGGGCTGTGCCTCTGAGGTGGGAGAGCCAACTTCAGGACACTGGTCCACAAGAGATCTCCCAGCTCCACGTAATACCAAATGGCGAAAATCTCTCAGAGATCTCCATCTCAACATCAAGACCCAGCTTCACTCAACGACCAGCAAGCTTCAGTGCTGGACACCCTATGCCAAACAACTAGCAAGACAGGAACACAGCCCCATCCATTAGCAGAGAGGCTGCCTAAAATCATAATAAGGCCACAGACACCCCAAAATATACCACCAGATGTGGACGTGCCCACCAGAAAGACAAGATCCAGCCTCATCCACCAGAACACAGGCACTAGTTCCCTCCACCAGGAAGCCTACACAACCCACTGAACCAACCTTAGCCACTGGGGACAGATACCAAAAACAACGGGAACTACGAACCTGCAGCCAGTAAAAGGAGACCCCAAACACAGTAAGATAAGCAAAATGAGATGACAGAAAAACACACAGCAGATGAAGGAGCAGGGTCAAAACACACCAGACCTAACAAATGAAGAGGAAATAGGTAGCCTACCTGAAAAAGAATTCAGAATAATGATAGTAAGGATGATCCAAAATCTTGGAAATAGAATAGACAAAATGCAAGAAACATTTAACAAGGATGTAGAAGAACTAAAGAGGAACCAAGCAACAATGAAAAACACAATAAATGAAATTAAAAATACTCTAGATGGGATCAATAGCAGAATAACTGAGGCAGAAGAACTGATAAGTTACCTGGAAGATAAAATGGTGGAAATAACTACTGCAGAGCAGGATAAAGAAAAATGAATGAAAAGAACTGAGGACAGTCTCAGAGACCTCTGGGACAACATTAAACACACCAACATTCGAATTATAGGTGTCCCAGAAGAAGAAGAGAAAAAGAAAGGGACTGAGAAAATATTTGAAGAGATTATAGTTGAAAACTTCCCTAATATGGGAAAGGAAATAGTTAATCAAGTCCTGGAAGCACAGAGAGTCCCATACAGGATAAATCCAAGGAGAAACATGCCAAGACACATATTAATCAAACTGTCAAAAATTAAATATAAAGAAAACATATTAAAAGCAGCAAGGGAAAAACAACAAATAACACACAAGGGAATCCCCATAAGGTTAACAGCTGATCTTTCAGCAGAAACTCTGCAAGCCAGAAGGGAGTGGCAGGATATACTTAAAGTCACGAAGGAGAAAAACCTACAACCAAGGTTACTCTACCCAGCAAGGATCTCATTCAGATTTGATGGAGAAATTAAAACCTTTACAGACAAGCAAAAGCTGAGAGAGTTCAGCAGCACCAAACCAGCTTTACAACAAATGCTAAAGGAACTTCTCTAGGCAAGAAACACAAGAGAAGGAAAACACCTACAATAACAGATACAAAATATCTAAGAAAATGGGACTAGGAACATACATATCGATAATTACCTTAAATGTAAATGGATTAAATGCTCCCACCAAAAGACACAGACTGGCTGAATGGATACAAAAACAAGACCCATATATATGCTGTCTACAAGAGACCCACTTCAGACCTAGAGACACATACAGACTGAAAGTGAGGGGATGGAAAAAGATATTCCACGCAAATGGAAATCAAAAGAAAGCTGGAGTAGCAATTCTCATATCAGACAAAATAGACTTTAAAATAAAGACTATTACAAGTGACAAAGAAAGACACTACACAATGATCAAGGGATTGATCCAAGAGGAAAGTATAACAATTGTAAATATTTATGCACCCAACATAGGAGCACCTCAATACATAAGGCAAATACTAACAGCCATAAAAGGGGAAATCGACAGTAACACAATCATAGTAGGGGACTTTAACACCCCACTTTCAGCAATGGACAGATCATCCAAAATGAAAATAAATAAGGAAACACAAGCTTTAAATGATACATTAAACAAGATGGACTTATTTGATATTTATAGGACATTCCACTCAAAAACAACAGAATACACATTTTTCTCAAGTGCTCATGGAACATTCTCCAGGATAGATCATATCTTGGGTCACAAATCAAGCCTTGGTAAATTTAAGAAAATTGAAATCGTATCAAGTATCTTTTCTGACCACAACGTTATGAGACTAGATATCAATTACAGGAAAAGATCTCTAAAAAATACAAACACATGGAGGCTACACAATACACTACTTAATAACGAAGTGATCACTGAAGAAATCAAAGGGGAAATCAAAAATTACCTAGAAACAAATGACAATGGAGATACGATGACCCAAAACCTATGGGATGCAGCAAAAGCAGTTCTAAGAGGGAAGTTTATAGCAATACAAGCCTACATCAAGAAACAGGAAACATCTCGAATAAACAACCTAACCTTGCACCTAAAGCAATTAGAGAAAGAAGAGCAAAAAAACCCCAAAGCTAGCAGAAGGAAAGAAATCATAAAGATCAGATCAGAAATACATGAAAAAGAAATGAAGGAAACAATAGCAAAAATCAATGAAACTAAAAGCTGGTTCTTTGAGAAGATAAACAAAATTGATAAACCATTAGCCAGACTCATCAAGAGAAAAAGGGAGAAGACTCAAATCAATAGAATTAGAAAGGAAAAAGAAGAAGTAACCACTGACACTGCAGAAATACAAACGATCATGAGAGATTACTACAAGCAACTCTATGCCAATAAAATGGACAACCTGGAAGAAATGGACAGATTCTTAGAAATGCGCAACCTACCGAGACTGAACCAGGAAGAAATAGAATATATAAACAGACCAATCACAAGCACTGAAATTGAGACTGTGATTAAAGATCTTCCAACAAACAAAAGCCCAGGACCGGATGGCTTCACAGGCGAATTCTATCAAACATTTAGAGAAGAGCTAACACCTATCCTTCTCAAAGTCTTCCAAAATATTGCAGAGGGAGGAACACTCCCCAACTCATTCTACGATGCCACCATCACCCTGATACCAAAACCAGACAAAGATGTCACAAAGAAAGAAAACTACAGGCCAATATCACTGATGAACATAGATGCAAAAATCCTCAACAAAATACTAGCAAACAGAATCCAACAGCACATTAAAAGGATTATACACCATGATCAAGTGGGGTTAATTCCAGGAATGCAAGGATTCTTCAATATATGCAAATCAATCAACGTGATACACCATATTAACAAATTGAAGGAGAAAAACCATATGATCATCTCAATAGATGCAGAGAAAGCTTTCGACAAAATTCAACACCCATTTATGATAAAAGCCCTGCAGAAAGTAGGCATAGAGGGAACTTTCCTCAACATAATAAAGGCCATATATGACAAACCCACAGCCAACATTGTCCTCAATGGTGAAAAACTGAAACCATTTCCACTAAGATCAGGAACAAGACAAGGTTGCCCACTCTCACCACTATTATTCAACATAGTTTTGGAAGTGTTAGCCACAGCAATCAGAGAAGAAAAAGAAATAAAAGGAATCCAAATTGGAAAAGAAGAAGTAAAGCTGTCACTGTTTGCAGATGACATGATACTATACACAGAGAATTCTAAAACTGCCACCAGAAAACTACTAGAGCTAATCAATGAATTTGGTAAAGTAGCAGGATACAAAATTAATGCACAGAAATCTCTTGCATTCCTATATACTAATGATGAAATATCTGAAAGTGAAATTAAGAAAACACTCCCGTTTACCATTGCAACAAAAAGAATAAAATATCTAGGAATAAACCTACCTAAGGAGACAAAAGACCTGTATGCAGAAAATTATAGGACACTGATGAAAGAAATTAAAGATGATACAAATAGGTGGAGAGATATACCATGTTCTTGGATTGGAAGAATCAACATTGTGAAAATGACTCTACTACCCAAAGCAATCTACAGATTCAATGCAATCCCTATCGAACTACCACTGGCATTTTTCACAGAACTAGAACAAAAAATTTCACAATTTGTATGGAGACACAAAAGACCCCGAATAGCCAGAGCAATCTTGAGAACGAAAAATGGAGCTGGAGGAATCAGGCTCCCTGACTTCAGACTATATTACAAAGCTACAGTAATCAAGACAGTTTGGTACTGGCACAAAAACAGAAATATAGATCAATGGAACAGGATAGAAAGCCCAGAGATAAACCCACGCACATATGGTTACCTTATCTTTGATAAAGGAGGCAAGCATATACAGTGGAGAAAAGACAGCCTCTTCAATAAGTGGTGCTGGGAACACTGGACAGGTACATGTAAAAGTATGAAATTAGAACACTCCCTGACACCATGCACAAAAGTAAACTCAAAATGGATTAAAGACCTACGTGTAAAGCCAGACACGATCAAACTCTTAGAGGAAAACATAGGCAGAACACTCTATGACATAAATCAGAGCAAGATCCTTTTTGACCCAGCTCCTAGAGAAATGGAAATAAAAACACAAATAAACAAATGGGACCTAATGAAACTTAAAAGCTTTTGCACAGCAAAGGAAACCATAAACAAGACCAAAAGACAATCCTCAGAATGGGAGAAAATATTTGCAAATGAAGCAACTGACAAAGGATTAATCTCCAAGATTTACAAGCAGCTCATGAAGCTCAATAACAAAAAAACAAACTACCCAATCCAAAAATGGGCAGAAGACCTAAATAGACATTTCACCAAAGAAGATATACAGATGGCCAACAGACACATAAAAGAATGCTCAACATCATTAATCATTAGAGAAATGCAAATCAAAACTACAATGAGGTATCATCTCACACTGGTCAGAATGGCCATCATCAAAAAATCTACAAACAATAAATGCTGGAGAGGGTGTGGAGAAAAGGGAACACTCTTGCACTGTTGGTGGGAATGTAAATTGATGCAGCCACTATGGAGAACAGTATGGAGGTTCCTTAAAAAACTAAAAATAGAACTACCATATGACCCAGCAATCCCACTACTGGGCATATACCCTGAGAAAACCATAATTCAAAAAGAGTCATGTACCAGAATGTTCATTGCAGCTCTATTTACAATAGCCAGGACATGGAAGCAACCTAAGTGTCCATCATTGGATGAATGGATAAAGAAGATGTGGTACATATATACAATGGAATATTACTCAGACATAAAAAGAAATGAAATGGAGGTATTTTTAATGAGGTGGATGGAGTTAGAGTCTGTCATACAGAGTGAAGTAAGTCAGAAAGAGAAAAACAAATACAGTATGCTAACACATATATATGGAATCTAAGGAAAAAAAAAAAAAAAGGTCATGAAGAACCTAGGGGCAAGATGGGAATAAAGACACAAACCTACTAAAGAATGGACTTGAGGATATGTGGAGGGGGAGGGGTTAGATGTGACAGGGTGAGAGAGTGTCATGGACATATATACACTACCAAATGTAAAATAGATAGCTAGTGGGAAGCAGCCGCATAGCACAGGGAGATCAGCTCGGTGCTTTGTGGACCACCTAGAGGGGTGGGATAGGGAGGGTGGGAGGGAGGGAGATGCAAGAGGGAAGAGATATGGGAACATATGTATATGTATAACTGATTCACTTTGTTATAAAGCAGAAACTAACACACCATTGTAAAGCAATTATACTTCAATAAAGATGTTAAAAAAAAAAAACTTGGTTGCATTCACTTATTATTGCCAATTTACAGATGAGGTTAACTGAGTCTAAGAAATATTATCCAAATGAACTAAGATCACCCTGCAGAACCAAGATTCAAACCCAGTTTTTGTTTGTTTACTTATTTTTCCCCAAAGTCAGTGATCTTAAATGTCCTTATCCAGGGCTTCCCAAAAGTCCCTACAACATTTAAATTCAACTATCTGTAAGTCCTGATAAAGCACAGATTGCTGGGCCACTACCTGGTCTGGGGACCCCAGTATGAGAACCATTAGTTTAGACATTTCTCTGGTTTCTGGGGCATGAGAGCCGCAGCGCAAGTGGGCACTAGGAAGTGACTCTCACTTGAAACACTTTTCCACTACTTTACGGGCGAGAACTTTCTTGCAACGAATGTGCCCTGGGAAGCCAGAAGCAGAGTCCCATTTATTTTGTCCTCCAGCAGCTGAAATTTGACCAGACACCAGGTGAATGGCACTGGGGCAGGAAATGCTGATCAGCAACCTCTAAACTGCTTGAATAATTGTTTCTGATGCCCACAGCGGGGGCGTTTCACAGCCTCTTGGTGAACACGAGAGGACGGTCCTGGGCTTCCTTGTGTCTAATGATTGGAAACTGAATGAAACGGAAGTGGTCTCACCACACTGCACCGCACTCACAGGGCCAAAGATGTTCATTTGCAGAAGCACTCATGCTCCAACATAGCCAATTTCAGCACAGTTATGAGGCCCCTGTGATAACACTACACTGAAAAGCTAGCATAGCTCCCGCCCTGGTTTGGGGCACATCGAAGGTCACGATTAGATGTCCAAACTGTCATTGCTGGATATCAGTCTTGCTGTGCCTCTACGGAATTAATGTGGCTTCTGAGAGATGAATCACAGAGGTAACTTGGTGGTCAACTCCTGCCACCTCCTCATACCTGCCCTCATCTATCTGTCTCATTTACAGAACTCCCAGAACGATGCACAGGAGACAATTCTCCCAGGTATTAAAAACAAAAGTGGACACGAGCATAACTGCACCCTCAGGCAGAGCTGATGGTTTGGTGAGTGGGGACTCGGCGGGGAGACCAGGCGGGAAGTTCAGTCAACAGGTTCCCTTTTTCCAGAGACAGCCCTTAGTTCACTTCTACAGAATTACTCCTAAAACACACGTATTTCATGCTATGTCAGCTCCCTCAGGAAGGGGATCAACTCTAAGGTTAACTGGAAGTGAGTAAGGTTTCAAACTCAACCCTCCCTAACTAATCCAGGTAAGTGTAACAAGACATGGCCACTTGCCACTGAGGAAGGAGTCAAAGGTCAGCCTGAGGCAGGCCAGGAAGAGAAGTGGAGAGTCAGAAAGGATTGGAGATGCCCTGGCCCAGCCCTGAAGATCTCCATCGCGTCCCCCCACAGTCTAGAGACGCACTAGGCACCCACCCTGAGCATCCTCTCCTCCGTCCCTCCCTCCACATATGCAAAGAACAGAGGAATAAGCTCTGCACACACAGGGCTTCTGGACTGAGCCCTGGAACTCCCCAAGCTCCAAACATGTCTCCTCTCAGAGCCTCAATGCCTGACCTCACTTGCGTCCATACTCAAGCCAGGGGCCATCAAATTTCCCTATTTCTGTAAGTGGCCCTCCCCTCCCACCGGGCTGGCGGCTCTCCCCTCCTGTGTGTGGTCCCCACGGACAGCCCACAGCCTGGCCTATGCAACATCCTGACAGAATCCAGACAGAGAGAGAGCGCCTGGGAGGGACAGGCTTGTTTGCCATTTCACTGCTGAGCTAGTGTCCTTCTCAGTCTGTCTGTCTGCACCCTGCTCCCTTCCTTGGAGAAGCTTCTTGTCACAGAGAACAGGCCTGTTTGAACACAGGCCGTCAAGGGCATCCAGCCTGCACAGATCATCAGTGCATTCTCTTTGATGATGAGAAGCCTCAGGTGTGGCTGACCGGAAGGGGACCATCCACGTGCAGACACGCCAGAACACGCACCTGAGCACCGTGCACGGTGGAGAGAACTGACACACCTGAAATTTTCTGCAGCTGCACCGATTGTGCCAAAGCTCTAAAATTGCAGCCCTCTGTGCCCTTCATCTCCTGCTGATGAATAGTGACTTTATTACAGTTGCTGCATTTGTGCATAGAGGAATGGCAAAAAAACATGATTAAGCAAGGCCAGGATAAGTGCAGCAGAGATAAAACATGAAAGTGTGGACTCGGGGCCTCGAGCTACTTTTGGATTTTGGAGGAAAGGAGAAAAAGAGACTGAGACAGAGAGAGAAAGAGGAACCTGGAAATTGGAAGGAAAATAAAGCAGAAGTATCTGCTTGGCATCTTCTAAAGACAGAGAAAGAGAGTGCTGAAATAAAGAGAAGGATTATTGAAGAAAGAGGCAACAATTCCGCTTGGCCTTTCTTAAAATGCAGCTGCCTGAAGGTCTGAGGACTGCAATGGACCAGGACAGCGGGTAGTCCGACCAACCCTTCTCTCAAATGGCCCTTTAACTGCCTTTGAAAAGCAACACGTCTCCAGCAACATCTGAGCCTCCAGAGAAGTAAGTGCGTCTGCCCTTCGTTGCTCCCGACCACAATCTCCTCTTATTGCTCAGAAATGGTCCAGTGGTCCAGCTGCCCCCTAAATTTTGTTTCTCTGAGCATTTGGCTTGTGCCCGGCCCCTCCCCTCAAGCTTCACAGCAAAGCATCACAGGGTGGTTGGCTCGGAAGTACTGACACCCAGCTCCGTGAAGTTGGCCTGTGCATCTTCCAGGTCTGCTTCCGTGGGAAACCAACAAACAGACAAACCAGGACGCTTCATCACTGACCTGCGGAAAACTCAGCGAAAACCACCTGGCCCCTGAGCGCTTTACTGGAGGGGCAGGCTGACCTGGTGGGCTTGCTCATTTTGACCCTGTTGGAATCTAAGCTCGTGTTACTAAGTATGAAATTGGCTTGGGTTACCTAGAGACACAAACACTGAATTCACACGATCCACACTGGCCTCACATCTCTCAGCCACTACTGTTTCTGCTTCACATGGAAAATGGGATGTGTGTTATGCAATCTCTCTTAGTCATGAAAGTAAGGCCAAGGCTGATCACGCCTCAGTAGAAGCAGAAGGAGAGCTTATGATAGATGGGAAAGGACCAGAGGAAACCTCAGCTGTGTCCATGGTGCCCCGTGAGTCCACACTGCTGGTGGAGGGCGGGGAGGAGGAAAGAGACAGGCCGTGAAGTCGGGCGGCTGGAATCCAAGTGCCAGCTCCGTTCTGCTGCCTCTCAACAAGTCGCCCGACCTCACTGAGTTTCACTTAACTCGCCTGGACCAGAAATTTTTCCTCCTGCATGGAGTTAATGGGAAGATTAAACGGAAGTATGCATGTAAACACATTGCTTGGTATGGAGTAGAAACTCAACAAATAATGGATCACACAATCTATCATACACATGGCCTTCTCAGATCTACATGTTCACTACATTGCTCAGTAGATGGTAACTCCCAGAAAGGCAAGGGCCATACCTATTTTTCTCATGTGCCTTTATATGTCATACTGAGTACAAAACAAGCACTCAATAAATATCTGTTGACTGACTCCCGCCTTTCACAAACTCCTGGGAAATGAAAGGGCAGGAGCCCATGTCCAGTAAAGGCCCAGGCCATGAGTCAGCACCAACCTGCACTTAGAAACACCCCCCCCCCCACACACCCCCCCCTGCACACATGCTTGCTCTTTGTGGGAATCTGTCACCTTTCATCGCTCTAATGTCCTGGGGGCGAATCAAGAAGGCCTGGCTGTGTGGACCTCTGAGGAGGGCTCTCGATAAACCCACCCACCCTTCTGTCCTTCCTGTAAGAGTCGAATGAGGCGGCACCATCGCAACGCAGACTTGCCAAGTCAGGCGGGCCGTGACTCCTCTGAGATAAATGGTGTGCCGCTGAGATCTGTCCTGGTGACAAAGCCCAATGCTAATTCCAGTGCTGGAGGAGGCTTGGGGCTGTGCGATAGGTCATTTCACATCTGTAGGCTACAGCGCCCAAAGGCCATTTCTTTATTTCATAGCCGTGTGTTACATCCACGTGGTGAGAAAGGAAGAGCTCCGGACTGACTGATGATCCTGGTGAAGCAGCATCTGGATCCTGTCACGGACCACAGACCAAAGCAGTGGCGCCTTTTTCTCCCTCAGTGACCAGAGCCAGGCAGACTGGGGGGGCGGTTTCCTTCCATTCCCTCCCTTAACGTATCCAAATAGTCCAAACAGAGATGAGGGTCTCCTGAGCCCCTGCGTGGGGACCAACGTTTCCCAGGGGAGAGAGCCCAGAAGGGCCGAGAAGTGAGTGGAAATTCACTTTGGACTTCATCTGCCCTTTGACCCTGGGCTCCAGGGCACAATCTCCTGCAAAGCCCCATCTCACCTCCCACCCCACATGCTCCAGATGGGACAGGAGCTGGATATACTGGACAGCTTCTCACTGTTTCCAGAGCACACCATTCACTACCAGCCTTCAGGGACCCCCTGTACTGGGAACGCCCTTCCCTACGGTTTATTAGACAAATTCCTATTTCCCTATCAGAGCCAACATTAGATGTTATTTTGTATGCCAACCACATTTCCTCTGCAAATTTTAATCCCCCGTGAATGTTCGCTAGACATACTTTATCCTGGTGTGTGCTGACGGCAGTCTGTCCATCCCCCATCTACCTGTAATGTGGTGGGGGGAGGAGGCATATAACATGGGTTTCTCCATTGCAAGGATTTTTGTTACTTTCAAGGCAATCTGGGTCTTGTGAGAGTTAAGGTGGCCTTTGAGGTGGGAAGGAGCTTGCTAAGTAGAACAGAGCAGGGCACAGCATTTCAGGCAGAGGGAACGGCACAACAAAAGCACAGTGGAGATGTGAAAAGATACCAGCATGTTTGCGGAAGGATGGAAATTTGGTCTGTGCAGAGTGTAAGGCTTTGGCAGAAGAGAAAAGTTACGCGAGTTGAGGCCAGTGAATGAGTGTCCTACTCTTTCTGTGCCCCCTCCATCCACTGCAGACTGACCAGCGTGGGTCACATCAGCTGGCTCCCCGACCTCCAGCCTCCCACTGAGGTGAGCTGATGGGAAGGAGAGGGGATGCCACAGGCCGTCCACGTCCCTGTCAGAGGTCACAGCTCCTGGCCGGGGACCTCTGTCCCTGGTGGGAGCCGAGATCTCCTCTTTTCTTCACTTGAGTCCTGGAGGTATTAGCCACTCCCTCTTGTTGCAGCCCCGGGGTCATGACTAACCCTTGTGGTCTTTCCTGCACTTTGGCTGCACCTTTGTAAGTATCCACATTATTAAACTCTCCTCCAGTTGCCCAGTTTGAGGGTGCCATCTTTTCCCTGCAGGAACCATTGCAGCGCCCATGTGACAGACTGTTTCCTTTATCCTGAGGACAAGGACCAGAGAACCAAACTGAAGAGCTCTGCAATGGCCACCTGACAAAATCACCCAATCACAGAGGACCACGAAGGCCCCAAGCCCAAGCCCCTCCCCCTTCTACAGTGGGTGGCCCTCCGTGGGAGGGAGGAGCTGGGGAGAAGAAACCGGATCCTGGCAAATGAATCTCTGCTTCTTCTTGTCTGTGTCTCCGATCCTGTCATCCCGTCCTGACAGCTAGACCATGTAAAGCCCACACCTGAGATGGGGCTTCATCCTGGAGGTGGTGGACCAGCTGGCAGGAGGGCAGCAGGGGAATGCTGTCCAACCCAGACACTGTTTACAGTTACACTTTGAAAACCAAGACTCACTCAGGTAAACCGGGGTTGACGGTGCACACTAGGATGCCCTGTCATGCTGGAAAAGGGGTCTGGGAAGTACCCGGCTCCTCTCGAGCCCAGGGCTGGGGAAGATGTGCCAGCCTGGCAGGCCCTGTGCCCAAGAGGCAGCTCAGACGAAGCATCTGTGTCACTCCCGGTCCCATCGCTGGGGCTAGTTCCAGCTCCAGCTCCCTGTCTGGACACACTTGAATCGAGCCTGGATCCTGCCTCCAAGCCCCTCCTTTCATCACAAAGACCCCCCCAGAGCGAGGACTTGAACCGCCAGTGTGCGGAGGACCTCAGGGCTTAGGAGGCAAGACCACACCCTGGAGCACGGAGGGAGGCGCGGGTCCTGGTGCTGCATCCACGGGGACGTCCCCTCCTGTGTAGGGCGCGGCTGCAGTCAGCCAGCCCAGCCCCTCGGGGCCCTCGCGTCGCGTCTGTGCTGCTGCCAGGCTCCTGTGCCTCTACGAGCCCACACCTGCCGCTCTCCCTGGAGGCTGTCTCCAGGCTGTGGTGCCTGGGAATGAGCGCGTTCCCAGGGTGGCGGCAGTGGGCCGGCCGCGGGAGCAGGTGGCCGAGACTCACTGCGGGTCCCGCGGGAGCCACCCTCGGGACACCTGCCCGGAACTGAGCCTCCACTGGGCTTCCTGCTCTTCCTGGCTGCCCCCCGCTTCTGCGGTCTCTCTCGGGGGACACTCCCTCAAGAAGTCACTTCCACACAAATTCGCATCTCAGGGCCTGCTTCCGGGGCTCCAGGACTAAGACGATCCTCTCTGTAATCTCACAAACGTTTTGCGATTGGGACGACAGCCCCTTAAGAAAGGTCGCGTGAGACGCTCCGGAGGCTGCAGAGGAGAGCCGGGTACCGGGCGGAGCGGGGAGGGCGGGGGCTGAGACGAGCCTGCAGCCAGAGGGGCACGGGCAGCAGGGACCACCCCGGGGCGCTGACGCCCCAGGACGCTTGCCTGGGCAATCCAGCCAGGCCGGAGCACCGAAAGGGACTCCTGGTGGAGGTGTCAGGAGGGTGGAGGTGGAGGAGGGCACGCAGACTGGAAGTCTTGGCAGCGGGGAGTGAGCCCTGAGCTCGCCTTGAACCGAACGTACACGTGCACGAGCAGAGGGAAGGAAAGGGAGTCCAGAGACGCGGCCGTGGCCACAGGGCCTGTGTTCAGGGTCTGGTCTGACAGACGCAGAGGAAGCCACGGTCACCGTGGAGGCCCTGGTGGGGCTGCTCTCATCCGCGGCCAGTTAGGAAGGTTGGGGCAGCCGGACCATATCACGAAAACCACATTTGAGGATTTTCAGGATTTCACGCAGGAGAGAGAAGATCGGGGGCGGGGGACAGAGGGCCGTCACTGCCAGAGACAAGGTGAATGCCGAGGTTTCCCTTCCCAGGAAGGGTTTCCTCCCGCAATGTGCCAGGGCTCACTGCTAGTGTCAGACATCTGACCCAACACTGTCCTACGGGGACAGGACCTACTGGACCTGGGCCGACAGGAGGGCTGTTCAGGGCATCTGTGGTCACAGGATCCCTCCTCCTTCCTCAGGCCTGGTCTGCAGCCTTTCCTCTCACAAGGCTCCTACCCCAGGCCCGTCCTTCTCCTTCCCATCACGTGAACTTCACTTCTAGTTGTCACCTCCAAAGACGTAGATAATCTGCGGTGTAGAAAAATAGGTTTTTTGAATGATTCACTTGTTTGACAAACGTTCATTGAGGACCTACTATGCACCATGTAGGGTGTTAAGCACTTAAGGGGTGTGATACAGGGTGAATAAGACAGACACAGACATTCTGTTCCCGCGGAAGAAAAGCTAAGACAGATCCCTATCAAGCATGAGGACTTTTATGAGCGGATACTATGGGGTTTTGTACAGAAAATAAACAGGTGTTAGGAACCCACTGTGGTCTAAGCAACCAGGGAAGGTATTTTGCTGAGAACTTTGCAGATGGTGTACATTTGCTGCTTGGAGGGACCTGCGAGGTCACCTACAGATACGGACCCTAGAGACACAGACGTGCAGCTGCTTCCTTCTTAAGCCTATGGCTATGTAGCTGTTTAGTTCAAAAAAGAGTGGGGATGGGAACTTGCATCGCCTGAGTCCTTAACCTCTGTTTTCTGGGGTTGGTGGATTTGAAGAAAGGCTCTCCACTGAGCATTCTGAAAGCTTGACAATGCACCGGGTATCACTCAGATTTTAACAAGATCTCTCCCATCTGGAAGCTGCCATGCACTGGTATATTTCACCTACTAGGACCTCAGCTTGCACGTTCATATTGAAGAGAAGCAGTGGCCACGCCCCGAGCTGCTGGCCTGACTTCCACGGAGTCGAGCTAGCTAGGTCCTCGTCTTATTATCTCATCTGCTGTGACAAGCCTGGGTCCCCAGTCTTTCTGTGACTCAGTTTTCCTATGTGTCAAATGGGGAAAAAACTAGTCTGTCCAACTCAATCCCTATGGCTGTCAGAGGGTCAAAGTAACATACAAGGGAAAAGTATAAAGGACTGTGGAAGAACAGGGAGGTGTTAATGCTTGCTATCTTCTGTGTGAAAATACAGATGTCCCCTCTCTTCAATATTATTTTCCAAGTAACCAAATACATGCCTACACCACCCCGCTCAACATTATACATTTATTTACTGTGCTTCTACACCGGTGAGGGTGCTGTGCTCACTTTTCAGAACAAAACATCTTCCTTACTGTCTATATTTTAGGGGCTTATCCTACAAAGAAGGTCAGAGCCACTTAAATGAAAGAAAGCAGGGGACCTGCACGGGCAATTCACTGACAAACACTGGACGGATACGGAAACGACGGACGCAGTCTGAACCCTGAAAGCACAATGCCCAGCCCTGAACCAGAAGCAGAGAGCTCTTGAGAGAGGGGTGTTCTCCGTCCCTCTGGCCACCTCCCCAAGCAGCAAGAGGGCAGGCACAGCCCTGATGGGTGAGGGGGGCGGGGGAGGAGGCGGCCGGGGTGCAGAGGCAAAGATGCAGCCACTGAGTCACCCCTCCCTTGGCTGGAGCTACATCAGCTGATCCCAGCGAAGCAATGGCCTTCAACCAACCCTGGGCAAGTAATTACGCAAGTCCTTTACAGAACCCCCTGGTGCCTTTGCGATACTCTCTAGTAGCTGGTCTCTGTAGGAAGGGATCCTCACTGGGCTGGAGGAGAGCTCCTTCTTCCCCCGCATAAATTACTCCCTGATCTTGACCCTTCAACAAGCAGCTCAAATCATCCATAATCTCACTCAAGTGGACCCCCTTCTGAATCCAGGCAATGGGGTGGGTGGGGAGATTCCGACCTTACCTCACCTGGATGGCGGCCATGCCGGCCTCTCTTAACCTCCAGCCTCCACCCTCTCCTTCCGCTGGAAGGACCTTTCTAGCAAATCCGTCTGAGACTCATTTGTTCCAAAGCCGTCACTGGTGTCCACAGCCCTCCATAGGAAGGGCCAACAGTTCAGAACAGCCCACCAGGATGCCCCCCCCCCTCATCAGACCGATCGCCTTGCACAGAAGCTGTGTCACAGGGTGTGCTTGCGGGTTTCTTGCAGTTTCTGCAATGTGGATGCTCTCCCGGGACTCCAAACCACGTCCCCCGCTGCCCCATCTGTCTCCCCGCCTCCTCGCCACACACACACCTTCCCTTCCAAGGCTCCCTTCCATCTGCCAGGTCTGCGCTGACACCCCCAGCCCGCAGCACCTCTGTCCCATCACTGTCCAGGCCACACGGCCACTGGGAAGGCAAAGCCTGTGCATTTTCTTTCTTTTTTTTTTTAACCCCCAGCCCTGTCACACCCAGCACGGTACCTAGGCCATCCTCGCCTTCAGTCAGTGAATGTCCGCTGCCCGAAGGGAAGGCACACTCTGAGACCGACCCAAACACGGGAATCTCTCCAACTGTTCTCCATGGTGACTCAGACCAGGCTGCCAGGAGCATGCCACACGTGGCACACGGCGAGCCACACCACCAACGAGTCACAGCTCAGGCTCCATGAAAGCTTGCAAAGTGAGAAGGGAGGATGCAGCAGACATCTCATAAGAGTTTTGGGTTGTTTTTGTTAATTAACCAGAAAAATAATAGCTCAAACTTTCCGATGCACGATAGCATGCAAAATCCTTTCACGAATAATTAAATCTCATGGAATCATCAAAACAAAGCCAGAGGCAGAGGCAAATCTCTAACCTCAGACCCAGGACCCTAAAACGTGTGACTGCTGGCAAGTCACTTCACCTCTCTGACCCTCAGTTTCCTCATCTGTGCAAGACGAGCAGTCTCTGTGGGAACTCCAGCATGGCGGGACTCCCCAGGTCCGCTGCCTGAGCCCCCATAACTATTTCCCGTCCTCTGGCAGGCAGGGCTGTCTGACACTCTTAACTGTCCCTCTCGTTGCCAAGGTGAACAGACAGAGGAAGGGTTAGCAGGTTAGAACAGAAAGTGGAGCAAAACTGGGAAGGCAAAAATGCCAATTACTGAAATGCAGTAAATGCAAACATGCCTTCACTTCTTATGCAAATTCTTGAGAGAAAGAGGGGTATAAGTGCAAAGGAGCACATTTAGTTTCACCTCTAAGAAGAATCAAATAATATTAATTAGAATTTAAATGCATTGAGTAAAATCAGCAACATGATGCCTCCTTTGACGGTCATTATCAAGAGAATCACAGAAAGTCGGAGGATGAAAGTGTAGGATCTCCTTCCTTCCACTTGGAGACTCTTCCAGGCTCTCTGACCTTGTGGTTTTCTCTGCCCTACACGGTATGTCCTAGCATCTCCTCAACAAAGCTGACCCGTTCTCACCTCTGAGCCTTTGTTTCTTTCCCCACTAATCAACAGATTCCAGATGCAGTGGTCCCGCCTTCCAAAGTAAGCCCCTCTTCTTTGTCGTCATCCCTGGGTTCCTTTCTCCTTCTGAGAATGTTTGGTGCTAAGACGCATCTCCACTCCTAGAGTCCTAACAGGCTCTGGAATTGGGTTCTTCTGATTAAGACCAGGATGCCCTTTGGTAGTTTTAGCTCCATCAAAACCAGTTTAAAATGTTCAGTGATCAGCAGAACACCCAGAGAGAAAGGGGGTGGCAACACAGTTACCTGCAGGAGCTAAGACAATTCTCAGTGAAAAGCCTGAGCCAAATGGCTCAGAAAATTCCGGAACAGGGAGTGGAGTAGAGGAAGGAAGGGTCAGGGAAGCAGGCACACTGCTGTCTGAGCATTGCTCGCTGCTTCCAGGGTCGAGGCCGCTCACTTCTGGTACCTCCCACACTCTCTACCTTCTTCTTCCTTGCCTTTCTGTAGAGTGATGCACACTCCAATTTGGGATGCCTGGGGGAGAGAGGCAGCTATTGCGTCTGTGCTGAAGAAACACAAGGATAATAATAACAAAAGTCCAGTTTTCACGTCCTGGCAAGTCTCCCTTCCACGACTTTGACGAAGAGCAGACAGGATGCTGTAGAGTCATCCAAAGCTGGCCTTGCTTCTAGGTAGGCACAGGGAACCCACCTAAGGTCTGTATTTAGGAGTTCCACCTGAAAATATATTTCTACTGTCTTCAAAATGAGAATAGAAACCCACAGGGTCTAAGTGATTGGGTCAAGTTTCCCAGAGTTCTGATCAACAGGCTCACTTAGAAACCACAAAGCTGAACTCAGGCTCCCAGGGTCTGTTTGCGGCCCCTTTGTTATTTTCCTGGAGGTAAAGTCAGACACCTTGGATCAATACTCGTGCAAGAGGCTGGAAAAGTACGTTCTATGGCTCTAAAACTGCCATTAGAGACCCAACAGTAACAATGCTTCTCACACAATCATGTGCATTATACAATGTTACCCTTTTGAGAAATGCACATAGTTTTGGACACCAAGTCCCTCTATGATGACCTCTGAACTTCTCTTTTAGAATACATGGCCAAACACAAGACATGGAAACAACCTAAACGTCCATCAACAGAGGAGTGGATAAAGAAGATGTGGTACATATATACAATGGACTATTACTCAGCCATAAAAAGGAACGAAATTGGGTCATTTGTAGAGACGTGGATGGACCTAGAGACTGTCATACAGAGTGAAGTAAGTCAGAAAGAGAAAAACAAATATCATATATTAACACATATATGTGGAATCTAGAAATATGGTACAGATGAACCGGTTTTCAAGGCAGAAATGAAGACACAGATGTAGAGAACAAATGTATGGACACCAAGGGGGGAAAGTGGGGGGATGGTGGTGGGATGAATTGGGAGATTGGGATTGACATGTATACACTGATATGTATAAAATAGATAACCAATAAGAACCTGCTGTATAGCACAGGGAACTCCATTGTGCTGTACAGTAGAACACAGCATTATAAAATAACTATACCTCAATTAAAAAAAAATACATGGCTAAACAGATGCTACCTCACCGCCCTCCCCCAGCCCCCATGCTGCTTTGGCAAACTGTATTTTCCCAGGAGCGTTTTGTAAAGAAAAGGCTTCTGTGCCGTCAACACCAACCCATCCCAAGGAAACCTCCCCAGCACTGTCCTTGGTGATCTCCAGCCTCACCAGCTGTCTCTGTCTATGTGATCTCCTGGCCAGTCAGTTTGGTTGGGTGAACTCCTACACCCACAGCTATAACCCACTGGAAGATTTTTGTGCGGTTCCTGTTCCTGTATGAAGGAGCTCTAAACCTGTACAGCATGGTTCCAGTCCACACTCGCTGGGGAAGGTCCCTGGAGGGGCAGCTCCTGCCCTTTTGCTCTCTGCAGCCCCTGGGTAGTTTCTAAATTCTACTTCTGAGAGAGTGAGCTGGACTTGCAAGAGCTGAGATGTAACATTTTGTATGCATATGCAAAAGACATTTATTATCTGTAGGACATTGTTTAGAAATTGCTCTACTATTTGATTTGTGATAAGTGATCAGTAAACATGTTTATCAAAGTAAATAAAACCCGTAGAGTGACTTCAATTGGATTCACGTACATTAGTGTCTGGGAAACCTGAAAAGCCATCCTAAGAGGACCTGGTGTGTCACGTGCCACGTGTATCTCCTCTCCACCTCCCTCTGGCCCACCCCTCTGCGCTCAGACCTCACCTACAACGCTGTCCAGACTTCTTCCAAGTGCGAACTGCTGGTCACAAGCAGGGGAAAGTGAGGGACATATGGATGAGCTTGCCCAAACACAAGAACACCATTTGTCCACAAAAGAGTGTCAAGCTTTCGGAAGGTCAATTCCTAGGGGAGAATCCTGCTGGGTTCATCACTTCCCGGAAGAAGGGTGGTGCTTGGGCCAGAGCTAGGCTCTGGAACCACAGACCATAAACGTAAACATCACTAAGCCTGCCAGGATGACATCCTTTCTCCTATTAATGACATCTTCCTCCATTCTGCTCGCCCCAGAAAATGAAATGAATGAGGCTTGGCTGCAAGTGCAGGGGAGAATAAAACCCAGGATGGCAATAAATCGGAGTGCAGAGTGGCAGGCATTGTAATCTGCCAGAACGACGCTCTGGCTCAAGGAAAAGAACCTCTTTGGGGAACCAGTGAAGGGAATCGATGCCCACAAAAGCATCCAAGGCATCAGCAGCAGCAGGAAAAAGAGATACTGTTGACTGGGACATGCAGCAGATTGCAGGTTGTAAAACAAAATAGAAAGTCATTAAGCGGTGGGCAAAGGGCAGGATTGCACGATGCGGAAGTCATGGGAGACCACGTTATAGGGCACGGGAGTCGCCATCAGTCAGAAGGTCAGAATCGCCAAGACGCCGTCTGCACAGCCCCAGGATCCCGCACAAAGGCCCTTCTCCACGCACAAACGCCAATAGAGGAGAGATGGTTAGTATTCATTGCCTCTTACGTAACAGGTCTATTTGGAAACACATTCTGACTGGCTTATCAGGGTATTAATACATCACAGGCATATTGAGCTGTATTCACTTAGGGTTTGGGTTGCTTGAACCAAAGACTTTCCTGGGAAACACACCAAGGTATGTTTTCTGGAACTAGTCCCCTTTTCTGCCTCATTTCCACCTTTTAATCCAGCAGAGGGCAGAGTCAACCCATAAGACTCAGGCTCAGGGACCCTGTGGGGCAGTTGGAGGCAGAAGACGTCCTGGGAGAAGGGGTCAGAAAAGCAAAGACATGAATCAACTCTTCACCCTGTAAGGTGGATATGGGGATGGATGCTTTCTGGAACTCTCAGGATGAAAGACTGGGAGTAGGTAGGGCCAAAGAGGAGCCAGTTACAGTGCCCTGAATGTGCCCTGCCTCAGTTTCCCAGCCTGTCTGGGGAGCAGACTCGTGAACCATTTCCATCACACGCCGTAAGTTACATCACGCTTCACGGAGTGCAGGGAGCGCCTCTGATGACAAAGGAGGGGAAGCTGGGAAAGAGACAGGATGAGAGGTTGAGACCAGAGAAAAGCAGAAAAAAAGGCAGGTTCCAAGGGCTTCCATCAGCTGCCCTTCGCCTGCCTCTCTCTCTCCTCCCCGACTGCAGGGCTCTTTCTCCCCCTGCATTCCAATGCTCGCCCTCTGTCTCCTTTCCTCTCTCTGGCTGCCTTGGCTACCCTCTCCAGCAACTCTGTCTTGGGAAAAATAAAAGTAAAACCCAAAACAACTCCTGGGGGAAAACGACAGCAGCTGCTTCCTCCCCCTCTGCTGCGCCCGCCACGGCCGTCGCTGGGAAGGCAGGCACACAGCCAGCGCTGGGGAGAGCTTTGATTTCCAATCCGATCGCTGCATCTTGTCAGCCTCTGCACACACACCGCAAACAGCTCGGCCCCATCTATCACAGAGGAGAAGGGGTGATGGAAGGAATAAAAGAAGGAGTCACCTCCGTCTCCCGGAACGAACGGCTGGTGCAGGTGTCTCTGTCCCTTCCCGGCTCTGTCCCTGCACCTCGCCACCTCCCCACTGAGAAGTCACCGGCCACAGCTGGGCTGCAGCTCTACTGTCCGCAGTACTCTAGCACCTACAGATTCCGTCCACCAGACTCTTCTTCTGGGAAGAACTGATGGATTCAGGATGCTCTTGATCTTGGCTGTTTGTATTTCTGTTTCCATCCACACACATTCACTCATGCACACAGATGGCCAACCCCCCACTGAGATGGGTCTCCCACCACCCCCCTTCATGCAAGGGTGCTTGTGGGGACTCTCGGTGCTTACCACACGTGATGCTGCACCTTTCCTGGGCTGTGTTCCTCCCTCCACAGCCTGGACCACCTCCCTCCCTCCCTCCCTCCCTCTCTCCCCCCGCCCCGAGACACACACACACACACACACACACACACACACACGCTACACTCTCTTCTACCTTCCTGCATCCTGTGGGTGCATGTGATATGTGATTTAGTCTCACTCTCTCTGGTATCATTGGAAATATCCTTTATTTATTTATCATCACTAAGTTGCCAAAAAATAATTTGCAACCCTACTGCGGGCCAATCAATGTGCTAGGCGCTGGGTACACAAAGGGGAACAGGACAGGGTGCCTGCCTGCTGTGTGGCCAAAGGCAGGGCGTGTTTGGGGCGGTGTTAATGCTCCCGAGCTTGGAGCTTGAAATGCACGTCAGACACAGTTGTGGAATTCAAAAAAATAAAAAAACACTGCATTTTATAAATAGACCCCCAACCCCAAATTCCAAATAAGTTCCACAGATTTTTTTTTTTTTTTGGATAAATAAAGCTGTGAACCATTACTGAGAGTGGCTGGAGAGCAGGATTTGGGTAGGAACCAGATGTGTGAAAAGCCTGGACAGGTGAGCACAGGCACCTTCATGAAGGGTCTTCCATGTCACTGACCCTGAGGAATCTGAAATTTAACTTATGGTTCAAAGGGTTTCAAACAGGAAGGGAATGTGCTCAGATCTGTGTCCTGAGAGGGCCTCGCTGCCACAGGAGAGCAGACTGAGGGGACGCAGACAGCATCTGCAAGACCAGCCAGTGGTCCATCCCACCAGGTCTGCCGGCCTGAGGTAGGGCAGGGCCCGGGCTGGAGTGGAGGGACGGACACGAGGGATGTTCACTCAGAATGCGGAGTGCGGGAGGGGCGGGGAAGGGAGGAAGGTACAGTAGCTAGAGCAGCACACAGGTCCTGGGCGCCAGCGGGCACTGGGCACTAGGGCTCTGCACTCCCTCCACCTGCCCAGCTGCCCTGCTAGGCCATGGTCAGCGATGTCCCCACTTCATGTAGGTCTGGTGGCCTCCCTCCAGGAGACCCCCACTCTGTAGCCAGGTCCCGCTGGCCTCTGGCTGGAGTGAGGGGGTGACAGCAGGGCCCTCGAACAAGGGATGGGCCATGCCTGCAGGGGCCTCCGTCTGGGACATTAATGTCATATGCCGCTCTCTGAGGACTCCCATGGGCTGGCCCTGCTTCCCCACCCAGCCTATCGAAGCCCTCAGGACGGGGGCCTCTCAGCTGAGCCTCAGAGGCAGTTCCCGCCAGCTGGTCCCCTGGCAGGTGGGCAGACACCTGTTGACGGGCGAAGGGGACACGCACACAGCGCTCTCTATGGAAGGACCAGTCCTACCGCCCTCCAGGAGGAAGGGCTGCGGGCCGCCTCCAGAGCACCGTCGCCAGCTCTCCTGCACTCAGACAGCTCGCATCAGCTTGCTCCGTGGCTCTGTGCAATGAGACCCATAGCCGATCGCCGGAGCCTTTACAAGCGGGTGGGTCTCCCGTGAGTCTTGCAGGGACGTGTCTGGTTTGGGAGGGATGGCAGATTCACCTCCGGCACACGTTCGTGTGGAAGCACACAGGTGTGCCCCCTCCCCACCACGAAGCCAGTCCTCTGTCCACCCTTCTCCCCAAACCACTCCGCACCCTTCGCTGTCATCGCCGTGGGCAGTGCATTTTACATGAAGCTGTAAAACCTGATGACAGCTTTCCTTGTCAGTGTGGCCCTCGTGCTGATCCCTCGGTGATTTACAGCACTGACCCTCCAGCGTCGAGCAGCCTCATTACAAATGAGAGAAAAGAGACAGAAAGAAGCAGAGGGGGAGTCACGACGGAGAAACAGGGGCGGCTGACAGGACGGGGCTCAGGTGGGAAAGAGAAAAGCTGTACGGGAAGGCCAGAGAGGGAGACCACAAGGATGTGGTTTTTTAATGGGGAGAAAGGAGAAAACATAGAGACAGGTTTTTCCCTTCTCTGGGTTCTTCTTTGTTTCCTGTTGGATGAATGAGTCTGTGTGTGTGTGTGTGTGTGTGTGTGTGTGTCTGTGTGTGTGTGTGTGTGTCTGTGTGAGACAAGCATCAAGAATCCAGTTCAGAACAGCGCTGTGACAAGCCCCACACCTGGAGAAAGTCCCAGCAGGATGCGAGTAAGCGTCCTTTAGCAACACCAGCTAAGGAGCTCGTGAGGTTGAGTCAGGCGGCATCGGTGCTGGAAGGGGCTGGTCTGCTCGCATCCCTGGGATCTCCCAGGCAGCCCCGCTGGCCCTGCCCGCTTCGGGGCTGCACTGTCGATACCGCCGGTGTCTATACCGGCTGCCCAGGGCCGCAGAAGGGCGGGAGGGGCCCCCGAGCCCGTTCACAGAGGGGACCCCTGTTTCTTCCCCCTGGTGGGTGAGGCACATCCTTAGCTCCCTTAACAAATTCCTGAAGTCTGACAGTAGGTGGCATTGGAGGAGCCCAGGTTTTTTGTTACAAATATTTGTTCCCATGAAAACCCTGTTGATTTGACTCTAACAGCCCCAGGGGAGGCTGATTTGCTGACTGTAGAGTTGCCTAAATAAAACCAGTCGGAAGAGACTCTTACAGAACAGTGCAGTGGGAACCCACACACGCCTCTCCAGGTCCGAACTCCAAGGTGCCCTCCTTGGCCTCCCTTGTTGTGTAACTCATCCCACGAGCAGCAGGGATTACCGTTCATGGGAATTCTCAGCCTTGGCAGGGGCCTAAGCTCCCCAGCCCCAGATCTCCCCAGAGACGCTGGCACTGGGCCCTCCATCCCCGGCAAGGGCTGAGGCCAGCACACAGGCCCCAGCAACTGGCACGCAGAGCTTTCCCAAACAGGCTCTCCCATGCCTACGGCACTTTACCTACATTTCAAATTAATAGGCGGTTCAGGTGTCCCATTTCAGGCTCGTGCACAGAGGCGGAGGCTGCACTAAATGCCAGCCCATGGTGTCTAGGTTATTAGCTATGTCTGCGGAATGCAGGTAATTTGTGTTTCTGCTTTGTGCAATTGCCACTAATGGCACAGGCAGAGAACGAAGCCATCTTCCTAAACACACGTCAGAGGAATAGATTTACCAGGTACAAAAGGCGAGGAGCAGAAGAATTGAACTCTAACGCTAACATGTTTGTAGAAAAGTGATGCACTTAAGTTATTATGTATGAAAACTATTGGCAAAATTGTCAGTCTGGGCTCCTTAGAGAGAGAGGATGAACAGGAGGAGTGGGTCCGCTGGCTGGAAAAGAGGACCACAGAGCTTGTGGGGGCATCGATTACAGGTGGGAGAGGAAAATAAAATGAGAACTAACGCTTCTGAAGTCGAGTTTAAGAGAGAAACGGGAGGGGATGTCATAGGTCAAAGGGGGGACGGCAAGAATAGAGCTCGAAGCAGGATCCTGTAACGGACCAGCTTTTCACTTGTATGTTCTGTACTTCATAGTCCTTTCACTTAAACAAAAGGAGCCAGGCATTTTCTATGTACTCCCTCACCTCCTGCATCTCACTGTGCCCCTGGTGACCCTCCCTGTTAGACTGCAGTATCCCTGGCGACTACGGCTTTATACATTTGGGTTCATATTTTACTTCTTATACTTGGACCTTGATGCTGGTTTGTGTTTTAAGAGCAGGGCATTAACACCGTGACCCCGATTTAATATTCAAAGCAAATGAGGTCCCAGGAAGAAGGGCATGTGGATGTCATCACATAGACCATCTGGTGATTAAGATGAATTACACTTCCTCAGGCTCGTGTAGTGAATGCTACTTCTCCGTCTCTAAAATAGGAATAAAACCATGACTTTTTCTACTTTCCTTCCGTGGACTCTGCAAACTTTGAAGAGAGTTAAACCAGAGGAGCGTATCAAGAGGACCATGTGACAGATTCTGACAGCAGAAAAGGGTGTCAAAATGATTAATACAAGGTATCAGATCATCAGGAAATAGATTAGGGCACATGCGTACACACACACACACACACACACACACACACACACACACACACACACCACAATGTCCATTTCCATCCAGCCTCTCCTAACCTAGCTCAGCTTGTAGAAGCCCAGTCAGATCTTATCAAGGGCTGGCAGTGGGGTTAGAGTACAAATAAAGTATAAAGTAGATACTGCATCTGTGGACGACCTAGAAAAGTATGCCAAGCTCTTTTGTTGCGATCGGCTTGCCTCCTGGGGGAGTCTGGGTGACAAGATGGCTATTAATCCTTGCAGAACCCTAGGGAGATAGGCAAATAATAGTTTCCTCCCATTGCAAGATGAGGAAAGAAAAGGACCAATCAATATAGATGATTTGTCTAATGCGGTGTACAAATTCTCTTTTTAAAAGTAGCCAGAGATTTGATTCCCTACATGCAGTGATTAAAATTTTCAACATCGTAGGCAATCCCCCTTATTCCCACAGCGAAGACCCTGATTTTCTCTACAACCGTGTGGCCATGCCTATAGTAGGAAATAAAAATCACTAGCCAGTGTCTCAGGGGTCTCAGGCCATCGTTTCCAGGGAGACCAAACCTTGGCCAGGTGCTGTCCCCTCTGCTCCATCTCACTCTCTGCTGTATTTTACCTTCTCTGGATCCACCAGCCCAGCAATCCCTTGGGAGAAGGGAACCGTTCTGGCATCCTTTCAAAAATCTTCTTGGTCACATGTACTGAGAGAGACATACAGCATGTGCATCTGAAGAAGCCATTAGCTCTGATCAGTTTTAAAGCCAGAGCTGTTCAACATGTGCAGAAAGAAAACAGCAACATAAACAGAGAGAGAAACAAAGACAGGAATTAAAAACAGCATCAGCTGAGCTGTAAAACCAAAAGCTGTGACGGGGGGAAGGCAAGCCGGGACCTGGCTGGGGCCCGACGCCACGGAGCACCAGTGAATCCACAGAACTTCATTCTTCTCCATTTCCTACTAATTTCCCTGCTCCGTGGCTCTGATGGGGGGCTCCTTGATTGAAACATATATTCTTTATACAGCCTGTTATAAATCCTTATCTCCTCATGAGCTGAGGCACAGCTGGCCTGCCGTCGTGGTCCCAAGCCCCCTGATGGGCGAACTCGGTCCAGACCAGCAGCAGTGCCGCCTTGAACCTCACCCCAGCTCTGCCTTTCCATTGACAGGTGATTCATTTCATTTAACAGCTTTGCCCGTCTTTGGCCTCGGTGCAGAAGGTCCCTAGAGCCCATCAAAGATGGCCCTTTGGGAAGAGGACTGAGGCCATGGGACCAGAGAACTGCCAGCTCATTTCAAAGGGGGTTGAAAACCCCATTTCAGCCTCGGGTGGCAAAGGCAAACCATTTAAAGCATTAACCTGTGCTGACTCCTCACCCAGATGCTTCCCAACTTGACTGAAGGGTAAGGAGGTTAATTCTTCCCAGGCTCATCTCCAGACTTCACAGACCGTATCATGGCTGCTAGAGGGGGGGGGGGCGGCACAGGAGGGGGGACTGGTCTGGCCGGATCCAGGCTTTGGAGGAGGCAGTGGTCATGAATTTGGCTGTTGCTGCTCCAGTCTAAGTCTTTGATATCAGAAGGGTCAGTCATGGGGTCAGGCATCACCTCCCCAAATTCAGATACCAGGAGGACAGGGAGCCGTGATCTGACCGCTGCACAATATGCTCTGGACGATACGACCAACCCTGGCCGCAGAAGCCTCGGGATGGAGGGTCTCAGTAGGGACCACATTCAGAATGAGCATCTCCCATCCAGCTTTGAGGGGAGACCACAGAGCGATAGGGCCAGGAGTGTTCAGGGCCACTGGGAATCCAGACGCTGTAGGAAGGTGGAGAGGACCCACTGATGCCTGCGGGGAAGATGGCTTCGGTTTAGGAAGCAGAAAACAGGAGCTGCCCATGGGTGGAGGAGTATCTCTTCATCCACTGGCAGTTGGAGAGCCAGACTGACAGGGAGTGAGGCGGGCCAGGGGGGAGAGGCGCTTCTGCAGCGTCTTCTCTCTGCTCCTGCCCCTCCTAGCCCCTGCACCCCCTGGAGGACATCATCCTTAAAATATATTTCATTTCACAGCTGCATTATGGTACCACAAAATTCTGGGAATCCAATTTAAGAACAGATTACCTCCTCACTTACTTCATTTGAAGCAATTACATGTTAATTTTCATTGAAACCAGCCTAATGCATACCAATCTGATGCCGCAATCTCATTTGAATACTTAAGAGAACATCCACCGGGTTTGGGCCTCCAGAGATTGATATTTAAAGGGCCACTTCATCATTCTTTTTCTTGGTGGGCTCTCTAGTCCCAGCCCCTCCCCGCAGTTCCTCAGGAGGGCAGTTCCTTGGTGAAAGGAGTGCAGATCAGCTTGCTCCAAACTGCAAATAGGGGTCCCTAGAAAGGAAGCCCATGTTTGGGCATCTATCTTTTCTCTGCCACTCCTGCCCTGTGTGTTTGCAAGGAAAACACCTCCACCTTTGTCTTCCTTGCAAAGTCAGGGTTCATCCTCTGCCATCTGCACAGGGAGGGGAGTGCAGTGCCAAACCCCAGCCTTTTCTCAGCCTCCATCTACACCCATCTCAAATCATTGCTTACGACGTAACGTATTCTCAGCCACTCACCTAAGGAGGAAATAGCTTTCTAGACAAACCCTGTTGCATTGATTTGAGCCACTGGTAATTAATAATACTCAGGGATGTTGAAATCAGCTGGTCTTCCAGTTTTAGAACAGGAAAGTTGAAAAAAGAGGTCTATCTGCTTAGTTCCTGCATTTAAACTAAAGAAATTCATGTTTGAAGCTACAATTTCATTTGATTGTAAGACTGTAAAGGACCCAGGACTACTGTGAACATGCTATATTATGTGTGTTATATTATGTTGTAATTAATCTACACTGACATGAAGGCAGGCAGATGGGAGTGACAAGATGGTTTTAATTCAAGAGAGTTCCGAGTTGTTGGTTCCAGAGCAGCCCAAGTTCTTCTTCTGTGTTGAATGACGTATTGGGGTATTGGGACAGGCGTGGAACTAGACTGACACCTATAACTCTTGGCCAAGCTTTGCCCCAAGGAGGGAAGGTGTCTAGAATACGTATATCATGTAGGCGCATACGTATTAAGCCCCTGCTGTGTGTCTTGTTTTCAGAGCCAGGAATGGAGCAGTGACTTAGAAAAGGCAAAGCCCCTGTTCTCCTGGAGCTGACACAAACAAACAACCAAATAAGCAAATGCATCGGAGGATAAGTTCAATGGAGAAAAATACATGAGTGAAAGGAGGCTAGGAAACGTGGGTGGTGGTACTATTTTATTATTATTGTGTCACGTCAGCCAAGCACAGCCCACTGCCTTTGGGATTTTCTTCCTGGGAGGAATCAAAGGGCCTAGTAGGGCTACTGCTCCAGCATTAGTTACACTAATGATAGTAATGCTTTATGTATCAGGGTATTTCAAGCCCCTTGCCAGGGCACAGCCCTCCACTCTTGAGAGGAATGACTTGTCATTCTTTCTACCAGTAGAAGCTTGGAAAAGCCAAAAGGATCGTGGTGATCTGGCGAGTAAGATGGACCAGGAGGCACACACAGACCAGGCAAAGGGGGGCACGCTCACTGCGCCCCAATCTAAAGCCCAACAGACATTTCTACTCTGTTCATCTCAACAACAGAAAGAACAAAAACGATATTCCCTTCCCTTATACAGAGCTTGGCAAATATGCTTTTTGTCTTCATGTAGCAGGACTGAATACCATTCGCATTGCTGGAGGGCTTACTAGACTGGTAGAATATAGTCGTAATACAAAGAAACGCTCATTTTAACAGAACACTCTTGATTTCTAACGGAAATGTTCTAATGCATTATTTGAAATAAATGTGAGTCACTCAGGAACTTTGAACTTCTATGGCTGGTGGGGGCTAGGGGACATCCTTCCTTGATCAATGGATACCAGGAAAGGGTCTCACCTCTTGAGAGAATATTAGCATAAGCTCTGTAGAGTCCTCCCTGGACACTTCTATTCTCACTCTCCTTTAACCTGGGCTGGTCACAGCCCTTTTCTTTCTTTTCTAAACAGGTAGTTTATTCATTCACAGTCTCTTAATTAACTGTATTACTTTTCGTCTTCAAGCCTACAAACAAGGATGGCACCAGGGAAAAGAGTTGAGCTGTCTGTCCGCTACTTGTGGTGAAGAAAGGTCTGGAAATCAGCCACCCTCAGTCACGTTCCTGCCTCTGGCTTGACCTTTATGACAGTCAGTTGCGTTTCTATAGGATGTCATCATTGCCCAGACCTCAGCGTTCATTCATTCACTACCCCCGTGCCAGGCACTGTGCTAGGTCCCTGAGGAATACCAGAAGTCCCTCTAATCACGATGAGCCTGTAACGCGGTGGCCACTAGATCTGATGCTGTGAGTCCAGGGAAGGGGCTCAGCCGTCACTGCGTCTGTCCTCTCGTCCATCTCCCCACCTCCCCCTCGGCTCTGATCCAGAGAACAATAGCCCTACACCTCCCAGGCTTCCTCGTCCTCAGGCTTCAGCACGGGGCAGGCTCCGTGGGAGAAGGGCAGGAGGGGCTGGGGGTACCCTCCCTCCTGTTTGGGTGGCATCTATGGCCGTGGCTGCGTCTCCCAGGGGCGCCGGCCCCTCCCTGCATGGCATACCTCCTGACGGCTGGGTCTGGCCCCCGAGCTCGACCCAGGGCGCCTCCCTGCGTGCCCCCAGCCTGGAGATGCGCGTGGTTGGGAAGAGGGGGGTATAAGCGGCTGCTGTTTAATCCCCTGGCTCTCCTACTCCCTCCATCACCAGTGCGCCCAACAATGCCTATTACACGGAGGGGGTTTCTGGCGGGGACGGGCACTGCTCCAGGTTGAGGAGGGAGGGGAGATGCCCAGAGAGCAGAGGAGGAGGAGGCCACCCTGAGCTGAATTTGGAAGAACCTGTAGCATCGAGCCAAGAGACGAGAGCGTTAACAGGAGGACCGGAGGGCGTGAAGGTGTGTCCAGGTGGCCGGCATGCCTGCACGTGGCGCCGCAGACAGAGGATGGTCCCGGAGCCGAGCTGCAGAGGAGCTGAGCCCCACCAGCTGTGCGGGGCAGCCTCTGGACAGTCTGCCTCTCCAGACCGCGAGAAGGCGTGGCTCTAATCAATGAAGGGAGAGGAACGCACATCATCGTTTCGGAAATTAAGTTCACGCTGAAGCAAGAGGGCATGAGGTCAGGGGACACTAGGCCGTGGTGTCTGCAACAGATCTCAGGCCAGGGCTGGTTTCCAAGGCTGCCCTCGAGGCACGGATACCAACCAGGGGGAATGTCACCAAGTCCAGATGGATGGAGGTGATCTCCCCTGCCACAAAAGTGTCTGCCTGCTCTTTCAGAGATGGCTTCTTGAAGTTTGTACAGCAAATGGTACATATTTCTACCCTGACTTTTATCTACAAGGCAAGTCCACTCAAGGTCCCAAGCACTGGAATTGACAAACATCAGGTAAGAAGATCGTGTGCACCTGGGGAGGTAAATGTTGGACCCAAAGACACTCAGAACATCCCACTGAACAACTTTCAACTAGGGGCTACCAGGAATTATCATATGGCCCTGAGCAAAACAGACCACCTTTCTGGACTCGGGTCACCTCATCTTAAGGAGCCTCTCCAAGGTCCTACGATTACCTACTATTGCAGTTTAGGGTGTAAAGAACAAATTTCAATTCCCCATACTCTTCTCTGCCCTACAGATTTATGAATGTGTTACATGCCAACGCCCAGGGGTGTGGGAAGGCAGGACTGTGAAAGAAGGAGGGCAGCATCAAGTCAGGAAGAGTCTGCTTTTTATGAGAACGACATTATTTTTGGAAAACTATTTTTACCTCATTGAAATGAGCTAATTGTGGTAATCCAGACAAGGCAGCAAACCAGGGCCCTGTGTGCCCCGCTGGTGGCGGATCAGGAAGGGGCATGTCCTGACTAGGAACTGGGGTTGCAGGGACCTCATACATGAAATGCTTTTGCAGGGGCAGGGATGCATTTAAAGCCGCCCCAGGCTCTCCCACCAGGATGCCAATTGCCTTGACACATTCCTTGTACAACACTTGCTCTTTATTTTAAACACATTTTTAGATGTCATGTCTAAAGCAAGATAAGACCTTTTCAATAAAATTCCATATTTACACCTCTTTTATTTTTTTTTTGAAACAAAAGCTTGTGTCTGAATAGAAACACATCTTCAAAGGATGCCTTTTAAAAAAATCCATGGGGCAGATAAAAATGTGTTGATGATGTAATGAGTTCAATGGTACAGTATGAAAAAAAAAGCTCCTGCCAAGAGATGAGGAAGAATGACATGAAAAGGAACAAAAAGACTTGAGAAAGGCCCCGGCAAACGATAAACTGGGTAATCAGGATGGAGCTGTCACCGATGGGGTGCAAGTCAGTCCTGTCCTGCCCCCGATGTGTGCTCAGATGCCTTCCCCAGCTCTGCATCCCGCCAGCATTTTGTCTCCTGTCTCCTCAGGAGCTGACAAGCCAATGAACCCAAGGAAGTGCATGGGAGCCCCTTCAAAGAGCAACGCTGTTCTGCAGAGTGACTGCTAAAAGTGATGGTGGGGGTCTGTGTTTACTGCCCAGGAACTACTTCCAGGTCAAACTAGCCTCCCTGACAACCCAAGAGATGATTTTCTTAACTACCTGGTGCTGAGTGCACCGTCTGGGCCTCAAGGATGCCACGCCCCGTCTCCCGCCCCACATCCCGCCTGGGACGGGGATGGAGATGCTGCATCCCGAGCTCACTGGGTCCGGGCGAGGATGTGTGTTTGAGGCAGAGAACCCAGGGCACGCCTGAGCCGTTTGGACCCTTCCATCCTAACTCAAGCAAACACTTGTTTTGATCAGCGGGGTTCACAGATATGAATTCGACACGGAGGGAAAATGTGTACTGGGTACACATGGGCAGGCTTTGAGATGAAGGGAATTCAGGTCATGATGTTGAGTTAAGATAGCTTCCCCCTTTGTGATCTGTGGATGAAAATACTATTTAAATGCAAATCACAGAAGCATTTATTACAACTGTGGTTATGATTCCAAAGTTATTTAAAAAGCAAGTCACAGGCTGAATATCTTTACCAACTGCCCAGGTGAAGTCCCTCAGTGAGGGGGGCGCAGGCTGTGTGGCCACAGGACACGGCAAGGAGAGAGCCCAGCCAGCTCGTATCCTTGACTGGATGGAGGCAACCATGCGATTTGCACAATGTATGCAATAAAGAACAGGCTTCGAGGGACGGGCACAGCGGTGAAACAGCATAAACAGTAACTAGGAGAGGCTGATGGGAGGGGCAGCTTTCACGATCTCTCCCAGGATAACCTTTCCTTCTGTCCGAAAACATAATCGACGGTCCAGTTGGCCCAGCAGGAATTCCAGTGCCTTCCAGGGCTTTTCTGGAGGTAACAAGACTTCCTCTGGTTGTTTCACCAACTGTGACCAAGGAAGATTGTCCCTGTAATCTTTACAATAAGAAAACAGAGTTGCTACTGTTTCATTCAAAGCTGGCCTGAGCAGAGGCCCGGGGCGGTGGGTGGCCAGCAGCCCCTTCCCCTGAACGGGGGACGGTTGTCCTGCAATATGTATTTGCATGGAAGGGACACACTGCCCAGGCCAGGGGATGTTTATTATGCCAACAAGGGTGTTCAGATCCAAGCCGTGCCCCTGCGGAGGTTAGGATCAGGGAGCAAGGGGCCTTCTCTGCTGGAAGGATGCGCCGGGGGCTGAGTTCCCTTTTGCCTGCGTAGAACTTAGCCGGACACGCTCTCCCAGGGGGAGTCTGGTTTCTAGCTATTGACTCAGCCAGCTACGCCCCATACCAAGGCAGAAACATCACTTTCTATCAATTTAGAGAAACTCAAGGGATTTTCTAAGAAGTTCCGTTATTTACTAAGTAAATGGTTTCTGAAAATGTCTTTTTTTTTTTTTCCTTTCTTCTTTTGTATTTGCACCCCCTGATAGGTTAGCTGCACCCTTCTATGCAACTTGTCTTTCAAGATGGAGAACGAGGCTAAATGTTAAGAAACACTGGTTTCGTCCATGTACCTTGCAATGCCTTCTAGTGGACAAGACAATGATGCCAGACCGCTTCCACTGTGGTCTGTTCCAGAGGCAACCATCTGCATAGCGCTGTCTCGGCCTGGGTCACACACACACACCACAATGCAGCACGTGAAGAAGGCCGTGAAGGGGGACAGGAGAAGGAAGGGAGAAAGAAGAATGGCTTGGACCTCGTTCCAGACAACTGGGGAAGGAAACGTGAGAGGAAGGAGTGACCTTCTGTTGCCTGTAGAGCAGCTACTCTCAATCTGAGTCATTTCTAGCCTCACTTGAAAAAAGTAAAGTTTCCCTCTTCCTTTGCCAAAATGCCTATTTAGAATCAAACTGGTGTCCTTCTGCCTCAAGCATGGATCACTGACAACCTTGCCAGCAAATGCAAACGTGCACTAAAGAATGTTTATTAATAATCATGATTATGGAGGCAGACTCCAATCCCAGTTGGTGTCGACCGGCTGGAAGAAACGTTTTCTATCTTACCTAGTGAAGAATTTGGATAAGGGAGTCATTCAGGGGAATAAACGTGAAGCTCAGGCTTATTTTTCTTCAGTTGACTTCGATGATTGAGGCATCTGCAATGCTTCAGAAGGCCAGGTTACTGAACTCTTAAAACAACGCACATTTTACACAGAAGAGAAGGCAGCACAGAGAGACTGCTGGCTTGCTTAGCGCTGCAGGGGACCAGAGGACCAGAGGACTGCAGATGGAAATGACACGTCAGTGCTCGCGCTTGTGTTTAAATCTCTAGGCTGTATTAAAGCTGTGTTTAAGCTTATTAAAAGTAGCTCAGGGTTGGTGGAGGCATGGAGAGAGAGTAGGGGTTAGCAGATGTAAGCTATTATTAATATAAATATAGGATGGATAAACAACAAGGTCCTACTGTATAGCACAGGGAACTATATTCAATATCCTGTGATAAACCATAATGAAAAAGAAGATTAAAAAATAATGTATACATATGTATAACTGAATCACTTTGCTGTACAGCAGAAATTAGCACAACATTGTAAATCAACTATACTTCAATTTTAAAAAAAGTAGCTCAGAGTAATATGTTCCTTCTGTTCACTCATCCTGCTCTGAAGAATTTTAGGTTTGAAGTTTTTTTAACCCCAATGTTTTCCAACAAAAAGAGGTGGAATGGACAAAGAAAATCAAGAGATCAAAAACTGTAGATAGATAGGTAGGTAGATAGATAGATAGGAAGATAGATAATAGATGTGTGTGTGTGTGTGTGTGTGTGTGTGTGTGTGTGTGTGTGTGTATCTTACATACGCATACATATGTGGGAACTTTTAGAGATTTCCTGCTATATCTTCTCTTGTTAACACAAAGTGAGGATTCAGCTTCCTGGTTTTCCTCTTCAGGAAGAGGACATGTGACTATAGCCTATATGAATACAGAAGTTCAAGAAACAACTCTATGTTTACTCATTAAAATCTTGAAAATATATCCAGAAATAATAGTATCTTTGCATGTAAAATCCAAATTTTAAAAATTCATATTTCCTTAAAGTACTTCTTGCCACAAAATTTCAACTAAGTATGAATATGATTAAAAACATCTGCAGTGAAGCCATTTATCAAAGACGGAGGAGACACTAACCCCCAGGCCACCAGGTGACGTGAATCTACTCAGTGCCTGCTGTCCACACAACCACACCTCAGCCCAGGCTGACAATTCAGCCCCCCAGAGAGCTAACTGTCCTTGGGAGAGATACAGCGAGTAGAAACTCTGAAGAGGATAGTATTTCTCAAGTTGGCCGGTGCTGGGAAGACCCAAATTATGGGGAGAAGAGTTCATGATTCATTTGCTCAATCGTTCATTGACTAAGTCAGCGAATGTCTGTGGGGCACCGAGTTCCAGCCAGGCACAGCTGGAGGCATTGGGTGTGCACACAAAAGACAGCAATTCTCCTCTCCTACTGGGTGGAGGAGAGACACTGAACAAGGATGCTAGCTTATTTCACAGAGCGGTGAGTGCTCTAGACCTGCGGGGCAACGAACCAGGGAGAGATGAGGGCTGAGTGGCCAGGCCGGGGGGTTATGGGAGGCGCTCTGTCTGGCAAAAAACACTAGTTCTGTTTTAGACCCGTACACACAATGGCCTGTTGGAATCACCCCTTGGATGCATAGTAAGCATTATCATTACAAGTTCGTGCGGGACTGTCCTTCACATCCTTCCTGCGAGTCTGGAGCTCAGTGGAGATGTGGATGCAAAGATGTAAACTGTGAAAAGAGATCAGGAGCTTATGTGAGCAGACAGGGTGCCATGGAAGACACAGGGTTAGGTCTCTTGGTAAAGGCAACGTTCAAGATGGTGCAGGGGGCTGAGCAGTGTCTAGTGAAGGTGGACAAAGAAAACGAGGGGTGTGATATGTCCTGGAAACTGAGAAAACTAGGAACAAGGAGAATGTATCAGAGATTTCTGTAGAGTAAGCTGTCTTTAATTCATGCTGAAAAAGTATAGATCTTTATTTGAACTACCATTCTACATCTCACGCTGCAGAGGACAGGCAAGCCTGGAGGTGTTACAAATCATTAGGAAAAGTTAGAGTTGGGTCATGTGAAGTTGACCCCAACTGGACATCAGAAGGGGGGCACCATGCAGGGACGGTGGGGGGCGGAGTCTACACTCAGAAGGCCTATGCGTCCTTCCTTTACCAGGAGGTAGCATGTGTGAGAGTGGGTCTCTGTTTTAGCCACAGGGACCAACAACACAGTGCCTGGCAAATAAATCTTTGTTGAATGAATAAGTGCATACATTTGGGAGTTTCGCCTGACTTTATGGATTTTTTCATAAAGGATTTCTAGCACTCAGAAAGTCATGTGCAAAGATGTGCACTAAAATAACCCAGGCCTGCGTGCCCTGACCTGGTTGTAAATGTCTGGATGAGCGTTCACGATCACCAGCTGAGAAGTAAGCATCACCCTCAAGGACAGCACGCCTTTCGGCTCATCAGAGAGAAGCGTGAGGGGCAGCCGGAAGTGTCGGCGGCGCCAGGGACGCATGCGGGACGAGATGCTACTGAGGATGCCGAGATTCATCCTCAGGACCCACTTGGCTCTGGACTGCCAGCATTTTAAACAAACTCGGACGGAGGTGAGTTACTTTCAACTCTCTGCAGACAGCGCAGAGGTGGGCTGTGGACACAGACAGATGGGACACCGGAGAGGGAGGAAGCCACGCAAATGCCAAGTGGCCGGGGCCGGGGCCAGCCTGGACGCCTGCTGGTGTGGACGCTTGTTTACTAATCTCCTGTTCTTGGCAGTGCCTCTGGCGTGGTCACACGGCTTCTCCACGCTGAGCAGCTTAATTGCTGCCAGTGGACCGTTTGACCCTTCTTATCCAGATGGCTCAAATCTCCCCGGCACCAAGGATCCTGCCACTTGCCCGGTTGCCTCATGACTTCTGAATGGGTCTCCTTTAGAAGAACTCCCCGATCACTATCCGCTGGGCAAAGCTCAGCTGAAATATCCAACAAAAGGCAAAGGGAAAGGGGCAGGAAGAGAGGAGGGTGCCAGGGAACACCCCCTCCCCTTTCACTTCAGGAAGAGGAACGTTTATTTATAACCCAACATTCAAAGTAATCATTAGCTCAAGGCTTTCAAGTAAAATGTAGGTCAAGCCATACTATGTGGGGTGCCGGCAACTGTCTCAGTGTCGCGGAGCAGGCCTATCACTAACCAATCACAGGCCAACACCCGCCCAGCAGCCACGGAGCATGTGCTCCAGACCCCCTTGAACGGACTCATATCCACATCCCTTTGTCCAGAAGGGCCGGGTTCACAGCAAGGACTTTGAAGCCACTTACAAGGTTCTCAGTCCCTACCCCCGCTCACAACAGGCACAGGTGACACCTAGAACAGACCCTCTTCCCGGGTCTCAAGAACATGTTTGGGTTAAGGAGAAAAAGATGGGTAGGGTGGAGGTGGGCCCACCACCCTTCATGCTGGGTGGGCCAGTGTCACCCAGCACGAAGCGACCCGCTCAGCACTTGATGGCCAGCCCATCAAGGCTGTGATGGCAAGAACGTGCCAGCCAGCCCAGCAGAGAAAACCGCCTGTAACCCCGGCCTGGGGGCCTGGAGTCAGCTCGGGATCATTAAGGACAACTAGCCATGCGGCCCAGATGCAGCAGGACCCTGTGCTTTACGGTGACCCTGGGAACTTAGGATGTGAGCTTCTCTGCTGGGTTCCTTGCCTTTTTCTTTCTTTCTTATTATTTTTTTTTTTTTCTCTTCCCGCTCTTCTTTCTTAATCAGATCATCACCTGTCCTGGCTCTTCCCCACTTCCTGCTGACCCCCTCCCCCCTTGTTACTCTACTCCTTTCCCCTTTCCTTTGATTTCTCAAGTTCCTCTCCTAAGAGATGGATTTTTAATACCTGTCTCTCCTCTGCACTAATACAAATGGGTTCCTGGTCTAACAGGGCATATTAAATTAATAAGCAGACACATTTATTTATTCTGAGCTTACAGCATCCCATTCCCTGGGGAGTTTCCATGCTCCAAGTTGATATCCATCCTCACTAAACACTGCACAACTTCAGGACATCATGCTCCATCTTAAGCTCTGGTCCCAAATCATGCTCCTTCTACTGTTAGAGGCTTGGGTGAATCCTTCAAGCTGGTTTTTTATATCTTTTATGATTTTATAAAGTGTTAATTATAGGCAAAAATAGATGAACAGGAAGGAAGGGAGGGAGGGAGGAAGGGAAGGAGGGATGAAGGGAGGAAGAAAGGAGGGAAGGAGGGAGAGAGGGAAGAAGGAGGGAGAGAAGGGAGGAGAGAGATTACCCCATGTTGTTTTCACTGAGAAATGTCCACTATTAACATCTTGGTGCACTTCCTCACACACATTCATAAACAATATACATATGTGTGTGTACACTATATGCACGACATACAATGGCAGTGTACTATGAATAAACTATCTTAAGTTGAAAGGCGCCCTGGAGTAAGGCTCTGCCCGTGGAAGTCCATCCGAAGGACTCTGTTTGGCTTGGGAAGGGAGCGAATGGCATTCATTGAGCTCCTGCTGCATACCAGCCTCTGTGTTGGGCTGCTGCACACAGGGTACCTTGTTTACCCCTCACACCAACCCACAAGGAACTTCAGAGGGGAGGAAACAAAATCTCAGGATAACTGTCTTGCCTAAATCCACAGCCAGTTTGTGGTACAGTCAAGACACGGCCCAGGGGGCGAATTATAAGCACTGACAGTCCTTCTGGGCTAAAGGACATACCCGCAGAAGCCACAGGAATCTTAGGTGGAGAGAGCAGGTGCTTTCCTTCGTCTTTGCCACCGTCCTCAGCCATACTGAAGTGAATTAGGAAGAAAGTAACAATACTCCGAACCTCATTTAATGGTTTTGCTTTAAAATAAATTAAGCAGACTGGCTGTAGGAACAGGAAAAGGGCATTGTCACATGCCCACGGGCATCACCCGTCCCTAAGCTGGAGGCTGCATCACGAGGTCCGGGCTCCGCAGCCACAGAATGCCCGCGATGAGAAACGCCAGCCCAGGAGCAAAGGGAGGACCGGCCGTGCAGCTGAAAGTCACATTCCTTGTGCACTTTCCTTGAAGCCACCTGGACCCTAAAGATGGTAGATTGCCCGGGGAGATATGCCAGTCGGTGTCAGCCCGTCAAATCTGTCTTACAGAAGCCAGACAGAGCAGAGTGGTGAGCAGGAGGCGCCCGTGTGCCCGCGTGCATCTGGGGATCACCTCCAGAAACATCCGTCGCTGGTGTCCACAGTCGGCACGAGGGGCTGCCACGCGGGCCGGCCCTGGCACTGTCTGCTTTTCTACGTGGCCACTGTGCATTGCAAACGCCCTGCGACCCCCAGACAGTGTGGTCTTTGCCGTCCAACTTGGCTCTGTTGTGCTGACTTAGGAAGGAGCGTTGCAGTCAGTTTAAGGTCTCAATGTGGGCCATGTGAAGTGTGCTCATACCTGTAACTGGTGGGGAGCTGCCGTGCCCGGGATGGGGGGAAGGCAGGCTCTGCACGGCCGGGGGGCCGGGGGTCTGTCTCCCAGATGGTGTGACGGAGGCCATGCCAGCCCATAAGGGCTCACCTGGGCACCCTGAGACATGCCCAGTGTTTGCTCCCTTTAGGAAATGCCCTTCGGAAAACTGATGCTGATGGTGTAATGTTCGCTATGAGGTGGGGCAGAGGGAAATTCCATTAGGAAGACCGATGAGAAACATCCTTTTAATGTGCAGGTTGCTAAGCTCTCTCACACTGTGTAACCTAACCCGTCTGCAACCCCTGGATTCTTTATGGTCAGAGAAAGACACCTGGTTACTTCCTCAGCTGCACGAGGGGTGGGGACACTGAGGACAAGTGAGACCCTCCCTGGCTCTTGTTCGGGGCTCAGCCCTGCAGTACAGCATGTTACAGACAACATGACCACATCCTGCTGGACACAAAGGATGCCCCTGCTCTTGGAGTCCGCTGCTTCTCTTCCTATTTCCAGGACAGAAACATAATCAAGGTGCCAGGTGTCTTGTCCCTCGTTACTGAGGATAGAAAGATGAAAAATACACACACCTGTCCCCAAGGGGTTTACCTTCTCCTATGAGGCAGAAACACATGGAAAGAAAACATGTGCGTATTCCTTGAAAATCTCAGAGGACAGAGGGCAGGCATTTATAGGGGGCTCTCAGGACTAAAAGAGTGGTTTCGGAAAGAGACACCTTCTAAGCTAACTCCTCAGGGAGGAGAAAGAGAGGTCAAAGGGACAAAGGTAGAAAGGTTATCACAGGTAAAAGTAAGAATGTGTGCAAAGTCTGGGGTGTCAGACAGGTGGAGGAAGAGGAGCTTCCGGGAATTCTTCCTAGAGGGTGAAGGACCTGGAGGGTTGGGCTCGGGGCTTGGGGGCAGGGAGGGATGAGGTTACAGAAGCCTCTGTGCTACAGCCGGGAGCTTGGACAAGAAATGCACAAGGGGCATAATAAAAATGTGTATTTTACATAAATCTACTCGAGGTTTGTGAAGAGGATTTAAGGATGGAAGGTTGAGGCTAACCAAGACAGGCTAGGAGGTAGGAGGCGAGATGGTAAATCATCACAATAGTGAAGACCCAGTCAGGAATCAACTGTATCACTGGTGACAGAGAGACAGAGATAGAGAAAGAGAGAGAGAGAGAGATAGGGAGGGAGAGAGACAGAGAGACGAGACAGAGGGAGGGAGGATGGAATGAAGTAATTAGGATATCACATTGGAAAACCCTGATGAGAAAGAAGGTGGTCCTGGGTTTCTAGTCTGTGTTATATGGCACAGATTACCTTCATAGACAGACAGACAGACATACACACACACACACACACACACACAACTGAGTTAATCAGTCTATCCAATCCCCTTTATTTAGCTTGGTGACATTAAAGAAGGGATATTCATCCACGAGGATCTGCTGCCCACCAGCTCTGGGGCTTGTCTTCACATGGTCCCCACCCGCTGGGAGAGACCGTGTGTGTGGCTACATCAGAGAAACCGAAGGTCACTGGGACCCAGGACCAGGCCGGGAGCTCGCGGAGGATGGGGCAGCATGACATCAAAGGTGGATCACCAGTGCGGGAGGGCCAGCCCGCCGCTCAGCCTCCTTCCTCACCCCGAGGCTTCTTGGTCTAAGCGAGCAGCCTCCCCGTGGCGGATTGCAACTGGCAAGGTCAATATTCAGATAAAAGGTGGGGAGGGCAAGAGAGGAAGGAAACAGCAACTCAAGTCCACAGAGGCAGGGAAGATTGATCAATGGCCTCAGGAGCAATCCATACTAATTACGGTGATAAAAAGCTGTCCGTCAATACTCTGGATATTAAATATAGTGGATTGGAGACAACAGGTCTGCTTTCATGTCCCCCACCACTTTCTTTATTGAAACACTCAGGTACAAATGAGCATTCAGTGCTACGACTGCATTATTGTTTCACCGGCTTTGAACCACAAATGCTTTGATAACCGGATTGAAAAGGCTGTCAAATTTCCCTCTGTAGTTTCTATGCAGAATCTTCCTCCAGCACCTGATGGAATTTCATTTTGTGAAATCTGACAGTGATACTCTTCATTAAGCTCCAGCTGACAGCCCACCTCACACACGGAAACACGGCTCAGCATCTGTGCATGGACGTGAGGGGGCAGCAGCTGGCGGTGAGCATTCCGAGAAAAGAAAGGCAGGGGCTCCCCCAGAGAGAAGAGAACAGAGCTATCCCAAGGCGGCAAGGTCGGTGACAGCTTGCTGGACAAAGTGGTGCTTCTGTGAACGCAGCCACTCAGGGGAAGTGTGTGCCCACCTGCCGGGCCTGGAGGAAATGAGGCCATGGGGGGAGAAGCAGTCAACTCTGAGAAAACAGGACCCAGTGCACATTTTATTCACGATGCCCATCAGTGTTTTAGGAAGGTACTACAGTAAGTCCCCTACATACGAACCTTCAAGTTGCCAACTTTCAAAGATGCAAAAGTGTGTTCCATCACCGTCAGGCACGAGTGAAATTGCAGCTTGCCCTCCGTCTCCTATTGCTGACGACCCTGCAGCTCTACCATCTCCCACCTCCTCTCCCTCCTCCAGTCAGTACCTCTTCTTGCCTGTTCACTCGATGCCAGCCCCAGTAACCCAGCTGTTGGACTGCTCTACTGTACTTGTCAAGGTACTATACTGCAAGATTAAAGATGTTCTCTTTACTTTTGTGTTTGTTTTTTAATGTATTGTTTGTGTGAAAAGTGTTATAAACCTATTACAGTACAGTGCTATGTAGCCGATTGTGCTAGTTGGGTACCTAGGCTAACTTTGTTGGACTTACGAACAAATGGGACTTACAAAGGGGCTCTTGGAATGGAACTCGTTCGTATGTAGGGGACTTACTGTAAGTTGTTTTGGTCTATAGATTGCTTCAAAGAGTCATAGAGAGGAATCAGATGGGTGCAGTCATCAACAAAGAGGCGTTCATTGGGAAACCCCTTTCAGAACATTAAAAATATGTAAACCTAGGCACAGAAAGCAAGACATGTCTGTCATGGTGTCCCAAGTATTTTCTTTTTTAAAACTTGGAATCGTAGTCTCCATGAGACTGCCTATTTTATTTACCATGTCAGTCCGGTGGTTGAGAAGGAGCAGGTCCAGTGGAGGTTTAGTACACACTGAACCAGGGTGCAGTGTGGGTGAAGGGGTTTGTGAAAGAGACAGGACGGGGCAGCGATGGGGCGGGACAAGGCCGGTGTGGGAGCCGTGGCCCTACCGCTTCGGTGTGGGACTGCAGCCCTTGTGCCAAGGCCCAGCGGTTGTCACCAATACTTTGCACACGAGAAAGCACGTGTCTCCCCCAAGGGCACGTCACGGATGTGCTCAGCCCGTGTTATACCGAAGGGAGCAGGCTGCCTGGGGACGGGGTCCAGCGACGCAGGCACAGAGCTACCGGGAAGAGTTTCCGAGCAACGTCTGACGCTCACAATCTACCCAGGACAAGTGACTTCGCCTCGTTGGCTCTCAGCCCTTCACATTAACATTTAGGGACTGAACTAGATCACTATTATTCAGTCTTCGTGTCGTGAATCACTAGAGGGCCACGAATCAATCGGATGATTTTTAACCAGCAATTTTTAAATGAATTCAATAGGACAGAACAGAAATCATCAGAGTATGTTGAACACGGTAAGAATAAGTTATATGATATAAAATTAAAAAAAAAAATTGAAGGCTCTGGATTAAAAGAGCTCTCAGATTGCTTCCAAGTGAAACAAAATATTATTCTGAATCTCAGCCGGCCGCCACCAAGCAGCCTGTAGCTAGCGACCAGCTCAGGAGAGAGCGCCTACGCCCCCGCTCCCTGGTCAGCAGAGCTCTTGCCCCTTTATCTTTCATTTACAATTTGATTTCACAATGTTGCTACAATTTCAGTTTCGATAGCACTGAGTTAATTAAGACATGATCTCTGAAAGGCAGGCTGTTCCAAGGTGATAAGCAGCCGCTTCTGCAGGCGGTAAACAGCTGGGGTTCCTGACCAGCTTCGGGGGATCTGCTGCATTTATAAAGAAGAAGACAAAACTATCATTCCCGACTAAACATAATCGAGTTCACGCAAATACTGAGCACATCCCTCGGACGTTGCTCTGGCTGTGATCACAACAGTCCAGGTTGTAGAGAGCAGAGTTGCCCTGTACGAGCTCCACAGCTGTTCACCGCGCAAAGGAGCCAGGCCAAGGGCCCCGGGGGCTAGAACCCAGCTACGCTGCCTGGGTTGGGGCTGCATCTCCTGATCTATTTCGCACAAAGATGCCGTAGGTTTACCAGGCCTTGCACGTGTGGGGCTACGTTTACCCACAAGAGCAGGTCTTCTGCTTCTCAGAAGGTGCCCTCTGGGCTGGCAGCCAGCCTTGGCTGCAACGGAAATGGAAGACTGAAACTCCAAAGCAAAGCAACGGCATTAGAGTCAGGAAGGGCCACCTTCCGGGAGCAGCCGGGGCGTGTGGTCTGGAGCCTCGGTCCCTGTCGTTCCAGCATCTGGGTGACAACTGCAGCCCACGAGGACACGTTCTAACCGTCCAGTTCATAATGCACAGAGGTGGCCCCCTTGACGGAAAAACACAGACACTGGAAGTTTCCGAACTGACGACTTAATAGAGACGGCTGTGATACCCCAGAATCTTTACACAGAAGAGTCTCTGTAGGACTCTTTACATTTTTCCGCATTTAAGACATTATTAGATTTATCACAAATGTCACAGTTTTGGGGGGAAGAAGCTAACTGCACAAAAGACCGAGTTCTTTCATGCACAATGATACATTGTTTTCCCTTTGATTTGTAAGAAGCCTGGGTTATGGCTTTCGCTTTGGGTAAATTACCCCTCTAACCACTGATGTTTTCACAGTGACTAAACGGAAATCAGTCAACACCTCATAATTAAAGAACATCCAAACCTTTTTAACTTTCTGTATCACAGCACATTTCCTTCTGGTAGGCTCAATGGATGTTAAGGATAACAAATATTATAACAAAATAATTGCCACAATCTCTATTTGCATAAATTGGGCAAAGGCAGAACTGGTAGAGGGAACATGTTAGGTCCTCCTCACCAAGTCTGTGCAGCTGGGTAAGAACTGGCTCAACCACCCAATGGGCGTAATAAACCAGCTCCTTTTCCTGCAATGACCAGTCTGCCGTCTGCCCAGTAGGAGGAACTCAACCAATGTCAGCTCTGTCTCCCTCTTGCCCTTTTATGGGGGACGGTCCTCTGCAAGTCACCCAAGCGCAATACAACGCTGTACTCTAAAGGCCACTGTGTTACCCATGGCCTCATTCTTCTCCCTGAGGTTTAGGGCTCCCGTACTCCCTTCTCAGAGAATCTTTCCAGACGGGCCCGATCTGGGCGGCCCTATAATGTGACTTGCACATCACAGTGCCTCAGCTGCATGTCAGACAATAGGAAGTACAACGGAAGTAGGAGAGAAAGTCAGAGCTCCATTTAGTCCTAGAAGAGATGACGTCACCTCCCGAAGGGCCTAACTCAGGAGGGATCACGTGGCATCACTGATGACTTAGAAGCTCAAGCTGTTCCTGCCCAGGGACACCATGGTCACTGGACAGGCGTTTCAGAGCAGCCTGGCCGACAGGGACCAAGCGGCCACGGGCAGCCAACTCAGGACCTTCGGACTCTAGGGCCGCTCAGGTCACTCTGCAAGGATCACGTTTCCAAACTGCATGTCCCTAGTAGGTGGGGTCCGACATTGCTGTCGTCCCAGTGGCAATGACGCAGCCAACATACACGCAACACTTGCACGCTCCCTCTGGAGGGCCAGGCCTTTCTGAATCTGCAGAAGGAAGAGGTCCATAAGCCCCAAGCAGCCCCTCTGCAAGCCAAGTACTAAGGAATGCTGTTTATGGGTGTGGGAGCCTTGCAAGTCTACCTGGAGATAAAATCCAAACTAAGGGCTTGAATTTCACACAACCTGAAACAAACTTACTTGGCGGGCTGGGGGGATGGCAACCCTTAGTCACAATCATATTAAGGGAAGCTACCATTTGTCTAGTGCCTGCTCTGTGCCAGACCCTTGGTCACACTCACACGCCCAAAGTCACAGGCCTCGTAAGAGGCAGGGCCCGATCTACAGGACTAGAAAGTCTATTCCCTTCCCTTTATGCTGTTTGCTCCCCGATTCTGATGGTTAGCAGTGATATGGAAATCCAGCTATTAAAGAACTAAAGCAGTGATTGACACTGGATAAACCAGCACACGCCAGCCCAGCTGGAAGCACCAGAGAATATCGTCTGAAACCTGAAGTCTGCACCCCACAGCCTTCCATCCCCCTCCTGATAACCCCCTCCTTGCAAACCCACCATGATGGAACTCCCTGACACCCTCTCATTCTCATGGTTAGCTGGGCTTTCCAAAAACTGTGTGATGATTTATGGCCGGGGGAATGTCAACTCCCCTCCGGGCAGCCCCAGAACAAGGCAGGCAGGGAGATGCAAAGTGAGGAGACAGAAATCGGTGCTTCTGCTGGCAGAGCAGGGCCCGATTGTTCTTCGATGGGTCAGTAATTAATTGCTCCAGAGTGCTGGATCGGAGGCTTCAGAATTGTGCCTTGTAAATAGACCCTGGAGGGCGGGGGAGTCACATTGCCTGTAAGGTCATTAAGAGAATATTATAAGTAATACTCCACGACTCCCTCGTTAACTAATAAGTGAGTCGTTCAGTCTTGGGGTTCTATTTCTATTCCCCTTCCTAAACGCAACTTTAATGATTTAAAATCCCTTCAACCCAATTACAGCCCTGTATTCTGATTAGGAACCCTGGCCTATTGTGAGTGAGAACCATTATCCAGCTACCTATAGCAAAATTAGCACCTAGAGACGGTGCACTAGGAAATAAATCCTTCCTTGACGTTTCAAGACCGAGTCCTGGCCAATTACAACACACTCTGTTACTCTGGTAATGTGTAACTGAGTTGCTCCTTGCCATCAAAGGCCACTGGTCAAAAAGAAAAAAAAAAAAATCATTCAGAGGAAAAATAATAACCTTAAAGATATGGGTGCAAAGAACTGGCCATGGTGTTGAAAGCAGAGGAGGAGTGGGCCGTGAGACGGGCTCTGTCACACAGGCTTGACCGCGCTAAGTCCAAGAGGCGTTGTGGGGAATTAAAGGGGCTGACAGGGCAACGCGGCTCGGGTTAGGAAATGACTCCTACTTCCCCGCACGGCAGAGTGAGGTGCTCTCCTACTTGCGGGAGGAGGAAGGGCTGCGACTAGCAAACTCAGAAATGCCTGTGGCGGACACAGAGGGAGAGTCCTTTGGCTCGGGCAAGGTCCGCCGACTGAGAAAAATGCGCAACCTAAAAGTCGAGAGTTATGTTTTATTCGGTGGACTTTCTGAGGACCTCAAGCCCGGCACAAAGCATCTCAGATAATGCTGAGAAAACTGTTCCGAAGAGGCAGGGGGAAGGGGGGCAGGATATATAGGAGTTTTTGCAACAAAAGACCAGGAAGTCAGACCATCAAAAGATGCCTGTTAATAAAAGAAAATCAGACATCTCAAGTTAAGGGATTTAGAGTTTTTCTTTATATGGGAAGACGCAAGAGTCTGGGCTCACTGAGATCATTCCTTTGATGTGCACCTCAGCTATCGGGGCCAGTGTCCTGTGCTTTCTCATCCTGAGTTCCCTCAGGGCTCACCGTCTGGGCAGCTGTAATGTGACGGCTTGATGGCTGCAACATCCTTTGTTTACTGATATGGCGGCAATATTTCCGTTCTCAAGTCCAAGGTGGGTGCTCCTGGCCATTGGGGCCAGGGTCAGGGAGCCTCTGCTCTGAGCAGTCTAGGGGCTCAGGATGCCGAGTTCCTTGTGCTTTTAGCATCTTTCCTCCCAGACTGCCCTGCGAGTAGATAAACAGCTGGCGGGGAGTCTGAAAGTGGCACAGGTAACCTCGTGAGTGAGCAGTAGACACCAGGCCACAACCAGTGCAGGGACTGCTGGGAAAGAAGCCCTGAGCCCTTCAGACACGGGGCACAGGGCTGAAGAGGTAGGCCAGCTGCAGTGGACAGGCAGCTCTCTGACACGGAGGTCCCCTCTGGTTCTTGTCTTTGTCTTCTGCACTCAAATGCCCAGAAGAATGAATCACTCTCCGTGCAGGGATTTCAGGTCCGTTTCTATGCTGCTTTTCATGGTTGAGATACCACCTAGATCCTAGGGTCTCCTGATCAGTAAGGCCACAAAGAATACTGAGGGGGTCGCCCAACTAGACCTGCCGGATCCACAGGAAAGACAGCGGGTGGAGGTGCTGCTTTGGAAAGGTTTTTGTGACCCTCTTTCGGTGGCTCAAGATGTTAGTGATCTGCTCGACCATCTAACGAGGGGTCCTGGGCTGGCTTCTCTTCCAGCCCCAAATCAGGTAAAGAATTAGAAAGGCAGAGAGAGCAGCCGATGGATGAAGGGCCCCAGGGCTGGGGTTGCCAGGTAGTTGCCATTCCCGTGTCCCGCTGAAACCAAACAGGAGGCACCCAGAGAGACCCCCCTGATGGCAAGGAGAGGGGGACGGGAGGCCGAGTCGTGACTCCGTCTCTGAGTTATGTCTTCTTCCCCGACACTTCTCTGGCTCTCGTTCTGAATGTCTCCATCTCTGACCCCCTCCCCCCTGCTATTAATCAGACGGAGCTGTCATTACAAGGCTCCCTAATTGCTGAGAGCTGATAGTTGTCTCCTGGTTGAGCCCGATTGTAACAAATGCTGTAAATAAACACCACAATTTCCCCCGACCCAGCAGTGTGCTGGGGAACAAAGTGAGTGCAGGGCACACACAGACACACACACACTCACACACACACACACACTCACACACACACACTCACACACACAGGCACACACACACACACACACACACTCACACACAGGCACACACACACACTCACTCACACACACACACACACTCACACACACACACACTCACACACACACTCACACACACACACTCACACACACTCACACACACACTCACACACACACACTCTCTCACACACACACTCACACACACACACACACACTCTCACACACACACACACACACTCACACACACACACACACACTCACACTCAGTCTTCTCAAGCATATGGGGGCCGTCTCATCACTCTAACCTCCCTGACTTTTTTGTTCTCTCACTCTAGTTGTTTCCATGGGAACCACAAAAATAATAATAATCATCACAATAAAAGAGGAGGAAAAGCCTGCTGTGCTTCTGCTGAAAGGGACCTCTATTTACTAACACCTGGAGTCCAGTGTGTCCTCCAGGGATGCTAAATTCTAGCCAAGTAATTCAGCCCTTCCTCATCCCCCCACTGTATGGCCCTCCAAGTTGCTTTCCGGGCCCTCCTAAAGAGAAGGGCTAAGATCGTGAAGGGTTGAGACCCTCACCGGGAGAAATGGGGTAGAGACACCAGAGCAGCAGGGGTGAGAAGGCCTGGCCCCGCTGAGACTGGCTAGGGCCCCTGGGGGAAACCAGGAGGGCTGTCAGAGGAAGGCTTACTGGGGCCACAGAGAGCCCGGGGGGCTCAGAAGAGCGCGGAATGTGGAACCAGAGACGGGGCTTTCCAGCGTACTCTTCCCTCTTTCTCCCCAGCCAGCCAGCGACCAACGAATATTATTTAGTCACCCCCATCATCCATGAGCAGGGCTGGTCCCTGGCACGGTATAGCTGTGGGATGCTCCCTGCCACAGCCCTCACGGAGCACACGGTCCCGCTGTGACACGCACAGCAGAAAACACGCAACGCACAGTCCGGCCAGCACCCACCATGGTGGCTGGTACAACAGAGCCATTCGACACAGATGTGTTGACTGACAGAAGCTTCTGTGATGGGCGAAGTTCGGGGTATAATGCAACTCCTAAAAAGAGAGAAGAGCGTGTGCACGCGTGCGTGTGCATGTGTGTGTGTTGTGTGTGTGTGTGTGTGTGTGTTAAGGTTCTCGGGAGTAGCTGATGACTAAGGTGCAGCAGGAAGGCAAGCAGGAAGCAGCCGGGTCCAGTGTGTTTGGAGGAGGGAAGGAGGGAGCCCGACCCCATACCTGTTGGACGGCTGGGCGGACAGATGGAGGCATGCATCCGTAAGCCAGATCTCTGTTCCAAGTCGTGCGTTCTTTCTGGCACACCGTGCTCCCTGTAAGGGCAACACATGGACTCAGCGAGTGTTGTGACTATGACGGGCCTTCTGACTGGTGTCCAGGCAGAAAGATCAGTGTCACAAAGGTCTAGAGGCAGGAGAGGGCCTGGGGGGAAGCTGCCAGAACAGAATGTGGGCTGTGGGGAGTGTGTTGGGGGGATGGGGTGGTAAAGATACGAGAGTGGAGATGAGAGATACGAAGACGTCAGGTGGTGAAAGACTGAGGGCCCCTGAAGCCCCGTTAAGGGGGGGGGGGACTTCATCCTGAATACAAGGAGAAAACCAACGAAAAGTTCTAAGCAGTGAGAAGACAGAATCAGTATTCCATTGCAAAGGCCCTCTCTGGCTGCAGCATGGAGAATGAATCAGATCAGATCCAGCCTAAGGTGGGAAGATCAGTTAGGGGTGGTGGTCCCAGTGAGAGGTCAAGGCTGCTTGAATAAGCCAAGTGGTGGTGGGAAAGGAGAGCGTCAGGGTTGAGGGACATTTGGGAAAAAGAGACGGAGGAGCTGGGACGATAGCAAGGTTTCTGACTCGGTCCTCGGGGTGAGAGATCGCTGACCAAGAAGCAAGTTTGGGAGAACGCTTACGGAATGAGTTTAGACCTGCTGAGTGTGAGGTGTCTGTGGTCTCTACCTGGACAAGGACAGGGCTGGAGGGTCCGGGGAGAGACCGGGCTGGAGCTACTGACTAGCGAGCCATCAGCATGCAGATGGCACTGGAGCCCAGGCTCAGCAATGAGCCCCAGCGGGACACCAACACTTCCACGATAGTCACGGAAAGTTGAGCCGCCAAGATCCCAGCTTCAGTGACGTGGTGGCAGCCAAGGCCAGGCACAGTGAGGACCAAGTGTGAGCTGGAGAACAGACATCAGAGCGAACCAAGCCAGGGAAGAGACAAAACACAAGCTGGACACGGAATCAAGAAAAGGGTTTTATCGATATTTTAAAATATGAAATAGATTTGATCACGTTCAACTGCTGAAGAGTAACAATAGAAAGTAAGATATTAAAGGCATCAGAAAGAGAGGAGAGAAGATAAAACAAGGTAGCCAAGAAGAGGGTGGTAAATGAGGCCCCAGCATCACTGAAGACAGAGCTTTGGCTGGGAGGGGAACAGCTTTTTCTTTTAAGAGGACAAAAGATGGAAAGGAAGGAGGACTCATAGCTCCAGTGACAAGAGGTTAAGAAAGTTCTTATGTGATGGTATATGTGTATTTTTTTCTCCATTCATTAATGTATTCAGTCATCCATTTTCAACAAACATTTATTAGGCGCCTACTAGAAAGTGTACTTGCTGAGGATACAACTCACCTCTTTTGACCTCTTGAAACTTAGAGATAATGGTAAATTTAAACAAGTAATAAAAACATGTGGTGTTATAATCAGGAAGATCAGGAAACTAGGAAAAGACAGGTATCAGGAAGAACCTCTGAGAAAAATCATGTTTAAGCAAAAAGAAATTTGCCAAAGGAAGAAAGGCCAAGTTAGAGGCAAGGTAATCCTCTGGGAATAAGAGAGAAAAGTAGGATTAGGAGGGTTAAGTATTATGGAGAAGACTGGAAATGGCCACTGTACAGATGGGAGAGGTGGCAAAACAGGGAAATTCAGAATTGCCAGGGTTTTTTGTCGTTGCTTGCTTGTTTGCTTGTGGGTCTAGGTAAGATCAGAGATCGTGTCTTTATGGAGACACCACTATAAATAATTTTATGATTTTCTCCAGCAGCACCCAGGGTGAACTCTTATGATGTAATTTTTTTCTGGAATTGAGTTTTGCCAGGAGAGTCTGAGCCAAGGACAGTGGGATAAGGACGCTGAGAATATTGGCAATTTTAGATGAGGCCATGGACCATCCCATCAATGCTGGATGCGGAAGGGAGTGAAGAAAGGATGAGACTGAGTCAGGAAAGTAGAGCAGTCAAAGCACCCTCAGTTTCAGTGCCGTCGAGGAGGAGAAGGAACTAGATGAGCAGGGTGGGGAAGGGCAGGAGGCGTGGTCAGGGCACAGGGCATCTGACCCCGTGGATGAGCCGGAGAGCTGGGCATGACAACAAAGCTCAGCGGAGAAGCGTGCATGGAAAGCTAACACGGAAGGGACGTGAAGTTCACTTGAGACGAGAAGGTAAAAATACTGAATGGGCAGTGTCTGCTGAGTCATCACCAAACAGGGCCCGATGCAGGCCTGAACAGAGGGAAGACTGCAACCCTTGGGGGCACCTTTCTCTTTGCCTCAGCTTCTTTTTTTTTTCTTTCACACATTTTATTTATTTTTTATTTAATTTTTTATTTCATATTGGAGTATAGTTGATTTACAATGTTGTGTTAGTTTCAGGTGTACAGCAAGGTGATTCAGTTATACAAGATTCACGCACCCCTATGTTCATAGCAGCACTATTCACAATAGCCAAGACATGGAAACAACCTAAATGTCCATTGACAGATGACTGGATAAAGAAGATGTGGTACGTATACACAATGGAATATTACTCAGCCATAACAAAGAACGAAATAATGCCATTTGCAGCAATATGGATGGACCTAGAGATTATCATACTAAGTGAAGTAAGTGAGACAGAGACAAATATCATATGATATCGCTTATAAGCAGAATCTAAAATAATGATACAAATGAACTTATTTACAAAACAGAAACAGACTCACAGTCTTCAAAAAGGAATGGATATACACATATGCCCTGGTTTCTTATAACCATGATACTCTCTATTTCCCAGAAAAGTTGTGAAGGACAAAGGAGACCTCACATGAGAAAGTTATCTGCAAGTGGTTGACCACTGTGCAGATTCGATGATTTTATTACACATAGAACATTGTTTAAATGCTGGTCTTATCCTGGAGTCAGAATGCCTGGTTCACAGCCTCATTCCATTATTTATTCATTCTCTGCCCTCAATCTCTCGGTACCTTGTTCTGTCTGTGAATAGGGAAGATAATGTTACCTACCCTCAGAGGTCGCCATGAGGATTAGATGAAACGAGGCACATATACACATGGCTCTTGGGAGAGTGTTCGGCACACAGCAAGGGCTCTAGAAATTATAAACAATACAGGTGACTTTCACCTTCTGTGTGCCAGCCATTGGGATATTTCACCCACTATTTTGATGGTTTTTCCAGATGTTATTTCAGACAAGCGTTAGTAGATGTAAATAGCTACTCTGACACTGAAAAGAGATACTGTCCATCCTATTGGGAAAAAGGGATACTGTCCATCTTGTTGGGCAGTGAAAGAAGGTCTTACTAGAAAGATGCTAGTGTCCATCACCATTGGCAACAGCGGTCCTGCAGCTTTTAGTTATTGGAAAATTAAGGGAGGACTGAATACCGCTGGCTTTTATCTTCTGTGATGTGTTGATGTGCTTGTATGTCTGCGTGCCTGGTTTTCTCAATGACGCATCCTCATTCCCAGATCTCACCATTTCTTGTACCGCTCTTAATCCTACCCAGCTCAAAAGCCCAGATCCTGCCCTGCCTTCTGGCCTATAGTGTGTTCTTTCTCATTCCAGTGACCACAGAATGTAGAGCCTGTACCAAGTTCCTGAGCACCCACTTGCATATCCTCTTACAACCTTATGCTCCTTCTTATGCTGAACTTGTGTCCCTTCCCAACATTAAACAGCCATCAGGACTGGGAACGGGATGGGGTCCTTGCCTTCAAGTCGCATGTTGTTTTCTAGGTCCAGCAATGGGGTTGCATGTATGTTAGTACGGCAGATGCTGTTCCTTAATAAATTCTCTTCATTGCCACTTGTCTTAAGCTACCCACCTATTAGATCTCCATGCAACCTCTCAAAAACAGCATATACAACAAGCACATTTCACAGTTTTCTGGGACTACAATCCAAACCAAAGCCTGTTAGCAAGAGAAGACATTTCCATGGAGATGCATTTGAAAAGCTCTCAGGTTAAGTTAAGAACCTGCAGGGGCTTCCCAGCTCACAGGCAGAATAGGTCAGTGAAGCTTAAAGGGCTTACCAGCGCCCCTGAGAATACAGAGATGAAATGCAGCTAAAAGGTAAGCAGACAGATGGCTAGCCTCCTCAGCAGGACTTCTGGTCAGCTCCTGGCCCTAGCCAGTTTTGTACCATGCCCAGCGGTGGGCATGGCCCTCCCCAGAAGTCGCCTGTTGGCCCGAACGACGAGAGTGGCCTTTGTCAAGCAAAGCCGCCTCCCCTTGGATGCTGGAGATTTCATGCTAATGTTCAAACCCAATGACGATATTTTGGCATGGCATTTTAGTACCAAGACAAGGTAGATGAGCCCAGTCTGTTCTCTGAAAAGCAGCCCATTTGAGTGGGCCATGTGGGCACAGCTGGCGGACGCCTGCTGCAGTGGCTGCACATTTAGTCACCTGGCAAATTAAAAGATGTCCTACACAGGCTGTAAGCTCGCTCTCAGTTGCCTACCCAATGGGAGGGCCAAGGGCAACTGATTTTTCAGCATTCTTTCATGTAAAACTCACTGAGCTTCACAATGACTCCAGAATGAGGCTTTGAAGGCTTGGGATCTGAGGACTCTGAATTCAGTTAATATATGAAGAGGAATTCATGAAACTCTTCCTGTTTGATCACAACCCCTCTTAACATCTAAATACTCAGGACAATGTGCATTTTTCCCATTAAGTCCCTATTCATTTTTACGAATTCAACAGGGCCTATAAGAAAGCACCATATTTTGAAACAAAAGATCAACTGCAGAAGTACAGGAGACGGAGCACTGACTTACACAGTCCATGAAACAAAAAAACAAACCTTATATTATTGGCATTAACTCTAAATCAACAAAAAGGTGTTACGTGAATTCCGCAAGCTAAAGGATGCTTAGACTGTATTAACTAGAGCATAAAATACAAACCCAAAGCAGGCAGGCTTCCTTTGTGCTTCACCCTGGCCAGACCTCGGCTAACACACTGCGAGTTCTAGCGCATCAGGACAGTGCAACCGGGGGTAGACAGAGGTCGGGAAACAGGTCCCTTCCAAAAACTGCAGATCAAATATGGCTTATTCGCCCTGGAAAAGAGAAGTTCAGGGGCATAATTGCTAAGTAAGTGTGAGAAGGCCTGCCATGTACAAGAGGCATTAGCTGACATCTACTTTAGCATGAACAGGTATATTTTGTAAGATAGGAGATTTTGACACAGAAAAAGAAATGAAAACAAAAAAAGGACAACTTTCCGACAACAGTAGCTGATACAGTGGAAACAGCGGCTGCCCCGTGAGACGGTGGAGCACGACAACATCCTCAGCAGCATGAACACAACAATGATGACAGGACCAAGAGCGATGGAAGCACAGTTTGGGGAGCATTCAAGAATTTTCCTAACACACTAGAGTTTATCACGTTGACACTGGCATCCAAAGCCAGGTCAGCTGATCCTACATCCTAAGCTCACAGCCACTACATTTTATGACCTCTATGCCTCCCTCACGGTGTCTGATGAGGACTAAAGGAGAAGATGCCCATCAAGCACTAGAGGGGCAGCCGGCAATCCAGTCGGCGTTCCTGAGTATCAATTCTTTTTGTTACTGGTATCGTGATTTTCATTTCTGTGTGTCACGGATGCCACTGGGTGGGATGGACCAGGTAGCCTCTAATTCTAAGGCCCCCTGGTTCTCTAACACACATGCACGCCCTCTGCAGTGCCTCTCTGCTCTGGGCTCTCACCAAGCCCTGCTCCCCGTGCTGAGTGCACCCAGGATGCTGGTGGTCCTACTATCATGCAAGGGCCGAGTGTGTGTCTCTGCAGTCAGCTCCGATACCCTTGAGGTTCTGCACTTAATCCTAAAGTTGGACTTCTCTTTATTCAAATCCCATTCAGAATTGGCACAATTCCATTTGCTGATTCAAAAGGGGGAAAGGTTTTGAAAAGGCTTATAACAAAGGCTCATAAGCCTTACAGATCAAACAGCTCTTAAGGAACAACATTTTGATGAGTTAAGTGTAAAAGAACCAGAAACATATGGATTAAATTCCCCTTGAAATTTGAATGCATTTAAAAATTAAAGGGAAAAGCACTTGGGCAGAATGCACTGGGGCCCTTTGCTGAATCTGAAACATTTAGAAAAACAGCTCGAAAATCTTGCCCAGATGAGGCAGCTCCCCATTTCTATCTGGCTTACTTTAAGTGCTGGGGTTTTTTTCCACCTCTCTTAGGAGACTATTTCAGATCCCCAGTTTCCCTCCGTTCCTTCTCCCTTGACGGCTAATTGCTAATTAGCAAGATATTTGTGCGCTGGAGGAATCACTTCATTTCTGAAATGGCCAGAGCCTGCCCGCTGCTGGGATCATCCGGCGGCACTCGCCCAAGGACCCCAGTGCTGAATTCATGGCAGCAGAGCACCCAGAGCCGCTCAGAGGGAGGCTGTGCTCTGCTCCCTACACGTGCCATTGATTTGCTCAGGGCTAAAGACCTGCACCCGTGGGTGCCAGCCCCCAGTCGCTTGAGCCAGCCTCACCACACCATGCAGTGCTCATTTGAGATTCTTGGGAAATGAAGGCTACGTAGGCAGGGCTGCACGCAGAGATTAAACTCGATTACCAGGGAGACAAAATACTGTTAGACCTGATGCATCTATCTGGCCTGCCCGGGTGGTCCAGTGCAGCGGGAGTACACACATCATTCAACGCAGCTGGGGATCCACTCACACGGGGAAGAAAAGTTCTTCCATTTGTATTTACATTTTAGTGCATCCTTTTTGCATTTCTTTCTTTCTTTTTTTTTTTTGGTAAACGTTTGATAATTTGCTCGATATGTATTAGTATAATGGTACAGAGATTTGACTTGTTAATAAATATGCATAGGGAGTTCCCTGGTGGTCCAGTGGGTAAAACTCCGCTCTCCCAGTGCAGGGGGCCTGGGTTCGATCCCTGGTTGGGGAACTAAGATCCTCCACGCATGCTGCAACTAAGAGTTTGCATGCTACAATTAAAGATCCCGCATGCAGCAACTAAGACCCGGGGCAGCCTAAACAAACAAACAAATAAATAAATAAATTTATAAAGAAAGAAAGAAAGAAATATGCATATATTATAGATGATATGTAAATATATGTTATGTATGCACCCACGTATATAATGGGGGAATATGTACTTTTTAAAATTATTTGTTTTATTTTGTATGGTTTGTTTTTCTCTTGGAGGATGTAAGCAATCAAAAAATTTAAAGATCACTGTCTGGTAAATCAAGTGTCGGCCTTGGGTCAGACTGATCTGGGCTTGAATTCTGCTTCTGCCACTCACCAGCCCGATGACCTTGAGGAAGATGCTTTGATTCTCTGAGTCTCCATTTCCTCCTTCGGAAAATGAGCATTTTACTGTCTTCAAAGTTTGTGGCAATTTACTGTGGGGCTTAGGATAAAGTTGAATCCAATGTACCTGACAGAGTCCCTGGCTTATAAAGGCTCAGCAAAGGTTAGCTACTATTGTGTTTTCTTCTCGCTGTTTCCGTTTTGTAGTTATGCATTTTCTAAGAACTCTGAACTTTCCTTGAAATCATACTTCGGTAAGCAGAAAGAGAGTACCTATTTCAGATGGTCATTTTGAATCAGAGAGGAGTGAGCCAGAAAAAGCTTAATTATCTCAGTTTTTCACTCATCACATTTGTCAGTGGATGTTTATGAAGCTTCTGACAAGCAAGAACAATTCCTAAGTTTGCTCACCCTCTTTTTCTGAGGGTCTAGACCAACTTTCCCTGTGCTTTTTCAAGTGTTAACGAGTCCCTAGGGTTGGTTGCTAACAATGACAGATATTCCAGTAAGGGTAATGTGTGGATATTAAACACTGGCTTCTCACGTCAGCTGAAGAGGAAGATAGCAGCTGCAACTTGCCCATGGACCTAGAGAAGTTCTCTCTTAAGTGGATACAAAAGACAAAGAATTGCAGTCCATCCTGTCTCTTTGGTGCTGCATTTTGTTATGCTTGTCATGAAGAGTTTCTTCACTTACAAGCAAATGTGAGGGATAATAAGGATTCGGGTGATAAAACGACATCAAAAACAATATTGACAATAAGGTGTAGTGAACATGTAACAGGGCTTTACTGCTGCACAAAAGACCCTTCATAAATCTTATTCATTCTTCAATGTGACCCAATAGGTATCACTATTAATTTACAAATAAGGAGAGTGAGGCTGAAGGGAATTATGCAAAATTCATTAGAAAATGATGGTCTGGGTCTCAAACACATGGGTTCATAATCAAAACCCCCAAAAACCTAAGTTATTCTTCATCAGATCACCTCTTTTCTACACAGAACTGAAATTATTTTGTTAACTTTTATTTGCTTTTTTGTTTCCCTATTCTCCATGAGAACGTTGACTCCGGAAGAGCAGGAAAGTTGACCAGCTTGCCACGATGGACTTGAGCCATGCCTTCCACATGGTTGGCCCTCAACAAGTCACAGTGGTGATCATGGTTTCTTTCTCCAACCTTGGACCACAATGGGGTTAGCAGATACAGCATGTGGTCCAAATCCCACGCACCCACGATTTAAGCACACAAAGTCGAATTGGAATCCAGCCATGCCCACGTGACTGCACATCCTTCAACGGCTGAGGTGAGCTGCATCAGAGACAGGACAGTCTACAAAGCCTATCATACTTACTATTTGGCCCTTATGCAGAAAAAGTGTGTGTTGACCTTTGGTTCACAAGAACCAAGTAGAGGTTATAGATGAAGAAAAGACACATTTAGCAAGCAGGACCATGGATGAAAGCAGGTGACAGCTGCAGGACAACTCTTTCAACAACACATACTCATTAGGTCAGATTAATGCAACTACTTAGCATGGAATGTATGGGGTGATCGATACTATTATGTCCGTTCTTTAAAAGAATAAATGATGAGAGTATGTCATTGATTACATACCCACCAATGCTATCAACATTTACCTTAGTACAGATAAATGCCAGCAAGATAAAGGTTACCTATTGCATAAGAAGAAATAGATTTTCACCCAATTCTCAATCATTCTGAGACAGATTAATAAGACCTTTGCTGGACTTTCTCCTCTCTCCTGATTTCTGCCTTTTGGCTGTTCTGCTTTTCCTTCAAACTTCCACTGGGAGGGTGGGCTAGGGAAAGAGTCATCCATCCTTTAATCGAAGCACTTGTAAACCCTTCTGAAAAATGCTATGTGCTAAAAAAAAAAAAACCTTCAGAGATAATGAATAAACACTTTATTTTTAGATTTCTGTGTGGATTGCAATTATCTATACTCTCCAGGCTAATAATAGCTCAGAAAATCCAGAGCTGTTTAAAGATGACAGGGGCTTTGTTTGAAACCAAAACCATCAGGAATTCTCTTCTTACTTAGATGTACACATGTATAAAACAACCAGTGAAAAATAAAAATCCTTCATTATCTTAAGAAATGTGATATCGAGCTGGGAATCTCATTGGAAAAAGATTTTAGAGCAAATACGTGTGGGACTTCTGCTGTTGGGCCACCAAAAATAATGTTTTACCTCTGTTGTACTGTTATACAAAATATGTTTTCACATTTTAATGTTTCTGAGTTAGAAATGTATCTTATAATCTGTATGTGTAAGGACATGGCACCCATCCTCCTGCTTCTCCCAGCCCTAAAAAACTGGTATTAAATCAACAAGCACCTTACAGTTGATGGCACCTTCAAATCAACAAAATACATTTTCCTGGGACACCAAAAGAGAGTGGGGGGGAAATCCATTTTTCATGAAATATCTTCTCTGAAATTAATCCTTGCTGAGGATAGAAGAGGTCCAAGATGTCAAACCTCATACTTCTTCAGGAGCCCTAACTCCCGAGGCAGGTCTCTCCAGCCACCTGTCTGATGAATGCCCACAGGACACTGACAACACCAGGAGGAAGACACAGCCAAGCCCCAAATCAAAACCATCTCTCAACCCATGATGGCTTCCATTCCCACGCGCTCCTTTGCTTCAAGAAGCCTACCGGGGGCTTCCCTGGTGGCGCAGTGGTTGAGAATCTGCCTGCCAATGCAGGGGACACGGGTTCGAGCCCTGGTCTGGGAAGATGCCACATGCTGCAGAGCGACTGGGCCCGTGAGCCACGATTACTGAGCCTGCGCGTCTGGAGCCTGTGCTCCGCAACGAGAGGCCGCGATAGTGAGAGGCCCGCGCACCGCGATGAAGAGTGGCCCCCACTTGCCACAACTAGAGAAAGCCCTCGCACAGAAACGAAGACTCAACACAGCCATAAAAATAAATAAATAAATAAAATAAAATTTAAAAAAAGAAGCCTACCGGGATCGTTCCAAAACAAAACACCACTGAGACTGGGCATTGTTTTCCAAACAGCCCATTATCTGGTGGCCTACTGCAAAATTAGTTGAGGGACAATCCGGGCCGAGAGATAAATCTTTCCGTGACATTTCCAGACTCATCCTGCAGCCAATAAGAACTGCCACTGTGACGGTGGCCGGATAGCACACATTCAAATCACATCAATCCCCCAAAAGCCCCCAAAGAAACCCCTTCCGGACCCGCTGTGTCCTCCGCAGTCTGTGACTTAATGGGCAAGCAGGTGTGTGTGTCGGCTGATGGCCCCTCAAACTCCAAAGAGCTCTGTGGCCAGAGATGAGAGCAGGCAGAAGAAACAGACTGGCATCCCGAGACTGCTGACTCGAGAACGTGGAAGCTCTTTATGGCAGCAGTGGTTCCTGAGCCCCAGCACTTACGTCAGCCTCCGAATGCAGGCTGGGCCACGCAGGAGCCTGAATCACCAGACAGATGAATGGATGGTGCTTCATTTATTTCCGGACTGAATTGACCTCAGTGGTTAGCTTGGTGAATTTCACCGTGAGGTTCTGGCCTGTGGTTTTTAAGGACGGCTCCAGGTCAGGGCACTCTTGAGCCTCTTCCCATGCTTAAAGAGTGGCCCTATATTCCTCAAATACTTTTCTGGAGAGCAGGTGACGCCATTTCTCATTTTTACAGTGTTCACAACCTGCCATTTCCAAAAGGTCACTTTTATCGGAGGGGCCAGGTACTCTGGAAAACTTGCTCCAACTAATGTGATGTACTTTGGGGGCCATTTATATCGGAAAATCATTGCATAAGCATTGTAAGTCTCATAACATTCCTACGGATAAGTAAGCACCTCTGCTCCCATTCTTCTGGTTAGATAAACTGAGACCCAGGGAAGACAGTTCACATGTCCAAGGTCTTCAAATTAGATTAAAATCTGTTTTTTTCCTTAGATAGATTCCCTTCAAACACAGAAAAATTCCCATTTTGGCTCCCTATTTTTAATACAGAGGCCACGTACTTCGGCAACCCTTAGCCTAGAGAACTGATAAACTCTGTTTCCTTATGCCAATGACAGCAAGTCTGAGTGGTCCCCAGGACAACCAGAGCTGGGGCGTCTCTAAGCTGAGAGGCTCAGCGGCCATAGGCAGAGAGCCGCAGGGCCAGTCTCTTAAACCAGCCTCATTTCTCAGAAATGACCACCATCCTCGGATCTATTCCACTCTGACCATAGAGTAACTTTCAGAAAGTGTTTGTCAGAAACTCGTTCTTCTCTCAGAAGAGTTCCCAAGAGAAAACCTCTACTTCTCTCAGCAGTAAAATAACAACACCACCTCCCCACCATCCGCAGTCAGTGCCCTGATGAGGAATCGCTAGAGTTAAAAAACAAACAAACAAACAAGAACGAGGGACCCACAGAGACAGCCGTGCATCTCTCCTGGGTCGGGGGGCTGGCAGGGAGGTCTGCATTACACAGCATCCTCTCACAGAAATCGGCCTCCTGTCTTCCGTACAACTAAAAATAAGGATGAGAACAAGAAAGATTTATCTGAGTCTGAAAGGAAGTTCTGACATTACCACAATGGCATCTCTCCAGAAAGTCTGTTCTTTCCTCTCCATTCACATCTCCATTTAGTGATTCCCTGAAAACGTAGCTAAAGGGAACTATTCTTTCCCCATAGCTCACAACAATGGGATTGCCCAAGCTACACACTCTCCCCACAAACTTGGCTAATTACTCACCAACAGAAATGCCAAAGCAACAAAGCAGTTTCATGCATATGTGTTTGAGGACCCTTATTGTTCTAGGAGATATCTAATTATATGTTTCCTCTGGTATCTACCCCCTACCCTTCCCTACTTCCCTACGGGAGACTCAGTAACACAATCAAAGAAGATTCTAAAGAGGCTTGTCATATCCTGGGGTTTACAAGACATGGTATTCAAAAGGCAGTGATGTTAATATTGTTTTACAGTATGCTGACTGCTTGGGGGGGGTGCAGCCATCTGTGTGCATTAACCCCTTTCTATACCAGGGGAGGCACGGCGGGTGACTCATTCGTGGCTCTATGCTGACCACTGCCACCTTGCTCTACCCAGCCATTGATCTGAGGCCAGCTCAGATCAATTATTAGTGGAAAACATCTCGTAGGAAGCTTTGGGCTAATAAGCATCTCATGATTCTGCCCTATCCAATCCACAAAAGAACCATTTTCAGCACTACCTCTGAGTTCTCCAGGACTTGGCTGTAGAAGATCCAGGTGGGTGTGGGTTTATGGACACAGAAGATTTTATAAGATCCACAGTCCAGACTCCTAACGGAGGCCTATTTCTACTGACGGATAACCTGGCTACCATATAATGAGGTAGTATTTTAGTATTTATTACATATTACAAAAGTCATATTTTTGTGAATCTGATGAAGACTATGGACTCTGCAGAAAAATGCATATGCTCTCTCTCTCCTCTCTCTCTCTCTCTCTCTCTCACACACGCACACACACACAACTTACACATTTCTAGGAAATTCATGAATGTCCTGAAGCTCACCTGGCTCCATCAGCCCCAGGCAAGGAAATCTCACTTTATTTGAAGTTTAACTTCTAAATATTGAGTATGTTTTCCTCTACTTCCCATTATAACTATGTCTAATTGACTTTAACGACTCTACAATTGTCTTGTACTTCCACCAAATGAGTTCCTCACTGGTATGAGGACAACTGTCTACTACCATAGTATTTTATTTAAACCTGTGATTAATATTAACCATCAGCTGACTTGAAGTGGACGACCCTAGATAACCTGGATGGGCCTCACCCAATCAATTGGAAGGCCTTAAGGAGAGAACCAGACTTCTTGGCAGGAGAAATCCCATCATGGACAGCAGCTTCAACCCCGCCAGAAACTTCAGCTGCCCTACCTGACAGCCTGCCCTGGGGACTTTGGACTTGCCTAGCGAGCCCCACAATCATGTAAGTCAGTTCCTGCAATAAGACTCTTAGTATACGGTTCCTACTGGTTCTGTTTCTCTGTTTGAACACTTACTAAGACTTTGGTATGGGGAAGTGGGGTGCTGTTGGACTGAATACTTTACAATGTGGAAGTGGCTTTGGACCTGAATAGTGGGTAGAGTCTGAAAGAATTCTTAGGCGTGTGACAGAAAAAGCCTGTATTTCATGTCATTGGAAACTGGAGGAAGCATGACCTTCACGATACAGAGGCAGAAAACATAATTGAATTGCATCCTACAGTCAGTGGAAAGCAGAAGTTGTAAGTTATGAACTGGGATATTTAGCTGAGGAGATTTCCAAGCAAAGTCTGGGACACGTGACCTTTATTTCCTGCTTATAGGAAAAATATAAATTGGGGAAAGAACTGTTAAAGAAAAGATTGATGATTTGGGAAATTTTTAGCTTATTTAAATTTCAAAAGATGCTAAAGTTAGGAGATTCACAGTCAGGAAAATGTGCTCTGAAGAGAAGAACAAGGCTGGACAATCTTTTGCCAGCACTAAAGATATTACTAATGACTCATGGAACCACTTAGCCATATCAGCAGATGACACAAACAGAGATGGGATTATCTAGGAAAGTTCAGTGGACGAACCTTTTGCCTAACAGTATGAATCCCCATGATATACATAAGAGACCCACGAAGTTTTGAGAACATTTTAAGCAGAACCATTGCCAGCTTGGGCTGAAAGTGGTGAAGTTAAAAATGAATGAAAGCTGTTGGACTCCCCAAATTCTATAGGCAGGAAACAAGTTGCTAAAACTACTAAGTTGCAAACATGTGCTACCTTTCTAGAAAAAGGAAGGTTGACTCTGAGGGCTGAGACTTGGGTCCAGAGCCCAGAACTATAGGGCTAGAAAGCAGAGCTGTGGGCCCAAGGGGTGAAGAGATAACTCACAGAGGATTATTCCTAGTCCTTGCATCCTAATGGAATTTATCCCGTTGACTTGTTTTTTAAGTGCTATGGACTGGTGGCCCCCTTTTCCTTCCATTCTTCTCCCATTTGGAATAAGAATGTTACAGAACTGTTAATCCTATGCCTGTCCTGCCATTGCGTTTTGGAAGCAAATGCTGTGCTTTCTAATTTCACAGGTCTGTAGATGGAGAGAGATTTTGTTTCAGGAGGATCACACCCAGAGTGTCACCCATACCTGATTAGATGATGAAATTTCAGAACTTGGGGGCTGACGATATTTAGATGAGATCTTTTTTTACATGAGTTGATGCTTTAACTGGTTGAGAAATTTGGGGATGTCAGGATAGAGTGAAGGTATTCTGCATGTGGAACAGATGTGACTCTTTAGGGACCAGTGGGCAATCTGTGATACGTTATAAAATGTGCTTCCCAAAGATACATCCCAGTTCCTGGAGCCTGTGGATGTAAGTTTATACGGGAAAAATTTTAAAAAGAAAGGTCTCTGCATATGTAATTACATTAAGGATCTTAATGAGGAGATGATCCTGAACTACCCAGGTGGCCCGAAATGCAATCACATGTTATCCCAACAAGAGGAAGGCAGAGGGAGATTTGAACACACAGAGAGGAGAAGGCAACATGAAGATGGAGCAGAGAGGTTTAGAGATGCTGGCCCTGAAGGCTGGAGTGATGAGCTACAAGCCGAGGACTCCCGGCAGCCACCAGACACTGGAGGGGACCAGGAACAGATTCCCCCTTATGCCCCTGGAGGGGGTGTGGCCCTGCCAACACCTTGGTTTCAGCCCAGTAAAACTGATTTTGAATTTCTGGGCTCCAGAACTGTGAGATGATAAATCCGTGTTGTTCTAACCCACCAAGTTTGTGGCAATATGTTATCGCAGCCACAGGAAACCAATACAGACTCTATGGAAAACAAAGATGAAAAAGTTATGACGCTCCCTCAAAATGCTCAGAACCTGTAGAAGATGAATAGTCAGATAACTCTACCCCAGGACTGGCAACAATAAAGATGCAAACAAAGTGTGAAGGCCTTGGGAAGGTTCTTTGGGTCGAGAGGATGCACGGAGAGCAGGGTATGTGAAGTGAGCAGGAGAATGGAGGCAGGGAAATAGAGAGGACGTGCTCCACATAGAAGAGCCGTGAGATCCACGGTGCTGAGAAACGGTACAGCAGGACCAAAGCTGGCTAAGAGGGAAAATTAGGATGCTGTAGCAAGCATCCTCTTCGAGGTGTTCTAGTGACCCTCAAATCGTGCTTTACGTGAGACGTGGGAGAACTATAAAAAGACTGAAAACCACTGGTTGTTTTGTTTTCTGGTCTACTCCCCATCCCTGAACTTGACGTTGGGGGAAAAAAAGACACTTCCCAAGAACACACAAGCAGAGACAAAGAAAGGCAGTATAGCCTAGTATAGTATAGCATAGCATAGCATAGCATAGGATAGCATAGCATAGCATAGCATAGCATAGCATAGCATAGCATAGGATAGCATAGCATAGCATAGCATAGCATAGCATAGCATAGCATAGCATAGCAAAGGATAGGATAGGATAGCATAGCATAGCATAGCATAGCATAGGATAGCATAGGATAGCATAGCATAGCATAGCATAGCATAGCATAGGATAGGATAGGATAGCATAGCATAGCATAGCATAGCATAGCATAGCATAGCATAGGATAGCATAGGATAGCATAGCATAGCATAGCATAGCATAGGATAGGATAGGATAGGATAGCATAGGATAGCATAGCATAGCATAGCATAGCATAGGATAGGATAGGATAGGATAGCATAGCATAGCATAGCATAGCATAGCATAGCATAGGATAGCATAGGATAGCATAGGATAGCATAGCATAGCATAGCATAGCATAGGATAGCATAGGATAGCATAGCATAGCATAGCATAGCATAGGATAGGATAGGATAGGATAGCATAGCATAGCATAGCATAGCATAGCATAGCATAGGATAGCATAGGATAGCATAGCATAGCATAGCATAGCATAGGATAGGATAGGATAGCATAGCATAGCATAGCATAGCATAGCATAGGATAGCATAGCATAGCATAGCATAGCATAGGATAGGATAAGATAGCATAGCATAGCATAGCATAGCATAGCATAGCATAGGATAGCATAGCATAGCATAGCATAGCATAGCATAGCATAGCATAGCATAGGATAGCATAGCATAGCATAGCATAGCATAGCATAGCATAGGATAGGATAGGATAGGATAGCATAGCATAGCATAGCATAGCATAGCATAGCATAGCATAGCATAGGATGGGATGGGATAGGATAGTATAGGATAGCATAGCATAGCATAGCATAGCATAGCATAGCATAGCATAGGATAGGATAGGATAGGATAGGATAGCATAGCATAGCATAGGATGGGATGGGATAGGATAGTATAGGACAGCATAGCATAGCATAGCATAGCATAGCATAGCATAGCATAGGATAGCATAGCATAGGATAGCATAGCATAGCATAGCAAAGGATAGGATAGGATAGGATAGCATAGCATAGCATAGCATAGCATAGCATAGCATAGCATAGGATAGCATAGGATAGCATAGCATAGCATAGCATAGCATAGGATAGGATAGGATAGCATAGCATAGCATAGCATAGCATAGCATAGGATAGCATAGCATAGCATAGCATAGCATAGGATAGGATAAGATAGCATAGCATAGCATAGCATAGCATAGGATAGCATAGCATAGCATAGCATAGCATAGCATAGCATAGCATAGGATAGGATAGGATAGCATAGCATAGCATAGCATAGCATAGGATAGGATAGGATAGGATAGCATAGCATAGCATAGCATAGCATAGCATAGCATAGCATAGGATGGGATGGGATAGGATAGTATAGGATAGCATAGCATAGCATAGCATAGCATAGCATAGCATAGCATAGCATAGCATAGGATAGGATAGGATAGGATAGGATAGCATAGCATAGCATAGGATGGGATGGGATAGGATAGTATAGGACAGCATAGCATAGCATAGCATAGCATAGCATAGCATAGCATAGCATAGCATAGGATAGCATAGCATAGCATAGCATAGCATAGGATAGCATAGGATAGCATAGCATAGCATAGCATAGCATAGCATAGCATAGCATAGCATAGCATAGCATAGGATAGCATAGGATAGCATAGCATAGCATAGCATAGCATAGCATAGCATAGCATAGCATAGCATAGCATAGCATAGCATAGCATAGCATAGGATAGCATAGGATAGCATAGCATAGCATAGCATAGCATAGGATAGGATAGGATAGGATAGCATAGCATAGCATAGCATAGCATAGGATAGCATAGGATAGCATAGCATAGCATAGCATAGCATAGCATAGCATAGGATAGCATAGCATAGCATAGCATAGCATAGCATAGCATAGCATAGGATAGCATAGGATAGCATAGCATAGCATAGCATAGCATAGGATAGGATAGGATAGGATAGCATAGCATAGCATAGCATAGCATAGGATAGCATAGGATAGCATAGCATAGCATAGCATAGCATAGGATAGCATAGGATAGCATAGCATAGCATAGCATAGCAAAGGATAGGATAGGATAGCATAGCATAGCATAGCATAGGATAGCATAGGATAGCATAGCATAGCATAGCATAGGATAGGATAGGATAGGATAGGATAGGATAGCATAGCATAGCATAGCATAGCATAGCATAGCATAGCATAGGATAGCATAGGATAGGATAGGATAGCATAGCATAGCATAGGATAGGATAGGATAGGATAGGATAGCATAGCATAGCATAGCATAGCATAGGATAGCATAGCATAGCATAGCATAGCATAGCATAGCATAGGATAGGATAGCATAGCATAGCATAGCATAGCATAGCATAGGATAGGATAGGATAGGATAGCATAGCATAGCATAGCATAGCATAGCATAGCATAGGATGGGATGGGATAGGATAGTATAGGATAGCATAGCATAGCATAGCATAGCATAGCATAGCATAGCATAGCATAGGATAGGATAGGATAGGATAGGATGGCATAGCATAGCATAGGATGGGATGGGATAGGATAGTATAGGACAGCATAGCATAGCATAGCATAGCATAGCATAGCATAGCATAGCATAGCATAGCATAGCATAGCATAGGATAGGATAGCATAGCATAGCATAGCATAGCATAGCATAGCATAGGATAGGATAGGATAGGATAGCAGAGCATAGCATAGCATAGCATAGCATAGAATAGTTAAAGTAAGGGTGTTGGCATCTGATCGGAGTGCCTCTATGTGTCCACAGATAAGTTACTGGACCTTTCTGAGTTCAGTTTAACCAAGGGAGGTAAGAGTATCTGCCTTGCCTGGGTATTAAGACAATTAGCTAATGTTCGCCACACACCTACGCAGCCCCTTGAACTTAACCCAGTACTCAGTAACGGTAAGTAAGAGAGTAAGTCAGGACTCCCACCTAGACTCTTCTACTGTGAGGCTAGAAAATTATGTTCAAGTCAGAATGTGAAGTTCCTGAATGACCCGCCAAGGGTTCTGGACTTTACGAGATGAGCTGGAATCCACAGAAAGGCTTTCAAGTATGGAACAACACCAACGTTTCTGTGTTCTAGACAGATGGCCGTCTGGGAGTGGAAACATCATTCAGAAGGGAGCCAGTCTGGACCCTGCTGCCAGAGGTTCCGGGGAGGAGATAACGAAGCCCTGATTAACGGCAGACATAGTACAAGAAGGCTATTTTCAAATCCCGTGCCTTGCTGACTTGAGACAATTTTTGAGGAGGTAGAAGAGTGGCCGCGCACATTTGATGACTCAACCGCAGAAAGATGTTGCAGGCGTGTTTGTGCTGGGGAAGAGCTGGGGGCAGCCTAACTATGCCAGGCTACTCCAGAAAGGACATGTGAGCTTGGCATCTCTTCTGAGGGAGCTGAATATGAAATGCCACAGCGTTCAATGGCTGGGAATGTGCGCAATGTTTACAAAGCCTGCCTTTCAGGACTTCTAAGGATCTGGACGGCGAGCTGCACATGTCCCTCCAAGAGGCACGCACTCTTGTGCATGGATAGGCCAGCGGCAACATGCAAGTCCCTAATCTGTTCCTTTGAGAGTAGAGACAAACATGTTCTCAGCACATGTGTACACCTCCCTGGGGTGACCGAGAATCCATAATGTCACACTGTGCTTCGCAACTAAGCAGAAACGCAGAAATCCACATGCAGTGAGCCACGTTCTGGAAAACAACTGAAATGCAGTATTTTTATGAAATGTTCATCCGTCTGGAATTGTGAGATATGATGTTCTGACCCATAATCTAAGGTGGTGGCCACTTAAGCTGCCTTCCCTATGAAACGAAACAGTGTTAGCTTGAAGAAAAATGGAAGGGAAGGGAACCATGGGGTTCAAAGAGTAAATATCTGTCCGCCTTCCCCTCCTGCTCCTCTAGCTATTTTCAGGTTTGTCTCCTGCACTGTGTTATCCGGGGCTTTAGGGAAGCTCATTTTAAATCATCCAAAACCAGTGTCTTCCAATCCTCCCCCTTAAAGAAGTCACTGCATCCTGGGAGCCTCACCACTAACTCCTCATGCCTGACAGTCACCTTGAACTTGTCTTTGTTGAGTTTCTGCTCATTATTCACTCTTGTACAATTTAGGTAGTGAGAGGCTGTAGCTGATATCTGTGTCCTATTTCCATTTGGGTAACACATGCTTAACCTAACTGCAACTTAGCAAAAAAAAATATAGATAGATAAATAGACACATACATATATGTATATGTATACATAAATACATATATATGTAACTTTGCTAAATTGTGGTATATATACACACACATGCGCATATATATATATATATATATAAAGTTTATATATATAAAACTCCTAACCCGAGGTACATAGATGAGCTTTGTTTCCTGGAGAAAAAGATCATCATTATCAGGTTCTTAAAAATAGTGTGTAACTCCCAAAGGCTGACCTTTCCCTCTTTTTCTCCTCCCTCTCCTTCTCCCTTATGCCCCCTCCTTTGTGCTCTCCCCCTTCTCTCCTCTTCCTCACCGTCTTCCTCAACACGGCGGCCCGCCTCAATTTCCCCTACACTCGAGCTTTTAGAGCGAATCGGGCTGTGCCCGCGGGGCGCTGGGACAGAACACTCTGCCCCCTGAACTTCACTGCTCCTTAGGCCAAGTTAAGTGAGTTCTCAGTGTGTCTGACTCTGGAGGGAGGACCAGCAGTTTAAGCGGGGAAGATGCCGAGAGGCGCTGGTCTATCACAAGCACTACGTTTGCCCCCTTTGTGCAGAGAAGGTCAAGCGGAGACTGACTCCCTAAGAGCATTTCTCACTGTGTTTCCACTACAGACAAAGCCCCGGGAGACAGGAGAAAGAACTGCACTTTCCTTCCTCTCCTGCCCTGGCCTCTGTGAGACTGAGCCAACCATCCATGAAAACATGGACGGCCAGAGGTCCCACCTCGATCTTCACAATATTGGAATCATGTCCGGTGACTGAGGTCAGCTCTGAAATGACTGAACATCAGTGCGTGGAGGGGGTGGGGAGAAACTTGATTCCACGAGTGTAGCGGGTCCCGTTGGATCAGGAGGTTCCCTGGGGTTCACTCTGCTTGACCACTTCTTATCAGCTTTTCCCTCGGCTGCTCTGTGACCTTCCACCCCCCACATTAATAAAATGAGGCATCTCACTAAATGACTCTGCAGCGCTTTTCCATGCCCAGCCCTCAGGGTGAGGGCATTCCTGGAAGAATCAGGGGTTCACTGTGACCTTCTGTCTCTTCTTCTCCCAGGCTCCCCACGACCACACGTTCCATATGCCAGCTTCCAAGCCACGCCTCCTACGGCTTCCCTGTAAGTGTACGCTTCCTACGGCTTCCCTTTCCAACCCCCGCTTGCCCCCCTTTTTCTCAAGCCCCTGCACTTTCCGCTCCAGAGCCCAACCCATCCTCCCTGGCATCCACTCCCACAAATGCACAGGAGAAGGAGAGCCTTGGCCTTCTGTTCCTTTGTGTTAAGTCACTCCATGGAGTTTTTTCTTTTTCAGTAAAGGACTTCATTTCTACTGACTTGCAAAGACCACACATTTCAAGTTCAGCCAAAACAAATCAATGTCACATGAGCCAAATAAATCCTTCTAAGGACTCCAGAGAGCTAATGATTCTGTAGTCTTCTCACTCTCTATATTTGGGTTAGGGCTGGTTACATCCTATGTGATCACAAGAATATCTAAAATATTAAGTTGCTATGTAAAATATATATGTCCAGAATACATTTTTGGAGGGAGAAGCCTTTTTGAAAGATGTCCCTCACTGCGTATGTATCCCATGTCACTCTTTATTCCTCCAAGTCACACCATGGTCTTCAGCCATATTCTTGAGAAGCTTGATTCTTAAGAAAGTTGGTTTTTAAAAAATCCACATTTATTAGACATTCAGAACTGGACCATTAAAATCGTTGCCATAGAATGAGACTGAGGGATTTTGCTTTGCTGTTTGGAACTAGCTGGCTAGCACCTGCCAAATCTATTCTTGGCTTTGTTTCTCATGATTAGCCCCTCACTTTTCCCAGCTCAAAAATATAAAAACAAACAGATAAAAATTACTATGTGACAGTGCTCCTCTCCCATGCCCTGCTGGAACATCTTGAGGCAGGTTTACTGTTACTGACCTCAGGGTAATGATTTTTTGCACCTGGGGCGGTAAATCACTTCCAGGTGAGGCAAAACCAGATGGCCTCAACTTTCCTGGAGTTGATTAAAATGATTGTACCTGCTTCAGAAAACTACCAGTCAAACACCAGGGTTTGATTTACCATGGTAACATCTCAGCCAGTGGCTTCTGCCCTGCTAGCGGAAGATGTTGAATCTACCAGTGAAAACTAGCAAATGAAACCCCCTATCTGATACACACACACACGCTCACATCACATTATTCTAAGTGCTTGCAAAGAGCCAGCTGCTACTGAACAAAAGGAAAATTTTTTACAATTATTTGCAAATGGAGCTCCTACCTGGTGACACATAGAACAATAAAGCCGGCTTGCAACCCTCCTGGCACCATCTACCACCACACAAATACAGACGATGCTTGAACTGTGTAATTGCCTTGGGTCTCTTGTGACATTCATATCCATTTGGCAAGGGTACCCAATAACATAGGAGGAGGGCAATTTTCTCACTTATGAGTTATCAAATGTCTCCTAAGTTGGGCATATGCATTCAGTATTCTGTTATTATCAGATGCTATTAGATCACCATGCATTTTCACTCTCTGGTTTATAATTCAATACAATTCAATTTCTTTCTGTTCAGTTCAATTTGATTCCATCTACTTCAATTTAATTCAATATATTCATTAACCACATACTCTATTAGTTACAGGCTGGTATGAAAATTAAACACAACCCCTCCCCACGAGGAACTTAAAATAATTGATCAGTTAGAGTTTAAGAGACTTATATGACTGCAGCCTGAAGCATGCTAAACATTAGTGAGTGTAACACCGAAGGTGTGCGGAAGGACTTTTAGATGACTGTGATATACTGGCCATTCTTTTAAAATGTTCATCAAAAATATGCCAAGGCTAAGCAAAATATTACTCATGTGTGACACAAAATAGCTGATCTTGCTATGAGATGCTTTACTTTACATATATTTGCTTATGAACTTATTGATGGCTATCTGGATTTTACAAGAAAAATTGCAGCTAGAATGAAGATGTCTTGAAAGACAAAGGAAAAGAAGAAACAGGAAAAAACATCGTGCTGCCACATGACTATATCTTCAATGCAGCATTAACAGTAAAAGAGATAAAAATCTAGCAGCATTTAAGTGTTCATTCACAAATGCCACCTTAAAATCACTTAGATCTTCATTATTTTTCCAACATAGCAAACGTGTTTGCTTTTGCAGATGCTCTAACACAAATATTCACTTTCCAGACCAATAAAGATAGCCATCGTGTGCAGTTATGACCACTAACACCATCTGCAGACACGTAAAATCAGAAAAGATTAGTCACACCATGTGAAGCAGGCAATGCACCAATTTCTAAATTATTCCTCAACCTCAGGTCTAGACACTCGTGGAAGGAAAACGCTAGCAGCCACAGTTGGCGCAAGAGATTGTATATTCCTAAGGGAACCCGACGTAGTGTGCTACTCCCTCGACTGGAAGTCAAAGTCCTCCTTTGGTTTCTATGAACAGTTTCCACCACCCATGGGACGGGGTGAAATGTTTTCTGCGTTGCTCCACATTTCTGCATTTACTTTCGTAAATTTACTGGCTTATCAGTGGCAAAAAGCTCTCTCTCCCCACCTTACATGAGTGAAGGACAGCAGTTCAGATATCTTACTTTATTTTAATGCCCTGTCCCATTAAACGTGAACACCACCTTCACCCCGGGCACATTAGCATTTAAAATTTAGGGAGCTCTCACTCTAGGCTAGACTCACTTAGGGAAGCAAGAATTAGGAAGTCAAAGTCTCCCTTGCCTGCGCTTTCTTAGGTCGTCAGCTCTGAATGCACCGGGTATACCAAGCCTCACACACAGCTCACCGCCAGACCCCAACAAGGAGGGAACTTGTCGTAAGACGCTCAGGCGCATAAGAACCCAGGAGAACACCAGGACGGGCAGCAGCCGGAGCTGCGGGATATGCTGCGTCTTCAGGAAGACGTTAACGCCAAGGTGGCGTCCTGAGAAGCGGCAGGACTGGGTTTTAGCCTGGGCGGCAGCCCTGCCCCCGAACCAGCAGCGGCCCGCGGCTCACGGAGCGGGGAGCCGCAGCCTGCAGCCACAGTCCTGGAGCTCTGGGCCGCGGAGAGGGGGCCTGGGGGTGCTAGGAGGCTCCTGCCGGGGGATCGTGGAAGCTTATGGGCATCCGGAGGAGACTCTGACCTGGAGAACAGGTGCATCCAGCTGGCAGCACCGCCGGACGGGCTCCTGAGCACCCAGCAAGGAACAGAGCCCGCGAGGAAACGTGCAGCCTTGGGTGCAGCCCACAGAGGGAGCTGGGAAGCCTGGGGGGGGAAGGCAGTAAGAAGGTGGGGACCCTTGGCACAAACAGGAAATAACCCAGACCCTCAGGCTGAGGTGGCGCTCATGCAGGGACTCCAAGGGCTCAGACACCATTCCCATGGGAACCAGTCCCAGAGCACCTGCCCTGGGGCACGTGCGGAGGCTTTGTTGTCGTGGACGTTGGCTTGGGAGGTGAGGTCTGGCTCGCCAGCTCAGGGGCTAGTAGCCACGAGATTCGAATTCTAGTCCAGTTGGGGCCACCAAGTTGCGGGGAGAGTCACATATGTCTGCCCTGAGTGTCTCCATTGCTACTGTAAGATGTAAAGCGATCTCACCTGATCACACCGCTGCTCCCCGTTCTGTGCCTCCAAGAAGGGTAAGCGCCCGTCCTGGCCGGCTCAGGCTGCACAACAGATATCACAGACCAGGTGGAACAGAAATGTATTTTCTCACCCTTCTGAGCTCAGGCACCAGGATGGTCAGTTCTGGGGAGAATCCTCCTCTCTCCGTGTCCTCACAGGGCCTTTCCTCAGCGTATCCAGGTGGAGAAAAATCTGTCTCTCTTCCTTTTCTTAAAAGGCCAACAATCCTATCAGATCAGAACCCACCCTCATGACCTCGTTTACCCTGAATCACCTCTTCAAAGTTCTGTCTCTAAATACAGTCATGCTGGGGGATTAGCCCAACTGGGGCTTCAACATATGAATTTGGAGGGGCACAGTTCAGTCTATTGCGCCCCCAAAGCCAGCAAAGCCGGCTCCAGTGTCTCCCTCCTGCTTCGCGGAGGCCCGGCTTTCAAGGCCTCAAATGCTGAGTCTCAGAGGCAGCCGTGAGGAGGGCTGGCCATGAGGAGAAGAGGGTCCGGAAGCTCCGCGCTGTCAGGCCCATGTCCCAACAGGGCAAGCCAGCCCATGTCTACGAAGAAGCCAGAACTGGGCAGAAGTCAACTGGACAAATAAATGGAAGCTGGAGATCAAGGGCCTGATTCCGGACCACACTGACTGTGCGGACAGATGCTGATGGTCCAGGCAGGAATGGAAGGAGGCAGGAAAAGCACCAGCTCGGGAGAAAGATGTGCTCCATACACGTATATGTTTTCATGTGTAGGTTATCTGTATTATACATCTTACATTATTAACCTAGGAATGATCAGTGTAAAACTTTTGTGAAAGGCGTCCTGAGGAAGAGTTTGCGTTCCTCACACCACCAGCACACTTAATTTTCCCCTCACTCCATTTTCACGATACCTATTGCATGAATTGTGCAGAATGTTGGCTTGATTTCATCCAGCATAGAGCAAGTATCACTGGGCATACTGCCTCTTTCATTTGCGAGGCACTGATGGCACCTATGTGACTGGTGACAGGGGTCAAAGAATGTGATCCAGCTCCTAGGCGGTGAAGCCCTGTTTTGATGATATTCTGGGAATTAGCATGTCTCAGACCCAGAGAAGGAGGTAACTCCTAGTTCTACATGGCTTACTACAGTCTTCCCTGCCTGTCCAAACCCCCTGCCCCAGACAAAACCCACGAGAACTTGCATAATCCCTAAATGATATAAAGCAGAGCGAAGCAAACACCGCGGAGGGAGGCTACAGACCAGGGTCCGGGTGGCCAAGTGCTCCTGCCAAGAGGGGGATGAGGTCTGCAGAAGGTCTGAAGCAGAGTGGCGTTACTTACTGCACCACAGTGGGAGCAGCCGGACTGACTAATCTCTGCACCGAGCAGCAAGGCCAGGCGTGTCTCACTCATTGCTGGAGGAGCGAGTATGGAGATCAGGTCCAGCACGCAGCGCAGAACTCCCGACGCTGGTGACTTTGGGAGGGTCAGAGACCAACCACACGAGGCCTAGGGGCACTGCCCCTCCTCCCCCACTCCCACTGAATTCCGTGCACATCCCACGAGGGGCACTCGTCCCACCTCCTCACAAAGGACGCACAGACTCACCTGCCAGGAGGGGTAATGGGTGTCCGCTGTTACAAAGATAAGTGTTCATTCAAGAATCACCAAACAGTTCACAAAGACCAATACCATGAAAGTCAAATGAAGAAACAAAAGATGCTCAACCGACAGGAAAACTTAAGATGAATTAGAGAATAGGATTTTATAAGTAAGTTTCATATCAATGGAAAGGTTTTAAAAAAGCATTGCACTCATAAACAAGACCAGGAATTATGAGATAAGCACAGAGGGTTATGGAGAAAGAAGAAAAAAAAAAAAAAGAACCAATTAGACACCTTGGAATTGAGAAGTAAGCACATGGGGATTCTAGGTATACTTTAAAATGAGTGAAGTAAGTCAGACAGAGAAGGACAAATATCGTATGATATTGCTTATATGTGGAATCTAAAAATATCGTACAAATGAACTTATTTACAAAACAGAAATAGAGTCACAGAAGTAGAAAACAATCTTATGGTTACCGGGGGGAAATGGGGGGAGGGATAAATTGGGAGATTGGGACTGACGTATACACACTATTATATATAAAAGAGATAACTGGACTTCCCTGGTGGCACAGTGGTTAAGAATGTGCCTGCCAATACAGGGGAGACGGGTGCGAGCCCTGGTCCAGGAAGATCCCACATGCCGCGGAGCAACTAAGCCCGGGCGCCACAACTACTAAGCCTGCGCTCTAGAGCCCACAAGCCACAACTACTGAGCCCATGTGCCACAACTGCTGAAGCCTGCATGCCTAGAGCCCATGCTTGGCAACAAGAGAAGCCACCACAATGAGAAGCCCGCACACCACAACGAAGAGTAGCCCCTGCTCACCGCAACTAGAGAAATCCCATGCACAGCAACGAAGACCCAATGAAGCCAAAAATAAATAAATAAATTTTAAAAAATAGATGACTCATAAGGACCTACTGTATAGCACAAGGAAGTCTACTCAATACTCTGTAATGACCTATATGGGAAAATCTAAAAAAGAGTGGATACATGTATATGTATAACTGATTTGCTTTACTGTACACCTGAAACTAACACAACATTGTAAATCAACTACACTCCAATAAATTTTTCTTAAAATTCAATTAAACTGTCCATTAAGGATCTACTCTATAGGCACGGTGGTCCTGTACGAAAATCAGTGTCAGACGCATCGCCCCGCCAGAGGTGATCCAGAAGGAGAGCACGTTTAAGGGGAAACATGAAGCCCTAGCAGGATCTAGAAGGAGTGAGGAGAGGAAGAGGCAGTATTCGGAGACAGGGCAGCAAACAGTGGAGATTTCATGTTGAGAGAAGTAGAAGAAATGGCACTTTTTTTTTTTCAGGAATGTTTTCCTAAAAACTGGACAACTGAGAAGACATTACTAAAATTCTTGAAAATAAAACACATAGCTTAGTCCAGTCCATGAAGTAGGAAAACCTGCGGAGCTTTATGGTAAAGGGGTGACACGATAAGGGATGACTGTGATATCGGGACACAGAAATCGTTCGTTGGGGCAGGGAAAGGGGACGGGAGACGGGCGAGAGATGTGTGCACGGCCACAGGACACGGCTAAACACACGTGTGGGAGCAAGAGACACTGGAGTTAGGTCTGCCTTCCCAGAAACCTAAAAAAAGACCACACGATCCCCAAATGCACCGTTTATTTTAGGCTTAATCTTTGACAACACGCACTGCACTGTGTGTGTTTTCTTTCCTTGTTCTTTCCTTTCACAACTGAACACACAGAGTCAGACAGCTCAAGCGTGATTAGCATGGGATGGCGGCCAAGCACCTGCTTTCTGTGCCCGCTTAGCGGTTTCCATCTTCCCCTCCATCGTGTTGCGTTTATGAAACCCAAGCTTCTTACCACCAGCATCAGCACTTCCGTGTTTTGGTGAAGGAAGAACGCAACAAAATATCCAAACAACTGTACAAACTGCTATACTGACAAAGCAGCCGACACTTCTGATACTAAGTTACAAAGCAGGCAACACTTCTGATACTAAGTTGCTGGCTGGCAACTTAGTTTCAGGGCAAAAGGTGAGCATGCAAAGGTGGAGGATCCCCTGTGTAGGTGTAATAACCTGGCTAACAGTGAGATTGGGGCCCATCCAATGAAGAAATGACAGAACACACTGACTTATCCAATAATGAGAAAAGCAGGTCAAGAGTGAGATTAATCTCGCTGTTCAAGGACAGGACGTTCCCTACGTCCAGGAACGTCTGCTTCGCCTCTCCTCCCCTCCACCCTTGTGGTCCTCCCGTCCTTTACTCATGCATCCACTAGCCCATCCTCTGTGTTAGCTCGCCTTCCATATGCACTGTTGATCCTGCCCTCGTGGAGCTTCTTACACTTTCGTGGGGAAGAACAGATACCAAACAGTGTACAACAGCGACTATCACGATTGCTTTTTAGTAGAATATTCTGTCAATGAAACCCTACATTGAAAATTCATCAAGCTATAAAACTGAGCTGCTCCGTTGGGGTCGGGGTGGGAGAATGTGTAGGAACCTTGGATTGCAGTGCAGGACTCACTCGTTCTCATCCCATTGCTATCATCTCTCTCTTCTTCCCTCTTCTCTCTCTCCCTTTTAAACTGCAAAGTTGGCGACAGGGTATAGTTTGGTCATGCTTTCTATTTGTTGAATAAAATAAAAATAAACATCAATATTTAAGATTTTTAATTATAAAAGAGAAGTGTGTCATATTTCTCTGCCCCCTGCAAGGGTGGATTCATAAATAAAACTATGCTCTCAGATTTCTCGCTGCCGTGCACCTCTCTCCTTTCTTCCTCCTGTTCTGAAAGCACAGCTGCCCTTGTGCTCAGCATGGAAAACCTCCTGCTCCTGTGGCCTTCTTGGAAGACCTACCACACAATTACAGTGAGGACCAGGCTTTACTGAGCACCTTCTGTGTTTCAGGTCCTGTGCTGTGATGCTGAGATACAAGAGTGCCGAGGATGGATTACGATTGGGATCAAAGATTCAGAGAGGTCAAGTAACTGGGCCAAGGCCACCCGGCTCCTGGCTGGAAGAGACGGGATTCAAACCCAGATCCGCCGGGGTCTTATGTCCACCTGCTTCTGCCTTGTTACCTCTGTGCCACTCTGCTGTGCCTCTGTCACTGTCCCTCTGCATCTCTCTCTCTCTCTCTCTCTCTCTCACACACACACACACTCTTCCTCTTTGCTTGGAAATACCCACTCCTGGAGTGGAGCACTTGGAAGGTACACGTGGACTTTCCTTCCCCCGCCAGCGTGCCACCCTAGGCTGCCTGCTGCTCCAGATGCCACCGCACCAGCAGTGCCAAAGAGCTGTTTTTCTTCCACTCTAATAAACGTTTTCTATTCACTTGTGAGTAAGTGTGTTTGTTTATCTGATGGGCCCCTACTATTTGAGGATGCCCAGAAAACGCGTTAACCCCTCCCAGGCTACGGCTCTCCAGAAACGAGCTCTCCCCGTGCCAGCCTCGGCCCCAGACACACGGCTCCCCTGTGCTCAGACGCAGCCCTGGGAGAAAGAAGGTGTCTTTGAGAGGAGACTTGGAGGTGAGCAGGGTGAGGGCATAAACGGAACATCTGCTTTCATTATCCGAAAACAAATTTAGTGCCAATAAAAGGTGTTCAAGTGAGAAGATTGAGGATGGAAATTGACAGTCAAAGACACAGCCATACCTGATCCCACCTCCATGCCCACCTTGTCTCATCCTTTGCACGGGACACACTCCATTCTGCAGCTCAGCAGGGAACTCGGACCCTCTCTGATTTCATTCGCTGGTCCTGCCAGCTTTTCTCCAACCTTCGTAATGCCAAATAACACTGTTTTAAGAGTTTTATAAAAACTCACTCATTCAACCTTCACGAGGGTCCTATGAGGCACAGAGAGGTTAAATGACGTGATCGAGGTCACACAGCTAGTGAGTGAGGGATCCAGAGTTGAGCCCAGGGAGCTAACCACATGCGACGCTGGTTATTGACCAAAGGACACTTATTTTTAGACATAGTCTGAGGCCTATGAGCCAATCGATGGGAGATTTAAATTTCTTTCTAAATACATTAATGAGAAAAGACCTGACATAGTGGCTATGTCCCATCCTCTGCAGTCAGTGACTTTTTGCTGTGTGACCTTGGGTTAGTTATTGGATCTCTAAAAGCCTTGACCTCCTTACCTCCTAAATGGGGGTGATGGTGACATGCTGTGGAGGTCGAAGGAGGGGATAATGTGCCCTCAGTGGTACCTCACTAAGTACTGTGGATGCTCATCATTGGATATGCAATGACATGGGCGGGGCTTTTTAGAGGACTGACGTGAAACCAAACCGAACCAAATCCACGCAGACAACACTTTGATTTGGTGTGGATTTCAGCTCCTGACAACCACTGTTACGTCTGCCTTGCCAGCAGAGAACTGCATCCCTACATGTCCACAGCAGTTACGTTCCCTAAAGGAGCATCTCCCGCCGTGGGCAGAGAACCTTAAAAGATACCCTCTGAGCTCCTGAGCCTCTGCCCACGTCCGCCCCACACCGGCTACCACACCCCTGGCCCAAGCCCTTTGACGCCCTCGTCAGGGACACCTGCCTCTGTTGCTCTCCTCCTCCAGCACCGCGGTCCCGAATGCTGTCCCAGCGGGAAGGGCAGAACTATTTAGCTAAGTTTGTTATAAACTACACAAACTTCTCCTTAAAGGACTAACTTTAGAAGAGTCACCAGGACTCCCTGAAGAGATTTATTTATTCCACTCAAGGTAGACTGGTGACGGCCCTCACTCTCCAGTGGGTCCTAAGCTGGAGTGGCTCCCCCCGCCGCCAGCTGCTTCCAACTCAGCCCACTGCACCGCGGGTCCGGGTGGAATAGTCGACACCTGACCGGTCTGCAGTCACCAGCACAATCAAAGACACGCTGGCATCCCTCTGAGGCATCGCAGACTAGCCGCCTCCATCCATTTCCCTAATGTGAACACGACCACTTTCACCTTCCCATCTTGAAGGAATACTCTGAGTACACATGACATGACAAACACAAAGTTGCTCTGAGATCTTCAGAGAAAGGATTTCACATCGAAGTGTCTTCAGCATGATTTGGTTGTTTTCAGTGACTACGACTCTTAAGTTGGAATCACCCATTTTCATGCATAGGCGGTGTAGACAAATGGCTTTGTAACTAAATTTACAGATTTGCTTAAAGAAAAAAGGAGTCACGGCTGTAAGGTGATAATCCCGAATCTTCTATGGAGTGCACACAGCTATATATCAAATCCAGGCCCGCTGTAGAGCAGGAGGCCAAGGCCACTATTTTACTTCACTTTGTTTTTTTTAAGTTTTATTTCTTGGTTGAATTTTGTTTGGTAACTCTATCATTGCTATTGTAAACAGACCCCAAGATTCAGTGCAGCTACTCTGGTGAGGAGTTGACAGCTGCCTCTGGAGGAGAACCCACCAATTAGGGTAATCAGCCCAAGGAAAAGAAAGAACACGTAGTAAGTGCATTCTGTTTTAGGGAACACCTGGGCAGCTTTAGAGACGACGAATCCTCCATTTGAGGTTTTAAGGCAAGTGTTTGCTTAATTTTGCAAGAATTTTATTTGGAAGGCTGGGGTCGGGGAGGAGAGGGTATTTCTTCTTTGTTTGTTTCATGATATTTCACACTTAGAAGGTCAGCCTCCTGCCCTCACGAACCCCCTCTCCCTCCCCACTTCCCAACTGAACATCTATAGATTGGTCCAGAATCCCAGAACCCTTTGCCGTCGCACTGAGAGGGGGACTGGAAAGTGACCACCCTACTGGAATTCCTTTGTTTTGGTGACTAGATTATCTTTATCCTTGGCCTTGGCAGGGTAAGAAGAGCCACCCTAAGAGTTAACAAGACCTGGATCTAGCGCCTGGATCTGTCCTTCATTTTTGTGTCCTGTCCCCATTTTGAGCACCGGGAGAGCGAACCTTTTAAGGGGTCAGGCTCTGGCGGCACTACGCCTTGGACCAAATCTCGTCTCCACCACTTAGTGGGAGGGGGTCTTGGGGACGAGAGCAGCCTCTCAAGTCTGAGCTTCTCCATTGGTAAACGAGGAACATGGCAGCGACTCCGTCCCAGGGCCAGTGCAAGCATCAACTTAAATCACGCATGCCCAGTGTTTATCTGATAAGTGTTTTTGTTGCAATTGATATACCACTGCCATTAGTGATTTCCATCAAATGCAATGCAAGTACCATAGAAAACTATCAAACGCTGTACAAATAAGACGGATAACGTTACAAAAGCAGTATTGTTATTATTTTAATTTTTATTACTTCGCTCTTGCTTTGGGTCTACCTTGGAGGTGACAAGAGACATCCTGAGAAGAGGAATCACAGATCCCTCCTTTTACTTACGTGAGGCTTTGAAATACCTAACGTGGTGGTTGAGAAATACACATTTGCAAAACATTAGTACAAGTTTACATGAGAATTTACACACGCAGACTCACTGAGCCTGGAAAATAAGATTGTAAAGAGAGAGAATTAATTCTGCTCTTCTTCCTGCCTTGTAGAAAGAGGGGAAGGAGGGAGCCTCGAAATCAAATAACATTTCCTTCAAATATGAAACCTGGAGTGAATAAGCGATTGACTTTTCCATTTGGTGCCTTAATTCCTGTCCGTCAGATTTCCTGTCACTTCTTGCCTGGAAATGTTACTATCTATCACTCTTCTGGAATGAGCCAGACTAGGTACATCTCTCTGAATCTCACTCTCCCTCTCTGGTTCCCTGATAAGCCTGGCAGAGCTGGGGGCCGTTGACAAGATTCACATTTTCACCCGATAAAGTACCATTTACACTACAAATGCCAAAGAGTGGTGGTGGGGTGCACATTCAAACACAAGTCTCCAAGGGGGAAAACAAGTCAGGACGCCCAAACTTAGAGAGAAGGCTGGTATCCAAAAGAGAAAGCAGGGGAGGGAGGGAGGGAGGAGGGAGGGAAGGGGGAGGGTTCCAATTAGCATTCATGCCAACTCTTACTCGGTGAAAGAGGGGATCATAGCTTTGTGGATTAAGGATTAAGAGCAAATTTGGCTTAGCGACTATTCCTTCTCTGGATAAATGTCTGTTGAGGATTTAGAAAACATTTTTTTCTAAACCAGTTGGATATTTTCTTCACATGCCAATAGTTTTATTTTTTCTTTAATAATTACATCAACTTCTATAAACAAAGCCTGATTTTTTCACATTTTCAGGGTGACATCTCCCACACCGATTTAATTGATCCTCTCGCCCCCAACCTCTCTGCAGCCCGGGAGATGCGCACCCGGCCACCGGGAGCAATCATCCGGTGACCCCACCGGCGAGGTCAGCGCATCGCTCCACCGGCTTCCACAGCGCTGCACCCCGTCTGCAGGGATCACAGTGCAACAAGCTGCCCGCATTCCTGAATGCCCAACAATCATTTCTGAAACAGACTCAGCACCTGAGAAAGCTTTTACATGGCTTTGCCCCTCGCCTTCTGGATCAAGACGGTAGATGGAGTGGCTGGGGGAACAACGGGGGTGGCCGGGGCTTAGCGGGGACTCTTCCCGCGAGGACGCTCGGGGGAGGGTGGGACGCCTGGAGCCCCGTGCCCGTCCTGCCTGCAGCCCCCCAGCCGCCTCCACCAGGGGCTCTGTTCCTCCCGCTCTGGTCCCTCCATCCTCACCCCAGGGACACAAGAGACCAACATCACAGACAAATGATAACCTTAGACAAAAGAACGATATACAGAGGGGTAAGACGGGAGGTCGGCTAATTGTAGCTGCCTCACTTCCTTCCCTTCTGGTCACTCTGGACACAGCATTACCCACAACTCCAGACCCCACACAGACTGAACATATAAGAACACTTGGTAGTTGAGCATGCAGATTCAGGATCCAGAGTCCATGGATCCCTAACTCTGGCCCTGACCCACGTTCACTGTGTAATAACCCCCCAGGGCCTCGGTTTACTCATCTGTAAAATGGAAATAATAATAATAGTACCTTCCTTACCGTGTCGGTCTAAGGACTGAATGAGTTAATATCCGGGAAACACTCAACACTGTGCCTGGCATAAAAGTGTCATTATAATCATCATTATTATTTGCAGATGAATAAAGGTAGGTATCATCTGTATTTTTCTACGACTGAGACTTAGACTTAGTAGTCACAGGGTTAGGATTTGAACTGACACACATATGACTCCAGAGGGCAAACCCTTAACCAGGAATCAAGACGCCTCTCTTGTCAAAGTTAACCAACCAGCCGGCACCAAGACATCCTTACCACCCCCCTGACACAGAGCTTGGCTCTGACTCCATTAAGTCCTATAAACAGAGCTCCAAATACCACTCAGGCACAGTGATGCAGAACAGGGACCAGGAAGTGTAAGTTGCTTACCTATCTGTGGGGAGGAAACCCATGTGAATATGAAAAGAGAAACAGCAGGAACAGACACATAAAGACAAAAGGGAAGAGTCCTCCCACAGCCCTTGCAGCCCCCTGTGCTCTACCCTTGAGTCAAAGGGGTCTTTCAGGTACGTGTGCTCAGCTGCTCTGGCCTCTGGACATTTTGCTCCCTGGTGATGCCGTACCCTCCCCTTTGCCTAACCACCTCCTCTCCATCCTTGCAGGGCCTGGTGAAATGGCTCTTCTTCGTGGAGCTTCCGGCCTCTGCAGTCTAGGCTTTGAGGCCCGTAAGCCCTCCCATTGCACACACTTCCCTTGAAGCCCAGCTCTCAACTGTAAGCAATTATTTGTGTAATGTTGAATTCATGTCTGTCTCCTCACTTGAGAATAACATCCATGAAGGCGGGGCGGTTTCACTATTGCTCTGACCACACACACAGTGTCTGGTATGCAAAGAAAGGATAAATGACAGCATCCCCTCCAGGGACGGAACTGCCTGGCCACTCTCCTGCCCACCCCCGCACCTTCTTTGTCTCCCATGAATCTATTTCAGGCATCTCTGGAGCAGAACACCTCTTGAAGAGTTGGGCTTGTGCGTGCTGGCCATGGGGACGAACTGTGGAATGTTCTGCTGCTGCAGGAGGACAGGGCAAGAGAAGGCAGCTCTTGGAGCCCTGCCAGCGTCAGCCCCGCGCTCTGCATTTCTCTCCAACAGCCCCGACGTGGACAGTGGGTCTCCCGCTGCTTGCTCCTGGCTGGATCTTCATCAGCCAACCAGCTGGCCTTCAGGCTTCACACAGCATCACAGTAAAGGATACCTACGCATCCCTCCAGCCTCCCCGCCCTCCCCATTCTCCTGCCAGTGTTTTTTCTCTAAACCCTAAATCACGCAGATGTGTCACACTGCCAGTGGCCTCAGCTAGGTGAGCGCCACTGAGCAAATTTCTGATCGCCTTTGGGACAGCCCAACCCAGAAATTCAGAAAAGGTCAGTGGGAAGGCTGGGAGGAAGAACCTGCATCTTTCAAATAAGCTGGTGATGAGGCTGGGGATCCCGTGAGCCCCGCTGGACAGCCCACTGGGAGAGACTCAGAAACCCAGAAAAGGGTGTCAGACTTCCCCTCAGCTGGCAGCTCCCGCTCCATCAAGTGGCAGGTACGCCAAACACACAAGACCTTTAAAGGCTGCCTTCCGACTGAGCTAAACAGAAATGCATGTCCCTCCTTGGTTTGCACTCTCCCTCCTCCAGTTTATGCACCGCCCGCCAGCTGAACCCCACGCTGTGCCCACTTCCCAAGTGAGCCCCACCAGCCATACCACGACCGACAGAAGTAAAACCCGGTCCCAGGCGACCGTGATGGAATGCGCATCTCCAGCGGCGCTGACAACCAGCAAGGCTACAGGTGAAGGGTGCACTCCTCCCACCAACGGTGGCTGCAAGAGAGCCTTTACGGACTTCAGAAGCAATGTTTCAGGGGGGCTTGGTCCTCTGTTCACTGGAAATGCAGCCTCCTGCCTCTTCTTCTTTGCAATCTCCAACCCTGCTCCAGCTCAGCTCTGCTTCCAGGCAGGAGCTTGACTGGATAAAAGGACCCAGCGAACCTTCTCACAAATAGCCAGTCCCAACAGTGGTGGCAGGTGAAGGGGAAAACTTTCACTCTCCTTTCTCCTCGGAAGTGCCCTGTGCCCACGTGACCCCATGCGGTCTCTAATTCTGGGCCATCTGCTGATGTCTTCCTCCAGGGGTCACTTGCAAATGTTTTTTTCAGACATACTTTGTGCTCTGATTTTTCTCCTTTTTCTCAGATAATGTCTCAGTTGTTTTTTTTTGTTTGTTTCTTGTCAGTAGGTATGTGAGGTGTGTAACCCTAAAGTCAGGAAGGCACATCATCCTCCAATTATATTTTCCTTCCATTGCATTTGCTGTGACCTGGTCATACCTGAAAAACTGCATTTCCTTTCTTTGGGGCTCATAATTAACAACAAAATAAAAACAAAAATCTTGAGCCATAATACAGAAGTCCTTCTCTCCTGGGTTAGTTACATGGAGTTTCCTATCGGACATGGGCTGACGCTTCAGACGCCTCTCCCCACCCCCAGCCCCGAGCACAAGCCGGTGGCCGTCATGTGTTTTAACAGCTGCAGCTCTTCGGTTGTGGAGACAACACTTTTTGTCAGTTCTCTGTGTTGTTGTCACTGTTCTTATTTGGTTTGCTTTGGTTTCTCTGTTTATCTATTTGAGAATGTCAGGATGCTATTTCTGAGACCAGAATGACTTCTGCTGGGTTTCTTGACTCCTGGATCCCTGGGCCATTGTCATTGCCACCTGGGCTCCACCATCCACAAACATCTACCACACTGCTTCCTCACGCCCAGCTTCAGAGGGACTCTGGAATCATGACAAGGAACAGAGAACTCTTTCCCCTCTGATGGGTGAGAAGAACCTGTTCTCTTCCTGTTTCCAGAGTAAAATCAAGCAAAGTTCCACAAGCTTCAGTGGTCCTGCTTTTCACCCCCAATAGGCAACACTGGCCCCTCCATTCCCAGCACCAAGGAATGGTGCACCTGTTCCCGGGTTCTGCATGGTGTGGACCCAGAGATCCTTATAGAGCGTGGAAGGTAATCTGGTCTTCCAGAGAGGCCCCTGGGCTCTGCTTGGAGCTGGATGGAGGGGTGAGGGGTGCAGACATGTGGAGGGGGGCATTGCTGCCCCACGAGCATGCCTTCAGACTCGGCAGAAGAGAGGAGGCCTGTGGATTCATCAGGCAGCAGTGTGTTTTGAGACCCTCAGGTTCACCCCGAGACTGCGCTCATCCAAAAGGCAGATAAAGAAGAAATGGCCTCTTCCTCCTAAAAGTCCAAGTCTAGCTGAGAAGAGCAGGGGTGGGCATAAACCTAGGTGCACACATACAGGTGCACACAGCTGAGACGAAATAATATGAACTAAATACAAATGAAAAGCTCGGTCAGCACAAGGAATGAGGGAGTCGGGGCTTCAAGGGCAACCCAGTCACACACTCGAGACAGCACGCAGTTGGTCCACTCAACTTTGACCTCGAGGGAGCGCTCATATGGGTCAAGGGTGGGATGGAGTCCTCAAGACCACGCTGAGGTGTAGTTCACTGGAAAGGACAGAGTTCTCCCCTCTTGGCCTCAGAACAGTGACGTAAGAAGACAGTGGGGTCCGAGGGACAGGAAGTCTGTCAAAGATGTGAGTCTACCTGAGTAGGTGTACCGTCCAGCTGGTCCACGGGGGCCAGGAACGGAGCTAGCTGCGGTTGGGAAGTCGTATCTTCTCAGGAATTTCAGTGATGCCGAGGTTCTGGCGGCCTGCCCTAGTTCTGAAGTCTGAGAATTCTGGTTTTGGAAATTTGGAATTGTTGCTTCAAAATGAACAAGAGGGTTTGAGACCAAGCCTTGGAAAGAACAGGAAAATGACATCTGAGGTGGAGACACTGCTGTTTAAAGGCTTGGAGACAATTATGCCTAAGGGACGTCCAGGAATTAGCATCAGGCTGGCCTGGATATGCCGGGTGAAATTTGGCCTCAACACTGAAAGATTATTTAGGTAATTGGATAAGACCCTTCCTGAGCATTCAGTGGCAGAATTGTGTTCATGCTTCCTCAAATGGCTGATGTCCATTTCAGATCCCAATTTATAAGAGAATAGAAGACTGGGCTTAGCAAAGGAGATTAAAGGATACTAGATGGATGGATGGATGGATGGATAAATGGATGGATAAATGGATGGATAAATGAATGGATAAATGGATGGATAAGTGGATGGATAGATGATAGATTGTAGGTAGACAGACAGACAGAGCGAGCCCTTAGCTGCCCTCTCCCCTTCATGCCACAAACTTTTCTCCTCAAGGATTGCCTGATCTCCATCCCACATGCTGATCAGGAAGACACAGAGAACACAGGGAGCACCATCTGGGAATGATCTGTTTTCTGTACTCAGCATGTTCCTGGAAACCTGCTGTCCCCAGGAGAACAAGTGAAAGCCTGACACTGTCAAAAAAAGTGGGCAAAGCTTGCTGCTTAATTTTTTATTAATGGTATTAAAATTTCTTTGCCTAAGTCATTAATCATTAGGTCATATGAAAGGCTTATGTTTATTCAGAGAATATAATAGCTCACAGCAGTAAGGATGTATGTTTTCTCATTGGCCAGTGGAAGTGCTGCGCTGTTATAGAGGAATAGATTTTTTTTCTTTTTCTTATTTATTTATTTTTACTTAGAACAGTTAGTTCAATTTAACAAACACTTATTGAATTTTTCTGACAAAGATAAATACTATACAGCCTCTGCTGTAGAAAAGGTCAGAATGATAACAAAAATGACAAAATTTGTCACCATTTCTTGGGCACTTACTAGATGCCAGCCTCTGTGTTAAGTGCTCACCACAGGATCTTATTTATCTCATTTAATCCCCAAAACCATACTGTGAAATAGACACTATTTTTATCCCCATTTTATGGAAAATGAGGGTTGAGTAAGTATGTTGATTAACTAGCCCAAGGTCATGCAGTAAGGATGGTTACAGCCCAGTGGGAAAGACAGACAGCTGCACAGATAAAATTCCATTTCAGTTTCTTAACTTATATAAGCAACTACTTTTCTTACATACATAACAACCCGTACAGAACCAGGGCAGCAGTATTCTCTCACCTTTTTATTTCCCATCCAAACACTGCTGGGGACCCACTGGTAGATGTCCAGAGACAATGGAAGTTCAGCAGGAGCTCAGAAAAAAAATGCTCAACTCCTCCAGCGAGTCAAAGAAAGTGAGCTGGTGACCCAGGGACGCTGAGGTGCAGGGCTGCCCACTGCACCACAGGGATAGAGAAGATCCCAGAACAGGAAACCTCAACCCCACTGCCACTGACCCACGCTGGGCAATGTGGTCTGAGGAAACCCCAGCTCTGACCTAGCAGCACTCAAACTTGGGAGTTAATGGCGGGAAATTGCGGACTAGCCATAGAATAGAATATTAAGTGGCCACTGAAATCGTGTCTGAACAACAACCGCTCATGTAGAAAATCGTAATATTATGTTTGTAAAAGAAGCTAAATATAAGGAAATGCACCAGAAGAGGAACTTCAGCTATCTCCAGGTGTAGAACTATAAACTGATAAAGGAAGTGTTATCAGTTTTAAAGAGCATCGTCTAATTGCCATTGCATCCGTGAGGGCCAGTCCATGACTCCCACCCGGTCCCCTCCTGTCTCTCCGACATCCTTCTCCATTTCTCTTCCTTCCCAGCACCTCCGTCAGCATTACCTTTCACTCCACCTCCTTCAGATCTGCAGCCCCTCACCCAGGGCCGGCGCTTAACCCTTTCGTGCCTGCAGAGGTGTGGACCTGCCCATCACAGGACCACAAACAACCTGATAAGCAACTCAAAGCTGTCCCTACAGCATGAAAAGTCCCTCTTCCCCCCATCTCACCATAGCCCCCTTCTCTAGGTCGGCTCCACGGAGACCCAATCAGGGAACAGAGACAGCAATGGGGTAGGATCTCATTAGAGGACCAGCGCCGCCTAGAAGCCGGTTATGGAGACTGACTCATCTAGAGTCCCAGGAAACACCCATGAGAATAGGCAGGACAGCCCGGCTCTCTCTCCTTTCCCAGCCCTTCTGTCCTGTATTGTTCATCTTCTCGCACAGCTGTGGGCCCCCTCGGGGACACGGAAAGAACAAAGTGTTTTGATCCACGAGAAGATGCACAGAAGAGATTCTATGGAATGAAAATACCCAGGTGAGGCGTCCTCTCCTCCAAACTGAACTGCTTACTGATTTCTACGAGGCGTACTGCTTTGGCCCCACGTTTCCCATCTCTGAAACACAAAGTATCCTGTCTGGCCTGATGCCCACGTACTGTAGCTGTCACATAAATCCCAACATGCAAAGGCCTTATATGTTCTTGAAAAAAAGAGTCACATAGGCAAAGTGATTACCCCCAGAGCCCTGCTTATGGGCTGAGATTATGAGAGATGGTAAGCCATAGCCCAGCCGCATCATGGGTGACCCGTTTCAAACGCTACCGCGCACACACACACGCACACACCTTCTAAGGTAGTAGGACGGCAGCACTGCCACTTAGCCCAATAAGATTGGACCTTCTTTAACCAGGGGAATGATTCTAGGACAATGATGTTGGCCAGGTGATAGCTCACTAGACCAGCACTTTTTATCTTTGCATCATTCTTCAATCTGAACTCTCTCCTCTCGCTATAGAGACACCAGCTGATGCTGCCAGGACAACAGAAATCCCAGCTTTCCCTGAATATCCGATGCTGTGACTGGTTTTTCCCTGCCACCCAGCTATGGGGAGAATAATTGAATCACGTGTTTGAACTGGCCCAGCAGTAGAGCCAAAGGCCATAATGGGTGACCACTTTCCAATCTCATAGAAGCGATAAATGAACCCAAATCAACAAACTGTGAAAATTGCCTGGGTCAGGGTCTGTGGCTCCATGCAGGGCCACCCAGGCTCCTGAGTCCCTTGCTTGGCTGCAAGCTGGACATCAATAATTGAACGGCAATGGAGAATACAGGGACAGTGCTTGGCAAGGCCTAGACAGTCTGCCCAAAGCATCCTCTCCCCACCTTGGTTGAAATGCACGTGGTTCTTACCTTAAAATGTGTCCTTTGTTAAGTGACAGGTGGTTAAGATTTGTTCCTTTTGCTTTTGGCAAACCCATTAACCAGAACCTACTTGGTTTGGAAGAGGAAGAGTTAGATCCAATCTTAAAAACAGAGCCCAGATCCTTAGTGGCCATGCAGGAAATTGGAGAAATATAAACCAAAAAAGCAAGCAGTAGCAAGAACATGAGAGTAAACACAGGGTTCCTCAGCACACCACCGAAAGACATCCCTTTCAAATCTCCCATGGCCCAGAGAGTAATGGAAAAGGCTTTCCGAATCCCACTTCTATGCTCTAGCATCCTAGCAGCAGCCCCTGTCTCTAGAACACCTCCACTTTCATCTAGGATTCTTCACACATCTTGTTAACAGAGGCATAAATAAAGTACGCTAGCCCAGTGCAGGAGAAAGCTCGGGGAATGGAATGATGCTCAGAAATATTTATTTTGAGCATGAACTGTATACCAGGCAGAGTCTAAGGTGCTGGTTACATAAGGGAAGCAAGAGCAGCATGGACACATTCACTATGGAGACGGGATGTAGTTTTTGTTTGTTTGGTCAAATTGTTCCTCCTGAGTGGGAAGAAAAGCCCCTGCAGCTCCTGAAGAGAAGGGATTGACCATCAGGAAGGGTAAATATCCCTTGGGCGTCTCCAGTTCCATAGTAATTGTAGAAACCTGTCTATTCCCCTCAGCTAATTCAGAGGCCTTGGCTCTTTAGGGCTGAACAAGAAAGAGGGGCAGACTACTTGAAGCTAAGATCAAAATGAAACACGTCCTCTAAGTTCAGGTCTGTTGCACTGTTCTATTTGCCCATTCTCCTGCCGGGACCACACTCTCTTGATTGCTGAGGCTTCACAGTAAGTCTTGAAGTTGGGTAGCATCAGTCCTCCAACTTTGTTCTTTTTCATATTGTTTTGGCTATTCTGGGTCTTCTACCTTCCCATATAAACTCTAGAATCAGCTTGTTAATATCCACACAATGACTTTCTGGGATTTTGATTGGGATTGCATTGAAGCTATAGATCTAGTCAGGAAGAACTGGTATCCTGACAACACTGAGTGCTCCTATCCCTGGACATGGAATATCTCTCCATTTATTTAGCTCTTCTTTGATTCTGTTCATCAGAGTTTTGTAGTTTCCCGCATACAGATCTTCCACATAGATTTAGACCTAAGTATGTCATTTTTGTGGTATTTATGTACATAGTATTGTTTTTAATTTCAAATCCACTTGCTCATTGCTGATATAGAGGAAAGCAGTCCCTCTAAGCTATGACCCAACTGAATTCCTCATGTTGGTTCTAGAGTCTAAGATGCTCACCTGTCATTTGCAGTGTAAGAGAGCGGTCACATTGTGAGTGACCACCCACTTACCAGCACTGAAACTCTGCATAACTGTGGACGTCACATGATCCACAGAAAGGCAGGTCCTTATAATAATTAGGTTATAATCCCAGTACTCATTTCCAAAATTGGAAAACTGAGTACTAACTCAGGATGACTAATGTCAAATAACATACCCATAGTTAGTGTTTTACAGTTTATTTCTCTGCTTACATATGTAACGTACTTGATCTTCACGAACTGACAGATATTCTCCCCATTTTACAGATGAGGAAATTGAGCCACAGAGTGGTCCAGTGAGCTTCCTGAAGTCATACTGCTGATAAATGGCTGTGCCTGAATTGGTCCCTGTGTTTTCCAGTTCCAAATCCCACAATCATTCCACTATTGCTCAGAACCTTCCAATGATTCAGTAGCATAATGGGTGTTTGCCCCAGCTTCTGGCACCATTCATGTTCCTTTTTCTGCTCCCATTTAACACTGAGAATCAAGAATCCTAAATCTCGAGCTTGCTAGTGATTGCACATTCATACCCACTGAGTGACAGCAATCTATCTTGGGGAATTATGGTTTAATAATCCCACAAGTCAGCACATTGAGGCCCAGAGACAAAAATAAAATGCATGACTGTCCAAATATGCTTCAGGTTATTCTGAATACATTTGAGGGGATTTGACAAACTAACGTCCTTTGCTATCAGCACTTCAGGCTGAGTCTAGTGAATGTCCTTCATTCCCACATTCCCATCGTCAGCTACACCTGATTCTCCCACAGTTCTATTGCCTTGACTACAAATTGAAAAACAAAAACAAAACAAAAAATGGTTCCCCTAAAAACAAGCCCCCACCATTTTATGCACACACACCATAAAATGAAGATCAAAAACGACAAAGACACAAGGCTGATGTGTGCATTTTAAACAAAGAAAGGCCCTAATATAGATAAATATAACTGAAACCCTTCTTTTTAAATACTGGATGTGGAAGACTCCAGCTGTTTATTTTATGAACAGAAGGGCAAAACTAACACGGGTTCCTAAAATGTGCCAGGAACTGCATTAGGTGCTTCCACGTAAACTAACTGATTTGGTCCTTGTAACAACCACGGGACTGGTTATTACCCCTTTTTATACTGTAAGGAAACTGGGTGCTTGAGTGATGTGTCCACGGCTGGATAGCTGGTGCATCTGCGATTAAGACTTATTAGGGGCCCTCCCGGTGTCAAGCACAGACAGAGCTCTTTGACAAACATTAATGAACAAAACAAAGACCCTAGTTTCAAGGAGCTTATACGCAAGTGAGGAGAAACAGACGGCAAACAAAATAAATAAGTAAAACATAAAATATTAGGAAGCGATGACGGCTGGGAAAAAAAGAAAGCCTAGGGCAGGGAAAGAAGGATGGAGACCGTGAGTGGGACTGGAGGGCAGACTGCTTTGCCGTCAGGGGGGGCGCGCTGGGGGAAGTGAGGTCGGAGTGAAGACCCGGGGAGGGGCGGCGGCTGGAGCAGGGCCCCCCGGAGACCTGCCTGTCTGCTGTGCCCACACACGCCCTCCTCGAAACCACCACCCAGGTGCAGGGCGAGTCTTGAGAGCTGGGTCTCAGGAGGCAAGGCTTGAACAGGACAAGGAGCAGGTCAGAAAAGTGAAGGACAGGGCTTTGCCTGCTGGAGCACTGCCACGAGCCCGCGAGCTCCTCGCTGGACGAGAGGAGGCGCTGGACACGGCAGAGGGTGTGGAGGACACGAGGGAGGCGGGCAGCTGCGACCTCCTTCCAGGGCCCACCTTTCGGGGTATGATGGTTGTTGATTTTATGTGTCAGCTCGACTGGGCTAAGGGTGGCCCAGACAGCTGGTTCAGCGTTACTGCGGGGTGCATCTGTCGGGGTGTTTCTGAGCCAGGAAGACCCCTCGCCAATGCGGACAGCATCGTCCAATCCAGCGAGCGCCCGGAGAGAACAAAAAGGCAGAGGAAGGGCCAAATTCTCTCTCTCTTCTTGAACGGGGATGTCCGTCTTCTGCTGCCTACAGAACTGGAGCTCCTGGTCCTCAGGCCTTCAGACTCAGACTGAATTACACCCTGGGTCTCCAGCGTTCAGACGGCAGATCACAGCATACCCTCAGCCTCCACGGTCTCCGGAGCTGATTCCTAGAATAGATCTCCTCTTCTCTATATATCCTACTGGCTCTGTTTCCCTGGAGAACCCCGGCTAATACCAGGGGCTTCTTCCTTCTCTGGAGCTGATTTCCCACGTCGGGAGCCTGCCTGAAATCAGTCCTAATTCTGCTGACAGGACTCACAGGAAGTTGTGCCGGGGTAGCCAGGGGGGGCCACGTGCAGGTGGCACCAGGCCCCGAGGGACCCCTGATCCCATGTTAACACTACGCACACACACTCACTCCTCCAAACAGCCCGAGGAGGCAAGTCCCAATACCACACCCCTGCTTTTACATGGGGGAAACCGACTCAGAGAACTTAGGGAACTCACCCAAGGTGGATCCCGATTTCAAAGAGCCCTGTTTCACTCAAAAGACCATGCAGACCTTGGGGCAAAAACAAATGCCAGGTCAGAGAAGCAACTCCTCTCTTTACAGTGAAAAAAGCTTCACTCCATATTAAACCCTTAGCCAGAGACGGGCATCCTGGGGGCACCACCGGCCAAAGAATGCATGCGGGTAGCAAGGGAGGTCGAGAAAGGTAGATGGATGGAAATAATCCTTTTCCCCTTAGTGAAAACAAATTCAGACTGCCCTCCGTCACTACATTTGAACAGAGCGATGCAGGGATCACGAACGCAGGACAGGAATTCAGAGGAACCCAAGCCAGGAAGGGAATCCACGGCACAGACAGACTCCGGTTCTTCCTGACGACATCATCTGTGCAGGTAGAAAATCACCTCCACTCGGCCCGTGCATGTGCGCACACGCACATGCTAATATTTTGTTTGCAGATCTGCCTATTTACATAGTTAATTTGGGATCTGTTTGCAAACACAAATCCGCTGGGTGCAGTTACTCTGTGCACGGACACGGAGCCACCCGCTTCCGCAGTTTAACGGCACGGAGAGTGGGTGCCTCGTAGCATATGGCTGTCTGTATATAATCACAATATTACCTGCACATATTAGTTACACAGCAGTTACGTTATAATTAGTGCTGGTTTTCAGCCATTCAAAAGCAAAAAAAAAAAAGTATTTTAATTAAATCATCAAGGTGTTTAGAGCGGGGAGAAGCGGCAGAGAGCGTTAAGTTTGCACAGCACTCTATTAACCGAAATGGGACGGGCACGCCAGCACCTTCCCACCTCCCAGGTGGGATGATGCTTTCCTGCTAACGACAGTGAATACTGTCTTCCCGTGACCTCGTACCCAAGATGCCAAGCGGCTTTCAGAGTCATCTGCAGGCCATCAATCCTGCAGTCAGACAACTGTCAGAGCTGGAAGGGACCTCAGCCATTGTCCGGCCCACTGACCACAGAAAAGACAAGTGAATTCTGGGCAGGAGGGGAGTAGCTCTGAACCACACGGTTTAGTGGGGAACCTGAGACCAGAACCCAGGTCTCCTGAGCTGCATTCCCGTGCTGACGCTGGTACACGTCTGTCACGCTTCTTGAAATGTCCCACACAGACCATTTCCCCTCAAATTAAAATTTCACACATATTAGACACCTTCAGAAAATGAAGTGGTGTCACACACATCAGTTGGTAATTAATAAATACAAGCACAGGGTTAAAGAGGCTGTCCTAAGCCATTTGAGCAAATATGTGGTAATATTCAAATTTTTTCGCATGGTTTCTAGTACTTGTGCTTTTAAAAACGCATTGCCTCCTGATGACAGGAATTCATTTAAATTCATTAGAGCGGAAGGAGCCAAGGTCTGTCCTTTGAGTTCCAGATGCACCATTCCCTTGGTGACACTGGGCAGGTTACAGAACCTTCTCGTGATTTCTCTATGATACTGAATTACACACTTAAATGCTTTCCTCTCCTTTTCATTATAGAAAGGAATCTTTCTTCCAATAGGCACTGTGTTAACATGAGCTTCAAATTACAAGAGGCAGTGACATAATCTCAAGGTTGGTATTATCATCTCCTCTGGGTGGGATGGGTCAGAATATTCCTTACACCCAATTCCCGCCCCCCTCCACCCCTGCCATGCTGCCAACGACAATATCATCTCCATCCTTTCTTACGGAGCAAATGTGAACTCAGAGCCGAGGGGAGGAAAGGCACAGGATGCTGTTATAATCATCAGGCCAGTTGAGGAGAATGAACAGCATCTCAGCATAATCATCATCTTCTCCCACACTGCTCCTGTCCTTCCTGCCGGGTACACATTTAACACTCCATGCAGAAGAGACCAAACGTCCTTAGTTGCATAAGACAAGAAACAGACCCCAGTAGAGCAGGATAAGAGATCACTGGTGTCCATCAGGAACAAATGACCATGTAATAACTCTGTAATTACATGGTAACTAGAGCTCATTGAGCCTGTAAATTATATCCTTGTCACCTCCGGGTAATGATGCAGCTCTATCTCCCATCTACAGAAAGCAGCCGCACATGGTCCATAGTCACTGAGAGATAAGGGAATTCTTGGCTTTTAACGCAGATTTGCTGCTGATGATAGGTGATAGGCTGAAATCTGGGATTTAATGATTTTCCAGTTGAGATATGACTGCCTTATCATCCATAGCAAGACATCCATTACCCAGGCAGTGTTCTACATCCTTCATCAGAGGGATTGATGAAGGTTCCCCAAATTAGAGAGGAAATGCAAAGGGTCCGCAATACACACACACACACAAATGCTCACAAGTGCACGGGCACGGACACCAACAGCCAATTTACACTCCCTGGAACATTTAATCTGCAGACCTTTGAAACATCACTATTACAGCATTTCACTGAATATTTTAATACTGGGAAGAATATTGTCTCTTTTTATGCAACATTCTCTCTGGGACCATTATGCAGAGGCATTAAGAAATTCTGTGTGGTAGATTATTCAGCAAATATTGTTTGACAGCCAACTGTGCATATAGTATTCTGCTAGGTGTTAGAGAGGAAACAAAGAAGCATAATACTCAGTTCTCTCCCCCAAGGATCTGAGTCCACTGACACAGATAACATAAATACATAAAAAGTTAAATTATAATGTCACAAGGCAGTGTATAATTATCTGCCAAATGACTGGTACAGACACGAGAACTACAGAAATAACAGAAAGAGGGAACTCACTTTGGGGTGGTATAATCATAAATATAGCTTCTTAAAGATTGAAATGAACATCGAAGAGAGCTGAAATATCACATTCATTCAAGGTCTGTTAGAAAGAGACATTTCACAGTTCTCTACATCCACAGTCCTCTGGGTCCTCCAAAAGCAAATCAACAACAACAACAAAAAACAGATATTTTTGAATTAAGGAAAAACAGAAACCTTGGGAAGGAACACATCAGAAATATGAGCATCAACAAGTTTAAACCTGTGTATAGCCAAGGTGCAAGGAGGCCAGAAATATACTAATAACTTCCATGTTCCTTTAGCATTTGAGTGTTTATAATTTGGGTGCACATGTAGCTATTCCGTCCACAGCGGTAGGAATGTTTGCCAATCAACATAAGGACTTAGCAACTAGTCCGAGACATGGAGGATTGCAGTCATCAAGTTGAGAAAGTGCAAAAGCCTTAATCGAAGCATCCAGTCAACATAGGACACAATCCACTGGGGATCAAGGTGGGTATTTCTCCGAGAAACAGAGAGCCTGTCCCTCTCTCCAGGTTCCTTGGCCCCTAAACGCCCAACCTTCTAATCACGATTCATGACCGGTGTCGAGGGGGTAGCAACGTGATAGAGTTACTCTACAGCTACTGCTAAAGGTTAGTCAAAACGGCCTCTTGAGTTTTATCTGGATTTAGTGTAAACCCATTTGCCATCATCGGACTGGCCCTGAGCAGGCTTTTGACTGGCTGGCCTTCCTGGCACACACCACCTCCAACATTTACCCTGCAAATGTCCTTCATTGATGTGTGAGGTGCGCGGACTCACTTGGTCTAGAGTGAGTGTAAACCTTAGACCGTAGTGCCTACCGGTGGTTGGTCTCTGGGTGGTGCTAAGGAAGATGAGGGCCCCAGGGAGACTGCACTTCTCCATGGAAGAACTGTAAGAATATACCCTCTAGCCTCTGAAACTAGAGGGCGCCAGCACCCCTCCAGACCCTTAAGAATTCAAAAGGTCCCAGTGAAGATTTTCTCTTTCTGGAATAAATCAGTGCTATCTCAAAGAAAATATTTTTGACAACCACCAGAATTCTAGTAAGGTTAAAAAGAATTGTACATTTTGATAATGCTTTTTAAAAAAAGTCCACGTTAACGATGTGACTTTGTGTATGTTACTTATCTTTGGGTTGTCATTTCCTTGCTAAACAATAAAAAGGTCAGATGAGATGGTCCTTCAGGTCCATCCTAGGTTGAACAGTCTATGAACTAGAAGGGCTATAATGATCAGTTTTTCAAAAGTTAATGAAGAATAATCACATCCTCGATCTCAAGCTGTCGATAAAGAATAAGAGACTCATGTTTTAACCAACCAATAAGTCTATAAAATAATTCAGTGATCTAGGCTCCTAACCTATCTCTGGCTCATACAATATTTTCTCTCAAAGAACCAAGCAAGATCCCTGGATGTACTGTGACAAATCATGGTTGATCCACCGAGGTCTCTGAGCGCACATTTAGGAAGGTACCGGCAATGGTTATGGTGGAGACTATGTTTCTCATGCTGCGTCTGATCCCAACGACACACGTTCCTACAGCGAGTATCAGCATCAAGGGAAGTCAAGCTGCTCCCCGTCACGTGGGTCTGCACTGCCTTCAGTTCTTTCCTCTGGTCAGATCTCGAATGCCCATGATGGAACTAGATGTCTCTCTACACCTGCGATTCTCATTTTATTTACAGTGGCCACAGGATCGATATCTCCTCCCCTGGAAATAAAGCTTTCTACTTTGCATTGGAATTTATCTTCAATAGCTGCTGGAAATCGTTATCACACAATAATGTTCTCTTCACTACTCATGTTATCTTTTCAGCTGGGCAGATCGCCAGGCATTTGACTGCCTGACACCAAGTCCATTTGGTGCACGACAAAAATAAAACCTTATATTGCCTAGAAATAACACGAGAAACACTCATCATCCAGCCAGGGATGATTGGGCTACTTTCTCTTTCTGAGGAGTTGTCAGAACTCATGTAAATCATCCAGGGCTTTTGCCTACAGTCATGAGCACACTCTCATTATGTGTGTATAGCAGGCATGAAGAATAAGCTTTGGAATGGACCTAAGTGATTATGAATTCCAGAGGTGAAGTTATGATGTCTAAAAGACTCTGTGCCTATAGCTATATCGGGGCTTGGCTTATCTTTACTTGGATTCATTGCTACTAATGTCGTTTCTGTTAAATTCAAGAACATTTCTTGAGATCCTACCAGGTGCTGAGTACTGATCTAGGTACTTGAGGTGCACCAATGAATACAGCATTCCTCCCTGGAGAAGCTGAACTAATAAAGTGAGGCAAAAAGACATACACAGAATGCCTGCACAATGTGATGAGACATGTGAACAAGATGTTGGCAGAGGACTGATGACGAACACTGCATCCTAGTTATGAACTCAGGGGAACCTTCTCAGAGGAGGTACCATTTGAATCAGATGCCTTAAAGCAGAGTAGCTGGAAAGAAAGGAAAGGATGGTTCAGAGGACACCCCCCTATGGGAATATCACAAGCACATTCAGAGGTAGATGGGTGCTGAGTCAGGACTGGTGAGTACAATATCTATAAGAAGGTCTGAGTCACTAGAGTTTAAAGAAAGAGTGATGGCCTCTACTTCTCCAATTACCAGGGGGTGTTTTATTTTGGATACACTGCAGTTGATGTACCTATTGGACATGGATTTGGGTGTGCCAACCTATAGCTGGAAATACTTTGATTACATTCAAGTAAGGGGTCGGAATCAGAGACGGTAACGTGCCAGACAGTGAAAACCTCGGAAATGGATGCAATTTCCCATGGAGAGGGCTAGCAGCTTTGGGTCAGGGACAGAACCAAGGTTTAAGGGGTTAGCATTGGCGGGAAAGTGCACACAAGGAGACAAAGCCAGGACAGCTGGAGCAGCATGAAGAAAACCAAGCAAGGAAGCAGTGTTGCAGAAGCCACAGCTGGATGGAGTCTCAGCAAGGGGAGAGGTGTCATCATTTGAATGCAGTGGTGAAATAAGCACTTGGATTTGTGCAGAGTTTGGGAAGTTTGGCCAGAGCAGTTTTAACAGAAGTAGCAGTTGGAATATAGATTCCAGTTGATTAAGGAATGAATAGAAATGAGAAAGTATATTATACTCCAAAAAGGTCACTTAAGAATGAAATTAATGGACAGAAAAAGAGAAAGAGAGGGAGTAGAGGGCTTGGGCTTGAGTTGTGTTTTGCAGGAAAAGCCAGTAGAGAAAAAGAGGAGTTAGGGACCCCCAGCCACAAGAGATTACATAGCAGAGTCCAGCTCTAAGTGAAACAGTATTTTCAACAGCCAAGACAAATACAGGCCTAAGTCTAGTATAAGCTTTCAGGCAACCCTATCTCCAGCCTGGACGTCTCTCCTGAGCCCTAGGTTCATATATACGGTTGCCTACTTGGCATCCACTCGAAAGCCTAGTGGTCATCAAAACCTTACATGATCAAAACGGAACTTCAGATTCCCCACCTCCAGCTCCCACACCTGTTCTCTGTCTTATCTTCCTACTTCACTCCAGGTCCTCCAACAAAACACTGTGGAGTCCTTCCCGTCCGTTCTCTTCCTCTTGCACCCAACATCCACTCTACCAACCGATCCCCGTGGCTCTACCCACGAAACAGATCCAGAAAATGGATCTTCCACGTCATCCCCACTCTTCTATCCCATGGTCAAAGCCACCATCATCTCTCATCTGGATACGGCAGCACCTCCTTACTGTTTTTCTTGCATCCAACTAGACAGTCTGTTCTCCTCAGGTTCCCAGAGTTAGTCTTTGAAAACAAAAGTCAGAACAAGTCACTCCCTGGCTCAATATCCTTTAGTGACTTCCCTTCACATAAAGAGTAAACGTCAAAGACTCTCAGTGGTCGACAAATTCCTCCCCGGTTGTGGCAGACTGAATTATTGGGTTTGGCTCTTACTCCTTCCCCTCCCGCTATGGGCAGGGTGCACTTTCCTGCCTGTCGACGTGGGGCTTGGCCATGTGACTCGCTTTGGTCTGTGGGATCTTAGGAGACAGAATGTGATCAGGCTTGAGGCATGCAAAGTGCATGGGTGGTTAGGCTTTACTCTTGTGCTCTGGACTCTGGTGGTCTCCCTGAAGAAGAGATCTGGGGGTAGCTTCTGGACTCCGGGGAGAAAAGATTTGGGGGTAGCTTCCCTCGTGGCTCAGTGGTTAAGACTTCACGCTTCCACTGCAGGGACTGCAGGTTTGATCCCTGGTTGGGGAAGTTCCGCATGCTGCGAGGTGCGGCCAAAAAAAAAAAATTTTTTTTTAAATAGTAAATAAATAATAGGAAAAATAAATGAATGAACATGAGTGGAAGAGGCTTGAGCCTAATTTGCTGTCTTCAGCCACCGCAGCCAATCCGCAAACCCAAAAGTGAGGGGGAAAAAGACACTGTTGTATGTCCCTGAGTTCTATTTGCAGCACTGCTGTGGCAAAACCTCACTCGTGCAATGATCTAGCCTCCATTACCTCTCAGCTCTCAACCCCTCCTCCCTCTCCCTCCCTCGCTCTACCTAAGACATCTGCCTCTTCTCTTTCCTGATTCCAAGCACCCTCCTGCCACAGGGCCTTTGCACATGCAGCTCCCACTCCCTCCTCCACAATATCCAAGTGGTCTCTTTCTTCACTATCCTTCAGGTGATATTCAAATATCATCTTCACAAAGAGGTCTTCCAGGACCCCTACCTGCAGCCCTCTCTTACCCTTTGCCTTGGTTTATTTTTTTCCATAGTACTCCGTAATACAACAGACATACTATACATTTATTTATTTTTTAGCTTATAGGCCAGAGCCTATAACCTACTTTTGCACATGCAGTCTGCTCAGTAATCAAAGAAACATAAATTTAGATTCCCCTGCTGACTTTCAATTCCCCCTATCCTACAGAGCAGTGGTTTTCCAACTGCTGTATATGCACCATGAAGTGATATGTGGGCTGCTTCTACGAGATAAATGGACAGATTCTATATAAATAAAATATATTTAATTTTACTTAGGTTGAGTGGATGAGCTGGGACTTGAAGAGTCCCTGTTGAGAAGGGATGGTAGAGAGAAGCATTAGGAAGCAAAGCAGGCAGGGTGCCCAGGTGCAAATGGTCCCAGTCACCTCCAGAGCCCTTGAGAGCTGCTCTGTGACTGATGTTTACAATCATGACCTTAGTAACAAAAGAAGATAAATGGTATTCTCTACGCTTTGCTCACTAAGACAGAACAATAATATATTTTAGAAAAAGAACTCTATCAAAAAGGACTGTAATGTTTTAAGTTCAATTTAAAGGATGATAGCTCAGTGATATGACAAATTCATTCATGTGGAACACTGCTGGGACCTCATAAATAAGACTTTCTTATATAAACATAAGGATTTGCAATGAGTTTGCTGATTATTCTTTCCCCATGAATAATGGGAGGAATTGATTTTATACCCACTCCTCTTCTCTGACCCACCGCTTCACCCTTATGTGGTTTCCTCTTTTTCTCTTAAAAAGGCAGTTTGTGATAAGATAGTTTATACTCTATTTCTTACCTTTCCCCTGCTAAAGGCCCATATGATTATTTTGTGCCTGATGGACTGCACGGACCGAATAGGTTGAGTGACAATTAGTGGAGCAAACAGAACGCCTAGTTTCCCGTCCAGCACGGAAGTGATTGCTCCCATCACACAACAAGCAAAAGGCTGAGCAAACTGAGCACCAACAACTCTCCTTGGACCCATCAGACAACTAAGGTCACAGGACAAGGTGCTGCCCGAAACTGAAGGGACAGACAGGTGGGTACCGAGGATCACAACCTACAGGGGGAGAGAACTGTGTGGGAACCAGTACTGGGAGAGGAAAACTTACACGGCTATCGACAAATCACTGGAGGTACAGTGTGGACAAGTTTGAAAGTTAAAAACTCCAGGGCCCCAGTGCTAACGATGCTTCTACACACATTTGTCATGTTACCTCCAGGGGCCCCAGGAGGTTCTCACAATGAAGATCAGAAAAAAATCCCCTCATTTCCAGTAGGAGGAGAGGAAACACTGCCATATTAAAATACATCCAGAGCATCCTGTTCTTCTGAACAAGGCATGATCATATAAGAAATTATTTCACCAGCGTCTAAATGACTGGGGGAAAAGAAAATACCAAACTGCATCCCACTCTAGCCTTCCTACCTCACTTAAGGAAGAAGAAAAAACACAACAAAACTGAGAAGCAATTGTAAAGTTCACAGTCCAGGGACCCAGGCTCACTAAAGTACTGAGACCTAATCATACAGGTCTCAGGCTGCTTGCTCTCTTCTGCACCTTACCACCACATCAAAAGGGATCCTGTATAGCAATAACAGGAGATTGAAATGGAAATAACTGTGCATCTCAGATGCTATTTAAGAAGTCTCTAGGGAAACCCAAAGACAACAGGGCATACAAAAACAAGGACACCAGGGGGAAGTTTTAACCGCTGACACCTATAGCTACAGCAAAGAGTAAAAGGTGTTTAACCCCTAGCCAGATAAACATAAAGCCATACACTAAAAACACCTATTTAACTCAGTTCTGTTTACCCCATACATCTTATATGGCTTCCAGCAAAAAAATTACAAGACATACTAGGACAAAAAACACAGTCTGAAGAAACAGAGCAAGCATCAGACTCAGATATGGCAGACATATTGAAATTATCAGACTGGGAATGTAAAACAACTTGATTGGTCCTATGTTTAGGTTTTTGAGAAACCTCCATACTGTTTTCCACAGTGGCTGCAGCAATTTACATTCCCACCAATTCCTCTCCTGGATATATATCAAAAACCAAAAACCAAAAACCAAAAACCAAAAACACTACTTTGAAAAGATACATGCATCCCAATGTTCACAGCAGCATTATTTACAATTGCCAAGATAGGGAAGCAACCTAAGTGTCAACAGATAAATGGATAAAGAAGATGTGGTGTAATATATGTGTCTACATATATATGAATATTACTCAGCCATAAAAAAGAATGAAATAATGCCATTTGCAGCAACATGAATGGATTTGGAGGGCACTATGCTAAGGAAAATAAGTCAGATAGAGAACGACAAATACTGTATGATATCTCTTATATGCGGAATCTAAAAAATATAACAAGCTAGTGAATGTAACAAAAAAGAAGCAGACTCACAGATATAGTGAACAAACTAGTGGTTACCAGTGGGGAAGAGGGAACAGAGGAGGAGCAATATAAGGGTAGGGAATTAAGAGGTACAAACTATTACATATAAAATAAGCTACAAGGATGTATTGTACAACACAGGGAATGTAGCCAATATTTTATAGTAACTATAAATGGAGTATAACCGTTAAAAATTGTGAATCAGTATGTTGTACGCCTGAAACATATAATATCGTACATCAATTATACTGCAATAAAATATATATAAAATTAAAAAAATAAAACAACTATGATTAATAATCTAAGGGTTCTGAAGGCAAGTGGGAAACATGTAAGAACAGATGGGCAAAGTGAGCTGAGAGATGAAACCTCTAAGAAAGAATCAAAAGGAAATGTCAGAGATCAAAAACACCAGAAGAGAAATGAAGAATACCATCGATGGCTTCATCAATAAATTGGACACAGTGAGGGAGAAAATCAACAAATCTGAAGAAATGTCAATAGAAACAACTGAAATGGAAAGAGGAAAGATTTTAAAAAGACAAGAAAAATCTAGAAGGGTGGGATAGGGAGGGTGGGAGGGATACACAGGAGGGAGGAGATATGGGGATGTATGTATATGTATAGCTGATTCACTTTGTTATACAGCAGAAACTAACACAACAATGCAAAGCAATTATACTCCAATAAAGATGCTAAAAAAAAAATGAACAGAATATCTAAGAACCATGGGATAACTGCAAAAGGTGTAACCTATGTGTACTGGGAATACAGAAGGAGAAGAAAGAGAGAGAAAGAAACATAAGAAGTATTTGAATAATGACAGACAATTTCTCCAAATAAATGACAGACACCAAACCACAGATCCAGGAAGTTTGGAGAACACACCAAGCAGGAAGCTCAGAGAACACCTGAAAGTCTACACCAAGGCACATCATGTTGGAACTGCACAAAAGAAGCAAAAGTCTTGAAAGAAACCAGTGAGGGCAGGGATGGAGGAGCAAGGGTATGATGTACATCAGACTTCTCTTCAGAAAACATGTAAGTGAAAAGAGTGGAATAAAATATTTCATGTGTTATAAGAAAAGAACCACCAACCTCGAATCCTGTATCTAGCAAAATTATCTTTCAAAAGTGAAAGAGAAATAAAGACTTTCTCAAACAATCAAAAACTGAGGGAACCAGTTGCCAGTAGACCAGCTTTACAAGAAGTGTTAAAAGAAGTTCTTCAAAGAAAAGGAAAATGACATAGATCAGAAAACTTGGATCCATATAAAGTGGTAATAATTTTGTTTTCACATCTTTTATTGATTCGAGACATCCCTGTCAATCAGAGCTTCTGATCAGCATAAGACAATCAGCACTAACACAGCTGATGTTGTTCCAGTTGAAAACAAAGAAACTTGACACTTCAGTTTCATGTGCGTCCTCACCAAGAGGAAAAGAAAGACAGCCAGCAGGGTTCTGAAACTGTGATAATAACTGGAGGGTCTGCAGGGGTCTCTGGCAGGGACAACTGGGCAACTCCATATTTGTTCCAAGGCCAGGGACTAAATTGGAATAATTGTCCGGATGAGTTTATATTGTAAGCTTCATTCCCATTCTGCTATGAATACATCAGGAGGCAGGAGTGTGGATAAGTCTAAGCAATTCAGACTTCCATGTCTTATGACCAGGAAATGGGGGTCAGAATGATCATGAATACGGGGCAATGGCCTCTACATTGCTAACTGTACCCTAAAATCATCTACTGCCTCTTTTTCCCAATCTGCTTTGCCCAAATCAATCCCACAATTCTCAGTACCATTTCCTTCCTGAGAAGTGAAAACAGAGACGCAACTGCCTTTCCCCATGACCCTTCCTCCCAATCAAAATCCAAGCTAAAACTGAACAAAGCAAAACCACAGCAAAAATAGCTGTCCTGTTCTCAACACCAATTGCTGCTGATAATATCTGTGAACTTTCAGCACTGGAATCTAGTCACACTCTGCAACACACACTAGGATTTTCTTCAGCACATTTACCACCATAGGAAAGCAGATGGCAGAGCTATTGTAGATAAAAGACCAGCAGTAGAAGGGAAATAAAATTGCCTCAGATGAAAACAGTAGAGAGAATCGCTGAACTCTATATTCTGGGCATTCCTTATCCTAAAGAGGAGCTTCTGTAACATGAGCCGGCAATGACCTAAGAGTCAGGGACCTCTCAGAAGTGGACCCCAGAATGGCTTGCATACATGACTATTTGCACTCCAGAGGAATGACACTCTCCGGGAGGTGGGGAGCAAGGTCATCAAGAGCTGTCTAGCAAGACTTCCTGACAATGTGGGGCAAGACGTTAACCCAAAGGACGCACTGGAGCTCCCAGTAGTAGCAATATTATTGGTATTAGCAATAATTACAATAATTATGAGCATATACACAACACTTTTGTATCAGCAAAATGCACTGCATTCATCATAATGATTAGCATTTGTACAGTACTTTGTAGTTCCCAAACACGCTCTGCTAATTAATTAGATAGTGCTGGCAACATCTGTGGGCAAGAGTTACTACTCCCGTTTTACAGACACAAGACTCAGAGAAATAAGTTGACTTGCCCAAGGCCACAGGATGAGTCCATGACACAATCAGGATTCCATTTCTAAGTTCCCAAATCTCTATTTTTGTCTTCACTCTATGCAAAGCTGGGTGGTTGCTTCCACTTGAACGGGAAAAGGGAGTGCCTAGGACACGGAATGTCATCACTCCCATAGCCTTTGCCTGGCTATTAAGTGCCACCGAAGCCACATAGAATCTACTTCCATGGAAACCTACAGGGGGAAAAGCATTCCTCAAAAATCCTCCTAGGTCAGTGGTTCTCATCCTTGGCTCAGGCCATACCCCCAGTCAATTCAGTCAGCGTCTTCTGGATGTCGACCCAGCGCTCAGTACTTTTTAAAGATTGGCCACCTGGGCAATCCCAATGGGTGGCCTTGGTTGAGTGAGAACTGCTGGCCTAGAACAATGGCTCCAAACTTTAGGGAGCGTCGGAATCACCTGAAGGGCTGATTAAAGCACTGATTACTTGGCCCCAGTCCCAGAATTTCTGATACAGTGTGTCAGAAGGAGGGCCTGAGAATTTGCATTTCTAACAAGTTCCCAGGTGACGCTGAGGACCACCCTTGTCCCAGGAGCACACTCTCAGAAGCTCTGGTCTAAGGTATTTTAGATGCAGATCGAAAAAGTACCAAATTGCTTCCAAAGATCCCCTCAAGTCCGGGCACTAAGACTTGGACAACTAGACAGACTAATATCAGCATTTATGGTGTGGCAGACACTGGCCAAATCCTGGGCCCAGGGGAAGACTTCCTCCTCCAGTTCCTCTTGCAGGGAGTAGCTGACAGCACTGACTGACTATCAGACACCGGAACCTGGGGAGAAATGCCCTGAAACGTCCTGCTCCACCTTCCCGCTCTCCCACTGCCCAGTCTTCTATCCCCACCCCCTTTCTCTGATCTGTGGCTGGATGTCATGGAACTCCAAGACCTCGGGGCCACCCAAGAGAAAGAACTCTGATCCAGGCGTCACCAGTTAGCTGAGAGACACTCGGTGTCCATGCAATCTGCTCCAGGCGGTAAAGGGGCTGAGAACTGACTTCCTTGAATTTAGCCTCTGTGATCTCAGGGCTTATTTATCTCCACAGCACAGCCTAGCCCATCCTGACACACACGTGATGATCAGTGCACATTGTTGTGGGTTGTTCGTAACGTGAGAAAGAGACCTAATGAAAATATTCAAAAGAAAGTGATAACCACATGCCTCAGAGGAGAGGATGTGACTGAGAATGTGACAACTTCAGGGCAGCCTAGAACAAACCCACCCCGGCATGTGTGCAGCCAGACCACATCTGGACAGTCCACTCCTGGTGAGGTGGCAGCTCTGGGTTGGCTCCACACAGGGCTTTCGGGACCAGGTGGGCAGGAGAAGAGGGGCAGGAACTGACCAGGGGACCATACCGACGGTGAAGGGCACAGCCTGGAGGTCTTTAGGAAAAGGAATAGATAAAAATGTTTTAAAACACACAACAAGTTCTCTTCTCCTCCCGTCTCTGAGTCTCTTCAATTCTAGCACTCACAATGACGCCGTTCAGTTCAGAAAAAAATCCTAAGCCAGCCTGTGGGACAGAGAGATGCTATTGGCGAGCAGACCCCACGAGCCTGGAGACTCGGAGAGCTGCGGATGTGGGTGGGGCCTGCTGTCTCAGAAACAGACAGTGGGGAAGGCGGTCCGGTCCATCCTCCAGGAAGGGGGAAGTCCTCTGCCAGGGTGTCTGTCCTTCTTCCAGGCCCAGCTGTGACCAGAGCGCCCAATTTCACAGCTGTTCAGTTTCAAATCGTACTTCTGTTTCCCAGCTGTAGTGCCATATTACTCGAGCTTGTTTGCCATCAGCTTTAATTAAGAGAGGTTTAATTTTCCAGCATTATTTTGGCTCCTCCCTGGCCCAACACCCACATCGAGATGCGGCCCCGCCCCAGCATCCACTAGGCACATGCCCAGTGAGTAACCCGGGAGATGCTTTCCCACAGCCCCCCTGGGACACGGCAGGCAGAGCTCCACACGTGACTTCAGTCTATGGTTAATGAGTCTTCCCTGCACCACGGAGCCTTGTAATAAAAGTCAGATTCCCCTCTGCAAACGCGGGTTCCCCTTTCATTTTCTACAGCATTTTTTTTTTCCAAGTCTTCCCACAAGCTTCACATTGAGACAGCCTGAGGAACTCAAACATGATTCCAATCTGATTATCCAACACGGCCCTATCAGCTGAGCCAGCAACATTTATCACATTAATAGGAAGGATAGAAGAAAACTAGGATCCCATCCAATAGGAGCGTTTTTTAATCACATGTTGCACTGTCTCACAAATCCAGGTATCACCAGCAGAAGGTCTTAGCAGCCCCTGAATTGCAGCCTTCAAATCTTAAAGGACCACGATGCACATTTTCTTAGATTCTTCCCACTGTACGTCACTCAGTGCAGGCCTGGCATCCCGTCTTCATGGCAACTTCAGGGCTAAAACTGCCTGTGGAATCTTTGTCCTGAGTTGAACCAGTGACCTCAAGAGATGCTTGGACTGGGGACCACCACTGACTCCATCCTACTTGAAAAATGCAAGCCTCTGAGTTTACTTCACAGTCAAAGGTGGCATCTTGGAAGCTAAGTGGTGTAAGACTCTTAGGTGAGTTCATGGCAACTGAGAGAGAGTGGAGACAGTGTCTTCTGCAGGGACTCCTGGGACTCGAGGTTTACGTAAACAAATTTCGAGAGCATGATAACACATGTCATGTGAACCCTGAAGAAACATCATCCAAAGTGACAAGTATCAAGGTCTGAGAACAGTACTAAACAAAAGCCAGTGACTCCTGCTGTGGCAGAGGAAGGAGACTGGTAAACACTCTGTCCACAAAAAAAATATAAAAGGGACGATAACGCTGAACAAAACGGACAGAAACAACCATCAGAGTGATGTGAACCTGAGCAAAGAGAACCACGTGAGAAGCACACATCCGTGGGAAGCTGCTGAACTTGGCGAAGACCTGTGGTCTCCCTGCTGTTTTGGCCGCGGCCCCACCCAGTCACTTGGAGGTTCTCCCAGGGCAGGGCAGGTCCTGAGGACGGGCTGCTTCCCTGCCGAGCTTTAAGGAGCTCGCCTGAGCTGGAGCTGTGGGTGACGCTGCTGTCACTGTTGTTGGAAGAAGTGACACCTTCAAAGGCCGGAGGGAGGACAGTGACCCTACTGGAACGAGGCTTTGGTTGGGGAGGAGCGAGCACAGCCTGCAAGGTTCTCGAGTCAGCCGTGCACCCTTCACTGACTCTGAGCTGTGAACATGAGTGGAAGGGACACCCGGGGCCCCAGCAGGAGGTAAAACCAGGACAGATGTGGAAATGGCCTGGAATCTGAATGTGTTCCCCTGCCCCACCACACACAAATCTACCCGCAGAGGGCTTCCTGGCTTCAGCTGTTGGGGCACAACCTCTGTTCCATCACTGGCTGACAACTCAGCCCCACAGACCCAGAGGCGACCGTAGGAGGCTAGGTTGAAACACTAAAACAAAAGTATTTGTTTCAAAAAGCTGAGGAGAGATACTAGTCACGGCACACTGCCCAAAGGAGAAGACAGATTTTGCAGATTTTCCTGGCTGATTTACTAACCTAAGAAAGAAACAAACACAAAATAGTGAAAACAAGAACTCTCAAGTGGGGGGGAGTAGGATCCAGGATCCAGATATGTCGCAATATGTTTTCCAAAGTGTCCCTTATAAAAAATTATGAGATGCACAAAGAAACAGGAAATTGTGACTCATACTCACAAAAAAGTACGCAATAGAAACTCTGAGTGTCCCCATATGTTGGGTTTAGTAGTCAAAACTTCTAAGAAGCTCTTACAAATATGTTTAAAAAAATATAGAAACCATGTCTTTACAATTAAAGTATGACAACAGTAAATCAGTAAATAGATTTTCAAGCAGAAACTGAAATTATAAAGAACCAAGTGCAAACTCTGGAGTAGAAAAGTATATCATGAGAAAGTGAAAATTTAACTGGAGGACTCAATATCAGATTTGAGATGACAGAAAAAGGAATCATTGAACTTGAAAATGGATCAATAGAAAATATCCAAACTGAAAAACAGAGGGGGAAAAAAGATAGAGGAAACTTGAACAGAGCCTGGAGTACCAACATACACATAATGGTAGTCTTAGGAGAGGAGGGAGAGAAAGGAGCAGAAAATATATTCAAGGAAATAACTGGGAGGGAATTCCCTGGTGGTCCAGTGGTTAGGACTCCGTGCTTTCACTGCCGAAGGCCTGGGTTCAATCCCTGGTCGGGAACTAAAATCCTGCAAGCTGTGCAGCGTGGCCAAAAAAAATAGAAAAATAAAAAAGAAATAGCCATTATATAATAAAAAAAGAAGAAATAACTGGGAAAACTTCTTACAGCTGATGAAAAACATTAATCTGCATATCTAAAAATTTCTACAAATCCAAAGCAGGATGACTACAAAGAGATCCACATCTAGACACATAATAATCAAACTACTGCAACCAAAGAGAAAGAGAAAATCTTGACAGCAGCAAATCCTTTTGCTGACAGGAGAGCAGTGATAAGGTTGAGGCTGGCCTCTCATCTGAAATGATGGAGGCCATGGCAGGGGGAAGACACATTCAAAGTACTGAAAGGAAAAAATATATATATAGTTAACCAAGAATTCTCAATCCAGAAGAACTCTCCTTCAAACGTGAAGGTGAAACACAGACATTCTCAGATAAATACTTTGTTGTTAGTTGACCTAGCTTACAAGCAATACTAAAAACAGTCTTTCAGGATGAAAAGAAATGACCAGATGGTGACTTGAATACACAAGGAGAAATGAAGAACACAAGAATTGATACATATAAACATCCTAGAAACACAGAATCATATAAACATCTCTATAAATATTTTCTAATTTGTTCTCTAACATCATTAAAATATAAAAATGAATAAAGCAAAAATTATTATATTTTATTGTGTTTATAACATACATAGATAGAATATGTCTGACAATAATATAGCACAAGAAGGGGGGAAGAAAATAGAGATTTTCTATATTTTACCAGTTTAGTTAACATTAATCTGAAGTAGATTGTGATACTCTAAACTGAATCATAAAATCATTAGAGCAACCAATGAAAACACAATTCAAATATACAGATAAAAATGTCAATAGAAGAATTAAGGTAATACATTAAAAATATTTAATATAAAGAAGTCAACTTAAAAGAAACAGAGGAACTTAAAAGGCAAGAATCATAAAGAAAACAAAGAGCAAAATGTCAAATATAAATCCAACCATAAAAATAATTATAATGAAATTTAAATGGCATAAATATCCCAATCAAAAGTTAGAGATGATTAGACTGGATAAAAAAATAAGTTCCAACTATAATCCATCTAAAAGAGAAACAGCTTAGATTCAAAACTACAAACAGGTTGAAAGTAAAAGGACTAAAAATATATCATGCAAACAGTAACCATAAAAAAAGAAGGCATCCAGATTGGTAAGGAAGAACTTTAATATCAGGCAAAACAGACTTTAAGACTAGAAACATTATCAAAGACCAAGAGGAACATTTCATAATGAAGTTCATATAGGATATATTTCATGAAGGGTCCACATATCAGGAGGATATAAAACTTATAGATATATATGTACCTAAAAAGAGAACCTCAAAACACAGTAAGCAAAAGCTGACAAAATTGCAAGAAAAAAATAGACTAATCAACATTTAAAGTTGGATATTCCAATACCTCACTCTCAATAATTGATAGAACAGCCAGAAATCTTAAGCAACACTATCAATCAACTTGACCTAAAGATATATCTTGAAGACTCCAACCAATGTCTGTAGCAGACATGTTTACTTCAAATGTGCATGGAATATTCTCCAGGACTCAGTATATGGCGGACCAAGATAAGTCTCAACATTTAAAAAGATTCAATCATGGAAAGTATGTTCCCAATAATGACATAATTAAACTATAAATCAATAAAAGATCTGGGAAATCCCCAGATATTTGGAAAGTAAGCAATACACTTATACATAATGCATGGATAAAAGAAGAAATAACAAGAAAAAGTAGAAAATACTTTGAGCTGAATGAAAACAAAAATACAACACATCAAAATTTTTGGGACACAGTATAAGCAGTCCTTGGAGAAAAATTTATAGCTGTAAACATCTATGTTAGAAAAGAAGAAAAGTCTCAAATCAATAACCTAACTTTATACCTTAAGAAACTAGAAAAGAAGAGAAAACTAAATGAAAATTAAACAGAAGAACAGAAATAATAGTGATCTGGAGAAAAGTCAATGAAATAGAATGAGAAAAACAATAGACAGAGCCGATGAAACAAAAATTAGTTATTTGAACGATCAACAAAATTAACAAATCTTTAGTTAGAGTAACCAAGAAAAAAAATCCCAAAATCTAATAAAAGGACATGGTCCTACAGACCCTAAGATTATATAACTATATATAGATTAGAAGGAAATATTATTAACAATTTTATGCCAACAAATTAGACAATTTAGATAAAATGGACAGATTCTTAGAAAGACACAAGTTACCAAACTGACTCAAGAAGAAATGGAAAATATGAACAGAACTAAATCAAACAAGTAAGTAAATAATTAAAACTCTCCCCACAAAATAGCACTGTGGTTTCACAGGTGAATTCTATCAAATATTTTAAAAGGAAAAATATTAATTCTTCACAAACTCTTTTAAAATATGGAGAAAGACGGAATACTTCCCAGATCATGCTCTGAGGCCAGTATTACCTGATATCAACTCCAGACCACCCCCAAAAAAGTCACAAGAAAAAAAGCACAAAAACTACATATAAATATCCTTCATGAACAGAAATGTAAAACTCTTTAACAAAATATTAGTAAACTGAATCTAGCAATACATAAAGAGAATTATATACCAACACCAACTGGGACTTATCACAGGAATGGTAACTTGATATAATATCAAAAAATCAATTAATGAAATACACCACGTAATAGAATAAAAGGAAAAGCCACATGGTTGTCTCAACAAATGATGAAAACACATTTGATAAAATTCAAAACCCATTCATGATAAAAAAGAAAACTCTCAACCAAGAGGATTATAAAGAAACATCCTCAACCTGACAAAGGCAACTATGAAAAATCCACAGCTAACATCATTCAGTAATGATGAAAGACAATGTTTCTCCCCTACGATCAGAAAGAGGCAGGATGTCCAATTCTGACACTTCTATTCAACACTGAGCCAGAAGTTCTACTCAGTTAAAAGAGAGAGGAAAGAAAGAAAGAAAAGAAAGGAAGGAAGGAAGGAGAAAGAAAGAAAGAAGAAGGAAAGAAAGAAAGAGAGAAAGAAAGAAAGAAAGAAAGAAAGAAAGAAAGAAAGAAAAAAAGAAAGAAAGAAAGAAAGAAGGAAAGAAAGGGGGAGGGAGGAAGGGAGGGAAGGAGAGAGGGAGAAAGAGAGAGAGAGGAAGAAAGGAAGGAAGGAAGAGAAAGACATGAAAGACATCTAGATTGGAAAGGAAGAAATATAAAACAGTCTTTATTATCAGGTGATAGAACCCTGAATATAAAGATTCTAAAGAATCCACAAAGAAACTATCAGAACTAATAAAGAATTTTGCAAGCTTGTAGGGAACAGCATGGACAAACAAACATGAATTGTATTTCTGTATACCAACAACCAACAAGCCAAACATGAAACTCAGATAACAATTTCATTCCCAATAGTACAAAAAAGAATGAAATACTTAGGAATAAATGTCTACCCTGAAAACTATAAAACAGTGTGGAGAGAAATTAAAACAGATCTCAATAAGTGGAGAGACAACCCATGTTCATGGATTTGAAGACTAAATACAGTCACGATGGCAATTCTCCCCAAATTGATCTATAAATTCAATGTGATCCCTATCAAAATCTCAGCAGTCTGGTGTACACTGACAATCTGTTTCTAAATTATATATGGAAATGCAAAGGATGTGGAAGAGCAAAAGCAATTTGGACAAAAGAAGATCAGCGTTGGAGGACTTAACACTACCTGATCTCAAACTTACTGTAAAGTCACAGTAATCAATAATGTGTAGTACTGGTGCAAGGACAGGCATTTAGATCAATGGAACAGAACTGAGATTCCAGAAATAAATCTCATTTACAAGAAGAAAAGAAGAGGCATAAATCCCATATATGGTCAGTTGAATTTTGACAAAAGTGCTAAAATAATTCAATGGGAGAAATAGTATTTTCAACACATGGAGCTACAACAGTTGAATATTCACGTGAACACAAGTGAATGTAAATCCTTACTTCACATCATACACAGAAAATAACTCAAATTGGATCACAGATCTAAATATAAGAACCAAAACCCTATGATACTTCTAGATGAAGAAGAAGTTCTTCATGACCTTGGATTGGGCAAAAAGTTTTTAGAAATAATAGTAAAAGATCCGTAAAAGAAAAAAATGATAAATTGTGTTTTATTAAAACTACTGTTAAAAAAACAAAACAAAAAAACCCCACCACTCAGGAAATAAAAAGACAAGCCAGACATTGGGAGATAATATTTGCTAATCATGCACCTAATAAATGACTTGTATCTAGAATGTATAAAGTATTTTTACAACTTAATAAGAACAAAAACAGCATGAATAAGAAATCATCAAAAGATCTGACTAAACACTTCACCCACGAAGATATATGAAAGGCATTAAGCCACGAAAAGATGTTCAACATCATCAGTCATTAAGGAAATTCAAATTAAAACCACAAGGAGACACCCCTTGTGGTTTATACACCCCCTAGAATGGCTATAATCAAAAAGAGGTAAAACAAGTGTTGGTGAGGATGTGGAGAAGACGGAGAGCTCATAAATTGTTGGTGGAAATGTAAAATGTTACAAGCATCTTGGAAAAAAAATTGGCAGTTTCTTTTGAAGTTAAAAGTAAACTTACTATATGACCCAGTGATTCCACTTGCAGGAATCTCCACAAGAGATATGAAAACATATATTCACATAAAGCCATGTACGTGAATGTTCATAGCAGCGTTATTCATGATATCCCAAATCTGGAAACTATCCAAATATCTAACAACTGGTGAATAAATAAACAAAATGTGTTATATCTTTATAATAGCATACTATTAAGCAATGCAAAAGAATGAATTACATGATACATGCTACAACATGGATGAACCTCAAAAACAGTATGAAAGAAGCCAGATGCAAAAGCTACATATTCTATAATTCCATGTATACAGAATATCTAGAAAAGTTAAATGTATAGATACAGAAAGCAGATCAATGGTTGCCTTGAGCTGGAGGAGGTAAGGCGGGGAGCTGGATAAAAGAGATTAACTGCAAATAGGCACAAAGGAACTTCCTGCGGGGATTAGAAATGTTCTAAAACTGGACTGTGGTGATGGTTACAAAACTCTATAAATTTACCTAAAGATAACTGAATTTTATACTAAAGTGAGTGAATTTCACGGTGTGTAAATTACATCTTAACAAAGCTATCACAAACAACAACAGCAAAATAACAGTGAGCTGAACTCTTCACTCAGCTCTACCCTGAAGTCAGGTGTTGGCAACTATTCCTCTCTGCCCCAGCGGAGGAAGAATGCTGGCCCTGTTGGAGACAACTCCCATCACACTTTTTCTAGATCCTGTTTATTCCTGACTCTCTTTGTTTCTCCCAAATCCTCCACTAGCTGCTTCCTTTTGCTACTAAGTAAGTGTCTTACAAGAATGGTCTGTGATAGACTCAGCCATTTCTCACTTCTCATCCCACAGCTGGCTTCAGTGGGGCTCCTCCACATGAGAGCAAGGCTACTCCAGTCCACGACAGTCTAAATACGATGGCTAAAAGATGCTTTGTAGTTCTTCTTTAATACATCCCTTCTGAAAAATGTTCTCTTCTAGGCCCATTGACCCCACTCTCTCTGGGCTTTTCTCTGACTCTCAAAGCCATTTGTCAGATAAGCTTCTCTGAGTCTTACCCTAAATCTTTGGGGTACCTTCCTTGGTCCATTCCCTACTAACTTAACACATCCTCCTTTTCAAAAGACCTACCACAACTGTTGATGACTCCCAACAGGTTGTCTTTAGGTGACTCTCACTTCTGAGTTTCAGGTCTATCGGTCACCAGCTCTCTGAATAATCTGATATCTCATAATCACTCTAAACACAGTGGGTCCAACATTAAATTCCATATTCTTCCTCACAGGTGTCTTTCTCCTTCTCCTTCTGTATCTCTGAAACTTTTCCATATTGTTACCTAAGAAGAAATCTGGAAGCTGTTTAGCAGCCCTTTCTCTCCCTGATCCCTATGCTAGGCTGTTCCCAAGTCCTAGCCTATCATTTCTAGGTTTTTATTCTATCTTCTCCTTTCCACCCACCCCCGGCCCCTTACTGGCCTCATCGTTTTTATTACTGTATCATTTTAGCATTTCTGAAATAGCCTTAAAGTGTCATTTTAGACCTCTTTCTTAAATGAATGAATAAACCATTCAATTAATCAAAATAAAGAGATGTTAAAATTTAAAAAAACAACAACAAATGGAGGCCAGCCTTGAAAATTCCCTAGCTTATTTTGCAAGACGAATTTGACTTGGGTCATTTCTTGCTTATGCCCCTGGAAATCATAAGCAAAACTTAACACTGTTTCCCAAGGTTGATATCAGGTAACCACTAACCAATTCCCTATCATTTAAGAAAATTCTAATATGATTACCAATCACTGTGAAGAATAAACAGTCACTGCTTTCTCGCTATAAAAGCTGTTTTATAACAATGTACCCCTGAGCCCCATCCCATGTTTTGGTTTGAAGATTCCTGTTTTACAAACTGTCCATTTGTTGTGTGCACAATAAACTTTTATAAATTACCACTTTGATATTCATTGGTTTTACTTTTCTTATTTCTGAACTTTTGACAGAGAAGAAAGAAGTCAAAATTCTAAGAAAATGTGCTATAATGTTGGCAAACAAGGTCCTATATGTGCTTTAACAATTATGAAGCCCTGGTTAGTACTGGTTAAAGGGAAAAAATATTTAGAAGAGTCCTGTGCCTTCTTTATCAACATACGCTTTCACCTTTGGTCTTCTATCTTACCCTCTAAAAAACTCATTATCTCAGATTGTGCTAATTTAAAATTCTCAGTAACATGGAGATGGGCTGGGCTTAAGTCCACTTTTGCATTTATGCAAAAAAGCATTGATTAATTACAGTGGGAATGACAAGACAACTACTTGACAACACTGTGTTAGCCATTAATTAACTTTATGTTCTTGAAAGTAATAAAACTGCATTTCTTTTAAAAGGCTTTATAATTAGTCTGAACCACACAATTTAACACTTAATTATACACCAGCTTCTATTGTTCTCTAATTCCTTCCTTTCTTCCTTTCTCTCTCTCTCCTTCCTTCCCCGACCCCATCTTCCACATACGTGTACGGGATGATTACACAGCACAGTAACTGTTCCTGCCACTCCTGAAGGGTACAGATGAATCAAGGGGCATCAATTCTCCCTCATGGAACGTCCTGCTCAGGAAGGAAGATGAAATCAGTACATAAATGGCTATATTATATGGATGAAAGTGATTAATTACGTTAAGGAGTTTTAGATAAAAATCTAAAGTGCTGAGAGAATTCCCATGGAAGAAGTGATTACTTCCAGGCTGATGGGGAGCGGGAGTTGGGGTAAGAGAAGTCACCCGTAGAGATGCGGACGGGAAGAAGGCAGTGCAGGCTTGGGAAGGCACAGACACACACATGCAGGAAAAGGTAGGGCCCACATAGAAACCAAGTGATGCCCAGAAAGAACATGAGCTCTGTAATCAGGTGCATCTGGTTTGGAACAGTAGCTCTGCCCCTTGCTAGCTGGCGTAACTTCGGCCAAGTTGCTTACACTCCCTGAATCTCAGTTTTCTCAACTTTGAAACATGTATCATAATATACGGGTCACAAAATTATTATGAGAATTAACTGGGATAATGCTCATAAAGCTCAGGTACCTTGTAGATAATACAAATGTAAATCATCCATGCAAATATCCTTTTCTTACAAGTAAAAATAGCATGTTAAATAGAAACACCCCTGCTGAAGAAACAACAGGACAAATGTTTAGGGATCACTCATCCAGTTCATGGTGAGGCACTTATTTGACGTCTTTGCCATCATCTGTTTTCTGTTCCTTAACAGAGATGCCTGATCCCTTCCATTCTAGAGCACTGCAAGCACTCAGGTCACTTCAAAAGAGGTCGCTTTATTAAAAGTCATTTACTTATACCTCAAGAAAATGTTAGAAACACTGTGAGCAACTGTTGTCCCAAGGAGTTCCTCATCTCCATTGATGTATTTATTTTTTCAAATCACAGGATCATCATAGAGTTTTCACTAGGGATGGTTTCATTTAGTTCTTCACATATTTATGGAATAAATTTTATAAATCATAGAACTAGTTACTATGTAGGATACCAGTCATATAAGAAGTGGTTCCATGCTTGCTGAGGCTTATAATTAAGCAGGTATACAAACGACTCACTGCCAGATGGTCTGCATAGTGGTAATGCCCACGTGAGATATATAAGCATTAGGTCACTTCCCATCATAGACTGAAGACCAAGATCTTTTAGAGGTTACATTTAGACAAGTAACTGAGACTAAGAAAAGTCTAAGGGTCGTATCTAAGAGCTGGGGTTAGAACCTGAGTCTCTTAGCCGCAACTAAATGATACTTTCATTAGGGAATTCTTAAGAGGGTCAGCATGTGGCCATCCTTTTGAGAAAACTGTGCAACTTTGATAGACAAAAATAAAGGATGGAAAAGTTTTACTTACAGGAAGACAAAAAGATACTGGGCAAGTCTCAAGCTGGGGGAACTGAACGAGGCCCCTTCCATGATAGCTGGGAGTACCACCCAGCTGCCATGAAGTGAAGTCGAGTGGAAGACAAGACGAGAAGAAGTACAAGTGGGAACTTAACAGGGAGCCTCAAATGCCAGGATAAGACAGGGATGGCCATTGAAGGGGAAATTCATTGAAGTTCGCTCAAGGAGAGAATAGACACGATCAAGGCATTCTTTCAGCACAAAGAACTATACCCGGACACAGAACAGATGGGAGGTTTTAGACTGGAAATGAAGAAATGAGTTAGGACACCATTCTAGCCATCCAAGTATGAGGCAAGTCGTTGGGAAGAGCAGTGGGGGCTTCTGAAGGAAATCGACCTTTGTACTGTATCCATCATCCCTATAACTTCATAACTAGATCCGTTAAGTGGGTGGTCTAACCACAGAGAAACGGAATCCTTACCCTCTTCCTTTGATATCTGAGTGACCGAGGTGAGCTGGAAGTTTGGGGCTGCAGCGGTATCAGACACTAGTTGAATTTCAAATGCTCGGGGTTTTTGTTCCATATATTTTATAGGAAAATGTTATTTCTGAAACATGCAGACCCAAATAGATAGTAAGTACAAAACTAGCATGATTAGGTACTATGTGAAAGCCATGGCAAGGATAAGCATTTGGATTTTCTAAAAATTCCAGAATTATCTGTATGGACATTTACAGTCTAGTTACTGGCTTAAGAAGCCAGCCTGCCCCTTTTCTTCCCTCCTGCCGTGCAGATTTGGTACAGGGTGCCTGCAGTCAACTCAGTGACCCTCCACAGCCACCTGAGCCACATGGCCAACAGTGAACGCAGAACAAAAGGGTCAACCCTCCTGCAGCGTGATCCCTTCAATACCAAAACACGCCCTCTCTTTTCCATCTTTCTTTTCCTCTATGAACTGGCGTCATGATCACCTTCCCACAAAGTTGAAAAGGCAAAACACACCGATGACGAATTTTTTTAATCACACATGTAATAACCCATCATGTCTCATGAAAAAGAAAGAGGTCAACAGGGAGGCAGTTTGGTTCAGGAGTTTAATAAAAGCACGCTTTCCTCATTAGGAATCTCATAATGCCTTCTTCCAAATGCAGAATGCAGAGCATAGCTCAGGAAAGCAATGAGTCAGACCCAGGGCTCTGGAGACATCACTGAGCACTGGTACCCCGTCCTTTCTCCCAATACGAGAACCAGGACAGCAGGGCAATGACACTGGCCTGGGCACAGCATTGGTGCCGAAGGGTCTCTCCTTCCATGTGGCTCTGCAGTAGGACCCCCTTCTCCCTCTCCCTGCTCACACGCTTCCTCTTAGCCCCCAGTCCGTGCTTTACACCAGCACATGCATATACACCTGGCAGATGCTTCCATGGGATTTGCTGTTCCAACCCCAAACCGTACCTGTGCTCAAAGACAGCCAAGTACACAGCAAGGAGCAGGTGAGAGAAGTCAGCGAAAATGAGGACACTTCCCTGGGCAGCAAGAATTAACTTGCGGGACCTTTGTAGACACAGGCATATTTCAGGAGAGCACACTGTGTGCGTAAAAATGCTTTTCAGAAACAAGCTTCCAATTGCAGCTTTTCCTAACAAAAGACCAGAAGACGGTGGGGGGGGACTTCAGTCAGAGGTAAAGCTTCCAGGCTGACAGGCAGAGGGAGGGCTGGGCAATGGGACAGCAGGACGCAGGCCCGGTGGCCACCTCCCTCACCGCGCCCATGTGCCCCTGCCTGCCCTTCTTTCACCACCCGGATTTCCACCCCGGTGTCCCGCTGGGGAATTCTCTCCAGTTACAAAACACGCCCTTACCTTCATTCGCTCTTAATTAAAAAGGGAAAAGAAACTCCTAGGGCTCTGACAACAAGGGAAAAAAACAAGGAAAGAAAGAAAAGAAAAGGAAAAAGGAAAAGGGAAAGAAAAGGGAGAGCTCTTTGAGTTGGTGAAATCAAAGGGTCAGAGCCTGATGGGGCAGAAGAGAAGGAATGAATAGAACGTGGAATCGCCATAAATGGTTTCATCTTTCTGAGCAATGTGGGTTCTGTGAAATAGACATGTTTTTAGGGGAAAGGGAGGTGTCTGTAATGCTGGGGAGGAAAGACAGAAGGTATACAGAGAGGCTCATCACCCGCAACGCTGTCAACTGGTTCCCACTCTCCGTGCTCCCTGCACCAGCACCGTGGCTCATCCCCTCAACAAATATTTATAAAAGCCCTACCATGGACTCCACACCATGACTAACACTTTAACAGTCAGGAGTTGGGGGAAAAATAAATATACAATCAACAATATTGATAGTTCTAATTTCCTGTGTCCTGTCTGGGGTCAGCTATAATATCAAGCACTTGACGTTCACGGGCTCTTGATCCACACGACAGTCCTGCAAAGAGGGATTACCATATTCAACCTATGGATAGGAAACCAGGGCTCAGAAAGATGAAAATAATGATAATAAAATTAAAATATATAAGTCTTGCTCAAAGAGATTCATCCAGGAAGTGGCAGGTGTCAGAGCTGGAATTGAACCTCCCGTCAATCTTAGACCAGAGCCCACACTCTTCCCACTATTTCATGTCCCTGCTCCGTGGAGTCAAGGGAAAAATGGATAGATCAAATCCCAGCGCTCTATTTATTCTCACTTAGTACATTCAGATGGGCATTCTTACCTCCTGACTCCAGGGCTGGGTGGAGTTTCCCCAGTTTCCTCATTTCAAATACTAAAGCCTAAAAAAACAAACCTCTAAAATCTGCGTTCGGTCCACTCAGTGCTTCCTTTTCTGCACCCCATCTTCCATCCCTTCTTGGCCTCCCTTTTATCCAGCTTAACCCTGCCAGGATTATTCCTACCATCTCTCCCATCCCTACCTTTTCATGTTGCAGAGCTTTTTAGGAAAAAGGGCTCCCCCTCCCCATTACAAAGTCAAATTAAGTGCTTTAGCTGACCTAAGAATAAAATTGAGCTCTGTCGAACTCTATGCCTGACATTATGCCTTACGATGTGTCCCAAATTCCTAAGACCTGCTACACGTACCCAAAAACCCCAACGTTTACAAAGTGAATGCAAATCAGGGTGGATGATTATTCCTTCACAAAAGGATTCACCATAGCCTTCCTTAAATACTAAGCTTCTCTGATGCACTTATGATGCGACTTGATTTTTTTCCCCCAGGGACATAGTCTTTGCATAAATAAAGCAAAGCGAACCGCAGTGAAAGGGAGCATCAGAAGTATTTGCCTGGAGACCTCAGGTCGTGGGCCGACTCGCTGAGCGCTTAGCCGTTGCCAGGCCCCAACCCCTTGCTGTCCTTCCTAACGTTTGGGGATGGGAGGCAGGCCCCGCTGACTGTCCTGGGGCCCCTGCTTCCGCTCACGGCCTGGCATCGGGCGCCAGTCTATCTGTGCTCACAAGCCATCCTGGTAGGGATTGCCACTATCTCCTTATTTCCATTTCACCAAACTACCCTGAAGAATGCTGAGCCTCAAAAATAAGCAGACACTGTGGAGAGTAAGCCTTCAACCCCTGATTATCTTCTGCATCAGAATCAGACTCTGTAAGAGTCAGGATAGGTCAGGTCATGCTGAAATAACTAACAAGTGGAAAGTCTCAGTGGTTAAGATAACACAAGTGTATGTGTCTTTCACACTAGATGTCCATCACAGGTCAGCAGGTGGGACATACTGGGGGCAGGGCTCTTTATATCCACTCATGCAGGGACACAGGCTGATGGACCAGCCACAGTCTTACAAGCCATTGTTTGTCATGACAAGGGGAAGAGAGAGCTCTGGGAGACCCCACACTGGAAAGGAGATATTTAACCCACCCATCAGGGATACATGTCACTTCTGCTTGCCTCTCACTGTCTGGGACCAGTGGCATGTGCTCCCTGACAAAAGAGAATGTGCAATCCTTCCAAAGGAAATGCTCATGACGCAGAAAGCCCAACATATTCAGGGAGCAGTACTGATGATCACTGGGGGCCCACGGGGGTGCCCCAGGCTATCCTATGACCACAGAGCACAAGGTGCTTCAGATCCTGGGCCCCTGGAGAAGAGATGCATGCAGGGACTTCTAGATGACCTGGGCTGCATTCGTTCTGCGGGAGAAAGAGTCTTAGTATATCCCTGATTAGATCAGCCCCTTAAAGCCTCGTCCCCAAAGGAAACAACTGTAGAGGTCTCCTGAATCCAGCATAGGTACCTGGGCACACCCACCCTGTGGGATGCCTCCTCCAGGGCTCTCTTGAAATGTGAGAACCAGGTCTTAGGTGCCTTGCTGGGGTTTCCAGTCCTACAGAATTTCCTTTGTCCTATGATGTTCTTGCAATAGAAGTTTTAATCTATTTCAAAGGGAGGCTGTCTTCTTCACATTCTCTTGACTCTTGTTGTTGGAATTTTTCCTCTTTTCTGGGTAGGATGAAGCAGGTTCTACTTACCAGATTTCTCCTCCTGCCACCAGCCTTTTCACAAGGAAGAAAAGAAACGCAAGCAAATCAAACTGTCTCTGTTAATTCAATGGCCATACCTCTCCCCTCAAGCTTTTTCACCATTTTGTGTTGAGAGATGCAGGTGCTAGGTCTCCCTGGGTGACTGGTTTATTTTCAAGCCAGGAAAAGACTGCAAGGTAGATTTTGTCAACTCCTACACATCCCTGAATGCTAACACCCAGCACTATTATAAAGGAGGTGTCAGGATGCATTAGCCAAATGGGACGAGGCTCTTGGAAGATCAGAACACCTGACCAGAAGAGAGGAAGGAAAGGGGCTGTGCTTCTGGCAGGAGCATAAGAAAATTACGCAAATATGCCTCACTCATCTGCATTAATGGGGCCAGGTAAACACCGGGAACCGAAATATACAGATGGGGTTACAATCCTTTTTTTTCATTTCTTCAAAAAATGTATTTCTTGTTTAAAGTTGTTTTACAATTTCTAAGGAAGAGATGCATTTGTTCTCTTTAGGGAAACAAGAAGGATTTGAGTCAGAAAGACAGTTTGTAAATCTAGGTGTGCAGGTGAAATAGATAAGGCGGGGACAAAGTCTGAGCACCTTTTCCCCTTTTAAAAAAGGGGGAAAAAGGCAAAGGAATATGAAAAAAAGAATAACACAGTGAACTTGCTGGACTGTATAAAATGCAAGTGAAAAGGGGGAAGGAAACCGAATTCCCACCACACACCAGAGTATTACATGCGATAGCTCATTTAACACACACAACGTATGTTCAATATCTCATGCACCCCTTCCCACACTCATTCATGCACTCGTTCATTCATTCGAAAAGAATCATCTGGGCTCCTACGCTCTGGCTGGTGCTATGCAAGGAATTGATGACAAAGAGAAAAATAGAGATACTGCCCTCAAGCTGTTTCCCATCTGGTGAGGAGCTAAGTTAGAACACAGAGACCGCGGGGTGAGGAAACTGAGATGCAGAGAGATGCATCTCGCCTAAGGTTTTCTAGATATTAATTAATTCAAGAGAAGATTCAAGCTCAGGTGTTTCTGACACCATCTAAACCCAAATGACCCCAACCTGACAGGCCATCAGAGTCAGCTGATGGAATTCCAGCCCCAGATGTGCAGAATCTCCAGGTTTGGGGCCTAGAACCCTTTTTTTTTTTAAAACGCCCTCGGTGACCCTAATCGTAGGATCAGCCACACCAGTGATGTCATTCCACAGTGTCATCCCCTCCTTCTTTAGCCCCCATACCATTCCAGCCATCATCAACAGCAGTGCCACATCAAAAGAAAAAAAAAAAAAATAGGTCTGTTTCTCCCAAGTATCCTGTAGTCATTCTGGGCGGGAAGGTACAAAAGTAACTATTTTCATGGATGGGTTTACATATATCACCCATTCTAAATGTAACTATAAAAACTATCTCCATTTCAGACCTTAACTTTCTCTCCATGCTGCTCAGAGGACAACCAATAATGTCACTACTTAAAAGTCCCCAAGGAGAGCAGCCCTTTTATCTTACCATCCACAGCTACTTGAAAGCCGAATCAATCTCCAAAGTAGCCTGAACTTCACAGACTCTGAATGATTGTGATTCTACCAGCTGACACGATGTGTGTGTGTGTGTGTGTCCACGCGCGCATGTTTGAAACTTCTTTAGAGCCAAAATATAGTGAGATTTATCATAGTCTGTTACAGAGGACACCAATCAAGGGGAATCACACTTCTATACTGACAATAAAGTAGCACAAAGACAACTGGCATCAATGATGAGGTGGGGACGTTAACTGGAAAGAGGGATCTTCCAAAACACAAACCCTAGGACGGTGCCTCACAAAGGGGTCTGGCCACAGGGGACAAACAGAAGTCAAAACCACCATTTTTTACTTAACAAATGAGACACATTTTTCGACAGATTTAATGACATTAAAAGGAAGGAGGGGATTTGAAGGAATTCAAATGGTGTTTGTATTTTGAATACACACACACACACACACACACACACACACACACACACGCCTTCTCATAGAGACAGTTCAGAGAAGAGGTACAGGATGAAGTGACAATCCAAGATCCAGTGTGTCTTTTGCCACCATCACAACCCTGACACCCACCAAACCCCGTACACACAAAATTCTCTCTCCTTCCCTCCTCTATAATTCCAGTTGGTGTAAACATTCTAAATTATTTATATCTAGATTGAAGGCATCTTTTAGTCAGACTGGGACTAGAGTAATCAAAATATAACTGTGCTATAAATATGCTAATACCTCATGCTAATGTTTGATGAAGGAGACTATTAGACCCGAAAAATGAGGGGAGGAGCTCTGGGCCACCCAGAGGGTAAAGGATGCTCTAGAAAAAGGTCACAAGAGAACCTTGCGCTCACAGAGAATCTGAGTGGCTGAAAAACAAATTCTGAACAAGAAGCATCTTAGTGAAGCTAGCTCTGCAAGCAGCGGATCTGAGAAAGGAGCTTTCTAAGTTCAGGACTTGGTCTAAGTACTTTACATGAGTCAAGTGTACTTATTCCTCAACTTTATGAAATTGTTACTAGTATTTTCCCCACGAGTTAATATAGGCACCGAATGTTTACATAACTCACCCAAGATCACAGAGCAAGGAAGTGGCAGACTTGGGTCCAAACCCAGGCAATCTGCTGCCATAAAATTTAATAGATTGACTGAGATACTTGAGTAGAGGAATGATTCTGGAGAATCATTTCAGGTATTAAGAGAATAAAGGAAAGAAAAAAACATAAGTCTGTGCACACTAATGGTAGAAAGTTATGCAAGTAATGGCCAGAAGCTTCCTCGTTTTGGCAATAAACACAAAGGCACCGTTTCATTTTTCTGCAGGTGGTTTACAGAGTATTAACTGTATTCCCTTAGAAGAAATTGATACAGTAGGGTTTATCTTGGACCATTGCCACTCAAAACTCACCTTCTCATCCTCTTTGCCCAAAATTTTCCCTCCTGATATCCTTCTAATTCAGTTGCTTATCAGTAAACTCCCATTCCTGAATTCCCATTAAAAGATATAATATCTTGCTATAGTAATGTTCCAGATAGGAGAATTATTAAATGTGATAGCTTTTGCACAATAAAGGTGCCAGAAACAGCCCATAGGAGAAGTCTGGCCAACCCTATGTCACTTCCCTACTCCTACCTGTTGTGAATCCCTGTTGCCAAAGGGAAAAAGTCCAACACCCTTCAATCCGACATTTGAAGACCCTGCAGGATCTGAAGGTAGCTCACCGCCAGTCCCAGTTACCAGGCACTGCCATCAACTCTCTTCCCAGCATGTTTAATTTATTCATTCTCTCTAATGAAGATCTGGATTTTCCTGCCATTACCTTTTCAGTCAAATCTTTCAACCCTTGTAGACTCCACCTTCCCAGATCTTTCCCACCCTTCTAGGTTCAGTTTAAATTCACCTCCTCTACACCGCCTCCCTGGACCATCCACGTCTATGTAATTACCCTTGCCTCTACTTCCATAACTGTCCTTAAGACTACGTGACAATCACTCATGTATGATCTTGTCATCTCACTTTCCACTGATGTCTAGTGTGTGTGTGTGTGTGTGTGTGTGTGTGTGTGTGCGCGTGCGTGCGCGTGTGTGTGTAGTGCTATAGATCAGCTTTTATGCTTATGCCTTTCCTCTGCAACAATATTTCTTTCGGATCCTTAGAAGGCCGGTATTAAGATGCATCTTTATAGCCTCACTGTATCTCTGCCACACCTGGTACACTACTTTGCACACAGCAGGCACTCAGTAAGTGTTTGCTAAGTTGAAGGGACAACGCCCCACATTGATATGGGAACATACAATGCTGTTTTCTGTCTTTAGTAATCTAAGTCCACGTTTTGCGTCTTGCAACACAAATGCCCCTGCAGATCTGATCCTTGAATTCCCCTCTCTGTTGCCCAGTGTTCCTCTCACATGTTCCTCAGCGGAGAACCCTGAATGCTGCGCACACACTGTTGTATGTTTCTGGGAGTTTCTCATGTTGCTCTCTCTACCTGGAATGCCCTTTCCTTATTCCTTCCTCTTGAGGAAAATCCTAATAAGTTTAAACAGTGCCAGAAAGCCACTGCTTATCCCTACCACCTCCTTATGTATCACTGCACTTTCTACAATGGTTAATAGGTAATTGGTTGCATTTTCTTCCTGCCCTATTTGTTTATGAACTGCAAGAAGACAGAATTGTTTATTTATCGCTATGTTCCCAGGCACCAGCACGGTACCCGGCACATAGCCTGTGCTTTGTGTGTTAAGGAGGGAACAAATAAATGATGAAATACAGACTGAAGACCAAAGCTCTTTTATAACTTTGTAAAGGAGGTTGTTATGAGCCCAGCGGAGAGTGGGATACAATTATGCCACACCAGGGGTTCAGAGGCAGGCTAATATGAAAGATGTACTTCCACACATTCACCCCCGATGCCCTCCAAGTGCTAGTCACATCCTCCCGAAATTGATTGGGTTGCTGAAATGCCTGGGGGAAAACCCTCCATGGTGAGTAAGCTGGAGAACCTCCACGAGAGGAGCAGCATTGGAATTAGGAAAGGAAGCGCGGCAAAGACGATGCTGAAAGATGAGAGTTTGCAAAGACAGAGAGTGGATGAAATGGAAATCCTTTGCTGGCACAGGATGCCTCCTAGGTTGACAAAGGGAGGTCAAATCTGTGCCTGTCTTTGGGAGGAAGCTCCTGGACAGAGCTGTAAGCCTGGCACCGAAATCAGAGTCCATGGGCAAGACACCAGGAAGGGAGGGTTTGGGGCAAGGGCCATGCCTCGTAAAGTGCAGGCGCCCTTCTCTCGCACTGGACTTCTCCTCATCCTCCAGGCCACAGACGCGACCCCGAGCTGCCGAGGCTCATGGTCCCCTTGATGCCTTAACAGAGATATGATTAAGCCAGGTGGAGAGGAAAGAAAGGAAAAAAAAAAAACGTTGTGTGAAAAATCACCAGTATGGAGAAAGGGGAGGAGAAGAAGAGAGAAATCAACCATGAAAAAGGAAAAGGGAAATCCAGCCAGAGACATAGAAAGCCTGTCAAATCTCTCCAAACTGTAACAAAAGCATAGGAGAGATAGTTTCTCTTTAATGAATGCTTTGATCAGCCACAGTTGATATAATAATTATATAAAACTAGAGCAGGACAGAAATAAGATGTGTTTTCCTCTCACGTAGCCTGTAACCTTTGTGATTGGTTCATTTATTTTGAGAAAGGAATAAGTGCCTTCAAAACAGAGGCGTGTGTCAGGAGAGAGCCTGTTTTCTCCTCTGACTTATGCAGGGAATTTGCAGCAATGCCTGCATCCCTTTTCCTCTCTGCCTTAGATGGGCTGATCTGCCAGCCCATGACTCTGAAAGGGAACAAATGGTGGTGGAGCTTTCCTCACACGTCTCTTGGTCTGGTTCCTCAGGCAAACCCAGCGCCTGGCAGCAGGGCCCTTCATTCCTTGCCTACCCCAAGCCTGTCACCCTGCTTCATGTGGCTCTCCAGCAATCTCCACTTAGTTGGCCATTTCCTAAGTCATGAGATACCTCGTGCTGCTGGAGGTATTGACTTGGCTGATCTCCAAAGAAGGAGGAGTAAGCATCATTTTTTTTCAGAATGGTACTCCCATAAGCACGTGCTCTTCAGAAATAGCAGGGGAGAGAGGTGGTTGCCATGGGAACGGAGGCGGCCACACAAACAGGAGTAGCACATTTCTCCCAAGGGGGCGCAGAACCTCCTTGCTCTACCACCATCACAGCCTCTCCTGAAAGCTTCCTTTGCCTGAAAAGGAAGAGTCTCAAAGCGGTGAAGGGTTAGTCCCTTCCTTCCTAAAGTCCAAATTTCAGTTGAAGAGTCTGATGGAGCTTCAGGTTGTTAGACTGGTGATATACTTGACCAAAAGCTTATAAAAACCTGATAATGGCACAAAACAAAACAGCATCTCATAATACCCGCTGTCGTTTGGTTCTCTGCCAGCTACAACCAGAGGAAAGTTGGGATGGGTCCAGAGAATGGCATTCTCACTGATCATAGTGGCCCCGCACTGGCCCATCATAGGGCGATGAAGATACGCCAGCACAACAGCAGGTAGAAGGTAGAGGAAGGAAGGGCATGTGGGGAGATGGGATGCAAGGGGATCTGCAGGGAGACAGTAGGTGATGCTCTGTGGGGAGGCCGTGGCCACCCTAACGGACAGTCTGAGATCGCTGTCTCTAACTCCAGCTGATTTAAAAATAAATCAATCAGTTTTAAGACCATCAGGTTTATGGAAGTAAAAAAGTCAACCAGCTCTCTGGTAAAATGCATACAAGCAGCTGGTTGATTAGCCAGGGTTCTCTTTGCAGAAATGGCCTGGAGAGTGATGGCAGCCTGAGAAGTGGGACGCAGAGGCCGCGGGGAACGCGGCAGAGCTGGAAGCCTTCCCCCCGCCACGTGCCCGCTGTTGATATATTGGGACTGGAACAATTTGTCTATAGCTGTAATTTTAACTACCTCTGTGCCGAACGGCCAATCAGAGGGCTCCGTCCACGCAGCTTTTACGAGTCCCCATAAACGCAGCAAAATGAAAACTCAGGGGCCCTTAAAATATACTCCAAGGGTTTCTGCAGTGCAATCGGAGGCTTTTATGACTCCTGTCAGGACTTTTAGGACCCTGTAAAACCAGGCAGCAGCCTGGCCTGAGATGAAAAGTAGCCCCACCGCCGTAAAGTCTAAATGGTTGTGCATTTACAAGGCCTCCAGGAAAGATGGAAACACGGCCGGCGGGGGCGGGGGCGGGGGTCCGCCTTGAGCAAAGGCGGGTGTGGGTGGGGTGGAAGGATGGGGAGGGGAGGAGGAGGAAGGCGTGAGAAATGCCCCCAACGTGGCCCTACAGTCTTCAGTGCTCAGAGCACCAAAACGCCAAGTCCCAACACTGTCTGCCAAACAGCGGGAGCTGAGGTTCCGCAGACAGACTCGTAACGAACAGGGGCTGAGCAGGAAGGTGCCTTCACTGCAAAGATAAGAAACGAAGCCGCCAGGGAACCACAGGCTCCATAGCACTTATTCAAGGACATCTTCCCATCATGATGACACCCGCATTGCAGAAAGAAGAAGAAAAAGAAAAAAACAGAGAAAGACAGAGAGAGAGAAAGAAGAGGGGCCAGAAAGCCAGCTCAGAGCGCTTTAAGTGTCCCATGCAGTTCAGAGAAACTTGGTGACTAGGGTGAGAACACGTTCTCCCAGCTGGAGCAGGCCCGGCGCCTGCAAACCCTGCAGGCTTCGCTCCTCAGCTGGGGTGTGTACTTAGTTCACACCCAGCAGCCTCTTCTGAGTCACTGTGACTGAGACAAACTCATCCTGTGCCTGGATCTGGAATCTTCAATCATCCAAACGTGTTAGCCAGGCTCTGTGCTCTACAAGTCCCCACAAGGAGGCAGCGTCACCCCCACAGAGTCAGGGGCCGGGGCTGGGGTGCAGCATGGGAGTTCCTGGTAGAAGCACTCAGAGCAGGGCAGGGGGAACAGACTGGTGGAGGGGTCCACTCTGACCCTCAGGCGTCCACACACAGAACCTGAGGAAGACAGGCGAAGTGATGGATGCTGACCTTGGACCTCAGGGAATATCCCAGAAACATAGGCTTTGTCCCCAGAGTGTCCAGATCAGGTGAGGCCCAGGACGAAGCTGACAGTGTTCCTAAAGGGTGACCCTGAGGCTTTGTGTTTTCCAGGTTGGAGAAGACAAATAAATAGGACAGCAAGTGACAGGTCGGGATGAGTGCCTGCTGTGTGGCGCGGGCCCGTCCATCTAGAGGGACAGAGCCGGGGGGAGGATGGGTCGGGGGTGGTCAGGAGGTCCTGGCAGAGGAGGACACACAGGCACATCCAGGAGGCACACGTCACCTTGGGGCTGGAGCAGGGGCCCCAGTCAGGGATTGTTCCTCCTCAATCACTCAGGTTCCCAGGAGCCTCGGTCCAGGGGGGAAACAGGTATGAAGACAAGGAGCTCAGCTGTAAAGCCCCAGACCCCACTATGTGACTCTGGACAAGTCTTTAATCTTCCTGAACTTCCTTTTCCTTCTTTGTAAAGTGGAGATAAAACAGCTGCCTCACGTGGCTGCTGTAATGATTCGAGGAAATAGGAAGTGGGATTTGAGGGCCTCCTGAAGGGTGGATAGGAGTCTGCAGTGCCGAAGGAGAGGGGCGTTTCCCGTGGAGGAACCCACGCAGCGGAGGTCAAGAGCCAAGAGCATCAGCTCCTTTAGGGAAGCATCACGTATTAAGTCACTGGCTGGACAAGCCTGCTGAGCGCTGTGCTGGGCGTGGAAGACGCGGGGCAGGGGGCCCAGGAGACAGGCGTGTATGAGACCAGTTAGGCGGCTGCATTTCCTGCCCTGACTCTTGGTCTCACCCAATCCATTGCCCTCAGAGAAGTCAGAGTCGCCTTCCCAAGCACAAGAGAAAGTCCAAATTCCTGGATGCGGTCCTGCGAGGTCTTCCGTGATCCGGCGCCCGCCGAGGTCCAACGAGGATCATCTTGTAGCCTTGGACCTCCTGGCCGGTGGCTCCATCCACACCCCCATCTTCCTCACACCCAGGGCCTTGGCGAGCACCATTCTCCTCCCTTGACCTGTACCTGCCCGACTCCCCTCACCCCTGCAGGCCTCAGCCTACACGTGGTTTCCTCCGAGAAGCCTTCCTGGCTGGCACCCAATGCCACCACATCCCCCAGACGAACCAAGATTCACAGCCATACTACCCCAACCCTCCAGGCACTTCTTTTACTCACTGGACTCTCAATTCCGAGTTCCATTTTTGTCACCCACCCTGGAATGTGAACCCCGTTAGAGCAGGGCACTGTTATCACAGGACCTGGCTCAGTGCCTGGCAAATGGTATGAAAAAATAAAATTCTGTTAAATTGCTGAATCAACCTAGACTGGAGACAGATTAAGGTGCTGCATGACTGGCTAAGTTGTTTAGATGGTCACCTATAGTTCACATGGAGTCACCAGTGGTGGAAGCATCAGCTTAAAGACCCAGAAGAAGGCACAGAGGATGGGGGATCTGCTGGTCTCAACAAGGCAGGGAAGAAACAAGAGTCTGACCTACCACAGTAGCAGCGCAAACGCACATGAGAGATGAGGAAATCAAAAATAAACTCAGGGGACTTCCCTGGTGGCTCAGTGGTTAAGAATCTGCCTGCCAACTCAGGGGGCACGGGTTCGAGCCCTGGTCCGGGAAGATCCCACATGCCGCGGAGCAAATAGGCCCGTGCACCACAACTACTGAGCCTGCACTCTAGAGCCTACAATCCAGAACTACTGAAGCCCACATTACACAACTCCTGAAGCCCACGTGCCTAGAGCCCGTGCTCCGCAACAAGAGAAGCCACCGCAATGAGAACCCTGCGCACCGCAACGAAGAGTAACCCCCTCTCACTGCAACTAGAGAAAGCCCACGTGCAGCAACAAAGACCCAATGCAGCCAAAAATAAATAAATAAAATAAACAAATTAAAAAAAAAACAAAAAAAACAAAAAAAACTCAGCAGCAATGGGAAGTAAAGAGGTAGGAGTCTAGGATGACCCCAGGTCTGGAGGCCAGGTGGATAATGGACTTGGGGAAAAAAAACAATTCAGAATATGAAGCTGGAAATCGAGTCCAATTTGGGCTCCTGTTAAATACGAAGTGCGTGTAAGACAGACAGGGAGAAATATCCCACCGGCAGCTAGAGATTAGATCTGGTCTCTGGGAAAGACCAGACACATAAATTGGGGAATTAGTGGCCCAAAGGCTAAAATCACTGAAGTGGAAGGAAGCAGTCCTTGGTGTCCATGTAGAGCCAGAAGAGACCAGTGGGTTTATGAAAAAAACTCTGAAAAATACGAGCCTTTAAAAACCCCAGAGGAGTTGCTGCCTTTCTTAACAAACTTCTGCTAACACACCAGCCCACATTAGCTGGTCCTGTGTCTGTGCACTTATTGCTGGTACTACTCATTTTTGCAGCAGCAAATTTAATAAATATGCTAATTTAATATAATTTTATTGAGTGCCTACTTAGTTAAGGGGTTGGATATCCCTCCTGGGAGTGCCAATAATACTCTGTATACCTCCATCAGAGCTTACCACATTCTACTATAATCTTTTTATTTGTCTTTCCATTAAATTATGAGCTCCTTGAGTCAAAAATTATGTATATCAGGAGCTTCTCTGGTGGCGCAGTGGTTAAGAATCTGCCTGCCAATGCAGGGGACACGGGTTTGAGCCCCAGTCCAGGAAGATCCCACATGCCACAGAGCAACTAAGCCCGTGTGCCGCAACTACTGAGCCCATGTGCCACAACTACTGAAGCCCGTGTGCCTAGAGCCCGTGCTCCACAACAAGAGAAGCCACCGCAATGAGAAGCCCGCGCATCGCAACAAAGAGTAGCCCCCGCTCGCCACAACTAGAGAAAGCCCACGCATCAACAAAGACCCAACGCAGCCAAAAATAAAATAAATAAAATAAAAATAAATAAATTTATTTTAAAAATTATGTATTTCAGGACTTCTAGCCCTGCCTACAGAATGTTTATCCAATGAATGCTTGAATGAAGTTTACCGTCAGACAGAGAGGAAAGATATGTGAAAATAACGTGAAAGAATAAAACTGCTCTTGTCACGGTCATAATTGACTTGTTACTAGCCAGACCCAGTGGACACTTCTGACACTGAAAATGTGGCTAATTTCATATGGCTAATCCTGTCTTCTTTAAAATCTCTCCTTACTTTTTAAGGATGCCAGTCTCTCCTGATTTAGATTCTCCTTCTATTGATGAATCTCCTTCCCAACCTTCTCACCTCCCCTTTAATGTTTTTCATCCTCCAAATTCACAGGCTTACTGTCCTCCATTATATCCACCCTAGGAAACCCGCACACAGTGTCTTCATCTGTCATCTGCAAACAATGATTACAAAAGCGCCATCTTTAGCTCAGAACTCCCATATACACAACTGCCCCCTGGCTTTGCACAACTGGAGACCTGGAGGCATTTCAAATACAAAATGTCAACATTCAGCTCATCATCTTCCACCCTGAGTCCCATTTCTCCTCCTCTATCACCTAATTAACCTCACCTCCCATGCCCCAAATATGGGACTGTTCTAGACGCATTCCTTGCCCCCCAGATATCACTGATGACAACAAGCTGCCAGTTCTATCTCTTGGGTATCCTCCTCTCTACTGCACGACTCCTGCCTTCGATGAGAGCGTCCATCCCTCCTGGATGAACACAACTGACTCCTAAAAAGTCACCACTCCTCACCTTCTCCTTTCCAAACTACTTGCCCGAGTGGGTGTCCTATGATGCAAATCTACCCCCTGGCCTTTCCTTCTACCTCCTGAGGTTTCCTCTCTTGTTTGAGATAAGATAAACATTCCTTAAAATGGTTCCCACTCTAGCTGGGCATTAGAATCAATTACTGAACTTTTAAAATGCCAGCCCATAGATCCCACCTCAGATCTATTGACTCAGAAAGTTAAGCAGGCACACCTCAGATATATACTGGTGCATGTTTCCAAAACTCCAGAAGTTATCACGAGGGACTTTCTCAGTGTACTGTCACTTGAAGCCCACTTAGATAATAGGTGTATTTTGTAAAATTCCAATTGGGACGTTCCAATGCAACCACTCTCCTGCCGTCTCATGGTCACAGAAACAATGTTCATGGAACGCAACTTGCCTTCTAGTCACAAAGTGGTACAAGGGTAAGTACCAGGCTCAAGCTTACCAAACCTATTTCCTTTCAGAGAGAATGTATAAATGAACAGAGAGAGGCACTCAGTCTTTCCAGGTGGTTCTATCTGTAAAATATAAGATCTTGGATGATGGTCTTACCCTATGTGTCTATCACATGCATTGGAAAAGGAGATGAGCAATTCTGCAGAATGAGGGCAATAAAAACCCATGAAGAGAATAGCAGAATGGAGGTCCCTGGTAGCACTCCACTCTTCAGTATCCAGTGTTTTTAAGCTAGTTTCCTTCCTGCCTAAATTAGACTGAGTCACTTTCTGTGCATAAGTCCAGAATCCCACAGATTAATTAACATGGACTCTAAGTGCTTCATGAATTTGACTTCTATCTCACCTGTCTACCATCATCCCCAACACTTCTCCTCCTCCCCAATCCCCTTGCCTTCCACCATCCTTAACTCCTTGTCATGACCACTCGTACCTTGCTGTTTCTCATGTGCGTGCCACCAGGTGATACAGGTCTAGAACACCCGCCCTCCTTTATCTGGACAATTAGCCCTCTCATCCAAGAAGATTCATTTCAAGGACTACCTCCTCTGGAAAACCCCTACAAGGATGTTTAAATCTAGAAAATGTATTCTTCTCCTGTGTCTTAAAAAAGCTTGTGCTCATATCCGACAAAGCTTTTGCCACATGGCATTGTCTTGTTTCTCCCCCTCCCATGGACTTGAAGATGGAGGGTAAGGGCCTTGCTTATAACCTTAGCCCTCTGTCACTTAGCTCAGCTCTGGACACAGAGAATGGCCTCATTTAATGTTTATTAAATGAAGGACTGAACTAATTTAATTAATGAATCACTTATTAATTACTAAATAATCAGAAGAGGGTGCCAAGTGAAGTAAAGATCAGAAAAACAACTGTCTACGGCCAGTAATGACTCAGTAACCGACTTCCAAGCCAGACCCTCTTGTTATGGAACTACCGTTCTCAACTAGGCAACACAGTGCATGATCTTTTTTCCATCTTAGGGGAAAAAAAGCAGGTCAGATGGAAAAAGCCTCTTTTAAATCCTGCTTCCAGAGCATCTCCCCAAGATCATATAACTCACCTCTTCAGCAAGGACACCTCAGCATCCGGAAGGGTGCTGCATCTTCCCTATGGTACGCACTACAGTCCTAAATGCATTGCATATGTGAATCAAGCCGAACGAGTCAACTGGCCCATTTACTATACAGTATGGGTTTTCCTTGCACCTGAGGCCAGTGTTCTTGCTTGGGTTAGGCAGTGTGTACATCACACCTACAGAATTGTGATTCATCAGGTAACTGGGTTTAGGATACCCACACACGCACTCTAAAACCAGACAAAGATTCAAAACAAAATACTCTTTTTCTTCTTTTTGAGTAAAGCGTGCATGTGGAAAATAGTTTATAGAGCTCAGTCCCTGCCTCATAGGAGATGAAAATGTGATCCTTTGCTAGCTCAGACAAAATCCTCCATGCTACATTAGGCTTGATAGCAAATTTTGTACTTGCAAGCTTTTATCAAAACTGTATATCTGAAATCTTAATAACACAGGAAGGTGGATTCTATTTCTCCTCTCTTTTCAGGTTTACATCAACAGAATCAGAACTAATTCCTGATTTGAAACTCAGCAGTTTTAGCAGATCTGTAAGAGTCTTTTGTTAAGGTCCTGAAGAGGGCTTAAGGGACCTGACTTTATACACACACACACATACACACACACACACACACATCCACCAAAAATTAGAATCTTAACAAAAATAATCTAAAATAATGAGCATATCCATGGACAGAAAGCACAACCTTTGTCAAATATTGGTCACCTTAAAGAAATATGAAATATATAAATGGAAATTTCAACCCATATTCTCAAGCATCCTATAGCTGGAGCATTCTCTGTTCATTCTAGTTTCTGCCATCATGCAGACATTCACATATGCAGCATGGCCATGAAGAGTATCAGATTTAGATTTAGGTTAGGAAGCGAGTCAAATTCAGATTTCAGTTCAAATTTAGAATTTGCCATTTACCAGCTATGAGACTCCAAATCGTCAAAAAAAAAAAATGAGCCTTAGGTTTTTTTGGTCTATAAAATGTAGTGAATAAGATATATTTTGCCAAACGTATGGTTACTTTTAAGGATCTAAATCAATATGAGATTGATTTCTCTACCCAGACCTCACCATTCCAGTTACATATAATAACAGTAGGGAGTAAATTGTTATATTGTTCCAAGCAGCTTCTCCCTATGAAAGGATCATGTATTTCACCTCTGACACTGACCTCAGTCCTGGACATCTGATTTGCTTTGGCCAATGCAATGCGAATAGAAATCTCATGGGTCACTATGAAATGAAAGCTTTAAGAGACATCATGTGATTCTGCCATTCTTTTCTCTCAGGAGCGATACTGCATGTCTCAAATAAGCCTATTCCTTCAAACTTTGGTCCAGGAGTTAAATAAATAAATGAGGGAAAGAGAGAGAGTTTGTGTATGACCATGTGTGCATATACGTGTATAAAACACACACACACATGCATCTGTATGCATAGGCAGATAGATAGATAGAGAACGCACACAGTGTTGTAAGCCACTGACATATTGGGAACATTTGTTATTGCAGCATAACTTAGCCAAAGCTGACTAATACACTTTAGTACCTCTCTTAACGAATTTTCATTTCAATACCCCATCAGATTAACTGATGCCCTCAATTTCCTCTGCAAAACATACTGAAAGTCCAGAGTTATTAGACTAATATTTAGCATATTAGCACTTTTCTGATCCTACAATAATTACCAAGAATCAACTTCTTTTCTGCCATGTGTAACTACTGTAATTTCACACTGTAATTTAATTCTATGAAGAGTAAATTCAATACACTCTTAAGACTCAATAAGAACAAATCAGTAAATACATTGCTGCTGATTTTTAAAAATCAAATGGTAAAATGTATATGAAAGTGTTTTATAAATTACAAATTGCTGTGTTGATACATTAGTTGATTCCAATTTGTCAATTAGTATGTTCTTGAGCAACTACTCTCGGTAAGACGCCACGCTGAGAATAACATGAGGCGTATAACACAGAGCTAATTTCAAAGCACTTTCAGTTCAGAATATTGTACAAGGGAACCAGCAGCAGCATTATCCAGCAACACAGCTCCGTGACTGATCAAAGTACCAAGAAACTCCATTGCATCCATTAAAACAAACAAACAAAAAATGGTGAAGAGTGTTCCAGCCCCGCTATATGTGAGTTAACAGGGTCAGGAAGGTGGTGTCTCTTTCTACGTTATTATCCATTCCAAAATAATACAAGTTCATTGCAATAGGCTTCAAATAAGGAAATATACATTAATGTTTTGGTATTATGATTTAGTCGTCGAAAGCCTACTTAAAATAGGGGGTCTTTTGCAAGAAGCCTCCTTGTCGGAGCATTTTTTGTCTAAGCCCACCCAGCTGTCTAACTGCCTCCACTGGCAATCAGTCCATCAGACCCAGGAAACTGTTGAAATGAAGGTACTGCTCATGGAGCCACACATAATTTCTCTAGAGAATCCCTGATTTAAATGGATGAGGTAACTTTCATTTTTCTGACTTGGGGGAAAAAACCTGATCTCAGGCAAAAGAGGTGATGACAAAACCCATACCTCTACCTCATGGTGTCTAGAAGCAGCACTCACAGGGAATGCTTTCACAAAGAAAAGCCATTGCCAATCAATATGTCATCAGGCCACAAGGAATAGCTCCGTTCTAACTTATGAATCCCTTTTCAAGATGGAAGAAAGGAAAGGGCAATGCCGTATCCCCAGAACGCCCAGCCTAAAGCCAAGTAGGAAGAACACCAGCTCCCTGGGCACAGGGAATAGAGCTGGATATGCCCAGTGCAAACGATATGCCCAGTTGCCAGGTCAGCTCATGGAAAGTGAAACACAAACACATGCTTCTTAAGGGTAGATATCACCCTGGAGACGTCTACATGTTTCCAGTGCTGAACTCACTGCCTGACATATAACTAGTGCTCAGTAATTACTCCCTAAGTATAGTAATCAATTGACTGATGGATTGAGTAGCCAACTGAATATAGCAAGACACTGGAGTATCTTGATTTTTCAGCCTTATCATAAAATGCCAAGCATCTGGATTAGTTGATAGAAGCCTAAATTATATAAGTACTACTGCCTGAATGGGTGAAATTTGTATTGTAAGATTTTCCTTATACCCAACCCATCATTCAAGGCATAGCTCAAAGGTTACCTTCTCAATAAAGTCTTTCCTAATCCTCAGCATGTGGTCTAGAGCTCCAGCTCCTTTCAGCACCGGGTAATATGACAAGAGTAAGTATATTCAAATTCTGCTTTGCAATTCATATGCTTTGGGGCAAAAACACTTTGATGGGTCAAAATCAAATTAAGAAATAGGGTAGGATGGGATGGGATGAAATAGAAAAAAATGGAATGGAATGGAATGGAATGGGACAGAATAGAAAGAATAGAATAGAATAGAATAGAATAGAATAGAATAGAATAGAATAGAATAGAATAGAATAGAATAGACTAAGATAGAATAGAGTATGTTAGAAAGAGTCACATATAAAGTAAATACTTCTGTGTGTCTATGTGTGTATGTGTGTGCACACACACATGTGAGTGCTTGTCTGTACAACATTGCAATTAGAACATGTTTATTTCTATGAGTGGATATAAAGAAGTTTGTAAATCACTGGTGTAGATTTTTAAAAAGCCACATAGACTGCAATAATATCTTGTTTCCACCAGTTGTAACTTTGAACAAATGACTCCGCCTTTTAGGACATCAGTTTCCTCATCTATAAAATGGAAGACCTGCCACGTATTCTCCAGGATTACTCTACGGATTAAAATAAATAAAGTAATGTAAGCAAGGTTCATTTGGCATAATAGTGCTGTAGCAAAAATTAGTTCTCTCTTCTTTCTCCTTTATTTACCTTGGTTAACACTGTAACTTTTTAAAGTAATTGATATAGTCATTTTTGCCTTATAATTATCTGGATATGTGTCAGATTTCTGCTTACTAGCATTTAAGTTTCTTAAAAGCAAAGAATAAGAATCATTTATTAATTCAATGTATACTTATAGGACCCCCTTTATAGTCAGACACAGTTCCAGGCAGTAGGGAGAGAGCTGTAAACACAAGCAATAAAAAGTCCTGGACTTCATGAAACTTTAATTCTAGATGAGGAAGATGAGCAAAAAACAAAGAAGTAAGTAATATGCTGGTAGCTAACATGTTAAAGAAAACATTAAAACAGAGGTGAAGGACAGAAAGTGCTGGATGGAAGGAACTATTATTTTAGGATGGTTAGGAAAAGTCTCACTCTGGGGAAGTTATGTACATATGTGTCCCATATACTCCATGACGCAACAAGTGTTTAATTAATTAATCAGCTTGCAAAAGAATGACAGTGGACCCCATCTTACATCATACACAAAAATCAACTCAAAATGAATTAAAAATTTGAACATTTGCCTCAAAACCGTAAAACCCCTAAAAGAAAAAAAAAAAACATAGTAGGCAAACTCCTTGACATTGGTTTTGGCAATGAGTTTTTAGATCTGACACCAAAAACAAAGGCAAAAAAAGTAAGACACGTGAGATTACATCAAACTAAACAGCTTCCACACAGCCAAAGAAAACTGTCAACAAAATAAAAAGGTAACCTATGGAATAGAGAAAATATTTGCAAGCCACCCATCCGATAAGGGATTAATACAAAAAACATATAAGGCACATATACAACTCAAAAGCAAAAACAATAACCCAATTAAGACATGGGCAAAAGGACTGAATACACATTTTTTTCCAAAGAAGACATACAATTGGCCAACAGACACATAAAAAGGTGCTCAACATCACTAGTCATCAGAGAAATACAAATCAAAATCACAATGAGATATCACCCCACACCTGATAGGATAACTGTTATCAAAAAAATGAGAGATAGCAAATGCTGATGAGTATGTGGAGAAAAGGGAACCCTTGTGCACTGTTGGTGGGATATAAACTGGTACAATCACTAGGGAAAACAGCATACAGATTCCTCAAGAAATTAAAAATAGAACTACCATAGGATGCAGCAATCCCACTTCTGGGTACATATCAAAAGGAAATCATTATCTGGAAGAGACATCTGTACTCCCATGTTCACTTCAGCATTAGTCACAGCAGCCAAGGTATGGAAATGTAATAGGGAAGAACAAATTTGACTCCATATTGGATCTGTTCCTTTTACTGTAACCTTTGTGCTCTGTTGCCTGTGCTTAGTCATGCTGGCTCTGTACCTTCTGTAAAACAATGTTGCCTGTAGCCTGAAATATACAGGACAGCCCATTCTCAAGACTCTGAACTTTAAGGGTGTAACACTTTTCCATTCATATAGAGATAAAAAGATGCAGAACAGAGAATAACATTTGTTTTGTTGGAGGCTTACAGGAGCATCCTGACCTGACCTACATAGACAGCTGCAAGAACAAAGGATTCCAACAACAAGAAGTTTGCAACAACTAACCACGCCCCTCCCCCACCTAAGCCTTTAAAGATGCTTTGCAGAAACCCTTTGGGAAGTTTGAGGTTTTTTGTGCACGAGCCACCTGTCTCCTCGCATGGCCCTGCAATAAACTTTTCCCTGCTCCAAACTCGATGTTCTGGCTTGTTTGGCCTCACTGTGCATCAGGCACACGAACTTGTGTTTGGTAACAGAAACAACCTAAGTGCTTGTCGATGGTTGAATGGATGAAGAATATGTGAAATAAACATATATATACACATATATATATTTAGTGAAATATTATTCAACCTTAAAAAAGAAGGAAAATCCTGTCATTTGTGACAACATGGATGAACTTGGAAGGCATTATGCTAAGTGAAATAAGCCACACAGAGAAAAACAAGTACTGCATGGCATGACTTAGATGTGGAATCTAATAAATAAATAAACAGATAAACTACCACCACCAGCACAACAAAACTCATAGACACAGAGAATCAAAAATCGTTGCCAGTGGCTGCAATGGGGTGGTGGGTGGGGGGATGGTGGAAGAAATAAGGAGAAGTTGGTAAAAAGGAATAAGCTTTCAGATACAAGATGAATAAGGTCTGAGGATCTAATGTGTAACATGGTGACCACAGCTGATAACACTGTGTTGTTTAATTGAAATTTGCTAAGAGAGACGGTAACTGTCCTCATGAAAAAATAAATAAAAACAAACAAATATGTGAGGTGATGGATATGTAAAGTAACTCAATAGGGAGAATCCTTTCACAATGTATATGTATGTCAAGTCATCACATTGTACAGCTTAAATATCTTACAATTTGTCGATAATACCTCAATAATGTTTGAAAAAAAGTTAACCAACTGAAAAAAATAAAGTGAATGGAAGGTAAAAGAGGCAAACACTATAAACAAGTGTAGAAATGGATGGGAAGAAAACAGACAGACCCTTTATAATTCTTTCTGTAGTCTGAAAAGTGATTTAAAATCTGGGGAAAGAATGTACTTTTAAATGTACTTTTGTGAAAAGTACATTTAAAGGCAGGTATGTTTAAGGAGGATGCCAAATCCATCACAGCAAATGACTTTCATCCAATTTTTGCTGTGCTATTTTATGTAATAGCCAGCACAGACACGTCCTTGGGGGCTACATCTTCAGTGGCCAAAGGACCTGTCAGGGTTGATGTTTCAACTTTGAAACAGCTTCCAAGAAACCAGATGGGGTTGTTTGGAAAATAGGCTGGGTTTCCTGAGAGATATTTTTAATTCAAAGAAAATTCAGACCCAAAGAGACTCGGCATCATTCAGTCCAAAACAGGGTCAGATTTCAAAGGTCCTTAACTCTGAGGAGAAATAACCATAAATAGTGATTCATTTATTCTGTGTCTATTAGTGCTTGCTGGGTACTTTCGGGGCCCTCTGGAGTAAGAGGGAGCTGAAGAGAACTAACACTTACGATGTGCTGTATCATCACATAGGTGCTTTACACAACCTATTTCAGCCCTTACAACAATCATATGTGGTGGGTTTCTATGAGAAAGACTGGTGGCTATTCACCGAAACACACTATCTCTTTTTCTCGGGCACTTCATTAGATGACATTTCCAACCATGTTTGCAATTACGTGTGATCCTGTGACAGCTCTACCCAGTGGAAAGAGGGTAGAAGGCACATGTACAACTTCCCAGGCCTGGCACTCTAAAGCCTCCTTCACGTGCTGCTCTAGGTACCCCCTTCCCTGAGCCAGAAGTCGATACCCACTGCAAACTTGGAACTCACATATTAAATGCAGACAGTCCCTAATGCAGCATCTCTGAGTGATCGCAAGAAGCAGAGCCTCCCACACTTTACAACCAGAAGCTCCACCTTGTAGCTGGGCAGTGGATGTCAATGAAACAGAGAGAGTGGGCAAGAAAGCTGGGGACCCCTGTTTTGGAAGAGCAAGACCTTTGGTAAAACTGTCACTTTGGATAACTTCGAAGGCAAACTTACTGCCCGCTGAGCCAGTAGCTCTAGAGAAATGGATTGAAAACACCAAAATATCCATATGTAATAGTCACTCCTCTCTGTTTTCACCTATGATTACAAGAAAGAGAGGAGCTCAGGAAAGAATGTACCAGTTTTCAAGCACACATTAAAATGAGAGAAAGCGAAAGACAGAGAGAGAGACAGAGACAGAGATAGAGACAGAGGCAGAGTCAGACAGAGAGAGAGAGATTCTAGAATGATCTAGTAGCCACATTAAGTTGAAAGAGGAGTATCGGGGCACAAAAGGAAGGAAATAACGTAGGCTTGAAAGTGATATTGTTATGCCTTCGATATTTTTCATGTGGCCAATGGATCTGCCTGAAAACAAACACAGCAATGCTTATGGCACTTCTGAAGGAATCGTGCAGCCAAAGAAACCCCGGGTCTACTCTAAAAGAGCCCGTGACTGTAAAACAGCTGCCAAGCTCCCCAACATGTACTAACAGAAGAGAAGCTACATAAACCCCTCAGGCCCAAGGAGGATGTGCTCAACAGTGGCCACTGTAGATGTGGTCACGAAAGACAGAGAACAAAGAAGAACTGCCCAGTGGGGGAGCTTCCCAGGGAGCAATGGACAAGAAATTCCTCCCGGAGAGGAGAATCCGAGTCTAAGGAAGGTCTCCAACTGCCAGGACAAAGGTATCACCGACCACCATGGACCAGTAACTGCTTTGTATCTCCAGTTCTCCTCTTTTCCAAATTCCCAAATTCCCAAATGTCTTATTGTGAGGATCCTCTCCTGCAATCCATTGAAAAGGATGTTGTACTAAGTGGTGGCAATCTTTATCACTCTGGCAATCTTTTTAGTCACAGGTTACTTCTCCATGAAAAGCTATGTCTGGCTGTGAAGAGAAGGAGTAAATATCACCAAGTGATTTTGACTTGGAGCTGGATGCAAAGTTGGATTGGATTTTGAGTTGTCCATCTTGGGGCTGTGCGTTCTAAATATGTGAAGAAGAGTGCAAATGGATATTTGGTGAAAATACTGCAGCTACGATGGCTAGCTATACACCAAAATCCATTTCCCATTTTTTCTTGGCGTTAGGCTAGATTCCTTTCCTCGGGCTCTGCAGTCAGGTAGACCAAGTGATTGCATTTTAGCCACAGGAATGTGTGAAAAAAGGATAGGTTAACATCATGACCCTTGAGAACCTCCAGTGTATGTTCCGCTGTGCTCTTCCTCTGCGTTTGGCTGGAAGGCTGACCTTGGATGTCACGTGTTCATGACAGCCTGGGTCCCCGAGGGCTGAGGAGCAGAACCCCTCTCCTCACCAAAAATCAGAAACGCTCATTTTAGACTAAGCGAACAGGATGTAAACTCATATTGAGTTAACTCAGTGACTTTTTTTTTTTTTAATCTACAGTAGATGCAATATAATTCCCTCCATTTTGCAGTTGTGAAAATGAGGCTTGGCAAACTTAATTTTCACAATTTAGAGAGATGACAGATGCAGGCATTGGGCTCACATCTCTGTCTCCCCACCTCCAGCGTCTCCTCTCAATGGACCCCACGATCATCCAGTGATTGGAGATACATTATCTGTCAGTCATTAAGAAAGGGGTCTATTGAGGAGTCAAGATAAACCAACCTCTACCTATCTTCAGATATTAGGTAGATTTATTTTCGTCCCTAGTTTAGGGTATGGGTTTTCTTCCAAGCATTAGTGAAAAAAATTATTTTTCTCTGAATCGCTAAGAAAGCGGTCAGGACTCAGTGTGAAAAAAACAGAACATGGGTGTGCCCTACACACTAATGAAAGGGTCCCCTCTCCACCCACCCCAACTGCTGATTCCACAGGGACTCTTTGGTAAATGAACACCATAAGCCATTTGATCCTGAAAGTTTTTCTGCAAAAAGGCAAGATCAGGTCCTTTCTTTATATTCAATCTTGCCTCGATTAAATTGGCTTTTTTTCTTAGTGAGTTTCCAAAGCACTGAGTTACTAGCAAGAAAAGGTTTTAATAGGATCCTAGATTTTAAAGCCATGGGCAACACAGCCTGGGTCCTTTATGATGTGTAATGAATAAAAGAACCCAAATCATTGCTTTTTAAAATCATCTGTGTAAGAAGTAAAATAATTTCCCCCTTTATTCCACCCTCCCTTCCTTTCATTGTATACATCCCCAAAGTTGCTCGCTTTAAAGGGCACATATTAGAGAAGCAGAAACTCTGCTTTTCACAGGAGAGCGTCCTGTCTGGAAGGACCCTCTCCTCTGGGCAGATCCCCTTGCGTGGCCCCAGCTGCTCCTGCAATTCGAGAAGCAGTTGTATCTGCTCCATTTCCCCATCTGTTCCCCTCCCCCTTCCCCTTCCTCCTCTCCCTTTCCATCCTCCGGCTGGCTCATTTTAGCTTTGTCTGTGCTCCTTCCTTCTCGTTACGTTCTCACTCCCCGCGCCTTCTGTTAGTCCTGTTATCAAAGAAATCCCACGCTGGGGAGCATCGCAACCTCTCCTCCAATCAGGACAAGTTCCTGCATCTCAACAACAAAAAGCCCCCTTCTGCCCGGTAATGGTGCTGCTGCCCAGTGCCGGCCACCCTCAGCACGTGTCTCATTGTCTTCTTGGCCCTCTAGGCGGACGGGCAGTCTCTCACCCAGTTTCAAGCTGTAATTTTGGGGGCTTATTTCCTCTCCTTTCCAAAGCCCTAGAGCACACGCAGGGTGATGTGAAATGAACCAGAACAATTTCCAAACCCTATCCTAACATAGAAACACAGGATACCCTAACCAGAGAGAAAAAACAAGGATGCTGTGTGTCCCCTCTGGTCCTCTCTTACCATTGGAGGCACCGCAGAGGTGCCAGGATCCCAGGGAAAGCAGAACATTTCCATAAAAGTATTTTATTGTAATTGCTCAAACAGCTTCATGCCAATGAACCATCCCTCGGTGGAGGAAGAAGTGCCTGCAGAGAGATTCATCAATTCCACTCCAGCCCATGATTGAAGTGAGCGAGGGAGGGACTGCAGGGGGGCTTCCAGCTGTCCTCACAGGCGAACCAGAGAGCCCCTGGTCCATCAGAGCCACGCTCGAGCTTCCCAGGTAGAAAAATTGTGCCTGCTTGATGCCTATGCAACCTGGAACAGCTTAATTTTTCTCTTCTTCGGGACTCCACAGGTAGCCTTAAAAATTTTGGAGCAAAAAAATTCAGAGCATTACTAAACTGCCCAAATTGTGCAGGACTTGTCCACCTTAGTCTTACGGCTGAAGTCATATTTACTGAAGGCCCTGCAGGCCAAATCTCACCTCCTGCCCTATGTCAAAACAAATAGATCCCAATAGGGATTCGTGAGGTTGTAAAATAACCAGGTTATTTTAACTTATCGTAAACACACACACAGAGACACACTCACTACCTGTCCAAATTGCACAGCTATGAAATCCACTTTAAGTAATGGCAGGGATAGGTTTGCACAACAAAGTACTTCTTATTAGTAGTATAGATTCTGATTAAACTCTAGCCTTTAAACACACATTGGGCTACTTGCAAGGTTAACTCTTGCTCTACTTTGTCCCACAGTGGCCCCCAGTTTGCTCATACATCTGTTATAGAATTTATCACACTGGATTGTAATGATCTCTTTATCTTCCTTTCTAGCACTGAACTGAGTCTCTTAAGGGTCACAATCAAAGCTTCTTCCCTTAATAAATCGAGGGCTCACCACAGAGCCTGGCACATAGGAGGTGCTTCATTAACTATCTGGGAACTAAAATAATATATAAAATGATGGTGTTGTCTCCCATCTGTGTTTTTTTTTTTTTAATGGGAATTATTTATTTATGGCTGTGTTGGGTTTTCGTTTCTGTGCAAGGGCTTTCTCTAGTTGCGGCAAGTGGGGGCCACTCTTCACCGCAGTGCGCGGGCCTCTCACTATCGCGGCCTCTCTTGTTGCGGAGCACAGGCTCCAGACGCGCAGGCTCAGTAATTGTGGCTCACGGGCCCAGCTGCTCCGCGGCATGTGGGATCTTCCCAGACCAGGGCTCGAACCCGTGTCCCCCGCATTGGCAGGCAGATTCTCAACCACTGCGCCACCAGGGAAGCCTCCCATCTGTTTTTGAGTGTAGTGAAAACGCATTCTATTTCTACATGGAACACTGTAAAATTTGAATAATTATCCACTTTTTATTTACTTTTTAAAAATTTTTAAAATGAAGTATAGTTGATCTACAATATTGTGTTAATTTCAGGTATGTAGCAAAGTTATTCAGATATATATATATATTCTATTTTTAGATTCTTTTCCATTACAGGCTATTACAAGATATTGAATATAATTTCTTGTGCTATATGGTAAATCCTTGTGTATATAGTAGTGTGTATCTGTTAATCCCAAACTCCTAATATCCCCCCCACCTCCCCCGCTCCCGCTCCCCTTTGGTAACCGTAAGTTTTTCTCTCTGTGAGTCTGGTTCTGTTTTGTAAATAAGTTCATTTGTACTGTTTTTTAGATTCCACATATAAGTGATATCATATGATATTTATCTTTGGCTTACTTCACTTAGTATGAAAATCTCTAGGTCCATCCATGTTGCTGCAAATGGCATTATTTCATTCTTTTTTATGGCTGAGTAATATTCTATATATATATATATATATATATATATATATATATATATATCACATCTTCTTTATCCATTCATCTGTCGATGGGCATTTAGGTTGCTTCCATGTCTTGGCTATTGTAAATGGTGCTGCTATGAACATTAGGGTACATGTATCTTTTTGAATTAGTTTTTGTCTTTTCTGGATATATGCCCAGGAGTGGAATTGCTGGATCTTATGGTAAATCCATTTTTTAAGATAATTCTTTTTTTGAAATTCTGTAAGTCATTGTAAGACAATTTGGGGAGTTTATAGGAGATCAATAGAGATCATGCAACTCAGTTTCCTACTTTTAATAAAAAATTCCATTTTCAAATAGGTGTCTGGCAAACAGACATTGGTTATATCTCCTAGGACCAGTGAAGCATCGCCTCCCAGGGCTGAATTTGACTTCACAATAGAATCCAGCATCTTTGGGGCTCTATAGGGAGATAATAAATTCATCCTGCTCCAGACATGCAAGATATCACTTTGCCAAAAGCTAATCTACTGTTTAAGGCCTGGCTACCAATCCAGTAGAAATTACTAATTCCTATTTCAAAAATACATGAGTCGAAGTAACTGAAGCATCCAGACAGTCTAATAATACCTGAATTTCCTCTTGACATCCACTCCCTCCACTTCTCCATGGTCCTTCTTCCTCTTCAATTAACTTTAAAACTGTAGTCCATGTGGTTTCCAATCAGCAATTACTTGCTGTATATCAGTAACGGGCAACTTGATTATGACTCAGTTTACTCAGTAACCGTAAGGTTATAAAGCTACCTTTCTGGCACCACCGGCTTGTCTGCGTTAATATGTGCAAAGAGCGATGACCTCCTTGTACATAATGGCCCTACATATTCACAAAGGCCTATTATCATTAATTGCCATTTAGTAATTAGATGTCACCAGTGCCATTACCATACCCACAGATTTTTGAATGTTTGAGCCATAAAGCCTGAGAGTAAAGTACTGTCGAAACTGAAATTCAAATACCTTTCAATGTAACACCCTCTTCTGGGCAGAAGGAATGACATCTTAGTGCCTGCTGCCTTCTGGCCACCTGTGAGTTAATAATGAGGTAAGTGTCTCTCAAACAGCTTCAAACAATAACTCCCTATTGAATTACCAGGTAATGAATTAATGGCCACAGAGGGCCTGCCTGATCAAATCTTAATTAAGCAGGGCAGAGGGTTCTATCACTCCCTTTCATCGCATCTCTACAACTCCTGTGGGCTGCACTTCACTTTGGCCAGAGGTTTGCCCAATTTCCTGATGCCAGCAGAGCAAAACACCTAGATCACTACAGAGGGTTGGGAATGACCACCGGCTTCTTGAAACCTTAAGAAATCACTATGCCAATTGCTAATGATGCCATCACACACTTCCTTTAGCTGAAATCTCAGTCTTAGCATGTCCTGAAATCTAAAAACTGGAAGGCCTTCCAATATCCCTTCATCAGGGAGACGGACTGACTGAGCCAGTAAGTAAACCAGGACGTGACAGCGAGTCTCACGGTCAAGTTTGGCTGGGCAACCTCGGCTTTCCATGCTTCAGGGTACAGCCTGGATACAATAGGACTGCAACCTGCCCGTAGACAGGAGGAAACATTAAAAAGAATGTATCTGAAAAGCCCCCTTAGCTTCACAGATTCAGAAGTCCTACATCTGCTTCCTAACTATGCTTCCAATGGTGTCACCCAGAGCAGGTTATGTTACCAGCTCTCTGAGCCTCAGAACCCCCATTTGAAAAATGAGGGAATTAGACCGTAACCCTGACAAGACGCGTGTTTCCTAAACCGCATTCTAGGGCACTTGCTTGCCCCAGATGTTAATAGGTATTTCTGATGAAAGGGGCTCCCTAGCCAAGTACGCTCACGTACGCAGGTGAGAAACTAGGTCAAACATGCATTAATGCATTTCCAAACCAAAGGGGCCTGCACAGCCTTCCAACCACTATTGTGCATTGCAATTCTCCGGGCTCTGGTTATATAAGCAGCATTCTTAAAACTTAATAAACTAAGGAAGCCTGTTTTGATAGAGTCTGCGTGAGTACAGCTGGGGAACTGACACCAGGGGTAATAGGGTCCCGGACCTGCTCCATGGAGCCTCGGGGACCTGCTACGGGGGGGCCTCCAGGACAGTCAGGCATACGGGCCTCAAACCGCACCGCTTCTTAGCCATGGCAGGGCTACTATTTTTTTTTCCTTCTGATTTTGTTTGCTGGCTTTCATTTCTTAATACTGGATAAGATTTGTTCAGAAGCACAGCTTCTCTGACCAAGGTCATTTGAACACCGCTGGACCAGATGTTCTAAAGTCCCCTCCACTGCAAACATTCTACGAGTCTATCACTGTTTTGAAGAAAGATATGTGATGAGATGAAATATTCAAATGACTAGCTTCCTGGAGTTCTCCGGACTCAACGTTTTACTATTTTGTTCCAGGTAATCCCACCTCCACGACTGTTCCTTCCATCTCCTGGTCACACCTTCTATCCCAGAGTATAAGTTCTCCTTCACTTTCGCAGCAGCTTTTTTATCTCACCTGAATAAATGACACGCACTCTCGTTCTTGACATTCCAGAAGTTACCTCGAACCCTGACTTCACACGACCCTCCTTTCCTTCTGAGTACCCAGAGGCCCTGGAGAAGAGCCTCCTCCTTGGACTTCAGCCCGCCTGTCCCCACCACGGTCCCTCCTGACTCTGCAACTAATCTGGGCAACTTTCTCTTCTCCTTAGCTCATGATTGATTTTCTCCATAAATTATCTGGGGCTGTTCTTGCATATCAGAGGCCACATTACGCTGCACTGTTAACTGATCCCTGAGAATGGAGATTTAGCCCCCTTTTTTTTCTGAAAGCAACACACATTGTATTGGATGACCAAGGTCTGTGCTTCAGATCTTCATTGGACATCATATTTTTATGGGATCTAGTCAAAAGAAACAAAATCTACTGTTTCTGAGTCTATGCTATGATCTCACCCCTTACAGGATATATTTATATAAGCCATTCACCATGTCATACAAACACAATGTGCAAATGGCTTCACATATTCAAGGTTAAGGGGAAACATGTCATATGATACCACTTATATGCGGAATCAAACAAAAACGATACAAATGAACTTATTTACAAAACAGAAATAGAGTCACAGATGTAGAAAACAATCTTATGGTTACTGGGTGGGGCAGGGGGGCAGGAAGGGGAAAGGGGTAAATTGGGAGATTGGAATTGACATATACACACTACTATATATAAAATAGATAACTAATAAGGACCTACTGTATAGCACAGGGAACTCTACTCAGTACTCTGCAATGACCTATGTGGGAAAAGAATCTAATAAAGAGTGGATATATGTATACGAATAACGGATTCACTTTGCTGTACAGCAGAAACTAACACAACATTGTAAATCAACTATACACCAATAAAACTTTTTTTTAAAAAAGAGTAAACTCATCGATGAACTTGAACTTGCCAGACTTTAAAACCGAAACCCCTTTTCCTTTACGTGAGGGATGCGACTGCTTAAGTCTAGAGCTGCAGAAGCGGGCTGCACCTGAGTGGTAGGTGTGGCCCTCTCTGAGGACAATTAAAACGTACAGAACTATCTGGCAGGATCAGAACAGCCCTTGCATGACGTGCACCAGCTCCCTGTGTTCACAATAGGAAAAGCAGATGCTCCTGGGAAATGCGGCAGCACGACATGTGGGGAAACAAAGCCCAGCACTGAAGGCATATGAGGCAAAAACTGTTAAGCTTAGTTGGCTTTTTGTTCTTCCGTTAAAAATGCAATAAAGTATTCCACCCATTCTCCAACTCTATCAAACACCGGTGGTGAGTGGGGTGGCAGAGAACAATCAATGCGCTTCTGAAGGATGGGCACCAGAGCCTCCGTGTGCAATATGCCAGATAGATTTGATTTCCAATATGCATGTATGCATAGAAAGCATCCAACGGATGGGGCTGACATTTATCTTCTGCAGCTCGGCCTGGCGGGGCTGGTCACCCGCGTGCTCAGGAGTGCAAGTAAATGTCAGGAGAGATTAGCGGCCGCGTGCTACCCACACACGCGGGGAGTTTCGTTCCCGGTGTATCCCGCCTGCTGCTCTTCATTTAGGTAACAGTTGTGAGAAATGCAATGTACCTGTGCTCCAGAGGGAGCAGAATTAGGGAAACGAAGCTGGGATAGCACGTGGGCATTTTTGCCGGAATTTTTTCAATGCAAAATACGACTCCCGACACTGGCTTGTTCTCTGCAAATTAGGAACAGAGGCAAGAGGAAGACTTTGAATTCTGAGAATTATGCCCTCAGACCATGGACCCTGGAGCTCCAGAGAGCATACTGGACTTGGTTATTTACACTAGTAATTGGATCCACTGGGCGTGAATGCGGTGACGACTCTGCATCATCCTTCTGAAGTCTCTCTGTGTTAACCAGTGCCCATCTCCTAGGCTCAGAAAACAGGAAGCAAGAAAGGGAGAATTTAGAAAACGGAACGTATCCAATGATTTACCAGGATAGACAGTGTGAAGAGAACCCTGCAAATTGTGACGTGTAAAAGGCAGCTTATAGGTAAGAGCTGGCTGATGGTTGCCTAGCAGACCAGACTCGCTCCCACCAGGCCGACTGGCAGTGGAGACAGAAAAGGAACAATAAAGTGAGAACGATTCATCTCCTTCACTCACCCGTTCCCAGGTCCAAGCCCACCCACGTCCCCACTCTCACTGCCTCAACTTTACCCCGTTATAAATACATCAAAAGCCAAGTTAAACTGCATTCCAGATTTTCCAAATTTAAAAAAAAAGAAAGAAAAATCAGCAATTAAACTGCACCAGTGACATGCTTTAAATACATTCAAAGGCTGCGTAATTATTTTTGCAAAGGTAACAAGACCCGTGGACACAGGCCAGGCCTCCCTGAGGACGCCTGGTGCTGGTGCTGGCGGCCCGTGACTCTGACGAGGTGCCGTGCGGTCCCCGGTCTAGCACATCGCATCCCTGACCCTGCACAGGGCACACCGCTGAGCTCTCCATCATAAATGACAGGAAATTCTGGGCGTAACTCGTCCCCTTTCCTGATGACCACAGGGACTCGAATTCCACTCCAGACCCACTCCCCTCATGACCGTCTTGCTGTCGAGTATGAGAGCAGTCAGCTGAGGACCCTCGAAGCCAAATCCCTCCCAAGAAGGGGCTCTTGAGAAAAGACATTCACAGGGACTCGGGCTGAAACAGCACAGTATTCCGTCGGTGGGTAAGGCCTCCGGTGGGCACGGTGTGGGCCAGCCACACCACACGCTCTTGGACTCACCTCTGCCAGCCCTGGAGGGCGGCTCAAGAAATGGGAGCCTCCAGTGATGACAACTGTATTCATGCAAGGTTTGACGCATTTAAGCTTTTATTGTCTGTTTGATTTATTTTTCTTAAATTTGTGTGCTTTATAAACCAAGCAAACCAGACTCTCCTTAAGAAGGAAAATTCCTTATATGTTCTCACCCACCACCTGAAGATACAGAAGACAGGAAGCAGCAGAAAGGGAAGGGGGGCCAGAAGCTGTATGATCTGAGTATTTTCTAATCCATACATCAGATCAGATGACACGTCTGAATACATCCACTGAGACCAGAATACTCACCTGTCACTGTGGGAAGACCCCATGAGGAGCCTGCAAGGTAACTGGGGTGGGGTCTCAGAGGACGGGATGTAGGCGTCGATGACTTGGAACCTCTGTGATACGCTTCAGCCTCCTCTAAGGTTTAAACTGCCCCAGACTGTGTCTTCTTTCCAAATCTGAGAATTCTGCAGGCTGGACTGTCATAACGCTGGTACCTGTTAAGAATGTGCCAGGCCTTGCATACCTGGCACCTCACTGAATTTTCACAACTCTATGAGTGAAACATAGTAATTTGGGGATGAGAAAACTAAGGCAAAGAGAATTTTAGTGACTTGCCCAAGTTCATGTGCTTATCTGACAGGGTCAAAGTGTGAGCCTAGGCAATCTAACCCAAGAGTCACGTTCACATCTTTTTAATCTATTTTTACATCACACGTATCCTTCACACATTTCAGACATAATACTGTGATCATGGTAGATATTAAATCAATACTTGTCGAGGGACTTCCCTGGTGGTCAGGCGGTTAAGACTCCGCACTCCCAATGCAGGGGCCCCGGTTTCGATCCCTGGTAGGGAATTAGATCCCACATGCGTGCCGCAACTAAGAAGTCCGCATGCCCCAACTAAAATGTCTTGCATGCCACAACGAAGATCCCGCATGCTGCAACTAAGACCCAGCACAGCCAAAATAAATTAAAAAATAAATAAAGATAAATCATAAAAAAAAATTTTCTTTAAAAAAAAGCCTGAATAAAATTTTTAAAAAGTCCATTCTCTACGTCTGCGTCTTTATTCCTGTCCTGCCCCTAGGTTCTTCAGAACCATTTTTTTTTTTTAGATTCCATATATATGTGTTAGCATACGTTATTTGTTTTCCTCTTTCTGACTTACTTCACTCTGTATGACAGACTCTACGTCCGGGGAGGGGGAAGGGTAAGCTGGGACGAAGTGAGAGAGTAGCATGGACATATATACACTACCAAATGTAAAATAGATAGCTAGTGGGAAGCAGCCGCATAGCACAGGGAGATCAGCTGGGTGCTTTGTGACCACCTAGAGGGGTGGGATAGGGAGGGTGGCAGGGAGACGCAAGAGGGAGGGGATATGGGGATATATGTATACGTATAGCTGATTCACTTTGTTATACAGGAGAAACTAACACAACAATGTAAAGCAATTATACTCTAATAAAACGTTAAAAATAAATAAATAAATAAAAATAAAAGACTTGTTGAATTAATTAGTATGAGAGCAAAAAGGGATGAATTCACGTGTAAATTATAAACATGTAAATGTGCATCATCGTTCAAGTTACCTGTTTGACAAATATCCTGAGATGCCAAGCAAGATGCAAAAGGATTCTTGTCTTAAAAGTGGTAGGCTAAATATACTTGGGGTAAGTAGTAAGTTATCATACACACTTTTTTTAATTGAAGTATAGCTGATTTACAATGTTGCATTAGTTTTTAGGTGTACAGCAAAGTGATTCAGTTATACATACATATATATCTATGTTTTTCAAATTCTTTTCCTTTATAGGTTATTACAAAATATTGAGTATAATTCCCTGTGCTATACAGTAGGTCCCTGTTGGTTACCTATTTTATTTATAGTAGTATGTATTATATATGTTAATCACAAACTCCTACTTTATCCGTCCTCCCCTTTCCCCATTGGTAACCATAAGTTGTTTTTTTTTTTTCCTATGTCTGTGGGTCATTTTCTGTTTTGTATATAAGTTCATTTGTATCATTTTTTTTAGATTCCACATATAAGTGATATAATATGGTATTTGTCTCTGTCTGGCTTACTTCACTTAGTATGATAATCTCTAGGTCCATCCATGTTGCTGCAAATGGCATTATTTCATTCTTTGTTATGGCTGAGTATTGAATATATATACCACTGTATATATATACCACTGTATATATATATATATATATACCACTGTATATATATACCACATCTTCTTTATGCATTCATCTGCCGATGGACATTAGGTTGCTTCCATGCCTTGGCTGCTATGAATAGCGTTGCCATGAACATTGGAATGCATGTATCTTTTCAAAGTATGGTTTTCTCCAGATATATGCCCAGGATTGGATCATATATGCAGGATCATATGGTAACACACTTTTATCACAATTCATTCCCGAATCTATTTTTTCATTAATTCAAGTATGCCTCAAATACCTATTCTGTGTCAGTCACTCTTGTAAATAATGCAAGATGTAAAGGAACAGGGCAATCCCTCCCACCTAAAGAGTTCACCACTGTGGAGTAGAGGGTCAGGTATGGATATTTCACAGGAGAATCACGAATGAAGACTCGAGCATTTTTTTGGATGGTGAACAGCGGAACTGAATCCACACGCTGTGGAGTAGGGACCAAGAGGGAGTCCCCACATTCAGGATTCGAGGCTTTGGAATTCCCAGAAGCCCTGAGTTACTACAGCAACTCTTGTGTTCAACGCCCTCCTCTGTATTCTACCGAAAGTATTGAATGAGCCAAAAGGATTAGAAGGGATATGAGATGTGGCCTTGTTTTTTTCACTCCCCTTTCATGTAATCATCCTGCTGACCTAATTATAGACGGGAACAGAGGGAAGAGGGAACCCTGGCCATGGCAGCACTCTCTAGGGAACTTGGAGTCCATTTTAATCAATTTCGAGTTCTTCACGGGTCCTGAGGACCCAGCAGACTGATAAGTACATAGTATTTATTTTGTTCTTGTTAATTTGCTTGCTATTCGTTCATGTGTCTGATTATTCGTTGGTCTGAATTGTTTCAGCTTAGAGGGTGCACCATGATATAGACCTCTCTGAATGAGATGGTTCACAATGACTCACTGACTCAAACTGACAAAATCAAAGTGACAAAGCTGACTCACAATTCATTCACTCAACAGTGCACAAAAATCATTGAGTGTCCTTTCATTTAGAATGATATGGTGAAATTGGTAAGTGGTGCTTTTTTTTAATCCTTAAAAACATCTTAATTGATTGCCCGGACACTATGCCCAGAAATTTACACAAAAACAAAAGATGCACTGGGGCAGTTCCTAGAGATTTACAATCTAGCAATGGGAGAAGAAAATATGGTTAAGAGTCCTTTGGTCCAGGATAGCTTCTGAGAATCTTATGGAAACCGCAAGAGCTATACCATGTGCCCTGTCAGTACAGGTAGACAGAAAAACCATGTAGAGATCCAGGCAGAAACACAGCCAGAAGAAATAAGGCAGAGGAAGAGGAAAACCATCCTACCAGGTAGTGAGGCTAGAATAATACAACAGCACAGTACAGGCCCAGGAAAAACAGACCAGTGGAACAGACGAGAGAGCTCAGAAAAATAACCAAGTACATGTAGGAACTCAACACAGCAACAGGAGCCCCACAAAGAAACGGGATGACTGACTGTTTAGTAGAGGATACTAGAAAACTGGTTCACAACATGGGGAAAAACAAAGCTAGATCCCTACCTTTTGTTATATTAAGGTTATATTATATTATGTTAAGGTGGACTTCATATTAATTACCTAAATGGGAACAGTGAAATTATAAAGCTAAAAAAATATATATTTGTTTTCATTGGAAAAAAAACACATTACATAACTTTTTTTTTTTTTACAAACTTAAAATCATTTAATCCCAGTCAAAGTTCTATAAAGAAGGTAACCTTAATATGCCCATTTTACAGACAAAAAACTGAGGACCATCACTAAAGCCACATAGCTAGGACTTGAACCCAGGCAGTTTGGTTCCAGCACATATGCTCTTAATCACAATATAATGCACCACTGACAAAAGTAACATCAAAAAAAAAAAAAATATATATATATATATATATATATAAAACACACACATATATTTTTCTCAACATCTAAAACTGATATGCAGGGACTTCCCTCGTGGTCCAGTGGTTAAGACTTCGCCTTCCAATGCAGGGGGCGCGGGTTCGATCCCTGGTTGGGGAGCTAAGATCCCACATGCCTTGCGGCCAAAAAACTAAAACATAAGACAGAAGCAACATTCTAACAAATTCAGTAAAGACTTAAATAAAAATAAAGTGCAAAAGCTACAAAACCGTTCTGCCCTCATCCCATATACCACTTTTTAAAAAATAAATAAATAAATGAATAAAAAACTGATATGCAATTAATACCTAGAATATACAAGGAATTCTTGCAGACTTCTAAGAAAACGGCAGCACAATTTTTAAAAAATATGCAAAAGACAAGAATCTGCCTTACACAGAAGAAAAAGCCATAAAGCAAACAAATCCATGAACAGAGGCTCACACTCCCCATTAAAGTGAGAAATGCAAAGGAAAGTAATGATGAGGCGTCACTTTATGCCCATGAACACGATTTACAAAGACAGGAATCAGGAAGTAGATAAAAGTAAGTGTTGGTGAAGATGTGTGCAGATGGAAACTCACAGTGTACCAGGGAGTGTACACACGTAAAGCCACATGGAAATGCAATATGGCAGCTCTTACTGCAAGTCAGCACGTGGAATCCTATCACCCAGCTGTGCCACCACCAGCTCTGCTTCCTAGAGAAATTGCACCGGGGTGTGTTAAGGGGATGCTTGTCATGTAATGTGTTCAGACAGAGGGAAGTTGGAAAGAGCACTGATGAATCAGAGGAATGGATACATCAGTGACATGTACATGCAGTGCACCATCACGTTCCATGTAGATTCATGCACATTTAATGAGATTTACGGAAAGCATTTGTGTGGGGAGCTGTGGAAAAAGGAGAACAGGAGGAGAATCTGAGATGAAGGGAAAATAAGGAAGCACCTTTCCAGGATCAACAACCCCCTTTTCAGGAATGACAGTGTGCTGTGTACTGAGGAATGAGATTAACTCAGCCCTCAGCCAGCTGGCATCTGTGTGTACATAATGAAGAATAATGAGAGGAGGAGGTAACCTGCAGCTTGGCGATGATAGTTAATAACACTATTTTGCATGTTTGAAAGATGCTAAGAGAGTAGATCTTAAAAGTTCTCACCACAAGAAAAAAAAATGTTTAACTATGTTTGGTGATGGGCGCTCGCTGGACTTATTCTGGTGATCACTTTGCAGTACATACATATATTGAATCATTACATTGTACACCTAGAATGAATATGTTATGTCAGTTATACATCAATAAGAAAAACATAAAACTCATGAGTGGGATTAGGGATGGATAACAAGGTAAGAGCCCTGGAGAAGGAACTGGAATGCCAATCATAGCATGGCAAGCTGCAAGGCTTGCCTGGGGGTTGCTGGCTGGGGGTTGCTGACCCCCAGAAGCGGGGACCACAAGAATGTAAATAGCTGCTGTCTCCGCCCTGGAGTCCTGGGAATCGGGAGCAGACAAGTAGGAATTGAGCAGCCCAGCTGGGGAAGGATAAAGTCTGCAGAGAAGGGATGATGACATTAGGCATGACAGGTGAATGACAACCAGGGCGAGCAAGCTGGAAGGTCTGTGTGGAGTCAGTGTTTACTCTGTGCAGAACTGGAGAGAGGCCCAGAGGAAATGAACTTCACTCCAAGCCCACCAGCAGTTAGAACATGGAAGCAGACAGGAAATACACAATTGAATCTCATGACCAGAACAAGCAGAGCTAAGGTAAAACACAAGAAAACCAGAGCCATGATGAGTGTTTTTTTGTAATTGGGAAGAAAATTCTCACTCCATATTACATCTGTTCCTTTTCCTGTGCTTAGTCATGCTGGCTCTGCACTTTTTGTAAAAGAATGTTGCCTAGAGCCTGAAATAGACAATGAAATGGATAGTCCATTCTCAAGGCTCTGACCTTTAAGGGTATAACACTTTTCCATTCATTTAGAGAGAAAAAGTTGCAGAATAGGAAATGACATTTGTCTTGTTCGAGGTTTACAGGAGCATCACGACGGACCTACCTGGACAGCTGCAAGAACAAAGGATTCCAACACCAAGAAGTTTGCAACAACTAACCACGCCCCCTCCCTCACCTGGCCTTTAATGATGCTTCGCAGAAACCCTTTGAGAAGTTCTGGGTTTTCTGCGCATGAGCCGCCCATCTCCTTACATGGCCCTGCAATAAAACTTTCTCTGCTCCAAACTCCAGCTTTTCAGTTTGTTTGGCCTCACTGTGCATCGAGCACACAAACTTGCATTTGGTAACATTTTGACACTGTCATTCCTGACCTGGACCCATGAGGGCAATTATGATTTGGTTGTGATAAGGTGTGAGTGAAATTTCTACCTACATTACTTTCATAGTCTTTATATACATGAATTATCATTTCTTTCCTTATACTAAGATGAAAACATAGAAAGGGGAGAAAGGAGAGAGGGTTGCCTGGGGTTAGAGAGAAATTTCAGCCTAGGGAGCAGGTTATCATTTTCAAAATGTAAAGAGTGTCCATTCTCTGTAGTGTTTGAAATTAGACACAATAGGAGGACCTCAAAGGCATAGATCTGCCCAGTGTCTAGAGCACTTGTCTTCACATCCTTTGCCACTAAACCCCAAACAATGAACCTCTGACATTTATTATGTGGCTCTAATCCACAGTAAAAGGCATGGAGGATGTACCCTGCCCACTCCCCAGCCTCCAAAGCCAGAAGGTTAGAGGACACTGCTCTCCAGAGTTGATGGCAAATGGTACAGGTCAAGAGGACATAGTTTTGAATAATTACAGAAAAAAAAAAAAGATGAACAAGTACACATAAGTCATACAGAGTGGGGCTAAAAGAATGGAGTAGAGTTGAGGTTAGTAAGACAAAACCCATGAAAGGTCCCTGGGAATGCAGCCTGTCTCCAACTACTGACCCCTCTCAGGGAACCCAACAAAGACACCTGGGTACTTCACTTCTGATCAAATACTGCTGCAAAGACTTTGGCCTTTGTCCTGCTATTCCTTAAGCAGCCTACCACACAAATGGAAAACAGAATTAGTCCTCTTCTGTTTTCAGTCTTGAATTGCATGCTAATTGATTTTTAAAAGCCCTGCTGCTCTACCGCCTTTGCCCTATAATTAACTGTGTTTGATCACAATGTTCCGGGGACAGAGGTGGAGCCTCCCTGACTGCTGACAAATGAATCCATCAGGTGGGTCTCCGCCATCACTGGTCTTCAACAGACACAAAGTGCAGCAGGAGAAACAGTCAGTGGGGAAGAGCTGAAATCATCATCAGGAGAATCAAGGGGGTGGAAGGCTGTTTGCATTCCGGCACCTAAAAGCTCTATTCAGAATGCCTTTGGAGGAGGATATGTGTGACTTATGACAGTGAAATAGGAATTCCACCCCCGTGCCCTGTTAGAGATGCCAGCTGAAAAGGCCGCTACCCTCTCACTGCCTTAGCTGGCCAGCCACAAGACCCGGAAGCAAAATGCACAGCGTGGCGAAGACACAGACCTGACCAGGTAAGATGAGGTACGTATGGATAAGAACACAATATAGTACCAAGCCAAGGACAACACCTGGTAACTGGTATTTGACCAACTTGGGGTCGCGTTTAACCACCTCCATGAGCCTGGAGCCTGCCTTTGCAGATGCATTCGTGGATGGCGGCAGAGGCCAGACACTCTTTAGCTGTTATAGTTTCAAGAAACGATTGTCCAGTACGATGCTGAGTGTAAAGGATGATGTACCCTCTAATGGCACATAATGGGCCTGATGACACTGTAGACACCAAGGCCCAATATATTCAGTCACGGTCCCTTTGTTTGCAGACAGCACATGCTCTGGAAAAGCAGAGCTCAGCTTTGCAGGCTGGTCTGGTTCCTGGTTCTGTTTCTCTGTGATATGAGCAAGTCACTGCACCTGGTTAGGACTTACTTTCTCTGTTCTCAGTAAAAAGGGGGAAATAGTCCTTATTTACCTCACAGGATCATTGTGATTCTTCACTGTGATAAAGTATATAAAAGTGATTTTAAACCGTAAAGCATTCTTCTTGGTCAAATACAAGTTACCATGTGTTAGGTACATGGCTAGGTACTACATTGTGTTATTTTTCATCTGTTCCCATATAAGGTGGTATGACTGTAATTATTTCAAGGCCAGGGGATTTAGGGGCTGGAGCAATTCCATCTCTCTATTAGGATGGACTCAGATCTCTCTGTCTCAGAAATCCTCTCCCAGACTCTGAATGTGCTAACAGGTAATGTAAAGAGCGAGCTTCTCATCCTCCTCCATTCAGACAGAAACTGCTTTTCTGAGAAACTGAAAACTCTCTCTCTCTTTTCTTTTCCTACTGCTTGCTGTCAGCTATGCCCCCAGGAAGCAAAGCATTATAAACCACAGCCATGTCTCAAGCAGTTAAGGGAGAGAGAGAGAACACAAAAACCTTTTTTTTAGGCTTAAATTATGTTTTCTTTTCTATTGATCTGGTGATTTCTGTTTTGAACTGGGTGAAAGGAAAATCGGTTTTGCCGTCTTTTCCCTTCTTCCCTTTCTCTTCCTCCCTTCCCCGTCCCCCTCCAACCCCGCTGCCCTGGTTCTGGCGCACAGGCTTCTCCTTGCTCCTCGTGGGGCAGCCCCACGGGACCACCAGAGTGGCATCTGTATAAAACAGGCCAACAAAAGCACCAGCAAAACAAGCCCCGTGAGATTCTGTGACTCCTTTTCTCAAAAATATCAATAGCTCACCATCGATCCAAAATAAAGTTTCAAACCGTGGGCACGGCCAATGAGACCATCTGTGATTTGTGGACCTCTCTTCTCTGGCGGTCTCTTCTCATTTCATGGTTTTAAATCCCTTCTACGTGCTTATGACTCCTCAGTGGAAGCCTCCTACCCGGACCTCTCCCTAAGGTCCAGGCCCTTTATACTCACCTGCCCACTTGACATCTCCACTTGGAGGTCTAATCGTCATCTGATCCTGCACAAAACAACTCCAAATCCTTTCCAATTATCTCGAGCTGCCTGCAAAATTCCCCATCCCAGATATGATAACTGGAACAAAAAGCCTAGAGCTACCCTTGACTCCTCTGTTTCCCTCACACTCTGCAACGAATCCATCAGCAAACCTTACTGGCTCTCCCTTCTAAACAGCCAGAATCCGGCCCTGGGTAGCCCGCTGAAGCGCCTTCCTCATCACCATCTGCAGCTCGGGCCACTGTTAACACCTCCCTAAGTAGCTTCACACCTGGAGCGGCCAGAGTAACCTTTTTCAGACACGTGCCACTCCCCTGCTCACAACCATCCAGTGTTCCCTGTTTCTCTCAAGGCCTGACATGCTCTAGACTTCTGTCCCCTCTCTGACCTCCAGCCTCACCCCAGGTACACAGGGACCCCGGCCACACTGGCCTTCTTGCCCTGGAGTCCTCACACAGCCTGTTCCCTCTGCCTGGAATTCAGCCTCTAGACAAGCATGTCAAGCATTCCATCAGCTCCTTCAAGATACCACTCAAATGTCACCTTCCTAATGATGTACCCTAAATGTGCTACTTGGGCCTCTTCCTGTATCTTGTTCCACTCTGCTGCTCTTCTTTCCACCCATAAGCACTTGGAACCTCTTGAATTCTGTATTATTTATTTACATAGTATGTTTACCGTCTGCCTCTCTTCCCTAGAATGTAAGATCCATAGGGCAGGTGTTTCATTCACTGTCATGTCCGAAGCCCTTTCATCAATGCCCTCCATAGGAGTCACTCAATAGAAATTCGTTGAATGAATGCATGAACGAAAAACACAAGTCCCATTCTTTATGTTTTAGCGACCTCATCTCCCACTACTCTCGTCTGTCTAGAGGCTAATTAGAATGAATTACTTGTCAGTCTTTTATCACATAAATGCACCCTCTACTCAGCCTCAAATACTCTTCCTCCCACCATCATCCCCAGAAAAATACAATTTATTCTTTTAGATTCAGCTCAAACACAGTCCCTTCCCTCCCTCCCACTCTCCCTTCCTCCCTTCACTTTTCCGTCCATCCTTCACCTCCTCCCCCCCTCCCTCCACCTCTTCCCTCTTTCTACAAATATTGTAGCATATTTTATACAGTATATACGATGCTTGTTAAACATGGTAGATTTTTAAAAAATCAGACACAGCCCCACGTTTAGTTAGCACTAAAGATTGCTCCAATGCCTCTGTATGAATAAATCACTCTGATGCTTCACTTTGTGGGTGGCTGCCTGAGATGGTGAAAAGAACACACGGTCTTAAGGGTCAGGAGAAACCGAGTGCATATTCCAGCTCTGCCATTCATCAACAGGCTCACGCAGGACACGCAACCTTTTTAAGCTTACATTTCTACGTGTTTAGAATGAAGATAATAATTCCACCTTGGAGTATTATTTGATAATTGAACTAAATAATTAATAAATAATTATGTGTGGCATATCATATAATATGCAATCAGTAATGACAGATAATTAAACTAAATAGTATCAGATGTCCTTGTAGCATAGGGTTGACATTCAAGCATAAAGTCCCTTCCCTTGCCACCAACGGCCAGCAGTTACCTCACTCCTGTATCATGACCTTATTTTATTTGCCTCACTCTATAAGGTATTTACTTGTCTGTTTCCCACGAGATGTGAGCTCCTTGAGGCCTCCCCAGAGCACAGAGCTCTGCGTGCTGTACACTTCAATTCATGAGAGTCAAGAAATAAATCTCCTTTCCTTTCCTGCATTTCCCTTACTTGTCCTTGTGCTTCTATATCCTTCCAATATTCTTCCCTCTTTGCCAAACCCTCTTTCCCCATCACTTTTTCATTTCATTGTACCGAAAAATTCTTTCTTTCTCCCTCTCCACATGCTCCCCCTGTACCCTCCCCCTCCTCCCCCATCACTGCCTCACGCCCCCCCCCTTTTCCTGTTCCCCGGGTTACAGCACAATCTTCCCTTCCTTCCTCTTGATCATCACTCTCTGTCAGGCTCCTGTCCTCTCAGACCGGCCAGGGGAAGTTGTATTGATCTCTCCGTAATGCCCGAGTGCCTCTGAAGGTTAAGGTCAACAAGAGTAAAGCATCATGCTGAACCACAAGACCTAAACCCGACTTCAGTATGCAGGGTATCAATTATTGAGCTGTCAGATCACAGGGCACTCTGCACCTGGTGATGCCAAGTGGGAAAAGGAGGGATGATCACAGGGAAGGTTAGTGTGGGGAAGACCCATGTAACCAGCTAGCCCACAACCCGAGAAGCCCAGCAGCGCTGCCAGGAGGGAGACAACATCGTAAGGTCCACCACTGGTCATGGCGAAAGTGATGTCTAATGGGATCCCATAACAAAGAGAGGCCACCAAAGAAGCTATTAACATCCAAACAGTCTTCTGGGCTTTGAGTAGTTTTCTTCTCTCCCATAATCCCATGCATAGCTGGCCTTAATTTCTCTGCTTGCTAAATAATTAGGCACCTGGGGTCTATGAGTCCTATCTAAATCAAAATAAACACAGATAATGGTGGGTTTTGTTTGTCATTTCCACTATGCCCTGGCTTACTTTGCTGACGTTTTAAAGGCTCCTGTGCCATCTCAACTATAAAAGTATGGAGAATTTTAGTTAGAAATACACAGGAAACAAAGGGCTGTGAATTAAAAGTCTGGGGAAAATCTCATCAAGCTTACTCATTCTAAAGAAATGTGTGCCTTAGAATAAATGACCCATCAAAGAAGGGTCATTACTATAACCTATTATGGCTATTATCATGAACCATCTCAACTCACCACCAATGCCTTTGCACATGCAGTTTCCCTACTGGAAAATCTCTCCTCCCACCTTCACCTGGTTAATACCTAATCATCCTTCAGGAATGTTCTTACATGTCACTTCCTCTGGGATGCCCTTCAGTCTGGCTTAGAAGCTCCTCCTAAATGATCCATAAATCACAATTCATAATACTGTGTGATAATTCCACCAGAAGCAGCAAAAGACCAAGTGCATAATATGTCACAGACTCAAGAAACTGCCTGGGTTTGAATCCTGACTCGATCTCAGTGCCTCAGTTTTCTAATCTGTAAATAGGCAAATAATAACAATAGTATTCATCTCAGAGTGGCATTTAAAAATGACTAAAATGTTTGTAGATTTTTGGATGATGGCCATTCTGACTGGTGTGAGGTGATACCTCATTGTGGTTTTGATTTACATTTCTCTAATGATTAGATATGTTGAGCATCTTTTCATGTGTTTGTTGGCAATCTGTATATATTCTTTGGAGAAATGTCTATTTAGGTCTTCTGCCCATTTTTGGATTGGGTTGTTTGTTTTTTTGATATTGAGCTGCATGAGCTGCTTGTATATTTTGGAGATTAATCCTTTGTCAGTTGCTTCGTTTGCAAATATTTTCTCCCATTCTGAGGGTTGTCTTTTCATCTTGTTTATGGTTTTCTTTGCTGTGCAAAAGTTTTTAAGTTTCATTAGGTCCCATTTGTTTATTTTTGTTTTTATTCCCATTTCTCTAGGAGGTGGGTCAAAAAGGATCTTGCTGTGATTAATGTCATAGAGTGTTCTGCCTATGCTTTCCTCTAAGAGTTTTATAGTGTCTGGCCTTACATTTAGGTCTTTAATCCATTTTGAGTTTATTTTTGTATATGGTGTTAGGAAATGTGGCACATGTATACAATGGAATATTTCTCAGCCATAAAAAGAATCAAAATTGAGTTATCTGTAGTGAGGTGGATGGACCTAGAGTCTGTCACACAGAGTGAAGTTAAGTCAGAAAGAGAAAAACAAATACTGTATGCTAATGTATATATATGGAATCTTAAAAAAAAAAAAAATAAAGACGGTTCTGAAGAACCTAGGGGCAGGACAGGAATAAAGACGCAAACATAGAGAATGGACTTGAGGACAGGGGGAGGGGGAAGGGTAAGCTGGGACGAAGTGAGAGAGTGGCATGGACATATACACACTACCCAATGTAAAATAGATAGCTAGTGGGAAGCAGCCGCATAGCACAGGGAGATTAGCTCGGTGCTTTATGACCACCTAGAGGGGTGGGATAGGGAGGGTGGGAGGGAGACGCAAGAGGGAGAGGGTACGGGGATATATGTATATGTATAGCTGATTCGCTCTGTTATACAGCAGAAACTAACACAACATTGTAAAGCAATTATACTCCAATAAAAATGTAAATAAAATAAAATAATTAAAATGTAAATTACTTACAAAAGGCTTAGGATATGATTAGTACCATGTACGTGCAGCTGCCATCAGTGTTATTTTGCCTGCAGAAGCTCCGTCATGGAAGAAACCACAACTATGTTATTTATTATAGATCCTGTGCCTGTTCCAGAACCTACAACATCCTAGTAAGTAGTTGTTGAATCAAGGGATGCTCTCAAGTCAGGACTAGCACTTTTAACAGTCACCTGTCCAGTGCCTCTGGCTTGGATCCTTTCACAAGTTTTCAGGAAAGAAAAAATTTCTCATGGTCACTTGCATTTCTGCACGTGTTTACAAACAGAGGAACTGACAATCTTTTCACAGATGTTTGCAGAGTGAATAACCTTGGAAGAGAGAGCTAGTACCTCCCTCCAAAGCAGAGTAAATGGATTCTTTGCTGTCCGGTAGAATAAAGATAATGTCTCCTTCCTAGGCATATGTTAGGGAGGTTTGCTTTTAGTGCAAAAGATCCAGGTTCCCTTAACTTGGGGTTACACAGCTGTGACGCAAACCCCCTGGACGCAGAGCACCCGCCTGGCTGCTCTGTGTCGCAGCTGTGGACGTGGGAAGCACGGGAAACCCATGGGAAAGCGGAGCCTGCGTGCTTGCTGTAACCAAGGAATGAAGTTCTCTGTCTCTGACTCAGGGGTCTCGTGTCTTCTGCCAGCACCCGTGAGCCTGTGGCAGGCTCCCTTGTTAGCTTGAAAGTTGGGTAGAATCTCAGACCCTCCACAGTTCCTGGCAGCTTTGGGTGATGAGAATGGGATACTAATAGAGAGAGAGCTTTCTGGAAGAGAAAGGATGTGGGCTTCACAGGCTGCATTGGGGGTATAAAACAACTCCTTGGGATCCTGTAGCAAATACTATTGCCCAATGGTGGGTGGAGGACAGTGAGTAAGGGTCCCCATGTCCTACCCATCAGTGCATGTTTGGAGACTGAGCGGTGACAGGTAGGGCTGAAACAGTCCCATGAGTGCAGATTTGATGGCTGCTTACACTCCTCCGGGTGAGAGGAGGAAGGGGTGTGATCACGGCAACAGGGCAGCAAACCTTACAGCCCCAGCAGAACACGAGATGGCTGTAGCCGCCAAACCCAGGAATCCCCAAAGCTGAAACAGACGGTGTGAGCAGTGAGGAGGTAGAACTTTGAGTGGGCTAAAAACACTGGAAATGTGTTTGGTTGGGAGTGCCTGGCTTACTGGAACAGAGCTGCTCTCTACCTCCACACCCCTTGGTCCTCTCACCCCCTCTACCCTGACTCAGCTGCTCTAAGGAGACACATGATTAGGGGTGGGGCTGAGAGCCCCCTGGTCCCAAGGGGGACTGAAGGGCACCTGCACCCATGTAGGCTAAGGAAATAAATGTTATGGTTCCTTAGCCTACATGGGGACTACAGAAGCCTGTTGGATGCAGGCTTCTGTAGTCTCCATCTACCTGTTCCCATTGGGGGGGCACCCCGATTCAGCTAACGGGGTTTGAACAAGGGTCACGATGCGAATGTGACATTACTGTGACCTAGTGGATTGGGCCCTTTAACCAATTCAATCACTGTTGTTGTTGCCGTTGTTTCTACATCAGAAGTAGAAACTGATGTGTTTTATGCTTGTACTTTCACAGCCCACAAATGCCAGAGAGATCCTGCTGATTAGCGAGAACTGGAGGTACAGAAGTATTCGTGGGACAAACTCCCTGACGCGCGTCACCAGGGGCTGGGTGGAGATTTAGCAGGAGTGCCTCTCCCCTCTGATGTCCCCAGTTTGTACTCTATAGATGAAGTCCTGTCGATTGGCAACTTAGCAACCTCAGTCTCAACGGCCCTGAATGCAATGTTATCACCTCTACCAGCTGGGGAGGTGAGTGGATAAACCCCTGCAAAACTCAAGGGCCTGCTTGCCCAGTGAAGTGTCTTCAGGTTATGGGGAAAGATTTACAATAGCCACTCTCCCTGGAAGACAAGGGAAACTCCCGTCTCTTCAGGCCCTCACCACCGAGAAGGTCTGACATCTCACTGGACTCTCTGGGTAATGGAGAAAGGCCATGCCATGCCTCTCTTCAGCATTTACTTGCTTTTTTCTATTACCGAACTTTCAAATCAGCTCCCTTTCAACGGGGCCCAAACCACCGGGCTGTGCTGGAAGCTGTCCAGCCACCTGCGGCCTGCTCCCTACTTTGGGTCCTACAACCCTAATGACCCCGCTGAGCTACGTACGAGTCTCTGTGAGTGATGATTTTGCTGACTGGTGATTGGATCTTCTAGCAAAGAGAGGCAACCTCACCCAGAGGTGTCCCTTGGGGTTTTGGATTCGTTGCCTCCCTGACATGACTTCCAAATACACTTCTTTTGAAAATCAGCCATGACCCCGCTACTGGGCTGTTGTCAAATCTGAACACCTGACCCTTGGAGGCCTTGAGACCTCCCGGCCTGACATTCCCTTTTGGGGTGGCTCCAATAGGACCGAATGACTCTCGAGGTAAGAGAGCTTAAGAAGCCTTGCTTGTCAAGTGGAAATGACCTATTTGAGAACACAGCCTGCCGAGCCGAGCAGGACCTCAGCTTTACATGAAACACGTCAGTTATCCTTCTAAGGAAACTGTACCCCCAATTCCAGCGCTTAAATCCAAGCCACGTGCTCAGCAGGGGCCTCAGGTCACAGAGGTTCCCCTAAATGCCTGGACCTGGCTGACCAAGGACCTGATGAAGGACGGCGCTGACATCACCTGTGCTAGAGCTCTCCAGCGGTGCCCTCCAGGCTGCTGCAGCTGGTCAACATCCGCACCAGCAGAACAGAACTGGAAATGGGCATGGCAGGGAACTCAAGGTCGTCCACATGGTTCTGGCCAATACTCTCCTTGACGAGTCTTGTTACCTACTTCCTGAATCTTGCACTGTCCCCCACAGCCTAGCTGTTTGACCCACCACTTAGAAAACTACAGACTGGGAGATGCGACTCTCTTCTCGGAGGCCATGAATCACAGAGCTGCTAATCAAACCACCTGGGCCATTCCTACAGATGTCGCAGCAAAGACTGTCATCTCAGGAGACCTGGAAATCAAGTCGCACCACCCTGGCAGATACGTCTGATGCCTAGAGCCACCCATCTACCAGACGTGGCCGCGTGCCCACCATCCTGGAGCCCACGCTTCTAGTGCAGCGGCTACCGCTCGTGACCCCTGCTTATGTGGGGTGGGGGAGCCACTTCGCACCAGGCCTCGTCCTGCCCACTCCCGGAAGACTGACAACGTCTGACCTCTGAGTCCCCACGTCCAGGCTACTGAAGCTGCCTCGCTGCGGTGGACACGTCTACGGGTACAGTGTTGCTATCCCGTGTAATCTGCTCATTCTAGCCACCACCTCTGTGGCCCTTGAGACTAATCTGGGTCACGGGTGGAGCTTTCTAGAGCACCTGCGGTCTCACAAGGCAGTGGCTTTTATCACTAAAGCAACTCAACAGAGGACTGACAGTCAAGGTGCTGGATGGCTCTTTACTCTCCCTCCAGCCAAGGTACCTGATACCACTGAGTGCTGGAAGAGCCTCTGAAAAGCCCACTCAGGAAGATTTCTGACTCCACGGCCCTCACCCCCTCTCAGCCACACACCACAACATGTCACGTCGGTTCCTGAATGCAGCCGTCCCAAGAAAGAGGTCATCTCTTTTCAGCCACTTACTGGATAACGAACAGGACAAAATAAACGAGGGGTTATAGAAGCCTTTCCTGAGAATTCAAGATATTGCCCGGACCACTCCTGGGCGTGATGTCCTCTCCTTCCTGGAGCAGCGACCCCAGGCCAGCTGGGTTGGTCCATCCTCTGGTGGCAGCCTGGCCAAAGGGAATCTGGAGGATTCAGACTTAATTCCAGTCGACCTCCTGGATCTCTTGTTGGACTGACAAGGTCTGAGATCAAAAGGAACATGACCACGCAGCTCCATACACTCTTGTCTAAATCCCTCCACAGTGAGTCCCACAGGCTAAAATGGGGACATAATGCATCTCTGTAACTTTCATAAAGATGTCCTTGTCGCTCTCACACCTCACTCTTCTGGATGAAAGACCTAAGTACAAATAGGTGATGGTTGGAAAAGGTGAAGTTACAGCTACTGGATACGACATACCATTTTTTTAGAGGTAGAGAGCAAAAATCCAGGCGCCTGGGAAGGGACACCCCAGGCCCTGGGAAGGACAGGGAAGAAGGGATATGAATCACCTTTTGTCTTTTAAAGCCACCCATGGAGGCTTCCTCACAAGGAAAATGAGCCAGCACAGCTGTCCTAAACTGTTGCGAATACGCTAACTCTACTGACTGCCTGGTCTGCCCTCACTCCTGATGGCTCTGACCACAGTTTGACTGTTACGCCCCTTAACCTTTCTGAAAAGTTGATCAGGAGCGGTAGGGGATGGCCCTGCTTCTGCAAGGCCCTCATTACGTGCGCGTCGGCACTGGTTTGTCTCCCCACCCCTTTCCCGAAGTCATGCAAGCTGAGTGTACATCACTTGGGCCACACACATCACCCTCCGGGGACCTGAAGAACAAACGGGATTGATGGGAACTTCAAGGCCAAGCTGCTCGCTGTGTCAACAGTCATGAAGTCCTTAGCCTCTGACCCAGGGGTCTCGTGTCTCTCGTCAGCTTCCACGAGACCTGGGCAGGCTACCTTGCCTTTGTAGGGCAGTGACACGTCTTTGCAGGTGAGGGCTCCTGTTTCTCTTCCAGAAGATGCTGTTCTCCCTGCGACACGGGCCATAAATCTAACAGAATGTCCACAGAAAATGACAAGGACTCCACATAGCAGGACAAAAGCAGTGTAAAGCACACAAGTGATGGGGCCCCTCTAAATGCCCACTTCCACTGTGTGCTGAGCTGCTCGACTTCACACTACAGAACAGAACTTCACTCAGCAAACATTTAACCCATCATCTTCAAAGCTCTTTTGTTTCTGATACAGAAAACACATCAGGGTGGAGGGAGAGTTGTGTGTGTGTGTGTGTGTGTGTGTGTGTGTGTGTGTGTGTGTGTGTGTGTCTGAGATCAAAGCCACCGATTTCAGGTTGACATCGCAGAAGTTCTTGATACAAATACATTTTATTTTTTCTAATGTGATTTCCTCCTTGATGAACAGAGTTATATGGGGGGAGTTCTTGCAGTCAGTGCTAAATTATGAACTCAGGTTGAAGATCTTCTGTGTGGGCTAACCTGTGGGTAATCTTCGTGGCCAGGACGCCGCATCCCTCCGTCCTGCCTGGTTGCCCCTCTTACCACCCATCAGGGGCTGGAACTTCCTATCAAAGTGTCAGGGGGGAGCAAAGCCCCTTTCCCTGCCCAGTGCTCTTTTCCCTGTCGTACTGAGGCACCCAGGATACTTTCCAAGTGCTTTTTATGTTCTGTATCTCTAAAGACTGCTAAATCGGGTCGGATGTGTGGGATTAAGCTCACCTCATAAAATTTGCTTGAGAAAATCTCAGATCCATTAATGCTTCATAAAAATTTTACAAGGTTTCTGCGAAAGGAAGGAAAACAAACAGAGGTGGTGGCGGCATCTAGGCGCTCTTTAAATCAAGCATTCTCTCTAATGCATTTTTTTATGGCACCAATCAGGAAAGCAATCAACCATGAAGCCTGAGGCTTCTTCTGCTTCCATTCCTAGAGCAGAATTTCCAAGATCTTTAAACACTTTACATGAAGCCATGGGAGACTCTGTGTGTGTGTGTGTGTGTGTGTGTGTGTGTGTGTATCTCAACCTATCTATCCATCCATCCTCCATCTCTACATCATCCTTTGGAAGAACTCTCTATTCTCTGGCTCTAAAAAAGTCTATATTAATATTAAAACTTCATACCCTCCAATCTGAGATTAGGAAAAGAAGATAAGATGATAAAATAATCTTCCATATTTCAAAATGTCCCAGGGTGGCAGAAGGATATATAGAAAGAGTAGATGTTTAAGACTAGTGGTATGGCCATTAAAATACTCTTACATTTATTACCCTTATTTTTATTTGTGTTGTTTTAACAATAAATAAAAATAAAATAAATCAAGAGTAAGAATTGGGGGCCAGGGTTTGAGGATGCATGAACCCTGTGATCAAAATGTTCCAGGGTGGCAGAAAGATATATAGAAAGAGTGGATGTTTAAGACTAGTGGTATGGCCATTAAAATACTCTTACATTTATTACCCTTAGTTTTATTTGTGTTGTTTTGACAATAAAAAAAAATAAAATACATCAAGAGTGAGAATTGGGGGCCAGGGTTTGAGGATGCATGAACCCTGTGATGATGCAAGGAGATATTTCAAAATGATTTTCACACAAGTGATCATAAGCAAAAGGGAAGCTGAGCCCGGCCAGTAGAGGTTGGCCCTCTGCAGTCAGAGCAGGGTGACCGAGAGCAGGGCTGTGGCCAAATTTCCAGTTTGACAAATGGACCTGTGGAATGAGGCCAGAGTGGAACTGGTTTTCTGGGATGAAAAGAGAAACTCTAACTCCCCCTCCCCTTATTTCTCCATGCTGTGTTGTTTTCCTTCAGTCAGGGCCTCTGGAAACTTGCCTTTTCATAACAGACAGGCGACTAGAATACAGAAGCAATAATAACAGTACCAAACAATGGTCAGACTGTTGTCTTTTATCTTTCATATATATTATAATCATCTGATCCTCAAAATAGCCCCGTGAAGTAAGGCGACTGCAATATCTTGAAAAGAAAACAAGATTTGCGCTAAAATAAAAACCGGCGTTTCTTTAAATCCTAGCACGGCCACCTCTTAGCTTATGCAACCCTAGACCTCTACAAACCTCAGTTACCAAGTGTGTAAATTAGGGATGCTATTCCCTACCTAACATAAGAAAGATTAGCAGGATTAAATGAGATAACTTACAGGGCATAAAGTAGACAGTGCAAAACAGATGCTTGAGCAATAAAAGAGCGTTCACCCATCCTTTTGAAGAGTTGGGATCTGATTAATGATACAGAGCAAGTTAGCAGCAGACCCTGGGGTTCAACATCTCTTTCAATTCTGAGCCCCACACGGGTGTGGGGTGACCTTGGAGAGAAGGGGGACGCCACGTACTTGTGCCTGTTTTCCGTCAGTTGGTAGAAAGATACCTTACTAGGACAGAAGTGCACATTTTGAAGGAATGAGAAGGAAGCTCATAAACGTGAAGAGAGAACATGGCCCCTAAGCTGGAATGACGGTCCTGTGTGGAGCCTCCCCTGCACTGTGGCCCAACCACGTGGAGACAGATGTTGAGAAGAATCTGTGTCCCATGGTGCCTGAAGGCCAGGAGGCTTCTCAAGGTTTCCTCCTTCCCAGGAGCCTCCCCGCTTGGCAAAACTGAAAAATCTGGCCAGAGACCCAAAGTAATGATAAAGTATCTTAAACTGTCTGGGAAAGCCTGCTGAAATCACCTCTGTTGAGAAGAAATCAATTCAAACATCAAGCCCCTCATCTTTTTCCCCCCACTCCCAAATGTCTTTTTAATGCAGATGGCTTTTAAGTGTGTCTTTAATAGCTAGGACTTTCAGATGCTCCAGGTCACTGTTCAGACTTAGATGTGGGAGCACCTGTCTTCTCCCCACCATTCAGACACGGAAGTTAAAAGAAGCAACCATCCAGAGCAGAGGTGAAATCCGCGCACGGAGTTCCCCATCGTCTTTGCCTGCCTCTGAGCAGGTCTCCATGGGGCCAGCTAATGTAGGGCTGTGGCATTTGCAGAGAGGCCTGTTCTGGAGAAAATCAATGCCAGACTCCCTGACTCCAGACATGAGACACTGGCTTCCCCGCCTGGCCCTGGGAGTTCTGGAGCTTGGTGTTCAGACAGGAAATGCCTTCACTCAGCTCCCGCCCCACAGGTTTTGTAAATAATTTAGCAAGACAAGGACAGAGCTATCTCAGGAACAGGCTGCCTTGCCCCAGGAGTCTTAGATGTCACCGAGTGCCGCTCCGGTCATTTCCCACCGTTATTTGTAAAAGCTAAAGCATGGACTGATATTTAGCAGAGCGATATTTTGGTACCAGTGAGTTAGGGTAGGATGTGTCCCTGGTGGGGACAGTAGCACAAATCACCCTGTCCTGAAGCCATGGTGGAGCACTGAACACGGGGCCTGGCCGGGAGGATGGGAGGGCATGCTTTTCCTGATAGGATTCTCTTCTAAGGAATGGATTTCCCAAGACAATTTGTTCTCTTATCATTTATGTATCTTTTGAGTTGTTGCCTTTCTTAGAGCCAGTAGAATTGCCTTCAGTTTGTAATTTGCCTCTCCAATCATCTATTTTTCATATTATATTTTAAAATCTTTTCTTGAACACATCGGATGAGGCATATGTACCACCTGACCTCTCTCCAGGGAGAGGGAAAGCCTAACGGGTGCCGTATTTCCAGTGTCCGGAGCCGAGCCGGGATCCACCTGCGCAGGTAACTGGGAAGGAAGATGAGAGCGTGGATCAACACGTCGGGGAAAGTGCGAACTCATTACTATGCAAAGAAATGCAATTTAAAACAACGACGTGGGATGTCTACCTATCAAACTAGCAACCTCAACAAAATTACAGCAAGCACTGCTGGGGGGCGGGGAGCGAGCGGAGAAGCCGGCACGAGCGGCCCTCCTGCGAGCAGTGCACAGCGACCCCTACCCCCGGCGGCCTGACAGCCGCTACCAACAGGCTCCGGCGCTCTGCACGCTCTCTGCTACATCCCACTTGGAAGAATGCAGCCTGAGCAAAGAATCGTGTCTGTGAATAGACTCGAAAGCAAAGATGTTCATTGGAATAGTATTTACAACGGCAAAACCATTGGAAATAGCCTAACTGTCCAACCACAGAGAATTATTAGTTAACTAAATGATGATCCATCCATAAAACAGAATATTTTGTAGCCACGAAATATAATTTATAAAATATTTAATAACATGGAAAGATATTATATATATTATATACTGTAATTATATATTATGTATATATGTATAATTACCTATTATGCATATAAATATGTATATAAATATATATTACATAGGATGTATAAATATACTTCGTATATATTATACATAATTATGTATAATTATATACATATATTGTATATTATAACTATACATAACATAATTGTAATATATATTATATAGTATATGTAATTATATATAATTATATACAATGTATATTATAATATATGTATATATAATATATAGCAGAAATGTTACATTATATATCTTATTGTATATATTATATGTTATATATTATGTACTATGTATATATGTAATATATACATGTTAATATACATGTTACGTATGTAACAAAAGATTGTGTAATACAGAGATTAATTTTTGTAAATGGAAATTATAATTAGATATATAACTGCACAGAATAAAGACTGAAAGCATATATATGACTATTTAATGGTGATGAACTGCGGATGGTGAATTACAGATGGTTTTGTGTGTGTATGTGTTTTCTTACCAGTGTTTCCTAAAACTTCCCACAACAAACATATAATGATTTTGTTAAAAACAAAAAGGTAATTTATTCTACAAAAGCTGTTTGAGCACACACGTGCCAGGCACTACAGGGAGAAATTATTTCAATCAGGCATGCAGGCTCCAGGAGGTACTAATGGAAAGGGAAGAGTCCACATAATCCAGCTGCAGCACCGGGAAGCCCTGAGCAAGCCACTGGTTGGCTGAACGTGGACCCAATAAAGTACATGAGAAAAGTGGGGTCATCTCCTCCCTGGACAGCTGGAGCTTCTGCCTACGTGCAGGGGTCAGGACAGCAGGATTGTCCTGCCCCTCCCATCCCCCCCCATAAGTCTACTGGGGCTCCTGGTCTGGTGAGAGAAGCCCCTGTGCTGTTTGCAATGCCTGTGTCACTCCTGGTCCCCACACCGCTGACCTCTGATTCCCAGGCTCTCTTCAGTGCCAGGAGGCATCCTTCAGGGGGATGCGTTAGGGGAACGGAGGTCCTATCTTAAATCACAGCTCTGTCAGCATCTCACCACCAAAAACAGTGCCGGAAGATGCTGCAGCGTCCCTCCGATTTGACTTATTTAATTACAAGTCATTAAATAAAAGGAACTCACCTCTCTACCCTGACAGATGGAACCACAGCACCAGAGACCGTGGCTGCTCCGGAGAGCAAGGAATGGCATGCCCTAGTGCCCCTATCAAGAGCGCCTTGGTGAACCAGGCTCGCCGTTCAGTGCTTGCTTCTCTTCAGAGCACACCATTTATTTCCCCTCCTCTTTGTTCTCACCTTTGATCCCTTTATCTTTTCTTCTCTTGGTTTATTAAGCTCTTTTTAGCCTCCCAACAATTTTGTTGTCTTCCTACTCTTTCCTCCTCCTCCTTTTTCATCGTAACTTGAATTGCCACAGAATCAACCTATTTTACAGCAGTCCGGACGCCGGGGGCAGTTCTGTATTTTGTCCAGCAGTGGGCCTCCACCAAACAGTGCTGTCCAGGCCACTAATACCACAAAAAACTGACCACACAGAGCCTCCAAGTCAATGAAGTCACTTACCTAGAGAAAGATCCTTCCTTTGGGTTAGGTGGTAAGAACTGTCCACTTTCCCAAAGAATTTAAATAACTTTAATACTACATTTCACTGTATTTCATGCCCCCTAGGTAGATGCAGTGGTCTGCAGATGCCTGTTCTCAGTACTAAATACACACACACACACACACACACACACACACACAAACACACTCACTCACATTCACACTCATGCTACACAAACTTGGCTTCTGCCATTCTAAATGCCTTGGCTACCACATCCACCCACCCTCATAGCCAGGAAAACTGATCTCAATTTTTAGTCCTAAGATATGTGGTGAAAATATCTTATAAAAATATTGAGAAAAAAGGATATATTATGCCTCTATTTTTGGACAACTTAGCACCTCATTTACCACGTTTATTGCAGCATCAAGGAAATGTTGCCAGGACAACAGATCACCCAATCTTCCAGATGCCTGAAACCAGCCAGAATCTGACTTCTCCACCCGAGGCTCTTCCTTGCCAACAGCTGGAGGAACCTGAACTCGGTGGCTTCTGTCCAGAAAGCCATGACGATTGGCTACCTTCTGATTTTGCAAAATTGATAACACTGACCCCAAACAAGTTGGTGTGTGTTACTAGGGTCAGGGACCTTAAAACTACATGCCATCTCACTCAGCAGAAAGACAGCAATGAAATAACTCTACTTAGTCTTTCTTTCCTTTACCCTGGGGGATCTGCAACAAAGGTAGGAAGAGAGAATGGCAGTGAAGGACTGACCCGCAGGCAGAAGTACCACACCTGCGAACAGGTGGCCCTGTTTACGGAGTGTAGCTTGCAATCAGGATCTTTGCAGTAGAGTACCAGATGTCCTCTTCTTTAATGAAAATTGAGTTCATTGCTTTTGTGTTCTGCCAAAATTTGAACTGAGACGTGCAGCCGTACTTTCTAGAAGATGACTGAATCTAACCCTGGACAACCAGATAATGAGCAGTGACAGCTGACAGAGATGTTTTACAAATACAGAGAGCCGTTTGCCTGCATGCAGAAAGGATTTAGGTTCACTACAGAGGGGCAGGGTGCTGGGGGAGGAAAAGTTAAAACGCCTCTGAGTTTGCATGCCTTGGTTTAAAAAATATTTATGTGTGTTACATATATGTCTGCTCACAGATATACTACAAATCAGGTTAAACTTGTAGGAAGTAACAGAGAGATGCTCTCCAAGAACCTAGACTCGGGTAGAAAGGTACGCATACAAACATTCATAGTACAAGTGCGAAGGTGGTAAATACCACTAACATTACGTTGAGAGTCAGCGCGTGGGGCTCGGAGGAGGGTGTGCTGGGTGAGTAGCAGTAGGGAGTGAAGTTGAGAATCTGACACATTTGCACGGGGACATGGACACTTAGGCTGGTCCTCAAAGGGTGTGTAGGATTCGTGGGTTAGCAGGGAGGCGTTCCTGGAGGAGGGATTTATAAGCAAGAACATAAATGCAAGAAAACAGGGGTGACAAAGGCAAATTTACTATCAAACTTGTTAGGAGTAACCCGGGGGTGTTACTTCCTTGTTTTGAGCTTATGTGGGTCCTGCATTATGCACTAGGGCAAAGAGCAACTTTTGACCAATCAGAGCAGAAATTTCTGTGTCTCTGGGGTCAAGTCCCTGTCTTCCTGGCAGGTGGCAGGTAGGGTGGCCAGGATGGGAGGAAGCTGGCCTTTGACTGTCAGGACCCTCCCCTATTTCCAGAGTCCAGACAACTATCTCCAGGCCTCTCCTGGTTTCCCCGTGGAAGGCTCCTTATTCACTGGACCAGGTTAACGGGGTGGAGAGGTAGCATCTGTTTCAGAGGAGGCCATTGAGTAAAAGGCAGTAACACTCTCTCCAAACCAGCTTTTCATAGCCTCTTACTTACTGTTTAATTTGGCTGCCGTGTATGGAATTAGGCTAATGGCTGTTAAGTGACTAAGGCACAAACATGGCCCATCTGCCCAGAAGCCTCCAGGCCATTGTCTATTTCAAAGGCTAAAGAAAAAAGATGAGTGAGACATACTGTTACACTAAGAGCCTCATCAAATGCCTTTTTATTCACCCTCTGATCTTATTTCTTTCAATGCTAGTGATTTTTCTGGTACCATATTAAGAGCTCAAAATCAGGGCCTAGCTGCTGGGCCATTACCACGGTGGAAAATAGGCTATCTTTGCCTAATCTACAGGATATTGTGATAGGAAAAAATCTGGGCAGCGGCAAAATGATTCAGTCCATTAAAAAAGTATATGGAACAACTGTAGTGTTCAGAGTGTCACAGGGAACACAAGACAGGGTCCCTGACTTCAAGGTGTTTCTCATCTTCGACAGGAGGGAACAGAGCACGTGTAGGAAGAGTTCTCATACATGGCCAGCAGTGTCACAGCCTCCAAGAGGACGGAAAGGAAGGAGAGCGGCCTTGTCTGGGAAGATTGCAGGGGAGATGGCAGAGGGGAATTTTTTGAGTTGGGCTTTGAAGAGTAATAAATAGCTTATATTTATGGAACACTGCCTCTATGCTGAACCATCCATACACAACATTTTACTTAACCCTCACAATATCCTGATAAGACAGGCGCCATTATTGCCCCCCTCTGACAGATTATTAAACTACACATAAGCTCAGGGAAGAGTTATCCATTGGCCAAGCAGACTCAGGACTTGACCAGATTCTGTGTTCTTTTTAAGCTTAGGTAGGACCTAAACATGCAAATAAGGGGGTGAGCTTAAAGGGGAGTGATATTATAATACCTTGCCCAGTGTAGCACCTATGGCCTTAAGGCCAAAGACATAATTGCAGCTATCATCTTACCACTTAATAAGAAGACAGGAATAATAATGATAATAAAAATAACAGAACTCCTACTAGTAGAGGCTGACATTTATCGGGTGCTTACGTCGTACCAGGCTCTGTGTCAAGGGTTTTAAATGCATTCTCCCACTTCAACCTCATCATTAACCTAAGGAGGAAAAACTGAGGCTTCAAAAGGTAAATTAAACCAATCACAACCCAGTAGGTGGTGTGGCCATCACTCACATTCAGATCTGACTGATGCCAAAGCCCATGTGATTAAGGGGTATGTCGGCTTCCCCCCCATTTGGTAATTGAGTGGATCAGTGTGTGAGGGGACACGGCCCAGGGTGCTGACGCACTCAAACAAGACCACCAAACCAGAGAAAAGGACAGACCTCAGGGCCCTAGCGTCTCCCAGATGTTACATTTGTTCCAATGCTTGGTGCACACTGGGAGCAACCCTGCTCCTTTCTCCCTCCCTCCCTTTAGTCCTTTCATCCTTCATCAGCCACTTTCTGAGACCTCTTGTTCTCCAGGCCCTCTGCCAGCTGCAGGGATTCAGTGAAGATGGACACAGCACCGAGGACACAGCAGGGTGACAGGAACGCAGGCCTTACTGACCCTGAGGGTAGAGACCAGCTCCAGAGGCAAAGAGAGATCCTCCAGTGGACCCTGAAGTTATCCCATACTTCATGTGTGCGGTGAGGATGACAATAACGTCAGGTATGAGGAGCCTGGTTCACCAGGGCCAGGCAGGGGAGGAAATCGGAAGAGAGCATCATCTAAAAAAGCGGGCCCACCATAATCAAAGGGAGGAAGCTGCACGCGGAGTCCAGAGGCAGAAGAGAAGCCACAAAACAGAGCTTTCCCTATAAGAACAACACAGCATAGAACTGGCCCAGCGACAGTCTGGCAAATCAACGAAATAAAAGAGAGTCCAGAATTTGTTCCAGATACATACGGCCATTTTTATACAATAGAGATGACATTTCCAATCAGTAGGAGGAGGTAGATTACTTAATAACTGACATTGGGGCTATGAGCCGATTTTTACAAAAGAAAAGCTTGATCCCCCTCCTGATATAGAATACATTTCAGATGGATCAACAATTTAAATATAAAAATTAAATTGTAAAAACCATTACGAAAATAACTCATCTTGTTCAATATCTTGAGGAGGGGAAGGGGAACTCAGAAGTCATAAAGGCAAAGTTTTTTGACTACACAGATCGTTTATATAGAAAAATATATTTGATAAACAAAATAAGACTGCAAACAACAAAATGGAAAGTAATTTATAATATACATGACAATGGTCAAATTACCTTAACATATTATGTACTCTTGCAAATCAATATTAAAAAAGATGAAAAAAATAGAAAAACAGGCAAACAATATAAACAAGCAAAGATAATGAAATATAAATGCCCAGTAAATCTATGAAAAGATGCTTAACTTTATAGTTAAAGAAATACAAGTTAGCCATTTCTCACCTACCAGTCTGGCAAATGCCAAAAGTTTGAAAACACCCATTACTGGCCAGGTTTTCTGGGAACGTCCATACACAGTCAGTGGGATCGCACATTACAACAACCTCTCCTTTTGTAATTTTAGAGTATTTCTTAAGCTTTTCATTTGCATACCATTGGTCTTCGCAATTCCATATCTAGAAGTCTGCCTCATACAGACATGTGAACACACCAAGATGTTCACGTGGCCTTGTTTAGCAGAGCAGGAGAACGAGAAATAACTTGCACGTGAATTTATAAGGAACTAGTAAAACAGGATGACATCTTAGAAAACAGAATATTGTTCATCCAGGTAAAAGAAGCAAGAATAATTTATTCACATTGACAAGGACGCATACAGCCAAAATACTGTTTGTAAATGAAAGAAAGCGCAGATCAATATGCGTAACGCATTCCACTTGTGTACGATCCATATTGCATTCATTGTACTGGGTAGAAATTAATGTGAAAATACATGCAAACTTACAGACCCCTCTGGAGAAGGAGGAGAAAGAAAGACCTCTGCAAGCACACTTTCCCTAATTCTTAAAATACTGAACTGTCTAGGTTTTTATAATGAGCATAGGTCCTTGTCTTCCTTTCTTTTTCTTTTCCTTCTTTTAAACAATAATAATAAACTTTTTCTTTTCATTTTAGCGAATGACAAAGATCAGGAAATCTGCCTGTTTGATTCTGAGGCAATTTATTTTAGCTAGGTGGGCCTTGGTACAATTTGTCACGTCTTTTCAGACGAATGTTTCTAGGATTTAGAAAGAAGATTCTCTTCTAAAAAGCACATATGGCTGCCCAACCCAAGCCTGCTAAGGATGGAACACAGTGAAGCTGCTCCATCAGTGGTCCATTTCCTCATTTCCCCTGTTTCCTGAGAGCCTCTCATGCTGCCTGCAAGCCCCAGCTTCCCAGGCCTGTTTATAGCACCTATCCACCTGATTTATCTCCCTCTCTACCCAGATTCCCTGCATCGCTGTCTCATTCTCCTTCTGGCCAGAATCTGGCTGTGACTTCTGGGTTCTATTCGTCTTCCTTTTAAGCAAGCATCCGCAGTTCATTAGCTGTATACAAAGTATAGATACATTGAATCCATCATCCCACGCCATGCCAGTGGCTGTGCCTGGAATGTAAGTTTCTGCCTGCACTGGGAGACACTTAATAGGCAAGATCGCTTATCGCTGGCAGCAAGCGATCTGCCAGGCGCCATCTATTCATTTTAATACTTCTGTCTCCCGGAGATCTCAGGGTGGATGCGTCACAGCTAGCAATTACATTTACTCGTCCATGTGGGACTTTGGGAGGGTATCAGGAGGTCAACGTAGGATTCAGGGGCTACCCCCCAGGTGCAATTAACCAAGTAATGTACCCGATTTGCCTTTTTGTTTTGACAAACATTGGCTGGCTGATGATTCCCTTTGAGGTTAACTCCTCAAATTATTTTGGAAATACTGAATATTGAGGTTAAAAACTTAACGCCCGTTTAACCTTTTCCTCTTGGGATTTCACCTCTTACTATGTGTAGAGAGCAGTACCTGCTTACATGTGTTTAAAGGCTCATTCTAGATTCCCTCACTTCACTTTAACCGCCAATGGACCAGAAAGGACAGCTGTGGAGGCCCAGGGGGTCAAGAAGCTGCCCCAACCAGGCCTGGTGGAATAAAGGGTTCTAAGCGAGCTTGAGGCTGGATGTGCCCACGTCTGCAAGGATGCTCAGGCTCTCGCTTCTGGCACTGCTTCGAATTAAACACCTGAATGCACTGGTAAGTGTTACGGCAGACCTCCGGCTGTGTGCGCATGTGCGTGCACCTGTGTGATGGGAGACGCCGCTGAGGAAGTAGGGAAAGAAGAGACTTTGTGTTACGCACGTACTTAAAAACCAGGCCTGATTTATACTATTCTGTGAATCTCTCTATAAGGAAAATGCTATAAATCTTTAAAGCACATCCTGCTGTCTTCCTGGATTTGTACTTGGTGAAAGGGGAAAACAAAAACAATGAAATCCTACAACACACCAATGGGACTGTGTTTAGTTCAAAACTCCAGGCATGAAGCCCAAATAGATCCAGGCTGGGCTTTATCCTTACACAACAGGGGGGATGACAAAACGCATTTACTTAGTCCTGCATCATGAGAGCCAAATGACTCCAAACTGAACTAATCCTGTTCTCACCCAGGAGCAGTGTTTTCATTCTACACGCTACATATGAAAACGTGGTGATACCGTGGAATGACACATTTCCACGACACCCCTTCGAGTTGATCAGGCAGACACCCCAACACATAAACGCTCCGTACACATTTGCTTAAATAAATAATTCATGAAATGGCGAATACCTGTCCCTGAAGCAGCTTCCAACTCTTAAACACGGTGAGGATGCGCATCCTCATTTGAAACAGGAGGAGATGAAGTGCGTGATTCAATTCAGACGGAGGGGATGCCAACCCACGGGGACCTATTTCGAATTAGCGAGGCGTGAGCTACTGGACATGTGAGCAGCAGGAGGGATTTTATTTCAAGGGCACAATTCTGAGATGACAAGCTGAGAGCACCGTTCCTCGTGCGGAGGCAAAGCGAGGGCAAGGATGTGGATACCCACAAGGATGTGGATCCCCAACTTGCCGGGTGCATTCCCAGCGACTTGCACCTGGACCAGAGAACTGCACAGTCTCTCTCCCCACAACGCGGGGGACTCCCAGACACAGCTCACAAAGAACTCACCTCTAACCAGCAGCCCCCTTTCTCCTGCGTTGATTGCAAGAGGAGCAGGAGGCTTAATGAAGCACAGCACAGGCTCAACTACCGCAAGTCAGTGTCTGGTGATTTTTTTTAATAAATGGAGAATTTTACTCAGTGCCTAGTAATTCTGGATACATAGCACTTCATATTTTCCAGGCAAATTTTCTTTGCACCAGACAGTGGCATTTTTCAGCTACCAAAAGCATATCAGTATCACATACAACAGTTTAAAATCACCAGCCCTTTTCTAAGCTCTCACAAAAAAGAAGGGGGGGGGGGAAATCTTGTTTCAGAAAGCTTTATGGGCAGGAAGAGCACAATTTTCAAATACAAATAATGCGCAAATAGGGCTTTTATAAAGTTCCTCTAAGAAAGAATCTGATTTAAGGAATATCAGTCTAACAGGTAATTTTTTTTCCCTTTTAGAAAAAATGTGAGTCAGAATTAGAATGTCTGCCAGGCAGTAAAGGGAGCAGCTCTGGATGTGTGATCGAACGATCAGATTCCGATGCTATGCTTTTGATTATCTGCAATTTTGAAGGATATTCTTGGCTTATTTGTGATCTAATTTGGCAAGACATTTCTAATGACAGAACTGGCACCTGTAGAGAAAAAAAAAAAAAAGAAAGAAAGAAAGCTGCATTTCTAAATGCTTTTACCCATGCAAAGTGGGCCAGTGCGGAGGGAAGGGATGGGGCAGAGATGAGATGAGAGGCCTGAGCTCGGAGGGCAAAGGGAAGCCAGGGAGGCAGAGGAGCTGCAGCCGGCATGCCCCCTCACTGGCCCCTTCCATCCTGGCTGAGGGTCTATCCATTCATGTCCCTCCTCCCTCTCTTTCCTATTCCTTTTTTTCGAGGTAATGTGGTAGCACAGAGGCTCTCCAAGTGCGGTCCCTAGACCAGCAACACCGAGCATTCTCCAGGAACTTGTCAGAAGTGCAAATTCTCAGGCTCCACCCCAGACCTACTGAATCAGAAACTCTGAGGGTGAACTCAGCAGGGAGAAAGGGTTAAAGTGGTGACCCTCATGCTGTAGCATTCATCAGACGCACCCGAAGGGTTTGCTACAACTCAGAGTCCTTAGCCCCCCGCCCCAGAGCTCTGCTGGCCTCTAGCTACCCTTTCTCTTCTGCGTCACTGGCTCCGAGTTGACATCTTGGATGTGGCGTTGGCTATGCTGAGCCTAGATTGTGTGTCCACATCCGAGGGGAATGGGCAGGGCAAGTATGGGGAGGGCGTCCAGAGGGGAAATGGACCCATGGCTGGTCCACGGCGCACACAACAGAGAATCTCCTCCAACAGGAAAGGAGTCTGGATGTTGGGCAACCAAACTGGCAAATACCGACCTCAAGGCGGGATGGTGGAAAGAAGGGACAGGAAGAGGACTCGAGGATGCTGCCCGAAATGCCCCTTCCCCTGAGGCCCCCAGCCCCGACTGTGTGGCCCAGGTCTTGTGAGTCTCTGCCTGGGATGGCCCGTCACACTCCCACACGGCTAAACCCTATGCATCCTTCAACAGCCAAGGCAAATGTGGCCCCTGCAGAGTCTTCCTGGGTCCCCGGACTCCTGTTCTTGCTCTCGATGGATATAACGTTCCCTGTGCAGAGACAATGTTACGTGTCCAACAAACCATTTTCATTTTCCTCCTGCGCCCAGAGCAAGGATGCCTTTCCCAGCCCTTTTGCATCTAAGTGTGCACATGCTACGGTTCTGGGCTCCAATTCCAGGTCTGGGCCCAAGAGGTTTGCATGATTCCCTACCCTCTCTCCCCTATCCACCTGCAAGGAAGCAAGGGCTCCAATATAAATGAGTCACACAGTGGAAAGAGCCCAGGCCCCTAAATCACCACCCGGAAAGAGGTTACCCAGGGGACCCATGTCACCTGCAATGGACATTGCATGAGTAAGAAATTAACTTGTGTTGGCTCACTAGGATTTGGAAGTTGTTTATTATAGCAGCTAGTAATAATTATCCTACTAATCAATTCTCCCTTCTGTTTTTGCAAAGCAGCTTGTATCTTCCCATTTACATTATAGTTAGTTAAGTGCTCATCTTCCCATGAGATTATAGTTTTCTTTACTTTTTTCTTTTTTTTGCTTTTCATCTCTAGCAAACAGTAAAATCCTGGCATAAACTAGATAATTGATAAATGTCTGCAGAAGGAAGGAGAAGATGCGGAAAAAAGGAAGCCAGCGGAGGAAGGAAAACCAGTTACATAATATGGCACGATGTTCAGTAACTCTAAGTGTGCTCCTTAACGTGGATTACTATACAGCCAACGCCTGCCCATGTGAATAGATCTACACTTCACTTAGACTGAAGGGCACTGAAGTCAAGTGGAAACACAAGAACCGGGTTGAGAGCTCAAATCCATTATGACGGTTTTCTGGTTTTGTTTTGATCACTCCAAGTGAATCATACCTGGTCCCCACTAATAACAGTAAGAACCTGTGTTCATCGAGCTGCGTTAGGTGCTCGGCAAGCCTTATTCCAATCCTCCTGACACCTCTCAGGCTCGTGGTAGGAGGGAAATAAAAGTCCATCCTTCCTTTACCTGCCTCTCTTCCACAATGTTGTGGGCCAGGAGCCCTGCCCAACTCCGGAGATGCAGACATCAGACACATACTCCCTGCCCTCCAGGTGCTTAGAGTCTCGGAGAAGAGAGATACGAAAAGAGACTATGAGGAAATGCTTCACAGCCTGGAAAGCACCACCCAGATGCAAGAACCCATTAGCCCATGTCCAGTTTGGGGACCCAGAATGGTTTAGTGAAACAGAGCAGGGACACAGAACCCAGCGAGGCTTGGGTTCGGATCCCAGGTCACTGCTGATTAGAGGTTAGAGACAGGATCCGAATCTGTATCCCTGGGCTCTTTTCCTGTGCTCTTCTGACTCCCCAAAGGGGCCACGGCCGGAAGGAGAGAAGGGGTCAGGGATGCAGCCCCAGCTCCGGGCTAATGAGTTTCTACCCTGCCCACAAATACGAAATGGAAAAGTGCCAGACAGTGAGAGTGGAATCAGAGCGACGGATTTATGAAGACGGATAAATGAAAAAGACGGATTCACTGCTCTTTAAAAATTATGTAAATACAAATACGATCGATGTGTGAGAAACTGTAAAATGTGCCCCTCCTCTCTTTATCCTCTACCGTCTTCCGCCCCTCTACCCCTGAACCCGTCCACATGCTGTGTTCACAGTGTCGTATGACCTTATCCTTCTGATCAATAGAATCACTTAAAAAGAAAGTTTTAATGTATTTGGTGGGAAGGGCTCACTTTGATAAAATATTTTGGTAACTTGCATCCATATTCATAAATGACATTTTAAAAAATCACTATGTCAACTCGTAAACTGATTATGTCACCAAAATAGGGTTGGTCAATTTATTTAAAAAATTTTCACATTTCAAGGATGTAGCAACATTTGGGTAACATGCAAGATTCAGCAACAAATCTCTCTTCCACACTTAACATTAGTTGGGTGATTAATACTGTGCCTGGTGTTAGGTGCTCAAATATTCCACTAAACTTACCCAGAATCAGAAAGAGGACATTCTGTCCCTGAAAATCACAAAGAGTTATTTAAAGAGATAAAATAAGGAAACATTCCTGAAAGCTTTGGGACAATCATTTGCAACAAAAGTGTCTGTCACCTGAGAGACTCAAATTAGTGAACTCTGTCTGTAAGGTGCTCCCCAATAATGGAATGGTAGGCAACAGTATGCACATTGTGCATGGAAATCTACTCACGTGTATACTTTGTGTTATTCGTAAAACACTTGGGACAACCAAGTAAACACAGACCCCTATCCAGTAAACTTTACTTATCCAGTAAATTACACCAATTAATGTTTTTACTTGTTTGATCTCCAACAAGCTTTCCCCACACCCTTTCCTCCACAGTCAACCATTCCTGGGAACAGCTGACAATATTGTGTTGCTATTCCATTATATTATACAGATATTATATTATAGATTATATTATACAATAGTATAACTGCACAGGAGCTGCAGGTGGCACTTTGCATTAGGTCAAAAGTGAAAATAAGAAACCACAGTTAACCTGTGTCTGGTAAGGTTCACCTTGGAGACTGAATATAAGACAAATCAGATCTCTTCAGAATTGTCCATCCCAAGTTGGGATCACCTACAATGAAGCTAAAATCAGTGAGGAAGGTTCTCTGAAGTGAGATGTTCTACACACAGTTTAAAACAGATTTCTTCTGGTTCAGCTCACATCTGTAGAACAAACTACTCAGACAAGAGAGAAGATACAGGTAAAAGTCTTAAGGGTAATGAAGTAGCCCATGGTGGGTCTACTCAAATCAAACTTGATACAGTCACCCCTCAGTACCTGTGAGGGATTGGTTCTAGGACCTCCACAGATACCAAAATCCAAGGATGCTCAAATCCCTTCATCAGCCCTTCATATCCATAGGCCCTGCATCTGCGGACACAGAGGGAAGACTCCATTATCCTCACATACCTACTGTCACTTAAATACACCCCTCCTACTGCAATCTGGTACCCATCCCTCTTACTTTCTTAATTTGCCCATATGTCCACAAAACATCATATCATTCATTCAAGGGAGTAAAAGAGGAATCTTGAAAATCCACTTTGTATGTTAAATTCCTCATACCCTCAACAATCTCATTGGAAAATTTGTAAAAATATGTAGTGAAATTGTCCCAGCTGAGCAGTTTGAAGGAATGGGGGAGGGGGGTTATGAGAGAAGAAGAAATTAGGAAGCAAGCACCAGAAGTACTGTCACACCGAGAGTGTGCCTTTGCTTCTTACAAAGGTCTGCCCTCTACTTTCGCTCCACCTGTCATCTCTGCCCTCTTGCATCGTAACTATCCCATATCTACTGGAACCTTCTCATCAGCATGCAATCAGACTCTAGTTAGCATGTGTCTAAACACATACACAAACACACAGTAATTTTTATTTGATTCACCTCTCTAATTGCCACCACCTGGTTTTGTGCCCCTGCCCTGGTACTCATCTGAAATCCCTATTGCCAAGATCACCAAGCCTTCGTCTTACCCAGTTGTTACTGAGCCCAAGCTCTTACTGCTGGCCACGTGACAGGCCAATAAATCGAGAGACGAATTGTTGGGGCAGGAGTAGCGACTTGACTCAGAAAGCCAGCAGGCTGAGAATATGGTGGACTAGTGTCCTAGAGAACCATCTTCCCAGAGTTAGAATTCAGGCTCCTTTTATACTAACAGGGGAGGCGGTGTGGTGGCTTGTTGCAAACTTCTTGGTGTCAGAATCCTTTGTTCCTGCAACTGTCCCCACAGGTCTGGTCACAGTGTTCCTATAAACCTCCAACAAGACAAATGTTATTCTCTGTTCTGCAACTTTTTATCTGTATATGAATGGAAAAGTGTTATACCTTTAAAGGTCAGAGCCTTGAGACTGGGCTATCCTGTATATTTCAGGCTATAGGCAACATTCTTTGAGTGATTAACTTGTAGCAAAAGCAATAGAATACAAAGGTTTAAAGTAAAAGAAACAGTTTCAATATGGAGTCAGATGTGTTCTTCCCTACTACACAATCCCATGGGTGTTTCCAGGTTCTCATTTTTCAGACTGCTGGCTGTGGCAGCCTGTCAGAGATTTGGTAACTCCCTCCTTAGAACAGCTTCTTCTCTTGTACCTTTGACTCCGCACTCTCCTGGTTTTCTCCCTGCTTGATTGGCTGCTGACTCTCTGTACACTTTCTGGCCCCTCCTCTCTCAGGCTCCAAGCCTTGATCCTGCATTCAAGCGACAGCCTCTCCTTATTCTGATGGTTTTATCCAGCTTCAAGTTTCTGACAACAAATATAAGCTGACCTCTCCCAAATTTATATCCCCAACTCTCATCTTTTTCCTGAGTTCCACAATCATAAATCCACTTGAACACTCCTCTTGGTTCTAAATCTTGCACTGAGTAAACCTTGGACGGCCCTCTCACCTCCTCCTCTCCCCACCCCCACCTACGTCTTCTCCAGTCCTGTCCATGTTGGTAAAAAGAACCACAATCCATCAAGTGCTCAAGTCAAACCCCTGCAAGTCATCCCTGATTCCTTCTATTCTCTCATTGCAAAATCCAGCATCAGGCCTTACAATTCTCCTCCAAAATACATATTTCCACATCTAATACCTTTCTGTATATTCACCGGCACAGCCTTGGTCCAAGCTGCCACCTTTGCGTCTCACTGGCGTGACCACAGAACCTCCAAAGTGATCTTTTATCCTTGTCCCCCTCCCACTTTGCATTATTATGTAGAGCAGTCAGGGTGTTTTAGAAATAGACACATGACCGAGGCTTTCTTTTGCTTGAAACCTCTAACCTTCTCGTTGCACGCGGAGAAAATGCAAAGGCTTCTCCCTGGCCAGCAGGGCAGGGCGTGAGCTGGTGCTTGACTGGATACCTGGCTTCTGCTATTGCTCTGTCACTCCTGTCACTGTGCTCAGACACAATGACACCCTCTGTCCTCCCCAAACATGCCAAGACAGTTGCAGCCACACAAGCTTAGTACTTGTTTGCTCCTCATTATAATTCTGTCCTTCCTTCCAGGCTCTCTGCCTGGCTGACTTCTTCCCACCCCTCAAGGCTCAGTTCAACGACTCCCAGCTCCAGAGTCCATTCCGGGCCACCCTGCCCCACTTATTTTCCATCACATCACTGCCTCCTTTTCTTCTCCCACCCTTGTTTAATTGTGTGTTTATAATCTGCTTTTCCCACAAAGATGTGAACCTTCTTGAAGGCCAGGACTGAATCTTGGTCACCTGTGTATTGCTCACCACCTGGAGTAATGCCAGCACATAGTAAGGACTCAATGTGTGTTAGGTAATTGAATAAGTGAATGAAGAAACGATGCGTACCAGCTAAACTGACAGCAAGATGCCTATCGTCACCCTGACATAATGGACAGCATTATTTTGAGATCTGCTGCAGTGATCGTACACAAAAAGCAGTCAAGTATAGAGGACAGGCTATGAACGACCTACAAGCATTTCACCTTTTCTCTGCCCGTTGAGACATTTTGCTGAATACCCCCTAGGAAATAACCTTAATCCACACCTCATGCCCTTTATTATAACTCTAACATAGGGGCCATCTCTCTAAATGGAATGCCGGATATAAAGAAATTATGATTTATTTCTATAGTTAGACCCAGAACCCGATTATCATGGTATTAAGTGCAAAGCATCCCCTTGCCTAGGTGAATCTATAACTAGAGAAATGGGAACAGAGTTGATTCCAGAAGTCACTTTCAGATGAAGAATTCCGCATCAGCCATGAATGCCTTTGCTATTTCATTCACCTCTGCCCAAGAAACTACCCAGAAGACCTCAATTCTGTTTGCAGGGATGAGAAAGCCTCACTGCATCTCACACCCCCTGCCTGCCATGGGTACCCACGTAACACGGACCCCTGCCAGTCCGTGCGTTAGAGAGGGCTCCCTCCACAGACGCCTGCCGAGCCTCGCGTTTGATCCCCCTGCCTTATCTGTCTAACAGGACAAGAAATAACACACAGAATATGAAAAAAAAACATTAATAGCCAGAATAAATTATTAATTCACTTAAAGGACTAGTCCAATAATGATTCTTTTTCACTGCATTTATTAAAAGGAATAATTGATTGCTAAGAGGGTATTAAAAAACACACACATAGGGACTTCCCTGGTGGTGCAGCGGTTAAGAATCTGCCTGCCAATGCAGGGGACACAGGTTTGAGCCCTGGTCCGGGAAGATCCCACATGCCACGGAGCAACTAAGCCCACACACCACACCTACTGAGCCCACGTGCCACAACTACTGAGCCTGTGCTCTAGAGCCTGCGAGCCACAACTACTGAAGCCCGCGCGCACCTAGAGCCCATGCTCCACAACAAGAGAAACCACCACAATGAGAAGCCAGTGCACCGCAACGAAGAGTAGCCCCCACTCACCACAACTAGAGAAAGCCCACGCGCAGCAACGAAGACCCAACGCAGCCAAAAATAAAAAGTATTTAATTAATTAATTAATTTTTTAAAAAGACATGAAACCTGTTGACTCTAACTCCTGAGTGAAAGTGCAGAACGTCTCTTTCTGCAGGAATAACAGAGGAGGTGTGCTGGATACAGTTATAGACAGGCACCCTCTTCCTGCTTCTTTATTTTCACAACTGAAAACTAAAGAGTTAAAATAGTAGGTAGGTTGGACTTTTTCATTCCGACCTAGGACAAGAATCTTCTTTGGGACTATAAAGGAAACCTGGTCATTTGGGGGAGGGGGTCATGTTATTTAACTTTTCTGGGTCTCAGTTTCCTTACCTATAAAGTGGGAATAATAGTAGAATCTATGGTATAGATTGTCTTGAGACAGACGTAGCACTTGGAACACTATCTGGTACTTGGAAGTGACTGATGAATCCTGGTATTAATTCTGCATAAGATCTACGTGCTCTTTGGTTCCATTATTGATGCATCACAGGTAGGGTCTCTTTTCTGGCACAGTGGCTGATCTTGAGAACCAGTTCCCTTTGGCCAGTGGTTTGATAACCCACCATTTAGCCTATCCAAGGCTTGAGAAAAAGACACTCAAGGGAACTACTTGCTTGAAAGACACTCAAACCTAAGAGATAAGAAACATTCATTTTTCCAGTGACACCTCGGTTTGCTGGTTTTATGTAGAGAAATGCAATGTATCATATAAATGAATGTTGAGACAAACTGAAGTTTAATTCTATATGCACTGAAATGATCACCTTAATTTTAACCGACTTTAATGACAAATTGCTTAAAATATATGGCTCACTTCAATGCCTCCGGAGACTAAGTATGCTGAATGTAATTTAATATATTTTAAAGTGTTGATGTCTCAGGTTCTTCACTCTGAACACCAATTTTTATATTGATACTTTTAGAAGTTAATGAGATATTTAAGAATCTGCTCTATATATACATGTACAGCTATGATTTCCTTGATTCCTTTCTTTTTACCACTCCTAGTTATTACAATACCTGAGCAAAATTAACATCCTGGTACTTGAATGCTGATTCTACATAAGAACAAAATACCAGTATTAATGACAGTGAATGCCAGTATTTTATTAAAAAGTGAGCTATGTCACAGCCCTCGTCTGCACAGCCTTTGTTCTTTGTTCTACAGGAGACAGGGCTTGCATCCAGGACTGAGATTCCTCTGTCCTCTTGGACTAAAACTTTACAGGTAAGTAGACTCGAGAAAGAGACCCTAAGGAAAATACATTATTCTATGGAAGACTAAACCAGGTCCACAGAAAATACATCTGCCCCTGGGAGTAAGTAGGAGTAAGCAGAGGGAATTTGGTGAATTAGGGCAGGGAACTCTCCACCCCTCCTTCCCCTCCTCACCAAATCCTTATCATACCCTCTTTCTATTTTCCTTAATTATCAGTGGTCATCATACAACACACACACACACACACACACACACACACACACACACACACACACACCAGTCCAATTCTAAAGTGACTCTATTAGGAAATTTGGATATGGACTTAGACACAAAAAGACTCTCAGGAAAATATTTATGACCAATAAACAAGAAAAAAATCAATTTCAATTTCATAAGTAAAGTAGGGAAAGGGAGTAAAAAAAAAAATAGGTGTCCCTGAATGGGTTTTAAGTAGGGGGAGGTGGGGTGATGCTTTCTAAATCAGAACGTCCATGTTTGATTCAAAGTACTGATATGGCAAATAATTTTCTGGGTGCATCTCAAGATGTAAGTAATTCATCATGTAAATACCACAATAATGAGAGTCCAACAAAACCACAGTATTCTGTTAGTTTGAAGTAGCACACAGTACAAGTATCGCAATCACCAGCACCCTTACACTAACTCCATCAGCCTAGTCTGGTTAACCAGCGAACATACCTGTAGCATCTCTCAATTTTTACTACCTCCACCACTGTCAGATCTGCTGCCATTCCTCACCTGGATTCTGCATAACCTCTACAGGTATCAGGGTTTCCACTCCTCAGCCTTTTAAACCACTCCCCAAACGGCCAGCCAGCACCATCTTGTTGTAACCCAGTAACTCAGGCCATGTCATGGCTCTATTTAAAATGCTCTGATGGCACCCTCTCATATAATGAAATGAGACCCAAACCCATTACCTACCTGGCTTTCAGAGCCTTGCCCGTCTGACCCCTCCCACCTCATCCTATATCCCTCCCCATTGTCCACTCTGCTCCAGACACAATGGTCTCTTTTCTCTTCCTCCAGCACATGAAGCTCGTCCTCCGAGCCTGGAGTGGTCTATTCTCAGACGCTTCTCTCCATTTGGATCTCAGCTCAACTATCACTTCCTCTCAGAGAGACTGTCACTAACCCACCAACCTACAGCAGCCACCCAGGCGACCTGGATCATAGCACTTCCTGGTAGCTCATGTATTTGTATGGGTCTGTTTGTTGGTTCCCTCATGAGAACAGAGGCTCCAAGAACATATTATGTCTCTCTTACTCACCGCAGAATCCACGGCCCATCACATGCATGTAAAAAACATTTCAACAAGAGAATGAGTGTTTACTCTGCACCAAGTACTGCTAAATACTTTATATGGACTATTTTATTTAATCCTTAAGACATCCCTACAAGGTAGTTTCTGTTAATTACTATTCTCATGTTACCAGTGAGGTTAAGTAAGTAAATTTCTGAGCTGATACCCGAGTCCATTCTCTTAATCATTCCCCTAAATTCTCTCTGTATTACACTACGATATCCTCCAGGGAATAATGTCCCTGATGCGTTTCCACAACACTATAAAAAGCCTGCTCCTTCATTAGAAAAAGATCAAAGCCGGTTCCTTAGTTTTAGTGTGGGGTTTATTTTACGGTGTCCTAGCTGCTTTAAAATTGGTGATTCCATACCCAGCACACACGGAATCTACAAATGGGGACGTGTAAGACGGTTGCCACAGCAAAGGCCACGGAATCAATGGTCTGCAATCAAACCCCCATTCCTCCAGGCTTTAGGCGTAAGGCCTTGAGCAGGTTACAAAAGTGTCTGTACTCCTGACCCTCATTTGTAAAACAGGGATGAACACACAGCTGCAAGTGTTAAGTGAGGTACCATGTAAGTAAGGCACGTGGGGACAGAACAGGACCAGAAATCAAAAGGACTCCCGTGAATGTTGGCTAGAATTGTTATTATTATTAAACATACTTCTGCCTACTTAATTACCCAGTACATCCTGATTCTCACCGAGCTGCATCACACAGATGGCAATAACCCCGATGTCTTGCCCCTGGGACTTTTCCATTAAGACAGATCCTTCCTCTCCCTCTGCTTTAGCTTGGGTGGAGGTGAAGAATCCTTGAGCTGAGCCTCCCAGGGCTGCCGGGCACAGGGAAACACTAACTTAATAAAAATCAGCGCTAGGACCTGGGAGAGTCCACGCACTGAGCCATTTGTCATACGCTCGGGAGGAAACTAACGCACGAGGAGAATCTGGCTGCATAACATGAAATCATCATCTAGCAGCCGGAGTGGAAACCAGCAAGTTCAGTATCTCTGACCTGGATAAATAAATGTCTTCCTTAGGATGAGCAAGCCCACTGGAGGAAACCAAAGGATCGGGGACCTGGAATTCCGACCTAAAACACAGAGGTGTTTGGAAAACCGCAGCTTTGGGTTTTAACCTGGGATGCAGGACGGGTAGGGAAGTGCGAGGCCTCCCCAGTCGGCCCAGTACAACTGGAAGTGCTGAGCCCGAGGGGAGCTGTGTGGCCAAGGGGCGGGGCCACATGGGACTGGGACACGGGGACATGGCCCTCCCCTGACACCCCAAGGCCGGGGCGCCCAGTCGGCCCAGTACAACTGGAAGTGCTGAGCCCGAGGGGAGCTGTGTGGCCAAGGAGCGGGGCCACATGGGACTGGGACACGGGGACATGGCCCTCCCCTGACACCCCAAGGCCGGGGCGCCAACTGGCAGTGGCCGCTGAAGTCGCAGAGAAACAGCGCGGCCCTGCCAGCTCTCAGTGACAAAAGGAGTGTTTATAGCAGGCGCGCTGACAGCCGTCCGAGTGCCACATTTATTTACAAAATGTTAGTTAAATTACTGACAGTTGGCGCCGTGGAGGAAAAGCTGAGAGGAAAGCTGACATTTCTTGATCTGGCGGGTACTCACAGCTCCGGTTCTGCGCCCCCATCCACTTATTAATGCCTTTATCTGCTTGTTGGTTTATCTATGTACGACTTCTGCCTTCTTCACCAGCCATTGCTGTCAAGAGGCTATGGCTGTCCCAGCAATTAAACTGCCCCATGCAATTTGGATCCAAAGTCCCTTGGGCTAAAAGTTGCCCTGAGGATTGACTGGACAGCCCCTGGGTCTGCACTGGCTCAGACCCAGCCTCAGAAGCTTCCAGAAAGCCTCCTGAGGGCAGGTGTATATCCCCAACCTGTTCTCTGCAGCACCCACCCACCGATGAGAAGCGTAGGCTCATGAAGTGGTGAATAATGACATAATCAGTACCATCTCATTATTCCTCTTCTGTGGATCAGAGACAGGTTTTCTGTGATGAAGCCGGACAAAGCGATTCCATTTTTCAGTCTTTCTGGCAGCGGAAATGAAGGGAGAAGAAGAACCTGGCTGACAAATGAAGATCAGCATTGTGGCTGCAGAGAGGTTTAGACACTGGAACACATTTCTGATACACATACACAATCCCCTTCCCTCAAAAATATATATTGGCTTAAACTGGTCTCTTTAACCTTTTTTTCCTATTGTGTTTCTTCTGATGTCAAAATAATGTGTTTTCCCTGACAATTTAAAATATACAGGTAAGTCTAAGTTTGTTTTCTGTGTCTGTGGGTCTATTTGGAGGGATAAATTAGGAATTTGGGATTAACATATACACACTATTATATATAAAATAGATAAGCAATAAGGATCTACTATATATCACAGAGAACTATATTCAATATTTTGTAATAACCGATATGGGAAAAGAATCTGAAAAAGAATAGACATGTATAACTGAATCACTTTGCTGTACACCTGAAACTAACACAACGTTGTCAATCAACTCTACTTCAATAAAAAAACACAAAGTGAACCACTGAAAAAAAAATACAGATAAGCAAAGACTAACCCCACAGGCCTCGTCTGACGTCCTACCTGAAATCATGGCCTTCACTCCCTTCCCCATCTCCCCACACTCTCCAATCTTCTCCGAAGCCTGCAGCAACAATGAATGGATTCCATCTGTTGTATGTATTTTGTTTCTGTGTGTTTTTGTGTTTCTCCCAGAAGGAAGTTCCATGAGGAAAGGGACTGGTTTGTTAACCAGTAAATTCCACAGTGGCTACAACTCTGCCTGGCACATGCCGGCAGACAACAGATACCTACTGAATTAAATCCAACGTGACCTGGCCACGCAGATCATCCACTGTTCAGTCTACATCCCGAGAGACCCTGACTGCTCGAGGCTCAGATTTGAAATGGGTCAAGTCCCTCCCCCTCTAGGAACGGGCCAGCTTCAGAAAGTGACCTCCTGCTGCTCCAGGCCAGTGTCACCTTCTGGCCTCGGCAGCCCAGCCACCCACAGTCCCTCCCTGCCTCCACCCCAAAGTCCTGAGTCCCCTTCCCGGCTCCTCCAACCCACCCCTCCCACATCCTACATCACAAGTGGCTCCCAGACCAGCAGTGGGATCCTTCCCAACATCTTTCTGAGGTCCTAGTTCTGAAGCCTCCCCTACCTGGCCAGACTGGAGGCTTGGTGAGGGCAGGAACTGCGCCCTATTTATCCTTACAGCCCACACGGGGCTTGGCAACACCCCACACAAGGGAGCATGTGTGCAAAAAGTTCTATGACCCAGACGTGGTGACTTGGGCTCAAAAGGTAGGCTATTTTTACTTTTATTAGATTTTATAACATTGGCTTCTTTCCAATTTTGGAAAACTAAAACTTGATTTTTAAAAATCTAATAAAAATAGAAAACACAAGAAGAAAATCAAGGTCACTCATAATTCCACGACCCAGAAGCTTTATGAGCATTACTGTGTTGGTAGAAGAGCCTTTCAGTGTTTCTTATTTTTAGCAGGAATTTGTGTGCACACACACTCCCGTTCCAGGGCTCTGAACCATTTTTGACTGATGAATTATAGACCAGTTAATTATCTGAAATGACTTAGAGGTCTGCCTTTATTCACACTCAGATGATATTAATTTCAAATTATTAGAAAGATAAAGAAGATGTGATTCATATATACAATGGAATATTACTCAGCCATAAAAAGGAACGAAACTGGGTCATTTGTAGAGAAGTGGATGGACCTAGGGTCTGTCATACAGAGTGAAGTAAGTCAGAAAGAGAAAAACAAATATCGTATATTAACGCATATATACAGAATCTAGAAAAATGGTACAGATGAACCTACTTGCAGGGCAGGAATAGAGATGCAGATGTAGACAACGGACGTGTGGACATGGGTGGTGGGGGGAATGGGGGAATGAATTGGGAGATTAGGATTGACATATATACACTACCATATGTAAAATAGATAGCTAGTGGGAACCTGCTGTATAGCACAGGGAGCTCAGCTCGGTGCTCTGTGGTGACCTAGATGGGTGGGATGGCGGGGGGGGGGAAGGAGGTGAAAGAGGGAGGGGATATATGTATACACATAGCTGATTCACTTTGTTGTACAGCAGAAACTGACACACCATTGTAAAGCAGCTATACCCCAATTAAAACAACAACAACAACAGAAACTAATCGGGTCAGAATTGTTAATGTCATGAAAGACCAAAAATAAATAAATTTTAAAAGAAAAAGAAAGTGCCTAATGTTAAATGAAGAACACTTGCAGGATAATAAATAAAATGTATTTTTATATTAAAAAAAAACAAAACTGTATCCAAAACAATATACTGTGTAAGGATACTTATATTTGGTAAAACTCTTAAAAAAAAGAAGGAAATGATCAAAAAGTTCAGGGCTGTGGTCAGCTCCTCAGATACAGGGTATAAGATAGTGGGAACACAGGTGGTTTCACAGGTGATGGAAGAGTAGGGGGAGGGCACACAGGTGACCAATTTGTTACGTATTTATATACAGATACACTACATACACATTGATGTATAAAATACTTCACAATAAAAAGGAAAATAATCCATCTTTGGCTCCCAGGATACTTAAAATATTGCGCTACTCAAGTAAACATTTTATCAAACCTTTACTAAGGGCCTGTCATAAGCCAGGCCCAGCATGAGGGGCTAGCAGGCCCCCAAAATAAACACAGACCAATCTCAGGGTGAAGAGTAATGCACATCCTTCATTACATCCCTCTGCTTGGACCATAACCCCATCCCCACTTTCTAGTAGAAAAGAATTTAGATAAAGAATTAATAAAAAATAAAGTCCAAATAATTACAGAATTAATAGAAAAGTTCAAAATGCATTTCTGATAGAAACTATATGTAGATATCTCCTTTAAAAACAGGAGTATGCTTCATTAACATTTTGTCTGCAATTCAGCAGTATTATTGTAAAATACAGACCAAAGACACCATCGGTGCAACTGTGAGGTCAATCAACAACCCAACATCAGCCAAGGCAATAATTACAAAGCAAAACGAACAGTAATTATTTATTTTTTAGAAGTAGGGAAAAATGTTTTCAGTTATAATAATAAAGTGAGAATAGCAGGTTTATGGCCTTTCTGTTGAAGCATTTATTACAAATCCTTCTTTCAGGACATTTCACCAGTTGCCACCATCGTAAGACCGTGAGCGACAGGGGCCTGGTGATGTGGCCGAGGCCTTGATCATATAGGAAAATTAAAGTCTAGAGATGGCATACTGTTTATTCACGCAGGAAGCCAGCGGCCTTGTTCTCGGGGGGAATTTCTTGTTCCACCAAGGAAATCCGCACAATGTAACAGTTGGAAATGTCCTCATACTTTGTGAATCAGTATGAGTCTAACCAAAGACAGAGACACAGGAAAAGAGCTTTTCCCTACATTCTGGTAAGTGCTGACAAGACGAGGAGGCTCAGGTGATTTGGGAACCCCAGGGACCTCGCTGAGCCAGGTGCAGGCCCTGGCTGGTCCCTGACACAAGGATCCAAGTCAAATATGGGCTTTGCTTTTAAAGAACTTGTAACTGAACAAGGGTGGGACAGGAAAATAATAATAAAATACAGAAAAGTGAAAAAACATGTTAATATACAGCAGCCAAAATGATCAAACTGCTCCAGTGGCTTCCAAAATACTAAGAAGAAAATGGGCAGTGGTCACTGTGATCCCTGTGGTCACCGCGGCCAAGAGGCCCGGCCTTGGCCCTGCCGTCCTCTCCCCTGTTTGCTGGAGCCAAGGATGCCCCCACCTGTGCACCTGGGTGTTTGCTGTGTTTCTGCCCAGAATATCCTCCCCACGTGTACACACACTCCCTCCCTCACTTCGTCAGATCTCACTCAAAGGCCCCATCTCAGAAAGACCCGCCCCAACCAGCGTGTCTCAAATTAGCACCTACTCTCCACGTTCCTGGTGTTATTTATTCCCATTTCACAGATAAGAAAATAAAGGCTCAGAGAAGTTAAGAGTTTCCCAAATCAAGTTCCAGCTCAAAGCTGTCCCAACTCCGAGTCCATCTTTTTTTTATTTGTAATGTTCATTTTATTTGCCATTTATAGTTTCCCCATTTTTGTCCAACTTTCTTTTTTTCTCATTTTCAATATTTTTTTTATTGAAGCATACATAGTTGATTTACAAAAACCTCTATGGAGTCCATCTTTTTTCCACTACATAACACATTCTCAATTAGCATGTTTTATGCAGATGATCAAGAACTGAGTAGGATATATGTTTAGGATCTGCATTTGTCTATGATATCTAACCAAGCTATAAAGAAAATCCACAGGGCAGGCATCCAGCTATTGGAAGCTGACCTGTGTTAACCCATCTCCTTTAAGTCCTATGATTTCATGTCTCTGTTACAGCTTCAAAAAGTCGGTCTTTCTCGGGGTCAAATTCTATACTATCAAGTGGTCCACCTTTCATTCCTCTTTCCTTTTTGTTAGTTGGGAAAACCATGTTGTGAATAGGATTTTGAAGATCTGTTGAAAATGTAGGCTTGAAGGGAGAGTATAAACCAGAGGGGGAAACAGCCAGTGCACGTGGTCTAGCAGGATGGGCACCAGCTCTAATACACCTTAGGTGAAAACAGAAAGCAGCAGGGAAATCATCTGGTTTGGATAAAAATTCAAAAAATTATATATCTAAACCTCTCATCTACACTAACTCTCCAAGTCTTAGGGCCGGTGCACTGGAAGGTCAGGCCCGTCTCTCTCCTGAAGACTAGAATTGTCTGGGGATGGGGCAGGACTGGGCCTCTGACGACTCCCACCACCTGGTCTGAGCCAGCCCAGCATCCCAGGGGGCTCCTTGGATCCTGGCACCAATCACTATCCCGTATTAATGGTAACAAGCAAAGCAACTATTTATTTCAATACCAAAGATCACCCTAAGGGCAGGGAAATGTCAAACTGGATGCTTAATGAAGTTGGTTCAAAAATGCTCTAGGGGTGCAATGTGAAATTTTCAGGCATAAACAGAGATGATCCAAGGAGACAAAAAATGTAATAGACCTCGCCTCCTTAGCATACACAGTGTGTAGGTTTGATTACTGAACAGAGATATGAAGTATGTGCTAAATAATTCTTCTCAACAGCTCATTAGGCCTAATCCAGCTCTGATTTCTACGAGTCCATTAATTCCAAATATGTGTCTGCTACACGTATGCACATCCGCACACGGTTGTGAAACACCGGCTTAATTTCACAATGTAATATCCTGGAAACGGCAACAGGTAAGACATCAAATCGTATATTGGGCAGATTTTAAATGTTTATAATTTTCGCATGTGATAAATGAAAATGACCAAGAATAACGGACCCAAGAGAGATGACATTTCAGTTAGAAAACACTAGGCGGTGACCAGGCACCGAGTACCGGCTGCCACACGACCACGAAGGAGCGAGAGCCTGGAGAGACGCCGCACGGAAACTCCACGCGGCAAACAGCAGCGACACAGGTGCTGGCCTTGTTTATGTGGGATTTTATTTATTTCTCGTCCCCTAAAATTGGAGCTGCTTTCATCATGTGCTCCTGCGTTCTGATTAGTTCCTGCCGACATTCAAGCTCCTAAATCCGTCTTTTCTCGCCCTGTTCTTCCTTTACTAGGTCACTGACACTTGCTGATTCCTCTGCCTAGAATGTGTTTCCTGCTGACCCCTGCAGGGCTGTCCCCACTATCATGCCCTGGGCCGCCCTGCAAACGCCCCTGTCCCTACACCCCAGGTCATCCTGCCTCTTACCCATATTTAACTTTTCACCACGCAGCATACTGTTTGTCTCCTTATTTGTGTACTGGCAGCTGGTACCCATTAGGTACAGTTGTGCAGGTCGTGCCCTGATCAAGAGCCCCAGGTGGAGGGGGGTTGAATTCCTGCAGGTCTGTCTCTCCAAACAGGAGCCCTAGTGAATGAGTCAGGCTGGAGAAAGGGCACCTGTTCCTAAGCGGTCTGTGCAAGTTGCAGCCTGAGAGAAGATGACGCTCATTCACTGCGTGCAATCTGCAGCCCCGTCTCCCTTTGTAAAGATGGCTCTGTGGGGAGAGGAACTGGGGCCTAGAACAGTGCCTGGCCCATACCAGATGCGCAGTCAGCAGTGCCAAAGCGAAACATGGACACAGTACAGACACAGGAAGCTCCGATTATGTGCCAGGCACCGTGTATCATCGTGAAACAACAAGGAAAACAAAAAGATCCCGCTCCCCATATCCCAAAATCGTGGAACAGAGCCACTTCACATCCTGCTGTCTCTGCATGCCTCTGTTCCCTGAGGACCCACGCACACAAGGCCTTTCCCTCCTCCCGTTCCTCTTTCCCCAAAGCCACAGGTGACGGCTCCACCACCTGACTGCTCTTCGGAAATCTGCCCTTTGACAGTGGTTTCTCTCCTTTTCCTTCAACATTTTAAAGAACAAGACTACAAGTCATCCCATCTGTCTCTTTTCTGTGTGTCAGTTAAAACACTGAATGTTAGAATATCTCTAGCACAAAAGGTTACACTAAATAAGACACCTCCAGCCATTAATGAGCAATTTGTCATCTGAGAGGTATTTTCACTAATTACAGCATGTCTGGAATTGTAGCCATTATGGACATGTGCTAATTTACTTCAAGGTAGAACTTGTCTTTGTCACTGGTTTCCACGTACTTGTAGAGTACAGCAGACATTTTTACTTGGTTCAGAGATGTAAAGACTGAAGCAAATGGAAATCAAACATTTGAGGCTTCAGTTTGAAAAGGCCATAGTTCCTACTTTCAGACACATGCAAAAGCCACCAAAAGCCTCGCCAAGAAATTTTAATAAGTGCTGAAGTTTGGATTCCAAAATATATCTTTGTATTTCTATGCAGCTGAAATCAGACAATATGAATTGTAATAGTTGTACTGGATTAGATAGGGTTACACTAGCTACTGTAACAAACTCCAGAATCGCAGAAGCTTATCACAAAGGAAGTGTATTTTAGTGTATTTTTCCCTCATGCAATAATCTAAGGAACGAGGTTGCCGGTCAGCTGGCAGGGCGGGGGCCGAAGCCCTCTCTGTGCAGACATTCAGTGACTCCGCTCACGAAACATCTGCCAAATGGGACACGGTTTCCAAGGTAATTTGGGGCATCAACATCCAGATGGCGTAAGGAGAAAGAGCCTGAAGTATCTCACATGGGAGCTTTTTAGGGGCCAATCCAACAGAACTTTTTGCTCACCTTCCTTTGGGTAGAACTCTGTCACATGACCACACCTAAATTCAAAAGAGGCTGGGAAATGCAACTGGGAAAAGCTTTGGGCCAGGACGTGGATAAACAACTTATATATTTTTGAACAGCTAAGAATCTCTTCCTCAGATGTAAGGCACTGAACAGAGCAGAATGGATCCTGTTCTCATTCCCCACGTGGGAAACGGGGGCTGGGCACGCTTTTTTCTTAGCATCCCAAGGTGGGCTGTGACAGAGCCAGGACTAAAACTCAGGTCACCCTAGGGGAAAGCCCTGGTGGTCCAGTGGTTAGGGCTCTGCGCTCTCACTGCCGTGGGTGCAGGTTCAATCCCCGGTTGGGGAACTAAGATCCCACAGGCAAGCGGCACAGCCAAAAAAAAAAAAAAAAAACCTCAGATCACCCTAGCCTTAGACCTCTGCTCACGTTCCCAAAACAATGAAACTTACCAAGACTTTTCAAAATCCTCCTCTACCAAGATGCCCCTGTAGCTGCAGAATCTGCACCAACTATCGCCAGCCTGGGCTCCGGTGCCCATATTCTTGTTCCACGTGTCTCTGGGCGGTGGCCCCAGGATCATGGGACACAGCAGCACGATCTGCCCACGGCAGATACATTTCACGCTCTGTCCTTCCCCAGCTGTAAAAAGCTAATACTTCCTGAGTGCTGGACACTGCTCTAAACACCCCAGATTTCACTCCTGGATCAGTACTCCTGTTATTAGTTCCCTGAAACAATGACAAAACTGAGACCCAGTGAGGTCAATCAAGGTGCCAAAGGTCACACACCTGCAAAGTGGCAGAACCAGGATTTGAACGCAGAGAGAGGTTTCACCCTAGACCCTGTGCTCAATCATCGTGCGCTATAGCCTTAAGGGAAAATTCCCTCCATCAAGAAAGTTTCAAATAAAATAATGGACATTGAATACTGTGTTAAATTTCAGGCCCACAGGCTGATTTCTGCCTACCTGCCATTTCCTTCCCTCCCCCCAAGTTCGTAGGCCTTAAGCTAGAAACTAATCCCGATTTTCAAGTGTTTATTAGATTTTGTATAAAACCGCTTGTGAAAGTGGAAATTTAAAGGTCCTTTAGATTCTGCATGTGCAGACTTCATGGAGTATGTCACCCTGTCCCGTGATTCCCTCCGCAAGGCCTGTCCCACTCGCTGTCCTAGAAGACAAGGCTGGATCACACACACCCCATGTGAGCTCTGTGTAAGAACCCCCAAACCTAGACCAATAAAGAGCTACACCTGAGCCTCCTGTTTCCAACAAAAGATAAACAGTTTTCACCATTCGCAGCTTACTGTTATTCCTAATGAACTTTTCATTCGCTCGAAAAATACTCCTCGATATACGCCATGTTCCAGGCAGTAATTTAGCCACTATAAATGAGAGCAATAAAGTCAGTGGCCTTGGGGATCTTACATTTTAGTGGAAAAGGCAATAAATAAGTATCAGATAAATAAATAACAGAATTTCCTAAGTGTTAAGGGCTATGGAGAAAGCTGAAGCTAGGTAGGGGGACGGAGTGATGTAGGGCTGGGGTATGGCTATTTCAAACAGCATGGCCTGGAAGGTCCTCTCTGAGGATGGGATATTGGAGCAGACGCATGAATGGCATGAAGGAGCCGTCATACAGCATTAGTGTGTCCTGGGAGAGGAAGGAGCATGTCCTCAGCAAGAATGGACTTGGTGGGTTCAAGAACGACAGGGAAGTTCCGTGAGCTACATCCTCGTGAGCAGGGCAGGAGGACAGAAGGTGTCTGATAGGTAGGCGGACACCAGTAAAAAAGCCTTTTATGTGCATTTCATTCTAAATATAACTGGAAGCCACTGTAGGGCTTTGAACACAGTGATGTGATTTGGTTTATGTTCTGGAATGACAACTTGGTCTACCAGGCGCAGATGGACTCTGGGAGAGCAGACGTGGTGGAAGCAGGAAGACCCGATGAGATGCCACGGGAACAGTCTTGGAAAGGGTGGATGGCAGCTTTGACTAGGCAGATAGTGTTCCAGATGGTGAAAACGGTCCGCTTCAGGATGCATCTTTTTTTTTTTTTTTTTAAATAAATTTATTTATTTATTTATTTTTGGCTGCGTTGGGTCTTCCCTGCTGCGCGCGGGCTTTCTCTAGTTGTGGTGCGCGGGCCTCTCATTGCGGTGGCTTCTCTTTCTGCAGACCATGGACTCTAGGAGTGCGGGCTTCAGCAGTTGTTGCTCGCGGGCTCAGTAGTTGTGGCTGCGGACTCTTGAGCGCAGGCTCATTAGTTGTGGCGCACGGGCTTAGCTGCTCCGCGGCATGTGGGATTTTCCTGGACCAGGGCTCAAACCCGTGTCCCCTGCGTTGGCAGGTGGATTCTTAAGCACTGAGCCACAAGGTAAGTCCCAGGATCTATCTTAAAAGTAAAGACACACAGGATTTATTGAAGGACTAGATGTAGCATAAGAGACAAAGAAAAAATATATCTATTAGGCTTTTGGACAGAGTAGCTGGATGAATGGTGGTGTCCATGCCCCAGATGGGGACAGATGGAGGGAATCAAGTTGGTGGTAGCTGGCAATGGGTCACATGGAGCTGGTATCAAGAACACCGCCTGGGAGACAGAGTTTGAAACACGTGAGTCATAAAAGTGGATTTGAAGATTAACACTAGGAAGTACAACCTGGAGCTCCAGAGTGAAGGAGACTGGTCAGGTTAGAGAGTAGAAAACTGCAGCAGGAAAGGGGCTGAGGGTACGTGGTGTGTGCGTCAACGTAACTGGGGATCCTGAGAGATGGGAAGAGAAATGTGCTGAAGCCACAGTAAGTAATGAGGAGAACACCTCTCCAGCTTTCAGGCCTCATGGCAACAAGGATACAGGAGAGAAACAGCCACTGCTGATCGGACGCTAGGAGTGGAAATGATCCAGGAAACAGCCAAGTCTCAGATTAAGCAAAAGCTGAGGGGAACATTCAGAGAAGAGAGCTGGGACACAGGGATTTCACTGGTGACAGATCATAGAGGCCAGAGGGTAACAAAAAGGTTCAGAAGATTAGAGAGAGTTTTGCAACTGGGTCAGATTATCGGATGTACAGGATCCTATGACAGTAAGAGTCAAAAAATGATGCAGAGTCTGGTAGATCTTTGACTTCTGAGGTGGCTAATAAGATAACTGAGAAGTAAGATGCAATAGGGTTTGTCCTGATGGTCTATTAGGAAAAAGAGAGTAATCAATTCTAACTACATTCCTACTCTGGGTCAGCCTCCTAGACATCTGTGACGGAGTCTGGGAGCTGACGACTGGGGGAGGAACAGTCATGCCAGGAGCATTGTACACAGAGATTATTTAAGCAATCTCTTTATAACACCCATGTGTATCAGTTTCTGGGTTTGTATAACAGAGCATTACAATCTGCATGGCTTGAAACAACAGAAATGTACTGTCTCACATTTCAGGGGGCCAGCAGTCTGAAATCAAGGTGCTGCAGGGCACATTCTCTATGAAACCTGTAGGAGAGAATCCCTCCCTGCATCTTCCTAGCTCTGATGCTTCATGCGCAACCTCTGGCACTCCTTGGCTTGCAGCCTCATTGCTCGAATGTCTCTGTCGTCACATGGTTTTCTCCCTGTGTGTCAACTCTGTCTCCGCAGGTCATCTTCTTATCAGGACACCAGTTGTATTGCATTGGGGTCCCACCCTACTCCGGTGTGAATGCATCTGAATAACTAGTTACATCTGCAATGAACCTATTTCCAAATAAGGTCACATTCTGAGGTACTGGATGTGAGGACTTCAATAGATCTTTTTTTTTTTTTTTGCGGGGAGTGATGCAATTCAACTCACAACACTGAAGTACTGCTTTTTCCAGTTTTCATGTATAACTTGTGCACCAAATAAAAAATAATTTGCATATATTTTTTCTTTCTTCCTCGTGGGTTCTGACCAGTTAGAATTGTTTTGGATTGAGCTTTCCTGATGAGTAAATGTGTCCAAAGATGATCATTCTGAGTGCAAGAGCACTTTTCCCCTCATCCACTACATTATAACCTGTTTGAAAGCCACAGAAGATCAAGAAATTATTTTCACACAAACATATCTTCCTTTCCTCTATGGGGCCAGCAAAGCTTTATCTGAAGGTTGATGTCAGTTTTGCCATTTTCCATCAGCCTGGTGGTTGATGCTGTTTTCATTAAAAATTCTATTATTTTAAAAAATCCATCAGCAAGATTGTAAGATTAATTCATATGTACTTTGTACAAGACAAATCTAACCTCTCAAAAGGTTTCTAAGCCAAAACATCTCATACTGACAAGGCAGCAAGTTGGCCAAATACACCCAAATAAACCCAAATAACTCAACCATGTGAATCAATGAGATTTGGGAAAAACAGATCATGAACAACTGAGACTGCTATATATAATTTAAACTACTTTAAGCCCCATGGCACAGGGTTGCAATGAGAAGGATTGTTCCTGTAGTTCCGTCAGCGAATTCCGAGATCAGTTTCTCACGGCAGACACACTGGTCTTGCCCCAGAACTGCACGGGAGAAAAATGACCAAATGCAGAGAGGCCCCCTTTTCTCTTGTCACCATTGCTGTGGAAGTCCTGAGCTGGCCTCTCAGTGAACAGGTGGGAACGAGGGGAAATGCAATCACAGGGCTTCAAAGCTGGAAGGGCTTAACCACCCCCAACAGTCAATGGCATCCCTACCCTGGCTTTCCCAGCTGACTCCAGTGGACTTGTCATGGAAGAACCAGTCTTCCAAGGAAAAGAGGTCTACAAATCCTAAATCTGTGTGTGAACTCCTGACCCCAGTATTTGTGTCAGATAAGCTGGCTCCACAGACCCTTCCATATGTTTGTTGTTGTTGTTTTTTATCTCGTAGGAAACTCATCTTCAGAGCCATGAACTGTCCTAGTAGGAAACTCATCTTCAGAGCCATGAACTGTCCTAGTAGGAAACTCATCTTCAGAGCCATGAACTGTCCTAGTAGGAAACTCATCTTCAGAGCCATGAACTGTCCTAACTTTCCGTGCAACAATCTTGTGATGAAAAATAAAGGAATACCTTTCTCCTCACTCCCTCTCTGATACAAACTAGCTCAAGAAATTATTTGAACAGAAGAAGATTCCTAGGATCTAAGCAGATGTGTAGGAGAAACACACAGAGAAGTATAATTAGACATGGACGGAGAGGCATTCCTCCCCTCATAGATCTTCCAGAAGCCAGACACAGTACATCTGTCAAAGTGTTGCCACATGGGTGTTTAAGCTACAATAGGTTACAGTGAAAACTGCTAAATGTGTTACTATTATATGTACACACACATGCATACACATGTGTGTACATTTATACACATGGAAAGAAGGAGACTAATTATATAATTATAGACTAAGCTTTGTGTACATCGTTTCATTTTAACCCCAAACGATCCTTTGAGGTAGGTAGTAAATGTCCTCTTCATATGGAAGAATTTTTAAAACTTGCCCAAGATAACACAGAGAAAGTACTTGAGTCCGAGTTGGCAGAACCCTGTGGTAAAGTCCGTTTTCTCTCTGGCACACCACTCCCGCTGGAATATGGGTTAGGAAGGTCTGGTTTGTTGAAGAGCTTTGTCTCCTTCAATTGCACTCACCTGAAACATTCCTACTGCTTCCTCCCTGCCTTTGGCTCGCAAGTGCGATTTGAAATTGCATCCTAAACCCAACCAATTCTTGATTTCCTAACAACACTATTATTTGACCATCTGTATGACGTTAATGGTATTATTTATTTATTACACCAGGAACCCATCAACCTGCTCCCAAGGAAGCACAATGATCTCAAATCATGCAAGAATAATGTTGCATTTTACCCATCAGTGGAGACTTTGAACTTAAGAGAATAAATGTGCCATTCATATTAATTATAATTTGTTCAGGCTTCCCCAGGAGAGACGCCAACGGTCCTATTCCTAGCGCAACAAAGAAGGAAATTTATGGGTGAAGGTGTCACCTATTCTGCCTCGCGCTGCTAGGGCCGCCAGAGAGACTGGCTTGTGGGCCTCAGAGAAGTGTGCTTCCACCTCAATGTGTGCAGTACCCCACTCCAGAGAGATACATGGTAATTCTGGGGAATTATTAACTCCCTGTGAGAGGGTCCAAGATTGCTGATATCTGAAGCAAACGGGTGGAAGAAGAACCACCCGTTTGGATAAAATCCTGACTTGAGCAATCTATGAAGACTCTATGATCCTCTGATGCAAAGGGACCTCTAGAGGCCACCTGGGTCATTCCCTGTGTCCCCATCGTGCCACAGACCACACCACACCTGACCCACTCCCATACCCAATTCCTAAAATACCTCCAGAAAGGAGGTTCTTGTGCCCCCAAACAAGGAAGGACAACGAAATGCACTCGGTTTCTGGGAAGAGAAGAAGCTGGCAATGAAGAAAAGAAGGAACCGAATGAGGAAAGCCCTTCGGTACAAGAAGAGAATGAGCTTAGTGTTCATACAAAACTGGTTCTCAGCCCCAGGCACATTCACCATCCGACGGTGTGATCTGGGGAATGGCTCACTCTGCCTTCCAGTGCTTTGCTTTCGTGACCTGTAAAACTGGAATAATAACTGTATCCACCTCATGGAGCATCTATGAGCATTCAATAAGTCTCTGCTGGTAGACTGCTCAGCGCCTGTGTGACACATAGTAAACAGAGCTCTCCCACCCAGCCAGAGGCAGAACTGACAAAGGCTAAGAATGCCAGCTTCAGCAGCAGAGGGAAGCAGCAGTTAGGAGAGAGCATGATGATAAATGTTAGCCAATTCTGTCAAAGGCACCCACAGTCAGTAAGATGCTTCTGCACTTAGTAGGACAAGGTGACCTTGTCTCAGGCACAGGTAGCCCTGAGCCAGGGCTCGCAGCTGCGTGATGCCGTGTGACTGGATGTCAGCTCCTTCTCCTCACCCCTGCAGGAAGCCCTCTTTGTGGGAGACTGATTATCACTAGCCTCACTATCTGAAAAACCAGGTGGTTGAACTCCCTGCGCTCTGTAGTCCTTTCAAACTCAAAAGAAAAGAGAAGTACTTCTGCAAAGCACCGAACCTTGTAGGTGAGGGGTGCTGGAGAACCGGCTGCCCCTCTTCTGCAAGTTCTTCAGGCTCTCCTGACAGCCGGCATTGTCCTTTCTCCTCCTGCCACACGTTCGACGGGGTTTTCAGTTTCCCCATTTTAGTTTTTGGCTCCTCAACAGGCTGTGTGTGCTTCCAGGAGCCTCCCTCCACAGCCCCATCTGTCCTTGCTCTTCTGAGCCCCGGTCCACCCAATGGATGCTTGGCAAGCCCCAGAGGTGAGCAAACAGGGGTCCACCCGGTAGGGGCTAAAGCAGCCAGAGCAGCACATGCTTCCTGAGTGGCATTGCTATTCTGAACAAGATAACTCATAAACAACAGATCAATAGTTACATGACCAGACACCCACTGACAGCAGACTCCAAATAGAAAGAAGGATGGGCAGAGAGGCACAGAAGGATGTGCCCCTCTTTATCTTGAAAATGCTAATTTCCCTGAGGTCTACCTGGGGTTGAGTACATCATCAGAGAGTAGCATTTCTTCAAAGGCTTAAGGACTGGAGAGGGGAGTGACCTGGCAGATAAATGGCTTATGTTATGGGTGCAGCTATGAAGTAACAGACAATTGACACAGACCATCTGTGTCCTGGACAGAAAGACACCGGCTCAATTACTTACGTGTATCTGTAACCTCCTCAAGAGCAACCTCACACCCAACATAGCACGACCCAGACGCAAATGACAGTGAGCCAGGAGCACATCCGGGGCAAGAACAACACCAGACAACTCAGGAAAAAAGGGCAGAGAGGGCAAGGAGAAGATGGTGATCGCAGACATTCCTTCCTTCCTTCAGTCATGCAACAGCTATTTACTGAGCAGCTTCTACCTGCCAGACACAGCACAGAATAAGACAGAGAAGGCACTCATCCTCAAGGAAGTTACAACCCCGCTGGGGAAGACAGATCATGAGCAACTAACCAAATAAATGAATGGGAAAATCTCACATACAGATGATTGCTCTGAAGAAATAATCCAGGATGATATGCCAGTGTAAGCCTGGTGGAAGTGGTAGGGGATCACTTTTATTTGGGTGTCAGGAACAGTTTCAGGGAGGGGGTTCCACCTGAGCTAAGGCCAAAATGATGAAGAGCTGCCCATGGGAAGATCTGGAGGAGGCGTACCTCCACAGTGGGGGCCATGCGTGGGAAGGCTCTGTAGCAAGAGTACGTTTTCTGTGTTCACAAAACAGGAAGACGGTCAAGATGTCTACAGCAGAGTGAGTGAAGGAAAGAGGGGGACCTGCACTCAGACTTTATTAGCAAAAGCGCTGGTCCAAGTCATGCACTAGGAACTAAGGACAGAAACCCGAAGAAGGTAGAGTTCTGGCCTCAAGAGGCCACGGAGCAGCTGGAGAGACTAACAGAGAATCCATCAGCTCCGAAAACGAAATGCTAAATGCTTTCCATGGTATGAATAACATGCCACAGTCTCCTACAGCTGGAAGGGGCCCCCATGGGTTTTCTCAAGTATGGAAACCACATTGTTCTCTGCTATTCTGTGGAACTGCTACACCGAAACCCAACTTCCGTCTTGTACATTTCTCAGACCTTTTATTTTTAACTCATATTTTTTAAAAAAGCACTTAGCAGATGACCCACAAGGAAACAATTCACTTTACTGGTTGCGGCCTTATTTGGGGAATCCATGAAAACATGAAATGCATCCATCAAAGTTGTCCAGTGACATGCTGACATTTAGTGACGGTCTCTAATTAATAAGACCCACGCGCCGCGCATCTCAGGCACTCCTGCCCCCATCAGAGGAGTGCAGCCCACCCACTGGGAGAGAGGGCGCTCTTCTCTGACCACCGGTAGACCATCCACCCACGCGATCATGGGCACATCTGCCTCCACGGCTGATGACCACTTCAACCTCTGCGTCCACAGCCTGGCCTTTTGAGTTGGACCCAAGGCCCTGGGGTGAGAAGCCTCAGCCTCAAGCCTTTCCACAACCAACACCCAGCTCATGCCCTTCATGTGAGAACCACACCACACATCTTAGTTGGTCGACCCCAGCTGTATAGAGGCTAGGGGATACTTTTGTTTGGTTTTCAGTCATCTCATCTGTTCAGTAAACATTTGGGAGCACACGGTGCTCAGGGCATTACAGAGCAGGATCCCCGCTTCCAAGAGCTAGCAGCTCCCCATCCACGTGGAGAAGGAAAACAGAGAGATAAACAACATTGCAAGACAGGGTGTGAGACAAAATGAGCGGAGAGACGATGCCAAGTCTCTGCAAGGAGTCGCGAGAACACAGAATGCGGTGGGGAAAGCTCGCCCTGCAAAGTCAAGGGGTCAGCACTCCAGCTCGGCCACGCGCTAACTTGTGTGATTTCAGGTGAATTCCCCTCTCCAGGCCTCAGCGTCCTCATCTATAGAACAGACATAATTTAGTCTATTTCAGAGAGTTGTTGTGAGGATTAATTGTGAGTAACTAACCAATAACTGATAGTACTATTCATCATTCAACATTATTATTACTACTCCTCATAATCTGGCTTCCAAATCTCCTAGCTGTGCAACCTTAATCAAATTATGTAAACTCAGTTTTCTCATCTGTAAAATGGGGATAATCATAGCACCTACAACCAGAGGGGTTGCATTAGGGTTAAAAGTTAATGTTATGAGGTTGGATGATGGGTGAGATAGTGTGTAAAACACTTAGAATACTCCCTAAGACATAGTGAGTATTGGAGAAACTTCAGTTCATGTTATTATTATTGCATATTCTATTTTATGAAACCTCACCCTTTTTAAAAAAATATGCGTGCAGACTACTGGCAGGAGGGCAGAAAGACTAGGAGACTGCAAATTGTCTGTAATTCTATTCAGACTGTGGATGCCGTATTAGGTGAAAGGTTTCCCAATATGTCTACAAGGATCATTAGTGTTAATTGGAGGAAATAAAACATTCTAAAAAGTTTCCTCACGTTAGAATCTGCTGCTGAAGCATTCGTTCTTTGGGAACTGCAAAAGATCCTCAAAAAATGAAACTGGTGAGAACAAAGCAGAATAAAATGAAATCAGAGCAAAAAAGTCCTCTGCTGGTTGAGAAGAAAACTACAAGCATGAACCTCAGGGTCACCTACGGTGACAGGGAGAGGGTGGTTCTCAGGGCAGAGCAGGGATGGCTGTGGTCTGTGTAGCTTGGTCACATGCTGAACGAAAAAGAAAGAGGTGAGGATGGGAGGAAGGAAGGAAGGGAGGAAGGGAGGGAGGAAAGAAAGAAGGAAAGGGAGGGAAGACAAAAGAAGGAAGAGACGACCCACATACACACAATAAAAGCAAAAGGGAAATAACCCAGAGCCCTGAACCACTCGTTTGTTGCAACCTGGAATCAGGTTATGTGCAAATTTAGCAAGTTCTATGCAAACAAAATACATTCTGAAATTCCTGCTTGCTTCTTTGCACACAGCATCACAAAATGCAGAGCCTGTGTTTGAGGGTTTAAGGGCTTCCGCTCCACAGAAGTGCAGCCCAACACGGGGGCCCCTCCTCGTCTAGTGCGGGAGGGCCTGAGGAGGACGATGGCCATCCTGTGGAGGCTTGAGCGCCATCTGCACGGTCCACCTGCTGCCCCGCTCACATCCTAAATTAGGCCCATGGCCAACAGGTTGGTGTCACGCAGATCTCACCTCCTCTAATCCCTGCCCTGTGGGGCTCCCTCCACTGGGAGGGTCTTCCTCCTACTTGTCGGGAAGACAGTCAGTCTCAGTGGCTAGCCCTGGACGTCAGGAGATGTTCCAGGAGGGCCTTTTTATGCCAGGGCTGGGCTGAGAAAGCCCCACCATATCCCACTCCCTCCATCTACAACCAGTCAAGCCCAGTGAGTCTACAGCATATGTGACAATGCAAACAAACGTGAGTGCACGAGAGACAAGGAGAGGGGCCTGGAGTGAGTCAGGAAGAGGCATGGAAGCAGAGACAAAGAAAGAGAAGCCAGCCGGTACACGATAACGCGATTTTTCAAAGGGGCTGCTCCAGGCCCCAGCTGAGCATCTGACAAATCCAGCAGAGTCCTGACTCTCATGAGCCTGGGGACTGCCCTCTGAAGACCAGATCCCGGCCTGCCCAAATCCTCTCATTGTTCCTATGATGTGGCAGCTACGTCTGTCAAGGCCCCTTGGCTACTTCTTTATCCCCAAATCTCTACAGAGCTGACTGCCTTCCCCCTTCTCCTTGAAAGTACCTTCCCATCCATTTCTAAAATGTTCTCAGTATGAGACTGTCTCCATCTTATTTCTTGAGGGCTATATCTTGCAGCCAAGGGTTAGGGAAAAGGGGGCATCCAGAGGACACTAAATGCCATCGACTACATTGCTTTAGAGGTTTGTTTTTGTTTTCTTTTCTAAGTAGTCTGAAATCAGGACATATTTAAAGTTTCCATGAAATCCTTTATAAAGCAGATACACAGTTATTTCAGGTGTGAGGTGTGAGGCAGTTAGATATTTAACCTTTGCTCAAAATAGTCCCTAACTCAGGGCTCAGTGGAAGAGGTGGGTTTCCAGAACCAGTGAGTACCCTGGGGGCATGAGCGTTAGCTCGCCGAAGACAAAGGAGCATGGGTGCTTGCAGACTATGACAGGCCCTTAAATCACACGCTTCCTTTGGCAATGTTCTGACAAGTCAGCTCTGTAACCCAGTGTCCCTTTTGCAACATTTTCTATCCCGTGGGTATCGCCTTACATGCACCATCCACAAACCTTAGAAGAGCTACCTTAGACAGTCACAAAAGGCGTAAAAGAGTGGGCACCAACGCCAAGGTTCTCTCTCCAAGAATCTTCATGTACAAAGGATGGGAATATTGCCATACGGCCTTACAGTCAGCTCAATGGCCCAGTCTGGAAAACTTTATTTAGGCAGGCATACATTCTTCCCATGAATCTTCTTAACTTCTACCTCCTGCTGACTCTCATAAAATTCCAGAGAGTTAGGATCTCCCATTGCAATCACTAATTCTGTGTTGCCCTTCTGTGAGTGGTATGGTTTGTAGACACTGGAAATTGAGTTAGCATTTCAGGAGGCCGGGGGAAAAGGGAGACAGATTCATCCTACCTTACTCAAAACATAGTCAAGATTCTTCTTCTCCTTCTCTAATTCCTGTCAGCCTTAACCCCAGACGTCAAGCAGGACCCAGGTCAACACTGAGACCCAGTTTCCATTTGGGAGATGAGTTTTGAACATACTGCTTTAGTGGACAGCACAGCTAACCAAAGTAAACGATCTTTTCCACAGACAAATCAGACTCATCTCCATGGCTTCAATCTCAGAAAGCCATGTTCAGACAGAGAAAGCATGTCCCTCTGGCTACCAGCTCATGGCATGAAGACACCCCAGGAAAGCTAAGACACAGTCAGACCCAGGACGAAACAGCAGCTCTGCCAGAGTACGGGAGTGGGGCTGGCAACACCCCGTGGCACAGGCAGAGTGACGGCATTCACAGAAAGCCAGACCCGGCCTTTGGGACTCATTAACGCCAGAGAAGACTGTCCACGCTGAGCCCCAGCCAGGCCCCCAGTCACCGCGGCCACCGGTTTCAGGTACAGACAGTGCTCAGGCCACTGGCCTCCATCTCAGAGACCCCCTGGCCCAGCCTCCCCTCCTGCTTACCAAGTCCTGAGCCTAGGAGGCCAGTTTGGGGGAAACATTTCATCTCTGGAACCTCTGAGCGTTTCCCTATGACCACCACCTTTCCGGGGCAGAGCACCCAGCTCAGCCATGAATTGTGCAGCCCAGGGAAGCGGCGACCTCCCTGCCAGCAGCTGCAGAAAACACACCTGCACCTCTCCCCCTCTCCCCCCACCCCCTACACAAATCACTGTCGATTCAGAGAAGAATGGCGGCTCCCTACCTGAGGGTGGCGCTCTCCCCCTGCCGGACCGTCACGTTGTCCATAGCTTTGGGGAAGGTGGCATCTCCGCTGCGCACGGGCACTCCTGTGGGTACAAGGAACAGCAGCCTGAGAGACACGACCACGAGGCACTTCCAGGGCAGGAACAGGTACCCACAGACCCCCATCCTCGACGGCCACAACTTCCCAGAACTCCGGCAGCCGCTCGGCACACGCCCCCTGGGCGCGCACAGGAAGTGGGTGGGGTGAGGCGGGGGAGCGAGCACGGGGACCCGGAGGCGCGGGCAGGAGAAAAGCGCGCAGACTCCTGCAAGTCTGGTGTTCCTCCCCAAAACCAGCCTCAGCGCTCCAGCCTCGGAGAAGCGGTTTCCACGGAGAACATCCAAAGGGGGCTCCCTCGGTGCTGCTTCGGCCGGGAAGGTGGCCGAGAGAGGCGAAGAGCAAAGACAGGTGCAAAGGTGCGGGCGCGTCTCAGGAGCCCCTTCCTCCCGTTAACAGCTCAGGCATGGCACTTTGGAGAGGAGAGAGCACTTTGGTACCAAAAGGGGACAGGGAGTGGGTTAGATCCGGCTACCCAGAGATGGTCTGAATTCCTCAGTTCCAACAAGGGCAAATCCAACACTTTCTTTATAAGTTTCAGAGGCAGGGTGGCCAGCAGGACACAGTCTGTAACAATAGCAGAGCCGGAAAGTGGAACACGCAGGAGGCGCAGGGGTGAGCCAGGAGGAGAGGTTACGCCGGGCTTCGCGCGATCCGGACCGGCGATGCTGCTGCAGCAGCCGCCTCGGTCAACTTCGTCCGAGCCCAAATGCGCGCTGCAGCTGCCGCGAGGCGGCCGGTCTCGGCTGGGCGGTCTCCGCGGCGGCGGCGGCGGCGGTGGCGGCCGAGGCGGGAGCGCACGGCGGCGGACGCCCGCTCGCTCGCTCGCTCGCTGGGGAAGGCGAGGGGCTGCCGGCCCCGGAGCCGCGAGGACGCCACGCTCAGCGGCCGCCCCCGGCCTCCGCGCCGCGGGCCTCCCGGGAGCAGCCCCGACGCGCGCGGGCCCAGACCGCCGGGGTTGTCATGGCAGCAGCTCCATCACTGACCGCCGCTCTCCGCCGTGCAGGCGCCGAGCGAGCGGGCGGACCGCGCGCATCCCGGCGGGCGGCGGGCGCGGGGCGCAGGCGCCCACCTTAACCCCCGCCGCGCCGCGCCGGGGCCGCAGGCGCCCAGGCGAGGAGTTTAACCACTTCCCCCTTTGAAGAGCTGTCACTTGCAAATGAAGAAGAAATGCAAAGTTACTACACAGCCTCAATAAGCGCAAGACATCTTAATAAGGGTCACAAACTAATTAACTAGGAAAAGGAAACTGCAGCATGCATGCGTGCACTTTTAAAATTATCAGATTAATTCATTAGCATTTAGAGTAAATTTAAAGTGTTGGGGGGACGTTTTAGAATCATCTCATTTTTATTCAACAGGCAACGCCCACCCCACCGCCACCCCCCAAAAGCTACTTCAAACACCATTCTAAATAGAGATCTTTCCATATATAAAACAAATGCAAAATCACAGAAGCCTCTTCGTGTGCGAAACTGGCAAAACCGCATCAAAATTTTGGTCAAGTTCCGACACTGACTTACATTCTTTATTCTTGTTTTGTCGACATTAAAAGATGCTAGCCCTGCAAAGTGCTCACTCAGATGAATGAGTGTGAACCCCTGGCTCTATTGATACAGAGGATTCCCAAGTGTCCTGGGCTTCACACTCCCGCAGAGCTGATTTCATCTTAAGAGGTGTGTTTTTCAGATTCTTGAAACCCAGGGAAAAACTGCATTGGCCTCAGTTGCTGTCACTTCTCCTCTTTGGCTGCTGTGGGTCCCTCTGTGCCTACATCTGCATGTTTCCTCTCACTTCAGCTCTGATGGAACGCAGTTCCTTCCAGCCTGGGCCTGGCTCCTGAGGGAGGGGGGAAGCCCAGAGCGGCACAGCCCACCCCACGTGCTAACACCAACATGTTCTCTGCTCAGGGACTCCTGTCTGAGCTCCCTGCACTGACCCAGATTCTCCCTGGGGACAGAGAGGAAGCAGCCGTGGCTTTGTTTTTCCCCTAGACGCTCTCTCAAATCCAACCAGGAAGCTCTTTTTTAAAACAACAGTTAAATAACAACAACAACAACAAATGTTCTTCCCAAAAGCCATCCAGCCACCACCAAAGAGACTGCATCATTCTAACTGAATCACTGTAACCATAAGGGTCCTGGTGCCATAAGAGCGCATGCATCTTTCAACTGGTCACCCCACTTACGTGTAGATAAAACGCGTGTGAGTGATGCACAAGCACCTCACTCATCATACGCCGGTCACTCACTCCAACTGCCCTGGATTGGAAGGGACGGAGGTGGGTGTGCAGCTGTGGAAGCCACGCTCCAAGGTAACAAAGAAAGACTGAGAAGGCATGGCTTCCTCTTTTAACAGGTGACCAGAGAGTGGACAACAACGTAAAGTCAAGCAACTCACACTGAAGATCTCAATTAATCCATCATTTCGCCCATTTTCCCCTCGTCTCCTCTGTTGACTTTTCCAATATTAAATTCTCAGGGAAATCCATCGCTACTTTTGTCCAGTGAGGACCATTTGATATATAACACCAAAAAAAAAAAAAAAAAAATCAATTGTCAACTTATGACCACAAAGAATGACTTTACTATCAAGAAAAACAAAAATGATGTCTGCAGGGAGCAGGAGGTTTTGTTTATGCTTTTGAAAGAACAGGAGGAGAATTAACCTATTTTAGTACCAATCCGTTCTGACAAGTCCCTACTTTATCTTCACTTTGCAATGGGAATTGTGGAAGTAGGAAGTTGCATGATTTCACCAAGTTAAGATGTTATATGAGCAGACGTCAGGCGTGAGGTCATGACTGCTGACCTCAGTCTGCTGAATTTGGGGTTCTTCTTATACAGAGGCCAAGGAATTACCTCTAATCATCCACATCCGTTTTAACCACCCCTCCTGCTCCCCTCCAAAACTCCTCTTTGTAAACAGGTCCTACCACCTCAAGTGGAAACAAACACCAGCAGTGGAGAAGGAAGAGGGACTCATTCTGGGTTTTGGAGTCATTTCCCTCCAGGCTTGAGAATGGCAGGGATGATTCCTTTCATGATAAATTCTCACCCCGGCTCTTGCATCTAATTCCCAGGTAGGTACAAATGAGCACTAGTTTTTGCATCTAGGAATGTGGGTAATGGCAACAACAGGCCTTCCCGAGGGGCCTACATACATGATTAACTCCACAGTAAAATACTTAGAAATCCATTTAAGGTGGAAGATGCTTTATTAATACATTTTGCCTGCCACTGCTTCATTATTATAGCTGGGCAGAAAAATAACTCTTCTAACAGGCTCTGTAAGATGTTCAGTTTATACCAGTCTGCATGCGGTTGATCTAAGACACTCACACCATCTTTGTCTCTGGCAGGGGAAGGGGGAGTAGTGAGCTGCAGCCTCCCAACCTGGCCGGCAGAAAACCCAGCAGAGATCAGGTAATGCTCAGGCTGGACAAAGAAAAGCCACTGGCAACCTCACAGCTGCTTTGTGGACCCAGGGATCCAAACTTTATTCAAAAATGGAAGTTTAGAAAGTGGTGAGAGGTCAGAGATGCCCGCACAATTAACAGGGCAGAATCCGTTTTATTGAAAGTGCTGATTGAAGCGGTTTGACTAGACGAAGATCAAAATCATATGTCAACTCCCTTCTCATCCCCTAATCCCTAAATATAACCAACACTTAGTGGCTTATCTTATATCCTGTCTCTTGCTTCATAAAAACTGCTGGATTTATTTTATTTTTCCCAGCATATCCGAGTTAATGAAAAAGGAATGACAGTCAGAGCAATTTCATTATTTGTGTTCTTTATAGAAATAACTTCCTTTCTACCTCCTGGAAAGCAGATTCCTAACAAGCGCCCACCTCCACTTTCTCCCCCCCAACCCCCCTGCTGTCTTCCTCTCCATCCTCCGTTCCCTCCTGCACACACATATACTGTACACATAAATCAACTTGTCATAGCTTGTCTCCGCGCTGGCAGCTGTAATTGCTGCAGGTTATAAAAATATCTATAGGACAATGCCTTTCAAGCTCGCAGGCGTGCACACACACACACACACACACACACACACACACTGCCTGAGCAAAAGAAAACAATCATATTCCCTTTAATAATCCCGGGACTGCAAAGGACGGGGTGCAGAGGAGCTTGCTGTGTAGACTGCGGAAGGCTGGCAGGTAGCTGAGGACGCAGGGCTAGACAGAGACTCCGAGCAGCAGCAGCACTCCTCACTAAAGCAGGGCTGGAAAAGGGAAGAATTGCCAGTGAAAGGGGAAATTGTTTCAGCTGTTGTTTTTGTTTTTCTCCGCGTTACCTACAGCAAGCTGGGGTTGGCTAAAGAGCAGTGAATATTCTACACTCACAAGAGACCGAAAGAAGAGCTCTAGCCCGAGACATGCCAGTGCTGTTTCTCCTTCTCTAAAAAGGTGAAAGGCCCCCCTCTCCTGGTGGAGATTCCAAATAGGAGCACAGGCGAGAAGATGCGACACGCAGGGCAGTTAGAGTGGCATGGCACCCAATAGACCTCGCAAGTTTTAATCAGAAAAGGCGGTGTCCGTCTGGCTCAAGAGATGGCTCTAGGGGAGTAGGCAAGGGCTGGACTCTGGAAAAATACATGCTATTCTTTCCTCCTATGTGAATATAGGGTCAAAATAAAATCATTGCTCATCCGGGCTAGAGTCTGGTGTCTTAGGATTTCAGCAGGGAGAGCCAAAGAGCAACGTGAAGATGAGGAAGAAGCGTCCAGAGAGAAGAAGAGGACAGGAATAGAGAGAACTGAGAAGGAGCATGGGAAGAAAAGGCAAAGGGGAGGCTTTCCATGGACTTTGAAAGGTACATAAAGAGGAGGGGTGATCAGGATAATTGGCAGGTAGACAGAAAAGTAAAGAAAAGCAGGGCAAATGAGCAAAGTCAAAGTACTATCAAAGCAAAGGCCAGATACCCAAAGGGGAACATCGCAAGAGCCAGGGGTCTTTAGAGAAGCCTCTCTCCATATCTAGGTTTGGGGTCATAATAAGACCCGGGATTCCCAGAATCACAGAATGATATGGTCAGAGGGGACATTGAAAGATGTATAACCCACTCATTTCAAAAGTGGGAGGAGTGAACCCAGGAGAGAGGATCCATTATCATAGGAATAAAGGTAACAACTCGTAAATCAGGACTAGAATCCCTGCTCCTGTGTTCTCTCCACTATACCTGGCAGGTAAGGACACTGCTTAAGAGCCAAATGACAAGATATCTCCTTTGGCTGCTACATCTGGGGCAAGAGAGAGAACCACAGAAGTGGTTATATTAACACAGAAGTGTTAATATTACTGCCCAGTACTGATGCCTCTGGGCGTCCAATTATTCAACTGAATTCAATGTCAGCCAGTAAACTTTGACAAGCAGACTTTGAGTGCCTCCTATGAGCCAGGAACTGTTGGAAGTTAGAGATAACAAAGATGAAAGACATTGCCCTGCCCTCAATTTGCTTACAATCTAGTGCTGTTGGGGTTGTCAATGGTTCTATTTGCATTTACATCCAGGAAAGTTGAAGTTGTAATGAACTCAACCCAGCGCTCCCTGGGAAGTCCCTAAGAACATTCTTGTCGCCAAGAACAACAAGCTGGGATGTGCCTCCCCGTTAGGAACAGTTGATTTCCAGGCACTGTGTGTCCAGATTTCTAGGCACTAACCATGGTTTCCTAAGATTCATTTAAAGAGGCATGGGGGGAGGGGCGGAGGGATATTCTCAAGGATTTAAAAATGTAGGGAAGAAATTCATCTACTCAACAAACAAGTTTTCAGTGCACACTAACTGCCAGCTATGCGCTAGGTGGTGGATTCCAGTGGTGGGCAAGAGAGACAAAAACAAAAACCATTGTGCATCTAACCCTCATTAAGGACACTGGCAGGGGAGACATATTAAAGCAAGAACTTTACAAAACTGTAGATACGATGCTGATAAGCACCGTGAGAAACTGGAAGAACATACATGATAGAAGGTTCTCTTGGAATCAGGACAATCAGGAGACGTTTCCCTAAGGAAATGACTTTAAACTGGGACTTAATAGTGAGAAGGAGCTGACCGACCGGGCAGATGGTGTGGGCGGGAATCTAGTTGCAGACAGGATGGAATGTATACAACCGGGGACCGCAAGGAGCCTGGGACGAAGCTGCCTTTTATAGTCACAGACGGTGCTCTGTTAAATTAAGAGTGGGGATGTCTGAAGTGCTCTGATTGGAAAGCTCTAACTGCTTCCTCATCCTGTGTTCATGCATTCATTGATTCATTCAGTGCATATTTATCAATTAAGAATGACCAGGGGCTTTGGACTCAGACAGACCAGAAGTCAGACATCATCTCCTCCCTCACTAGCTGTGTGACCTTGGGGCAATAAGCTTGTTTGTGAACTAGTGATAAGAATGGTACATAGCACGGAGGGTGGTGTGAGGATGCTATGAGACTCTTGACGGACAGAGGTGAGCTGCTGGGCTTCTGCGTGGGGACTGCAAGGAGGCCAGTGCATGTGCTTGCCTCCTTCAGAAGGGGTGTAGGTGTGATATTTGTCCCGAGAACCCAAGAGCAGCCCTCTAAGTGGCAGGCCTGTGAACACCATCCCTGTGTACATCCTGAGGGGTTTCATCCCAGGGACAGAACAGAAACTTCACGCTGAGATGTGGTCAGAAAGGGAAGTAGCTTAGCCTTCAAACCAGGGCAGGAAGAAGGTGACCCTCCAGTTCCCACCCCAGTGTCTTGAAAAGCACACAGGATCCAGGCCTGTGGGAAACAGCCTGAGCTTGAGAAAGAGGATGGGGCTTCCTCTTTGTGTGGCAGCCTGGGAACTTTTGTCTGCCATGCTCCCACATATACCTGAAAAGTAGCCAAACAACCTGAGAAAAAGACAAGACACCTCCATCTCAGCAGGAAATGAGCAGCGCCTCTGACCACCTTCATGGAACTTGGGCCCGCCTTTGCTCCCGTGGGCCTGGTGGTGGAGTCCAAAGCCCCCCTACCCATCCCCAGGTCCAGATTTACACTAGTCACTGGATACTAACATGCACTGCTGGCCTCATGGCTCCCAGCTTCTACCCTTGAGCATCCCAGGGCTGTGCTGCAGGATCCGCCAGACTCCAATGCCAAGGTTTGCAAGATGCAGCCCAACCAGAGTCAGTAGTGGCTTCTCACAGAGAAAGGGCCTCTGGATGGTAACCGGCAATGCCAAACTTGGAGCTTAAACCCCAAATGTACCATTAGAGGAACTTGGCTTTCCTCCCCAGCCCAGCCCCATGCCTTTCTCCCTAATCAATCGCCTTTTACTCATGCCTCTCTTTAACCTTTTCTCTGAATTTTCTCCCCAGCCAGGAGCAACAGCAGAAGAGGTAAACTTAACGAGACAGAAATTTGCTCAAAAACTTACGGGTTCAGTTGTACTTCTTACTGGAGGTGGCGTTTCGTAAATATCATTTTATAAACCAGAGTCTCTGGATCCGAGTCTTAACTCAGGCCATCATTAAATAAGTCACTTGCTTTTTTTTTTTTTTTTTTTTTGATTTTTTAGCTTCTTTGTTTTCAAAAGAACCAACATCTCCTCCATGATATGTGGACCTTTGAGAAGATCTAGTGTCTAATACATCCAAATGGGCTAATGCACTTTTAAAAGCTGAAAGTCCTGTTCTACAGTAAGATGACAGCCCGTAGAGGGCTGGGGTCAAGGGCACTGCATTGGGCCCCCAATCTGTCACTTATTGGCTGCATGGAGTTCCCCAAGTCACTTCCACTTTCCTTCTAAGTGAGGAGTTTGGATTAAATGACCTCCTAGTCCTCTTCCAACTCTCAGTCGATGGTTTTAATGCTTCTCAACACTCTTCTCAGAAGCAGTGTATCTTCACATCCGCTCATTGGTTCCTCCTATAGAGAAATAGCCCTCCTCACCCTGTCCTTCCACTGTTCCCATTCACCAAGGTGTCCACTTCAAAACTCAGAAAACTGTGGCACAAAGTAATTAATGAGCCGCACTGGACCTAAGGCAGGTGATGGAAGAGCCACGATGATTAAAAGTCTCCTGATAAAGGGTTTCTTTAAGGAAAAGAAAATCCCACAATGCAACCAGCAATGTTAATCTTCAATAAACAGGCTGTTAATATTTAACTGGCATTTATTTAAACTTACAGTAACCGTCCCATTAAATCTAAATAAATTGCGCTTTTGGGACTCTTCCCCTAAAGCCCAGCCGGGACAAGGCTGTCTCGATCAGAGTCCGTGCTAGGTATCTGGCCATAAAGAGGATATTTCAGCCATCCATTTAGGACTAGATGATAAGAATATCATGGTTGAAAGGGCTTTAGAGGTCAACTAGACTAGTAGGTTTTATATTCTGTGTCCTTGGACTTTCTGGGGGCCTATTTTCCCCACCTCTTCGGTAAGGACTTTATTGTGTGTTCTATCTCTGTGTCTCTCTCTCTCCAACCTCTTCATTCTATTTTGAAATTCCCTCTCATTCTCTTTCCTTTCTGTTAGTGATTATTTTTTCTTTTAGACTTCATATCGTAGACTCATTCTGCTGTGTTTTTGTCTGTCTCTCCTGAGTTTCCTAAGAGAAGCCACTTAAGATATAGAGCAGATTCTGTGTGTGTGTGTGTGTGTGTGTGTGTGTGTGCGTGCGCGCGTGTGTGTATATGTATATATAATTTTATGTGTCACAAAGAACATTTTATAATGGCAGTTGTATGTAAAAGACTAAAAGCTGTGAAATAATCCCCAAGTCACACAGCTGTAGAAGGGGCAGTGAGTGTGTAATTGGGTAGAACTGATCTGTGCTATCCCTGAAATCAATCAATATTTTTTATTCTAAATGTGGTCCCAGCTGAAATTCTGGGATGTTATTTTGCAATGATTTTAACACATTCACAGCATTTCTGCAACAACGCGCACATGCACACGCACACACACACACACACACGTGCATTAAATCTCTTTACTAGTGTAACGTGTGGATTAAAGGTAAACACCTCATCAGATGGATTCGTGTTCAAGCTAAGTTAATTTTCTCAAGAAGTGGGAGCTGGTTGAGACTAAAATAACTCACCCTGAGGTTTCTAAAGGTGTCGGTCCCTGAGTTAGACATATAAATGTTCGCCATTTGCCTCGCAGGGCCTGGAGAGGGGTGGTGATGGAGAGAGGGATGCAGTCCTTGATGGACTGGGGTAGGAGAAATATAGGGCAGAGCTGAGGGGCAGGTGGGCAGATGGGAAGGTATCCCACACATTTTTAAGGGGACCAAACCCATTCTCAGCTGTTTGCTTGTGGAAGGCTTTACATGTGTACTGCCTGTAGAACCCATGTTTCTTTGTATTTCTAACTAACACACAAACCATCCCACTTCCTTTTTTTTTTTTTTTTTTTTTTTTTACTTCTGTCACCGTCAAGTTAGATGAAAGACACGACACAGGGACTTCCCTGGTGATGCAGTGGATAAGACTCCGCACTCCCAATGCAGGGGGCCTGGGTTCGATCCCTGGTCAGGGAACTAGATCCCACATGCATGCTGCAACTAAGAGTTTGCATGCCACAACTGATGAGTCCGCATGCCTCAACTAAAGGAGCCCTGGAGCTGCAACTAAGGAGCCCGCCTGCTGCAACTAAGACCTGGTACAACCAAATAAATAAATAAATATCAAAAAAAAAGACACTACTCAATCCTCCCAGTGTCTTCAGCTGGAAACAAATCCTCTGTATTCAAAGCATCTTTATTCTTTACTTTATTGAATCTTATAAATTGAAGAAATGACTGAACACATTTCTACACGCTTATGCATCTCCCTGGCTTTTCCCATGTCTGTCCCTCGTTATGCATTTGCCTTTGGGAGTTCAGGGCCTTTCGGGACAAAGCAATGGAGGCTGCAGATATAGCATCACATCCCTGCCAACCTGGGAGTTGATGTGGGCTTTCCCTCCTAGAAAGGAATGATTTCCCTGAAACTTGTGTACGCTTTCTTCATCTAGGGTACCAGAAAGCTACAAGTGGTGCTGCAGGCGATGAGACAGTCAGAGCCACTTGGGAGTGGCCTGGCAAAGTGGACTTAGATGGGGCTCAGGTAGCTCTGAATCTGGGGAAGGGAGAGCAGGGAAAATGTTGTGAGCGGACATGTGAACATGGACAACATATGAAAATAATTCACCTAAGCTTTCACGGGAATGTCCACAAGGTTTTAGGACCAAAGATGCCTTAAAAAGAAAGTGGGTAATGAGGAGACTTTTTTTTCAAAAGCAGAGAATTAGCTTAAAGCTAAGACACAAATCAGGATAGATTGACATGTTTCTATATGGAGAAGTATTAGTACCAGAATCTCCAAGGGAGAGTTGCTGGGACAAACCAAATGCAATATTTCTATCAATGATATGCCAAAGGGAATTCAGAGAGGATTCTCCCAAGTTTGAAGAAGACATTAAGTTCCCTTAAGTAATTAAATCTTCAGTTGACCTGGATGAGCTATAAATAATCCACAAAGTTATGGGAGCGTGCAGTGAAGTGGGCAAATGCAATGTAACATATTTGAGGAAAGATCATGGAAAATGTACTTTTTGATGCTGGACGCTGGGCAATGGGATAGGAGCGGTGACAGGGAGTGGACGGAGGAGTGTGGATGGCGGGGTTAATGGCTCTGACTTTCGGTCCAAGCTCCACAAGTGGCCAGCTTGACCTTTTAATAATTTTGATAATTGATAATTTGACCTTTGATAATTTTCTTACCTCTCAGAGCCTCAGTTTTCTCCTCTGTTAAATAGGAATATGGGCTGCCCCAAATCTTTGCTGTGTGAGGCTAGATGAGATGGCAGATGTAAAGTACCCAGAGAAGTACCTAGCGTGTGGTACAGTCTCCACATGTGTAACCAGGGAAACGATGTTGGAAACAGTCATGGCCAGTGGCTCCCAAGCTACGGTCCTTATAGCACATTTTGGAGTACGATAATATAGATTATTGTTGGCAGGGATCAGGAATTTTTGCCAAAAAAGAAATGTTGGGCCTAACATTTTATGAAAACTGTTAGAAGAATATTGGAAACATAGAAACAAAGAAACATTCCCTTTACTCAAAATTACTGTGTATAAATTCTTCAAATGTTACTCATAGTATTTATCATTACAGCTCACAAAGCACCCAGGAACTTCATGTGCCCAGTTTCTGAGTCAGGAATCAGGACTCATTTCTAATCTCCTCTGTCCCTCCCCCATGGCCCTCTCCCCTGTGATTCTACATTTCTTTCTCTCCTGGGTTCTTCACCCAAAACATTTCATGTCCAGTCGCTTTTCCCAACCCCCATGGCCTTACCTTGGCCTGAGCCACCATCTCTTCTTATTTTCTTCTTTGGAATCATGAGACTCCCTCTTACAGGGATTTCTTCCATCTGCTTTTACCAGATCTATTTCAAGCTCCACTTTCAAACCAAGTTTTCCTGAAAACCTGACCATGTCACTCCCTTCCTGATTCAGTCTTTAGTGGTTCCACACAGGAATCTGAATAAAGTCCCAAATGCTTTATGTGGTTTCTGAGCCTTCATGATGTGGCCTGGTTTGTTTTCACCTTTTTCTCTTGTTACCTCTTCCTTTATCGAGCCATGCCACTTTTTATTTTAATTGATTATTATTTTAATCCCTCAAAGGTTCCTCTTTTTCAGCTTGGGGACTTTGCACAGGCTGCCTTCCTGTCAAGAATACTGTCCCCACATTTTTCAGGTTAAGTTCTATTCATCCTTCCAAGTTCTAACTTCCTCATAAAGAACATAACTATTCCATTCAATTAGGTAGATACCCACTGCATTGGTACGTCTAACATTCGTAATACTTGTAAGAGTTTAACTTCTTTCGTAGTCTCTTATACCCCCGAAGCCTCACACAATGCCTGGCACATAATAGGTTTTTGATAAATATTTGTTGAATTTAAGTACAGCTGGGGAAAGTTCAAAAATTAAAATTATTTTCTGGCAGGGCAGGGATTTCCAAATGAATGAATATTAAGATGAACATTTGGTATTCACAAAGTGTACGGATAGGGTGTACACACACTTGATAACCAATCTCTAGCTAGAAATAAGAAGAATTCTGAGAAATTGAAAGATGGCAGTTTAAGGATAAAAATAAGCATGTCTGTATAAAAGGTCATACAGGCAAAAAATAATATCTAAATAGGATAAAGGAAGGCTTGGATAAATTAATGGGTGACAGACCCATTCTGGTTTATTAGGTTAGGGGTGTCTGATGTATATCTCTAACCTTTGAAGTATGAGTCCCATGCAAAATGACCACTGTCCAAAACACCTAAGGAGGACATCTGAATTGATATGACCTGGGGTGACCTTTTTAATGTCATATTCTCATGTACGCAGTAATTTTATTGTCCACGTTGCTGGGGATAATGGAATTATGCTCGCCTTTCCCCCTGCACACCTTACAGAAGCCCATTCTAGAACAGTTGTGTACACTTGGTAGGAGTATTTTTGAAATGATGCAAGAAAAGGTGTGTGTAATTTGTGTGAACAAGGAACCCTGAGCAGCGGGAAAGCCCCCTTTAGCCTTGAGGGAGAATTAGATGGACTGCCTTCTGTTCTTACCCTCCACTCCCTTGGCTATTTCCTCCACGTCTGACCCCCGACTTCCACTTCCCGTCTCCGCGCACAGGTACGTCTACCAGACCCCTTTCTTTCTTCCAAGACACAGTAGAGTTCTAGGGAACTGAAGTACCGTTCCCATGTTCCTGTTATTTATCAAACCAAAATAGGAGACATTTACACATCAGGTTATATAAATATTTTCAGTACACCATTCTGCTCGTGGGAAAGCTAGCTCACCACACTCTCATAAAAAATCCACTCTAATCCCAACAACCAGCTTATGACCTCCTATCACTCCATCCAAGAATAACATTAATAATAATCAGACTAGTAGCCAGGGTGCTTGGTTTGAACCTGAAAATTTTGAAAAACGGTCTTATAAATTATTTTCCAAGGATATCATCTTTAAGCATTAACAGGTACAACTGACTCTGAATTCTGGGAATTGAGCATAATTACATGGAAATTGACAGGACACAAATGCCAAGAATCCTGTTAAACTTTAATATCTCGAAAAACCTCTCCTTGTAATTATCTCTTTCCTTTGTCTCAAATGTTACTGATGAATATGCAGAGACCTAAGCACACACAGAAGTGGATGGATTGGAGAATCTTCATCTTTGGAATCGTGGAGTTTTCCAGGCATTCCATAAAATAATGAGGTGCTAAGTAGAGCACTTGGAATTTGACAATTTCCAGAAGTCGTTTCCATCTTTGTATTGACTCTGCTCTAGTTCTCTGCTTACAATTCTCCACACTGAGTAGAAGCTCCTCTGCATCGTAATTATAGTGAAAATGTAGGCCGTAGGCATTTGGTGTCTAATGCAATTCCTGACCTGTTCTATGTCTTTGCAAGAGTCACTGCATTTTTTTAGGGCTTCAGATTTCCTTTCTGGAAGTGAACATAATGACATACAACTCTAACAGCAGCAATATTTGCATAGAGCTTTAAACCTCACCGCTGATACCGCTTATCTCCCTTGGGTAGGCGTGTCTCCTACATTTTTCCTCCTTTCTGGGCTCCATGGAGGCTCCCCTTGTTTATTTTCTCTACTATTTTACTTAAATCTTAGCTCTCTGCCTCCAGCCTGTCCCTAAACCTGTGCTTCTTACAGGGGCAGGGTACACTCCTGGGGGGAGGTTGGTTGTCACTGTAGTTTCAGAGACATGCCAGCCACTCAATGCACGGGGGCCGGGGAGGCCAGACACTCAGCAATGCACATGATATTGTTACCATTGTCGAATACCTGCCTCACATTTAGGTGAGTGATTTTTTTATATCTAAGCCTAAACTCTACTCCATTTGATGCATCAACACAAAATATCTTTGCAAGGTTTTAATATTCACTAATCCTTCAGAAATGCAACTACCTGTCAGCTAAGGGAAGATTGTGCTTTGATTTGTTCAGATCCTCACCAAGGATTGTTTACTAGTTTCAAAGATCTCATGACCAATGGTAAAGCTCAACATAGTCGAGTCACCAGTTCTACAGCCCTGTATCAGTCTGCAACAGAGCCATCACATTCATGGGGATTCTATATACAGACACAAGCTTCCACACTTCATTACATCCTATGGTGTAGTTGTGCCTAAAGATTTATTTTACACTTACTTGATTATCAATCATTTTCTATTTATGTTTCTTATAGATCCAGTTAGGACATTAAATAGGTCATTTTTTTCAAGTAGGCATATGGGTAGCTTCTTTTATCTACAAATTTAATTTTCATGGAAATAAAGGTATTACAAAATATTTTCTTAATGAGACTTGGATCAGATAAATTAGATAACTCCTGACATAAACAATTCCATACACAGAAACCAGCTTTATCTTTCTAAAGCACAGCTCAGTAATGTCCTTTACCTGTTCAGGAAAATTCAATGGCTCGCCTGCTTTATAGTTCAAATTCCCAAGTTTGGTCATCAAGGCTCTGAGAAATATGCCAGCCTAACTGTCTAGCCTCAGCCTCTGTGGCCCTACTCTGACCCTCATCCACCATCCTGGGACTGTTCAGACCCTCTGCATCTCCCAGTCTAAGTATTTGCTCAAACTTCCCGTCTGCGGGGTCCCTTCTCTTCCATCCACAGATTTCTAAATCCCATTCAGACCTCAATAACCAGTTAAAATTCCATTTTCTTCATAAAATATTACTTTCACTGATGCCCCTCTGTCCCTCTCCTTCATTGGTTAGAATCAAACCTTTTTTGGATATATAAGCATATATTTCAGAGAGATATATTACAAAATATTGAACTTCTTATACATATTTTTGTATTATAGTCGACTGCCTATTTGTCTGATCTCACCTATGAGGCTAGAAGCTCTCTGAAGACAGGTACCACTTCTTGTTCATTTTTGTATCTTCCCAGGCTGAGCCAAGTGTGTGGCGCTGAGTGTGAGTTCAATAAACATCCGTCGAATTGGATCAGCATCTCAGTCATTGAGAGGGAGAGCCTGGGTACCATTTTCTTTATTTCAGCTTGAGGAAACTGAGCTCTAAATGCGTTCTGAAAGGTTGCTTTATGTAGAGCATCAGATGAGGCATGCTATAGAGGTAGAACACATCACTACCGCTAGCTCACTCAAGGCTCAGATCTGTGCTTAGGAGAACATCTAGAGAGGCTGGCTCACACTTTTATTGAAAGAAAACAGAATTTTCCATTTCTAGGTCAGCTTTTCAATATAAGGGTTTGGATTTATATCACTCTATACACCACCGATGATGGCAAATCTATCCCTGAAACTTTGTCACCGAATAGAGCTGCAGGTCTCCATTTTATCAGACTGTGTTCCCAACAGAATTCAGGCAGAAATAAGGCATGGGTTTCCCCGAGGCCTCCTCAGGCTCTCCTGGTGCTGGAAGGGTCAGGTTCGCGCCGTGCTGCCCTGCACAGCTCCAGCCCTGACGGAGCCCATCCGTCACAGCCGAAGCCTGCCCTTCTCACCCACTGCTTGAGTTGGAAATGGAAGTGGCCTTTTAACAGAACATTGTCTTAGGATTGTGTGAAGAAAGGCTGACAGAGAAAGGAAGATTCATTCCTGACACCAATCATACTAATATCTGTCACCAAAATGACATTTTCCCTTTAATGATGAAAAATGCATCAGGAAAGAGTGAGGGGCAGGAACAACATCCATTGGCCGCTTGGGTCTGAGGGAGAGGAAACCTCTGCAGCAGCTGCCTCTGGTCTGCAACTGGGGGAGGGAAGGAAGGGCGGCCAGTTGGTTATGAACAAACACAACTGGTCCTTCCTTTGGAAGAGAAGGGTGCAAGCAGATGGGAGCCCCTGGTTAGGCAGGGGCCTAATTTCTCCTTAGACCTTCTGCCTGGCTTTTCAATAGAACTGCCCCATTTCTGTCAGGCCCAAGCAGGGGTTCATACTGATTTTCAGGGCCACTATACACACATTGTACTGATACCATATCCAGGTTTGCAGGGCTAGTCAACCCACAAGACTGCAAAGCTACTGGGAGTCCCCTCATTCACGTACTCTCTGTTTCATGGAAGGGGTACACCAGAGGAATCCGGTCTACACGGCAGGCGCCATATACACATCCAGGAGGGTCTGTTGCTGGGGATGATCTGTGGGTGGGAGAAGGCACGGCAAAGCCAAAGCTTTATAGCCTGAACACACAGGGAGGCGGAGACTGCAAAGGAACATCAGGCGAGCAGATTGCTGGCAGTTAACGGGCAGCTGCAGCATCATCTCAGGTGTCCACAGAGTGAATATTTCCCAACAAATTGCAGGTATTTATCTACAAGCCCATTGCTCCCAAAGACACTAGGTGCTGAAATCTACATAAAAATCCTCTTTTTCTCCCCTCCTTTCTTTTCTACTGGCAGAGCCTGCCCTCCCACGATGGAGGCTAAAAAGGTCAGCAATTCACTGTCCTGTGTCTTTTGCAGCTACGGCTGCCCACATGCCCAGCAGCTGAGCTGAGCATCCTGCCCTCACCAAAAAGGCACAGGTGCCCTCTTCCAGCCCCCTTCGCTCCTGCCTTTGATCACAGCCAGGTGACGGTGTGAGGGCTGGAGAAATGCAGCCACCTCCCATCCATGGAATGAAGACCCCATGTCTCAAGCATGATGGAGATCACCTGTGAGATTCTGGATCCCAGACACTGTCACTGAGCTTTCGGACATCCTACCTCCAGGTTTCTTTGATGTCCTAATTTTCTAAGCCCCTGTTAGTAAGGGTTCAATTACTTGCAGCCCAAAGCATCCAAAGTATCACATTGGCATTTCATCAAGAAAACTGTGTTAACCTTATAAGGATGTCACTCTATTTAGACTCCTTTACTCAGCCTTGAACTGGTACACACACATATTCTGCTTTCTGCTGTGTACACACATATTCTGCTTTCTGCTGACAGCTTTCTCTTACTCCCTCACTCTTATAAATACTGGCATACACAGGCTGGTTCGTGCACCAAGAATCATACCGCACCAGAGTGCTTCTAAAGTTTGTATGCTTTTGCACTTCTTTATGACATTAACTAACACAGCACCCACACACTAGCTAACCTGCCAGCAAAGCAACCAGCGTCATTATCTTCTTTGTGGAGAAGGAAACTGAGTCATTTATGTCCCTGTATCTGCATGAGTGGGCTTCTGCTCCCCCCTCCTCCTCCGTGTTCTCACTTTCAAATATATTTTAGGCCAGCAGGGATGTGATTCAAAGGGCCCTCAAAGCAACTGATGCACAAGGGCATATTTTTAAACCTCCTAACCCTATAGGAATCCCTACAAATAACCAAGACCACACTGGCCACATCTTCAATTTCGAGCAAATATTCTGTCCTTCTCTGATGCTCTTGGCCTTTTCTGCCTCCCTGTATCCTTTCAGTCAAGGAAGAATCCTCCAACAGAGAGCTCAATGGTGCAAAGTGATCCTGAGTTCTAAAAAGGATGCTGGAGCTCTGCCCCAGGGGAGAGAAAGGGCATGCGAGACTGCTCCCAGGGAAGGAGTAGCAGAGGCAGGAGAGAAGCTTCCTTCCACCTGGAAGCAAAGTGCTGACCCTGTGGGCTCAGGCAGGCCGGGCCCCTGCTGTGGACCCCTCTCGGGGGAAGGACGCTCTCGCTCCTTGAGGGCATGGGCTGGCCTGAGTGCCACTGACAGTCCAGGACAAGGACCAAGCACTCTCTACTGGACCTGTCCACAATGGGATCGCTTGTTGAGAGGAGGGCAAACTGAGGTTGGACGCCCAAGACCCTTTGCTTCCCTCCAGCAGCTGAGTGCAACCACCCAGAGAGCAGGACGTGGTAACCCTTCACCACAGCCACGCAGCCAAGTGTCCCCTAAAGGCACCGGAGGAGCTCCATAACCAGTAGGAAATGCATGGACAAGAGCAGGTGAAAAAGCTCCGTGTGCCTGACTTAAGTTACAGGTCGGCCAGGATTGCCTGACAGTAAAGGAAATTACACACTGCCTGAGAGCAGCTGTGTCATATGTACACATAATTTAAAATCAGATGTATTACTTCTTTTGTGGAATGGCTGATGAACTTATTAAAATGATAAAGATTATCTCTCTCTGCACAGTTGTAATAACCACAGTAGAAATCAAAATGGTGCATTTACGAAATAAATGACCTTTTGTCATGTAATCTGATTCTCTCTCAAACACCTTGTCCGGCAGAACCACTGCCCCCATTTGACAAATGAGTCAATCAAAGCTCACATTTGAGAAGGAAGCTGACAAGGTTCTCAGGGTAGAATATGGAAGATCTAGGTCTCAGATCCAATCTTCTAACTCCAAATTCAAGACTCATTTTACTCAACTGCAGTTTAATAAAAGCAAGGATCCAACCTCCTTCCTTGTGGAATACCCACTATGCCCTGGCTCACAGGGAGAGTGGGGAGAACTCTGGCAGGGTAAGGGGGATAATTTACGAGGGATGAAAGGGCTCCTACAACTCAGGAGCAGACGACGTGAGCACCAGAACTTGTCAAGAAGGGGCCCCATGGAAGAATGTGGACCGAAAGGAAAGGAAGGCCGTCCAGGACGTCTGAGCAACGGAGCAGCCGCCGTTTATCTCCTGCTGCGTCACCTCTGAGCGTCTGGAAAAGCAGCATCTGTTGTACACAGAACAATAAGCAGGATTTACAGACACCACAGGCGTGGGGAGCATGAATGCAGCTCCGCCACGAAGACCACGGCAGGCCGTTTCACAGGTGACCGTTGTCAGGCCCAGCAGGACCCGTCAGGAGGACAAGAGGCCTGTTATCTGGAGCCACATTGGTTCAGGACACAACGGTCAGCCTCTCTCATCTCCTGGAAGCCCGTGGCCCCCAGAGACACTCTCCTCCTTCTTGAAATGGCCTTTTTCTTTGGAATTCAAGACTCCATGCCTTCCAGATCCCCCTTCTCCCTTCCCGGGAGCGCAGTGTTACCATCACGTGGCAAGTCCCACCCTCCGCTGCTTCTCTGCCGATGAAGCTCTCACTCCTCAAGATGTACCTCAGATGACCCCTCTTCCAGGCAGTCCCCTCTGGTCACCTCACTGAGAAATGTCTCCCTCCTCTGGATGCCTGTTAGATTTTATATCTTCTCTAGCGTGGACAACATATTGCCTTGTGTTCTAAGTGGGTATAAATATGTGGTATCTTCCCTACAAGAAGAGAAGCCCGTTGTTAGGAAGGTCTATGTCTTTTGATTAAACCAATTTACTTTCGAGCTGAAAAGACCCGTATAGGTCATCTAGGTTAATATTCTCATTTTATAGGTGAGGAAATGGAGGCCTACAGGCCTTACCCAGTTGAGTCGTGTTCATACAATTAGGCCAGATTGGAGTCGGAATTCATCTGCACCATTGGCTCAGTGAAGTACTTGCCTAGAATGAGGCCAGGATGAAAGACTGTATGAATGATTCCCCAAATTCCCTGAGACCTGCCATCCCATGGCCAAAAGGGGTCCAGCCAGAGACACACACGATTGGTAGGGACCCTCAGTCCACTTCACTTCAGAGAAACTTCATTTCATTCAGCGGGTGTCTGTTCCCATCCAAAGGGGCTTGCATGAGGGATTCAGAGCTTCTGAATAAGCAATTGGGTGGTGATGATTTTTTTACAGTCAGCTGACCAGGGTTGAAATTTCTTCAGATTATTATGCATTAATACATTAAGGAAATGGACAGAAGATCAATCGGGCGCTAATAAAAGATGATTGAAAATTGCTAATATAAACCCAATAGTGCAACCTTGCTTTACAAAAACTGAGAATGCGTATGGATTTCCTGTATCCTCCAGTGTAAACACTGCCCAGGGCTCAGATCCCACCTCTGCTTCCCCGCTGCGCGCAGCAGGCTGCTGCCGTGCTTATTATAGGCAGGCTGCCTTACGATTAGCGCAGCAATGCCAATTAATTGCACTAATGAGCAGGCGTCACATTTAAGGAAACTCACTGCCTGATCCCTTGCAGCATTTACAGGCGCAAATTGTGTTTCAGAAGCTCTGTTTCCAGGGGCTATAGTGTGTGTCTCCACAAAGAAGGGACGGCTCTGAGGGTCAGGGGTGGGGGGGGGTGTGTGTGCGAGTGTGTGTGTGCACGTGTGTGTGTCCACGTGCACATGAGGGCGCTATCTCAGAAGGGCCAGGCGCCTGCCTTTAGAGAAGGTAACTGGGTCAGGAAGGGGGGTCCTGGTGGAGGGAGGTGGGCACTGCTGCAGGAGGGAGGAGCTTTGCACACCTGGGAAGGAGCCTTTGTGAGCAAGAGAAATGAGATGAGGAGTAGGAGGGATCTGGGAAAGAGACTAACTGCATGCTTAAGTAGGATGTTTCCGAAGGTGGAGGGAGAGAGTTCCTGCAGGGACATCTAGCCTTGGTTTTGGAAACAATTCATCACACAAAAGAGGCAAATCACAGTGCGCTCTGACCCACTTGTGTTCCTTTCCATCCTTCCCCGTCGTCTTTACTGAAGTCTTCTGGATGTGCCCCCTCTCTCCCTGCCCCACTCCCTCCTTCTTTTCCTGCCTCTCCACCTCCGTGTAGGCGGTGGGCCACGTGGGGGGCGGAGCGGGGGTGCCGGGAGAAGTATCTTCTCCTCACCGGAGGCACCAGCTCTTGTGTTCTGTTGTTTGGAACCATGTAGAAATCCTGAGACCATCCCCAAAGGAACACTGGTTCCCCTCGAAGACATTCTAATGTAGTTTTTTAAAAGCCCACATACTGGGCCGTCAAAGTCACATGCAATGTGACAAAGTGGGTAATTATATCTCACTTAGCGCACATCAAAGAACAAACGGCCGGAGAGCCTGTCCGTGTGCAGCGGTGTGTGCGGGAAGGGGGCAGTGGTGGAGCCGGCCGGGCGCGGGGCTAGGTGCAGACAGCAGCCCGCGTCCTCTGCTCCCCACCCTGGCAAGGAACAAGGCCACAGGGTTCATTTAAGTGTGGGGACGGGACACGTCTGGCCTTTCTTTGGTCTTCCTTTGGTTTTCATGGAAACGTGTGTTTATGGGAAACTCCGAGCCTGCTTGCTACAGACAGACGTTTTTGGTCTCTGTCCCTCATCTGGCTAAGGAGATGAACCACTATCTTTTTTCTCTTCAGCCAATGCAGGAGATGGAAATAAAGCATCAGCGCTGCTAAGATGCAGAGGTCGCTCTGGAAACAGGTGGCTCCAAGCAGCCTTTGGCAGAGACTCACCTCCTGGAGGTGATGCTAAACCTCATTGGAAGGAGAGGCAGAACCCAAGGCACACATTGCATCCACCGTCTGCGTCACAGATACAAAGTGGATTCAAGCTGGAGCCTGCATCACGGACACACGGTCCAGGCTCCTCCTTCATTCCTGGACCGTACCCATCCCATCGTCCCTCCCTCTACTTCCCCCACTGGATGGAAAACTTTGTCACTTTAATGTTTGATTATATAAAACCCTGCTCCCTTTACCCCCTGTGGATGAGCAATTGTTCTGCTATTTCTATAAAACGCCACAGGAAATATGAAAATAGGAGGCAGGATTTGGAGCGAGACTGTTCCTGAATGCCTGTGGTTAGAAGCATCAGAGACGGCTGCACAGATTTTACATCTGTGACAGGGAAGCGGAAGGCAAGGGGGACAGAGAGAGAGAGAATGAGGGGCAGGAGAGAGAGAACGGGCACCACCGAGGGACCCTGTCAAGATGCTGTAATGTGGCCTTTAGCCTGAAGGGACTGAATCTGGGCCTGAACCCCAGCAGGGCAGCCCCAACCTGTGCCAGGCTCACTGCTTAAGGCAGGAGACCTGGGCCAGCAGATAGGTGAAAAGTGAGTCATAAGCTGGAGAGGATGAACTACACATTTCTTTGCAGTGTGAGATGCCCTATCCAGAACAGGCTGGACAATATCTATGGTCTCATTCATTCTTTCATCAAATATTCTACTGAGAAGCAGTGTTGAGGGATGACTAAAAGTGCAGGCACTGGAGCTCCAATCATGCCTCTTTGACTTGTGTATGAATGTGGCAAGTTACCCTCTCCTGCCTCAGTTTTCCCATCTGTAAAATGGGGCTGACAAAAATAGTACCTCCTTGATACAAAGTGCCTGGAATGGTGCTATTCTAATGACCTAATAAGTAACTACAATGTAACAAATACTACCCTAGATACAAGTGCTACATTGGTGTATAAAAGCTTGTGCCTACATTCCAGCAGCTCATAACTTAGTGGAGGGGACAGGTATGTAAACAAATTACTAACAGTGTGATGGGAGCTAAGGTAGTGATATCTAGTGAGTGTGAAATTTTGGACATAAGGATCAAAGGACTTGGAGAACACTTAGCAGAGGAGTTGGGTTTTGTAGGGTAGGCAGTAAGTTACCAATTGGAGAAGAGAGATCAATTTATTTCGGGCAAAGATCAGGAAGAACAAAGAAACAGAGATTTTAAAAATCATGGCTTGTTTAAGAAAAAATGAGAAATCGTTTGTGTCTGAGGAATGGTGGGAGGGGAAGCTGACGGACCCCACGTGGCTTGATAGAGAGTTTGGGTTACATTTTGTTACAACTGGGGATTCACTGGAGCTTCTAAAAAAGGGTAGAGGCATGATCCAGTTTGAACGATTCCACCCACTATTATCATATTTTAGCTGCTCTCTTATCACTACAAATTCTTTATATAATAGACAATATTAATAACTCTTCCCTAGCTGTAAAAACTGCAGTAAAACAACACAGAAGCCTTGAGCAGCAGTGAGTGAGGGACGGATGGGCTGGCAGACAAGAAGCAGAGGCCCTGGTATCAGACAATGTGAGGGGCCATGGAGACCTCTGTCTTTAAGGGCAGATGGAACTTAAGAGTTTCCTTCCAATGGCTCCTTCCCTACGCTAGAGAAGTTCACATAGAACGGATCTGACAGTGGCAGCCACAGCAAGTTATCCACCAAGAATGTGTCCTCCCCATCTTCTTCTCTCAACATCTCAAGGTGGTTTAGGGTACCTGTGGGTCTAACGAAAAACTGCCTTTCCCAGTTCCCCTAGCGTCAGACGGGCAGCACATGGTGAGGCCCTGGCCAGTAGTCCAAGAATGGAAACCTCCCAGAGACTTCTAGGACAGTTTTGTTGCCTCGTTCTGGCAATACTTCTTCCCCCTTCTAACTTCTCCTTCTTCCTGCCTAGAAACCAAAGTGAGGGTGAGGTGAAGCCACCGTCTTTCAACCACGAGGACAAGAGTCTGACACTAAAGACTGCAGAGAGGAAAGATAAGAGGACCCTGGGATGCTGGTGCCATCAGGCAGCTGGTCCTCATGGGGCCTGCCCGTCTCTGGGCTTCGTGCGCCACAGTGAAGTCTGGGAACTTGGGCCTCTGTTATCTGCAGTGGAATGCAGTCCCTGACACCAGGAGGCCCGTGTAGATAAATGCCTCATTTAATGTGCACTGCTATGGATGCAAAGATGTTGACACATCAGAAGCAAAATCAGTTTCCCTTTGGCACTTGGAAAAAAGGGTCCATGTCTCACCAGTATTCCCTGCACGTTAGTAACCTGCAAACTGAATTCTTCTGTGTGGTCAGGTGGTAACCACAGATCTGCTACCAGCCTATGAAGACAAACTTCCCTGGATCCCGCAAGCCTCAGCCACCGTGCAGCTCACCCCAGAAGGAAGAGTAGAAGCATCAGTATTAAAGGATAAATGTTGGCTATCAACTGTTTGCAAAATCACTGAGGGCAGAGGCTGTATCTTTCACCGAAGAAGAAAGTGATCCCCTACAGAACATCAGTAGCTTGGTTTCCGGCCGGTCCAAGGGGAGGCAGGCCTGGATGGAATGTTGCCGGGGAGATAAAGGGAGGCCTGCAAGGAGATGGTTCTGGTCTCCACCTACAGCCTTGATGCAGAAGTGGGGAGAAATACAAGGCACAGGGACTAAATTGGGGTGAGTTAATAATAGGCGGGAAGTTGATATGAGGACCCCAGTGCAAAGTGGTAGAAAAATCAGGGGCTTTAGAGTTATATTGGTGTGGATTTGACCAGCTCATTGGCTTTGGGCAAGTGATCTGACCACCTCAGGCTTAGGCTGTCAAGTCGTAAACTGGAAAGAACAGTGCCCAGGTACAGGCTTATCAGGAGGACTAAATGGGACCCTGGACACGAAAGAGCCCAGCCCCCAGTAGGCACTTCGCAAACAAGGGCTCTCAGTGTCATCAGGGAGGACAGATGGAAACAACCTCGGGAGCCGTTGCCAGGGACGCCCAGGCCCCAGGGATCTGGGAGAGTCCCCTTCTCCTTGCTAGAAAAGTGGAAGGACAGCTGCTAGCCAACATTGGCTCTGCCTTGGTTGTTGTCAAGGCTTGTAAGAAAGGTCCCTCACCATCTCTGACCTCCTTTTGCCCCTTTGGGGTTCAGGGATCTCATGTGAACCCCCGTGTAGCCCTGTGCCTGGGAAAGAAGCACAAACAACAACCCTGCAGAGAAATCCTTCCCCACCAAGTACCAAGAGAGCTGTACCACACACACACACACACGCACACACACGCACACACACACGCACACACAGACACACACACACACACACACACGCACACACACACGCACGGTTCATTCTATAAACCCAAGGAGAGCTGTACCACACACACACACAGACACGCACACACACACGCACGCACGGTTCATTCTATAAACCCAAGGAGAGCTGTACCACACACACACACAGACACGCACACACACACGCACGCACGGTTCATTCTATAAACCCAAGGAGAGCTGTACCACACACACACAGACACGCACACACGCACGCACGGTTCATTCTATAAACCCAAGGAGAGCTGTACCACACACACACAGACACGCACACACACACGCACGCACGGTTCATTCTATAAACCCAAGGAGAGCTGTACCACACACACACAGACACGCACACACGCACGCACGGTTCATTCTATAAACCCAAGGAGAGCTGTACCACACGCACACACACACGCACACACACACGCACACACAGTTCATTCTATAAACCCAAGGAGAGCTGTACCACACACACACAGACACGCACACACACACGCACGGTTCATTCTATAAACCCAAGGAGTGTGCCAAGGACCCAGACAGAAAGGACACTTTCAGATACAGAGGACAAATACGAGCAAACGTAACTCAACCCAGGGCTGAAGGGGGTCTGCTCCACCAGCTAAACCTAGAGCCCGGTCGCCCCAGTACTGCCTGCCCCAGGGCAGAGATTCTCCTGCTGCACCCCTGGGCCGCAGGGCTAGTGGAAGAGAATGATGCCTCAGGAATTTGCGATGGCCCAGCAGGTCCAGCCCATAGTGTTTATTCACGGTTTTGGTGGTAGGGACCATTTACACAAACAGAGGGCAGGAGTGGAGGGAAAGGCCGCGGTGAACCAGGGCAGAGTGAACGGAAAAGGCTGGGATCACACAGGTGCCCTGGCTCTGCTGCGTCCCCTGTGTCTGCCCCACTTGCCTCACGCGACAGTCAGGTGCAAACCACGCTGGCTGGCAGGGCCACACAGCTGAGACGGGTCTCCTGGAAACAGCAGGGCAGATGCAGAAAAGGGAGACGGCCTGTGCCCTGTCTCTCCTTGGAAGGACCCCTCCCTTCCCTCCCCGGCTGGCAAAGAATGAATCCAAGAGTCATCAGGGTGTCCTGCCTTATTTTCCATCAACTCCATCTTTCTGATCTGTGACCTCTATGTGCAGGCTTTGGAAACAGAAAGTTTGCTCAGTCTTGTGCTGGGAATGAGGGGCCCCAGGGAGCACCGCTGTCAGCGAACGTCTTGTGGAAAATGTATCTAGTTGTTCCATAATTTACCTGCAGCCTCAGTGCATGAAGCCCTCTGGTAGCGGAGGGGCTGATCATGCAATGAGGCACCGTCCCCTCCGCGAGCTAATGATGCTTTCGGGGCAATGACAGGTGGGTAGGAAAAGGGGATGGGATGGGTCGGGGCAGCTGTGGTGCCCCCCCCCTCCCCCCCGCCGCTCCTTGCTCTTGGCCATTTCTTCTGTAGATCTGGAGGAAGTGCGTGGGCTGTTATCCATTAGGCTGTGCATCAGGCATTTCATCTAATTTCATCATGAAGATGTTACTCCATCAGATGCAGACGACGTGCCAGCAGAAATGTAGAAGGCCATTGTTATGTGTCAGCCAGCTCTCTGCGGGCCCCACCACCACCCGGCTGGAATAGTGGGCAACATGCAGGTTTGAAGGGGTGGCGCTGCCACACCAGACTGATCCTCATCGAGATGCCAGCTCTCCCCGCTTCCTCGTGAGCGGATCCTGCCGGGCTGTAAGCTTTGTGAGGGCAGGAGTCCTTCACGCTCCCTGTTCAACCCAGTGCTCGGAGCTTGGTGAGTGATCCAGGCGGGCGAATGAATGGGTCCCATCTGCCATGTTTCCCAGGCTACGTGTGGTGTCCAGGTTTCTTTTTATAATTCAGGTATAACTGACACATGGCATTATATTAGTTTCAGGTGTACAACATAATGATTCGATGTTTGCATACGATGCAAACCATGCCTCGCCTGTATGGTGCCCATGTTTTTTTAATTGAAAAATAGTTGATTTACAATGTTGTGTTAGTTTCAGGTATACAGCAAAGTAATTCAGTTATACATATATATGTGTACATATATATTTTTTCAGATTCTTTTCCCATATAGGTTAATAGAAAATATTGAGTATAGCTCCCTGTGCTATACAGTAGTTCCTTCCTGGTGATCTATTTTATATATAGTAGTGTGTTTATGTTAATCCCAAACTCTTAATTTATTCCTCCCCTTCCTTTCCCCTTTGGTAACCATAAGTTTGGTTTCTATGTCTGTGAGTCTGTTTTTGTTTTGTAAAGTTCATTTGTATCGTTTTAGGTTCCACATATAAGCGATATCGTATGATAATTGTCTTTCTCCGTCTGACTTACTTCACTCAGTATGATCATCTCTAGGTCCAACCATGTGGCTGCAAATTGGTGCCCGGTTTTTGAGACCAACTTACTTCTCAAAACTGAGACCTCCAGCGACCCTGGTCCACTCCTGAGGACTGGTCCTTACATTCGGATGAGGGATGGCGGAGCTCTGTGACTCTCAGCATAAAGTCATCTCAGCTGTGACCTGGCCTGTAAATCTGGGCTTATCTTCTGCAGCTTTCTGTGCCCCCTCAGCTTCCTCTTCTGGATAACAGAGACACTGCATTCCCTGCCCCATGCTTTGCTGTGAAGCTCGAATGAGGTGACACATGTAAAAGGGCTGAGAACGGGACCTGGAGCTTGGAAGCACTCGATTATTATTAGCCATTATAAAGTTCTAAAAAAGGACATTAATATTCTTTCTCTGTATTCGAGTGCTTTGTCCCAGTAACCTACTGGGGATATAGTTCCTCCAGGATTTGGCAATCTGCCTCTTAAGGGCATGATCCTACAACCAGCCCAAGAAGGATTGCTTACCTTCTTCCTTCTTGCCAAGATTTCCCACACTGTGCTCTCTCCTTGGAGCCCCTGGTATTTTATGAGGACCCTTGTGTCTGCCTGTGCTAGACCCAGAGATCTCTTATTTGTGGAGGTCATGTTTTCACAGATAATATTTTCTCTAGCTATCCAAACCTAGAGGGGCACCACGGGGTAGGAATTAAGAGTCCTGCCTCCAAAGCCACAAATATCAGCTCTGTCACTTTCTAGCTGTGAGACCCTGGGTGTATGAGTAACTTCGAACACCTCAGTTTTGTTCTCTGCAAAATAGGGACACTGAGTGTCCAGCTCATAGGATTGTTGTAAAAATTATACAGGTTGATTCCCATGAGGGGCTTAGAATAGCTCCCGCCTCATATTAAGTATTCAATAAATTGTAAATACTATTAATTGTAGCTACCATGTAACACACCCCAAACATACACAAACATGCAGCCATTTAATTAGAGGTAAGACTCCTCCCCATTCTATATCGTCTGCCTGTGGATAGCAGGTCATTCCCACGTACAAAGATTATGAGGCTGCCCTGTCTCTTCTTTTGCTGTGAAAATGAGTTTTATATTTTTAATGTTATATGACCTTGAAAATCAATCACAGCTCAGCATCTTGGAAGAGAAGGTGGGGAAACGGACCTCCCTTTGGCACTAGTTTGTCATCTTCTCCTACCACCCTTCTGCTTTCCTGTTTCAGACACTGGATTTCTAACATAAGCCAAAGAGAAAGTGTACCTGTCTGGGGTCATAAAACTGAGTTCTAGTTTTAATTCTTTCACAAATTAGTGTGTCACACAGGGAAAATCTCTTCCCTCTAGACTCCGGTTCCTGCATCAGAACAATGATGGGAACGTACTAGGTGCGGTTTTGTTCTTTCTCTGTTCTCAGACTCTGTGAACGTGACCATAATTCCAGGGTCTCTGAGGATCTGGCCATGGTGGAGCCAAAGCCTTGAGAGGGAATGTGTCGGCCTGTGATCTGTCTTTGGATTTTATGGTGGGAAGGCCCCCGAGCCCTCTATCACCAGCTTTGGAAAGGTGGATGAAGATATCATGACCTTTGAATACAAGATATTAATGCTTTGACTTTTCCTTTTTAATTGTGTGAGATGCACTGTAGTTGGCACGAAAAGGTTACATGCTGATGTGTAGGTCTTGACAAGCAGGAAACACCAAAGAGAAGCCCCTGATTCTCTCCTTTACGGGGGCTGCCTTGGCCGCTTCCTGGGCGTGAGGCTGAGGAGTGGGCAGTGCCACCTTTCCCATCCTCAGGAGGGGTGTGTACCAGGATTCTCTATATGTTTGCTGTCCCAGGGAGTATGGCTTTCGTGCCTTTAATAGAGCCTGACCTCACGACTGTCTTGAACTTTTCTGATCCATTCTCTGTTCTCTTAGGATGAACAAGAAGGAATAAAAACAAGAAGGAATAAAATGAAAGTCGTGACTCTTATCAGTTTCTCATTGCATCAAACTTACACTTTCCAATGTGGCCTTCACGGCTCTCTGTAATTAGGCTCAGAATCACCTGCCTCGGCCTCCATCACAAATTCGCAGAGAATATCTGCTCCCGTTTCTTCTCTATTCTGCAGACGTGCACTCCCTCATCTCAGTTGTGAATTGTCTTTCCCCTCCCTTCTCCCCTCTTATGCCAGGCTCAGTCCAAACCCCACTGTCTGTGAGACGCTCTAGGAGGGAAGGGAGCGTATTAACCGTGTGTGTCATGAAGTGACACACTCCCGGGTGTCAGGATAGTTAGTGTTGTGTGTCAATTTGGCCAAGCTACAGCATCCAGACATTTGGGCAAACATTAGGCTAGACGGTTCTGTGGAGGTAGCTTTCAGATGAGATGAAATCAGTAGACGTTGAGTAGGACAGATTACCCTCCATAGCATGGGTGGGCCTCATGCACTCGGTTGAAGGCTTTACTAGGGAAAGACTGCGTTCCCCCGAGGAGGAGAGGATTCTGCCAGGAGGCAGCCTTCAGATTCAAACAGCAGCATTGACCCTGCCTGGTTTCCTGCCCTGTTGTGAACTTGACTCTACTATCCTGTGAGCCAGTTTTTTGAAATAAACCTCTCTCTCTCTACATACACATCCCACTGTGTACACACACAAACACACACATGCTGCTAGTTCTGTCTTTCTGGAGAACCCTTATGTGTAGCGTAATGTAATGTTATGCTTCCCCTACAGGCAAGATGTTCTCTCAGGCACTTTGTTGGGATGTACCCTTCCTCTGTGAAGCTTTCCTGGATCTCATCCAATCTTCTAAATCCCAACTAATTCATGTTAGGTGAAGGTAAGAAAGCTGTGTGAAATTGTTCTCTGCTAGTGGTGGAGATGGGGGTAGCGCCCCATTCGGCCACACCCCACAGCTGCCCGCCCTGCACAGTGTAGCGTATGCCCTTTGAATAGCCATTCATCTCACAGACCTGTCTCTTTGAGGGTGTAGGTGGGTCCTACCTTTCACCTGTTGTATCACCCCTTCACCGGCATTGAACAGTACATAGACCAGGTGTTCGGTGATTGGTAAGAAATGAATCACAGGATGAAAACAGGACTATCCTAAAGCCTTCTTGGTCCTCCCTAAAAGAAGTTTGGGGATAATCCTTCTCTCCTCTAAACTTGCTCAGTGCCTTTTTTCAATTTTTCTTTTTTCTTTTTTTTAACATCTTTATTGGAGTATAATTGCTTTACAATGGTGTGTTAGTTTCTGCTTTATAACCAAGTGAATCACTATACATACAATTTTTCTTAGACGGGGAGGCAAATGCTGTTGCACACTAGCTGTTTGTACACTATAGCCAACATGCCTTCAACACTGGTGTCTGCTGCTATTGGCTGCCCTGTGTCAGAGGCTGGGTGTGTGTGTATGTGCGTGTGTATGTGTGTGTGTGTGCACACGTGTAATGAGATGGCTTCCCTGTGTCAGAGGCTGGATGTGTGTGTATGTGTGTGTGTATGTGTGTGTGTATGTGTGTGTGTGTGCACACGTGTGGAATAAGATGGCTTCCCTGTGTCAGAGGCTGGGTGTGTGTGTATGTGTGTGTGTGTGTGTGTGTGTGTGTGTGCACACGTGTAATGAGATGGCTTCCCTGTGTCAGAGGCTGGGTGTGTGTGTATGTGCGTGTGTGTGCACACATGTGGAATAAGATGGCTTCCCTGTGTCAGAGGCTGGGTGTGTGTGTACGTGTGTGTGTATGTGCGTGTGTATGTGCGTGTGTGTGCACACATGTGTAATGAGATCTCACAATTATTCTTTAGGTAGTTTTTTTTTTTAATCCAAAAACTGAAATTCAGCAGAATGAAGTAAATTATCCAGGATCCTAGAGTTAATAACTGACCGGTCTCTGATTCTGACTCCAAGTCCAGGTACTTTCCATGACTGCAGTGCCTCCTCAAACTCTTGAGAGCAAGGATGGTTAAAAATAAATTATATTTGCCTATGTTTGGATAGTTTTAACTTGTCATGTGCTCAGTGTGTGTTAATGTGGACAACTGGATGGAAAGCAGATAACCAACAACAGAGACTTAATTCAGCTGGACAGCTGAGTGAGCGCCTTCGTAGGAGACAAGACAGTAGTGAAATCAGAGCGGAAAAATACAGGATATCTGTGTAGGAAAGCAGATCATGTGGAGATACACTGATTCCTTTCAATAAGGAGATTCCTGACAAGTTCCATGCAGGCTCAGGAAACCCAGTTCATGACTAATGAATGCCTTTTATGGCTGCACACTTCCTAGGGCAGAAAGAAGCCTGCGGAAAAGGCCACAATGAATAGATTATGAGTATGGAGTCCCACGGGGAAGTGAACTAGTTCGGGCTGCCAGGTGGCTGTAGATGACCAATTTCTACCAGTGATTAAAGTGTCCTTTGGATGCCAGAGAGAAACACCTGGCTGAATCAGGACCAGGATAGGAGGGTGGAGAGTGGCTTTCAGATGAAAAGGGTTGGAACTAAGAGAGGCGTGTGTAGGTTTTATGCCTGTTACGTGGCGTTGGGGTCTAAGCTGAGTAGCGCTGATTTATGTGTCCACTGTGTGCCCTGAGATTCATCACAAGGTAGAGGGCTGGCCCAAAGCGTCTGTGCTAAGTCCGCTCTCAGAGGTGTCGGGATCTGGAGAGCCAACAGATCTAGACCCCTCTGTGTGAGGAGCTTTTCTGCTCATCTCCAGCCTAAACTTTCTCTTCGTCAGCTCCAAGCCGCTGCTCCTGGTCCAGCACCTGATGAGCAAATGAATAACCCCCTTCCCTTATTGGCATTGCTACCTTGGAGGTATTTATAGCCTGTGATCATCTGCCCCCTGAGCCCTCTCCCTCTTTAGACTATAATTTAGCATCAGACCCAGGCCTGCTGACTGTGGAACTGAGCACAGCCGGGGGGTTCTGCTGCCAGAGCTGGTGCCTGGAAGGGCTGAAGCCTCGTTAAGGCTTCAGCAGTGGTTCAGGAAAGGGGGAAACCGTCACTCTCAGAGTTGGTCCTCTTGGTTCTCTTTATTGAGAGTTTTGTGGTTTGTCTGTTGGGTTAGAAGAGATTTAGAGATTTGCCCAGATGTCTGTGTGCATCTATGTGTGTGTATGTGTGTGTGCATGTGTGTGTGTGTGTGTGTGTGTGTGTGTGTGCGCGTGATGGGGGAGGATGGGAAAGCAGAGTAGAAAGAGGGAAATTGGTTTTCCTGTGTCTCCAGTCTCTAGCTCTCTGGTCCTCTTGTTCTTCTCCTCTATTGTAATTCTTAAAGGTGGCAAAAGCAAAAAGCAAACAAAAACCAAAAAAACAAACAATCTCGAACACTAGACACAAAAATCCTAAAAGAGCCCTTTGTAACATAGATGATTTTTTCAGCTTTTCAAGATTCTGAGGCCACAGACCATTGAAACATGAAGAAGACTATATATGGAATCTAAAGGGAAGAAAAGAATTTGGGAGGATTATTTAAAAGACTGCAAGAGAAGAGCTATGCCTTGAGCCAAGGATTTTTGGGGAAAGTTTAGACTCCCAGTAGCTGGAGTCAACTCTTTCTATGATTTAGAAGATGAAAAATAAAAAAATATTTTTCAAATAGATATTTTTGAAAAATAAAATTGAACATATTTTGAGATCAAAGCCTGTCATGTCCTCCTAAGATATCACAAGGATACTAAGCTGACCGGTAAGAATGGTTCCCGTTCCCACCTTGCTGGAACTCTCTATTTTGCAAACACGTAGCTGAATTAACCTCACTGACCTTACTTCAGTGTAAGTGCAAGAGTGTTGAAGACTGGGGTGGGGGAGTAGGGTGCGGTGTCAAGATGACTTAAGTGTGGTCTTTCTCGTGTTATTTCCAGGGAAGGTTTTGACACAGTGGAGAACCCTGGAAGGTACCAATTTGACAAGGAATCATGTTTAGCCTCTTCAGGTAGGACATGGTAGACTCATGCTTCCTGACCTGTTGCACTGAGAATGCAACATTGTTTCTGTGACATTCCTCCCAAGAATGTACCATCTGGGACTGGTCAGAAAGAAAGGGGGGACAGAGCCAGTTCAGGGTGCTTCAGAATGCAAGGTCTGGATACACTTGACGTCTGATAAGGCCACGAGAGACAGAAGGACAAGCAACTGCTTCAGACTGAAAGAGGCTGTAAGTGATGGCAACTGAGTTTAATGTGTGTTCCTGGAGGAGATCCTGGGCAGGAAAGGAACAAGAGACACTGTTATGACAATTGGCAACATGTGAAGGAGTTCCCTGGATGGGAAGTTTACGTGGGCATCATACTGATCTCCTGATGGGGAGGGTACATACTGCAAAGGAAGATAGAATTCTTGCTTGGGGGAGGTAAACGCTGGAGTCATTAGGGGTCATGGGGCCACGGGGCCACATTATCAGGCACATCTTTCTCTCTTTCAGGAGACTCTGGGCCCAGGAGCAGAGGAGCCGGATAAGTCTATTCCACCAAGCAAAGCGGCCAACTATGCCAATTCCACTCTGGTCCTACCCTCTGCTTTTTTCCTCCTGAGATCTTTTCCTCTCCGCATCTCTAGCCACTACCCTGTATCTCCTTCTCACAAGATGCTCCTTTCAGTCTGCCTATTACATAATCCCCAGTCTCCCTGATAACAAGTTTTCTTTCTGAGGATATCAGAATTTGAATAGGGAACACTTGAAAAGGAAATGCCTCCAAGGCCCAAAGGAATCAATCTCTAAACATAGAATTTCCGGCATTGTAAGTGGATAAAGAAGCCCTGACTTGTCTCTCACCACAGGTGTCCTGAGAATCTCGCCACTTGAGAAGAGGCTAGCCCTGCCCTGGGAACCTGAGATTCCCCAAACCGCCTGCAAGAGAGCTGGGCGTCCCCCCATCACCTCTGTACCCATTACTCAAAAGGATGCTCTTCCCTTTTGGTGCAGAAGATAGTTCGATATAGAGGACAGAATCATCCCTTTAAGTGAAATTCCACAATAGAGCATCAGAAAGATGTGATAAAATATGCACGAGTTATTAAATATTGTCATCAAGATGAGAAATAAATCAGACATTTTATGGTTTCTGGTTATAAATTCCATTTATTCTGTAAGCGTTTAAAGAAGAAAATGGAGATGCAAGAGATTTAAGCATGCCTGGGATGGGTGTATTTCATTACTGCTATGTGGCTGTTGCATCCCCAGGGGAAGCACAGAAGGGCCCTCTCAGGGCCAGCAGGTACCAGCGGCCGTCTCTCTGGGACTCTGAGTGCAGGCTTTGGCATCTGAGAACCTTCCTATGAGGTTTTCGCGAGTCAGGAATTCTGGCCAGATTCTGTGTGAGTGCTGGCAGGCAGCACTGACCGATACAGATCATTAACAGGGGAGGCAGGACGTGAATCCTCCGGAAGAGCGGCCACTGAAGACCAGGGAGTGAGGCACGATCCCAATCTGGCGAGCTGGCGTTCAATCAACATTGAGCGTTGTGTTCATACGGCACTTTACAGTTTACATGTTGTTTCATTACATCTTAACACGGCCCCTCTGGCATCACCATAGCGGTTTTCATCCTATAGACGGAGCACAGGAGGATGTCTCACTCACACAACCAGGCCTTTCTCAGCTCCTGCTGACGCTGCACTCCTAGTAATATCCCTTTAACGTGGTCTAGTTCACGGAGAGAGGATGAAAACAGGCCATGTCCCGACATTCCTCGTCGCAGGATTTGACCTGCTTCTGGCTTTGGAAAGACTCATGTGTTATTCCTCTAGCAGATTTCTCTAATTCTGTTTTGTTTGGGCTAAGATTAAAATTAATTGATCATTTCGTGATCACAGGGCAAGACACCTGAGGACAAGCCAGAGCGTCAGGATTGGCTGCGGGTCATTCACAGGCCAGGCGGTCTGAACGAGGTGGCAGGTAAGTGGAGCGTACCTGGGTGGGCCTCTAACCGTGCACCCTTGTGGCTTGTTTAGTGACTGGGATCTTTGTCACAAGCTTTATGTGACAGTACTCAGCCTTATGAGTCCCAGCTGTTGCCTACACACACACACACACACACACACACACACACACACACACCTCCCACACAGAGGGGCACCCATGTGCATCTTTCTACAATACTCACACTGTTTGCTAGACGTTGAGGAGTGTTGACTTTTGGAGAAAGACAAGATACATCACTTTGGAGAGGGAGAAAAGGAAAAAAGATGATAAAGAAAAAAATCTGCTTTCTTCCCCCTTTAAAATGCCACAAGAAAATGTCAAGGATATTGCTTTACCGGAAATAACAGAGAAGTTCAAAACAAAATTGTCAAGTGTCATCCCTTGGCCTGATTCTCTCTTCACCCAGGGCTCCTCTTCTCCTGCCTATTGGCTGCCTTCCTGCCTCTGCCTCCAGACCTCTTAAGAAGTCACTTCTCTGGCCTCCAAAGGAGGATGAACCAAAAAATAGCCCTTGGAAAGCCTTTCACTAAAGGGAATAATAGATAATAAACAAAAGGACAAAGAAGTGGGTAAGAGATCTTTCTCAGACAGCTGGCTATATCCATCTCTGGGACACTGTCCATCGGAGACCACATAGGAGAGGTTTATCATCATTTTCAGTGCCATCATTATCCAAAGACTTTATTATGTGATTAATTGTGCAAGGTTATGTACAGGCCACTGTAAATAGGAAACTATATAGGGATGCTTCTGACTTCTTGTAACTTAAAATCCATCATGTTTCACAGTCCTACAAAAAGCATCCCTGATTTACTATCCATTCTACTTCTATTATAACAGCAATCTCAACAGTGCTGGGCTGAGAGACACGGGACAGGAGAGTTTTTGTATTACTATAGGTTCATTCATTCCAAAATCAATTCAGGGCCTCTGTCTTATATACCAGGTCCTTGGCTTGGTAAGACAGAGCTAAGGGACAAATCACAGATTCTGCCCTCAAGGACCTAACAGATGCTATAAGCTATTATATTCAGTGTTTTTTTCTTTATATAAAATGTTTCTAGGAATGCCAACATGTGAGACTAAGAAATCAGGGTTTTTCGTTCAGTGGGAAAGAGTGGATGGTAATGAGAAAACTTGTAAAGGAGAAAGTATCACTCCCATTTTATGCATCATGAACAAACCTCAGGGAGGTTTGGTAATTTTTCTAACCCACAGCTAACCAGTAGAGAACACAGGATGAGGCATGGATTCTGCTGGAGCTCAAAGTCTTGCTCATGCTGCCCCGCTGGGTCCTAAAATACAAAGGAAAGGGAACCCAGCTCTTGCCCCACTGAGTTCATCCTTTGCAGAATTAACAGCTGCAAAAGTTTTCTTCAGTCACGATTCACAACAAAAGTTTCTCATTTTGCAGCTCTATCCCCGGTAGAGAAAATCCAAACTGGGATTGGGAAGCGATGTTGTGATCCTTTTCCTGGATCAGAAGGAGAACTTTGGCAAGAATTAAGGCCTTGATCGATCATTTGGTGACTTTGATAGGCCAAACCAAAAAGATCCTAAGTATTCCTTATATTTATATAAACTAGTTTAGAGTATTATACTATAATGTAGGCAGTTTTAGAAGGAATGGAGAAAGATCTACCCAACAAACAGAATGCACAAGAAGTAGCAAAGTAGTAACGATAGCTACAACCCTCAAAATCAGGGCCTATAAGATTTGAATGTCATAACTAAGAAACTTGAACAGTTAATTATATAGAATTCTAGATTTAATTTTCTTCCTATAATGCTTAGCACTATTTATTTAATGGAGAAGAGCTTACTGTTATTTTACTGCTGATACTGTCGTTTTTGCTTTTAGTAATGGTGATTTGAAAACTAAATGTCATGATGAAAATGATTTATTTTCAAAAGACTCCCTTAAAATCAGGATGAAGGGCTTCCCTGGTGGCGCAGTGGTTGAGAATCTGCCTGCCAGTGCAGGGGACACGGGTTTGAGCCCTGGTCCGGGAAGATCCCACATGCCGCGGAGCAACTGGGCCCGTGAGCCACAACTACTGAGCCTGCGCGTCTGGAGCCTGTGCCCCGCAATAAGGGAGGCCATGACAGTGAAAGGCCCGCGCACCGCAATGAAGAGGAGCCCCTGCTCGCCGCAACTAGAGAAAGCCCTCGCACAGAAACGAAGACCCAACACAGCCAAAAATAAATTAATTAATTAAAAAAAAAAATCAGGATGAAAAGCATGATTCTACATAGCAGGCCACCTGCCACGGGTTCACAGCTCCCATTCTTTGTCTTGCTGGACTGTCAGTCAAAGCCACTGGCACCACTTGTATGCAGAAGGAGCGTATGCTGGATCACATCCTCCCCAACTTACATAAACTGCGGGCGCCTAGGTAAGACCAAGAAGGCCTTTGTCTCTGAAATCTCTTCACACTGAAGCAACCACCAAGACATCACGCTAAACATTCTGTTACGGTTTTGAGTGCCACTCCTGCCCGCTTTAAATCTGGCCCAATCCCCAAGCATAATTCATTAATAAGATCTTCATGGTCCCAGCTTTCAATAGAGCCACTATCCACTGACGGAAGAATATAAATAGGATATATTCTAAAATACCGCAGTTGTATTCTGTACTCATTACATGCATCGCCCCCATCCTTCCAACTACACCTGCACACAGGCCCGTAGGCATAGCAACTTTATTGAGTTATTTTCAAATTTATCAAAATTTGACAAGGAAAACCAGAAAACAGTAAGTAGCCATTTGATAATACGAATAGGAGGGCTGTTGTGAAAAGGAGGACTGATGAGCATAGATCTTGGTGGAACCAGCCAATACGTGAGAAAGTCACTGGCCCTTTCAGGGAATCAAGACAAATGAAACAAGGAAGAAGGACATTGAGAAACTGACAAACCTGGACATTCCTAAGTATGCCAATATCTATTTCTCCTTGTGAATCATCTTTCTGAATCTTCCCACCCGAAAGCAGATCCTGCGGAGCCCCAGGAAAATTTAAGGGAGGACTGCCTCAGGGCTAGTTGAGGGCCGGAGCAAGTGCCTGAGCTTTGCTTTCTCACCTGTTTGTGAATAATTTGCACCAGATCTGCTGAATCTACTCTACTCTTGATGGAGGGGGTCTGGGATTTGGTGGAAGGGTGCCCAGTGGAGAAAGATTTGGTAATAAGATGTCAGGTGCACTAACACACAGTCCGGGGGCACCGAAGAATGAATGAAGCTTGGGAAAGTGCCAAGGGAGTTCTGGAGGTGTACACGGCGTGCCCTCACGAGGAGCCTTGAAATCCCTTAAAGGCACTGACAGTTTTTCCCGGTTTTAGGACTGAAATTGGCTGAACCTCTTCATTCTTAATTGGGAGAAACTGCCGAAGCAGCAGAGAAACAAGAGGAAGAAGACGGGGTATGTGATAAGAAAGGAAGGACCTAGGGGACCAATAGTTGAAAACACAGAGAGAGAAAGGAGAAAGGCTCCCCCAGGGAACCCAGGGCGGGACACCCCACAGGACTAGCACAGTGTGGGCCAAGATCCAGAGGGGAGGGTGGGGTGAATAGACCAAGGATGCAATATTGTTAGCCCCTTTCTCCTTGGATTAATTGCAAGAAAACAAGCCCATAGATGCAAAGGATTCATATTGATAAGCTATTTATGTAAGATTATACAAATCAATTAATAAACATACAAGAGGCAACAATGTGTAAGCCATATTTCATAGCTGATAGCTATAGTTTTATCATCAAAGTATAAAAGCCCATTATAATGCTATCCAGTCCTGCTGTGTCTGCCTGCCTATGATACCTCCCCATTCTCAGAAGTCACTCATTGCCTCAGTAGCTTTATTTATTTACTCATGATTTATATTCCACCTACTTAGAAAAAGGGTCTGAGACAGCTTGTGATGTTAAAATATATAGAAAGCAGAAAAGCTAAAAATGAAAATGGGAACACAAACCAGTTAAAATGAACAAGGGAGGAAACGTATCCAGCACCACCTGGATTGGGCAAACGAGAGCAAGTGTGAACTTCAAACGTAGCTCTGGGGCTGCCAAGACGGAGAGGGACACGTATGTTGGTTCGAATGTCCTCACTGATTGAAACATAAGGGAATCAGCTCACATGATCACCTACACTCTTTCTTGGTACCGTTTGGCACATGCAGTAACAGATAATAAACTGACTCTAGCTACAGATTTATAACATATATAACAGTGCCTTCTCATGGGCTTTCTTATATCTGCTCCCTGTAGATGGCAGCTTGCAGATCCTGTATTTAGGTGGGTCAGGTACTTAAATTGCCCCATCATAGCACCTTCTACCAGGCCCAGGACAGTGGTTCTGAAACAGGGATATTTTTAAACTGCAGATCTGAGTTTCCATCAAATATTATGATTGAGTAGCATTCGGTGGGGTGGGGACTCAAAGGTATCTTTAAAATATATATAAATATTGGGCAGTACACACAGGTTATTTCTGATGTTCATTCCTGGTAGAGAAATGCTATTCTCTGGGCTGAAAGGGTTTTATTTCAATCATTTTCTCTCTGAGAATCAGCTTCTAAATTTTGCAAGTTGGTGTCTTTCTATCAGCACTTTCTCACCTTGAAAGTTCAAGGGAACTAGAAGGGCTTGAACCTAGGAGATGGTAATGTATCTCATACTCCAGTGGGGAGGGGATGGTGAGGTCCTGCTCAAAGCTACAAAGGGGCTTTACTTAAAGAGGAGCCTCCCCCCCCAGGCTCACAGCCTGGTATCAGATCCTGGGCTAAGTTCCAGAGAAACACCAGCTAGGACAGGTGCATCCACCAAGCAAAGCAAGGACTTCTGAACTTCCTACTCAAAGGGAAGAAACTGACACTCAGAGAATACCTAGTTTTTCACCAGGCACCATTGCCAGATATTCCACACTGAGAACTTCAGTTAATGTGCTATTTTTTTGGAAATAGCATGATTAGCCCATTTTGCTATTAAAAAAAAAAACAGGCTCAGAAAAGTTAAAATAACCGTCTCAAGATCACACAACAAGTAATCGGTAAAACCAGAATTCAACTCAGCTCAGTCTACACCCAAGGCCCACGCCCTCCCTTTCTGCTGTGGTTCACTGTGGAAATATTTCCCTCCTCTGGGGTTTTGCTCCACCAGAGTGCAGTAACACGGACTCGTTAAAAGCAAAGGTTCTATAGCCAGAATTCCTAGGCTTATGTCTTAGCCTCATCTCTTGAAGACTGGGGACATGAGTCAAGTTACTTAAACTTTGCATGTCTCAGTTCTCTCTTCTTGTGAGATTGCTATCTACTTTGCAGAGTTGTGGTGTGAATCAAATGTGACTTCTGCACAGCATATAGTAATCAGCAAATGCCAGCTGATCTAAAGCTGTAGCAATGATAAAGATCCTTCAGGTTTAGGGGAGATCGGTGAGACCGGACGGCAGTGCTCATATTGTAGTGATGGTTCAGAGCCGGATGGCCAAGGCAAGGCCTTGGAGTTCACCCTCATCCCAACAGGAATTCCAGGAGCTATCTTGGATGAAAAAGGACACGGACAAGAGAGAAGGGATGTGACAGTGGCAGCTGACTTGAGATCCACAATTAAGTCTTCTAAATTATCACTGAAGGAGCCTTCTGTTTCTAAAAGTCTATAATCTTACTAAGAATAAAATAAATGAGAGCATAAATTTTCAGAAATAGCATTTGGGAGTCTGAAAGCTGGCACCAACTAAGCCATATGAAATCACTTTAAATTTTATTTGGTTCAAAAGATGAGCAAGGAAAGGATAGACCAGTTTCTTGGGGAAGCTCATGAACATTAACAGATGTCAGCTCAGGTCCTGGTTTGCTTCTACACCCATCTGAAGGGGAAGAGAAAAATCGTCAGGCTACGAAGGGTAGAAAGAGTCATCCTAGAATTACACAATAGGGACAGACCTGGAAAGGACTTTCTTCCTCCTAAGCAATGGTTTTCACGTGAGCTGGAGGAGAGGGGAGGTAGTGAGAGCTTGTGCCAGGAGCCGAAGCCCATCCTTCCTCTTTCAGCCACCGCTGATGAGAGAGGGAGGGCGAGGAAGACTTGGCGGCCATGAGGGGACAGGGTGAAGGTTAAAACACAAACGACTGAGACCCACTAATACCCTTAGTGGGGAGTTGAGGGAACTGAAGGCAGAGGGGAGCTAGTCAGTGGAAAAGACTGGGGTCTCTTGTCTCCTGTTTCCAGGCTGGGGGAAAGACCGCCATCAACCGCCTCAAATCAGAGCTTAGCTAAGGAAAAGCATATCAATAGGGCAAATGTTTGTATTAATCTGTCCATAAGCTCTACTGAGTTCCCATGTAGAACAGCTGTGGGAGCAGGAGGTGAGTGCCCTTCACGGCAGGGGTGAGGTTGGCAAGGAACCACACACAATGTGGGAAAAGGGCAAGTTACAGAAGAGAGGGCCAGAGGGTGGCCTGGGGAGGTCCGAGCCGGGAATGGATGGGGTGCTTCGTGGAGCAGGCAGCTCGTGAAGGGGAAGATGTGAGCAGACTGGGGCATCTGGAAACGAAATAGCAATCAAAGGACACATTTAGACATACACAGTAAGATGATGGAGAGACCGACAGAGCTCAGGTGAGCGTAGGAATAGGAGGAGGGGCTCAGCATGGCTCTGGAATGAGCAGGGTGAAGAGGTGGCAGCAGCCGGCTGAGAAGGCATGTTTCCAGGCTGAGGCTGGGCTGGCAGTGGAGATGGCTGAGGTGCCAGGGCCACAGATCGAATCAGAGCTGCGCTTGGGGAAGATTAGCCTGCTGGCAGCGGGCAAGATGGAGGGGAGTGGGAGAGACTGTGGGCAGAGACCCCACTCGGAGAGAATTAGATGAGGTTCCAGGAGGTAATGAAGGACTTTCCCGGAGGGGAGGGAGGAAGAGATGGGAGAGATGCTTCGACAAAACCTGGCTGAGAAAAGGACTAGAGGGGAAGGGTGAGAGAGAGAGGGAGTCCAGGTAACGCATCCCTACGACCTCATCTGTGAAGCCATGGGCACCCTACACTCCAAGGTGCTCTCAGGCTGAAAGGTTCTCATTCTAGGTGGTCGAGGAGGGCCGGTGAGGTCGGAACAAAAGGTCACTTAGTGCAGGCAATTCAATCAGCGAGTTAAACCACACGGGCTCCTTAGTGGAGAAACAGCGCTGCTAGGTGTGTTCAAGTCTTCCTCATGCTCCAGGCTCTCCGTGCAGATGGGGTGTGATCTTTCCTTAACTCCTGCATTCAACACCATCGTTGCCTTCAGGTCTCCAGCAACCCACGGCCTCGCCTCCTTCAAACTTGTGCCTACAGCACCATCTGCTGGTGTGGGATCCTGTGGCCTCTGGGCACGTGTAAAATCTTCATTGTGGGCCCTCAACACTCCCTCACCCACCACACCCATCCCCTGCCCATCTCACCCCACACCCCATCCCCAGAGCCACAGACACACACAGACACAGATGCGCACACAGACAAACACAAACATATACACACACACACAGGTGCACCTAAAGAGCCACAGACACAGACACACATACAAACAGAGATGCACATACACACAGACACAGACAGGACAGACACAGATGCGCACACAGACCCACACATGTAGACGCATGCACACACAAGCCCGGCTCTTTCCCTCTTTCGCGTCCCGGCTGCAAATGCACAGATTTCCGCTCCAGCCCGCCTGGCCTCCTGCTCTTCCCTCTCCTCTGTGCTCTCCAGCCTCTGAGGTCTGCTCTCGGGCAGGACCTGGAATTGAAGTTGAATCGCACTTTTTCCCCAGCACTACTGCAAAGTGGAAACAGCAGACGGGTAGGACTGCAGGATTTGAGAGGACAAACAGTTGGACATCTGAAAAGTTAATCTGCTGGTTAATTTGCTTGCAGACTGCTAATTGATCCTGCAATTCCCTCCGACCCTCTGCTCCCCAGTCCAAGAGGCCTGGGAGGAGAGAGGATGGTCCTTCTTCCTGCCCATCTGCGTCCTGCGCTCCATCCTGGCAACTGCACACACCATGCCCTGCTCATTCCAGAAGAACCCGGAAGACAACCTGGTTCCCCCCACACACACGTTTCCTATTAACCCCCTTTCCCGAAAGATAGAGGTGTGTCTAAAGAATCCCAGGTTCAAATGGATTTTATTTTTAAACCAGAAAAATCATGACACCGTAATGAAAATAACCACTTTTTTTTAACCTTTTAAGAAAAATGCCATTCCCTGCTACATCTCTTAATAGCTGCCTCCTGGCGGTAGCCTAAATGACGAATCCACCAACCTATTTAAAATGTAAGGGAGGTGATTTCAAAAGTCATCTGCGGGTGTTTCCGACTACAAATGCAAATTCTTTTGTCAGCCGTCTCCGGTGCCATGGAGCGCACAGGTATTTTTAGTCCGCACAGATTTGTGGGGTGGCGCGGGAAGAATATACATACACGCACCAAATTAATGCAAGGGGGGTTCTTAGTTCTGAATATTCATTCCTTTGGGATTTGGAGATCCAAGGAGACTAGGCAGCCTGTGCCTGCAGACGGGTGGGTCCAGGTCCCTGGTACCCTGTTCCCTGGGTTAGTGCCAGCCCCCTGGCCCCCAGGGGCTCCCACTGAGAAACAGGCCCTGCCCATCACAACTGACTTGCCTGGCGGTTCCCAAGTACCAGCCAGCAGCCTACTGGTGATACTGAGGGGTCCCGTCCCTCGCCCCCGAAAGACATTCCTGTTTTTGTTTTGTGTTGTTTTTGCCCAGGTAAATTTGGGACAAGACTGAAAAGGAAAAGAAGGATGAAAAGACAGAAGTGTGTGTGTGTGTGTGTGGGTGCGTGTGTGTAGGGACAGGGATCTAGCCCCCCAGGCCAGGTCAAGCATATGCGTATGAGAATACTCAGGCTCTGCTAGCATTACTTTTGCTTGTTTGTTTGTTTTAACCAGCTCTCAAGTGCGGAGCAGTTAGGCTGTTAAGCAAAGTATATAGGGACCATCTCTGGAATAGCTTAGGTGCTAATCGACCATTTAGTCTATATAAACACAACATATTCTGGATTTTTCTGGATACTCTCAACTTTAAGTAGCTATTTGTAGGATACTCAGAGGCACATTCCTACTTGGTAAAGCATGTATTCCAAACTTTTGTTTGGTGTGACGCAGGAAAACTTGCTTTGGAGTCTAGCAGATACTTGCTTGAACATTGGCTTTTGCCATGTACTAGCTGTGTGACCTTGAGTAACCCTACCTAATCTTTTTCTAAGCCTCAGCATTATTGGAAAATGTAGACATTAATGCCTACCTTCCAGGGAACTTACACATCGTCTCATGGTAGAGTCTGTCACAAAGCACAGTAAATGAAGTCTGTGACTGTCTGTCTTGATGGCCACCTGGCAGATGCTGGGTGACAGGAGGAAGAGCCCCAGAAGCTCATTTTCAATGCAGACGGGCATTCCAGGCGGCAGATGTCCCCAGGGGAGAGGGCAATGAAATGGACCAGTTTTCCTGTTCACTTCCAAGTGCAGGAACTGCTGGCATCAGATGACCTTGGGTTGTTGAAGCCCAGAAACCCTTAGAACAAGGCAGAACTGAGACTAAAGCATGGAAATTAGCAAGGGGCAGATGTCAGCTGAACCTTAGGAGAGATGTTCTGACTATGAGAGCTATCCAACAAAGGACCCAGAGGTAACAAGCTCCCTGTCACTGGTTGTGTTCAAACAAAGCCAGGTAATTCCGGTCAGAGATGGCATGGAGGGAGAGCCTTCGATGTAGTAGAAGGTCCAACTCTATCAAAATCAAAATCGAATGTTCTCCCAATGCTAAGTCTTTGTTTCTGTGAAATAGAAAGAGAGAATTGCTGCTCCTATTTTCCCTTGAAACCCAACAGTCTGCAAGTCCCTGGTCCCTGCTGGAGGCAAAGAAATAATAGGAAACCTCCAGAGTTTCAGAGCCTCGCACTGAGACCATTAAGCAATCTGTTCAGAGCAAGAGGGAGAGTGAGTCTGGGAGGAAGGTTTAAAATAATAATTAGCCTCTGTTACAGCCTTAATTGAAACTGGTTAGTCCAAAGAGAGGATCTCTTGGGTCAACCCTGCCCACCCCACTCACCAGCAGCGGTGGAAAAATGGCCTCACAACCCGAGTGGCCAGCAGCCCTGCATTGGGCAAAGGAGTAATCTGACGCTTTCTCTCCTGATGTGCTCTGTCCTCATTGATGTATTTTGTCTTTCATTGAATTGCTTTTCTCCCTCCATCCTTTTCTTTCCTAACTGCTTGCACTTCAAGAAGGACGCATAACATTCCAAAGGATATAGTCCTTGCATTTCTTGAATTCCGGGTAATTCTGTGATTGGCTGATCTAACTCTCCAACTGTTTTTTCCCTTCCTTCTTTCCCCTTCCTTTCTTTCGTCTCTGCCCTCTGACGTCCCAGGCTGGGTTCAGCATCACAAATCGAGGCACCCCATGCATTTCATTCCTGGTTTCACCCACCCTCTTCCTACAGGCGCCCTGAATTCATCAGGTTCACTCTCAGGACCTGCACTGGTATATCCAAAATTTGGTTGCATTGGGTCACATTGGTATAAATAAATAGCTCTGATTTTTAACTAAGAATGCATTGGAATGCTTCCTAAATTTAACCAGTCCCAGGAGTTCGGACCAGCCCTCCAGGCCCTGTGGCAACCTGGGCTCATGGTCATGGAGAAGAGGAGACCCTAAGGTCATGGGTGTCTTTTTAGGGAAGAGAAGGTGGATAGGAAGAGGGAAGGAGCCTGTTCTCCCAGTGCCCTGGGCCCTGGTTTTTGGTGGAAGTTGGGTGGTAAGGCTTGGTGCCTCCACAGTTATGGTTTGCAGGCTGGGCTTAGACAGAAGGAAAGGGGACTTTCCCCTCATGCCATCATCAGCCACCAGCCCTGGTTTTCACTTGGGTTCCTGTTTCTGCAGCTCCAAGGTTGGATGGCTGGGAGTCAGGGAAGGGACGCAGTGGCTGGGTGACTTCCATCGTCCCTTCTTGGGGACACTCTGAAGAGGCTCAGGTCACTGTCCCATGGCCTCAATAGGACTACGAGAGCATCGACTAGTGTAGGTTTGAGATAAAGGACAAGAAGGTCCAGGCACAAGGAGATAAAGATGGAAACACGGAGAGACGTGAATGAGGTCCTAGTGGAGGTGGGCTTGGAGGAGCCCACGTCAGCAAAGGGACGGCGCCATCTGGGATTCAGAGACAACTTTGCCTGTCCATGCCCTCCTTTCCTCGCTGCCTGACCGGCCACCTCAATACACATCATGGTGGCCTCTGTCTTCCAGAGCACCATTCACGAGAGAAACACAAGTTTACAAACAGAGGAAACCAAGATGGGAGAGAAAGGAGAGCACTGGTTCGGAGTCCAGAGACCCTGGGGGAGGAGGCTTGCTCTTATACTAACTATTTGAGCAAAGCCTCCTCCGTTTCCCCATTTCGGAAGGATAACTTCATGTGATGACCTGCATGTGCTTTCAGGCTTTGAAATTCTAAGCTCTTACATGGACGCTTGTGACACCTATAGGATGACCACTGTAGGTTTCCTTTCTCCTTGAAGGACTTGAGAGATTGTCTCCATATATTTTAGTTAATTCAGCTCGGTTTATACCTAAACCTTAAGGCAGATGTCCAATAACTCACATTGCTGGATTTGGAGCCATCTTGCCCTGAAATAGAAAACCAGTGTTTTGGCTGTCTGTCCAAAACCCCAAGGTGAGCAAAACTTGGATGTCAGGACCTGTTTTGAAACTAGATACTTAGATATGGAAACTTCTTTTAAAAACAACTTTACTTGCATAAAGGAAACCTCCGTACATAAGAAGGAGGCTGTAGAGTTCAGAATGTGGGTTCCTAAGGTTAGTTCTGTCTATGACACATCAATAAATATGCTGAATGAACAAATAAATGAGCCTTCTACCTGAAACAAAAACCTTGGATGGAAGTCTCCCCAGGGTCACTCTGCTCTGTTGAAGGCCCCCCTCAGGGACAAGGAAGCACTGTCTTATCTGGTGGCTTATGTTTTAGTGGGGACAAAGGTCAGTTAAAAAATGACCTCCCTAAGTCAGGGGCCAGTTTGACTTTGTGCTCCCTGTACCGCTGGCCCCAGTTAGGCCAGAAGTGCCCGCTCCCCCCTCCACACACTGTCCTCTGCCTGACAGCCACCGTGTCCCCACACGTTATCAGGTCCCCAGATCAACTGATCGCGGGCTTTGCAATGCGTGCCCACACCCCCGGCCAAGTTCCTTAGAGATTCACCTTCAGAGTCATATTTTATTTAGGCTGATATTAAACTGAACTTATAGTCCTTGAACCCACACTGAGAGGAGGCAGGGGGGAGAAAGGGGAGCTAAATGTCTCACCTGGGGTCTAAGAATGGGCTCCAGATGTGCAGAGGGGGGACACAGAAGGGCAGACCATCCCTGGGGCATTCAAGAAGCGTGAGCATCTCTAAAATTGGAGTGGAGACAGGACTAACCAGTGTGCACTTGTTTCAAGCCACTGCCTGTGGCAATGCTCTGAGGCTGGCCAGGAACCCTGCAAGCAGCTGGGTGGCCTACAACACCTTTTATTTTTTGCCTTCTAAGACATATTCATTAGTGAAATATCAGAAACCTCAGGGGCAGCACGTGCTTCTAATTCATTTTCCAATTGTATAATGAGCCAGAAGTGAAATTTTTAGGGTGAATTTAATTGACCTTCACAGCAACATCAGGCAGATTGGCTTAAATGCTATTAAAGCAGAATGTAACCCGGTGAGACTTTCTGGAAGGTTATCGGAAAATCTATCAAGTTGTTTTTTCTTAATTTTCATCAAGAAAGGAAAGATAGATAGAGGACATAGAAGGAGGAACAGACAGAGAGGCAGAAGGGGAGAGATTTAAAACCAGGGTGAGACGGGAAAAGAAGAGTGAGAGAAACGAGAGGCTGGGAGAGGGAGGGGAGTAACGCACGTCCCTGTTGCTGGGGGTTACGTTTTAATTTACAAAGGCTGTTGAGAATTTGCAGTCAAGCCACAGGTCACATTGGTCTCAGTGTGTTTCCAACACTTGAGCATAGGACAGTGCAGTCCTCCCTTTATTAATATTTGATGTTTAGCGTGTCTCGAGTGCCATCATGCAATAGAAGGGCATCTTCTCTGGCAGCTGACAGGGGCTTCTTTCGGATGCCATTGCCCCTTTCACCAAAAGACACGTTCAGTCTCAGTATCAGGGTACCTCTGGGGAAGCCAGGAAGCCAGGTGCGGGGCTGAAGGGCTCCTCGGGTACTAAGGTGGCATCCTCGTGGAAGGGCTGGCGGGCAATGGACGGGGTGGCAAAGGTCGTGGCAAGCTGGGCTCAACTCTAGTCATGGTCAAGTCAGAGGGAGGTGGCCAGTGTGTTAGGGGTGGGCCAGCGCGGGGCATCGGGACCAGTCCACGTCAGCTTATTTACCGCTGGCGTTAGCATGGCCTCTGGCACCCAGTACAAAGCCAGGAAGAGCTGGGCAGAGAGATGTGTGTCCATGAAGGGTGTGAAAGTCAGGGGAAGGATGCAGGCCTATCATCGCCTGAGGCGGACCCGGTAAGGACCCAGGAGGTGGGCGACCTGAGGCAGAGATCCAAGCCTGATGGAGAACAGGTGTGTGTGGGGAGGAGCTGAGGCAGGGCCAACACACGGGGCAGGCATAGCCCCCTGGGGTTCCTGCTGGGTCATCAGCAGCAAGAGGCACGGCCTGCACCCCAGGGCTCCCGATGAACTCCCCTCCCCGGGAGGGAGGACTGGTTCAGAGGTCACGCGGGCCAAGCCAGCACGTGGAAACAGTAGTGTTTTCTAGCGAAGGGACGGCCCTCGGCACAGAAAGGAGAGAACACAGCAGGCCCGAGGCCGCCGTCCTTAGAGACACCTGAGGGTGCGGCTGGCCCTTGGCTGGTGTCTGGGACCTCGGCTCTCAGGGTGTCCCCGTCACCAGTGAACTGACAAGGCTGGTTTTCCGCGCCTAGACTGTCTGCACAGACCCTGTGGTTTATGCTGGACGCCGGCTTTCCTTCCGGGAGTCTGGCATGTTGGCGTGTGCCAGGCGGAGGGCGTCCACGTGAGCAGCCCCCAGATACAGCCCCGACCTCTGAGTCTCCCCTGGGTGTCCCTGGGCTGAAACCTCACACGCATGTTTCCGGGGGAAGAGTGAGCTCTGTGTGACCCCTCAAGGGAGGGAGGGAGCACAAGGAAGCCTCAGGGGGATGCTTCCTGACTTCTGCGTCTTTGTGGGTCCGTGCTGTCGCCGTGCTGCAATGTACTCAGGAGCACGTTGCATGCAAAGGCCCGCGAGTCCTCCGAGGCGGTAGTCTGGGGGACCCTCCACACGTCTCCTCCCAGGGAAAACTCTCCAGCTGGTTCTTGTCCTAACCTCAACCTGAATCCCACAGCTGCTTCTGAGATTTATTTTTGATGCTGACGGCGGCTACATATATGCGCTGCGGCCCAATATAGACGCCTCACCCCCAGCAGTGACTAAGCTCTCCCAGCACCCAGAGGACCTGAATAGATGTTCAGTTACTCATATATAAGAAACACGTGTTTCTGCGTACCCAGGAACCCACAGAGCTAGGGGGAGTGGGGAGGAAGTGAGAAAGGAGGGGAAAATGTCCTTACTGATGAGAACAACCTTTAATAGTCTCTGAAAGGGAGAAAGAGGAAAAAAGGTGGGGGACATCTAAAATGGAAACGCACATTGTCTCAGAGTCTGTCTTTACTGTCATGATCAGCAACGCCGTCCTCTTCAGTGTTGCTAGTTGAGCACTTACACTGCACCAGGCATGTGCAAAGCCCTTTCTATATGTGGGTTTCAGCTAAAACTTCGTAATGGGGTGCAGTAGGTAATGGGTGATATTATTCCTATTTTTAGATGATGAAAGTAAGGGACAGAGAGTTTAAATGATGTGCCCAAGTCACAAAACTGGTAAGTGATGCAGTCAAGATCCCATCCAGGTGTGTTCTTCAAGAAGACAAGTCTCAGACATAGCGAAGCCATCTCACTCGATATTTTTAGTCTTGCAAAATATGGTTGAAAAGGGGATGACAAAACAGAGCATGACCCCTGAGGAGACCTTTTGACAGGGACAAGAGGCAGTCTTACCTCTGATTGTCCTTTAACACACCTGAGTTCCTTGCAGTATGTGTGGGGAAAGCCATCCAAGATACCAAGAATACTGTCTATTAGCTCCAGATTTTCAGTCCTCTGTGTAATTTGAAAGAAATGAGAGCTTTCTTGACACCTTAATTTTCAACTGCTTTATCTTTTCTACTGGTCAGGATTATAGATTTACAGGGCACTTTCAGATATAACACCAGTGCACCTAACACAGTGCTGCCTCACAAGGGAGTGCAATGGATAGGCTTTGATTGTCTCATCAGCCAAACAGGTCCTTCTTACATTCACTCAACAAACATTTACTGGGCGTCCATCATCTGTCAGGCATGGGCATCTGGCAGTGAACACTGTAGACCACTTTATATGTGGCAATTAAACGATATTTCATGAGCATCTATTATGTGTCAGGCACTAGGCCAGTTTCTAAGGATGCTAGGCTAAATAAGGCACAGTCCTCACCCCCAAGAAGGTCAAAATTTATTGAGGAGGTGGCGGTCTCAGATCTGTAGGGAGCACAGAGGTCTCCCAGTGCTGCAAACAGGAAAGAAGGAATCAGAAGAGAGACCCCATTGTATTTGGTCTTAGGGCATATTGACCTGAAAAATCCTTTAGACAGATATTTCAATAGGGTTGTTAGGATGAAAAATCAAAGCCATTCATTTAAGCTATAGCAGAAGGCAAGAATATGAAGACCAGTCATTGTATCTAACTGTTTAAAGAGGTTTGGCAATAACAAGAAAAAGAAAAAAGGTTTAGTAGTTTGAAGAATGCCAGTGTCAAAAAGAAAGGTTTGCTTTTTGTTTCATGTTTGGTTTTGTTTTATTTTGTTTATTTTTTGTTAGGATTAGGAGGATCTGAGTTTGTAAGCAGTGAGTGGGAAATTTGAAATATGAAAACTGCCAACCAGGGTAACAACGGAAGATTTTCAGTCCTCTATTGAAGTTGGTATGGAGAGGCCATCGTTACTTTCCTTCCAATTAATATCTCAACATTACGGATGTATCCAAAATAACCTAGTTTCCCTTAGCAACTCATTGTATTCACTTTCTTTTAACCTCTTTACATTGTCAGCCTGTACCATGTCTTGGAGTAACAAGTTGCATGTACCTACTGCCTGCTGGATAAAAAAGCACTTCATTTTAATTGCTCTAAATTTACCCTTTCTAAGCTGCATGTGGTGCCTCTTGGTTCTGATGATCTAGAATTGCCATCTTTGTCCCCTGCCCAGCGCTGTGGCCAGCTGAGCCTTGGTTCCTCTCTGGGGCCTCCTTCCTGGACCATGGGCTTCACATCGGCTCCCACTCCTTGCATTTCCACTCTAGCCACTCTCCTACTATGGAATCTCAACATGGCAGCTGCAACGAGCTTTTGCGATCAGAAATCATGTCACCACATTGCTCCAGACTAGGGAAAATGTAAGTTCCAATTTACCTGTGACACCCAATGTCCAGGGGTACTTATGAAGAGTGCCCCTTTCACTTTCAAAAGCAATCTTATTTGAACAATATATTAAATGTTCACGCTACTTAAAAACCTCCAGTGTCTTCCCATTGCTATTAAAACAAAACCCCAACTCCAAAGACCCTGGCTGGACCTTCCCTGTCTCTACCTCCCTGAGTTCTCTCCACCCTCCCCATCCCTCACTGGGCTCAGACCCCTCCGTGTTTCCCCAGCACACTGAGCCCACACTTGATATCTTGATATCAAGATCTGAGCCCTCGATGTTCCTCTGCCTAGAGTACTCTTCCTTCTGCGTTTTGGGTACCAGCCTTCTCTCTTCTTTCAGATCTCAACTCAAATGCTGCCTGCTCAGAAAGGCCTTCCCTCCTCCAACCATCCACAGGTAGCAATCCCTTCCCCCAGAAATCTTATCCCTAACTTCAATGCCTCTAAGTGCCCATGAGTGACAGACATGCTCTTTTTTTTCTAAATTTGTGTTTTATGATCGTACCTTTTCACTCAATGGTGATTCCCTGTGGGAAGCGCCTGGTGCGTGTTATCTCTGTGTTCTGGGCACCTGTCACATCAGGAGCACAGGTCAGAGGCCCTCTCCATACCTACGGCTGGGACCCTTCCAGTCTTTATGCTCAGGAGCAACTTTAGGAAACATATATCCTATGCTGAGATTTCAGTGGTGAGATTCGTTTCTTATTATTAATGCTTTCTTTGTGAGCTGAAGGAATAGCCTTACCACAAAGGGTCACACTGCATCTGGGGTGCTTTCCTAACTTGCTGACATGCCTCTGCCCCAGATCCTTCCATTGTATAATTTCCACTACTGCCATTTCTACGTAATTCCAGAAAAAATAATTTATTCAAGAGGAGAGTGTATAATTCATTCACATACTGTATCATTATATACAACATGGGAATATATAAAACAATCAACACAGAAAAAACCGTTTGCAATGACATAGTGTTCAAAAGAACCTGCTTTGTAATATCTTTGAGGAAGGGCAAAGAGTTATTATACCTATTAATGGATGAAAGAAGTCAAGTCAGAATGGCTAAATTGCTTGTGCAAGGTCCCTTAGTGCCCGGGCTGAGATGACAGGCCAGGTTCTCTGACTCCCAGCATGGTTCTTGGAACTGGCTTTATATATAGACAATGTAGACAGTGTTCCAAATACTTTCTCCAAATACAGCCGGGCAAATACTGTAGAGACTTTCTACAAAAGCATTATAGAACTGACTCTGTAAAAATATGACCTAGAAAGGGGGACAATTTTCCAGGCAGCCCACGCAAGCTTGGCACTACTGTGATCTCTCATGCAAGTTGCCCTTTCAAGGGGAAACTTCCCGTGGTTGCCAGATGTGGCTTCTCAGCTTTCCGCTGCTGCCCAAGTATACTTCAACCATCCTATCTAATTTACTTAATTGTGTGCTTGCTTACTTCTATACTAATGATTATTAGTTCAGGGAATATACTATCACCATGACCATCCATCTATAGTTAGTTTATCAAATCAGCTAGTCACTCCCCTACAGGATTCTGGGAATCTCTTAAGACAGAAAAATACTGGTGGGTCAGAAGTCACAACCAGTTTAGTACCGTGGTTCCTAAACTGTCATGTGACTCAGAATCATCTTGAGAGTCTGTGAAAATACAGATTGTGTATCGTGTACAGGTTGTGACTCCTCCAGTTTCTGATTCAGTGGGTCAGGGGCAGAGCCCAAGAATTTGCATTTCTGACAAGTCCCAGGTGATGCCGAGGCCTCCTGGGTGAATGGGGGGGGGCAGGCAGATTGGATGAGAGGGCTGGGTACACTTTGAGAACCACTCGTTGAGAATCTGAGATGGTGGCAGTAAGGTGACCAGCCATCCCAGTTTGCCTGAGACTGAGGAATTTCCTAGGAAATGAGAGTTTTCAGTGCTAAAACCCAGGAAGTCCTGGGCCGTGCTGGGCACACTTGGATGAGTAGGTCAACCTAAGTGGTGTGAAAACAGGACTCTATGGGGGGGCGGTCCTCAAGGGGAACGTGACAGATAGGTTAACCAGTACATCAAAGGCAAGAGGGTGGCGTAAAGAAGTGGTCTGCTTGTGGGCCTTTTCCTGTGTGGATTACACGCTCCAGAAGGGCAGGGCCACATATTATTCTCCTCTCATTGCCAGCATCTAGCATAGCTTTGGGTATATAGTAGGTGACCTAAAAATGGACTATCTGCCTGCACGTTCAAGTGAATGGATGGATGTGTGGGTGGGGAGATGGATGGTTGGTTGGCTGGCTGGATGGATGGTTGGCTGGATGGATGGATGGATGGGTGGATGGATGGATGGATGGATGGATGGGTGGATGGATGGATGGATGGATAGATGGATGTTTGGATGGATGGATGGATGGATGGTTGGTTGGCTGGATGGATGGATGGTTAGTTGGATGGATGGATGGATGGGTGGATGGATGGATGAATGGATGGATGGGTGGATGGATGGATGGATGGGTGGTTGAATAGATGGATGGGTGGATGGATGGATGGATGGATGGATGGATGGATGGATGGATGGATGGATGGATGGATGGATAGATGGATGTTTGGATGGATGGATGGATGGATGGTTGGTTGGATGGCTGGCTGGCTGGTTGAATGGATGGATGGATGGATGGATGCATGGATGGATGGATGGATGGATGGATGGATAGATGGATGGAGGCAAACCATATCTCTTTCCCAGGATAGTCCAAGGTAAGCTTGTCCATTCCAGCAATCAAACCAAGGCAAAGGTCCTGGGGTGTGTGGGTTTATGTCCAGTTAGGGAGAGAAGACCTGCTCCTGACCCAGTGATCACTCTCTCTGAATGTGATTCCATGAACATCACAGGACAGGCCAGGGCAGTGGATTGACTCTGCTAGCCTAGCTCTCCTCAAACCTTGTTTACTCCCTAGGGAAGCTTCCAAAACCTAGAGAAAGGAATGATTCCAAGTGAAGCAAAAAAAAAAAAGAAATCGTCAAAACGGGTGGTATTGAAATGTAAGGTTTTCTGTCTTAGAAAAATTAAGGGTGTGGGAGTCTCTGTTGTATTTATTAAATGCTCAGTATGTTCAGAAAGTAAATACTGTCCATGAGCAGACAGGAGATTAAGGTGGCAGGAAGAGCAGTTTTGAGCCCCGTTAGATATTAATTTCCCAAGATGATCTGTCTGTCTTCTCCTTGTTTGAAGTTCTCAAGGCTGGAGCCTTCAAAGCACACACCGACTGCCATCTGCACAGAGCTCAGGGCTCCACGGGAGACCAACCCTGCAGGAGCCGTCCCTACACCCCCTCTGTCGGTGTCTGCCTTCCTCTGCATTCCAGAACATCAAGGACAATTCTATCAGCAAGTCCAGCAGCTGGTAATAAAGCCAGCCCATACCCAGCGTGGTGAGTATCCCTAGCCCGGCTCCGACGGGGAAATTGATTTAGAAGATGAAATGGAAAGTGACCTGACCCTTCCTTAGAACTCCCACCAAAACGAGGTTTTTTTTTTCTCCTTTTTGCTTCTCTCTCCTTCTTATTCTCTATCCCTCTTTACTGTTTCCCTTTCATTTTACCAAAGTTTTGAATAATGCACGGGCTATTCGTGCATCTATCATTTGACTGTTATTTTTAATTATTAATTTATGGCTGTTCCATGCTGGGGATGGCTCCTGCCCTCAAGCAGTTCACAGCCTGATAGGACAAGAAGGACGATATGCCCTACGAGCTGCTCCTAGAGATGTGTATACTGAAGGGGCACAGAAGAGGGATGCCGAGGCGTGTTGCAAAGCACAAGGCGGAGCTTCACAGAAGCAGAAAGCCTCGCCCTGAGCTCCCCGCCACCAGACACCGGACACACAGCATACATTCCTCCCAGCCCGTGGAGCTTGTACTCTAGCTGTGCTTTGAATGGTTTTTTTTTAACTCAGCAAGGGAGTCTGGGCACACAAGCAATTCTAGTGATAATCATAGGAAAACCCAGCCATCTCCCCTGAATTTGGAGAGAAATGTCATTCTTTAAGTTTACTGAAGGATAAAGCCATGTTGAAAGGAAACATTAGCCAAAAACTACAAATAGTAATACATTTTTTCATTAGAAAGACCACTGACTTGTGAACAGCACATCATGTAATCACTTAGGGTTCCAGTTTTATGCCTGTGAAATGCAGGTTCTGGACTCTGTATCCTCCAAGTCCTTTTGCTGCCCAATATTGGACAGGTCTATGACCCTAAGGATGCTATGGCTGTATGAACATCGCGGTCTCTGCTGTAGTTTTTACTTTCATTTGATCGTTTATTTAGATCTGCTTGACATCACTAATTTCATACAAATGGAAATCAAAGTACTCTCCTTTGGACTTGGCAAAGCAGTCTACTGACCAAGTAAAATTTGGTTCCCCTCGGATTGAAGCAATTAACAATCTAGGTTAGATGTGGACACTCAGGAGGGCACATGCTCACCCAGTGACAGTACCAAGACGGCTGTGGTATGGATGGCAGCCTGCAAAGACGGGCAAACAAGCAGAAGGGCAGAGAGCACAGCTCCGTGATCACAACTCAGCTCGGTAGGTGTTTCGAAAGATATCTGGGAAATAACCCACTGCCAATTCTTCTAATCAAGAAATCCCGTGGGTCAGCACCCTCTCCTCGGCTCCACACCTGAATTAAAGATGGTGCACTTTGTTTATAGTAATTTCCTGCCAGGTCAGTTATCGACTGAACAATCCCAGCCAAATCCAATGGCACAGACTGACCTGCTGACCCCCGTTTGAACATTGATTGTTGCTGTTCCCCTCATTAGACCATTCTCCTGGGAATCCGGTGCTTACCCAAAAGAATTTTAGCTAACCCCTCTTTTTGCTTGTTTCTGGGTTTTCTTTAAGCGAATTGAGAGCAATGACCTCCTACTTTGAAGGACAAGCAGAACTTCCCTACCAAGGAAAGGAAACCTAGCTCACTCTCCCTGCTCTGAATCTCCCTAAGAAATGCATGCTCTTCGGGATCAAGAAGGAAAGGTGACTTGCTAGTGTCCAGCAGCCTTGGAAACCTCAGAGCCAAGTGAAGAAGGGAAGGCCAGGAAATAATGCTAGCTTTAATTTTCTTGTGGCTACAAGGGGCTAATGTCCTTCAACAGCTGCTAGGGTGCAGATTTAATCCAATGAATGGAGAAAATGAATATTCATTGTCTATTATGAATTGTGCAGAAATCCTTCACCTCAAACAGTTTGACTGCTAACTCAAATACCCAAAGCTGCAACTGTGAATGTGAAAATGCATGTTACCTTTCAAGAAGGTGATTTCCAATCTTTATGTTTTCACTAATATTAGCAAGCCATTAAAACTAACCCCGGGCATCAGCCTACTGTTAATGGACACTGCAACCTACACTTCGCCTCCTGAGTGCAGACCACGTGCCTCAAGATCAGAGGTCTTCACTGGTATCCAAGGATGAGCTTTAGCTAATCTATAATTGCCCCTGAAATTCTATGCAATATTTCTTTTGTCCATGGGAATTTTTCAGGGAAGGGCTATAGTCCTTAAGGGACCCAAACAACTACTTGATCCAAAACATACTAAGAAAAACTGCTCTAAAATTACAATCTTTCCCAAGCAGAGGAGCTGGGTCTCCATTTCCCTCTAAATTCTTGATTTGTCTAGTACTAGGCTTTGTTTGAAATATGCCATTGGAAGCCAAAATAACTAAGCTTAAAAGCCTAACTAATTTATAAAATAAATAAATAAATAAATAAAATAAATATTTTAAAAAACCTAACTAGCTTAAGTTCATTTAGTCTCATATAATAATTATTATTAGGAGAAATGATTATACAGCTGTTTTATAGATAACAGGTTTTCTAAGCACTGAAACAACTTGTATGAGAAAAGTCAGCTATTTGGCAGGGAATTACTTAAGGCAGTCTCTCCTGGAAACATTGAAAAGCAGAGTAAGTTAGTGACTCAAATACCACACCTTAATTTATGGATAAAAAAACAATGTTGGTACTTCATAATGAGTTGTGATGTAATTAAAAGAACAGAGACTCAAGGGAGAAGATCTGGGTCCTAGTTCTGGCTCTGATATTTCTAGAAGTATGACTTGAGGCCAATGTGATACCTTCCAGAGTTAGGATGAGAACCAAGGGTGATGCCAGATATGACAGTTTGTTGTAAAATGTAACGATGGTCTAAATGTTAGTTATTAATAGTATTTTGAAAGTGAGCACACACATCAATGCTATTATCAAAGGTCAGAGGGAAGCGGATCTCTTTAAGAAGCATGGAAGGGGAAGCTGATATAAAGCATGAATGTTTCCTAATGTTTTTTTCTTAACTGATATTCTGTCCTAAATTTATGGCAAAGCTTCTATAATACACAAATCTGCCAATGCCTAGTTCCTTGCTCAGAACCCACCCAGAGGCACTCCATCATCCACAGAACAACATCCAAAACCATCACCATACCGCAAAGCTGGCCATGCCTGTCTCCAACCTTGCTCTCCAGCTCCATCCACAAACACATTGATCCAGCAACATTGACCTGCCTGTGCTCCCATGTACAACAAGACATTTTTTCCAAATCCATGTCCTCACTCTGAATCTTCTGTACAGCTGGATTTTCTTTATCCCTATCCTGGTCTTCATCTCTATATAAAGAAAGTTTATGCATCCATTAGGGAGCTTATAGGGCACTAGCTTCTCCAAGATGTCTTTCCTGATCCTCAGGGAAGGTGGGTTAGGTGGCAGTCCTCTGGGTGCCCATACAACCTGGAGCTTATTGGTGTCATTTCATGCATTGCATTTATAGAAGCTATATGCCCCTGTCTGTCTCTGTGCTTCAACTCTGAGCTCCTTGAGAATGCGTCTATGTCTCATTCATCCTTTATCCTTAGCACCTATCACAGTGCAGATGTGATAGAACACATCCTGGGTAGATAAATAAAGGGACGGATGGCACCTCCCTAAGCATCTTTAGAGTGTATTAAATACAATCCCAAGCAAAGGCATTGAACTAACCCTAAAGCTCACTGTGGATAATGTTTGGGTTGGGGCTATGACTACAGTGCAGAGAGAACAAATTGCAACATGATTTGCAACTAGACAATTTACAGATGAGTTAGTTTGTTCTCCTACCAGAAAAACTGTTTAGACCACAGATTTTCTATTGGGTCCTAGGAGAACTGGTCAGTCAGGAAGCTCTACTCAGGCATTCTTATTCCACTAGTTGGCTAACTCAACTGTGATAGGGAGCCTCAATCATTGTTCTTTGATATGGGAGACTTCTATGACTTGGGGTCAACAATGACCATATCTGTTTCCTTATATGGGTAATTGCCTTGTAGATGGTAGGTATGAATTGGACCCTGGCAATATATCCAACATCTTGACCAATAAGACAAGGAAGTGTTATATTTTTAGAGCTAGACATAACCTGACAAATGAGGTCTAGACTACTCTTCCCAGTTTACAGAAATGACAGTCTGAATACACATGTCCCATGTATATGGCAGCCTCTCCATGGAAACCAACACAGGCAGGACACAGAGCTTACTGCCTTTGGTAGAAAGTTGGAGTAGCACAGGCAACAGCAAAACTCTTACTTAAAAGATACAAATAATAGTGATGAGAATAGGAAAATATCTCACGCCGAGTGAAAAGGCAATGAAAATAGAAAGTATTATTCAAAATAATTTTAAGTCTCATCAACTGGACTGAAATACAGTTACAGCAGAAGCCTGCATATGTTTGCTTTGGGCTTTTGGGGGGTGATCTAGATGTAAAGGGCTGGTACTGAAGCAATGGGACCTTCCCCCATCACAGAACATTAACACCACTCCCCACCCCCAATTTCGGTTTTTGATCTCAAGCATTTTCCTTGTACCAGGCTCCGAGGCAGAAAGAGAAGATCATTCCTGGGCTAAGAAATGGTTGGTCTAGTCTAGACTGATGTCTGATCTGAGGTTACTGTCACATCAGATGGAGAGAAGGGGAGAGAATATTGCTGGATTTCAAGTATTGATTTATGTGAAGCAAAGATGATTCCTCCATTCCTGAAGGAACCTCATGATTCCTACACACTGGCTCTGCCCCCAAATGAGGCATACCTTCTTGAATCCTCCTTGCAGGTCTGCCCGCAGCCTAAGTTTTGAGAGCAAGTCACCTTTTTTTCCTTATTATTATTATTAGCAATTGCAGGTATTTATATTACAAAATTATGTAATCAAAGTAATTTAATATGTAATAATAGCTAATCTTCATTGAGTAGCCACCAGATTTCAGAGACCAAACTAACCACTTTATTATTTAACTTTCACAATAACTCAATATGATAAACATGATTATTATTCCTGTTTTATAGGAAAGAAACTCTAACCTTGAGCACTGTAATGACATACCTATCGCCCACCCGACCAAATGACAGATGTAGTTTTGAAGTTAAATCTATGATCGCAGAATCAGGATCCTTAACCATCACTCAAAATCAAGTTCCTGCTCTCATGGGTTTATGACAGACTCTCAGGACTGAGTCCCTAGCCCTCTTCTAAGACATGCTTTGCTTAACTGTCTAGTTCCTGGTTGCTCCAACTCAATATAGATAAAGCACAATATAGATAAAGAACTGACTAAAAAATGAAAATCAAATTATACATGTGATATTTAAATCAAAATGTTACCAGAAGTTAAAAAATTTAATAACCACCATTAAGCACAGAATACTTTACAGATAAGGTCTAACAAAATTACAAGATGTGGATAACCCAAAAATTAAAGTGTTCCAGAGAGAATAAGAGGTGAAACACTCCCCAGACCACTTGATGAGCCAGAATAGTCTTGATACCAAAGCCAGAAAAGGATAACACCAGAAAAGGAAAATTGAGATCATTTTCACCTATAGAGATACAAAATCCAGAGATACTTTTTTTTTTTTTTTTTTTTTTTTAATGGCCAAGTGCTTTTATCTTAGGAAAGCACATTTGGTGTTATTTTAGAAAGCATATGAATATACCAGTCTACCTGAATGGATGTGCCTCTGGTGCTGAAGACTGCTGTCTAACAAGGCTTGTCAAGCTATCATGGGCATACAGTGCCTCTGGAATCTCAGTGAATGCAGATTCTGATCTAGTAGGGCTGGGGTGGGCCTGACACTCTTTCTAACAGGCTCCCTGGTGGTGCTGATGCCGCCGGTCTGTCGACTACACTTGGAGAAGCCACGATGTAGATGACCAATTTTGGAGGAGTAGATTTCCAATTTAGTCAGAAACCTCTCCCCACCCGCATTCTAGAATATGAACATCAGCCCATCCAATCCCTATTTATTTTTATCTCATGTATTTTCCTTGAGCTAGGCTCCGGGTTACAACTAGTAGATTTATTCAGCAAACTTCTGGAATTGTTGGTCACTTTAAAGGAGAAAAAAACCCCAAAACTGTTATTCCCTTCAATAAATACAGAACAACTATTTAATAAAATGTGATATATTCATGATAGAAACTCAAAGAAAACTACAAATATAAGAGACTTCCTTCACTTGAAAAAAGAAACTCAAGACAAACATCATACTTAATATTGAAACTATTAGAAGCAGTAACTTTAGGGTCAGGGACAAAGCAGGGATGCCCTTTTTCACTGCTTCATTTCAGCAGCAAGTTGGAAGTCAGAGTCACAGAGAGACAACATGAAGAGATAAAAAAAATAAGAATTAAGAAAGAAGACAATGAAGTGCATTGTAATGTTTCTAATGATATGACTGCCTGTGTAGAAAATCCAAGTAAATCAAAAGAATAATTAGTATTAATATGCAAGTATAGAAAAGTTGCTGAATCTAAGATCAATACAGAAATATTAATTAAAACTTTAAACACAAACTGCACACACATAAAAAATTAATTAAGGGAGGCACTATTTATGATGGCAATGAAATAGGGTTTGTGGGAATTACTGTATAAAACATATGTAAGAGTTTTACAGAAAAAATAATAATCTTTTATTAAAAACTAAAAAATGATTCCTTAGTAAATGGAAGCACATTGTATGTTCCTGGGTGGAAAAACTCAACATCATAAATATATCAATTCACACCAAATTATTCTATAAATTTAATACAACTCCAGTATAAATTCCAAGAGAGTTTTGCACAGTATTATACATTAATTTTAGGAAGATGAACAAAGGGTCAGGAATAACTAAGATGAATTTGAAAAGCAAGATGGGAAGACTCATTCTACCAGATAGCAAGATGTATTTTAGAGCTGCAATAATTAAAACATTGTGGTATGGGTCTAAGAATAGACAACTGGACCAGTGGAACAGGATACAAGCCCCCAAACAGACCACAATATATGGAAATTGGGTTTAGGAAAGAAATGACATTGCAGGTTCTTGGGAAATCAATAAATGTTGCTGGACCCTTTTCTCAACCATACACAAAAATCAATTGCAGACAGATAGAACAGCTAAACACGAAAAGCAAAGCTTTGTCATTTTTAGAATACAAATATAAGGTAGCATTTTTATGTGCTTCTGGTAGGAAATGATTTTTTTTATGCAAACACACAAGCACACATACACAAAGAAAAATATAATTTTCCTTAATTAAAACAGAAACAAAACCAAAAAGCCCTTTTCTACCTCCCCCCTGCCTCCCAGAAAAGTAAAGTGACATACAAGTCACAGACTGGGAAAGAAATTTGCAGTTGCAATGCATATAAATATAAAAGAATTAGTATCCCAAGTGTGATAAAAGAAAGAAAGAAAACAATAGGAAAAATGAGTAGTTCAGATAGAGGAAAACCAAATGGTCAATAAGTATTTTAAAAGATGCTCAACAACACTAGTAATCAGGAAAATACAAGTTAAAACAACACTAAGATATCATTACACATTCAGGAAATTGCCTACTCTCATGCACCCAAGTGAGAATTTAAACTGGTAAAACCATTTTATCAAGCAATTTGGCAATATCTAGAAATTTTGAAGGTGTGCTTATACAAACCCAGTAATTCTCTCTTACACATACTCAAGGAGCCAAGTACAAGATTGTTTATTGCAGCATTGTTTGTGATAATTGGAAAAAACCCAATTGTCTTGCAACATCAGAGAGCTGAAACAGTGTTATATTTATAAAATGGAACACTGTACTGCAATTAAGATGGACTAAATATATATTTCATATATACATCATATATATCATATATGTGGTTTTATATATCATATATATGGTTACATATATATGTATATATCAATGAGAAAAAATCAAATCTCAGAAACAAAGTCACATAAGCAAGGCATATAACTAAAAGGATATCATCAGACAGAGATTGTTTATAAAAGTTCAAAATCATGGAGAACAACATAATATTTTATCTACACAAATGCATTACAATTAGGAAAAAAATTCACTAAATTCATAATTATGGCTACCTATGGGGAGAGAAGAAAGAAGTGAGGAGAATGGAAATGAAGTAAAATAAACAGGGGAATTCAGCGTGACTGTAATGCTTTATTTCACTAACAAAGAGATCTGAGGTAAACGTGGTAAAAATGTTAAGATGTCAGAAAAATAGGTAGCTGGTACATATTTTTGTGTTTTATTATTCATCCTTTTTTCTATATATTTGGAAAACTCATTATAAATATTGAGTTTAATTTTAATAGTGTTTGCATAAAAACATATGCAAATTTCCTTACTCAGTGGTTGATATAGTCAATGTACTTCTTCTACAGTGTCTTTTAACAAAAAGTTCTCCATGAAATTTTTTCCTTTCTCCTGGATGTGTGGAACACATTCAGGAGATAACGGTGTTCATCTTAGGGCACCTCCTGGTGTCAGCGGGTTTGTGGACACTATTTTGTGGCAGGCTCCTGACCCGCATTTTCTTTTTTTCCTTTTTATTTTATTTATTTATTTTTGGCTGCCTTGGGTCTTCGTTGTTGTGTGCGGGCTTTCTCTAGTTGTGGCGAGCGGGGGCTACTCTTCGTTGCGGTGTGCAGGCTTCTCATTGCAGTGGCTTCTCTTGTTGCAGAGCACAGGCTCTAGGCACGTGGGCTTCAGTAGTTGTGGCTCGCAGGCTCAGTAGTTCTGGCACATGGGCTTAGTTGCTCTGTGGCATGTGGGATCTTCCTGGACCAGGAATTGAACCTGTGTCCCCTGCATTGGCAGGTGGATTCTTAACCACTGCATCACCAGGGAAGTCCCGACCCGCATTTTCTTAACACAGTAAATTGTGAGAAATGAAACAGAAACCACAGCTTGCAAAACCACACTACAACTGGCAAAGCAAATGAACTCTCCCAAACCCTGACACACAACACGGGCTGGTTGGTCAAGGTGTTTTCATGTCAGCTCCTTCAGACCCTTGTGTTCCAAAACAAGACTACAGAATAGACCACTCGTGTTCCAAAGAGAAGACCACTGACTTTTCCAGTGATGCAACTGGTCTGAAAAATCTGACCAGTCCCTGCTCAATTCCTGCCCACTAACTTCTGTCCTAAAGCCACAGGAGGATGAACCCCAGCCGCCAGAGCCCTGTGAAGTGCCCTTTCCTAACTTCTGAACCTCCTAAAGTCTCCAAGGCATTGCTCTCCCTTGCTCAGCAAATTCAATGATCCCAGCTTTGTATGACCAAAGGGCTTCCTTGGCCATCTTTGAATGGGGACACCACAGTACTGTTGCCATAAATGTGGAGCTTGCCCTTCCAGTGTGGCCCCAGCCCACGGGTCACTAAGCATCTCTTGCCACTTTCCTCCTACTTAATGCCCCTGCTCTGAACTTACTAAGCCACTCACAGGTTTCTGAAGGGGGCATGTTCTTTCATCCGTAGAGGCTTTGCCAATTCAGCTCCTTCAGCAGGAATACTCTTCTCTCCTCCACTTCCCAAACTCACTCTCACTCATTCTTTTTTTTTTTTTAACATCTGTATTGGAGTATAATTGCTTTACAATGCTGTGTTTGTTGCTGGTCTATAATAAAGTGAATCAGCTATATGTATACATATATCCCCATATCTCCTCCTTCTTGCGTCTCCCTCCCAGCCTGTCCTATCCCACCCTTGTAGGTGGTTACAAAGCACAGAGCTGATCTCCCTGTGCTATGCGGCTGCTTCCCATTAGCTATCTATTTTACATTTCGTAGTGTATATATGTTCATGCCACTCTCTCACTTCGTCCCAGCTTACCCTTCCCCCTCCCCATGTCCTCAAGTTCATTGTCTACATCTGCATCTTTATTCCTGTCCTGCCCCTAAGTTCTTCAGAACCAATTTTTTTTTTTTAGATTCCATATATATGTGTTAGCATATGGTATTTACTTTTCTCTTTCTGACTTACTTCACTCTGTATGACAGACTCTAGGTCCATCCACCTCACTACAAATAACTCAGTTTTGTTTCTTTTATGGCTGAGTAATATTCCATTGTATATATGTGCTACATCTTCTTTATTCATTCATCTGTTGATGGACACTTAGGTTGCTTCCATGTCCTGGCTATTGTAAATAGTGCTGCAATGAACACTGTGGTACATGCCTCTTTTTGAATTATGGTTTTCTCAGGGTATATGCCCAGTAGTGGGATTGCTGGGTCGTATGGTAGTTCTATTTTTAGTTTTTTAAGGAACCTCCATACTCTTCTCCATAGTGGCTGTATCAAGTTACATTCCCGCCAAAAGTGCAAGAGGGTTCCCTTTTCTCCACACCCTCTCCAGCATTTATTGTTTGAGATTTTTTGATGATGGCCATTCTGACCGGTGTGAGGTGATACCTCATTGTAGTTCTGATTTGCATTTCTCTAATGATTAGTGATGTTGACCATCCTTTCATGTGTTTGTTAGCAATCTGTATATCGTTTTTGGAGAAATGTCTATTTAGGTCTTCTGCCCATTTTTGGATTGGATTGTTTGTTTTTTTGATATTGAGCTGCATGAGCTGCTTGTAAATTTTGGATATTAATCTTTTGTCAGTTGCTTCATTTGCAAATATTTTCTCTCATTCTGAGGGTTCTCTTTTCATCTTTTTTATGGTTTCCTTTGCTGTGCAAAAGCTTTTAAGTTTCATTAGGTCCCATTTCTTTATTTTTGTTTTTATTACCATTTCTCTAAGAGGTGGGTCAAAAAGGATCTTGCTGTGATTTATGTCATAGAGTGTTCTGCCTATGTTTTCCTCTAAGAGTTTTATAGTGTCTGGCCTTACATTTAGGTCTTTAATCCATTTTGAGTTTATTTTTGTGTATGGTGTTAGGGAATGCTCCAATTTCATTCTTTTACATGTAGCTGTCCAGTTTTTCCCAGCACCACTTATTGAAGAGGTTGTCTTTTCTCCATTGAATATTCTTGCTTCCTTTATCAAAGATAAGGTGACCATATGCGGTGGGTTTATCTCTGGGTTTTCTATCCTGTTCCATTGATCTATATTTCTGTTTTTGTGCCAGTACCGTACTGTCTTGATTACTACTAGCTTTGTAGCATAGTCTGATGTAAGGGAGCCTGATTCCTCCAGCTCCGTTTTTCTTTCTCAAGATTGCTTTGGCTATTCAGGGTCTTTTCTGTTTCCATACAAATTGTGAACATTTTTGTTCTAGTTCTGTGAAAAATGCCATAGGTAGTTTGATAGGGATTGCATTGAATCTGTAGATTGCTTGGGGTTGTATAGTCATTTTCACAATGTTGATTCTTCCAATCCAAGAACATGGTATATCTCTCCATCTGTTTGTATCATCTTTAATTACTTTCATCAGTGCCTTATAGTTTTCTGCATACAGGTCTTTTGTCTCCTTAGGTAGGTTTATTCCAAGGTATTTTATTCTTTTTGTTGCAGTGGTAAATGGGAGTATTTCCTTAATTTCTCTTTCAGATTTTTCATCATTAGTGTATAGGCATGCAAGAGATTTCTGTGCATTAATTTTGTACCCTGCTACTTTACCAAATTCATTGATTAGCTCTAGTCATTTTCTGGTAGCATCTTTAGGATTCTCTATGTATACTATCATATCATCTGCAAACAGTGACAGTTTTACTTCTTTTCCAATTTGGATTCCTTTTATTTCTTTTTCTTCTCTGATTGCTGTGGCTAAAACTTCCAAAACTACGTTGACTAATAGTGGGCAAACTTGACTTGTTCCTGATCTTAGTGGAAATGGTTTCAGTTTTTCACCATTGAGAAAGATGTTGGCTGTGGGTTTGACATATATGGCCTTTATTATGTTGAGGTAAGTTTCCTCTATGCCTACTTTCTGGAGGTTTTTATCATAGATGGGTGTTGAATTTTGTCTAAAGCTTTTTCTGCATCTACTGAGATTATCATATGGTTTTCCTCCTTCAATTTGTTAATATGGTTTATCATATTGATTGATTTGAATATATTGAAGAATCCTTGCATTCCTGGGATAAACCCCACTTCATCATGGTGTATGATGCTTTTAATGTGCTGTTGGATTCTGTTTGCTAGTATTTTGTTGAGGATTTTTGCATCTACGTTCATCAGTGATATTGGCCTGTAGTTTTCTTTCTTTGTAACATCTTTTTCTGGTTTTGCTATCAGGGTGATGGTGGCCTCATAGAATGAGTTTGGGAGTGTTCCTCCCTCTGCTTTATTTTGGAAGAGTTTGAGAAGGATAGGTGTTAGCTCTTCTCTAAATGTTTGATAGAATTCACCTGTGAAGCCATCTGGTCCTGGACTTTTGTTTGTTGGAAGATTTTAAATCACAGTCTCAATTTCAATGCTTGTGATTGGTCTCTTCATGTTTTCTATTTCTTCCTGGTTCAGTCTCCGAAGGTGGTGGTTTTCTAAGAATTTGCACATTTCTTCCAGGTTTTCCATTTAATTGGCATACAGTTGCTTGTAGTAATCTCTCACAGTCCTCTGTATTTCTGCAGTGTCAGTGGTTACTTCTCCTTTTTCATTTCTAATTCTACTGATTTGAGTCTTCTCCCTTTTCTTCTTGATGAGTCTGGCTAAAGGTTTATCAATTTTGTTTATCTTCTCAAAGAACCAGCTTTTAGTTTTATTGATCTTTGCTATCGTTTCCTTCATTTCTTTTTCATTTATTTCTGATCTGATCTTTATGATTTCTTTCCTTCTGCTAACTTTGGGATTTTTTTGTTCTTCTTTCTCTAACTGCTTTAGGTGTAGGGTTAGGTTGTTTATTTGAGATGTTTCTTGTTTCTTGAGGTAGGATTGTATTGCTATAAACTTCCCTCTTAAAACTGCTTTTGCTGCATCCCATAGGTTTTGGGTCATCGTGTTTTCATGGTCATTTGTTTCTAGGTAGTTTTTGATTTCCTCTTTGATTTCTTCAGTGACCTCTTGGTTATTCAGTAGTGTATTGTTTAGCCTCCATGTGTTTGTATTTTTTACAGATTTTCCCCTATAATTGATATCTAGTCTCATAGCGTTGTGGTTGGAAAAGATACTTGATATGGTTTCAATTTTCTTAAATTTACCAAGGCTTGATTTGTGACCCAAGATATGATCTATCCTGGAGAATATTCCATGAGCACTTGAGAAGAAAGTGTATTCTGTTGTTTTTGGATGGAATGTCCTATAAATATCAATTAGGTCTATCTTGTTTCATGTGTCATTTAAAGCTTGTGTTTCCTTATTTATTTTCATTTTGGATGATCTGTCCATTGGCGAAAGTGGGGTGTTAAAGTCCCCTACTATGATTGTGTTACTGTCGATTTCCCCCTTTATGGCTATTAGCATTTGCCTTATGTATTGAGATGCTCCTATGTTGGGTGCATAAATATTACAATTGTTATATCTTCTTCTTGGATTGATCCCTTGATCATTATGTAATGTCCTTCTTTGTCTCTTGTAATAGTGTTTCTTTTAAAGTCTATTTTGTCTGATATGAGTATTGCTACTCCAGCTTTCTTTTGATTTCCATTTGCATGGAATATCTTTTTCTGTCCCCTCACTTTCAGTCTCTATGTGTCCCTAGGTCTGAAGTGGGTCTCCTGTAGACAGCATATATACAGGTCTTGTGTTTGTATCCATTCAGCCAGTGTATGTCTTTTGGTTGGAGAATTTAATCCATTTACATTTAGGTAATTATTGATATGTATGTTCCTATTACCATTTTCTTAATTGTTTTGGGTTTGTTATTGTAGGTCTTTTCCTTCTCTTGTGTTTCTTGCCTCGTAAAGTTCCTTTAGCATTTGTTGTAAAGCTGGTTTCATGGTGCTGAATTCTCTTAGCTTTTGCTTGTCTGTAAAGGTTTTAATTTCTCTGTCCAATCTGAATGAGATCCTTGCTTGGCAGAGTAATCTTGGTTGTAGGATTTTCCCTTTCATCACTTTAAATATGTCCTGTCTCTTCTGGCTTGCAGAGTTTCTGCTGAAAGATCAGCTGTTAACCTTATGGGGATTCCCTTGTATGCTACTTGTTGCTTTTCCCTTGCTGCTTTTAATATTTTTTCTTTGTATTTAATTTTTGATAGTTTGATTAATATGTGTCTTGACATGTTCCTCCATGGATTTATCCTGTATGGGACTCTCTGTACTTCTTGGACTTGATTGACTATTTCCTTTCCTGTATTAGGGAAGTTTTCAACTATAATCTCTTCAAATATTTTCTCAGTCCCTTTCTTTTTCTCTTCTTCTTCTGGGACCCCTATAATTCTAAAGCTGGTGCATTTAATGTTGTCCCAGAAGTCTCTGAGACTGTCCTCAATGCTTTTCATTCTTTTTTTCCTTATTCTGCTCTGCGGTAGTTATTTCCACTATTTTATCTTCCAGGTCACTATCTGTTCTTCTGCCTCAGTTATTATGCTATTGATTACTTCTAGAGAATTCTAAATTTCATTTATTGTGTTGTTCATCATTACTTGTTTGCTCTTTCTTTCTTCTAGGTCCTTGTTAAACGTTTCTTGTATTTTCTTCATTCTATTTCCAAGATTTTGGATCATCTTTACTATCATTACTCTGAATTCTTTTTCAGGTTGACTACCTATTTCCTCTTCATTTGTTTGGTCTGGTGGGTTTTTACCTTGCTCCTTCAGCTGCTGTGTATTTCTTTGTCTTCTCATTTTGCTTAACTTACTGTGTTTGGGGTCTCCTTTTCACAGCCTGCAGGTTTGTCGTTCCCATTGTTTTTGGTGTCTGCCCCCAGTGGGTAAGTTTGGTTCAGTGGGGTGTGTAGGCCTCCTGGTGGAGGGGACTGGTTATTGTATTCTGGTGGATGAGGCAGGATCTTGTCTTGCTGGTGGGTATGATTGCGTCCAGTTGTGTGTCTTCGGGTGCCTGTGAACTTATTATGATTTTAGGCATCCTCTCTGCTAATAGGCGGGGTTGTGTTCCTGTCTTGCTAGTTGTTTGGCACAGGGTGTCCAGCACTGTAGCTTGCTGGTCGTTGAGTGGAGCTGGGTCTTAGTGATGAGATGGAGATCTCTGGGAGAGCTCTCACTGATTGATATTACGTGGGGCTGGGAGGTCTCTGGTGGACCAATGTCCTGAACTCGGCTCTCCCACCTCAGAGGCTCAGGCCTGACACCCAGCTGGAGCACCCAGACCCTGATGATGTTGTTTGAATCCTTAACTCAGACCTGGCTGGAATCTATTTTATTCCTTGAGTTTCCAAGTCTCCTATTTATTTCTGAAATTTTGGTAACTTGCTACTCACAATTGAAGACAGGAATGCATGTGGTCATTCAAAATAAATGGCACAATATAAGAAGGATAAGTAATTCCTGCTAGTGTTGGAGGGTCTCCTGCAGAGGCAGGGGGTGGCTGTGGCTCACTACGGGGACAAGGACACTGGCAGCAGAATTTCGAGGAAGTGTTCCTTGGTGTGAGCCCTCCCAGCGTCTGCCATTAGCCCCACCAAAGAGCCCTGGTCCTCACTCATTCTTTACCCAGCCCCGGTGGCTCTTCCTCCCAAGGGGCTGAATCCTAGTACCTTCCCTACCTTACAGCATTTTTCACACTTATATTTCCATTTTCTGTGTTCCTATATGTCACTCCCCTGAGATCAGTAGTCCTCTTCCTTGACTGCATGTTGGAAACACTCAGGAACTTGAAATATTTGACTTATTAATATGGGGCATTGTCTGGATATCTGGATTTTTAAAAACACTGAGGTGATTCTAATGTGCAGCTAAGATTGGAAATCACTGCAGTACTGGCAAGCTCTTTGAGTGCAGAAGTTCTTTTATTTGCCATTGTAGCATGAACACCTAGCACAGTGCTGGAGTCTTAATAAATGCTTATTGAGTAAAAGAAGGTATTTACGGAGAATCACATTCTGATTCTGATGCGAAGTACCCCACCAGCTTGACGTGTCACTATATTTGGCAACAGCACTTGGCAGTAATTCCCAAATCAATAAGTATAACTCAATTATAGAATTATCACAATTCGTTAGAGTTATTGATTTCACATTTCAGTCACTCTTGCTGTGGGACTGTGAGTTCTTTGAGGGGAGGGACCACATCCTATTCATTTTATACCTCCAGGGCCAAGAACAGTTCATGACCTATAAAATTTCTCAACAACTTGTACTTAACTTATTTAACTGACCATAAATTGAATAACCTCAGTTTAGTTAGTCATGAAAAGCCTCAGAAGGGCTTCTATTATTGGACAACCTTAGCATCCCACTGGTTCATTCAGTGTCCAACTCCCCATGATGATCATTTCACGAGTTCTCTCTTCTTCAGCCTTGAACCTCCATCCACCATCCTCAGATTCACCTCATGACCTCACTTCCTAAATCACTGAGAAAATTAAACTGTTCAGAAGAGTATTTGTTAGACTTACCACCCCTTTATCCACCTGCCAGTATCCGTACCCACAGCGAACACCAGATCCCACTCCATCTAATGGGCAGTCATCCCTCAGTATCCAAGAGAGATAGGTTCTAGGACCCCCTGTGAACACTGAAATCCAAGGATGCTCAAGTCCCTCTGTAAAATGATGCAACATTTTCATATAACATATGCACTTCCTCCCATATACTTTACATCATCTCTAGATTATTTATAATATTGAATACAATGTAAAAGCTGTATAAATAGTTGTAAATACAATGTAAATAGTTGCCAGTGTGGGACAAATTCAAGTTCTGTATATTGGAAATTTCTGGATATTTTTTTCCTGAATAGTTTCAATATGCTGCTGGTTGAAACCGCGGATGTGGAACTTGCGGATACAGAGGGCTAACTGGACTCAAAGACATCATTCAACCATACTTCACACTCTCTCCTACAGGTCATTTTTTCTCTTCTTTCTGGATCATTTCCACCAACATACAAACATCTTATTGTGTATTTTATTTAAAACAAAACAAAACAAAACTCTATTTGACCTTACTTCTCCTGTCATTCTTTGCCCCCCTCCTAGTAAAAGATGTCTCAAAAAAGTTGTCTGTTTTCTATTCATCTTTTCATGTTCTCTCTTAAATTATCTTCAGGCTTCTGCTCCCACCTGAACATGTTCTGAAGGCCGCTGTTGAACCCCCTGCCTCCAAATCTAAAGGTCACTTCTCAGCCTCATCTAACGCGACCTACTAGCTAGCAGCATTTAATCACTCCACCCTCCGTGATACACCTTCTTCACATGGCATCCATGTTCTTGGTTGTTCCTTTACAGGCTCCTTAATATTGGAGGGCTCAAGGGCTCAATCCAAAGCTCTTGTCTCCATTCCTATTCACTTCCTTGGGGATCTCATTTGCAATCATGGCTTTAAGTAACATCCATATGCCAACAAAGTCCAAGTTTACATCTCTGGTTCAAACCTGAACTAGGTAAATGAATACGCATTTGCAGACTCTTCACCTCCACCCATGTCAAATAGACACATTAAACTCAGCATCTTCAAAACGGAGCTCCTGACCTGACCTCCCAGACGTGATCCCCTCAGTCTTTACTGTATCTGCTGATGGCAAATTCATGCTTCCAGTGGTCCAGGCCAAATGCCTTGCAGTCCTACATACCTACATGCCTCTTCCTTTTTCTCACACTCCAAATTCAGTCCTTCAGGAAATCATGTTTCTCTACCATAGATGTGTATCCAAACACTCATCACTTCTCAATGTCTGCCCTGCTACCACCTTGGTCTACACCACTGCTCTCTCTTCCTGGGTTACTACAATAGTTTTCCTTATCTTTCTCCCCACATTTACATTTGTCCATGCCCAGCCAAGTCTAGTCTCAACATTGCAGCTGAAAAAGTCGTGATTCTTTTCAAATGTAAGTTCTGTGCAAAGCCCAGCAGTGGCTGTCATTTTCTCTCCGAGTAAAAGCCTATGTCCTTACAATGACCTATAAGTCTCTCCCTTTCGAGCTTCCTGTTATCTTTATTACCTTCACTCCCACCCCATCCCTGGGCTCACTTAGCTTCAGACACTGACTACCTTGCTACTCACTGAGCCTGCCCCACAGGCTCCTCAGGGCTTTTGCGCCGGCTGATTCTTTGCCTGGATTATTCTTTCCCCTGATGTCCACATGCTTCATTTCCTCATCTCCTTCAAATATTTGCTCTGATGTCAGGGTCTACCCTGATGACCCTGTTAAAACTGCCACCTTCCCCAGCCCTGAAACGCCAATCTTTAACCTTTTTCTGGTTCTTTTCTATCCTCTATTACCGTAAAACCTACAGCATGATTCATTTACTTATTACATTACCATTGATTGTTCAATCCACTTTCTACCTTGAGAGTCTAAACACAAAGAGGGCAGGAATATTTGTTTTATTCGTGGACATATACAAGGCACCTAGAAGAGTGTCAGTACATAGTAGGCGCTCAGTAGATATTTGTTGAGTGAATGAATAATGGATTTATTTTAATTCTAGAAAATTCTTTTTTAAAACTTAAGCCTCTCTTTTTTATTCATCCAGTTTCAGTATCTTCTATCTGATCATTTTGAGTGCATATTTTATTGAGGTATGTGTCTGTGCACGCACATGTACGTATACACACACGGTCATATATTTTTAACTTTCTTTTGCATGTTCCATATTTTCGCGTTGACAATTTTTTATTGACCATTGAACTAAGGACTTTCCCTACACTATCTCCACTCCCCACAACAATGCAAAAAGGTAGATATACCTATATTTATTTTAAATATGCAGAAAACGAAGCCCAGGGGAATTTATTAATTTGTAACACAACTAGTAGATCACAGAGTCGGGGTTTGAATACAGTCTGCTGCTCTGATGGTTCACCCTCACATAGGAATGCAGAATACAAACAAGGCCAGACACTAAACGGTACTATTTCTGTCTTTCTCGCCAGGAGCTCCTTCAGGTCTGTGACATCCTAAACGGCTAGACTCCAGACACAGGAGACAGGACCCGCCTTCCCGGACCAGCAGGCACTGAGCATGCGCACGGTCCAGCGTGGTTCCCCTCCCCGGCCACAGCAGCCGCAAGCCAGGAACCAGGTCAACCTTCCCTCCACCTGATGTAAAAATAAATAACCGTGCAAAAAAATCCAATCTCCGTTTGGAGGCACTAAATCCCCTCTCCCTTCCAGATGGCTGGGAGATTTCTCCCAGGTGGTAAATGTATTATTAAGAAGTCATTTCACCGTGAAATTGACTATTCAAAACACAGACAGAAGTTAATATATTAGGACAACCTGCCTGAAAACTCGCTTTGGAGAAAATTTATTTTTGTTTAATATAAAACCTGGTATTATACAAGACCCCTTTCTACCTCAGGCAGTTAAAGTCATCCTCAGTTAGAACATGTCAGGGAGCCCACCGCCAGGAGTCCTATCACCCACCTAGAACCGGTGACTCCCCCTCCCTATGTGAAGCCCTGCATCAGGGCAGGTAACGATGCTGGGTCTCACAAGACGTTATACATAGACTTGGGTGCACAGTAACTTTCTCCATCCGGGAGCTGAGGAGCTTAAAAATCCTTTGCTGGTCTTGTTCTAGGTTGGCCTTCAAACTAATGATTAAGGACCATCCTGGGCAAAGGTGGTAGAATTAGCATGACTTAGGAGGGATCCGTTTCATCATTAGAAAAACCATATCAGTCATGAAACAGAACAAGGGCTCTTAGCAAGGACCCAATTGAATGTGACTCTCCTAAATATTAACTCATTCATGCATTGCTGATTCACTCTTTAATAGCCGATTTCTTAGATTACAGAGACAATTACTGGAGCAGGTTACCGGCTATCAGTGAACATCTACATTATAATGAGAACAGGGTTTGAGAATTTGCACAATCTGTTAGAAAAATGCAATTTACAGAGTCACTAACTACTTAATTGAGAGGTGAGGGTTAGAGAAGACATGATAGAGGAAGTACCTTTTCAAAGGATCTTGAAGATGGGGTGAACTTCATGGGAAACTTGAAAGAAATGCTTATCTACAAAGGGCCCCTGCCTGCCCTGGTCTTGACACCAACATGGCTCAAAAAATATTTATTCCTTCCCCAGAAAATCTAAAAAAGGGTGGAAATATGTATACCTATGACTGATTCACTTTGCCGTACAGCAAGAAACTAACACAACATTGTAAAGCATTATACACCAATAAAAATTAATAATAAAAAAGTATTTATTTCTTCTCCAGCAAAGGTTTTTCAGGTTAATATAGATGTACTTTCTTCTGTAGCCTGACTTTTTTGTTTTGAGTTTTGTCAGTAAAGTTTAAAGACAAAATGCAAAATATTTCATAACTTATATGTAGGGAATACTGAGGTTCTCCACAGGCCTCACAAGAGACTTCCCTTTTGTTTTAAAACGAATCCCCTCAGGAGTGACAGATTTATTACTAATCACGCAATGAATTTGTTACACATCACCAGTAGCAAAATCGTACTGACACCTAAATAATGTCTATTAAAGAATTTCTTAATTTAGTCAATTATTTTGATCTAACTAATTACTCACTTAAATAAGAATTCATTCAAGCAACTGCCTAGGCTTCTTTTTCAGAAAAAAACAAAACAAAACAAAACAAACCAGTTCCAGAGTAATTAGTAAACCAGTAATTAATAATCCCCTGAGGAATGAAACCATTTTTCACTTATTTAAAGTAAATAAAGCATCCCTTAATGGGTAACTGACTTCTGCAGAGACTCAGTAAAGGTCCAGACACTCATAAAATGGAGAGAACTCTACGAGGGACGTCGTGCTCATTGGAAAACCATTTTAAATGAGCTTGAATTTCCAGCCTCAGATACCAGTATAGATACTAAAAAGATGTGTTAATGTGATTTAGAAACATGGACCCACCCTTCGCTCACACACAGCACTAATTGTCTCCTTTCTGTGTTGCAGGCATTGTGCTGTGCTCTGGAATATAAAAATGAGAATTCCCTTAACAATAAGTTTAATTCACTCACTACTTCAGTCCAAAAAGCTTTAAGGGAGATTTACAAAAATGAAAAAGCAAGAGCTCTGCCCTGGAGAAGCTTTTAAACTATTTTACAGAATTAGAATTCCATGAGAAACCTTGAAAGACAGAGGAAGAACCAGGAAATGCAAGGTGGTAGATATCCTGATTATTTTGAAGAAATGTTTTTATTGGAATATAAATACATATCGAGCAGACAGCGTGAGCAGTATTCCCACAGAAGACAGAACTGCTTTAGTGCCATCACTGGTCGAAGAAATAGAACATCACCCTTATTCAGAAGCCCCTCTCTTGACCCCTCCCTACCTCTGCTTTCCAAAAGTAACACTATCCTGACTTCTATCAACAGCTTAGTTCTGTCTGTTTCATATGCTATATACCCAGGATCCCCTGCGGTGAATTCCTCAGCATCTGGCTATCTTTGTTCAACATTCTTCCATGTTATATACAGTTTGTCAGTCTTAGTGTTTATACTATTCCATTGGATGAATATATCCCAATCCATTAGACTGTTCATATGAGTTACTTCCAGTTTAAGGGTAAAACAAATAGTACAGCTATGAACATTTTTGTAAAATATCTGTTGGGGCATGTATATATCTATGCTTGGGGAATCTTCACTGGGAAGAATAACATGCAATTCTGTAGTTGGTAGCTCTAAATAATTTTCTAAAGGGTTTGTACCCACTTAGACCCCCAGCAGCAGCATAAGGGGGTTCCAGTTGCTCTACACCTTCATCAGCACTTGGCATTGTTAGTCTTTTAATTTTAGCCATTCTGAGAGATTCACAGGAATATATCATTGTGGTTTTAATTTAAATGTCCCTAATAATTAGTGAGGTCAAGTTCCTTTACAAATATTAGTCATTTTGTGACGTGCCTATTTAAATCATTTGGTCATTTCTATTGGATGTCTGTCTTTTTATTTTTGATTTGTAAGAGCTGTTTACACATTCTAGGTATGTCTTTTGTCAGTTATGTGTACTGTGAATATCCCAAATGCTCAGATCAGGAGCTTAAATTCAATCCCCTGTTACTGGGTCATATGTCATAGCATATGTCATAGCCTTTAAGCACACATAATATACAAACATATTTGGCAATTTTCATTTGACATTTTGAATGGTTAGAGTGGGATTTGTGCATTAAACTTTGCACTATCACTTGGACCTTAAAAACAGAGAAATGGCTCCAGATCTGAGCTCCAAAAGATAAAGAAAGTCTAAGTAAAAAACAAAGAACAAGTATCTACCAACCCCTAAAATCTCTTATTCTTCTTACCATACGTTTACTCTACAGGTTAGTAAGCCCCATGAGGGCGGGGACCTTTGCAGGTCCGGTTTGCTGCTGTGTTCCTCGGAGTTGACAACAATACTGAGCACGTAGGAAGGATGCCAAAGACGTTTATTGAATGAAATGATGACCAGGGTCACATGGCAATGACCTGTCTCAGAGGATTTTAACTGCCTTATACCCACCAATAATGAACACCAACCCCATCTTACTTGTTAGCTATTAAGGAAGCAAGCATTTCAGGTCATATAGCCAATGGGAAGCGGTAGAGCAAGGTGATTTAAATCATGCCCTATAGAGCAAAAACACCTAGGTTTGGATCCTGGCACTAGTGCTAAGTAGCTGTGTGACCTGGTTAAGTTATCTAACCTCTCTGTGCCTCAGATTCCTCATGTGTAAAGTACACATAATAATATCATTTAACCCACTGTGTTGCCGTGCAGATGAAAAAAATTAATGCATGTGAACTCTTTCAAGGCAACTTGGCCTGTGGTACGAGCTCACTAAGTAGTAGGGATGGGGATGATTTCGGTGGTGACGACACTGGTGCTGATGATAACAGAGGCTCTATTTGGTAGACCTGGGTCGTGCATCTGAGATTGACATTAGCATTCTGCAATCTCCTTTGGAGTTCTTCTTCCTTCAGACTATCTCTTTTTACACCCAGCCTTTCCCCTTGGGTGCTGTCTTCATGTCCTGCTCTGTTCCACAGTGCATAGCCAGCCCTGTCTCTCCACCACACCTGGGCCCGGCTCCAGATACAGCTTATCCAGAAACCAGGCGGAGAAGCTGAGAGGTAAGCGCTTCCCTAGTAAGTGAAGCCTATTGGAAAAGCCTGGAGGCTGGCAGATCTGGGCCCAGATCTTGATTCATCTTTGGTGGCCTATGGGGCCTGAATGACTTTTTTGACAGTAACCTACTAACTCTCCATTGTCTCATCTGTAAAACAAATAAAATTATATCTACGTCATGAAATTGATGTAAGAATCAAAAATGATATATTGTATTTAAAGCACCCGATTAAGTGCCTGGGTGTAGCCAGCTCTCACAAACGGTGGTGACTGCTAGTGACCCATCAGAGTACCACCTGGCACTCTAAGACCTTCTCCCCCAATTAGGAGCATGAGTCTGGAATTAGATGGGGTCCAAAACATCCCTCTGCCACTTACTAGCTGTGTGACCTTGGGCAAGTCATATAAACCTCTCTGTGCTTTAGCTCGCTTCCTTGTAAAATGGGGATGATATTAGTACCTACTTCTTCGGGTACTTTGAGGATTAAATGAGATAATGTATATGAAACACATTTCCTGGAGCGTACTATATGTCAGCTAATGTTAGCTATTGATAAAAATGACAGAAATGGAGAGTGAATTGCTGGTGCTGACACAGCTGGGAAATGCTGGCTAAGTAGACAAACTCAGGTCTATCTGACTCAAAACCCACATCCTTTCCACTGTGCTACAATTTTTAAATACCCAAATCAAGAAAGATACCTAAGGAAAACATGCAGACATGTGTAATCTATTTGGTAATAATTATATTTATAAACTTCTGTTCAAGATACAGCCAACAGGATACATTTTGTGAGCTTAATATCTTCTGGGCTAGTTACTATTACAGAGAAAAACTTTATTTTGTGGGTATTAACTACAGTTCTAATCCTGCCATTTCATAAATATTTTGTTCATGCTATGAACAATAGCAAATTAGTCTGTAATTACTAAAGGAGAGACCTCATTACAACAAATATCTTACGACAGAACAGCCTAAATTATATTTTTAAATTACTTTATCATTTGGATAGCACTTAACAGTCTTCAAAGAGTGTTCTCATATGTGTATGCATGTATGTATGCATGATATATGTATGTAAGTGTATATATGTGTGCTGTGTATGTGTGTGTGTTTTTACATGCACACATACATACAGGCATACACTTCCCTCAGTTGATCCAAAAGCAATCCTGAGAACGCATTACTAGTATTTTCCTTGCTCTACAGCCAGGGAAGCTGGAGCTTGAAAAGTCTTAGTAACTCATCTGAAGCCACAGAATTAGTAAGTGATGGGTCCAGAATTTTGATATCAGATCTTGCTCCAGGTTTCCCTGCACTGGATTGCCTCATATCCAAGCTGAGTGAGAAGTCAAGATTAATTGTCATAGACTATTTCATAGACCATTCATAGGCCCACATTTGTCCTATACTAGGATTAAAAACAAAGCTCATAGTCAATTCTTTACTGCCAGTGAGTCTATAAAGCCATAATTCTTTTTACCATGAAAGAACAAATACACAGGTCAAATCCTCCTCAGGGCATCATGTTTTTTTCTCAGAAGTGAGGTTTCTCTGTAATGATTGCTTTGCCAAACATCACATGCTCAGTCCCCTGGCTGTTGCTTCTGAATTTGGTCTCGCAGACTCTGACATTGAGTTAGCAGGGGAAGAAATTACTCTGAACTGATGAGTGAAAGGGAGAAGCATCACGCGTATATATGACCTCTGCTTTTTCCTCCTCTCACATCTAGAATTCGACCTGAGTGCTTATGCTTGTGTTTGAGTGTGTGTGGCTTGTTTGGATGGGTGGTTTAGGAGTTTGAGTAGGTTTTGCAACAAATCCTTTCCCTTTGTTCATCTATCTGTATGCAGACGAATCTTCCTGTGTAGGAGAATTGATTAATATTGGCTTTTCACATATATATGTACTAGGTAATCAGACCTCTCTGCTCTCCACCTTCAGTATGTAGATTAACTTTGGGATCCTTTGTGCTTTCATGAATATTTAAGGGACTCCTATAAACCATGAGTTAATCTGAACACGGGGCTGGTCTGAGAGCAGTCAAGCAGAATTCATTCTCTTTAATTTAGGTCTAGAATATCTGAGACCTAATTTTTACTGAAAAGCCAGAGTATGAATGCAATTCAGGAACGCTCTCCCCTGCAGTTCAAAGGGTGGCTTTTCCAGGGAACGTTACCCGCTACACAAGCCATGAGGCCTCCTGGAAAACATAGGCCATTGAAAATGGGTGCATTAGGGACAAAATGACAGGCAGGTTGTTCTCACCTGAGAGGCATGGATTCTGAGTCCACCTAACCACGCCACCCCTCTCTTCCTTGCCCTTCTACAATCCTGTCTCCACAATACACAGTGATCCTTTGTCATCTCACTGTGTGCAACCCATGATGACTCCCCATTGCTGTTTCCCACCTCTGCCAGGAAAGCTTCATCTCAATGCTCTGCATGGCCAGGGACAGCTAATTCCCCAAACTCTCTGTCTATATAGACCCAAAGTCTCTATGTAAGTATGTCTCTCCTCTTTTCTATCACAGCATCTTACCTTTTACCTTTATATGCAACATATGATTAGATTTACATTTGTTGGTTTTGTTTGCTATTTATATTCTATCTTTCCCAATTAGACATTAGGGACCATGAGGGTGGAAATAACATCTTTCATCCATCAGTGTATACCTAGAGCCTGGTACAAAATAGCTACTCAACAATGTTTGTTGGATGAATAGAGAAACTAACAGATGCATGCATAAGTGAAAGAATGAAAGCACTGCCTGTGGGCACTGCCATCTCCAGTCATGAACTAGAGGGACAGAGACTCTCAGACTTCTTATGTACGTGGGCTAGTTGAAATGTCACTCTCCCATGCTGTGTAAGTGCAGAAACTCTACACCTGTGTTTGTGACCACACTGCTCCTGGGAGCCAAAGACTGCAGATTCAGGGGCTCATGTCACAAAAGCTTTAGAAGCCAACCCTCTTGCTATTTGGAACTAGACTACATCCTCCTCAAAAGAACTATTGAGAATGAACCACTAACAAGCCTGGATCGTGTTCCTTTGTACCTCTGTCAATATCCACCCCCACCCATCTCTTCTACCCCTGGCCTTTGCTCCTCTGTCTCCTATTCTTCTCTCATCCACCAGGGTTTCCACTGTGCCATCTAGAGTATTTCCTCTATAAGCTTTTCAAAGTGTTATGCTCATTTCCTTAAAGTAGCTGACTGTCTAAATCTGGATATCTGCTGAGGACACTGTTCCTTGGAACTTTAGCTTTATATTCTCTAAAACTGGCACCTGCTTCAGAGTCTGCAGGTGTAGAGGTGTCCTTCTTGTTGATTATCACCCCTTCCATACAACTACTCACTCACCTTCTTGTTAAAATTGCTTCTTGAGGCCCATGTCCTTTGTCAATCCCACCTCCATCTCTCCTTGTTTCCATCTTACTAACCTCCTTGTTACTTCCGTTATCCATCAAGAATTTTGGAATCTGCATAACTTACCCCGAACCCCGACTTAATTCTTGACCTAACAATCAATAACCCTTTCCCCTATTCTATCCCAAGGATCTATTCCCGTAGAGATCACAACCTCTGTCATAACCTGTAACTGATCTAATTTTAAAATTATCGACTTAACCTTCCACTTTCATGCCATAACATCCTACTATCCAATCTTCTTTTCCAACTTCCACTAGAAACATTCTTCAAATTCACTGATATCTCAGTATTGTATTGAGATATTGTATTGTATCGAGATCCCTCAATATTTTATTGTATTGAGATCCCTGTTTCCCCCCCTCAAATTAACATCCTTTCCACAATTTCTCCTAGATTGTTTAGTTTTCCTGACACTTCTTTTCAATTACAGTCTTGCCAATGTCAAACTACCTTGACTCTCTTGTGTTTCCTTTGCACCTTTCTTGAACTGGGTAGGAATCCAAACATATGTTTTATCCATGCTTACATATGAGCAGCCAAGAATGTCAGACAGGAGGTCAGATTGATCCCTCTACAAATTCATTATCAATAACCTCTAGTGAATCCCCATTAATGCTTGGAAATCCTTCTCTGTAACTCTGTCCAACTTGTATTCCAACTCTCTGCCATCCTTAACTTCCTGCTACCTTATCCACATAATAAGATGGGATGAAGTGCTAGTAGACCACTTCCAATTTTTCTGAATTTATCAACCACTGCTTACCCATTCTCAGTTCAAAGGAATCACCTCCTCAAGTGTTTGACTAGAAGGTTTCTGCCTTGCAGCCCCTCTGTCCTGACCTAATATAGAAATATAGAAAGGAACATTCTTGAGGGAAGTCCTCTTTGTGAGGGAGAGGAGAAGAGACGGGGATGTCTCTGATTTATTCTCCTTTCTAAAGTGGAATGGAACTGGATTGCTGCAAAAATGTCTCATGAAGTTGATGGCTGCCTGTAATAATAAGGTAATTGCCATCCAGTTAATAGTTGTTGCGCTGCAAGGCCTACTGACCTGAGTTGTATTATTAAAGTGAAGAGATGAGCACTAGAAAGAAATGGGATGGTGCATAACCACACAAGGAGATCCATACCATTCCCTGGAGTTCCAATAGTTCTGTAGACTTATGCACGATGTATCTAACAGTGTTTGTGGGCCATGAACATGTGGGAGTGGATAAGGTTGTGGGTTGGAGGATTACTGAGGACTTCATCAGACTGGAGCAAAGAGTCTAGAGCATCTGAATAAAGTGATGACTTCACACCAGCTGAGGGTCAGCTGGACGATAAGCTAGATGACTAGCTTAGACCCAGAACTTAGAGTGTAACCAACACTCTTTGGGCAGAGATTGTCGTTTTCTTTTTTTTCCCAACTTTATTGAGATATGATTGACATATAACATTCTGTATGTTTAAGGTATACAATGTGTTGATTTGATACATTTATATATTGCAAAATGATTACCACCACAGTTTTAGCTAACACCTCCAACTAATCACAATAATTAGAGCAGATATGAATTAATACAGACCAGAAAAATGATAGAAGAAATCATTGAAAATAAGCACTATTTTTTGAAAAGATGAACAAAATTGACAAAACTTTAGCTAGAGTAATTAAGGAAAAAACAGAGAAGACTCAAACAAATAAAATCAGAAATGAAAGAGGAGACATTACAAGTGATACCAAAAAAATACAAAGGACCATGAAATACTACTGTGAATAATTAAATGCCCACAAACTGTATAACCTAGAAGAAATAGATAAATTCTTAAAAACATACAACCTACCAAGAGTGAATCATGAAACAGAAATTCTGAACAGACAGAGAATGAGTAAGGAAATTGAATCAGTAATCAAAGATATTCCAACAAAGAAAAGCCCAGGGCCAGATGGGTCACTGGTGAATTCTACCAAAAATTTAAAGTATTGATACCAATTTTTCTCTTCCAAAAATTTGAGGAGGGGGGAACACTCCCAAACTCATTTCATGAGGCTAGAATTACCCTGATACCAAAGCCAGATAAGGACACTACAGGAAAACAAAACTACAGACTAATATAACTAATGAATATAAACTCAAAAATTCCCAGCAAAATGCTAGCAAACTGAATTCAACAGTACATTTAAAGTTTCATGCACCTTGATCAAGTAGGATTTATTCCTGGAATGTAAGAATGGTTTAACATATGCAAATCAATAAATGTGCTATACCACATTAATAGAATAAAAGATAAAATGATATGATCACCTCAATAGATGCAGAAAAATCACTTGAAAAAATACAACATCCTTTCATGATAAAAGAATAATTTAACAAATTGGGTATAAAAGGAACATATCTCAACATAATAAAGGCCATATATGACAAACCCACATCTAACATCACACTCAACGGTGAAAGGTTGAAAGTTTTCCTTTAAGTTCAGAACAAGACAAGTAAGCTTATTGTCACCACTCAAATTCAACATAGTACTGGAAATCCTAGCCAGAGCAATTAGGCAAGAAAGAGAAATAAAAGATATCCAAATCAGAAAGGAAGAAGTAAGATGGCCTTTGCTTGCAGATGGTGTTTTCTTATAAATAAAAATTCTAAAGACTCCACCAAAAACGTGTTAGAACTAATGAATGATTTATTAAAGTTACAAGACAAAATTAACATACAGAAATCAGCTGTGCTTCTGTACGCTAACAACAAGATACCTGAAAAAAAAAATCCCATTCACAATAGCATCAGAAACAATAAAACAATAAAATACTTAGGAATAAATTTAACCAGGGAGGTGAAACATCTGTACACTGAAAACCACAGACTGTAATGAAGGAAACTGAAGAAGACACAAACTAATAGATATCCCATGTTCATGATTGAAAGAGTTAATATTGTTAAAATGTCCATACTGCTCAAAGCCATTTATAGATTCAATGCCATCCCCATCAAAATTCCATGTCATTGTTCACAGAAATAGAAAAAAAATCCTAAAATTTCTATGGAATCACAAAAGAGCCTCAATAGCCAAAGCAATCCTGAGAAAGAAGAAGAAGGCTGGAGCATCACACTTCCTGACTTCAAACTCTACTACAAAGCTATAGTAATCAAAAGCACATGGCTAATAATAGTCATATAGACTAATGGAACAGAATGGAACAGAATCAAAAGCCCAGAAATCAACCCTTGCATATACAGCCAAGTAATATGTGACAAGGGAGCCAAGAATACACAATGGGGAAAGGATAGTTTCTTTAATAACCGGTGTTGGGAAAACTGGATAATTACATGCAGAAGAATGACAGTAGACCCCTATCTTACACCACTCAAAAAAATTATCTTGAAATGGATTAAAGACTAAAACATAAGAACTGACACAGTAAACCTTCTGAAAGAAAACACAGTGACCTTGACCTTGACCTTGGTCTCGGCAACAATTTTTGGGGGTAAGACACAAAAAGCACAAGTAAAAAAAGCAAAATTACTAGGTAGGACTACATTAAACTAAAAAGCTTTGGGAAAAGAAACACTCAACAAAATAAAAAGGCAACCTATGGAATGGGAGAAAATATTTGCAAACCATATATCTGATAAGGAGTTAACATCCAAAATATATAAAGAACTCATACAACTCAACAGCAAAACTCAAACAATCTGATTAAAAAATGGGCAGAGTAACTGGAATAGACGTTATTCCAAAGAAGACATACAAATAACCAACACATACATGAAAAGGTACTGGACATCACCAATCATCAGGGAAATCCAAATCAAAACCATAGTGACACATCACCTGTTAGAATGGCTATCATCAAAAAGACAAGAGATAACAGGTATTGGTGAGGTTCTGGATAAAAGGGCATTGTGTACTGTTGTGGGAATGTAAATTAGCACAGCCACTATTGAAAATGGTATGCAGGTTCCTCAAATAATTAAAAATATAACTACCATATGATCCATCAATCTCATTCCTGGGTATATATTCAAAGCAAATGAAAACAGAATCTCAAAGAGATACCTGTACTCCCATGTTCACTGGAGCATTATTCACATTATTTGCATTAGAGCCATGATATAGAAGCAAACTAAGTACCTGTCATAAGAAGATGTGGTATATAAATGCAATGGGATTTTTTTTTTTTTAAGTTCTGAGAAAGAGGAAAATCCTGTCTTTTGTGGCAGGATGGATGGACCTTGACGACACTTTGCTAAGTGAGATAAGTCAGAGAAAGACAAATACTGTAAGTGCTGTATGATGTCACTTATATGTGGAATATAAAAAAGCCAAAATCATAAAACCAGAGAGTAGAATGGTGTTTACCAGGGACTGGGAGATGGAGGGAATGTGGATATATTGTTCAAAAGTACAAAATTCTAGTTATAAGATCAACAAGTTCTGTGGATCTAATGTACAACATGGTGATTACAGTTAATAATACTGTGTTATCTACTTGAAAGTTGCTTTTCTATTGTTTTTCTAATTCATATCTGCTCTAATCTTTGTTTATCTTTGTTATTTCCTTCCTTCTAATAAGTTTGGGCTAAGTTTGTTCTTTTTCTTCAGGTGTAAAGTTAGGTTGTTTATTTCAGATTTTTCTTTTTTCTTAATGTAGGCATTTAATGGTATATACCCTTGCAGGACATTTGGTCCTGTCCAAGATGTCCATAAGACATTTAAACCATAAGACACTTGGTCCATGCCAAAAGGTCCATGAGCATATTTGGTCCATGCCAAATGGTTTCGGACAGGACCAAATATTGAGAACCTTACAGCATGAACCAAATGTCTCCACGGACATTTTGGACAGGACCAAATGACCAAGAATCATTGGTTATTTTTAGTGTGGACCAAATGTCATATGGACGTTTTGGACAAGACCAAATATCAAGGACCTTTTGGCATGAACCAAAAGTCTGTTAACCCTACAAATTTTCCTTTTAGAACCTTTTTTGCAGCCTCCCATGGGTTTTGGTTTGTTGTGTTTCCATTTTCATTTGTTTCCAGATATGATTTTTATTTCTTCTTTGGCCCATTGGTTGATCAGGAGTGTGTTGTGTACTTTCCACCTATTTGTGAATATTTTAGCTTTCTTCCTGTTACTGATTTCTAGTTTCATGTCATTGTGCTTGGAAAAGATACTTGGTATGATTTCAATCTTCTTAAACTTTCTAAGACCTGTTTTGTGAACTATTATAAGATCTATCTTGGAGAATGTTCCATGTGCACTTGAGAAGAATGCGTTTTCTGCTGCTGCTAGATGGAATGTTCTCTATATGCTTCTTAGGTCCATTTGGCCTAAAATATGATTCAAGTCCAAAGTTTCCTTTTATTTTTTTTCTGTCTGGATGATCTACCCATTGTTGAAAATGGGCTATTAAACTTCACTAGTATTATTGTATTGTTGTCTATTTTTTCCCTTCAGATATGCTAGTATTTGCTTAGTATATGTAGGTGCTAAAATGTTGGATGCATATTTATTTATGATTATTATATCTTCTTCAGGAATTGACTCCTTTATCATTATATAATGATCTTCTTTTTCTCATTTTATCATTTTGGGCATAAAGTCTATTTTTTCTGTTACAAGTATAGCTACCATTGTTCTCTTTTCATTTCCATTTTCATGGAATATCTTTCTCCATTCCTTCACTTTGAACCTCTGTGTGTCCTTAAAATTTACATGAATCAGGGACTTTCCTTTTCCATTTGCTTCCTTACTTGCATGAGTATCATTTATCCACGGAAGGCAGGTGGGTTTAAGCAGTGAGTGAGAAGCCCATACCACAGCCCCATCTACATTTCAAGCCATTCAAATAAAAATCTGAGTCCTTGTGGGGAAGCAGATTTGAATAAAATATGAAATTACAATATTAAATCAGGCTGGTTGTTTTAAACATTTAATCAATTGAATAGTTATGGAATTAAACAGATGTTATTAAGAATCCCTACTGGCCATGGGGAAAGGGGATTCCATTTTTCAGAAAGGTTGACAGAAGTTATTAGAAAAGCATTCTGTGTTTATACTCAAACTGTGTACGTCCTGTATCACACCTATATTGGAATTCATTCTCTCTTCCTCCTATCACTAGACTACAGGAGTTATTACTCCTCCTAGCTAAACTCTCTCTCTCTCAATATTTCACTTGGGTCTTATCCCCTCCAGCCTTCTCCAGAAACTGATCATGCTGATTTTCCTTTTATTCTTCTGTATAGGTGGTTGTTTCCTATATCTACATTTAAACAAGCTCAATCTATCTTCAGAATCTTTCCCTTGACTCCTTATCTCTCTCCACCCATAGCCCCATTTTTCTTCTTACTTTCACAGTCAAACTTATTCTCAAAATAATTGTATATATTGTATTATTTCCTCTTCTCCCTATTACTCCTCATCCTACTGCTGTACCTACTGTCTTATGGCACCATGCTGAGGCTTCAAGGCTTTCATGTTATGAATCCAATACCCTCTCTTCTGCCCCCATCACATTCCCTCAATCATCAACACTGTACATTGTTAACCACTTCCCCTTTGTGAACTAATTTCTTCCTTGGCTTGTTTGGCTATTTTTCGCCTGTCTCTCTAGCCACTTATCTTCTGCAGGCTTATACCTCTCTCACCGGTCATTAGAGTTGGAGTGAATCAAAGCATACATCCAGGCCTTCTTCACTGTATACTACCTTCTCCCTAAGACACTCCGTTCAGAGGCAGAGTTTAATTTAGGAGTTAATATATATGACAATCATCCCCAAATCTATATCTCTAGCCCAGATCTTTTTTCTGAGCTCCAAGATGTTCCAGCATCATACACAACATTTCCTCTAGGATATTTCAAAGGTATCAGTACTTCCGACTCTATACATCCAAGGCTAAATTCAAGATTTTCCTTGGTAAATCTTGTCCTGAGTCCCTAAATAACACCATCTTTCATTCAGTTCTCATCCTTGACCCTATCTCCTTTTTACCACCCAAATCCATCACTTGGTCTATTGACTTTATCTTTTAAACATCTCCCTAATCTGTTAATTTATTTCCACATCTATTTTCTCCATCCTGGTATACCCTAGTCCATCTTTTCTCACCCAGATGACCGCAATAATCTCCAAGATATCTGTCCACACCCAACTTCTCCATAATGAATCCTACAGTGAAGAGGCAGGGATACCTTTTAAAAATGCAAATCTGACTACAGCAACCTCTGCTCAAAAATCTTAGGATAAAGAACCTACTTCCTAACATGCCCTATCAGTCCTCAAAGAAGTCAAAGTTATAAGGCGGCAGCCTCACTCCCAGTCTCATTCCGTCATGTTGTGGGTTGAATCATGTCCCTTTCCCAACAATGTCATATGCTGAAGTCCTCACCCCCAATACCTTGGAATGTGTCCTCATTTGGAAATAGGTTCATGGCAGATGTGATTAGTTAAGTTAGGATGAGGTCATGCTAGAGTAGGGTGGACCCCTAATCCAATTTGATTGTTGTCATAAAAAGGGAAGATTTAGACACAGACATATCCACAGGGAGAATGTCACCTGAAGATAAAGGCAGAGACCAGCATGATGATTCTACAACGAAGGGACACCAAAGATGGCCAGAAAACCACCAGAAACTAGAGGAGAGACATCTCTCTCAGAGCCCTTAGAAGGAGCCGATCCTGCTGACATGTGTGTGATCTCAGACTTCTAGCTTCCAGAAGTGAGAGACAATAAATTTCTGTTGTTCTAGGGACTTCCCTGGCAGTCCAATGGTTAAGACTCTGTCTTCCAATGCAGTGGGTGAGGGTTTGATTCCTGGTCGGGGAGCTAAGATCCCACATGCCTCAGGGCCAAAAAAACCAAAACATAAAACAGAAGCAATATTGTAACAAATTCAATAAATAGTTTTAAATAAATGGTCCACATCAAAAAAAAAATCTTAAAACACAATTTCTGTTGTCCTAAACCACCCAGTTTGTGGTCCTTTATTACAGCATCCCTAGTAAATGAATACACATACCACATTCCTCCTTGGTCTGTGAGAGACCGTCACACTGGCCTCCCTTCTCTGCCTGCAACTTGCGTTCCACCCACAACAGAACTTTACAGGTGTCCTTCCTTCCGTCTGGAAATGCAAACTCCTCTCTCTCTTTCGCTTTAACTCTGACTGTTCTCCAGTTCCATGACCAGCTGAGGAAAAGCATTCCTGAGGAAGACCAGCCTAACGAAGGTCCATGTTTCATTTGACTTGTTTCAGTTTATAATGGTGTAGCATTCATGTCATTCTTTGACGAGTGTAATATCTGTCACAGTGTAGGCAAGCAAAAAAATCATTTGAATGAATAAATGAACACTTACATAAATACATATTCTGGGCTGATTGAAATGCGAGTGTAGGCAAAATTAATTGCTCCCTCATCTGTGCTCCCCTGGTGATTTCTGCTATCCACAATGACAGAACTCACCACGTTACCTTCTGTGCATGTATCACATCACACGGTGTCACCCCTTTGAGAATAGGGGCCGTGACTTCCTTGAGCCTTAAGTTCCCAAACCTGGTGCTAATCTGGAACCTAGTGGGCACCCATCAAATATGTGTGGAAGTGAATCGTGTAGAAATTGTAGGGCACAAGGGACTGCACTATGCAGATATGTAAGGGATAATTAATACCAAATGACTTGAATTCTTTTTCCCTGCACGGAGCAGGGCTTAAATGTGCTGCTCCTGGTAAGTAAAGTTATGCTAAATTCCTCCGTCCAGCCTCCAGCTTCTGTGGAAGGAAATTAAATGTCTCTTCCTCACATTCATTTATAACTCACTCCTCAGCGGATGTGCCCACAGTGCCTTCTGAGAATTCTTTTCAATTCTCTCCATCCTCTTATCCTCCCTCCTCCCTTCGATGTGTGTAACCCAGGGGAAAACAAAGCACTTAAATGCAACTAACACTGTAATCATACGCAGCCTTAAGCGGCACAGAGAACAAACAGAAATGGGAAAGTCTTCCACTTACTCTCACATCTTCCCAACTTACACTCTTGTATTTGGACACTTTAAATATAAATCCAGGCCAAAGTAACAGCCTTCTACCTTTGGGATTAGCCGTGGAAATCCATTTAGCTCCAGTTGAAACAATATAACCGCAATTACTTCTCTAACTCAAAGTTGTTTGTTTTTTATTTTAAGCAGTGTACGTCAGGGCCATTTGGAGAAGATATAGAAATCTTATAAATATAGCAATATGATAGGAAAATGCTCTTTTCAATTAAGCAACGATAACATTAATAATAAGGTATATATTTATATATTTTTTGTATCCAAGTTTCCCAAGGTGCTTTTAAAGACTGTATTCTAGTACATTAAGGTCAAGCAAGAAGTATTATGTACAGTCAACAGAGAATGAAAAGCAGACGCTTGCTGATTAGCACTCTGGTCACGGGTCATCCAGGTGGTTCACAGCACATTCCTTCATTCAACCGACATGTCTTATGCATCTCCTGTGGGCCAGATGAGCTAAATCTGTTTATAATATAGTTTCTCCCGTTTCTAATTTCATACTCAACTAGTGCCTTGGCCATTTAATCTTCCTCTGAAGGACAAAATCAAAAGATTTGGATGAATTCAAAGAAGTGAGTGACTGCAGGGTGAGATTGTGTTTGGACTCTGCTCTGCTTCCAGGGGCCAAGTTTTCTCTTATCCAACACTGGAGAAGAAAATAACCCTCTAAGGGTCAATGAGGATTTTGCACGGTCTAGAGATGCCCTGTGAGTATCACTGCTAGTGCAACTAGCACTAAATAATATATTTTATTATATATTATATAATATATATAATATATTATATATATATTATATATATAATATATTATATATATTATATATATTATATAATATATAATATATATTATATATATATTTAATATATTATATATATATTAAATAATATATTTTCTTCCCCATTCCTGACACTGACTTTGAGGTGTCTCTATGAACGCCAGACTCCTATTGGATTAAAGATCCAGTTCCCTAGTCTCCTAACTTTCAGCACTGAAAACAAGAAAATTTCTGCTCTCTGCCCAAATGGATGTTGCCTTTTAGTCTGTTCGCAGAGACAAGGTATTTTCTTGCGTATTCGTCTTTCCTTTTAGACCTGCCTCTTTTGAGAAGCAGATCAGTTCCTGAACATTGAAAACCCACCTCCGCCCCACTTCACTTTTCATAATTTCCCCTTTACCATCTGCCTTATCCTACCTTGTATCCACGAGATATCATACACCCAGTGGAGAGGCAACAAGCCCTTCACTCAAATATAGGAACGCATATGAACTCCACACCAAAATACACATTACGTTGACAACGGGAGAAACGATTCATCCGAGTTTCCTGCTTTCCTTTTCTTTATCAGATAGTCATTCAAGGCACTGAAACCGGCTGTTATGAGGGGCTGATATTTGCTTTACAAAAGAAGAGAAGCTCCCTCTGTACACATATTCTTATTCTTCCCACTGATTCGAGCGTTAATAGTATTTGACAGGTTGGTAATTTGTTTTTTTAAAAAACCATAATTCATTTAGTGCCATTCTGCTTTATTATTCTACGTTTTACACAGTGGTGCACAGAAGACATTGTTGTTTTTAACAATTCCATTCCTTTCAGTTATCATTCATACAAGGGGGCCACATGAGAGTCTTGGGGGGCACGATGGGTGAATTGTGGCAGTGCCGGAAGGCCAAGAGAACCAGGAAGAAAACACCAGGAGAAAGAGCAGGAGGGGCTGGAGACAGAAACAAAGATGAGGGATCATTAAAGGGGTGACAACTGCGGGAGAAAACAATGAGGATCGTGGAGCGGAAAACAACACAAAAATGCCATAGCTGTGCCCCCGAGAGCAGGCAGTGGATTCTGAGCCCGCGCTCTCTCCCTCCTCCAAAGGGATCTCAGCTGTGTCTTGACGTTACTGAGTTTTTACTGAGAGAGGAAGGAAACGTATCCTCCACCTCCCCAAAGGACAGTTAGGAAAAGGTGAGGAAGAAGGTCGACACAAGCCTCCGCGCACAAATCCGAGACTTTGTCCACGCAGAAACTGGCTCTACCAGTCTCCTTGGGGCAGGTCTGGAAAGGTCTCTGAGGAGCGGCTCCTCCCTAAACTGCCAGGGCTCAGTCCAGGAAGCCAGAATCCCCAGGAACTGGAGTCTCAAGGAAGGGAGGTGGCGGGGGGAGCCCATTCCCCATCCCCCCTGCCGCGGGGCACTCAGGCCACTCCAAGCCAGACACACGCTGAAAGCCACGCCTGCCACTTCCTGGGTGACCACCGAGTGCCAAGCACGGCGCTTTGGTGAGGTCAGCATTTTACAGATAAGGCAACAGAACCTGGCAAGTTAAGTATTGGTTTGCAATCACAAAATTAATGAGGGTGAGAACCCAAACTCAAGACAGATTCTTACGGCAAAACCCAGGATTTTGCCAGTGTGCCCAACTGACTTGCTGAAGTTTCCAGGGAAACAGAGGAGAGAGTGCCGATCGGCTCGAAGGTCCGGGTAATTGGGCAGAGAGTCTCTCACAGGCCGGGGACACCCTGCCTGGGCCACCAGAAAAAGTATGTCTGTGACTATGGATCCTTCCTGTTGATGGCTTAGGACTGAGATTGGTCACCAAGGAGAACAGGAGGAAGGGTTGAGTCTCCAGTTCCATTAGGAGGATGGTGACGCTCTGTCCAACTAAAATACACCGGACGGTGGGAGAGCAAGAAGGAGGGCTTTGCGGGGTGAGTGGTTTTCCCTCCCCGGTGCTACTGTCTGCCCGGCCAAGCAGGGGCACAAAGCGTTTCTCTGCACTCACATGTGAGATAGGACTAATAATCCCTACGTTTCATTTCCTTACACTTTTAGGAGAAAATCCCTCTCGAGGCACCTAAGCGTTACCCACTGAAGGAGCAGCTCTTACAACTCGGCAATCCCACGTCCGGGCTTGTGCCTAAGGAAGGGCTTGGTCAGAGCCCAGGAGATGTGACCCCAGACACCACGGCAGCAACCTGTATGACAGCGAAATGTAAGGAAGCAGCTAAACTGCTTCCAACAAAGGAACAGGTGAGTGCATTGCTGTGATGTATCATGTGACAAAGTATAGTGCTCGCTGGGAAAAATGAAGGAACTTCAGCTCATGTATCAAATAGAAGAATGTCACATGTAGAACTTTCAGATGGTTGAATACACATGCTATGATAACATTTGTGTGCATTTAAAAACACGCCAACAGTATTTTACATTGTTTAGTGACATGCACGCGTGGTAGAAGTATCAATGAAGGCCTGGGAATGATAAGTATGAAATTTGGAATAGTGTGGAATTCTCTGGGGAGGCAGAGAGGCGGAGACGGTCAGAGGATGGTCCTCAGGAGACCTCACCTGTACAGGTGACATATTTTTTGTTTATCTGGGTAGTAGATACACTTATGTTCATTTTCCCTCTTTCTCTTTTGTATGTTTAAAAGCTTTCATAGTAAATATTTTTAATTGAAAAATATATAAAAACAAGCAGAGAAAGTCCTAAACACCAATGGGCAACAATCATTGGGATGGGTAATTCCACTCCCCAGAGGCTAAGAGCAGGCCCAGGGTCCAGGTGGGGGGAAAGCTTTTCCCTAGACCGCCGTGCTGGTCGGGTGGTGGGAGACGGTCCAGAACCAGATAGAGATGTGATGGGGGAGGAAGAGGGGGTGGAAGAGGGAAGACGGGGAACTGGGATCCATCGGGTGAGTGAGAGGAGGGGCCCTTGTTAATCCTGCCAGGCTGTTGTGGTTGAAAGGACCCACTTTGCTCCCAAGCAGCCGCTCATGTTATTATTTCTCTCAGCGGGTTTCAAGCTGCCTGCAATTCTCTGCTAGTTAATAAGAAAAGTGAGAGATGCAACAACTGCTTTTGCTTGGCTGGCTTGTAAAGGCTTTGTCACTCAAAAATGGAACAAAGGCCCTAATAACACCTTGTGCCATAAAGGCAAGTGTCAGGGAACAGACCGAAATCAATTACCTGGGAGAGACTCAGAGACAGGAGACAGACCGCACACGGCAGCGTCCCCCCCACATAATCCCATTAACTGGGGGCTGCCGCTCTCGTGGGAGGGCAGAGCCACACAGGAAAATGATAATTAAAAGTAAATAATGGGAAACGAGCCCCTGGTGCCCCTGTCAGGGCCCTGAGCACAAGCATGGTCCCAGCAGACAGTGGCAGGCCTCCCACGTGGCTCCCGAGTAAGGAGGCTTGGGAAGCGGGAAGTCTCCAGGGGCTTGCCAGCCAATTCTGCTTGTGAGTGACATTTAGGGACCTGGCGAGGGATTGCAAAGTCCTGTGGTGTGCTGGGAGCCTAGCAGAAGCTTCCTGACACGGGACATGGACTGCTTTGGAGATTTTCTACGTGCATGTCTCTTGCTAAACTAATATTTAAGGAAATATGTGACATGAAGTGAATGAATGAATGAACACAGCAGTAGAATGCGAGGGTGAATGGTCCACTTGAGTTTCCCTAAAAGCAACACATAAGAATCACCTAGGACTTGTAAAAATTCAGTAGCCCAGATCTGACCCAAATCAAGTAAGTTAACATTTTTCTGGGCGGGGGGACCCAGTCCTCAGTGGTTTGACGTGTTCCTCCTGGTGACTCTGCACGGCCAAAGCTGAGAACCTTTGGACCAAACAGTCCCTTACAGTGTCCTTCAGCTGGATGTACAGGTTTTTATCATGAACTTATGCAGTAGAGAGAGTAGCCAGAAGACAGTTAGGATGAGTGGGATCTGATCTCACCTCCACCAATAACTAGCTTTGTGACTTTCGGCAAGTAACCTAAACTCTCCAAATCTCAGTGTCTTCATCCATTAAAAATGGTGGGATTTGATTACTAGATCTCTTTGGGTTTGACAGCTCTCTGACCTTGAAACTCCATAACCCAGAACGCATGTAGAACCGCCAGCACAAATATTTACTGGGTGCCTTTTCTGTGTTCTAAATCTCTAGGGGAGATCAAAGACGTTATCTAACAAGGGGCAGAGAGAGGACCCTATACATCCTGCTTTACTCTGCATAGATGCTGGGTAGAAAGATAGACAGACAGACAATTGGTAAGTGTAGATAAGCAGTATAGACAAGTGCTAGAGCATTTGACACTATGATCATTTCCCTCCAGTGTCTCCAATTACTGACAACGCCTCACACAGAAGGGATTCAATAACAATCGGTTGAATGACTGACTGAATGAGTGAATGAATGAATGGTGCCTCTCATGGGTGGATCAAAGTGTGGTTTGTCTTTGGAAATTGAGTATTTCTGTCTCACTAGGTATTAAATAATCACCTTCCCCACAAATTTCCAAGAGGCAAACGGCTGCACTGAATTGTGCTTGATGGTTTCTAATATCCCAACCCAGCTACGCAAGTCCATGGATTCCATCAATATACAAATGTATGGCTTTGGAGCCAAGAGGGATAAGGCTTCTCCTCCAGGAAGGATGCATTTGCACCCAGTGAGATTTTAGTCTTTGTCACTAGGTAGAGATCTTTATAACTCCTTGAGAAATGGTCTTCCCTTTTATTTAAATGTGCTTTATCCATTTACTAAAGTCAGTAGGAGAGTCTGGGTTGAAATCAGGCAGGCCTGGGATACCGGCAGGATAGTAGAAAGCCATTTTAAATTAATTCCCTGGAAATCATTGTGAAGGGTGCACTGCAGCGTGAAGGTGGGCTCGGGAGCGAGGAGGGCGATTCCAGGTCACTGTCCCTCTCAGACTCCTTCAGCTGACGACTGCTGGGTGCAAAAACCTGCTAATGTGTGGGACGGTCACCAGCCCCCGCGGCCCTCCCTGAGCCTGTCGCTTTCAGTGGTGCAATATCTCTTTGGAAGGAAGTAGTCAGCTGGATTCTCCCTTATTTGCAAAGACAGTAAGTGGTACAATTCAAACCCAGCAATAGCAGCTGGCACCAGTTCCATCTACTTCTCAGCCCCTGGGAGGTTAGAAAAGGATCCAGAAGCCACTCAGGATAAACCAGTGACGTAAAGGGGCAGCGGTGAGTCTCAGGTCAGTGCTCGCACTGGTGATGATTCATTGGAATGGTGTGGCCAAGGCCCTGGTGCTGCACGATAGGTTAACCCAGAAAAGTAGGGCCAGAGGGCAGGGAGGAAGGAGGGCTAGGCAGACCATCAGCAAGGAAGCTCAGCACCTGCTTCCAGGACAGCCTTTGAAGGGACCCAAGTGCACGTAAAACACGAGGATTCCCAGGGCATTTGCATTGGCCTCTGCTTCTTTATGTCATTGGTCGAGAGATGACAGAGCAGTGGCAGATTTGAGGCTGGCACATCTGCCGGGAGAGCTGCTACTGAGACGTCCAGTGAGAGACCGGGCTAGTTCGAGGTCAGGCTGAGGCCAGGTTCCTATTCCTACTAATAGAAAAGACTGAGAGAAGCAGTTTTAGGGTCAGCTGTGTTTTGTTAAAATCAGCACCAGCCATTCAATTCTCATTCTCCCTAAATCCCTAAAGATGATTTTATTTTTTAAGCAGATCTGTTCTATGTGAAATAATTCTTGGTCTTAAATGTCGCATATACCCTGAGGCTGTAATACTTGGGGTGCAGTAGTAATGAATCAGATACATTATCAATACACAAGTAGAATGACACACTGGGGTCTTTCAGGGAAATTCATGCAGGTATGCAGAGTGCTTAGAACAGCCTGGATGTGAACGCAAAGAAAGCCTGAGAAATTCAGGGAGAGATACACCTTAACAGGCTGAAATTAAAACCTCAAACAATAGACCCAGCTAAACCAAAATTAGGTGGTGTGTCCTCATGTGCCCCTGGGTTTCCAAACGCCCACACAGCCTGCAGCCCAAGCGAGAAATATTTGGAAATAGATTCTGTGCCACAGTTAAAGATCTCAAGGAGGGTTAGGTGAAATATTTGGAAGTTTCAGACACTCCGAAACCCAGTCAGAGTCTGTGAAACTAGAGAGCCCATATTCAACATTTATCCAGTTAATGTTCATTGAATGCCTGCTATGATTTAGGCTGTGCTAATAACGGACCCTTGGCCTAGAGACCCAACTCTAAGTGTTCAAGATGCAAGGAGCTTGCGTGGGGCATGCATGCCCTGATCTCACTCTGCATAGAGCTCCTGTCAAAGACACAGCCCTGGAATGCCCTCCACCTCCAAAGCCTCTAATGTGGTCTGGCAAAAAGCAAGCCCGCTAATTCTAACCCACCTCAGTCAACAGAGGGTTGTATGATTTGGGAGAAAGACTCCCAGACTCAAGTTCTTCACCTGTCCACGAGGACTTGGACTTTAAACTCCTTTTCCAGCTTTAATATCCAATGGAATTATTATTATTATTCCATTATTACTTCCCCATACAGAAGTCAATTGCTTTTGTCTTTAATCATATTAACAAAGCCTCTAAAACATGCGGTATCCAAGAAGGGACACACCCAAGATGTTGTAAAAATATCAACTCTCCCTTTTCAGGGCTTTTCAGAAGCAGTCATGCTAAGTAATCTTGGGGGCAACTGGCTACTATCTGGGGAGACCTGGGGGCTGAGGGACAGACACTGTACCCCCGGCTACACCACATGACACCGGTGAAAATAGCAGATGATTTGGGACCAATGCATCTGAGATGCACCCATGATGAGTGACGAGCCTTAGCTGTTTCCCTCCGCGGATTCACTTGGTGTGATCCAGAATAAATCCTCTCTGCTTCTGTCTCCGGGTTTAGTCTTCATTGTTATGTAATCCACAAATGTAGAATTTTCCAGCCACTAATGAGAGCACTTCACATCTAGAAATAGGAGAGCTTTCTGAATTGTAAGTAAAGGAGAAGAAAGAGCAGATAATTCAGTCGGGTTGTTAAAATGTTGAAATGGAAACGATTGCCTCTTTGCCAGATCTCTCTCCCCATTCCCAGCTCCTGGCTTCCCCAGGGCGCAGCCACCCACAGCCTGCAACTCAGGGCTCAAGACTCTGCAGCCCAGCCCTGCCCACATGCCGGAATCTGCTCCCACCACCTGGAAGGAAGCAAGATTAAAGGCAGCTGCTTAATCCTGCTGCAAAGCTCCTTAAGCGTTTCTATCGGGGTCAGCTCCGTCAGTGAGCGCTCACTCAACTTGCCCCTGGAAAATATCCCAGTTTAGGCCCTTCTGCTGACGGTCGAGTTGAGAGAAATGAGAGGCTGGATCCCGATCAAGACAGGGTGGGGAGAGAGACAGGTGGCGGGGAGGATGCTCAACCATCCCCTTGTGCAGAGAGGCGTTCCGGTTCCCACCCTGGGGTGGTTTTGGTTTCAGCCCTGATTGGCTTTGTCTTCCCCCTCAAAGGATTCAGAAAGTATTCTACCCATATATACGGAGCACCTACTGTGTTCCAGGAACTGGGCTAGCCCGTTGCTGTGAGCAGGAGAGGTGATGCCTGTTCTCACCAAGCACCGTCCTGCAAGGGAGACAGCTGGTCGGATAGGCAGCTGCAGCAGAGTGATGCGGTATGTGCCACGACGCAGGGTTTGGAAAGCCACGGATGCTCATAAATGGCCATGGAGCGGAGCATAGTTGGGTTGGAAAGCTTCCCAGAAGAAGTCATATTTAAGCTCTTAAATCAACAGATAAATTGTGGATAGAACGTGCCAGCAAAGATAGGGGTGGGAAGGCAGGGGAGTAGCTACAAGTAACAAAGCCAGCATTGGGATAAAGGGTCATGGGGGTTAAGAAGATCCTTCTCAGCCAAGTACAGAGTCCAAGCTTGATCCCATCCTGAGAGTGACAGAAAGCCATGGAAGTATTTTCAAGTGGAAACCACCAAGATCGTATTGCGTTTCAACAGATGTCTGATTGCTGAGTAGAGAAAGGACTGGAGAAAAGGAGGAGGGCCATCCAAAGCCATCGCCTGCAGTGTGCTGGTACAGGAGGTGGCAGTGGAGGCACAGAGAGGTGGCATCGTCAGGCTCACCCGGCGACGGTCTGGAATGGATGGCTGGGGAAGAAGAAGGAATCAGGAGGAAAGTCCAGGTTTCTAGACTGGGCACCAGGGCGGGTGCAGCAACTCAGAACAAAGGGCAGCTGTGGAAACCACGCAGAGATGAAGAGCAGGGCAGGGCACCATGGAGGCACAGTGCAAGCAGCAAGAGCTCGGAGGGGTTTCAGTGGGGTGCCTCTCGCTGCCCCATTCTGTCCTTTTTTATGACCACTTAGAATATTTGTTTATTTTATTTTAAAAAAAATTTTTATTAGAGTATAGTTGCTTTACAATGTTGCGTTAGTTTCTGCTGTACAGCAAAGTGAATCAGCTATATATATACATATATCCCCTCTTTTTTGGATTTCCCTCCCATTTAGGTCACCACAGAATATTGAGTAGAGTTCCCTGTGCTATACAGTGGGTTCTCATTAGTTATCTATTTTATACACAGCATCAATAGCGTATACGGGTCAATCCCAATCTCCCAATTCATCCCACCTCCCCGCTTTCCCCCTTGGTGCCCATACGTTTGTTCTCTACATCTGTGTTTCTATTTCTGCTTTGTAAATAGGATCGTCTATACTAATTTTTTCAGATTCCACATATATGCATTAATATACGATATTTGTTTTTCTCTTTCTGACTTACTTCACTCTGTATGACCCCATTCTCTCTTTTGAATTTTGTTTTGTTTTCGTTTTTTTCACATTTTCTTTTCACTGGATTAAGAACAGGACATGTTTAGGAATGCCTGTTAGGATCCAAGCTATTGATGAAGCATTTTTAAAAAGCTGGGAGTGGAGAGGGGTGAAAATGCACTGCATGAAAGTGTCCCAGAGGCTTTGTTTTCACGTGACCACGCGGATGTGTGATAAGAACGTGTTTTTGTGGACTCACAATCTGGTCTCGCAGAAAATGAGCTGGGGGAGGCACCCAGAGGGAGGGAGGCTGAGGAGGGGTCCCAGGTGCAAACGTGCACAGCAGCCTTGTTAATGATGAGGAAGAGCAAGCCAACTGCACAATCTGGAAGTTTTCAGCTGAGGAGCAAAAAAAGGAAACACCAGGGAAAATAGCACAATAATTGGAGGAAAACCCAGGGGGCAAGCAGAGACTAGGGACCATGTGTGCCCACTTTGTGCTGGTGATTTATTACAATGCAGCCACCTTCTTCCTGAAGAGAGATGAGGAGAGGGCTGTATTCAGGCTTCTAGGAGGTACATTAGCTCCAGAAAGTTACCGTGTTGTGGTTCATTCAAAGTTTCATTAGGTGTTAAATGACAGATTATGGTAATGATGTTAACCGTACATGGCTAACATTTATTTAACTCTTACTCTGTGCTTGACCCCAAGCTCAACACATTACCTCTTTTAATATTCTATGAGCCCTATTACAAAGGAGAATGAAGGTTAGAAAGTTTAAGTGACTCGTACAAGATCTCATGACGGTTAAGCGGCAAATTGGAACCCAGGTCTTTGTGATTCCAGAGGTTCTGATCCTAACCACAACCTTACTGCCAATTGCATCACAGAAGTAACGTTACAGCCAAGTCCTTAGAAGAATAAGAGATTATGGGTAAAGCTGAATAAACCTAATAATTATAGCATCATTTTAATTTTAGTAGTGAAATTCAATGAAACTCTGTGTGGATCAGCTATTGGCATCGAAACTCCCTTGCTCCCTCATCAGCAGACATTGCCTGTGGGAAACTCCAAAACATTCTTTAAGATAAAGCACAGACATCTCTTTTGCTGAGAATGCCAGATACCAGCAAAGGCCACAAATCCCTCTCCTCTCCATTCTTTACCCAGTCCACTCTTCACAGTAGCTCAGCTTAGGATGTGGTCTTCCTCATTAGCTTATGAGAAGGACTCATCTTATTCATCTTTGTGTCTCTGTCACCTAGCAAAGTGCCTTGAACTTAGTAAATTCTCAATAAGGATATTTTGAAGGAGTAAAAGAATGATGGGATGATACAGCACAGATGCTATTAACGTATAAAATTAATTTGCTGTCACGATAACAATCGTCTAGTTATTGAAGAAGTACATAAAACACATTAAACTGAATTGACAAATATGTTTGGTAAATCCTTAGTTCGCAGTATTACGTGCTTAATTACAAGCAATGAGCACCCCCAAAGGCATGGTTTTGATGATACATTTTATTATTGTCAACGTGTCTTTCTTACCACACAATTGGCAATCTTATTCACAATAAGACCCAGCTTATTAGAGGCAAGTACATAAATAGAGCAAATCTGAAACATTCCTATGTACCAAGGGACCCTTTGTGTGTCCTTATCCACACCTTTTAAGCAGGTGTAGCCAGGCTTTTCAGGACAAGAATGGTTTCTTTAGCTTTATCTCTTTCTGTCCCTTCTCAAGTGTTTGTTTCTCTTGCATCACTGTAGATGCAGGTCCTTAAATCTGCTAAACGCTTTCTTGCTCTGGATACCCAGGCAGCATATTTTTTCCTTGGTAAAATCCCCCTTCCCACTTTGCCTTGCTACCTTCAACCTTGGCTCAGATGCTGATTCCTCGGGGAAGTCCTCGCTATTTATCAGACAGCCACCCCTCTTCCTCGGTCCCATGGAGATACTCCTGTGTCCCCCCACAGTCCCCCCCTGACATTTCAGAGCAGCCTTTGTGAAGAGCTGTCCTGAGTTCTTGCCTCCTCTGTGTTCCACGTGCTAACCTCTCTCTCTTTCACTCCTGTGTCTCCAGGACCTAGCATGAGGCCCGGTGCGCGCTGGGTAGGGAGGAAAAGAGGGAGGGGTGGATAAATAGAGGAAGGGGAGGCCGACTCTAGTGCCATACTGTCATTTTCTAATGTTGGGGACAAATACGAAGTGCTCCTCAGCCACCCAATTCAGGTCCGGAGTCTATCCTCATGGCGGAACATTTAGCTGGCATTGATCCAAACATCGTTATTTGTTGAGAGGATAAGTCAATTTCCCCTACTCTCATATGTAATAGACATTAGCCCACACATGATAATGGCATCCTTATTAGAGGACAAAGGAAGGGGAGAATAAGATAGAAGTGCACACACACGCACACACACACACACACACACACACACACACACGCAGAGAGGGAGAGGGAGAAGAGAGAGCCTGATTCTTTTCCTGGAATAGGGCAGAGAAAACCAGTAGAAGGCAAGAGTTTCGGGGAGGCAAATGGAGTTTTAAAGTCAAGGTACCCATGTGATACCACATATATGTGGAACCTAAAATATGACAGAAACAACTTGTCTACGAAACAGAAACAGACTCACAGACATAGAAAACAGACTTGTGGTTGCCAAGGGGGAGGGGTGTGTGGGGGAGGGATGGGTTGGGAGTTTGGGATTAATTAGCAGATGCAAACTATTATATGGAGAACGGATAAACAACAAGGTCCTACTGTATAGCACAGGGAACTACATTCAATATCCTGTGATAAACCATAATGGAAAAGAATATGAAAAAGAATGTGTATATATATGTGTATATACATGTATAATGGAATCACTTTGCTGTATGGTAGGAATTAACACAACATTATAAATCCACTATACTTCAATAAAATAAATTAAAAAAAAGAAATTGGAAGTATCTCAAACATCACAACTATAGAGATAGTTCCATTTAATAAGTAATGTACCTATGTAACTGAAAAAAAAAAAAAGTCAAGGTACCAGTCATTCACATTGTTACTCTATAAGCATCTTGAGATTGATAGGCTGGGGACAGATAAAAACCATGGAGTGTTTTTATTTTTTAACCATCTCCATACAACTGAATTTCATATCAGCATCACCATCTACTGCAATACTTGAACCGGGGATGTTATGGTGACTTTATAGAAAACCTCATAAAATATGTAGATTATCTCAGGGCTGAAAGGTGAAAAATAATTATATCTTTAAAGCCCATTGCAAAGTCCAGATGCTTGCACAGCTGTATTTTAATATTCCAGTACGAGGACAAGAGTGGATCTTGCTATGTGCCCCTTATCTTCCCCTCACATACCAGGGTTGTCAGTGCCATTGGCAATTTTACATGTAAATGAGCCTATCCATCACTCCTTACTTTGCAGCAACTCACTTCTAAGCCTGCCACAGAGTTACACCATTAAATACCCCTGCTTTACAATATACATCATGGCATATTTGACATCAATCAGCTGTGTCAGTCTGCTCACTGTAAACCATAAACTTGCTCTGCATTCCTCTCTGCACGGGGCGATTAAACCTGCTTGGGGTAGCCTCCTGACTCCAGTGATAAATGGCAATTCATTTCCTCCTTGTTCTTCCTCCAAGTGTCCCCAGTCTCTGCCCCAAGCTCTTCATGCCTGCCTGTTGGAGGAGGTAGGGGCCAGGGGAAAGTGTGCACTGAGTGTGAATTTGTGCATTCGCGTTCAAATCCGGACTTGGACCATCATTGCTTGGCTCTGGGTTATGACTTTGTCATTTTAAAATGAGGAGGAGAGGCTGCATCCTTTGTCATGCTACAAGGACACAAGGGATGGGTATTCAGAGTTCTTCTAAAGTCAGCTCTCCTGCCTGGAAGAGAAACACCAGGACAGCGATTCTCACCTCCTTGTGATGGATGCTGACCACATGCCCATCATCCCCCTGCAAAGAATGTGTAATTTCTGCCAGGTCATCTCTCACTACATCCAAGTCCTGTCCAAGAGATCATTTCAGAAATAATGCGAGTGAAATGATGCTATTATAAGTATAACCTAGATTGTGTTCTAACTGATGTTTGTAAGTAGTTCATTTGCAAACCAGGTCTTTATTAGGAGTAACACATTACGTGTAACGTGAAGGGAAGTTGCATCACACAGTACGGTTGATTGCAACACGCCAGGGTATCATGACACTCCAGCTGAAATCTGCTAGACTAGATGATGCTTTTTTTCCAGCAGGAAAAGCCATGAGGATTTAGTAACATGAAGAGATACTCCACTGAACTGACTAGGCAATTCATCTGATCACTCCAGAAGTCCTTTCGCCCTTCCTTCTGTTTAGTCTGAGATAACAGCTACTTCTTCTGCTTCCTGGCACACTGGCCAGGCCATCTGCTGACCAGTGGAAGCAGTCTCGATCATGTGTGCACTCCAGAATATCTCCTAGGCAATCAATCAGAAGGCTCTTCGGACTCAACAAAACACTCAGTGGTAAACATTCTTTATCCACATGTACCCCACTTCAGCCACAGACCTAGCACCTACCCACCTACCACTCGCTCTGATCTCTGTCAGTCTGGCCACTCACTCATTCATCTCCTGAGTCCATAGTGGTTTGTCCAAACCAGAGAGGACAAACCCATCTGGAAGGAGCAGAGTGGAGAGCTGTGCCGTTGATTTCAGCCACAAATCCTATTCAATGTCACGACCCTTGCAGGATGCCCACAAAAAAAGAGAGAACATTTTGAGGGTGGGTGGCAGGAGAGCGAAGAGAAATATAAGGGAGCAGGACGGAGATGGGGAATGGGAGTGATTCTGTTTGGGGGATTCAGCTGGTCTCGTGAAGTAAAAGGAAGGGCTGGGCAGAGAACAAGAGGGAGGAGAGAAGCAGAAAGCAAAGGAGGGGCAGGAAGGGAACAAAGGAGAAAGTTAGCTTCTTGCTTTCATTCTTGGGACATCCAGAGTAATGAACTGTCTTTCTAGAGAAGACGAATGGACAGCTGTAGAGATTATGAGTGAGGTTTTATTGCAGATCAATAAATCTGCTTCACACATCCCCATCTGGAGGGAGTTTTAATTTAGAGGAAAGAGTGATGAGCTCACAACGACAATAAATCAAAAAGTTGTGTATTCACGTATGCAGTAACCTTCTATCAAAACATACATCGGCATCAAGGCAGGGTTTGGTAACAAATCTGGTAGGTGATGTGTAAGGACAGCCACTGGAGGCCCATCTCTCACCTCCCCTGGGACACAGTCAGAGAAGCTGCGGCCTCGCTGGGCACCCCAGGCCCCCGTGATTCTCACGAGAACTGAGGGGAAGCCGAGGATTTATATCAGTGCCGTTAACAGGAGTCGCTGGTTGTTACCTGAGGACAGCTGCCTCAGATCAAAATCAGGAAGAGTTCTCCGCAAAGGAGAAAGGAGATTTCACAGCAACAAAACTGAGATGGCAGCTGACATAAAGCAGAACGGCGCACATCTAGGAAATTCTGAGAGCCGTGTGCACACACAATTTAAGTCTGGAGGAAACTCAGAAACCCTCCCTGTTGGTGCCAATGGATCATTTTGGTTTCTCCCCCTCTGTGGTCCCCTGTTCTGTACCAACACCCCTCTCCCACCACAAGATCATGACGATGGCTGGAGGCCTGGGAAGGCATGGTCATGAACTAAAAACAGAGGATGCCCTGGGCAGGGGAGTGGGGGTGTGCAGAATAGCACTGCAACTTGAAAATGTGAATCCAATCAGACACAGTATTAATCAGCTACAAGATATCCCAGGAAAGCTGGCATGTGGGAAAGACACCACTCACTTGCTAACCAGCCGGTGTTGGTGTTGCCTAGTGATGTACTGACTATACTGTTCTCCCAAAGACTTTTATAGAAATCGGGGAAGGAACTAAAGAAGTGAAGCGCTGAGTGTCCACCGTCAAATCGATCAGCGTCTGCAAGCATTTTATACATGTGGGATTGCGTATGTGTAGCCACCAAAGCAGACATATTCACTTACCGTATATGCATCTACTAATGTCTTTGTTTTCTAGGACACGAATAGACATCTCTAGTCACAATAGCACTGCTAAGTAGGTGCAATGAATCCCATATTACTGATGAGAAAATTGAGATTCAAAGGGATCAAGAAGCCAGGATTCCAGTGCTGACCTGTCTGACCTCACTGGCTGGGCTTTTCTTCTATCCCACCAGCCTCTTGGGGTGTGTGTGTGTGTGTGTGTGTGTGTGTGTGTGTGTGTGTGTGTGTGTGTGTGTGTGTGTGTGTGTGTGTATACACATGCATTCTTCTACAGACCTGACTCCCTTCCTCCTTCCCAATCTAGTTCCTAACGCGCTCCTGCCGTGTGGGCTGCTTCACGGGGATAAATTAGTACAAGTCTTGCACGTGATGTTTCCCACTGGGACACCCTCCCTGATCTGACTCACGCTTGGACACCCAGCTTATGACACAGTACCTTCACTGGACAACAGCAGCTCCACTCAACACAGCGAATTTTTCCTTGTTTTCTACCTTGTAAGTATCTCCATCAGAGCACTCTTTTCTCTTCATTGAATCCATCTTTTTACAGGTATGATTTCTTTGTGTTCTCAGTTTACAGGGACTAGGGTTTCTTTACACTTATTTACATCTTGCTTAGCGGAGTGTCTGACCCAGATTAGGTCTTGCTGCTATGAGAACTCCAGTCCCGGAAGACTTATAACCGGCCTGCCAATCCCTGCCTATCGTTAGGAACCTATGTGTTCTCCAGGTGCCCTCCCCACCGACTGCCTTCATCCTCCTTAAACCATCCACACGTATCTGCTCAGCAACACAGAGATGTCTGTGAGGTCAGCTCATGAATCCCATTCCAGAGATAAGTAAAGTGAGTCATAGAGAGACCGTGGCTGGGCCCTCATGACCCAGCGAGTCAGCTGAATGGCCCAACACGACCCTGGACTTTTGAATGATTACAGCTTAGCCTTAGCTCCCTGATCTTCTAAATCAAATTCAAGGAATGATGCCTCCAAAGTGTTCATCTTCAGCTTAAAACTTCCCAAGCCCTCTGCTGAATACACAGAAAGTGTCAGTCAGTTTTAGAAAAGATTGTGACATCGTGAATAATCTTCCACATATCAATACACAGTGCCTGAAGACACCAGTTACCATCGTTATGGAAATAACTCCTGTACAATCCTATCAGAAAGGTATAAAGGGAGAGAAGGTACAAAGAGAAGACTTTGATAATAACAACAACAGCAATAACAAATAGTTATTAAATTCCTAGTATGTGTCAGACACTTTTCTAGCACAGGGAGTACGCTGGTGAGTGAAAAAAGTGCCTGTTCTCAGACCTGCACGCCACATAACATCTTTATACCACCAGCAAAAACCAGTGTTTACTGGGGACTTTCTGTGAGCCAGGCACCCTCGTTAGCACTTTATTCCTGCAACAGCAGGAACAGGCACTTTGCAGATTAAACACTGGGCGCAGAGAATTTAAGGAGCCTGTATGGGGACACAAAAGCGACAGCCAGTCTGAATCCAGCGCCCAGGTGGCTAGTTCTTCTCCATAATGTTTCTCCTCTGTGGAGAAATTCTCCCTGTTCTCAGCACCATTTTCCTTTTTGGAGGGAACTTTTTCTGGATTTTGAAGTAGGTCTTTCACTGCTTTCCCTGCTGCCAATCTGTCCACTCCGATCATACGCCAGCCACAGTGGTTTTCCAAAAAGGGTAGTGCCTACCTTCAGGCACCTTCAAAGCTCTCCAGGACAGAGCAAAGAAAGGCCCGATTCCCAAGCATGGTCCTCAAGGATCGGCCACATTTACACATCCAGACTGCATTCCACATTCCTACCATGGTTCCTTCAAGTCACGGCCTTGGGAACTGCAGGACCACATGCTGCCTCCTTTGCTCTCCCAGACTTTCCCTATGCCCAGACCCTTCCCTTCTCCTCTCAGCTTATGCCTCCCCCGTGTTTCTTTCCAAAATCAGATAAACTATCACTTTTTCCGTGCATACCACTCCACAGCCTTCAACTCTACCCATCCTAGAATCCAATTTATTAACTCCATTCACGGTGAGCCCACCAGCACTTTCCCTATGTCTCCATTACGCTGCTTATTTCCTAATAAGTATTTAGTAACGGTTTATGTGTTTTTCTCCTCCATCAACATTTGTGAAGTTAAAAGCAGAGACTGTGTAATTCATCTCGTAATCCCTGCGGTGCTGAGCACCGTGCCTGGAATATAACAAGAGCTTAATAAATATTAGTTGAATTGAATTTGTTCTTTCTATTATGAAAGAGTGTATCATCACATCTGGGAAATGGCTGGTATGGTGTGATGTGTGTGAAGAGCATTAGACCAGGAAACATGAAATCTGGAATGAGCTGTTTGTTCTGCCCGGAGCTTGTCGTGTGACATTAGGCAAATCCCTTGTCCTCTCTGAGTCCCATTATCACATCTAAAATAAGAGGGTGGCACTAGATAGTATGAATTCCACTATGTTACACTATAAAATCCTCAAAAATCTTCCTTGTATGCTTCGCCTATTTGGTAAATATTTACTGAGCATCTTTTCTATTCGAGGCACTTTATTAAGCTTTAGGGGTGTGGAAACAGACAGACTCTGGAATCAAGAACCTTACATGCAGTTCTCGTATCAACTTTGTGATCCAAGCCAGGTGGCCATATTGACCACACTTTCTTTATCAAAAGAGAAAACTAAAGTTCGGAGACCTGGTGATTATTAGATTCTCTTAATGCTCTTATGTTCTGAGGCATAGTCATTGAAGGCATATAAACAATTCTTTATAACTTTCCCCACCGTTGAGAACAAAGTGCTTCAAAGATTTTTCACTTAAGTTTATAGAAACGCTCAACTACTATATGGAATTTACCAGGTAATCTAATTTACCTCATTGACCACTTTTGAAAAGATGTTGTCAAGTCAACACTGTTTCATTTTTTCATGCTCATAAAGATAAAAGAGGCAGTCCTCACAGAGAGAACAAGGAACATTTCCGTTAAAGATACTGAAATGAATTGATGGATGTCTAATCTGATTTTCCCATAGAAATATGTTATCATGTAGGTTACATTATTCACCCAAAGAGTGTTGGCCAACATTTTATAGGCATGAAGATCAACATCATACTTAATTTTGTGCAAATGATAAAACTTTATTCTTTTTAAAGCAGAAAGCTTTTAAAATCAGTTTGACCCATTAAATCCAACAAATAGTCTAAGCAACTAAATTATGTAAGGATCTCTGATAGTCTCTGCTGGGAAAAGAAATGTGAGGAAGATAGTGTTCTTCCACTGGGAGCTTTGTTCTATTATTGACAAGAAGAAAATGGCATGAATATCGGTGCTAAAAGTCGTAAAATGATAAGTGCCTTAAAGAAGGAAGAACATGAATTAACATTTATCGATCATTTGCTGTGTTCCAGGTTTTATCATCCATAAGTATTATTGCCCTTGAAAAGAGAGTTGTACTGCTAGAGTCATACAGAGTAAACTTTTAAAAAATGAAGGAATAAAGCTCTGTTAGTCTGAGTCCAAATCTACCGCAAGCCGGATAACTACAAATCATGTTCTTTCCATGTTTTGGAGTTCACATACACACAGAAAAGTTCACTTGGTAAAGAGATCAAAGATGTCTTCTTGTGGGAGAAGATTTTACGCTGAGCTTTATTGGGATGGGTAGAATTTTGGTGAGTGAATAATAAAGGAGGGATTCCAGCTGGAAGGAAGGACCAGAGCAAAAGCAAGGAGACAGGCACTTGTAGGGATGCTCATGTAATAACAAACCTTCCAGACTGTTTAGAGGTGAGGGCTGGTCACTGATCCCATGTTTATTCTACGTTGGGTGCTACGGCTATAAAGATGAATAAGATGGTCAAGGTGGTCCCAGCCTCATAAAAGCAGATACTGTAACACAGAAATACACAAGGTACAGTGAGAATAGAGAAGGACGTGACTAATGTCAAGTAAGGTGGAAGAGTCTTTGCAGAGACCATCATCTTTACACTGAGTTGTGAAAGATGATAAAGAGTTTGTCAAGATGGAGGAGATGAAGTGAGTTTGGTGGGGTACGGGAGGGAATGATAATCTGGCAGAAGGAACGGTGTGATCAAAGTCAGACACGTCATCCAGTGGGGCTGTCTGGTGTGGCTTGGAATGGTTGGTCCATGCAGAGGAAGAAGGAGAAGGCTTGGGGTGGGCCAGTGCATGCATGGGGAGCCCTGAGCGTCAAGCCTGATCCCCTCACCTGTGCCTGAAAACAATTTGGACTTAATATTCCTGGCAAAGAAGGTATTGATACCATGAATTGTTTCTGATAAGGGATGGTTCAGGTCAGAGCTCTTCTTTGGGAAGATTAATATAGTAGAGACATGAAGGGGGAGAGATTAAGTGGTTGTCCCAATAGTTCAAGTGAGAAGTAATGAAATAATAAACCAGGGTGGAGGTCGCTGAGATGAAAAGGAGGGGTGGGATATTATAAAGTTAGAATCAACAGATGAACAGACCTGACAGACAGACTTTGGGTAGGGGCAAGGGAGAGAGGGCTGGCGACAGTCCTCAGGCAATTATAAATGTAGGATTAGATTTCAAGAGAGGAGTCAAGGTTGGAGACAGATTTAGGCATCATCCCCGCAGAGGTGATAATTGGACAGTGAGAGGTGAGAAGAACGCCAAGGAGGAGAGTACAGGAAAGGAAGGAAAAAAAGCCAGGGACCAAACCCTAGAGAATTCCTTTGCTCGGGAGGTAGAGAAAGGGAGGTAGAGAAAGGCAAGGGGGCAGAGGACAAGTGGCTCCAGACATAGGGGAAGGACGGCAAAGCCAGTCTCCAGAGGAGCAGTGGATGCCCCGGGGAAATGTTGCAGAAGGGAGTAGGAGGGGTTGAGACTCAGCCAATTATCTGATAGTTAATAAGTCGGTGACAAACTTTAAGAGATGAACTGGGAAAGAGTGTTATGAGGAGAAAACAGGGGCGTAGAGATGACAGAAAACACTAAGTGCTCGATGTTCTCAATGTGAAAGGAAGGCGAACACCCCACAGAATTAAGCTCACCCCCCTGCCATGGGGAAACATTATTTACACTTGCCCGATTTGCTGTCTGCATCTCTGCGAAATGTTTGGAAACTCAGGATGGCCGGGCCTACCAAGTGTTAGAATTAAGTGCATGTGCCCGTGATGGGCACCATCCCTGACCAGGCAGAGGACTGGGGTCAGCATCTGCCTAAAGCTGCCCCGTCCCCTAGCCCTGGGGCAGCACAGCTGATCCTAAGTAAGAGGCAGTCTTTCTCAACAGCAGCAGGGATATTGCACAACAGGAGGGATAAGCCTCCATCAGTAATCCGATGGGCAATTTTATAAAGTGGGGAAAACAGCACTGTGTTTTTGTTTTTCCCCCCGCAGTGGTTCCAGCTATTAGGTGCCTTCTGAAGTGCAGGAAGGAACATGAGGGCAGCACTCTGGCCGCACAGGAAACCACCCTCTGCTTTCTGCATTCCCAACACAGACCAACAATCAAGGATTGATCTGCAGCTCAGGAGCCGAAGCGCCATGTCCTAGGAGAGACACCTTGCTGGCAGCGCCCCCTCGTGACGCTGCCCTCACCCCGCATCTCAAGTGCCACCCAGGCCCCCGGGGTGCCCATTTGTACCAGAGAGAGGACATAACTTCTTGCCTGAAGGCACCCACACTTGGTGGGTGCAGCCAGGAAGGCTCCATGGGGCATTAGGAACTCGGAGGGAGAATAAACAGCAGCAGATAAAACCCCAAGTAGCTGAAATGCTGTTTCCATGCAAATGGCCCTAAGTAAAATGAAAAGAGGCTGGCCTGGGAGGAGGGAAAGGAATGAGAAAAGGATGCAAGAGAAAAGCTGAGTTAATTCTAAATGGGAGGTTTTTCAGGAGGCATTAGCCGCTCTTGAAGGAAATAAATAGGCTTTCTCCCCACATTTATTAAATTTCTATGATTCTCTTATTTAGGAGTCCTTTATTTTCAATGGAAAGAGGATAAACTTCAGGTACATTTCACAAAGAGAGGATCTCTATTACCTATTTACTGTAAAATGCCCAGAATTATTTCTTCAGGAAATGGAAAGATGAGGAGAAACTTCCCTGAGGGAGAAGGGGATATGGCAGGCCTGGGGCCTGGGGGGCGGCAGGAAGGCTGTGCCCCCCCTACTCAAACAGAGGGAGTGGCAGAGGGTTCAAAGACATCAGAGGGTGACATGGGAAGAGCACGGCATTTGTGGGAAGGAGGCCTTGTTCCAGTGCCACCTAATTGGATGTGTCATTTAACTTTGGTTTCCTCATTTACAGCATTGCATTATAAATAGTTCACCTCCCTTCTGTACTGTGAGAAGAAAATGGGGTGAAAACATGAAAATGTGCCAGAAAAAAAAATGGTTACAATTGTTCTGTATAAATACAAGATGCTAATACACTTGAAAGAAGGGAAAAAAAAAAAAGTCTCCTGGTAAGGACATTTTTTAAAAATGAAGGGTCTCCGTCCTGGTGCAAAACAGCCACAGCAACTGTCCATCTCCACATGCTGGATGGAACGCCCTCGCTAAGGGGACCTGGGGCTTCAGCGGGAAATCGAGTGGCCCAAGGCTGCTGCAGGAGCGACCAGGAGGAGAAGCTGCCGGCCTGCTCCCTGGCTTAGGGGGCCCAGACATCTCAGCTGGGTTCTTTGCCCACCCAACGTGGTATCTCTTAATAGACAACGGAACCCAGTGAGCTGCCCTATATTCAGGACAAATACATTCTACCTGTATCTGCTGTGTTCTGATTTAAAAATCTCAACTTCAGAAAGAGTTTTTGAACTGTTTCTTTTTTTCTCCTTGACCTGGTAAAAGTAGTTCACATGAGTCATAATGGGTTTGATTTGATGCAGAAGTGACCCGTTGCGTGTTGTGTAAAAATGCTAATCTTCCCCCAACCATTTCCAAATTCTTTAATTCCCCTGACACATTAATTCTAACCCCAACCTAAAATGCCCCAATACCCCTGAGAATCCCAGGGCAGAAATTATAGCAATTTCCTACACTGGAATCAAATTCCAAGGTTGGAGAGCATGGGCCATGGCCTGGCATTAACTCAAACATCCATGTGAAAGATGATGGCGGGCAGCTGTGATTCCGTTAAAGGGGGCAATTTGAACTCCATTTCCTTGATAAACAGACACAAGCTCGTCCCTAAATTGGGCTTGATAGATTTGATTAGGGTAGAGTTTTTGGAGGTTGTGGTTTCTGCAGGAGAATTGCTATTTGATGCACAAGGCCAAATTGCACTTGAAATCTCCTCGCATCCATAGAGGGGGGAGAAGGAAGATGATGGAACACCCAGCCAACTGCTAGCATCCAAGCAGCAGGGGGAGTCAAGCTGTTGTATTCAAAATACCTGTTAGGTGTGCAGCCAGCGTGTGCTGCGGAAAGCGTGCCAGGCTCAGGGGAAACAGTGATTAAAAGCAGCAAAACCAAATATTATTTAAACAAAGCAAAATGTACCCATCCGATTTCTTTAGCCCACGTGAATCTTTTTCAGGGAGAAGGAAAGATGTGTAACCTCCTCTGGGGACACCTGTGGTCCCATCTTCCAGAATTCCCGCTGGGAGCGTAGGACCTGGGAGGCAGGGAAGCTGAACCTCGTTCTTTAAAGCACGTTCTTCCAGCACAAACACAGAATGACGGGCCAACTGACCGGCGAACCTCCCACCTGCTTGTTTCATCATAAATCAACGGGAAACAACACTTGTGTAGGTCCGCTCCACCGATAAGGCAATGCAGACTGTAATTACCTCTAAATTCCCAAAGTCGCAAACCCTTTTTGTGGGTAAATCTGTTTGCTTCCTAAGTATAAGCCCGCCCAGGAGCGCTCGGACTCCTTCACGATTGCCCTTCCTGCCTGGCCCAGTGCCAAGGGCACAGGGAATTGAGATTTATTGAGGATCTGGAAGGTGCCAAGATCCACACTTGGGGCCTGATGTGCACCGCCCCACATTAAATCCACTCACAATCTTGGAGGTGGCTACTGTTTCTTCATTTTTAATGAAAGGTAATCAGTTTCATAAGAGTTAAAGAAAAATGCCATGTTCTTGTAAGTGACAAGAGGTCGACTAGGATGTAAACTAAAATTGCCTGAGGCCGAAGTCCTACTCATTCCATCCCACGGGGCTGCTGCCGCAGGTGATGCAGGTGGGCTGTAAGGGCCCTGGCGGGAAAGAGGCCATACTGAGTCAGTAGTACAGGAAGGGTTCCATCCTTGATGAAAGCATCAGAGCTTGAAGGACAGAGTCAGTAGAAAGAGCAGATAAAAATGATACATGATTTAAATGACTGGAATTTAGCCTTATATGAAGCAGTCATCAAATCAGCCTCCTTTAAAGAGAAAAATTGATTGGCAAGTGGCTGTCTTGAGGAGACACGAGGAGATAGTGGAAGAGCTCTTAGGGACACGGGGCGCAACGCATCCTTCTGCCACCTGCCAAAATCCCTGTACTGCATCCTTTGGGAATTTAACAGATGTGGAGATTCATTAAGCATCATCTTCTGGGTATGTCACTAGGTTTTAATGAAACCACTCTGGTACCCCAAATCAAAGCTATTTGAGAACCTGGGTCCCACCCACATGAATCTACTGTTTTACAAAAACACTACATTTTTATCCTGGAGCACTGTCTCCTCACATGAATATGTCCAACCTGGATATTTAATAGAATCTACCCCAACCATAATTTTGAAACTTTTCTGTGTTGTTCCCTGTCCTCCTGAAACTTCGACTTTACCGATTCAAGCCAAGCCTTCAGAAGTGACTTTCTGTATGGATCAAATGCGTTCTTAAGAACATCAGAATATACTCTGCCCACCCAGGAACTGAGCCAGACTCATAAATGTACCAACTCTCTATTTACTTTCTCCTCCCTCTCACAGCTACTCCCGTGTCCGCCTCAGAGAAGAAGTCACTGGCTCTTGTAACTACTGCCTTGATCAGCTGTCACTGGATTCAAAGCTCCAGAACCCGCCTCCCCACTTCTGGCACACAGACGGAAACTGAATCCCCACTGAGCCAGGATGCATCAGGCTGGACTCCAAAGCTGAAGACAACCTGATTTCCCTTCTGTCTTCAGGAGCCTTTAATCACCACTCCTCCCCTCCAACTTAGACTTCTGAATGAATCCTACCCTATGGGTGGCCCACAGGTTACCTGAGGATGTAGAACAAATAAATGCAGTCCTTTTGGTTTGATCTGTACACCTGCAGGGTTTCTTCCTGATGCAAGAGTCAAAGATATCTGTTAGCCCTGATCAGACTATTCCTGACATGGTCCCTGGAGCCCCTCCAGTGTTCTGTGCCAAGCACCACACCCCAGCCTGACTCTGTGAATTACATGGGATGGTTTGAAGCAGCCTCTCCATTGTTTATATAGGATGCGACTCAGCATTGGGGTCACACTGGGGTTTGGGAGTGGTGTATAGACTATGCAGTCACATTTATCTTTCACGATGGATATTCTGAATTAAAGGCTGAGAGACATTGGCAATTTTGCTTCCTGTTCTTTTTACTGTTTTAGAATTTTAATCAATGATTAATTAAACAAATATTTACACTGGTCTAATTGCAGGGAATGTATTATTGCTTAATATAGGCATGAAGTCTGCTCTCATGGAACTCAATGGTCTAGTAGGGGAAAGATCATTGAACAAGCAGTTAGAAGTTCACTGGTTGTTACCATCTGCTTCCCGAAAGCACCTAAATAACCCAAAGCAGGTGCAGGTACAGATGGTCCTTTCCCATCTACATGGAAGGAGATTGCAGTACCCTAGATGGCCCAAGATAATATCTCAGAATCCATAAAGTTGGAAATGATCTAGCTACAGCATAGCTGATGTTCACACCTTAGTAGAAATGGGCAATGACAACATACTGCTTGATAAATATAGATCAATAGACCTTTAACTGTTGGAGATGAAAGAACATAGGAAGTGTATTGTCTTTCTTTCTAGAAGTTAGGAAACCTTAAAGTCAGCACCAACCGTAGTACCTAACACATAATAAGTGCTCATGCAATATTTGTTAAGTGAATCCATCGAAAGATTGCTATCTGCTCTAAAGTAATCAGGCTTTGGACTCCTCCTTCTTGCCAACCTTCCTACCACATCCTTGTCCTGGTGGAAGCCGGGCTGTAGGAGGGCAGATGCACCGAGGCATTTGGAAGAGCCTCCCTCTCCTCCCTGCATGTAGGTGCTGCTCCTCAGCGGAAGAAGAGAAGGACACGGCATCACGTGTGGGTCCTCTGACATCTCCGTGATAACAATGGCAACTAGGAAGCGGTGCCCAGGGGAACCTGCAGACTGCAGGCTGCACATCCACACACATCATCAAGACGAGCATCACCAGAGCCACCTCATAGCACATCTCCAGTTAATTTATTTTATCCTGTCTCCCATTATTACCACCCTTTTCTTGTTCAGGTCTTGTATCAATATGCTTGGCTAATTTTTTTCTGCCCAGCTGCCATCCTTGGGCAGAAAAACATCTGGTGTATCCCCAAAAGGCATGAGCCCATTAAGAAAGGCAAATTGATTTTTAAAAAATTTCATAAATCAGCAGTCAAATGAAAAATGTCATTTTAAATTATAAACATAACCGAGTTGAATACACTGTTGCTACTTGTGCACAATTGGAATCATTTATGACTGTTTAATATCTGTTGGGGGGGGCACTGTCGTTTTAATTATGTGTTACAAGGTAAGATAATTATTTACTGGGGCTGACATAGAATTGCCAATAATTACTTAATATCTGTTGGAAATTATACAACAGTTTTTAATTAGTGATACATACGAAAGTGATTGTTATTTTCCAACAAATACAAAAATCCATCCATGAGAAAAGACACCTGGGACTTACATTAGTAATTGTTCTAAAATGCATTACTGATTTATGCACATTACCATACTGTGTTATTACTTTTCAATCTTTGAGGGATTCTTGCCTACATCAGCAAAAGAACAAAAAAGTAAGTAACAACACCCAGAGTGTGGGCCATCAGCTAGAGGAAAAGACATGTATGTGAACAGGCCCCACGTGCCTCCTATGTCCTTAGACTCTCTCCCCGGGATGAAGAGATATGTTGCTACAGGCGTACACAGCGCTGTTTGTCCACGCATCTCTTCAGTTCAATGATGAATTCCTGGATGGTGGGAATCAGCCCTTTTTTAATCAGGCTCACTGTATCACATCCTCCCTTCTGGGACCACACCTAGAGTAAATGTTCTATAAAGAAGTTTGGGTAGGGCTGTGGAACTGAGACAGTCGTTCACAAAATGCCGTTCATTGTTTTGTTGATGTTCTTTTGCTCGCCCTTGGGCACCGCAGAGGGAAAAACAATGTAAAAATGGTCTCACTAGTTTCTAATAAATGGTTTTAAGTCATTTAAATACTTGGTGTAAAGATTACCCAGGAATATCATTACTTACTGAACACATTATTTCGAATCTTTAAAAAAAATTTTTTTAAAAGCATTTAATTAGAATTACATTATTAGATCCTGCTAAGTATTTTCTTTATTTATTCATTAAACAATGAAGTGCTTTACTAAGAGAAAACAAAAGGAAGGAAGAGATTTCTATTTAATCTTTTGCTAAATATTTCCATGACTTGCTAAGGATCACTTCCAAATACTTGTAAGTGTAATAAATTCAACCCCTCCTACATTGACTTGTTACTGCCTCCCTCTCTAGGAAGAAGGAAGGGAGGGTTTCATCCTCCCCAGAAGGCGCTCTCTACCCTGGGCCATGCGTTACAGGGGACCGGGTGTTACCAAGCCTTTGCTCCCTCCCCCGCGGGGGCTCCACCGAGCTTATACGCCCTGGGTCTCTCAGCTCCAAGTGCACCCTTTATATTCTGCCTGGTGATGATGCGGCTGGGATTCTGCAGACTAATTTCTTCTGTGCCACCCGGTTTCCTGCTGGCTCTTCAGCAGGGGGCAGGAAGGATGGAAGGCAGGAAAGGGGACAGGGACTTGCTCCTTCCTGTTGGTGGCTGTTCCGTCAGCCTCACCCCAGCAATGGCCTTTCACCCTGGCAGCAGTACTTAGTTCCAGGAACAGCTGGTCGGTTTCCAGCTTCTTTCCACACTCCCCAGCTCAGCTACTTGTTCCCCTCACGAGGACCAGCATGGGCAGTGGCCAAGCGCCCCGCCCCCCAGAGTCTGCCCCCAGCCCCGCATAGCCCCTCCTCCGTGCTCCTGAGACCCTCCCTCCCCTCCTAGGGCTGGTCCCAGCTCGCAGGGCCTTTCTATAGATCCCACAAGTGCTGGTTTCTGACAGTCCTAACTTCTTCCCCTTGTTCCCCAGCCCCAAATAGACTCCAGTGTTTCCTTTTGTCTTTTCAGTCTTCCAGCACCTTGTTGCCTGATTCCGTATATTAGATGCTCTTGGGTGAAATAACTAGCGAGGGTTGCATCTTCCTGCCCGGCACTGATGTTACACCTCTACACACAAGTAAGTGCTCATTCACAGCTCATGACATCCTCTCCATCAGAAACATCTTTCCTCTTCCCCACCTGCAGAATGTCTGATCTGCCGTCGTGGTTCAGCTCAGGCATCACCTGCTCCCTGAATGTTACCCTCCATGCTGGCCTGCACATCTTCTCTACATCCCAGAGCGCCCTGTACATCTTTGTGACTGTGCACCTTACTCCATCACTCGGGTGTTTCTACGGTCCTTTCTCCCCAGTCAATTGTCCCCAAGACAGTGTCACAACATGGGTCACTACCTCTCCCATACTTCCGACCACACCCAGCATCTAGAATAAATATCACAAATGTCTACAGTTCGGCCTGAACTAACGTGCACTAGCCCCCTACTGGCCTAAATGTGAACTGAATTCCTAAGAGGATCCCGGGCCTCTACAGTTGTGGGACCAGGATCCTCACAGGGTGAAAATGGCCTCGCTGTATTCTGACAGGACACTGTTTTGCCATCAGAAAGAATCATAGGAAAGGAGGATAAAAGTCAGCTTAGTGGTGACCGGGTATCATTTCCTCAAGTTATATATTAAGCATTTGATCTTAAAAGAGTTGTCTATATAAGGACAGGCCTGAAACGCCACTAGTCCTTTCTTCAGTGACGCTAAGCAAATAGCTGATAAAAATATCCCCTGCTTGTTGCTCACAAGCACCTGGACACTGCACTCTCTCATTAAATTCTAACAATGACCCTATGAGGGACAAATCCCTAACCTACTTTGCAAAAATCCTTTTTTGCAAAAAGAAATCATTCACTATCTTATGATGAAGCAAAAAATGATACTGAAAGGATGGGACTCGGGTGAAGTGAGGGAGACCTCCTTAGGAGCAAAATCTAAGGAAGCAACAAAAGAACTCAGTAATCAACACACATATGTTAATACGATATTTTTAAAAAGTCAAAATGAATATAAAAATCAATGATAAACAAGATATGAAAAATTCAGGCAAAGATCAGGTAAGTGTTGCAGATTTCTCCTTTGTCCTTGGGGTCTGATATGGCAGCACTGCTTCTGGAACACGCACAAGATCTCACAGCCAGTGAGATGTGGAGCAGAAGCGCAAATTCAGGCTCCCCAGCTCCAAACCCTTATTCATCTACCGCTTCCTATATGGCCAGGGTGACCACGACATTTATCTGTAGAAGGCACAGCTTACTGTAGCTTTCTGTGCTGGATGTAGTGTGATCCAGGTAGGGGCTTTCAAAGGACGTGAAGGATTTTCACATGTCGTATGGAACTTTCTTTAAACTCTTCTCAGTCTATCTCTGGTTTTAGATGCCATGCATTTTAGGGCTAAAAGGTGCAGTTTTGACTTTATATGTCCTACTTATTCATTTATTCATTCATTCATACATCCATTTGTTCAACTAATAGCCACCTGAGTACCTATTTTGTATTCAGTCTGTTACCATTCTTTATTCAAGTACTTTTGGAGTTCAATGAATTAATCAGAAAAAAAATTAGCAAGGAGAGAAATTCTATCTGCCTGAGGATAACTCCCAAGGAATAAAGTAGTAAACTGTGGATGAGAAATAAAGGCGGACTACTTATGTTATAGTATTCATTTGTACCTGAAACTAGAGACCATGGAGACATCAGGTGACTCGTCTGGCTAATGGCTACTGCAGATATATTATCTGAGTCATGAGTATCACTGAGTTAAAGGAGTGCCCTTTTCCTCTGCTGCCTTAGTTTAAAGCAGGTCATGACAAAATGATCACCCGGGTGCTAAAGACTGGCTTCTACACCAAATGCCAGTGTGACTGCCCAGGGGTCCAATGTAGAGATGGAGTTAGCTCCCTGGCCAGTGGTGCGGCAGAGAGCACGGGGTTGTGAGGTGGGAGAGGGGCACCAAGGCGCTCAGATGGCACTGCGCTTCACACCCTCCCAAACCCCTTTCCTCTCTGACAACCAGCATCCGCTTGCTTGGAGAGCCCAGTGGTCTGAGGTGATCACAGCCATCTGTCCATGGGTATTCTGTCTGTCCCATAGTAACAGCTCAGACAAATGGTAAATACTGAGGTCTTTTAATCTTATCTCACAAATCAATCCCTCCAGCTCTCTAATCATTCTTGTTGCTCTGTGGTGACAACATTTCCATTTGTCTACCTCTCTCTCACACAGAAATGACAAGAAGCAGAGCCCAGCACAGCAGCTGGAAGGTAGCGCTGGACCCCATCTCTATGTTCTGATGCTCAGACCGAAGCAGAAGCCCCCAGACTTTGCCTCTCTGCTTTAGGAACCTTCCACCAGGATCTCTTCCTAGCACACTGATTCCCGTTTTTGGAAAAAAAAAAAAAAAAAAGAGTGGGAGGCGGGAAACATGACATGTCAGGTTTGCAGAAGAGAGGGATTTAAAATGGTCTAAAAGAAGATTCTGCCCCTGGTTCTGAAAGCCGGCACTATTACAGGGCTATGGAAGGGGCTGTACAGATTCCAGTCGGACTACCGGGAGGGAAATACTCAGGTGCTTTGGCTTCAGGAAGTTGTTCAACATCTCTGCTACTCAGTTTTCATGTCTATTAAATGGAGATAATGCTTCCTAGTTGATAGGGCTGCTTCAGGTTAAAGGAGATAACCCAGCAAAATCTTGGGCATGGTATCTGGCATGCCTTTATTCAATCATTAACCAATATGTACTGAGTCTGTGCCAGGCACGGCGTTCTGGGGTTAGTGTATACGCGAGGTTCAGCATAGCATTTTCATCAGCGTCATTAAAAAGGATAACAATGAAAGCAGTCGCAGCAGCCAAATAGTAGTAGCATTTCCGTTATTATTACGATGAAACTTATTCTGCAGATATAGCTGGCTCCATACCAGCCTCTCAGACCACATCCCCAGGCAGAGCTCAGTGTTTTGCAAGTTTAGTGATGGAGGTGAAAAATGGAAAACCGAAAAGTCCTTCTGAACAGCGGCAACTCTCGCTAAGGAGAGCTCCCACGGCCTGCATGTAAATGGGACTGTCTCCACTCAACTTCCGGATGTGCATTTGCCCACCTGCATTCTGGGGAATCTGACCCAGACTCTTCCACTTTATAGGAGAGGTAACTGCTACTAAGAGAAATTAAGCAGCCTAACTAAAGTAGGTATCATTCATTCCACAAGTATGTATTGATACTTATAAACAGATATTGGACAAGTTATGCAGACAACAAACCATTCTTATAGCCTAAGCATTCTTCCTATATATCAAATCAACTACCTGTATGCTTACTCTTTTTAACTGGAAAACAAAATGAAAGCAATACCAATTCAAAGAGCAAGGGCCACGCACGGCATTTCGGGAGGAATGGTGTGGAGAAGCCATGTCCATTTGTTAGGGACGTCTAATCTGCATCCTTTGCTGCCTCTGATGGAATAAGCAATGAGGCTGGAGGTGACGGTCAGAGAGACAACTTTATGTGGAGGTGGTGGCAGCATTGTGTAGCAGTGGAGAGAGGAGCTCTCCTGGTGGGGGGCCGTGAGAGGCTGGACTATAATGAGATTGAAACCATCAAGGTGTAGAGTTGGAACTTGGGCTTAAGTCCGGTCAGGCAGGGCTGGCGATCTACCACCAGGAATAAGCCAACGCTTGGAGGATCAGAAATCCATGAGAACACACTCTGATCAGAGGACGCTGCAAGCAGGGAAGCAGGAATCCCGATCAGGACCTGAACTTACTCGAGGACACAAGCCACATTATGCCCGTGACGCTCTCTATTTGTTGATCTCTTTTTGTTTTTTGCTGGGATGCTGAGTATGGATAAACCTTTTCCACCGTATTAAAATGTCATTTCTTAAAAGGATTTGAATGTTATTTAAGAGATAAAGATCAAGGTAAGGGGATTAGTCATGTCCCAAATACAGACAGCAGAATCCTTTTCTTGCTTTAACAGTTATTAGGTACCAGTAATAAACAGCCTATTAGGTGCCAGACACTGGTTCTACATCCATTAACTTTAAGGCTTACTGCAAAAAGCCCTAGGAAATAGACTTTGGTGTTTCTATCTTTAGATGAGTAACCTGAGGTTCAGTGAGATTAAATAACTTGCTTCAAATCACACAACCAATTAAACTTGGATCTTCACTTCAGTCTTTGGCTACAGAGTCATACCTGGCTGTGTTTCACCTTCCAAGGGTCTTTTCACTAAATTCCTACTCACTCAGTTATTCACTGATGCCTTCATTCATTCACTCAACCCACAGATATTTACTAAGCACAGCAAACCTTCGGTATTAAATGCTGGATGTAGCGTGGTAAACCAGGCTATTCTTGTAAAAGCCACCTAGGCTGTGGAAGTCATGGCGGTGGCCGTCCTCCAAGGGGTGGATAATGGCTGGGGAGGGGCATGAGGGGGTTCTCAGGTGTTCATGGTGTTCTGTTGCTCGATCTTGGTGCTAGTTACATGGATGTGCTCGGCTTGGAAAATGCATGAAGTTACATATTTTTATGTTACATGGACTTTTCTGTATGTACATATCTATGTAGGTATATGCACACACATACACAAATGACACAATGAAATTGTAAACACACAAAAAACAAATAAACAAGGAAAACAGATACTGTCTTTGGCTTTAGAAAGCTAATGCTGTACAGAATTTTTAAAAAAATCACTCTTCCATACCAGAATGTCTGAAGGTACTCTATTCATATTGATGTCAGGTGTTGCTTACTTTTCTGTATACTTTGCTCTACTTTATATGTACTTAGCTTGAAGGAGTTAGGGCAAAACTAGCCTTGACTCCCTCTTGCTTGTTCAGACAATTGTGCAAAAATCATTGGACTTTGAGAGAGAAAGCCTGGGCTTTGTTGCTGTTCTTTACTAACCTGTACATTCAGGCATTGCCCTAAACACTTTTAACCTGATTTCTCATGATAACACCCACAATACAGGGTGATTTCAAGGATCACATGTGTTTAGTAAACCTTAAAGTGCTACGACTAATTAGTAGTCGTTGTTGCTTCTTGCATTCTCAGTTCCACTGGAGACCCCTCCAAAGATATTTTTGAGTGATTCAAACAGACCTGGCAAAGTGGTGACCTGAATGCTTCTCTTTTCTCCTTATTTCCAACTTTAATCTGTCTTTCTTGAGCCATGTCTGAGGACAAAGGGAAGGTTGATGCGAGCAACTCTGCTGGAATTGCTATGAAGAGAATTTCTATCGGACTTTCTCTCCTGTGAGCTGGAAAAGAACTAGAAATTATCTGCAGGGAGTCTTTGTCCAGACTAGAAACTGCTGGACCTTGGGACAAACCTCTCCCACAGCAAACTCCGGGATTCTAGGTGGAAGATCGAATCTCAACATCTGCCTGGTTTGAATGGCCTGGTTCTCCCAGGTCCTCAGGAATCCTGGGAGTAGCTGAACATGTGGGCTGAGTCCTCCTTGCTCCTGAGGCCAGGAGGGGAAGAGGAAGTGATCCCCAGGAGGAGAGACTGCTTCACCCTCCAGCACCTAACTAGTAATTTCTGAACAAGACCTGAATCCCAATCTATTGAAAGAGAAAAATAATCTATTCAAGGAGCACCAGAAGTTAGAGAATCACATGCTCAGCGAAATAGAGTTGCTAGAGATGACAAAGTGAATTAAATATAGATACATATTTTATATATATAATATAATATATACACAAAGAGAGATTCAAGTGCAGCACACAAGTATATCTGAAGTTTAAAAAATTGCATAAGTTCTTAACCAAAAAATTCTATTGTTGAACAGAAAGAGAGAATGCCACCATTGAGACTCAAATTAGTTGCCTAGAATATCAGGGGCAAAGTATATCTCAAAGCACAGATTAAAAGGATTAAAAGATGACAGTCATGAGGATAGACACAGGAGTTTAATATGCAAATAAAACTTGTATCATATAGAAAAAAAAAAACTGAGAAGAGAGAGGCAAAATCTGAGCAAATAATGGAAGAAACTTTGGGGGAGCTGAGGATAGCCCTGAATCTGAATACTGAATGGGTTCACTCTACTCCAGACTGGATTGGTAAGAAAACACATGGCTCAGCATATCACAGTAAAATTCTGGAATTCTATGTAAATATACCATCATGTAAACTCCTACATAGAGAGTGGCTTACAGAGGGAAAGAATCAGACTGGCTTTGAACTCATGGGTAACACAGGGAGTAGAAGACAAGGATGTAAGACCCACAGACAACTGAGAGCAAAGGACGACAGTGTGAGAATCCTGTGCTCCCTCAAGGTATCATTCACCTGTCAGAGCAAAAGAAAGTAGTTGAGATGAGGCAGTAACTCAGGGACTGCTTAATGCATACGGCCGAGCTGAAGGAAATGCCAAGAGAGCTCGGAGCAAACAAGGAATGAGGCGCAACAGAGGCTTCAGGGCAAAGGTGAGAGAAGAAGGGGAGAAAGAAATCAGCACCTGTCTGGTTCCTCCCAGAGCTGAGCTGATGAGGAGAGCTTGCCCCGGAGTGTGTTGCCCCATCCTCGGCAAGGAAGGCAAGCACAGCCCACCCACATGCATAGCAAAAGATAAAAATTGTCCAGAATGCTGCACCAAAACCTAGAATTTCAGGTTGGGAGGAAAGAAAGTGGGAGAAGCAAGCAAAGAATAGCAAAGATTTGATGTGTGGTAAGGGGGAGGAGGAAGACACGTTTTCCAAGCATCATGTCTAGTTGGGGAGGATTGGAAGAAAAAAGAGCATTTTTCTAGATGAGAGTCAATCCTAGTGTAGAGGTTATATTTTATATTGTTTTCAAATAATAGGGAACAAATATGTGTCTGATTGTGTCAGCAAGGAAGACTATAACTGTTAATAATATAGAATGGAACTTCTAAAAATACAAAAGGGGAAACGTAGGATGAATAGTCATTAAGATGTAATAGGAGTGGGGCTTCCCTGGTGGCGCAGTGGTTGAGAATCTGCCTGCTAATGCAGGGGACACGGGTTCGCGCCCTGGTCTGGGAAGATCCCACATGCCGCGGAGCGACTAGGCCCGTGAGCCACAACTACTGAGCCTGCGCGTCTGGAGCCTGTGCTCCGCAACAAGAGAGGCCGCGATGGTGAGAGGCCCGCGCATCGCGATGAAGAGTGGCCCCCGCTTGCCACAACTAGAGAAAGCCCTCGCACAGAAACGAAGACCCAACACAGCCAAAAATAAATAAATAAATTAATTAATTAAAAAAAAAAAAGATGTAATAGGAGTATATCTATGTATCTATGTATCTATCAATGTGTCTATGTATCTATCTTGTATCTATGTATGTGTATATCTATCTATAGCTCTCTATCATCTATCTATCTATGTATCTATGTATGTATCTATTATCTATCATCTATCATCTGTCTGCCTTATACAATATAGTCAATTGTATAAAACAAAATCATCCATAATGCAAGAAACACTTGATAAAAATAGGTATAATAGGAAAGAGTAATACAACTTTCTTAGAATTTGGCACACTTTGTAGACAAAAAGTGATAAAAAGATAGGAGAATTGAAGAATATAGTCAATAAAATTGACCTCAGATGTACTCTTACATTCTTATATGTTATATTTAGATAGTATTAATTTATATACGTACAAGGTATCATTTAAAAAACTAATCTTGCACTGGACTACAAGGAAACTTCAAGAAATTTTAAAAATAAAAGATTTTACAGGCAGCATTCTCTAATCCAAATTCCTTAAATTAGAAATAAATAATGAAAGCATGATGGAAAATATCCCAGATCATCTTTGGGTCAGAAAAGGTAATTGCAAGTTATCAAAAAGCAAGATAAAATATCTCACATAAAGTCTATGGAACACCAGGAAAAATGTATCCTTAATTGTCTTTATTATTAATGAAGAGAGATGAAAAATGGATGAACTAAATAATTGCCTTAAGAAATTAGAGAAAGAATGACAAAATAAGCAAACACACCTAGGAAGAAGGGATTAACATGGATGCAATCATAAATTAATTTTAAAAAAACAAATAAAAAAAGAGAAGGGAAAAAATCCAAAGTCAGTTCATTAAAAAGCCCTTTGTGAGCCTGATTAAGAAAATGGAAAACGCAAATATAGGCACAATTAAGAGTGAGGACATAGAAAGAAGAAGAGAAAAACACTGAATCCATACAAACTAAAGCATTTTAAGAGAACACTACATGAAACTCAACAGCAACATGGACAAGATGTACATCCTAGCGAAATCCAAATTTACAGAAAAATTCACCTCAGAAGTGGAAACCCTGAACAGATCAAATTAAACACCTGCTAGTTTTAATAGGAATCAGGACCAGATGGGTTCACAGTTGAAGTTTAACTAACCTTTAAATTCCAATGGTATTTGAAATATTCCAGGTTACAGGAAAAAAAGAAAAAAAAACAATTTCCAAATTTGTTTTATAAATCCAGTATTACATTAATACCAAAACCTAATAAAAATATTAGAAATCCATTTCACTCTCGCATATAGACACAATTATTAAAATATTAACAGAATTGAGCAACTAACTAAAAAATATTATATTGTAATAAAGTATGGCTTTCTCCTGGGGCCAGGGGGACTCCAAGCAAAACTCTAATAGAATCAGGAGATTACTGGAAATTAGAATTGGTTGAGAGCAGCAATTTCAGTTTAGGACCTTTGAAAAATAATCTCTCTACCTTAACGAGTGTAGTTTCTGTAGTTAATTAGAGGTTTGGTTTTAGCTCTCAAAGACAATCGCGAGTGCAGATTTAGTAATATTATTGCTCATAGAATGACATATGCATGGATGTTTACAGAAACACAGAGTTTATGTAATTCTATTTGTGTCCTTCCATCACTTTAAAAAGAAAAGCACATGACAAAGCTCAATGGACAGGAATAGTCTATGGCCAACAGACTGGATGGACCTCTATGTATGCCTCTCCAGACCTGTATCTAACTTCTCTTGGTAGCCAGCACTTAACGATGGAAGAGTCTCCTGCAGGTGCAATCTCTAATTTAAATGTTACCAATTAGAGCTGTACCTTAACACAGTTTGGAATTCTCCTTTCATATTTAAATAACATGATAAATCTAAAAGATCAATCGCGTCTTTGTACTTATTGAGCTCTTTAAGAGTGCTTTACTTATTTTTTCAAAATTCCCAGTGCCCATTACTGTTTCTTGATCTCCTTGGTTTCTTGTGGGTGCTCAGAAATCATCTGGGACATTAAATTATGCTGAACTAAAGTGTGCTTTCCTCGAGCCTCTGTTTGATTTTAATAATGAATAATCTCAAGAAGCATCCAAACCTGGGCGTCTCAGCATCACTTTTATCAAAATTGCAAACACTGCATTTGCAAGGCATTCATGAGCACAAATACGTTCAAACATCCCTAACCCCAAGGCACAGGTGAAGCTTTCAGCTCACCTTATAGCGTACTCAAGTTGGCAAACACATCAAGATGTAGCCTGTCTAAAAGCTAGACGTGCCACATTGTTAATGCTCAAGTCACTCTCATGAACAACGAGGTCAGCTATAAGACTTCTCTTAAATATTTTCAAGCTAAAGACATTTTTTTCCAGGTTGTATAAAACTTTGAGGTCTTAACCAAGCCCATGCTTAAATACTTTAGAAGACAGAAAGCTCTTCCCTGAAGAAAATGCTGGCTCTACCTGAAAGAAACCCTGCTGTCCCCACCTGTTCTAAAGCGAGATAGCCTTCTGTCTGGCTCCTCACCTTTCACAACGGAATGACATCTTCCTCCCCATCTGGTACGGGAAGCATATGGCCATCCCAGCAACATAGGATGCTTGCACTGCAGGCACTTGTTAAAGGATGCAATCATAAATTGTCAGTTTCAGCATCAGACAGAGGCTCTCCTAATACATTTGATATGAGGAAGACAGTTTAATAGGCATATAAACTATTTTTTCCCTTTATTCCCTTCTAGTGTTACTACCTCTGTATTAAGTTAGATGATCAGAAAGCGATGCCTTAACCTTGTGTCCCAAACTGACCATTTTTTATCAGGTCTCCATCTTAGTGTCACCTCCTCTGCCCTCTTGGGCACAAGGACAGTTTCTATGAGCAGAGTTTCTGACTTTTTAAAAAACTCTCTTCAAGATACCATTTACCTCATTACCAAAAGTTCACTGTCCCCATAATAAAGTCTGTCTTGAGTTCTGCTCCAGAAACACATTTTCTATCGGAAAATTGTCATGCTTTCTTTCAGGGGAAAAGGATAATTAAGTAATACTACACAATTTCTTTGTTAGCTTTAGCTGCCAAAGGCTCAATTGTAAAATTAGCTTTCCTGGGTATCTGGAAGAATCGACTCTTTCATTTCTGAGACTTTTTCTGATCTTTTTAAAATCTCTGTTTCATTGCACACTATGTTTAACTTGTTAAAATTCATATAATCTTGATTTTTGCTTCTGCTCTGGCTTTGGCTTCACCACAGCTCAGGTGATTTCATTCTGGCGGGCTTGCCTGGCCCCCACCTATGGCTCATGCTCTTATATAACAAGACGAGAAGGCTGTACAGTTCGGCTCCAGCAAGACTGATAAAGAAAATTGTAAATCTTAATTCCAATGCACAGGCTGATCATCTTTGCTGTTTTTTGTTCGTTTGTCTGTTTTGTTTTTAATGACGAATCCAGTATCTTTGGTAAAAGGAATCCTACATATGTATATATACAGTCAGGAAGATTTAGGACTGTAGTCTTTGTAGATTCTGATTAAATTTGGTAGAGTTGACTAGGTTGCTTGTAAAGAGTACTTACATACTACTGCAAGGGCAATAAAAGTGGATAAAACTAATATTTTAATTAGTTTATTTTGATGAAAATTTGAATACATGATTTCAGAGAGAGAGAATTTAGAAAATACAGAAAGGCCAAAAAGAGAAATTTAAAACCATCTGTAAACTCACTCCTGTCAACTTTATTAAGGTATTATTTTACATATGATAAAATGCAACTGTTTAAAAGTGCACAGTTCAACGACTTTTGACAATTATATACACCCATATAAGTACCACCAAAATCAGGCTTTAGAACATTTCCAAAACCTCTCCAAATTAGCTCATGTCCCTTTCCAGTGTATTTCACCAACGCTCCCTCTACCTCCCCCCCCTCCAACTCTGATGCCAGGCATCTCACTCTGCTTTCCTCTCACTATAGCTTGGTTCTGCCATTTCTAGAACGTCATGGGATTGAAATCCAATAATATGTTCTTCTTTGTGTCTAGCTTCTCTGGCTCAGCATGATGCTTTGGGATTCATTCATTCTGTTTTGTGTATCAGTATTTCAGTACTCAATAGAATTCCAACTTACAGCTATAATACAAATTTTTTATCCATGCACTTTTTGATAGACATTTGAATTATTACCAGTTTGGGGCTATTATGAATGAAACTGCTATGAACATTTGAGTGCAAGTCTTTGTGTGGACAATTTTCATTTACCTTAGGTAGATACCTAGGGATTGATAGGTCATATATTACGTGTATATTTACTTTTATAAGAAACTACAAAATTGTTTTCCGAGGTGATTGTATAATTTTACATTCCTACCAGCAATATACGAGAGTTCTACTTTTCTCACATCCTATTAACACTTTCTTTTTCGGTCTTTTAAATTTTATCCATTCGAGAAGGTGGGAAGGCGTACTCTTTGCTGTTTTAATTTGCATTTGCTTGATGGCTTGTTTGATGCTGAGAATCTCTTCATTTGATTATTGACATTTCATAAATCTTCTTTTGTGAAGGATTTTTTAAACATTGGGCCATCAAAAATTATGTTATTTGACCACTTACTATTAAATTGTAAGATTGGTTTATAAATTATGAGTATAAATCATTTGTCAGATACATGCACTAAGAATATTTTCCTCCATTCTGTGGCTTGCCTTGCTATATTCTTACACTTCTAAAGAGTAAAATATTACAATTTTGATCAAATTCAATTTATTAGTTTTTTTCTTTTGGTTTATACTTTATGTGTCAGATCTAAGGACTATTTACCTACCCACAGGGTCATAAAAATTTCCTCCAACTTTTTTCTAGAAATTTTTTAGTTTTCATTTTTACATTTAGATCTATGGTTCATTGAGTTGAGTTTTGTGCAAGATACAAGGTAAGGATGGATATTTTTCCATATTGATATCCAATTTTTTTAGTACTATGCATTGAAAAGGCAATCTTTTCCCCTCACTTAATTTTTGTGGCACCCTTGTTAAAAATCAGCTGATTACATGTATATGGCTATTCTAAATCAGCTTATCAATTTCAATAAAAAATCATGCAGAGATTTTGATTGGAATTTTGGTGAACCTATACATATATATATATGTATGTAAAATTTGGGAAGTATTGAGTATTGACATCTTAAATGTACTGTCTTCCAATTCATGTGTATGGTACATCTCTTCTCTTTTATTCAAGTTTTCTTTAATTTCTCTCAGCAATGTTTTGTACTTTCAAGTGAATAAGCATATGTATGTAAAAATACATGTTTTTAAAAATCCACATCTAAATATTTCATGTTTATTTTGATGCTACTGTAAATGAGACTTTTTAGAATAGAATTTTCCCATTCATTATTAGTGTACAGAAATAAACTCGGTTTCTGTACATTGATCCTGTATTATACAACCTTTCTAAATTCTTAGGCTCAAAGTGAGGGATGAAAAAAGATTCCACATTAAAGAAAACCATAAGAAAGCAAGGGTAGCTATACTTATATCAGGCAAAATCAATCAAATAGGTTTAAGTCAAACTGACAAAACTTTAGCTAGACTTACAAAGAGAGAGAGAGAGAGAGAGAGAGAGAGAGAGAGACAAGAACTCAAATAAATAAAATCAGAAATAAAAGACATTACAACTGATACCACAGAAATATTTTAAAAAATGATGAGACTACTATGAGCAATTATATGCCAAAAAATTGGACGACTTAGAAGAAATGGATAAATTCCTAGAAAAACACTACCTCCCAAGTATGAATCATGAAGGATTAGAAATCTGGACAGAACAATAACAAGCAAGCAGACTGAATCAGTAACCAAAAATTTCCTAACAAAGAAAAGCCCAGGACCAGATATTTTCACCGATGAATTGTACCAAACATATAAAGAATTAATATCAATTCTTCTCAAAATCTTCCCAAAAAATGAAGAGGAGGGATATTCTTAAAATCATTTTATGAGGCCAGAATTACCCTAATACTAAAGCCAGATAAGGATATTACAAGAAAACTATAGGGCAATATCCCTGATGAATGCAAAATTTTCCACAAAATACAAGCAAACCAAATTTAATAGCACATTAAAAGAATCATATACTATAATCAAGTGGAATTTACCCCAGACTCAAGAATAGTTCAACATATACAAATGAATAAATGTGATATGCCACATTAATAGAATGAAAGACAAAAATCATAGGTCATTTCAATAATTGCAGAAAAGTATTTGACAAATTCAACCTCCAATCATGATAAAAGTTCTAAACAAATTGGGTATAGAGGGACAATACCTCAACATAATAAAGGCCATATAAGACAAACCCACAGATAACAACATATGCAATTGTGAAAGGTTGGAAGCTCTCCTTCTAAGATCAGAAAAAAGACAAGGGTGTCTATTTCCACCACTCCTATTCAACATGATATAAGAAGTCCTAGCCAGAGTAATTAAGCAAGAAAAAGAAACAAAAGGCATCCAAATCAGAAAGGAAGTAGTAAAATTGCCTTTTTGCTGATGACATTATCTTGTGTATAAAAAATCCTAAAGACTCTGCAAAAACAAAACAAAGCAAAACAAACAGTTAGACCTAATAAACAGATTCAGTAAAAGTTCAGGATACAAAATAAACGTACAAAAATTAGTTGCATTTCCATCTACAGATTCAATGCAATCTTTATCAAACTACCAATGGCATTTTTCACAGAACTAGAACAAAAAATCTCACAATTTGTATAGAAACACAAAAGACCCCGAATAGTCAAAGCAATCTTGAGAAAGAAAAATGGAGCTGGAGGAATCAGGCTCCCTGACTTCAGACTATACTACAAAGCTTCAGTAATCAAGACAGTATGGTACTGGCACAAAAACAGAAATATAGATCAATGGAACAGGATAGAAAGCCCAGAGATTAACCCACACATACTTTATCTTTGATAAAGGAGGCAAGAATATACAATGGAGAAAAGACAGCCTTTTCAATAAGTGGTGCTGGGAAAACTGGACAGCTACATGTAGAAGAATGAAATTCGAACACTCCCTAACACTATACACAAAAATAAACTCAGAATGGATTAAAGACCTAAATGTAAGGCCAGACACTATAGAACTCTTAGAGGAAAACATAGGCAGAACACTCTATGACATAAATCACAGCAAGATCCTTTTTGACCCACCTCCTAGAGAAATAGAAATAAAAACAAAAATAAACAAATGGGACCTAATGAAACTTAAAAGCTTTTGCACGGCAAAGGAAGCCACAAACAAGATGAAGCAACAACCCTCAGAATGGGAGAAAATATTTGCAAATGAAGCAACTGACAAAGGATTAATCTCCAAAATATACAAGCAGCTCATGCAGCTCAATATCAAAAAAACAAACAACCGAATCCAAAAATGGGCAGAAGACCTGAATAGACATTTCTCCAAAGAAAATATACAGATTGCCAACAAACACATGAAATGATGCTCAACATCACTGATCATTAGAGAAATGCAAATCAAAACTACAGTGAGGTATCACCTCACACAAGTCAGAATGGCCATCATCAAAAAATCTACAAACAATAAATGCTGGAGAGGGTGTGGAGAAAAGGGAACCCTCTTGCACTGTTGGTGGGAATGTAAATTGATACAGCCACTATGGAGAACAGTATGGAGGTTCCTTAAAAAACTAAAAATACAACTACCGTATGACCCAGCAATCCCACTACTGGGCATATACCCAGAGAAAACCATAATTCAAAGAGTCACGTACCACAATGTTCACTGCAGCACTATTTACAATAGCCAGGACATGGAAGCAACCTAAGCGTCCGTCGACAGATGAATGGATAAAGAAGATGTGGCACATATATACAATGGAATATTACTCAGCCATAAAAAGAAACGAAATTGAGTTCTTTGTAGTGAGGTGGATGGACCTAGAGTCTGTCATACAGAGTGAAGTAAGTCAGAAAGAGAAAAACAAATACCGTATACTAACACATATATATGGAATCTAAAAAAAAAAAAAAGGTTCTGAAGAACTTAGGGGCAGGACAGGAATAAAGACGCAGATGTAGAGAATGGACTTGAGGACCTTGGAGGGTGGGAAGGGTAAGCTGAGACGAAGTGAGAGGGTGGCATTGACATATATACACTATCAAATGTAAAATAGAGAGCTAGTGGGAAGCAGCCACGTAGCACAGGGAGATCAACTCGGTGCTTTGTGACCTAGAGGGGTGGGATAAGGAAGGTGGGAGGGAAAGACGCAAGAGGGAGGGGATATGGGGAAATATGTATACGTATAGCTGATTCACTTTGTTATACAGCAGCAACTAACCCAACAATGTAAAGCAATTATACTCCAATAAAGGTGTTAAAAAATAATTTAAAAAATTAGTTGCATTTCCATACAATAACAATGAGCTATCTGAAAAACAAATAAAGGAAAAGATATTATTTACAATATGATCAAAAACAATAAAATACTTAGAAATAAATTTAACTAAGAAAGAGAAATTTCTATACACAGAAAACTATAAAACATTGATTTAAAAAATTGAAGAAGACAACAATAAATGGAAAGATATCCTGTGTTCACGGATTGAGTTAATATTGTTAAAATGTCCATATTACACAAAGCCATCTATAGATTCAATGCAATCCCTATCAAAATTACAATGTCATTGTTCATGGAAACACAAAAACTTTCCTAAAATTTGTACAGAATCACAGAAGACCCTATATATCCAAAGCAATCCTGAGAAAGAAGAACAAAGCTGCAAGCGTCATACTACTTGATTTCAAACTATACTGCAAAGCTAAAGGAATCCAAACAGTATGGTACTAGCATAAAAAATAGACATATAGACCAATGGAACAGAATCAAGAGCCAAGAAATAAACTCATGCATATACAGTCAATTAGTATTGACACGGGAACTAAGAATACTCAGTGGAGAAATGACAATCTCTTTAATAAATGTTACTGGAAAACTGAATATCCACATGTTAAAGAATGAAATGAGACCCCAATATATACCACTCACAAAAATTAACTCAAGATGGATTAAGGACTTAAATGTAAGACCTGAAACAATAACACTCCTAGAAGAAAACCTAGGGAAAATGTCCTTGACATTGATCTTGGCAATGAATTTTGGATATGACACCCAAAGCACAAGCAACAAAAGCAGAAATCAACAAATAGAACTACATCAAACTAAAAAGCTTCTGTACAGCTAAGGAAACAATTAACAAAATAAAAAAAAGACAATGTACATAATAGAAGAAAATATTTCCTAACGATATATCTGATAAGGGGTTAATATTTAAAATATACAAGGAACTCATACAACTCAATAACAAAAAACAAACCAAAAACCCCCACAAAATTTGATTTAAAAACAGGCAGAGGACTTGAATATTTTTCCAAAGAAAACATACAAATGGCCAAGAATATGTGAAAAGGTGCTTAACATCACTAGTCTTCAAGGAAATGCAAATCAAAACCACAATGACATATGACCTTACACCTGTTAGAATGGCTGTTATCAAAAACAAGAGATGACATGATGCAGAGGGTGTGGAGAAAAGGGAAGCCTCATGCATTATGGGTGGGAATGTAAATTGGTGCAGCCACTATGGAGAACAGTATGGAGATTCCTCCAAAAATTAAAAATAGAACTACCATATGACCCAGCAATCTCACTTTGGATTCTATATCTGAAGGAGATGAAATCACTGTCTTGAAGAGATATCTGTATCCCCATGTTCACTGCAACCTTATTCACAATAGCCAAGATATAAAAACATCCTAAGTATCCATCAAGGAGTGAGTGGATACAGAAGATGTGACATATATATATATGTATGTGTGTGTGTGTGTCTATATATATATATATATATATATTTATATTTATATTTATAATGGAATATTATTCAGCCCTGAGAAAGAAGGAAGTCCTGACATTTGGGATACATGGATGGACCTTGAGGGCATTATGTTAAGTGAAATAAGTCTGACACAGAAAGACAAATATGGTATGATCTCACTTATATGTGGAATGTAAACACATAGGCCTCTAGAAACAGAGAACAGAATGGTGATTTCCAGGGACTCAAGGGTGGAGTAAATGGGGAGTTGTTGGTCAAAGTGTGTAAACTTTCATCTATAAGATGAATAAGTTCTTGAAACCTCATGTACAGCATCGTAAATATAGTTAACAATACCATATTGTATACTTGAAATTTGCTATAAAAGTAGAGCTTTAATGGTCTCACTATAACAACAACAACAAGAACAACAACAAAATGGTAATATGTGAGGTGAAATATGTATTAACTAACCTTACTGTGGTAAACATTTCTCAATACATATGTGTATCAAATCATAACACTGTACACCTTAAACTTACAAAATCTTATGTGTCAATTATATCACAATAAAGGTGGAAAATATTCAGTCCTAAATATTTCATGTTTTTGATGCTAATGTAAATGGGATTTTTTAAATTGAATTTTCCAATTCATTACTAGCATAGAGAAATAAATTTGATTTCTATATATTGATCCTGTATCATCCAGCCTTGCTTAATTCACTTATTTATACTAGTATTTTTTTTTTAGATTCCTTCAGATTTTCCAAATATGCAATCATGTCATCTATGAATTCAGACAATTTAACATCTTTCTTTCCAATCTGTATAAATTTTATTCTTTTTCTTACATTATTTCACTAGCTTGGACATCCAGTTCAATAATAAATAGTAGTGACAGCAGACATTCTTTCCTTGTTTCAGTCTTGGGGGAAAACACTCTGTCTTTTCCCACTAAGTATGATGATAGCATTCTGTAGATGCCCATGTCAGATTGAGAAAGTTATCTTCTTGTCTGAGTTTGCTGAGTGTTTATCATGCATAGATGTTGAATTTTACAATGCTTTTTCTGTATTGAGTTTTTTCCCCTTTATTTTGTTACTATGGAAAGTTATATTGATTGATTTTCAAATGTTAAATCAACCTTGTATTCCTAGGATAAAATCCAGTGGTCATAAAGAATTATCACTTTCATATATTTCTGTATTCAATTTGCTAATATGTTGTCAAGGATTTTTGTGTATGATTATATGTGATTTTGGTTTTTAATTTTTTTAATCTTTGCTAATTTCTTTGGTTCTGATATCAATGTAATGCTGGCCTCATAAAATTGACTGAGAAGTATTTTATACTTCTCTATTTCCTGAAATTGTTTTCATAGGTTTGGTATTATTTCTTCCTTAACTATTTGATATAATTAACCAAGGAAGCCCTATAGGCCTTGAGTTTTATTTGTGGGACCATTTTAAACTATGCATTTAATTTCTTTACTATATTATATATATATAGTAATATCTTGTTAATATATATGTATCATTTTTGTTTTTCAAGGAATTTTCCATTTCATCTAGGTTGTCAAATTTATTGGCATGTTATACATCCTTATCATCATTTTGTTGTCTGTAGAAGCTGTAGTAATACCCCCCTTTTCATCTCTCTTTTGATAATTGTTGTCTTCTTCTGCTCTCTTCCCTGAACTCCCCTCATGTCTGATAATGTCGCTCCATGCTAGTTGGTCAGAACTCGAGGATCTCCCAGCCCTTTTCCAATTCCAGAAATTAGACCACTGAGAAATCCCTGACAGTTCTTTTCCTGTCTGTGTGCAGGTCCACTTTTTGCACGAGTCCCTTAGTATTCACCAACAAAATCATGGGGACCCCCTCTCGATTTCTGAGGCTCTTTGTCCATGCACTCCCCTCTTCCCAGGCTCCTCAACCTCACTGAACACTGATCTCTATTCAACTCAGCAAAACTGATGTGCTTCTAGAAAATGCTTCTAAGCCGAAATCAAAGTGGATCCTAGGGTTCACCTCATCTGCTTTCATGTTTTCAGGGATCATGGTCCTCACCACTGATTGTTGTCTAATGTCTGAAAAACATTGATTCATATGGTATGTACCATTTTCTAGTTTTTGTTATAGCAGGAGGGAATTCTGGCACCAAGTAATCTTTTACAGCCAGAAGCAAAATTCTGGAAGCCTCACTATCACCTTTTTGATGTTTGTGGGATTTTTTTCAATATTTTATTAATTAATTCAACAGAATCTTATTTAGCATTTGCTATAGTGCCAAGCATTTAACAATTATAAATTAATATATAATATAACATTTAGACTGGGTTCATATAGATCCCTATGTTCTTTTTTTTTTTTTTTTCATTTATTTCACCTGGTGTTTGCTAAATGTTTTTTATTTCTGTAAATTAAAGTGTTTACTTATTTATAAATATTTATTGTATGTATGTTGTTCTCAATTGGCAAGCTATGTTCTCAGAGGACACAAATTCTCCTTAGGTAGGAATTGTTTTCCTTTCTACTTTTTAAATTTTTTTGAATTTTATTTTATTTATTTATTTTTTATACAGCAGGTTCTCATTAGTTGTCTATTTTATACATATTAGTGTATATATGTCAATCCCAGTCTCCCAATTCATCCCACGCCTCCCCCACCCCCCGCTTTCCCCCCTTGGTGTCCATACGTTTGTTCTCTACATCTGTGTCTCTATTTCTGCCTTGCAAACTGGTTCACCTGTACCATTTTTCTAGATTCCACATATATGCGTTAATATACGATATTTGTTTTTCTCTCTTACTTCTTTCTACTTTAATTCTTTCATTTCTTTGTTCTTCACCTTTTAATTTGGAAAAAGAATTCTCAAATGTGTTCTCTGCATCACTGATTAAATTTTAGATAGCTATTTCCATCCTATCCCCCTTCTCTTGAATTTTAGTTTCCTTAAATATTTCTTGATATAATGGAACACTCTTTTAACACTCTTTTAACTCAGTCTGCTATTACATCATCTTCTATTCTATCACTCTGTTCACAGAATTTTTTTGGCTTTATGGAAATTATATATGTTACTCTCTAAAGTTGTCTTTTGAATTCTGCAGTGTAACTATTTTAAAAATTGTATTTCCTCCCTTGTATCTTGGGTGTAATGATATTCATCTCGTAATTACAACAAAGGCTCTGCCAAGTCTTTTAACAGGTCTCTTATGGTGATTACTTACTTCTTTGCATTTATCCTTGAACAAGAAGGTGTATGGAAATTGATGGGTAGGTGGATTTTCCTCCATGCCAGTATCACTTCTGAGCTCTGAGTGGTCAGAATCCTCTCACATCAGAACCTAAAGTGCTTCTGGATATGCTTATCCCATTTCAAACCTTTTGATATTGGACATATGCTTGTATTTCATAAGTATTCTTTCAACAAGGTGGAAGAGGGGAAATCAAGTACCAGTGGAAATCTTCCGTATAGAAGTTTCGAAATATTTAGAACAGAACACTGAACAGGATATATCAGCTTGGAAGCACTCACTCACTCTCATGACTTCAGATGTACCCTGCAAATCCCTGGCGTCCAAATTAATGACCCAGACATTCCTAGTGACCTTGAATGCAGGTATCCCCTTCCTACCAGATATCTTCAACTCAGCCCCAGGCATCTCAAACGCAGCGTGTCCAGGATGAAACTTATCATTCCTCCTACATTTCCTACGTTTGAAAATGACCATCCACATAGTCATGTTAACCAGACACCCGAGGGTCTTTTTAAACAACCTGGTGACCCTCAGCGCACTTGGTCTGTGCAAATTCTACATCATCTTCCTCCTTAAAAATCTATCTTACTTCTCCACTCCTTTCTGTGCCCACTGCTCCCGCTGTCTTCATTTGGCTAGACTATTAGAATAATATTCTAAACGATTTTTCTTCCTTCTGTATTATTCTCCTCCCGTCAGTCCTTCTCCTTTCTTCCAATGCTTTTTCAAAAAGATAGGTCTGATTGTCTTACTACCTGCCTTAAAACATTTCAATATCTTCCCTTTATCTGAAGGATAACATCCACATTCACCAGCATCAATATGCTCTAAAACACGAAAGTGCCTGTGAATCACCTGAGGAGACAGTAAAAGTATAGATTCTGATTTGGTAGATGGAGGTGGGGCCTGAGATTCTGCACGTCTAACAAGTTCCCAGGTGATGCCCATGTTGCTACTCCTTGGACCACACTTCGAATAGCACGTCGCTAAGATAGGGCTTCCTATTCACACCTCTCTCTTCAATCATCTTTCTTTTCTGCCCCCTCCACTGCAGCCCTTTTCACCCACTTACCTACTTAAAGTGCCTAGAAAAACATCTCTGTGATTAAGTCATGTAGCTTCTCTGTTCAGACTGCTCTCCTCTCCCCTTTCCACTGGAGAATACCTACTCCTCTCTCACAATTTTCTCAAGTTGCATTTTACAATACAATCTTTCCTTGTATCTCCCTTATCTCATAAGTAGACTTATTTACTTCCTCTTTGTGTCCTGGCTGTACTAGGTATGAGCCAGCTATTCTTAAAGCACATGTGACCCATTCTTAACAGATTTTGTTTCTATACCTCTTTTCTTTACTAGTCTGCAACACTTCAAGGTCAGGGACTGTGTCATATCACCGGTACCTAGCATGCCATCTGTCGTTTTGCAGCTACCTAATAAATACCTTTTGTAAGAACGAATGAATATAAAATGAAACAGTAGAATGAGTTGAACATTCATTTGAAATGTTGCATATAGTTATATTAGTTTTCTTTAGCTGCATAATAAGTTATCACAGATTTAGCAGTTTAAAACAACAAAAAATTTATCATCTCACAGTTTTCATGGGTCAGAAGTCCCTGAGTCCTCTGCTCAGAGTCTGCCCAGGCTGAAAGCATGGTGCTGTGATCTCATGGCTGTGATCTCATCTGAGGCTCCAAATTCTCCTCCAGCTCATGCGCTGGGGCAGACACTCTTCCTCTGCTGTCGGGCTGAGGGACCTGTGTTCTGGCTACCTGTGGGCTGGTTCCACTCTCAGCTCCTACAGGCTGACTGTGGAAACCTGCAGCACATGGTCCTCATAGGCTGTTCACAACAGTACTGTCGCTTTCTTCCAGACCAACAGGGACACACCTGTCTGACTCCACCCCTCTCCGGTCTGCTATGATGGGAACTTTATAAACCTAACCTAACCACATCGCCATATAGCATAACCTAGCCAAGGGGGCGATGATAGACGATCTCATCACATTCACGGCCCTGCCCTCACTCATGGAGGGTTCCGTGGGCATGGACAGCAGGGTGAGAATCTGGGGGCATCTTTGAATTCTCCCTACCCCAATAGTTAACAGGAAAACTTGAGGGGCTCATGTCAAGTTTGGGAAAATGGGAAGGGGAGCCAGTATTGAAGAGGAAGATAAAATGAGATCTACCTATATGATCAAGATATGAGATTTACCATTATGATATGCTAGAGCTGTTTTTTTTTTAAATATGTTGTTCAATTCTTCTTTTTATAAATGACATAAAATTTGAGGAACTTGTACTTTGTGCTAGAAGCAGCATTCCTGACTGCTACTCAAACGATCTTTCTTCTACCTTATGATTGCCTTCTACTCCAATTCACTGCCAAAAAACAAACAAAAATCCCTCGGCCTTTGTGTAGCTACACGTGTGAAAAGGGACTTTACTGTGGAATAAAGTCTGATCAGCCACTCTTAAGTTTCTTGTTCAAATTATCAACTCTAAAGCGAACCTTAAACTTCAAGTTTAAAAGAATGTAGTTGATGGCTTTTGGAGTAAGACCGGCAGCTTATCTTTTTGCAAAGCGTAAGTGCATGGAGGCAGCTGCCTTAGCTTCACGCTTAACCTCCTAGAAAGCCAGGCACCAGCCAGGACTGCAGGTTTCAGCTCCTTGTGGAAGGTGTCTGTTGCTTTGCTACAAATCCATCTGGATCCTGGGATTTGAATGACAGGTGCTTAATGTTACTGAACAGACTGGTTTACCTTTTCATCTCCTGCACTGAGTGGGATTAAACTTCTGAGCTGTGACAGGTGATGTAATGACAGTATTATCAGTTTTTAAATTTTTTAACACTTGCTCACGCATGGCTTATTCCCCTGGGATAGTTCCTCTCTTCCCCTGGAATTCACTGATGGTATATATATCATGATTCACTATATTCATCCCACACCAAGCCAGCATAACTGGGTCAAATATTTTTGCTCATAGGTAGAACTCCCATAGGCAATTATCAATTCCCTTTATGATTAATGTAAAAACTGTGGTGTTTCTATTAATGGAAGTGCATGCTGGGACATTCACAGTCACATACTGGAGATAAACTTTGTCATTACATTAAAAGAATGTAAAAATTCCTGAAGCAACCAGAAACTTGGTAGCACCTGTAATTTCTGAGCATATCAATTTGCCAGGAAATTAGAGTGAACTACCAGCAGGACACGCTGTATTTTGGCAGCCATTTTTTGCAAAAATGAGAGTGAAGTTCTTTGGTGTTTTGAATCCCATACTTTGAAGCAAAAGCACCGACTCTGAGAACACACTCTGTTCAACTTCAAAGTCCTCCTAAGAATATGACTGTTTTACAGGAGAGGAGAATCTGATGCACATGCTTCAGTGCAACTAACACCAGGATTCCATATGGTGGAGCATTTACTCATAAAGAATCGAGCATGGAAATTCATGGCTTATATATTTCAAAACCAAAAAAAAAACAGCCCTTGAAGCATAAAGATGAATTGGAATCCTACTGTTCACAAAAAGATCTTCACTTACAGTGTGTGGTGTGTGTGTGTTAAGGTGTGTGTTTTCTGCATGGAGCCTCGTGTTTCTCCTTGACGGTCACTCTTCCCAGACCAAGTTGTGTAACTCAGGCCTGCAAAGAGAGGCCACCCTGACTCTAGAGGGTATTGGTGAAAATGTTATATTCCATATATATATATATAGTATTTATAGACATAGTATCCAGATGTACACATAATATATGTGCAAGTATTACTGAATATTTATTTCCCCTCTGTAGTAGAACTCAATAATTTCTTCGGAAACTTTTTTCCGTCTATGGGAGAAGCAGCTTCCGGCCACCGGAATGTGTGCCGTAACCTCCTGTAGTGCACGGTTGTCGCTGGGAAGTGGCTACCCAGACAGAGACCCCGGGTGCCAGCCTCCTCACACGGCACTGCAGGCATTCACTGGGTTCTAGTGAGAACGAGTAATTAGCCCCACTCCCAAGGCTGCTCCACAAAGGCCCCACTCCTCTCTCCGGGCTGGAGGCTGAAGAAGTGGAGGCCCTGGGACAGGACACAGAAGGAACATGGATCCCTGCATCACCATGTGGAGAAGAGCCAGCCTTTCATGACCCGGAAACATCTGCCCTGGAATTTGTATGCAAAAATAACTTTTACTTAGTTATGCCACTAAAATGTGAGGATTCGATTCTTGCAGCTGCTAGCATTACCGGAAACGATACGGACATCAGGGGCTTGAAGTAGGTGCTGCCATAATATATCTAAAATATCTGACAGGAGTTTAGCAGTTTTGCAGTAGGCAGGGAGGAAACAGATCAAGCAAGCTGGAAACCCCTGCTCTGCTGCAGTGAAACATTTGGTAAAACGGTCACCCTTGTTAGCGTGGAAGGCAGACCCGGTGCCTACTGAGTCTGTGCATCTTGGAAAAGTGCTTGGAAAGAGCCAGATGCTAGCATATGCTGATCTTCCCTTGCTGTGTTTGGCAAGGTATTTCAAGAAGGAATGAGCTGGTTTGCAGACGAAAAGGAACAGAAAAAAAAAAAAGTCTCCGAAATTTGGAGTTGCACAGGTTTGAAACTGCTTCTAGAGGACAAACAATGTGAAAGAAGGCTAAATCTTTGAGTCCCCAAGACCCATTAAGATTTCTCAATTAAACATAGTGACACAGCCCTGCAGCTAAAACCAGATTAAGCCATCCACCCAAGACTGTTGTTCCAGATAGCCTCAAATTACCTACAATTACCTTAACAGAGAGGGGCATAGAGGGGGAGGGGTGAGTAGAGAAATAAAGCAGGCACAGGTATTGTTTCAGAAAAGAGCGTTTAGTGTGAGTTGCCATGACGCTGGCTGGAAACGGTGAGCAGTGAGGGTTATCTTTGTCAAAGCGCTTATTCTGTCCTAACCAACACACCGTCCCAAAGAGTCACCAACTTGTTATGCACGACTCGCCGGCAGCTTGCACTGGCTCACATCCATGTCACATCACCGTTGCTTACTTGGCACGGAAGCCTTCATTTGGCCATAGGCATCATGTTGACTGAGTTTCTTATATTCCTGTATATTCTAAACTGAAGGCTCCTAGAGGAAATAGACCAAGTACATGCAATTCTTTTCATGGTGTGCCTAAGTTACATGGGTCAAGTACCAGGAATTTCTCAATGACCATTCCTTTTGGATGGAAGAGATGATCAAAGCTGGTATCCGGAAGAGATGTTCCCTAAATGCAAACCTTCAGGTGCTATCAGGGGAGGGAGGAAGGAAATCATGGGTCAGATGTTTTCCTTTGGGGATTTATCAAGTAAGGAAAACTAAAATGATAAAATGTTCAGTTGTGTGGATTCCTATCATCTAAAAATCGTCAAAATTTCATCTCATCTTTTTTTTGCCTGGCAAAGAAGCCCACCTCCAGGGAGGAAACACAGGACCATTTTTCTTGTTAAGCAAGTGCTGTACACAGCAAAAAGTGACCTGATATTAAACTACTAACCAAGGGAACTAATAAATAAAGGGGCAAACCGCAGCTGAGGAGTAATGCTCCCTAGCTAGTATTTTCAGGGGACTGGCCCCATGCAAAGTGTTGCCACATATTTTTCTAAGATGTAGCTGACTGCGTTTTGTAAGTTACAGATTAGCCGGAAGTGTGGCCCTCCCCCCAAGGGACTCTGTGGTGAGCTCCAGTCTAGAGACATGGAACAAAAGCAGTGCTGAGACTGACTGTAAACTGGGCAAGCATCCACCTTCGCAGTGGTTATTTCCAACTCCCATACAAACAAAATTCCCTGAGACATGTGCATTGCTGAGCCCTATGAATGTGTACAGGGAAGGGAGAGGAAGATAAAAGGGAAGGGAACATATGTACCCTTTTCTCATGACACATCAAGGGATTTCTCTCAGCAGTTTTGAAATCTGAGTCTCCCCAAAAAGCCACAGGCATCTTAGGAGGGAAAGGAGCCCACTGTAGTACTCAGATCATTAATGATACACTTCTATTGAATGCTGAGATGAAATTATTTTCACCTGAAGTTTAATGCATTCCTGGAAACCACAAGGAAAACAGCTCTGAAGAACGTCCCTTAATGGTAGGTGATAGAAAAAAAAAAAAAATTCTTGCTACAATTCTTGGCACCTAGACAATTACCTAAACCAGAGATAGAAAATTATATTTGGAGCCAAAAATATGACCTCTTCATTTATTCCACATGCCAGGAATACATCTGTGGCAAGGGGATGTTCTATCAGCCTGGCTGGAATGATACAGATAGAGAAGACTATTCCAGAAAGCAGAAGGTGGGGAAATGTATATCATTCTGCCAAAAAGAAGGATGGTTAGGCAACTGTCAAAAATGACTTCTCTAGCTCGTTAAGAAAGTGTGTGCAATTGTGTGAGAAGTCAAAGGCTAGTGTGAGTGCTAAGAATGGACATCCCCAAGGGGAAGACAGACTGGGGAGGGGGAAGAAATGAAGACGTGTATCCGTGGCCTCCCTAGGATGCTGCTTTGGAAGAAGAAATTGAGGTTGTAAGGGGCAAAAACCAGTGCCTAAGGGGTAGGAAGCTTAATAAAAGTTATTGAGATAAAGGAAAGCTCTTGGAACAGATGGGTTTCCCACTGACATTTATGAAGAATTCACTGTCGATTAAGTACACCGAGCTTGGTGGAAGGTTTCAGAGCAATTTTAGGAAAACGGAAGGAGGCAAAGTCAATGACACCAAGGCTATTGACTCTTTTGTTTAAAAATGGCAGGACAGAAGATGTCAGGAATCAGAGGTCCTTCACACGATTGAATTCAGGCTTTAAAACACTTGTGGGGATCGTACGGTGAGTCCAGCCGTCGTAGCTGACAGAATGATACATGAGGACCCAGACCTCGTAATAAAGGAAGGGCACGTACTGCTTAGTCACCGTAAGTGAAGAGCGGAACACGCGAAGTTGGGACATAATCAGGTTACCCAGCATTGTTGGCTAAAGACCAGATGATGGGTGGCTTTGGGATGCTAACATTATGAGTTTGAGGTCACACATTAGCCACGTGAGGATGAGGGTCCTCAGAAAGGAGAGACGCAGACAGGAGACAAGGTCAAGGTGCCCTCCCAACTATTTGCTGCAGGGGTTAATCATGCATTTCTGATTTTAAAATGTATTGATATGAGGCTAATGCTGAGAAGAGGGATACAGAAAATTCTGAGCAGTGACGTATGTGGGACATCAGTGACGTGGGAAACTCAGATGGCGGTAACTTCACCTCTCTGCCCGTGGAAAGTCCATGAGTATGATTGTTGAATGGCTGTATTAGGATGGAAGGAAAGTGAGCACAGACATCCCCCGCTTAGTCACACCAGCCCACCAGCTGCTCTGCAAACACATCTTGGAGGATGTCACAGCCATAAACCTCTCTCCCCTTCATCTCTCTGCAAATCTCTATCTTCCATTAAGTCTCATCTCAAATATCCCTCCTCTCTATAATATTCCATTCCTTCTCAGATAGAATGAACTGTTCCCGCCTCTCTGATCCCCTGGTATTTGCTATAAATGACATGTGTGAGTTTCCTCTTGTTGCAGAACTAATGACCATAAATTTAGCATCATAAAACAGCACGCATTTACTAATTCACGGTCTCCATGGGTCAGGAGCCCTTACGCTTTAGCTGGGTGGTCTGCTCAGGATCTCACAGGCTGAAATGGGGGCGTCAACCAGCTGTACAGTCATCTGCAGGCTCCAGTGGGGAAAGATCCACTTTCTGTCTCCCTCAGGTTCCTGGGGGAATTACCTCCTAGGAACTGAAAGGCTGAGTCCTGTTTCCTGTTGGCTGTCAGCCAGGGATCTCCCTCGGGTCCTGGAGGCTGTCCTCGGGTTCTAGACCTGTGGTCCTGCTACAGGCTGCATTCTTCCAGGCCTGCAGGAGAGCGTCTCTCTGCCTATCACCTTGTTTTAACAGGGTTGACCTGATTAGGTCTGCCCACCCGGGATTATCTCCTTTCGATTAACTCAGAGTCAACTGATGAACAACCTGGTCACAGGGGCAATGTCTCATCACATTCCCTGGCCCTCACCCACACTCGAGGGAAGGAGATTCTACAGGGTGTGTATGTGACCTGGAGGAGGGACTTGGGCATCCTCCTGGCACTCTGCCTGCCGTGCTGTACAACAGTCACATGTGGTATCCTAATCATACATACTATTATAGTGTGACTAGGATAGATAGGTAGATAGATAGATAGATAGGGATAGAGATAGATAGATAGACAGATAGATAGATCCATAGAGATATAACACAATCTCTTGCGTGCAAGCACCCCTAGAGCTGAGACCATGCCTCTTTCAAATCGGCATCCTCAGCAACTAGTATGATGCTAAAAATACAGTAGACATTCAATAATTTCTCTTAAGGTCAATGGCAATAGAAAAACAACATATAACAACGACAACAGCCAACAACAGCAAAACTTGGGATGGGCTTTGGGGGAAATAATGAGAAATAGATTTGGAAATGGCATAGGAAGGTAGAGAATGGAAAGGAGAAGAGCATTTCCTGGAGAACATGGAAGATAGCCTCCAGCAACGTGTCCAACCCAGCCTGCATGTTTCACTCCAGGCTTCTGAGGAAAGCATGTGCTACTTTATACCACTACTGGCAGAAGTGTCAATATGTTTTCAGATTACTTGTAACATCAAAGAGAAACAACATGACCATCTCAGGGCGGGGAGCAGGGTCTGTATTCTCTCCTAGTCCCAGAGCTGGGCGGCACTTCCCGGGGGAAGAGCTGGGGCTGGAAGGAAGGTGCAGGCCCAGGTGTAGGGCAGGAGGAGGACCTCTGAGCTCAAGGCTGCGTGCAGCTGGTGGTGGAGGTGGCTACGTCTGGGACAGTCGCCTTGGTAGGAAAGCCCCATTGACGCCTGAAGAGCCCAGCTGCCTAGCACACGGACAGCTGAACAAGGAGCACCCCATCCCCAATTTCTTGAAAACACTGATCTTTGTAACTGGATTATAAGGAAATTATGAAACAGTGTGGCCTGGGGTCCAGAGAAGCCTTAGTAACTTCACTTCCAACTTCTAGCAGGTTTCATTGGGTGATGAAGACAATTAAGGCTCATAACATACCCCAGGAAGTCCTGACTCGTTACCGGAACCGACTGTGGTCTCAGCCCAGTCGGATTCTGGGGCCATCAGGACTAAAGCCCTGGCATCTCCATTCCCACCTCGTCACCTATGTAAGGGACGCCGCTCAGAGCACAAACGCTGAGACCTTCACACACAGCAGCAGGCTTGCAGAATCACATGGAGACCAAGCTCCCTTTTACTGCCATCATGACCAAGAGTAACACACTTCATAAAAACTTTACAGTCCGATGGAAGCAGCATTTTGAGAATTTCCATGATATATCAAGAATCGACATTTTTTTATTGCCAGACTTGTTGTATAAGGTTTACAGCTGGTGGTGATCAATGTTCGCAGCTCATTCGGAGATGTGGGGTCTCCATTTCACTGGGCACATGCTCAGAGGACCTCACCATTCGAGTTGCCATGGCTACAACAAACGTGAAACAGCATCGTCCCAAATCTGTGCATCTGCAAAAACCAGAGTGCAGTGCACAGACCAGCAGCAGAAAGAACAAGGAGCTCTGGGTTTTGTCTATGGGGACAAACATAGACACCGTTTCCTCAACGACGGGCCTTTCTGACCTCAGCCTGACTCTGAGATGAGGCTGCAGGCAGGGACACTCATCACACCATCTGAGAAGGTGTGGAGCAAAGTTGTGAAGGGCCAGTGTCCCCAGGCCTTCCAGGGATCAAAGGCAAAGCACTGGAACAGAGACGGTGCATAGGAGACTTCAGGAAGTCCCAGTTCAGTTTCACGCAGCTCAGAATCTGGGGATTTCTGCATGCAAAAACTATCATTTCCACCCACAGGCTAATTTAGCAGACTTATTTCTTATTACGAAAATCTCATGACTTATGAAGCCAGGGCTCAGAAGTAATCATAACTCTGGAGCCCGCAAAGTAAACACCTAATCCAACCAGACTTGCCTAAGAACTCAGGCAAAGAAAGCTGCACTGTCTATGGAAGCCCGAGACCTCTTGTTTTATCGTTTGGAACCTCGGTACTTTTGCTGCTGATGGGAGAGTTCCCACTGTGAGGACCACATCAGTTCTCTAAAGCGAGGCTGAGCCTAGAGCCACATCGCCTCACCCTCCCTCTGACCTTGATGCCCTTTTGCACCTTCTGTGCAGACAGAGGCGGGAAGCAAAAGTCTGAGGCTGCTCATCTCTGCCCACCTGGTCTCCCCCGTCAGGGGACGGGGTAAAACAGGTGATTGCGGAAGTGAATCGTGCTGCCTGGTGACCCGGGTAAAGGATTTAATGAAACATAAATGAGCAAACAAAGGAGCCACGCGGACTATTTGCCTCACCCTCTTATTTCCGAGAGGAAACTTGAGTCGGAACCACGCTTCTGACCTCCTCCACCCCAGCTCACTCTCACTCAATCTCCCCTGAGGAGAGGAGAGCCCTATTGCCTGGTCTGCCTGGGAGAGGTCCTGAGCTCCTGTGCTCTGGCTGGACAGGTGCCCCTGGGTGACCCCCCCACCATGCGGTGAGCAGTGCCAACCAGCAGGGGCCCTGCAACGGCGTTGCTAGTCTGCCGGGGACTGCACGGCATTTAGCACCAGGGACAAAGATGATGCTGTCATCTGACTTCTTGGTCTATTTCTCAGTCGGTCAGGATTCGAAGGGCAGCGAGGTGATTGATGCCCCCCTCGTGGACAAGTGGGAAGAGCACAGCATTTGGAAACAGGGCCTTGATTCAAGTCCCTGGCGGTCACCTTGAGCACGTCTCACCAACACTCTGAATCTCTGTTCATTTGTAAAAAAGAGTCAATGAAATTAGCTCCACAGACAGGGCTGTACAGAGCTTATCTAGATAGGACAGCATGATCCAAATGCCAGCAATTAATGAACTCAACTTATTCTGATCTCCCAGAAAAAAAGGAAACAGTAAATGCTTTATAGATACCAGAAGCTAGCTACTGATGGGCACTTAGTTTTCTTCTTTGTTCTTTAATTTCCTTCTTTCCTGCTTCCTTTCTCCTCTTGTTTTTATGCAGAGTTTCTCTGCTCGCATTTTCACAGAGGCGTGAAGCTTGAAGAGGGTTTGAGGGTGTTCTCTTCCTAATTGAAAGAACAGTTTCAGTAGAAGACTTTTTGCCTTAAAAAACTAAAAATACCAAATCATTGTAGAATAAAATAAGAACTGATAGAATGGAAAAAAGTATAGGGGATTCGGAACTGGGTGTGAAAATTTAAATCGAGGAAACCTGAGGAGAATCTCTGTGAGATAAGAACATCAGCTACAGGACAGAAGCCACTAAAACAATTGTTATTGCTGTGATAAAATCACCTGGAACATGTAACACACACGTGGAATCAGACTCGGCAGCTTATGCCAATGCTTAACAACTTGTTCAGCTATCAAGACCCTATCAAGACCCTCCACCTCCCCTACTCAGGGTTACTTTTAGTTAATAAAATCAATAGCATTTAAATGAGTTTGTTATTAAACATAACAGCAACTGTGTACTTTTCTACAATAGCTAAGACATGGAAACAACCCAAGTGCCCATCAACAGATGATTGGTTTAAGAAGATATTCCATATATATATACATACATACATACATATATATATGGAATACTACTCAGTCATACAAAAGAAAAAAATACTGCCATTTGCAGTAACATGGATGGACCTAGACATTATAATACTAAGTGAAGTAAGTCAGACAGAGAAAGGCAAATATATGATATCACTCATATGTAGAATCTAAAAAATGATACAAATGAACTTATTTATAAAACAGAAGCAGACTCGTAGACATAGAATACAAACTTATGGTTACCAAAGGGAAAGCGGGTAGGGGAGGGATAAATTAGGAGTATGGGATTAGCAGGTACAAACTACTATATATAAAATAGATAAACAACAAGGATTTACTGCATAGCACAGGGAACTAAATTCAATATCTTGTAATAATCTATAGTGAAAAATAATTTGAAAAAATACATATATAAATAACTGAATCACTTTGCTATACACCTGAAACTAACACAATATTGTAAATCAACTATACTTTAATAAAAATAATAATTTAAAAATATCTAGGTTGTATCATTTATCCAGCCTGCACTGCCCTGGGGACTGGGTACCACAGATTGGGATCAAGGACTTACTCTCTACAGGTGCTATTAGGACCATAAATGCTTTCATTATTACAAATACTACTACTACTACTATTAACGATGTATTGAGAAACCACTGAGCACTTTATATGGATTGCCTTGTTTATTTCTTAAAAGCTTTGTGAGTGAGGTAAGATTGTTGAACTCTCTTAGGAGAAGAAGGAACCAAGGTCCAAAAGTGTTAAGGTGCCTTTGACCTGAGATTAGGAGCCTGGCCAACTGATTTCGGAGCTTGAATTATTAACCCTTATGTGATAGTTATTTCCTTGCCTACAAGTTCTTCCGATTACACGTGAACTATTTAAAGCCCAAGGGCATCTACAGCCACACAAAGGCAGACAGTCATTCCTTCCAGGAACGAACGTTCACCGAGGTCCAGGTGCTGAGCTCTGTGCCAGGGTCGGACCGTGAACAAGCTGGACACAGTGCCTGGCCTCATGAAGTTACATGCTAGTGGCGGACGCCCTGAAGAACACAGAGGATCAGAAAAATAAACCAACTGCAGCGACAGTACATGTGACACATGAGACAAATAAGCTGTTTATCAATGAACAGCAGGACATGGGGCCGGGGTTAGTTTAGGTAAGGCTTTTGGGGGAAGCTTCTTAGAAGAGATTATAAGCTGAGATGTACAGGATGAGAAGGTAGAAAGCATTCCAGGTGTAGGAAACTGAGTGCGACAACCTGAGCGAGACAGGGGTGGAGCTCGGTTGGCACGGTCGGGAAAGGTCCGGGGCCTGACAGGTGATGGAGCAGCAAGCAGGGGTCACGTCACGGAGACGCTTAGATGCAGATCCTGGCAGGGCGTTAAGTTTTATCTTAAGAGTCACGGGAAAGCCACTGGAGGGTCGAGAAGGAGCAATTACGGCGTCTGATTTACATTTTAAGGTGAGTACACAGGCTCTTCTGCAGGGAATGGACTCGAGGGGGGAAGACGGGGAGGAGGGGGCTGGCTTCTCGGAAGCGGTGGGCACTCACTTGGCTACTTCCGGATGCAGCCGCCGGGAGGCGCACCGGGCAGCATGAGGACACCTGCCGCGGAGACAGGCTGGCGGGGCTCCTCGCGGCCACCACCACCAGTGGGCTGCGAGGACTTCGGCCAGTTCCTTCACCTCCCTGCGTCTCAACTTGCTCAACTCGCTGACAATAATCGTAATTACCTTTCAGGGTGGTTGTGATGTTTAACCAGAGAACGTGTGCAAGGAATCCGGCAAGTGTCGATTGCTGGCCACATATCAGCTCTTTGACTATTATGATGACGTTTAGGGGCCTGGGAGGGCGGGAGTTGAGTTGAGAAGGTTAGAGCAAGGTGATCCACGGGAAGGAGGAATTCAATCCGTGCTCTCCCTCTGACTCTCATCCGTGAGTAGCTCCAAAACGGTAGCCACCCACAGGCATCCACTGCGGGCCTTGTCATCTGCACCCATTATTTTCATTTCACCCTCACAATGGTCTCACAGCTGTTAGACATTATTACCCTCATTCTAGAATTGAGGAAACTGTGGTCCAAAGGAGTCAGGCAACGAGCTCAAGTTCACCTAGCTGGTGGCAGAGCCAGAATTCAGTACAGATCTGTCTCTTTCCAAAGTCCATGCTCTTCTCCCCATACAGCTCCTCCAGGGCACACACCTGCGCCCCAGACACATCTCAGGTTCTTAGGATTCTGTGCAATCTGTGTGTCTCAGCACAGGGTATCCTAACTGTGGAAGGTCCCCAGGTGACACAGGGAAGAAAGAAATCTGTCCACTCCAAGCCTTATAAAAAAGGACAGAACAGATCTGTTCCATCTGGTATTCTATAAAGCACAGCCTTGCCAGGTAAAGTCTGGAAATGAGGTTGTACCCACTGCTGAGACCCAAATGCTCTATAGCTAACTAACCACAGAGATTTGGGAAGGAACCCATTAAAGGGACCAAATACAGCACGAAGGAAAAGCAAATGGTAATGCTGCTGCTTATTACTGTTATTGCCATTAATATTTATTAATACTATTATTTAGTTTTCCTGTTGCTCTGATACATCATTATTATTGCTGTCTCCTAGCATCTTCCTCATAAATATATCACCAAATGTTTTAGAGGTCTAATATCCTTATAGTTATGTAATTAAACAAATAGAAATAATAGCTGCAGAATTGCAGTTACATAATTATTGCTCTGTGACGGAAACAATAAATAAAACTTACATGCTTCCATAACAGTTACATTAACAACGATAGAAACACTGAAGGCTGAAGCTGAAGAATTATGTAATGGTTACATAATTAAATAATAAATTATCACAGACCTACAGGGATGTGCACCATATAAAGCAGCTTGCAGAACGGAGGAAAAGAGGAAATTGTGAAGGGATACCAAAAAAAAAAAATAGATTTGCCTATGGATTCAAAGCAAAGCAACATGGGCCTAGGAAGAGGAGCCTGGGGTTTGTAATATGTTCTCATTCTAGATTCAGACACGTGTGTGGATCTTACCTCCAGAACACAAAGTAATTTGTCTATGGCTATAAATCATTCAGATAATATAATCCCCTTAACTGAATGGCTTATCACATGTGACATATATTTTATCTCTGTGCTTTAAAAGTATCTCAAAATTTAGCTTTAATTTTGGCTAAATATTATATCACTACTCTATGGCTACCTGTACGGAGTCAGTGACTAGTGTGTGCACCAAGGATGGAATGCTTGCCAGGGGTTGAGAATGATACTGTTTGGAAAATTATTTGAGATTATTGAAACAATCACCCTCATGATGTTTCTTTGGCTGTGTTATCACAATATTAGCATTCTCAAATATTTGGAAAGACTAAGATGTTTGATGTTAAATCAAATCTCCGGATGACTGACTTGCCAATTTTTTATCCCAAAGTTTTGCAGTCAGGCTGCCTAGATTTTATAGAAAGGTGTGTTCATCAAGGTCCAGAGGGAGGGACACCATCATACACCTGAAGATATGAAAATGGGCACCTGCTTTAAAGACCGAGTTCAGGTGGGGATGCCCGAGTGACAGCAACATTTTGCCATCTGAATCCACCCATCTCCCTCCCTCAGTGTTGGCAGATCGAGCCCATTGTTGGAGGGGATGGCACGATGGGTGTCCCTGGGATGCCAGCAGCATGTGGCATGAATAAGCACATGGCATCACTCAGTGGTGACAATGGGGAGGAAGAAGGCTCCTGTCCAGAGCCAGCAGGGACAGAGCCATATCTGCCAGCCTCTCCTTAACGCATGTTTCAAGGAGGCTTTCACTTCTCCATCAGACCTGTTCTGAGAGTAGCCAGGCCGGACCATTATCATAATGGGGTCAACTGGGAGGCTGGGAATCGACAGGGGAGCAGTCTACTGGGGAGAACTAATTGACTCCTGTGTCATTACTTGGCTCAACTTGACAGGCAGACCTCGTGATTGCAGAGGACAGCCTCGGCAGAGGCCCACGCCAGGGAAAGGCCAAGAGGCCAAGGCACCTGCTGGCCCCGGGGGACTGTGGACGCACTGCCCAGTGTCAGCCCCATAGATTCTGGCTGTAACCGTCCTGTGTGCAGCTCTGACTTGGCCCTGGCCGACAGTGACACCACGCTGGGCATCTGCCTGTGTCTCTGAGCTACAATGATGAAGAGCACTCAGAATTCAGACCCCTTGGCCTCATTTTGAACCCATGGCCCAATATCTTAAATCCTCTTATTAAGATTGTTTTCACCCTCCCCAAGAGGAAGGTGAAAGTAAGGTCCTTCTCCAGGTAAGCAGGACAGATTTCCACCATCCAAGAGCTTCCTTACCCACTGTTACATTGAGCCACATGGGAACTTAGGCAGAGGATGTCCAGTTTCCCGTTACCATTGAGGGAGCTCCCGGGGGCACTACAGCGCTGCTGAAGGTCAGCGGCTTTGGGAAAAGCAAACCTGGCTCATGTGAAAGGAAAATCGAAATGGAGGCAGTGTTGCTAAGAGAGCTCTCGGGAATGGAGCCGGGAGCCATTGAGGAAGCGTGACTTACGCACATCTCACCTTGGATGGAATCTGACCTTTAGACCACCCATTGTCCTAACAAAGGCATCCAGAACACCTGCCAGAAACTCAAGATACTTATCGGACACCCCCCCCAAAACACTTCACGAGTCCTTAGGGACTGACTTGTGTCCATTGCAATTCTCGCCGGGCAACTTCAACAGCCCCTGCCTGACGCTTTCTCTTCCCCAGAATACTCTTTTGGTTTAATCTGTGTCTCCTGAACTGTGATTCTTTTTTTTTTTTTTTTTTTTTTTTTATACAGCAGGTTCTTATTAGTTATCTACTTTAGACATATTAGTGTATATATGTCAATCCCAATCTCCCAATTCATTTCACTCCACCAGGGTCGGGGTGGTGGTGTGATGAACTGATTCTTAAAACCCCAAATAAAGCTCGTTATTCTTTGCAGCCTTGATGTTGATGACTGTTGGACATGGATTAGCCCCAACTGCTCTAACAAAGACACTGGGTGACTTGAACAGTAGAGATGTATTTTCTCAAGTTCTGGAGGCTGGAGCGTGAGCTCAGGGTGCCAGCGGGGTCGGGGGCTAGTGAGGCCCCCTTCCTGGCTTGCTTGTGACTGACTTCTCACTGTGTCCTCACATGGCTTTTCCTCCCTGACTTGAAGAGAGACAGAGAGAGAAGAAATGTCTCTCTTCCTCTACTGCTAAGGATGCTCATCTCATCAGGAGGGCCCCATCCTCTTGACCTCATCTAACCCTAGTTACCTCCTTAAGGCCCCATCTCAAAAACCATCATATGGAGGGGAGGGAGTAGGGCTTCAACATATGGATTTGGGGAGAGACGTTCAGTCCATATAATACCTGGGTTTGAATTTCAGCTTCCTCTTCTTATTAGGTGTGGATCCCATAGGACTTCAGTTCCTAGAATATCAGTTACCTCACCTGTATAATGTGTCTAACACCACCTAGTACATTGGACTGCCCTGAGGGGTAAGATGAGTTCACATAGAGAAAGCCTCTGACACATACGAGGTATGAAAACTGTCCATCCCGTCCCATCCCTCTTGCTTCCTTCAAGGAGTCTCTGATCCATGGTGGCATCTATTTTCATCAGAGGTTCCACCCTAACCCTACCCCACATGGAAAAGGTCTCTTCTTTGGCGATTCTCTCCATCCTGCTGAATTGGGCTGGGTTGTACCTTACATTCTCGGAAAACGACAAGAGCAGTAGGAATTATCCCCTAGGAGCTGGAATAGCTCCTCCTCTCCTGGAGCCCCACTGAAGAAGGGGTCATGGTAATAGGACCTTTGGAGAGACAGGGAGGTCATGGGCAGAGTCCTGTGCACGTGCTCTGACCTCTGGGAGCAGGGTTCCCCAGCCCCCCGACCGTCCTGCGCATCTCCTTCCGGGGCCCCTCCTGCCTCACTTCAGACTCCCAGCGTCTGCAGCACCAAGTCCTGTTGCAGAGCCCAGTTTCCAGAGGAGGAATCCCTGGCCTTTCCTCCACAGCCCATCACAACTGACTCTCTCATCAGCATTATCTCCATTAGCTGCAGCCAATGTCAGTGCATCGACACAGCCCAGAGATCGACACTTCCCCTGACTAACGTCTTTGTCCTGAGCGGGGGAATCAGAACGGAACAGATGTTTTAAGGACTCCAAAAATCCGAGAAGATAAAAAACCACCCACCCAGCACTTTTTAACAATGCGCCATGCTGATGAACCAGCGTATCGGAAACACCAAAATAAATATAAAATCCCACTGGAGTCTCAGAATAAATCTTAGGGTTTTTTTTCTCTTTTTTCTCTTATAACATACACCAGATATCATTTTTAATATTCAGTGAAGACCCACCACTGGGAACAGAAAGTCTATAAAAATGCGGCTGCTTCCCTCTGAAGTGACCCAGTGATCAACTGCACTGAGCGTGAATCAGCCTCCAATCGCTTCCTGAAAAACTCATTTCACTCTCCCCCAGAACCTTCTCCCTCTCCCACCACAGCCAGTGTTGTCATGTTGCCTCTCATAACTCCTTGCTGAATTCCAATGAGGTTTTCTAATTAGCCTAATTAATTTTCTGCCCAACTTAATAAGACTGTCTCTGGTTCAGAAATAATTGGACTTCCCCAACACCATTTTCCCTCCCTCTGTTTCTCAGTGGTGAGTTGTGATCCAGCCTCCTTTAATAATTCAAAATTAGCTTCTGTTTTTCAGATGATGGGTTCATGTTCAGAGAGTTATTTAGTTTTTTCATTAACACTCTGATGTCACACTCTCCCTCCTATGAAGAATACCTAAAAAAGCACTAAAGATAAAATGAAACTTGGATTCCTTCCTGGAGAGAGAAATCCATCTGGGATCAAAGTTTCAATGGATTCTTGCTTCCTATCTTATCAATTTCAGGAAGGTAAATTAGTGACATGGATGAAGTCTATTCTTCCCTGCAAATTTAGGTAGCAGCTATGAAAATAAGCCCTAACAAGCCCAAGTATTAACATCATGAGAAAGGTCTTAAACACTTTCAGCCAACTGGTCTCTGATGGAAGAGCAGTCTTCTTTCTAATCTCTTACAAATTTGTTTTATATGGTTATGAATTTGTTACTATATGCAAACAGAACCGTTGTTATAAACATAGGTGTGCATTCTCCAAACAAATGAGTTAGAAATAAAAAGAGAAAGAGATAAGAGCTAGGAAAAGAAGGTGATGAAAGACCAGTTGTTCAGCCAATGAAAATGTCCATGTTCCAATTCATATTTGAGTAAGATCTGCAGGGCTGTGTAAATTGAATACTGTCTTCTGTTTGCTCTCAAGTTCCAGAATGCTATGCAATCTTAGCCTCTCTAGTATTGGTTTTGCAGCCCCAGGAATACTTTACTTGGAACCATGAACCTGGAATTATTTTCTCATTCTCTAAAAAGCCTGAAGCATTTTTTAGAGGACTTATAAATATGGCAATGAGCAGTACTAGCGAAAAAGGAACATAGTAAGATGGTGTGCTTTCAAGCTTTCCCTTGCACAGCTGTGAACCTTCTCATTATGGCTGCCATGTTCTCCGTGGAATCATAGAGGTGTGAAGGTTTTCAAAGAATGTATTCCAAACAGTAGCTATAGAGGTGCAGTCCACCTCTTCTCTTTGGATTATACTAAACTAAACTTTTCAAAGATGAAGTGCCTGGAGTGGTTAAGGTTGTCTCCTTATGTCAGTGGAGTTGGGTGATCTGCTCATGTATCTACAGTCACTGCTTCTATTAGGACCTACCTAGGCAGATAAATGTTTTAAGAATATATCATTCGAAAAACTCTGAGTCTACCAAACTGGTAAGTTTGGGGATAATAATCTTCTACTAAAAAAAAAGAATCAATCTTTCTCTCTCTCTTTTTCTCTCTCTCTCTCTCTCCATCTCTCTCTTCCTCCCTCTCTCCCTCAAAGAGCTCTGAGGATGTCGCTTCAAAGACAGTATTTTGTAGCAAATGTGAAGTATGACTCAATTTTTTCAAATGTTAATAACATTCAATTTCCCACATATGTCCAGAAATGAAGCATTCCTATATTATGAGCCCACATCAGAGTTTGCTGATGTAAGTAGGTAGGAAAAAAAAAAAAAAAAAGCAGAAGTTGGATTATGGGATCAAAGATGAAAGTGAAAAGAATGGTACCATCTGTAGCTATAAATTTAAATGAACCACCAACTAGAACAACATGAAACTGTATAAAGTAGTCTATATTGGACTTAACATCTTGGACTTTTCTACTTGTTGCTTGAGGCCACTTGCCCTCAGCAGAAACCTGCAATGCCCAGTGGTCACTGGGGGCTCTTTGAAACATGACCCATTTAATCCCATAGACTATTCAATGGAGGTCTGTTTAAAATTTGTAGCTAGTAGAATAATAGCTAAACCTTAAGTCCTTAATCCACATTTTATCCCTAGAATACACTTTTCATAACTGTGTTTTTTTAAACGTTCCCTGCATTTTAATTTGGGATAGGTTTCTTTCCTCAACTGGGTACATTTTTACTAATCTTTGTCCTACTGCCTCTGCTCCGGTTAAGTTCCTCTGTAAGATAATTAAATTACCCTGAATCCTGATTTTGTATGAATACCTTAGGGATAACCTCCCTGTAAGAAAATAAAACATCAAGTACAACAACAATAGCCAACTAATGATTTAACTTCAAGTCACACAAGCAGAATCCGGAACTTCAAGTCCTGGCATTGCTGCCATCCCCCCTGAGTTAATGGGAGTATCTTCAGTCACATAGCACTGACTGTGGAACTGGTCCACCCCTGCAGTTGGACACTAGAAGAGCAGGAAGAGAGTCAGTTCCCATATCTGCTTCCATCCAAGTTTGCCCTGACTATGCAGCTACACAGATCCTGCCCGACCTATCCATCCTATTAAAGACTGGCAGAAATACCCTGGGGGAAATGGCATGTCCAGGTGCATCCGTCAGGGGCCAGTCAGACAGAGGGCATGCATGACAGGCCTCCAACAGAAGGAATTTCACACTGGGAACTAGTTATAAAGTTGTTGGAAAAAGTGAAGGAGGCAATGATACGGCCACCTATATAAATCAGCAGCCAGAGGAACTCTCTACCAGGCCTAGGACTGGGGTCAAGAAAAAAGTGATGTTCCCAGTGCCAAGAGCTGCTCAGGAATGTACTGGACCAGGAGAAGTGGCCCAAAGACTGGCCCGCCCCGCTGAAGGCAGAAGCTGTTGCTCTGGGCTTCCAGGTGGCACCTGGTGCTCTGCTCCAAGCTGCCTAACCAGCTAAGATTTTATGGCTCATAAAATAGTTGGATCCCCTTTCTAAACATAGCCCCTGGTTCTGCTTCGGTGACCTCCCATGGCAGTCAACTGCAGAACAGATAAAGAAGCATTTCCTTTTAATGGCTGGAATTCACTGGCCATAAATTTCCCCGAGTGCCCTCAGGTCTATGCGTTGTTGACAGGTGAAGTAAGTCATGGGAGTAAGCAGTTTTCACTATTCCCCTTGAACTTTTTTTTTTTTTTCCCCTTTTTCTTCCTGAGATAAAATAATCCCCTTTTGTAGCAAAACTTTAACAGGAGGAGACTCCCTCCAATTTCTCCAGAGTAGATCAAGACCTTTCTTTATTCTTCCTCAATTCTACACGCCCTTCCTTTCCTCTAAGAAGCATCAGCAGACAGTGGAAATGACATTTCAGTCCCATTCTTAACACCACCGCTGCAATACTTACCTGCCCAAGAACACCAGTGAGCCTGAGGGATACTAATGCTGTAACCAAGATGGCAGCCCAGCGCCGCTTTCAGGATCAGGGTCATTGCCAAGGTTATTGCCAACAATGAGCTCCTCCTCTCACCACAGCGTTAGGGTTTCTGAAATTTGAGACCCTCAGCTCTACCGGCCAAAGCATCGCAGCAGCGGGAAAAGAAGCAGTTCCCCAGATTAGGGACGACAAATACCTGGTCCTTCTACTGGCACTCCTCGAATCAGACTCTGAGCTGGATGTTATTATCCTCACTTTGCAGAGATGTTAAACAACTTGGCCTAACTCTCAGAGTGAGTTAGGAAGAAAAATTGGGATTAGAATCAGGTCTGAGTCACTACAAAACCCACATTATTTTCACCGTAAAATATTGATGCCAATTCTCCATGTGAGCGGCATCATAAAAGGCAAAATGTGTTGTAAAGAAAATCTTTCCACATGTGAATTCAAACATTCTGGTGAGGCTATGGTACACTGGAAGAGCTGCCAGCTTTAGCAAATAAAAGTACAGGACACTCAGTCACATTTGAATTTCAGATGAGCAACAATTTTTTTGTTGTGTTTTACTCAAAGTGTGTCCCAAATATTACATGAGACATACTTATAGTAAAAATATTTGTCATGTATCATAAGTTGAATTTGGATGGTCATCCTGTGTTTTTCCTGGCAACCCTAAAAGTAGTCCATCTGTATCTTAATGCCTTGAGACTCTAGCTTCACTTTGCCATGACAAACGGAAAATGCCATCAAGCAAAGAATAATCTATCTCTCCCCTGCATCATCATTGGTCTCCACTCCCTGGAGCATTGGGATTCGTCCTATGTATGACCATTTAACACTGATGTTCCCAGATGTGCCCAGTGGAGCTTTTTAAACCAGATTTATCAAGGTATCATACATATATATGCAAATATATACACATACCATATATATATATATGATACTCTATACACACACAGTAGAATGTATCCATTTAGGAGTGCGGTTCTATGAGTTTTGATGCAGGTATGTATACATCTGTATAACCACCAAGATACAGAACGTTTTCATCACCCCAGAAAGTTACGTTGTATCCTTTGCAGTCAATCCCCACACCCCCAACAGCCCCAGAAAACCACCGCTCTGCTTTCGTCACTATAGGTTAGTTTTGCTTTTCCTTGGAGTCCATAGAATGGAATCAATAGAGTTGTACCATCTGTGCTGTTCTGTATCTGCTTTCTTTCGCTCAGCATAATGGTTTGAGATCCATCTCTATAGTTGCCTCTATCAAGAGTTCCTCCCTATTGATTGCTGAGTCATATTCTGTATACAGATTTACCATCATTGGTTTATCCATTTATCCACTGACGGACATGGATTGTTCCCAAATTTGGCTAATTTAAGTAAAGCTACTATTAACACGTGGGCACAAGTCTTTGTACAGATGTATGATTTTATTTACCTTAGACAAATACCTAGGGGTGAAATGGCTGGGTCCTACAGCAGGTGTATGTTTAACTTTTGAAGGACCTGTCTTGCTGTTTCTCGAGTCATTCTAGCATTTTGTATTTCCACCATCATGCCTGTTTGTGCCAGCTGCCCCACATCTTGGCTAACACCAGGTTATTGTGGTCAGTCTTTTAATATATTAGTCATTATAATAGGTGTGTAGTGATATCTTACACTAGTTGTGCTTTACTTTTCCCTGAGGTCAATTGAGTTTTAAAACACCCAGAAAAATAAATTAAATGTTGGTTTCTCCACTCATTAAGCAATTTTTGAGCATCTATCCCTCTGGCAGGTATCATGCTACAGACACTGAGTTTAAAATGTCAAATAAGGGACATGATCCCTGCCAGACGTGAGGCTTATTTATAATCTAGTGAGGCAGACGTGAAGCAAAATATTTATACGTAGATAAATACATACCTACGAATGCTAATAATTATCATTAGGAAGAAATAATTCACATGGAGAGAGGATAACAGAAACCACCCAGCTGAGACCAGGAGGTGAGAGGTTAGCCCTCTGGGAGAAGCACAGTGGAGCAGTCTGGAAGGTGACTATGGGACAGGGCGGCAGTGAGGGTGGGGGCAGAGGAGGCGTCTTTCAGATGGAGGGAAAGAGGCGTGAGATGGTCGAGCTGGAAGTCTTTTCCTCAGGACTGAACGGAGGCCCCTGTGGCTGAGAACACTGCGGGGGGGGGGGCCAGAGGTGGGGAGAGGGGAGAGTGAAGACGCTGCAGACCTGGGCGAGCCCGGAGGCCGGGGAACTTTCCAGGTGCGGGAAAGCATTTAGGATCTCATCTGAAGTGGAGTGGAAATTCACCGCAGGGTGAATGGAGTAACATAAGCTAATTCATGCTTTCAAACTCCCTTCCAGACTCCAGAGAGCAGAGCGATCCGAGTGAGGCTGGGGGTGAGATGTTGGTCAGTGGCCATTGCTGTAGTTGAAGCAGATGACGGAGGCATGGGCCGTGGTGGAGAGAGGGGAGATGTGGGAGTCCAAGATGAATTTTGGAGGTGAAATCAACAGGATTTGGTGATGACCTAGATGACAGGACCGTAGGAAAGGGAGGGTCAACAGGCCACTGGGTCTCTGCCTTGAGCCGGTAGGTTGATGAGGTACCCTGTACAGAGTTAGGAAGACAGGGGGCAGAACAAGGAACCCTGCAGTTATTGCAGTAACTTGTACGGCAGCGAGCGAGGCTACAGGGAAGGAGGTGATAATCTTGTTACCAGAGTAACATTTTTCCTGACTGCAAAAATAAAGACAGTAAAAATACACGAGCATGTGGCAACGTGCCTGTGACTTCATGTAATGTCTTAGGGTCTCTCTCTAACTAGACACTGTCTAACTGGGGAGATTCAGGGCTACCCCGTGGATGTGCAGATTGCAGCTGGTCCAGTTTGAACAACCATGTACAATAGCCCTGGACAACCTTGGCAATACCTAGTCTTAGGAATAGAAAAAAAAAAAAAAAAAAGACGTCTCTCAAAAGGAAAAGCAAGGCAGGTATTCTAAAAGACAACTTTAGAGAGAAATGGGAACATTAGGGTAATTGGTGCTTTTTCTCTGTCACATGTAAGCAGGCACCTAATGGCTTGTCACCAGAGGTCTCATAAGTGGGACCTTAAGTAAACACACCAGGGAGCAAGTGGCCTGCTTTCCTTGGCTGGGCGTCCATGGAGCCGCTCTTCTATGACAGAACACTGCCTAAACACAGCGGAAGACTCAGCCCCCACCTGTACAGCTGACAGGAGGAAGTCCAGGGGCCCTGCATGTAAAACCATGACAACGCATAAAATGATGACAACACAGGGGTATAAGTGCAGGAACAGACCTGCGTCCTCGGGCCTAAGGTATCAAAGCACGACCTCCATCGAATAAGCCAAATTCCTTCAACTGGAAAAAGGAAGAGAAAGCCTTCCCTGTAGCGTTAGCTCTGTGCGTTTAATAATAATAACTGCCAGGCTCATTGCTACTTTTGGATGCTTGCTCTGCAGACACAGGGCTGAGCACTTGGCAAGTTCTGTGCGGTTACTCTTCAGGACGGCCCTGGGAGGTGGGTGTTACTGTCATTCCTCTATTAAGTGCTAGGAATCTGTGGCTTCATTTGCCCAGAATCACATTCTTAGGAGGTAGCCAAACGGGGGTTTAAACTCAGGTCCACGTGACTCAGAAGCCCTGTTCCTGATGATGACGGCTGTTGGCTGTCAATGTTGAATATATTCAGAACAGATTTTTTTGCAGGGGGATGAGGTTGGCAGCATCTACTACATCTTCTCCAGCACCCACTGATGCTTCAACGGTTGACCTGATATAACCCAAAGAGGGTTTAGGATTCCTGGATCTAAGTGCTGAGGACATGGACCGCTCTGTGCCCTTTTTCTCTCCAGCCGGACCAAACAGGGGGCTGGCCACAGGGGCGGGCCCAAGAGCAAGGCCACACAGGCCCCTCAGATGTCAAGGACCCCACGCTGCTGGAGAAGCACCTCTGCATCCCCCGTGGCAGCACATAGCCTCACGCGGCCCCCAGGCTTTGTGTACAGAGCCCAGGTCTCCACGGAGAGCAGAGAGAGAGCTCGTGCCTACCGAGCAGTCCCCTCCCATCTGTTCTGCAGGAGAGAGAGGGATTCTGGAAAAGCACATCAGATTAAATAAATTAAAAGAATCGCACCCCCGTGGGAACACTCTCAAAACAGAAAGTCATTTGAACTGATGTACGATTCACTCACAGTCTCTCTCCTTATAGGAAATGAATACAATCAAAATCAAAATCACTCCTCACTTGGTGTAGTAAGAGGCAGTAGACGGCTAGGGAGCGAGGGAGGAGGAGAGTGGGTCACAGAAGCCACACTGTTTACAAAGCCATTAAGGAGAATGAATAGATCCAGTCTGGTCTCAAAAGGCAAAGAAATGTGAATGTTCACATATAAATAGAAAACGTTTAGAATGTTATTAATTCAAGGCAGAGTTCCATCCCCTGGATGATGGATGTCTGGGTGTCTGATTGGCTGCAGTGACCCCTGCTGGTAGGAATCACTCTCTGCTGCTCTGGTCCCTAATTTTCAGAACCTTCAGTGGTTCCAGGGACCAAGGGGGAAGACCACGTCCATGCTTATATATTACCTGGTATACACCCTGGACATCCACCCCAGAACCCCATCACACTGTGTGACCTGGAATGTATTCCAGTACCTGGCACATAGTAAGCCCTTAACAAAGCCGGCTGAGTGACTGCATGACCAAACACACACAGCACTACTGTAAAATTGAGCATATTTGGCCCTTGGTACCTTAATCTTGTATGAACAGTAGCATTGAAACCCCTTGAACCCCATCAATGGATTCTGCTAAGAAAGATGTGTCAGATAAAACTAAAGTCACCATGAGAGGTGACAGGTGCCACGGGGTGCCCTGTGACACAATGGTGACGGGGTGGTTGTGTCTTGGAGCAGGCACACCTGAGGTCACAGAACAATGAGGAGCTTGCCAGACGAAGGAGGAGGGGGAAGGGAATTCCATGCAGGGGAACAGAGCATCAGGCAGGACAGGTGCACAGGGCTTTCAGGAAAGGGACGTGGTGTTGCTGGAAGTTTCAGTGGGAGGAAGGTCTGGTGGTGTCTGTGTTTGGGAGGCCATGTGATAAAGAGCCCTATTCATCCTGATGAAAAGCTTGAGATTATTCTATGGTCCATGGGGACCCCAGGAGGGGAGAGGGGTTACATTTAGGATTGACCCGGTTGTTTTGCACTTTACTTACATAGCTCTGTCGAGATTATGGAAGACAGTTTCAGGGTTGAGAAGAGGCAGAAAGCCCCACTACAAAGCTATTGCATTTAGTAGAAACACAAGAGGGACTTCACTGAGATGTCAGTATAGGAATAACAAGGAAGAGACTGATAGGAAGAAGGCCTTGGAGGTATAATTTAAAGATCTAGGTCAGGCCTGTCTGCTCTACAGAAGGGAGGCCAGCATGTGGCTCAAACTGCAAGAAGGAACCCAGGAGATTGGTTCAAGGTAGTGGAGTAGAAGGACGTGCGCTCACTCTCTCTTGTGAGAGCACTGGAATCACAACTAACTGCTGAATAATCATCGACAGGAAGACACTGGAACTCACCAGAAAAGACACCCCACATCCAAAGACAAAGGAGAAACCACAATGAGACAGTAGGAGGGGCACAATCACAGTAAAATCAAATCCCATAACTGCTGGGTGGGTGACTCACAGACTGGAGAACACTTATACCACAGAGGTCCACCCACTGAAGTGAAGGTTCTGAGCCCCATGTCAGGCTTCCCAACCTGGGGGTCTGGCAACAGGAGGAGGAATTCCCAGAGAATCAGACTTTGAAGGCTAGTGGGATTTGATTGCAGGACTTTGACAGGACTGGGGGAAACAGAGACTCCACTCTTGGAGGGAACACATGAAGTAGTGTGTGCATCAGGACCCAGGGGAAGGAACAGTGACCCCAGGGCAGACTGAACCAGACCTACCTGCTAGTGTTGGAGGGTCTCCTGCAGAGGTGGGGGGTGGCTATGTGTCACCGTGAGAACAAGGACACTGGCAGCAGAGGTTCTAGGAAGTACTCCTTGGCGTGAGCGCTCCCTGAGTCTGCCATTAGCCCCACCAAAGAGCCTGTAGGCTCCAGTGCTGGGTTGCCTCAGGCCAAACAACCAACAGGGAGGGAACCCAGCCCCATCCATCAGCAGACAAGTGGATTAAAATTTTACTGAGCTCTGCTCAGCAGAGCAACAGCCAGCTCTACCCACCACCAGTCCCTCCTATCAGGAAGCTTGCACAAGCCTCTTAGATAGCTTCATCCACCAGCTTCATCCACCAGATGATAGCTTCATCTTGGATAGCTTCATCCACCTTCTGCAGACAGCAGAAGCAAGAAGAACTACAATCATGGAGACTGTGGAACAAAAACCACATTCACAGAAAGATACACAAAATGAAAAGGCAGAGGACTATGTACCAGATGAAGAAACAAGATAAAACCCCAGAAAAACAACTAAATGAAGTGGAGATAGGCAACCTTACAGAAAAAGAATTCAGAATAAGGATAGTGAAGATGATCCAGGACGTTGGAAAGAGAATGGAGGCAAAGATCAAGAAGATGCAAGAAAAGTTTAACAAAGACCTAGAAGAATTAAAGAACAAAAAACAGAGATGAACAATACAATAAATAAAAAGAAAATTACACTGGAAGGAATCAATAGCAGAATAACTGATGCAGAAGAACGGATGAGAGACCTGGAAGACAGAATGGTGGAATTCACTGCCATGGAAGAGAATAAAGAAAAAAGAATGAAAAGAAATTAAGACAGCCTAAGAGACCTCTGGGACAACATTAAATGCACCAACATTCAACTTACAGGCGTCCCAGAAGGAGAAGAAAAAGGACCCGAGAAAATATTTCAAGAGATTATAGTCGAAAAATCCCCTAACATGGGAAAGGAAATAGCCTCCCAAGTCCAGGAAGAACAGACAGTCCCAGGCAGGAAAAACCCAAGGAGAAACACGCTGAGACACATAGTTATCAAATTGACAAAAATTAAAGACAAAGAAAAATTATTAAAAGCAATAAGGGAAAAATGACAAATAACATACAAGGTAACCCATATGGCTAACAGCTGATTTCTCAGCAGAAACTCTACAAGTCAGAAGGGAGTGGCACGATATATTTAAAGTGATGAAAGAGAAGAACCTACAACCAAGATTACCCGGCAAGGATCTCATTCAGATTTGATGGAGAAATCAAAAGCTTTACAGACAAGCAAAAGGTAAGAGGATTCAGCATCACCAAATCAGCTCTACAACAAATGCTAAAGGAACTTCTCTAAGTAGGAAACACAGAGAAGAAAAGGACATACAAAAAGAAATCCAAACCAATTACGAAAATGGCAATAGGAATATACATATCGATAATTACCTTAAATGTGAATGGATTAAATGCTCCAACCAAAAGACACAGGCTCGCTGAATGGATACAAAAACAAAACCTATATATATGCTGTCTACAAGAGACCCACTTCAGACTGAGGGACACATACAGACTGAAAGTGAGGGGATGGAAAAAGATATTCCATGCAAATGGAAATCAAAAGAAAGCTGGAGTAGCAATACTCATATCACATAAAATAGTCTTTAAAATAAAGAATATTACAAGAGACAAGGAAGGACACTACATAATGATCAAGGGATCAATCCAAGAAGAAGATATAACAATTATAAATATATATGCACCCAACATAGGAGCACCTCAATACATAAGGCAACTGCTAACAGCTCTAAAAGAGGAAATTGACAGTAACACAATAATAGTGGGGGACTTTAACACCTCACTTACACCAATGGACAAATCATCCAAACAGAAAATTAATAAGGAAACACAAGCTTTAAATGACACAATAGACAAGATAGATTTAATTGACATTTATAGGACATTCCATCCAAAAACAGCAGATTACACTTTCTTCTCAACTGCGCATGGAACATTCTCCAGGATAGATCACATCTTGGGTCACAAATCAAGCCTCAGTAAATTTAAGAAAATTGAAATCATATCAAGCATCTTTTCTGACCACAATGCTATGAGATTAGAAATCAATTACAGGGAAAATAATGTAAAAAACACAAACACATGGAGGCTAAACAATACACTACTAAATAACCAAGGGACCACTGAAGAAATCAAAGAGGAAATCAAAAAATACCTAGAGACAAATGACAATGAAAACATGACGATCCAAAACCTGTGGGATGCAGCAAAAGCATTTCTAAGAGGGAAGTTTATAGCTATACAAGCCTACATCAAGAAACAAGAAAAATCTCAAATAAACAATCTTACGTTACACCTAAAGGAACTAGAGAAAGAAGAACAAACAAAACCCAAGGTTAGCAGAAGGAAAGAAATCATAAAGATCAGAGCAGAAATAAATGAAATAAAAACAAAGAAAACAATAGCAAAGATCAATAAAACTAAAAGCTGGTTCTTTGAGAAGATAAATAAAATTGATAAACCATTAGCCAGACTCATCAAGAAAAAGAGGGAGAGGACTCAAATTAATAAAATTAGAAATGAAAAAGGAAAAGTTACAACAGACACCACAGAAATAGAAAGCACCCTAAGAGACTACTACAAACAACTCTATGCCAATAAGATGGACAACCTGGAAGAAATGGACAAATTCTTGGAAAGGCATAACCTTCCAAGACTGAACCAGGAAGAAATAGAAAATATGAACAGACCAATCACAAGTAATGAAATTGAAAGTGTGATTAAAAATCTTCCAACAAACAAAAGTCCAGGACCAGATGGCTTCACAGATGAATTCTATCAAACATTTAGAGAAGAGCTAACACCCATCCTTCTCAAACTCTTCTAAAAAATTGCAGAGGAAGGAACACTCTCAGACTCATTCTATGAGGCCACCATCACCCTGATACCAAAACCAGACAAAGATACTACAAAAAAGAGAAAATTACAGGCCAATATCACTGATGAATATAGATGCAAAAATCCTCAACAAAATACTAGCAAACAGAATCCAACAATACGTTAAAAGGATCATACACCATGATCAAGTGGGATTTATCCCAGGGATGCAAGGATTCTTCAATATACACAAATCAATCAATGTCATACACCATATTAACAAATTGAAGAATAAAAACCATATGATCATCTCAATAGATGCAGAAAAAGCCTTGACAAAATTCAACACCCATTTATGATAAAAACTCTCAAGAAAGTGGGCATAGAGGGAACCTACTTCAACATAGTAAAGGCCATATACGACAAACCCACAGCAAACATCATTCTCAATGGTGAAAAACTGATACCATTTCCTCTAAGATCAGGAACAAGACAAGGATGTCCACTCTCACCACTATTATTCAACATAGTTTTGGAAGTCCTACCAATGGCAATCAGAGAAGAAAAAGAAATAAAAGGAATCCAAATTGGAAAAGAAGAAGTAAAATTGTCACTGTTTGCAGATGACATGATACTATACATAGAGAATCCTAAAGATGCAACCAGAAAACTACTAGAGCTAATCAATGAATTTGGTAAAGTTTCAGGATACAAACTTAATGCACAGAAATCTCTTGCATTCCTATACACTAACAATTAAAGATCACAATGAGAAATTAAGGAAACACCCCATTCACCAATGCAACAAAAAGAATAAAATACCTAGGAATAAACGTTCCTAAGGAAGTAAAAGACATGTACTAAGAAAACTATAAGACACTGATGAAAGAAATCAAAGGTGACACAAACAGATGGAGAGTTATACCATGTTCTTGGATTGGGAGAATCAACATTGTGAAAATGACTATACTACCCAAAGCAATCTACAGATTCAATGTAATCACTATCAAATTACCAATGGCATTTTTTACAGAACTAGAACAAAAAAATCTTAAAATTTGTATGGAGACACAAAAGACCCCAAATAGCCAAAACAATATTGAGAAAGAAAAATGGAGCTGCAGGAATCAGACTGCCTGACTTCAGACTATACTACAAAGCTACAGTAATCAAGACAATATGGTACTGGCCCAAACACAGAAATATAGATCAATGGAACAGGATAGAAAGCCCAGAGATAAACCCATGTATCTATGGTCAACTAATCTATGACAAAGGAGGTAAGGATATACAATGGGAGAAAAGACAGTCTCTTCAATAAGTGGTGCTGGGAAAACTGGACAGCTACATGTAAAAGAATGAAATTAGAACACTCCCTAACACCATACACAAAAATAAACTCAAAATGGATTAAAGACCTAAATGTAAGGCCAGACACTATAAAACTCTTAGAGGAAAACATAGGCAGAATTCTCCACGACACAAATCACAGCAAGATCCTTTTTGACCCACCTCCTAGAGAAATGGAAATAAAAACAAAAATGAACATAGGGGACCTAATGAAACTTAAAAGCTTTTGCACAGCAAAGGAAACTGTAAACAAGACGAGGCAACATCCCTCAGAATGAGAGAAAATATTTGCATACGAAGCAACTGACAAAGGATTAATCTCCAAAATGTACAAGCAACTCATGCAGCTTAATATATAAAAAAACAACCCAATCCAAAAACAGGCAGAAAACCTAAATAGACATTTCTCCAAAGAAGATATACAGATTGCCAACAAACACATGAAAGGATGCTCAACATCACTAATCATTAGAGAAATGCAAATCAAAACTACAATGAGGTATCACCTCACACCTGTCAGAATGGCCATCATCAAAATATCTCAAACAATAAATGCTGGAGAGGGTGTGGAGAAAAGGGAACCCTCTTGCACTGTTGGTGGGAATGTAAATTGATACAGCCACTATGGAGAACAGTATGGAGGTTCCTTAAAAAACTAAAAATAGAACTACCATATGACCCAGCAATCCCACTACTGGGCATATACCCTGAGAAAACCATAATTCAAAAAAAATCATGTACCACAATGTTCATTGCAGCACTATTTGCAATAGCCAGGACATGGAAGCAACCTAAGTTTCCATCGACAGCTGAATGGATACAGAAAATGTGGCACATATATACAATGGAATATTACTCAGCCATAAAATAAACGAAATTGAGTTATTTGTATTGAAGTGGATGGACATAGAGTCTGTCATACAGAGTGAAGTAAGTCAGAAAGAGAAAAACAAATACCCTATGCTAACATATGTATATGGATTCTAAAAAAATAAATGGTTCTGAAGAACCTAGGGGCAGGACAGGAATAAAGACACAGACATAGAGAATAGACTTGAGGACACGGGGAGGGGGAAGTGTAAGCTGGGAGGAAGTGAGAGAGTAGCATTAACATATATACACTATTAAACGTAAAATAGATAGCTAATGGGAAACAGCCTCATAGCACAGGGAGATCAGCTCAGTGCTTTGTGACCACCTAGGGGGCTGGGATAGGGAGGGTGGGCGAGAGACACAAGAGGGAGGGGATATGGGGATATATGTATATGTATAGCTGATTCACTTTGTTATGCAGCAGAAACTAACACAACAATGTTCAGCAATTATACTCCAATAAAGATGTTAACAAAATGCTGTATAAAATAAATAAATCAATAAGTAAACAAGTAAATAAATAAATAACATTTTTAAAAAAATTAATATTAAAAAAGAAGGAACCCAGGAGGCGGCACAGGTCTGCAGGGGAAATTCAGGAAAGATGCTCTAGTTGGGTGTTTTAAGTTATTCAGCTGACATCTTGACGTCAGAGTTTTAAGCTCATAGGAGTTGTGGCTGCATTAATAGTTTTGGGAGTTGTGAGTTTATAGATTGCAGTAGGAAAAAGTACATTTTTCATCTGTGCCTTAGTTTCCCTCTGGTGTATTGACATAAAAAGGAAACTCTTCCTAAGGAGAGCAGTGACTTCTAAGAAATGTTTATAACAATCATCTTACATTTGTATAATGTTTTACAAAGAAATAGGTTATCTTATTTTTTTTCCTTACACAACCCTACAGGTAAAATATTTTTACCCCAATTTTACAGGTAATAAAATTGAGTGTCTAAGATGAGGTGACTTGGCTAAAAATACTACAGCACATCTGTGACTTAGTAGGGATTTAATCTCTAGTCTTCTGCTTCTTTTCTATATGTGTCATTGAGTTTTTGTTACAATAATTTGTTAACTTCATTGTTATCTTTTTTTTTTCCTTGATGGTACAGTAGACTCATGAAGGATGATACTGATATTCAAAGTTTTATAAGAACACTAAGCGTCTGAAGCAGGAAAAAAAATAAAAGCAATGTCCCATCATTTATAACACTCTGAGCTCCTTGGAAGATAAAGGTTATTTAAATGCATAGGCTTACTAATGTCTCTGCAAACTCATGGTTCTGTTCATCTGAGCACAACCTGAAACTGCAAATTGACAGGAGGAGACAGACAACATGCTTAATGCCTATCTTGATGTGGAAAATTATGTTGTAAAGATCAAGAAAGGCAAACTTAGACCCTGGGTGCATAGCGAGGAAAGGAATTCCTGAGCAGCTGTCTCCTTTCCCTTTGTGGCCTCCTCCTTTCCTGTCTGTGAAACTTCCACCACACCGATTTGGCTACATAAGTCAATGCAGAGCTCCTCGTTGGGCGATGTTTCACTTTTCCAGGGTTGGAAAAGAGCAGCATGTGCCCCAATCCCACCAGCAGGCAGGAAATTACCCAGCCAGCTCTGCAAACGACTGCTGTCCCCAGTGGTTGCCACAGAGAAATAAATTACATCTTGCCAAACCTGAAAGTCACCTTCGGAGGGAACATGTTTTCCTGCTCTCCACCATATCTACTTACCTGTCCTAATTATCCATGGGAGCAGGAGGGTATAAAGACTCCCCAAGTGGGCAAATGAAACGTCCCCTAGTGGGTGATGACATGGGCTGGGGGGCTGGAACCACCTGGGTCCCCTCTCAGTGCCCTGTCCTCTGCCCTGGACCACCCAGCAGCCCAGGTGAAAGAGGGTTACCAGTTAGAGAGGGAGCATATTCCCTTGAAATGCTTCCTTTGGTGAAATTAAAAGAAAACAATAAAACAGGGTTTCTTATGCCCAATGAGAGGGATTTATTTCAGTGCTAAAACCTCACTTATGCTCTGTCAAGATGTGAGGTTCCCCAAGAGTGCACCACAGCAGAGGAGGACGCAGTGATGGAGCCCGAGGCATTGTTAAACCAGGGAGAAGGCTCTGCTCCTAGCAAAAATGGTGGTCCCCAGAGCATCAGTCGTATTTGCACAGGGCGTTTATGCTTTGCGATGCCTTCACAGTTATTGTACCACGTTGTCCTGGAAGGTGGAAAGTAGCTTTAATAACCCTCCCAGTTTGAAAGATGAGGAGACTGAGGGGAAGAGCCCTTTCCCTGGCCTGGCCCAGGTTCTTAGTGGGACCTCCCAGCTCCCACTGCAGGACACAGACACTGCGGCCTCTTGAGGAGTCCTGCACAGCCCCCAGGGACAGCTCCAGAAAACAGCCCCAGCAATAGGAGCAGTCGTTTCCCCCAAGGCTCTAACTCCACAGAGCAGTCTCTGGGAGCCCCATCAATTAGCAAGTTGTCACAACCCCAGCAGAAGTCCCTGCTGCGTGTGCCAGGGTTTGTTTAAAGAACATCACCCCTTTATAAATGCTGGAGACGGCTTCAGCGGAATCCTCATTGGGGGACCGTGTCAGTGGGCAGTGCTTGCATTTGCCCTGGAGATGAACACACGTGCAGCCACTAGCCCCGATGGCCTAATATTTAGTGAGTCTCCAGTGGCCTGGGCGTGACGCGTGGCGGGGCTGACGCACCATTACAGTGTGATGATGTCAGCGGGACATGCAGTAACCGGGGGCTGAGCATCCCTGGGGCTAAAGGAAGTCCGGCCAGTCCCCTAGTCTATTCCTGTGTCTTAAAGACGTTGGGCTTGAGGGCAAGCACCCTATGCTTATTTACCAAAATTGTTTCAGAGTCCAGAAAGCACCACAATTAGGAAATTCTTGATTTTTTAACATTTTAACATCATCTAATCCATATCCAATTCCTTATTAGACTTCTCTGTTCCTCTTACCTTCTCCGGGCAGGTTTTCTGCAGATGGCTGGAAGAGGAAATTGCCAGCAATGTTTGAAATTGGGAGGTTTTTCCCCTGGGACACTCACTTTGCATCTAATGACAGTCATTTCTTTTATGTTTTTATTAACTTGAGGAGGAAGGAGGAGTTGACTTGCATGTCCTGTATTACACACAATAGTAATCTCTGTACAAATGTTAGATGGAAAAAACCCCACTTTTTGGTAGATTTGCTGAAATATTATAAACTCACAAGGATAAAGTCAATTATTTAGCCCCTTTAGAGTCTAGATTGCAGTTTATTTGTATGGAATTTAATAATACTTAGCACCTTATGTATCTAAAGTACTTTACAAACATTAACATACTAGTCCTCTTATCGGTCCTTAAAGTTAGGAATAATTACCACTGATTCAAAGATGGGGAAATCAGGAAAGCTTAAAAGTCTTCGTTCAAGTTACAGAGAAAGTCAATTAAGTCCAAACATAGGAAGCAGAATAGGACTTGCTTCTCAAAAATGGGCTAAGTTTGGAACATCAAGAGCTTCTAGTATAAAAAGACATTTAGGTTTCATCCTGAGAACCAATCAAATGCTGGCAGATTATCAAAGTCAGAAGATACCTTGAGGAAAATAGAAATGACCAACAAGGCTATATTTGGTTTGGGTGCAGGAAATGAGCAGACTAGATGGAATCTAAGAACTGGGGATTGTCCTGGATATGACAGCACTGCCCTGAGTTAAAAACTCTAGGTAAAATTCTAGTTATCTGTTTCATGCCGAAGAGTGTACACATTTTCAGAAAAATAAGAACATCTAATTCCACTGTTTCACATGACTTCCCACCCTTATTGCTTTTTGCCTGTTTTTCTTGAGATGTGGAAATAACACTCAAAGGGACAGTGGCTTGCAAATACATTTGGGAAGTGGGATGCCCTCATTCTTCCAGAGATACCTTTATTGTGGCCAAGCACTTAGTAGGGACACTGCATTTGGCAACTAAGGTTCATTGAATTCATGATCCTGAATGCATTTAAAATCCACATAGCAAATTACCCCTCTGAGGAAGAGTACTAAGAAGGTCCTAGCATTATATTTTGTTTGGTTTAATTTTGTTTCGCAGTTTGTGCAGAAACTTGCCATATCTGGTTTCTAGAAAACAGGGAGATGATTTTTTTAAAGGAAATTTTGTAAATTTTGTAAATCCCATAATACATTTTACCTTCACTTCCATTCTATCTCTGCAAAATTATTTCTTAAATTATTACCAGGGGCTTCCCTGGTGGCGCAGTGGTTGAGAATCTGCCTGCCAATGCAGGGGACACGGGTTCGAGCCCTGGTCTGGGAAGATCCCACATGCCACGGAGCAGCTAGGCCCGTGAGTCACAATTACTGAGCCTGCGTGTCTGGAGCCTGTGCCCCGCAACAAGAGAGGCCGCGATAGTGAGAGGCCCGCGCACCGCGATGAAGAGTGGCCCCCGCTCGCTGCAACTAGCGAAAGCCCTCGCACAGAAACGAAGAACCAACACAGCCAAAAATAAATAAATTAATTAATTAATTAATTAAAAAAAAAAAATTATTACCAGACCCCAGAAATGGATCTATCCTAACCAAGAATTATAATTTTTAAAATGTGAAAAAAAAACCAATGTTAACAGTAGCCAGTGAAACACACAATTAGGAAAAGTTAATAATAAAAAGAAACAACTTCTTAAGATTTGTACATGTACCCAGGCCTGCACAGTTACCACCAAGTCTCAGCTCTTGTGGAAACAATTGCACACTTCATGAGCAGGGGAAAAAAGACAGAGATGGTTTTTCTGAAATCCCTTCTGGAAACAATTGACTGAACAATCAAGCATAAAGACCTCAGATGGTTCATATAAATGCATAAACAGTTGAAAAAAGTGAAGTTGAATCTATCAGCCTCTCGTGTCAAACCTCAGAGATGCCTCTTCACAAATTTCTTCAGAGACAGTCAGCACTAAGGCATTCAACTCATACAAATTTAATTTGTGCACTTGCTGGATGGTTGCTATGAAAAACAAACTATTATTTCATTTCTGTGTTCTCACCCTTCACCTAGATTCTATTCTACTTGAATACATGGCCTTTTTGTCTGTTTCTCCCAGAGCAATCAATTCTACTTACATTGGTTTTTACCTGACCAGCTTGTTTACGAGGACTTCTCCTACTCTTAGTTGAAAGAAATTAAAAGAAAAGAAATAACTTATGCTCCTCTTCTCATATATTTCACTCAGAGCTCACAACATCTTTAAACTGACATAAGTGCCCATTTATCTAATATAGGAAACTCCTTCGCTAAAATCACAGTTTCTATGTAATACACATAGGTTGTTTCTCCAGCCACAATGCAGATTACAGATACCAAAAGAGACTTGTATGCTCTTTAGTTGTATTGGCGCTTTCTTTTAAAAAAGGAAAAAAAAAAAACCATTTACATGGTGTTTTCTTCAATATAAATAGTTGAACTCAAGGATCACAAAAGGAATAAATCTAAGCACAACCAATGAAGTAAAAATGTCACTTATAGAATGAGGTAACATATTATTTAGAAATATTTTCTAAAGGCCACAACAAAGTTTGCCCAGAACTCATACATTTTGAGTTTCTTTATTAAATGTATGGTATTCAATGACTATAGAGTCCTGTTTTCTTATTTCATTAGATAATTCACAAATTATGCAAAATATAGGCCGTCCTTTATTCATTCATTTACTCATATTCTCCTTTTCTTTGAGTTTCTTCTTTAGTCTCACCTTTCAACTACCTCGTTTATTTGACATTCCACTTGCAAGCAAGTTGTTTATAATATTGAAATATTAAATTAGCATAAATATATTTTACTTCCTAATTATGTTTCCATCAGAAAGTCCGTAATCATCTCAGTGAATGAAGAAGGCAAGTCAGTTTTTAGGAAAAAGTCCCAGTTGCCAAAGATGATCTGAAAAACAGAGTGTTTTTCTGTGGCTCTGACACACTTGAAACTGGGGATCTGTACCACCAGTGGAACTCAATCATTTCTGGGCACTCAGACACCCGGGTCAGGGGATGCAGAGTCACGCCCACAGGTGAGTGCAGAGGGCAGGCTCTCACCTGTGGTCCAGCTGCCTCCTCTCCACCCAGGCCTCCCCTTCTCTGGGGACGCCGTCTCCCTGGACTCTGGCGTGCTCGCCAGGTTGCTTGCAACATCCTGTCTCTTAAAGGTCACTGACATGATCAAAGATGATCACACTTCCCTTGTGACAATTACGCTGTGCCCAAGCCTAGCCTGCCCTCAGTTCCAGCTGCAACATTCAGGGTCAATAAACTATTATTCTAACTGCTTTTCATAGCCCACTGACTCGAAAATGACTGCCTGCAGCTCTGTTTTACTGCGTGGAGGACAGAGAGGGAGAAAGAGAGAGAGAATCATGAATTAAAGGAAGGAAACTCCAGATTCAAGAAAAAAAATTACAGAAAACAAAAATTTTCTAGGGATTTTATTTAGTATAAGCCCTTTAAAAGCATACACATGGTTTAACAGGCATCCTAGTCTAGACCAATTAGTGGGTAAGAACTATCTTGCCTTGTGTATAATAAGCTAAAATCAATAAAATAATAGCATCAATAATGGCCACTTACTAGGAAAGAGGGGTATATTCGTGGACCGTTCATTATGTCAGGCGCTGGGCACCTTAGGATTCTTGGGTACATCATATTGTTTAATCCCCACGATGCCCTTTGAGACAGGCAAGAATTATTTTCCTTGTTTCACAGATGTGGGAACGGAGGCGTACAGATGTAAGCAGGTTTCCCGGAGACCTGGAGGTGTCATTGGTGGGGCTGAGATTTGAACACTTACTCTGTAGCCCCGCGAGGGAGCTATTACTCTGGTCTCGTAAAGAAGGAAACTTCGAGTCAGTGAAGAAAGCTGCTGACTCAGCATTCTGCCAGGAGAGTGTCAGAGGGAAGCTTCAAACCCAGACTTGACTCCTAAACCATCGATTCTTCCATTAAACCAAGATGTCAGATAATTGCACTCCTGGGTCTCAGGGCTGAGCATTTAGCTCCCTCCTCATTACCGGTGTTTCCCCTTCATCTGTGCCCCTCACTCGGGGTTTTTGCAGGGTCTTCACCCTTGGCCGGCTGCTGGGTGTCTGTCTGTATCTGAGGACTGAAGAGAAGCCAGAACCTCAGGCAGCCTTGGGCAACTGCAGTTTCTTGTCTGGGACTTATTGCGACATTGTGATGGCTCTCCTCTCCTGGGAGGGGAGCAAACACTGCAAATAGAACCAGGAGTCCTCATGTGACAGCAGTGCCTCCCCACCCTGGACTGGGAAGCATAGGACAGGGTCCAGCTCGGGGTGCTTCTCAGTTACATGGCGCTGAGCTTGCCGGGTTCTGGAAGCTTCTGCAGGCATCGGAAAGGACAGGGGAAGAGGCATGGGCAGGCATACTGCGATCAGTGAGTGATGGTGAGAGGTTCGTCGTGGTTATAAGGCAGCGTAGACACAAAATTCTTTCTCTCAGTGTTGAAAGAGTACTGATGTAATAAAGACGGTTAATTATCCCTGCAGCTTTCCACGGGAAACATTGTTGTTCCCACTTTTTAGGTTGGGAAAATAAAGTTCCAAGAGGCTGAGTAACTTGCCTGTGATAGTAGCAAGTGGTGAGTTTGGGATACAAACCTTAAATTGCTTGATTCCAAAACCCATCTTTTTTGTTTATTCCATTCTGACAGTGAGCCTTTTTGACTTATCAAAAGCCGTCCAACCCTGTTAATATTGATTCCTTTGAAAACAATAATGGGGGTAGGGGTGTGAGAAAGAACTTTTCCTCCTGAGAGGCACTGAAGCTCAATCATCTTTAAAATGTTGCTGTGAGTGTGGCCAGGGGAGGGCCTGGTACCTCACTTGGCAGGTGGAAAAACCAGATCAATAGCCACCCTGGGCCAGTGACACGGCTTCAGGGATCAGAGCCCACATCCCTTGGCCCCCAGTTCAATCTGAGAGAACAAATAATCTCATTCTTGAGCTTTGGCTCATTTGAAGGGAGTTGTCCACATCTCCTGAGTTGACTTTCTAATGTATAAAGTATGTCCGAGCAACCCCCTCTCCACACACAAATCATGTGGACCCAACATATTATGGGGAAATTGGGGGAATGCTAGTCACATCTGTGAATAAATAGTTTGTATCCACCTTATAGGTGTCAGAATCAAATAGGTCTCTTTGGGGAGTGATGCATGGCTTATTGGCAAAGAATAGATGTCCACTTGAGGACCATAGATCTTGGTGTCTAATTATACCAAACAGTGGTGCAGCTACATATACAAAAGCAATTTAGAATGAGTTATGGTAGTTGGGATATGAAGAGAAGCCATGGTTTTCCTGGAAATTCCTCTAGAATTCACAATACTGAATACAGCATAAAAGCCACTTCCCTTTCAGTACCCTGGAAAATTTCTCATTGGTTCTGCCCTATTTCACAAGTTCTTACCTTGATTAATTCACAGTGACCATTTTTAGCAGGTGAACACGGGCTTCTGGAAGGCAGGGTGGTAATGGGGAGTGTGTAGAGACCACGGGATATGTGTCAAAGCCTTCTTTTTGATGACATCTCGAAGCACAAGACTGTAGTGCTTGCAACCAACAGGGCAAAGAGCACCTCCATCGTCACCACCCTTCACCCTCACGCTGTGGCCGGAGACCTGAGCCCTGGGTCCATCTGCATTTGTCTGGATTGGATTCGTCCATCCAGAAAAGGAATTTGAGGAGAGGGACCTGGGAATGATGGCTAACCCAGCCCACGCATTGCCATCCCCTTGTGCCACTGCTAATGAAACCCACTGATGCTGGTTATCCTGGCAGCCTCAGGACCACAGAGAGGGGAAAAAAGCCCTGAAGATGAGGAAGTCAGTTTGATCTACAGTGTAATTACAGCCGTGCTGTGAGACAACATAGATTTGGCCCCTGTGCAGGCATATTTCTTCTTGTCCAGAAATTAATTTTCATATCAAAAAATAAACCATTTTACTCCTAAAACTGAATTGGACAAGGGAGAGAAAATGCAGAGGATGGCAACCTGGGGTCTGGGGTGTCAGCCTTGTACTGGGCATTAATATTTCTGACAGAGTTTGAGAAGAATGGGAACTCCCCCCATACCTCCCTGCCTCACTCGAGGGCAAAAACCAAGAATCAGATTCTAAGTGGAAGATATGTGTGGAAGCAAGGGGAGGGGAGGGGAAGGAGGCACATAAAGGAGAAAGAGAAAGGGGAAAGGGAGCAGAGAACACAGACATCATAAAACCAGATCTATTCATCTTCCCCCAGGATCAGGAAGGGAGAAGGAAAACGATGTGTGATGCTCTTTTCTGAGTTCTGGAGGGCAAATGAAATAACAAATAAGAAAATGCTGAAAAATCAACACAGTTTATACCAGATAAAAATAGAGGGGCAGTAAAACAAATAGCATGAATGGTTCCTCTGCTACTGAGAAGTGGTGCGGAACAACTGTGCTCACTGAGCTTCAGAACAGAGGTTCTCCTTGATGTGGGCCATTTGTGGTCAGACTGGAGTGGGTCCTAAGACGAAGGGATGCAATCTCCTCTAGTCCCGCTCCTGCGCTATGCCCCTCCCCTGCCAACTCACTGAGAATCCTCCCAACCACAAGGTGCCTTTTCTTAGTCCTCATTGCACTGAGTGGGTGCGGCTGATCTCACGTGCCCAACTGTCCCCTTTTAAGTGCGCTGCCATATCTAAGGGGATGCCTTACCCAATGCCAGATACATCAGAGCCCAGTGAGTGCCCATTCCCCCCTCCCCTTGACACCATTAGCCTGACAGCTTGACATCCAGAAGAAGCAGCTTTCTAAATACTAGAGGTAGAGCACTCTCATGCATTCGAAGGAGCCGATGTGATTTTAAGCTCCCCGAGGATAGTTATTATGTGCAGGGGTCTTGCAATGGCACTGCTCCCTGCGTAAGAATAATGGCTTATTTATAAAGTAAACACATGCCTCAATAAAACATGAGAATGTGATGGAACAACACTAAATTCTCAGCTAAGATGGACAAACCTACCTCCTTCCAGGACAGAAGCAGGGATGGCAATTCCCTCCACCCTCACCCTCTTCCTCCCCCTTCCCTCCTCTCCTGTGCAGCCCTAAGAGAAGCCAGGGGAGTTTTCGCACTACTTTAACAAACTTGAGTTAAGCTGGTCATCTACCACTTTCTCTCTCCTTTGTTGTGTCCTAGGCTGCCTTGCCAGGGGGTGAGCAGTTTTCAGCAGATATCTCGGGAGCTGACAGAATACCATCTCCCCGTCATCTCCAGCTGATAAAGTGTCAAATGAGATGGAACACAAAGTGAGATCCATTTGAGTAGCCGCTGACACTGGGCTGACTGACGGGAGGAGGAGAGAGGGGGGAGGTGGTGGGCGGGGCTTCCCTGCTCCTCCCCACGGGTGCCTCAGTGCTTTGTAAGCAGAGCAGAGTTTGTGTCTCAGGCAGATGATGCCACTTCCAGAGCTGCCTAGAGGATTGCATCTGCTGAGGACTTCTGAACCTGTGGGCAGTAGAATAGAGATGGCAGACAGGTGGAGGACAGGTAAAGGTGTGTGAATCTGTAAAGGAGAGATGTAACTATTTCCATGGCATGTTGGATACAAAGTAGCTTCAGTAATGTGGAAATAACTCTGGCATCTAGGACTGGCTGTACAGGGGTCTACATTTCCAGCATCCATTGAGGCATCTGACTTAGGAAAAGTCACCTTTCCTAGATCTTTGAAACAGTGGGAATAATGTCAGAGCTGGGAGGGACAGCTTGCCCAATGCCCCCCTGTTTTTCTTTTAGGTGAGAAAACTGAGACATAGGGAAGTGGAATTTGTGGAGGATTCTACTGCTGGGAGTGTTTACACAGAATGGCTCAACCACACCCAAGGATATTTATGTCTTGAATGGAAAACTAAGGAGCGGCCAAGGTCTCCAACTCCCACTCCAGTGCTCTTTCGCCAACATGTGCACGGCCTGGCAATGTTCATCTCTGTCGCAAAATTAACAGAAGGAGCAACCGAGTTACAGAACACAAAAGCACTCAAAGAAACTGCCAAGCATCAGGTAAACACAGGCCACTACTGAGGGTTGATTAAAGGTAAAACTCAGGCTGTAGCTTTTGTTCAAAGCCAAACGCCTTGCCAAGGGATACGTGAAACAGAACTTGCCTATTCTAGCTGTTTATTTTTTTCCTCCTGATTTCGTTTCAGACAGTAAATTGCCATCCCCTCTGACTTTTAATACCCATGTGCTTCATCAAAATGACTGTTGTGTTGCTATTGTATAAGTTTCGTTTAGAAACAGCCATTTTCCCTGGCTTTTCTCATGAGTTATATGCCTGGGAATTATATCCATTTCTCGGATGGAGAAACTGAGAGTCCAAACCGACAAAGGTGCATAGAACACGGGGGGTGGGGAATGAAGTGTGAAGTTTCCCTTAAGCCCTGCAAAGCGTTCACAGGACCTGGAGAGCTGTGAGGAGGGCCTGGGAGCCTGGTCAGCGTCTAGCCACAGGGGAAACATTCTTCAGTGTGGTTCTCATAATCAAAGAGTTGTCTTTCCTTTTCTCGATATTTTTCCCCCTTTGCAGCATATTTTTGGCAGGATCAGCTACATAAGTGTTATACAATCTAGTACCTCTTGAGACCTCCGTGGCAAAAAGGCTACTGAGTAAGAAGGAGAGAATTTTCGAGCTCTCAGGGAGGATTTTGTCACATATTCCGAGCTGATCCTATTAGCACCTGTCACAGGGAAGTTAGCCTCTTGGTTGTGTTTTCTTGGCTCTCTCAGTTTTTGTCATCTCATTTCTATTGTTCTTGGTGTTATTTTAATTATTCTTCATTCTGATTATTGGATTTTAATTTTCTGAACAGCCCCTGGGTGATGGTGGAGAAATAATAAAAAGAGGTAAAATAATAACTATTGTGAGTAGCGGCACAGGGGATGTTGTGCTCCTGGTCATACTGATATTGTTATTGGATTATTAATAATGATACTAGTCGTGGCAATAATGAAAGTAGTTTGCGTCTAGAAGCTCAGAGCACGTTAGAGAAATATTAACTTGTGCACACTTGCACATCTTGGGGTAGAGCAAAGGGGAGGAGTCTGGGTATTAACAGTGTCTCTACCCTAAAGTAAGAGAAGACAGGGCAACACAAGCACAAGGAAGAGCTGGGAGTCACTGACACGAACAGTGCAAGGAGGGACAAGACTAAAAATTCTTGACTCTGTGTCCTACGACTGATGACTCCTTTAGCATGGGGTCGTGTCTCATTCACTTCCGGGTCCCTCTAGCACACTAGCAAACACGTATTTAGCCCACAATTTATGCTTGCTGAAAGGATGGAAGGAAGGTAGGCAGGAAGAAGGAAGGAAGGACTCACTAAAGTCGAAAGGTATCAGTCAAAGTCAGAAAGGAACAAGGGGGAGGTACTGGATCTGTAGGTGGGCTTTATCAAATATTCCAACTGCATTATGGTGGTGATTCAGCCACTCCAAAACCAGGCTTATTTCCAGAGTGACTGTTAAAAGGACAAGTCAGCTTCCGAGCTGGGGGAGGAGGTGGTAGAATGACGGACGGGAAATCATTGACTAACAGGTTTGCGCCCGTCTTCCCATGTCTCCCTCCCTGTACTGCCCCTGTGTGGGTCCTTTGTTGCCAGGTGTCTATGTTGGGCAGGAGTCGCCACCCGTCGCTATTTTAAATACATTTTCAGGTTGTCAATCAGTTATTCCAAGAAACTGTCTATTGATGTAGACAAAAAATTATGAACAATGATGTTTTTTATAACATTATTCATAATGCCAGATAATTGGGAATTATCTTAATGGTCAACAATATGAGGATGTTACATAAATTATAGCCAAATGATATGATAGATTATTATGCAGCGATTAAAAGAGTACTTTTAAAGGCAGGGAAAATATGATGATGTTAAATGGGTAAAAAAGCCAGGAAAGAAAACTAGAGGGCAAGGTGCTGGTTAGTTGAGCAAAAGGAAAGAGGAAGTTGGATTAGTAGATTCTAACATACCTTGAATGCCATGCTATAGGGATTTGGGGATTTTTAACTCATGGAGATGGGGAAGCAACAGAATTTCTTTGTAAAAGAATAACATAGCTGTCATTTTTCATTAAAGCAAGGCTTCAATATTTGGTTAATAATTATATTCATCATTCTAATGCTATAAATTAAGAAATGATTATCACCGTAATAATATTAATGTAAAACATTGTATTATATCAACAGAATCAATCAAAAAAGAAACCAAAACATATAATTAGGAACAAATGACTAAAGCACATGAGACTTTAACTTTCCCAGGTATATTTTATTTTGCAGGATGTAATAGTAATGGATATTATTAATTGATTTGATTCTCCTCAGAGGGTGCAGCTCTTTAATAAAAATGAAAATTATAGCTCATTTTTTTCTCCCATTCTACTTTCTATAACAAATCAGTATTTTAATGTTAGTATGTTCTTTATAAAATTGACATGTGATTCATCATCATGTAATGATATGTATGTAATTATGATAGTATGGCCCTTGTTTCATATGGGAGTATAAATAAAATAATATTTGAAAGGTAAGAAATGCATATGGAAAAATATACATTATCTACAGACCTGGACCATGAATCCTGGCAAAAGAAAAATGTCCACACAAATAGACATCATCCACGAATACATAAACCTAAGATGCAAACAGGATGGAAGAATATAGCACCAGGTTGGAGATTATGAGACTTTGTGTGACAAAAAGACCCATGATAATCAAAAGTGGCAGGGGCAGGGGGATTTGATTAAAATTACAATTGATACATTGCCTTAAAATTTCCACTAAGGCAATCTCACAGTGAGAAAGTCAGTGCTCAGTTTGACGTGGCCAGCTCTGTGTTTAAGGAGAACAAATGTGATGACACTGGAAAGAGAAAAGGAACAGGGCAGTGGAGGGGGAACGGCAGAGCCACGGAGCCGGTGAGGGCGTGAGTAAGGCACGGCAGCGGGAACAGGGAACCGAAGAGGTGACGGAGCTGGAGATTGTCTGTGACACCATGAAGAGGAAAAGGCAGCCAGTTAGATACGAGTGAGAATGAGGAGAGAAGTGGATATTTATAAAGACTCAGAAGTTTCCAGCTTGGACATTCGGGTGAATAAATAACCAACTGGGCTAATAAATAACAAAAGGCATGATGGATTTTTGCACTTCCTATTGTACTGAGAACTTGCTATAGCTTCTCTCATTAATTCTCATGACAGACCTATGAAACAGGTTCCTTAATTATCTTCACTTTACAGAAGAATAAAGCAGAGGCCCAGAATGTTTACATAAAATATGCCTAAAATCGCCCAATTAAGAAGTGGCCGGGATAGTGGAATTGGAAAGTGTGTGCCTTTTCCAGACCTCTATGTTACACCACACAGAGTAGGACATCAGATGGACAAGCATATGTACAGACAGAGGCACTTGCTGGGGCGGCGGATGAGGGGATTCTGCAGAGGGTCACAAAAGCACAGAGCAGATACCAGCAACCAGCAGCACACACAGCCTAAGAAGCATTTTGCAGAGAAGAGCAATTCTCCACCACTGAGGATGTGTGGGTCTGGCCCTCGCCTCGAAATGTAAATACATTTCGGTGAATTCAGTCATGAGGTCCAGCCAGACAGCTGCCTGCCCGCTGGTGAATTTCTTTAAGGAATCTTGGCAGCCTACGTTCAGGGCCAATTCTGTTATGCTTGCTTCCACTAAATCAGGAAGAAAATTGAAAAGATTGACATACACACACATGAGCCTGTGTGGAAGTCTGGAAAGGTGATGATTGGTGCCCCAGCCATGACCTTTATTTTCCATTAATGGACCTGGGTGAGTGTCAGTTGTGTTTGAAGCTGCATAAAGTGAACTGAAATAAGAGGGATAAACAGGAACAGTTAAGAGCCTTTTTCAGAGGAATTTAGAGTTGATTAGATAATATCATATACAAGGAGACGCTCTGATCAGACACAAATGGAAAATCGGCATCAAAACCAAGCATTGACCTGCCCAGCCAGACTGAGTTATTTTCAGCAACATGAAAATGGGAGCTGATCTACATATCCTTGATCTAAAGAAACCAGATAAGCATAAAGTCCGGAAAGATCCGCAACACTTGTGATTTTCTTTGGAGTCCTCTAAATAGAGCAAAATTAAGGTCAAGAAATTGGACATGAAGGTACAAAGAGAAAGCACATGTTAGGGAAATGAAGTTGTGGGTCCTTAAAAAGTTTAGAGCCAACAGTCAGGCCTCCCATTAAACTACAATTTTTTTCCTGGCCTGAGAAATGTAAGGGAAAACAATTCCATACTCTGAATCTCTAAAGTATTTCATTGATTTTCATAAAAGCAGCCCAGCAGTCTGATGTAAGAAGTATTGGGGAATGTCCTACAGAGAATTATTTTTTTTTTCTAACAAAACCTGATGAGATGTTACCGACTGGGTTCTAGAACCGGTAGGACCTCCCTGTGGACTGGTCTATTTCAGAGCGAAACCACTGACCTCGGGCAGTTTGCTGATCCTAATAGAATTCCTTGAAATTTGAATTTTGCTTTCCAAGAGGCACCCTAGATCCATTCCCGACTTCTGCAGATCCTTTTTTTTTCTTCTTCCCTTTCTCCCCTTTTACTCTCCCACTAAGTATGGATGGTTTCCAAGGCTCAGGGATTCCCTGCTCCTTTCTTCCTAGAACTCAGGCCTCTGCACAACTTCAGCAACCATCCATGTGATGATTATTATAAAAACTATAAGTCCAGTCTCAACTGCTCACGTACATGCCCACATCTTTATAAGGCATATGTTATTACCCCCTGGACAATTTTATTTAGACCTATCATCCCACCTCAAATGCATCATATTAGTAACAAACGTGCTAGGACTTCCCAGGTGGCACAGTGGTTAAGAATCCGCCTGCCAATGCAGGGGACACGGGGTCGAGCCCTGGTCCAGGAAGATCCCACGTGCCACGGAGCAACTAAGCCCATGTGCCACAATGGCTGAGTCTGTGCTCTAGAGTCCGCGAGCCGCAGCTACTGAGCCCGCGCGCCACAACTACTGAAGCCCACGTGCCTAGAGCCCGTGCTCCACCACAAAAGAAGCCACCGCAATGAGAAGCCTGCACACCGCAACGAATAGTAACCCCGGCTCGCTGCAACTAGAGAAAGCCCGCGCGCAGCAACGAAGACCCAACGCAGCCAAAGACAAATAAATGAATAAAACAAAACAAAAACAAAAAACAAGTGGTCTGAAAATATACAAACAGCCAATGAGCACATGAAAAGATGCCCTGAGTCATTAGCCATCAGGGAAATGCAAATCCAAACCATGGCTACCACTTTGCACCCTCTAGGATGGCTGTAAACAAAACACAGGCTCTGACAAGGGTTGGTGGGGATGTAGAGAAACTGGAGCCTTCATCTGCGGCTGGTGGGAAGGTGAAATGGTGAGGCCACCTTGGAAAACAATTTGGTAATTCTCCAAAGTGTGAAACATAGAATCACCGAATGACCCAGCAATTCCAATCCTGGATATATACCCAAGAGAAATGATGACATATGTCCACAGAAAACTTGTATATGAATGTTCATAGCAGCATTTTTATTTTATTTGTGACAGGCACCAAAAATATTAAATCCATCCTAAGTCTGAAAATACTGGAAAAGTGTCTGGGCAGATCAGGGCATAATCTACAGAGAAGAGATTTTTAAGTAGATATATGATCCAAAGACGGAGCACTGTTTAAAGTGGCAGGTGTGATTTCAAACGGGACTTTCAAAACGCTTTGCCTCTAGTGGAGAAAAAAGGCCAAAAAGGAAGGTAGAAATACTCTTTGGCAGTAGAATTGTGTAGAGGAAAAGAAAAATAAGAAGGCAATTTTAGGGTGCTATAGGATAAAAGAAAACTGTGAAACTGGAAGACTCATTATCCTTCCCCTACCACCCAAACAACAAACAAACAAAACACTTGGATTGTGCTATACTAACTAAAGGTAGAAGGTGTTTATGGATCATGCTCTGGTGTGAATAAGAACTCTTTGATTAACCCTAGGTTACAAATATTTTCTCCCATGTTTATTTTTAAAAGTTTTGTAATTGTATATTTTAGATTTCTGATGCATTTTGAGTTAACTTTTTGTATAAGGTATAGGGTTTAGGCTGAGGTTTACTTATTGGTTTGTTTGTTTCATAATAGCATAATTAATGATAGCCAAAGAGGGGAAATATCCCAATTTTCTATCAATTAATGAATGGATAAATAAAATGTGGTATATCTACACAATGGAGTATTATTCAGCCATGAAAGAGAATGAAGCACTGATTCATGCTACAACATGGATGAACCTTGGAAACATTACGCTAAATGAAAGAAGTCAGATACAAAAAGCCACGTATTGAATAATCCCATGTACATTAAATGCCCAGAATGGACAAATCCATAAAGAAAGAAATTAGTAAGCCCTATGCAAGGGGTTGGGAGGAGGGGGAGGGGGGGCTGATGGCTAATGGGTACTGGTTTCTTTTTGGAGCGATTAAAAAAGGTTTTGGAGATAGTGGTAATGACTGCACAATTTCATGAATATACTAAAACCCACTGAATTGTATACTTCAAAAGTGTTCATTTTTATAGTATGTGAATTATATCTCAATTATAAACAAACTAATATACTGTGAAAACTGACTTGTTTTCACAAAACAACCCTCATCTCAATATTCCATTTTCATTGGTGACACCCTGTCACGTCAGGCACCCAGGTGCCTGCATTCACCCCAGCAGTATTTACTGGGTGTCCATTGTGTGTCCTGGCCCTAACAGCTAGCACTTACTGACCACTCAGCCCATCCCAGGTGTTCTTTGATGTCCTTTACATGGATTAACTCATTTAATCCTCACAGTGACCCCTTCCAGCAGATGAAAAACTCAGGGCAGAGAGACTATGTAATTGCCTAAGATCACACTGCTTGTAAATGTCAGGGCATTTCGGGTATCAAATCCATAGAGTCTGAGTTCTAAATTGATACTTTTTATCGTTACATACTATTATCCAACCCTATAGTACATTATCCTACGCCTACGTTATACATTACCCTCCAGGTGTATACCTGGAGAAGGAGCCTAGCTGAGTGGTTAATGGTTCAGTAAGCATTTGGTTCTATGACTATTGTTTTTGTTATTATGACTACACTACACTCTAGTCTACCGTAGGCAAAGTGGTATAAGAGATGGCCCCTGCTTTCATAAAGCTTATTTTCTAACAAACATTTTCACAAATACCTACAGTACAGATGTACTAAGTAGAGTGTGCTGTGTTCTACAGAAGGGCAGAAGCAGAGTGATGGCTTCCCTGCTGGGCGGGCAGGAAGATGATGGCAGTGGTCACCTGGACGCCGGGCTTGGCTTGGGGTCTGTGTGTCAGCAGGTAGGCTGGAGAATGGGTCTGGGGGCACTGGGAGTCTTCACCCGGATCTGCCCGAGCCTGAGCCTCAAGCTGGCTTTCCTGCTTCCAGACTCTCTACCCTACAGTCTATCTTACAAACTTTTGCCAGACTGTTTTTCCTTAGATGTTGTTTAAAACCTGTCTTTCTTTGAACGAAAACCTTAAAAGGGGGCCCTTTTTCTTCATGCTGAATCTAACCTCCTCTCCCTGGCGTGTTTAGAAGAGGGCCCCTCTAACTCGCCTGATTCAAACTACTCCTCTTGCTGCAGGAAGCTGTTCTCACTACTTCATAAATAGGTCCCCATAGTTTGATGCTCCTCTTATTTTGAAAGCCACAAAAAGCCAAGTTTGTAACTGTCTTCTAGCAACGCTTAGGATGGAAAAGCATGTGTTTTGTGTACTGGCTTCACGTTAAGTTCCTATTCTTGTTTTGGTTCCCCTCACTGTTTCTGCGCTATTTAAGGTATATTTGATCCTGTGTAACTAGGAGGTGTGGGTAAAGGTGTTCCTATATAAATTGGCTGCTTTGGAAACCAGATGCCCCAGGAGGACCGTGGAATTTGTCTTCCTAAGAGACCTCTGTTTTTCTTTAGGAAAAGGCCTTTCCAGGCTCTTTGGGGTGATGACAGTTCAAGGTCCCGAAGACATGACTGGAGGGAGAGTAAGGAGACAGCAGTCGTTGCTCCGTGTCACAGGGTAACAAGAAATTAGGAGTAGGCCAGCCCACACGGGAAGCAGCTTCAAGAGCCGGGGGCAGTGCATTCTTGGGAGGGAGAAGTGGGCCTCACGACGAAGCAGGAGACGAAGGCTTGGGAAGGACGATCAACAAGAAATTTCTCGAGTCAGGGATGCTGAGTAATGTTTAGGACTGTGATGTTTGGTGCTCAGTTTTAAGCTGCTTTCTGTTCTGTCCTCTTATTACTCTCCAGACGCAGCAAACCTTCCAGAAAAGCCTGTCATGCACAGCAGTCCTGGGCTGGGGGTGATTTGGGCAAGAGAGCAAAGTGGATTCCTGCAGAAGAAAAGTGATGCCAAACAGGGCTGGCGGGGGGTGTGTGGAGGGGACGTGGCTGCCACAGACCCCAGAGGTGAGAGGTACTAGAGGACACTGAGAGAAGTGGGCTGCAGGCTAGACTAAGGCTGACACTGACTGGAGATCTCCCTTTTCCTTTAGACATAATACAGGAAGGAGAACTTTGAAAAGGGGCACCAGGCAGACTAGAAGTTGCCACAACAAAGATAAGGTCTATATACATAAATCATAGCAATATTTTCTTAGATCAGTCTCCCAGGGCAAAAGAAATAAAAGCAAAAATAAACAAATGGGACCTAATCAAACTTAAAGACTTTTGCACAGCAAAGGAAACCATAAACAAAACGAAAAGACAAACTGGGAGAAAATATTTCCAAATTACGCAACTAACAAAGCATTAATTTCCAAAATATACAGACAGCTCACACTGTTCAATATCAAAAAAACAAACAACCCATTCAAAACATGGGCAGAAGACCTAAATAGACATTTCTCTAAACAAGACATACAGATGGCCAACAGGCATATGGAAAGATAGATGCTCAACATCACTAATAGAGAAATGCAAATCAAAACTACAATGAGGTACCATCTCACAATGGTCAGAATGGCCATCATCAAAAAGTCTACCATTAATAAATGCTTTAGAGGGTGTGGAGAAAAGGGAACCCTTCTACACTGTTGGTGGGAATGTAAATTGGTGCAGCCACTGTGGAAAACAGGATGGAGGTTCCTTAAAAAACTAAAAATAGAGCTACCTTATGACCCTGCAATCCCACTCCTGGGCATATATCTGGAGAAAACCATAATTCGAAAAGACACATGCACCCCAATGTTCATAGCAGCATTATTTACAATAGCCAAGACATGGAAACAACCTAAATGACCATCAACAGATAATGGATAAAGGAGATGTGGTATATATATATATATATATATATATATATATATATATATATATATATATATATATATATATGGCTTCCAGTGCCCCTAGACCCATTATATATATATATATATATATATATATATATATATATATATATATACACACACATATATATATAAGGGAATATTACTCAGCAGTAAAAACGAAAGAAATATTGTCATTTGCAGCAACATGGATGGAGAATACCATACAAAGTGAAGAAAGTCAGACAAAGACAAACATTATATGATATCACTTATATGTGGAATCTAGAAAATAATACAAATGAATCTATATACAAAACAGAAACAGACTCACAGACATAGAAAACAAACTTATGGTCACCAAAGGGGAAAGGAGGGGGTGGGATAAATCAGGAGGTTGGGATTAACAAATACACACTACTATATATAAAGTAGATAAGTTACTGTATAACACAGGGAACAATATTCAGGATCTTGTAATAACCCATAATGGGAAATAATCTGAAATATATATATATATAACTGAAGCACTTTGCTGTATCCCTGAAACTAACACAATATTGTAAATCAACTATACTTCAATTTAAAAAAAATGATAAGGTCTATAGAGAGAGCTCCACATAGATAATCCTGTTCCACATTTTATAAACTGCCCTCCACCTCTTTAGCAGAAGATAAAATGGAAAAGAAAAAGCACACCACTGTGTGTTTGCTCATGTAATTCCTCTTTTCTTGAATGATTCTGCCTTTCACTCTCCCAAACCCTACCTGTTCTGCAAGGCCCAAGACCAGTGTACCTCCCCCCATGCTTTGTCCCTCATTTCTTCCGACTGTCTCTCCGAGCAGTTCTCAACGTGTGCTCCTCAAGATCAGAGGCAGCAGCACGACTTGAGAACTTGTGAGCGATGCAAAGTCTCAGTCCCTACCCCAGACCCACTGGATCTGGGGGTGGGGGTCAGCAACACATGTCTTAGCAAGCCCCGCAGGTGATCTTGATGCACCAAAGTTTGAGAACCAACCCAGGGGCCAGAGGCATCAGAGTGGCAGTCAGATCATCTCTCTTCAGCACAACACCATCCAATGGATTCCCATCTCACTCCTAGCAAAACCCAAAGTATTTGTAACAGCCTTCAAGGTCCTACACGTCCCCTGGTTCACCTTTACCTGCCTGACCTCATTTGCCCCACCTCCCACTGTCCCTGTCACTCACTTCACCCCAGTCATGGAGGCGGCCAGTGATTGGAGAACATACCAGGCTTGCATCTGCCTCAACGCCTTCGTTGGGGTGGCTTCCTGAGCCTGTCACATGCTCCCCCGATGTCTGCATGGCTCAGTCCCTCCCCTCCTGCAAGTCCTTTCTTTTGTGACGTCTGCCTTGGTCATACTGCTTGTAATTACGTTCACCCCCATCAAAACGACTCATTCCTGTTTTCTGATTTTTCTCCATCACATTTATCTGTGTATAACATTGTGTATATTTCGCTTCCTCAAATTTTGTATTGTTTGTCTCACTCTGCTAGAATGTTAGCTAAGAGACCAGAGATCTTACTTCATGTTTTCCTATTTTGTTCATTGATATAGTACCTGATTCATGTGGTGATGAATATTCAATACGCGTTTGCCCAATGTGTGAATTTAGCACTTATTTCCTGTCTGCCCTGTTCAGGAGCTACCCCATCCACTGTAGTCTTTGTGGTTAACTAATTTGTAAGCTCCATGGTAGAGCTAACCCATCTTGGATGCCCTTCTCCCCCACCATGCTCAGCACCATGATGAGAAATTAGAAAGCACATGATACTTCTTAATTATAGGTCTGACCACATTGTCCCCTGGACTTGGGGTTCAAGACAGAAAGCCCATGCGATGCCCATATTCATCTGGAGCTCCCTCCTCTCCACTCCCTCCAGATCACTGCTCAAAGCTCCCAGCCTGCTTCCTCTTCCTCGTCCAGCCATAATTCTCGGTCCTTTCCCCTGACACGTAAAGAGTCCACTCTCACTGGCTGCTGTCCCTGCCCCCAGGCTCTGCCTGCTCAGGCAGCCTCCATCTGTCCCTCAGCCGCGTTCCAGTGACCCAGCGTGACAGCCGAGATCCATAATTTATTAGAGCCCTTCTGCTGGGCCTTTTCTTTCTTCCTTCCTTCCTTCCTTCCTTCCTTCCTTCCTTCCTTCCTTCCTTCCTTCCTTCCTCCCTCCCTCCCTCCCTCCCTCTTTCCTCCCTCCTTCCTTCCTTCCTTCCTTCCGTCCTTTCTTCCTTCCTTCCTTGCATCACTGGTACCCAGGGCTTACTGAGCACCATCAGAGGGGCTGCAGGTGTTTGAAAGGCCCCCAAATGAAGGTAATTTGAGTCAGGTATTGGGCTAAGATAAGCAATTAGAGACTCTGGAACATGCTGTGCAGGGGGATAAACATCCTTATTACTTTAAATAGTGTCCTGGGATCTCTTCACCCCCCTTCTTATATGCATTTGCCTGAATGTATAGTAAAATCACATTTTGCTCTTTGAAGAAACACGTACATGGTTCGAGGCTAAGAATCTCTGCAAGGGGGCCAGTGGGCACGCATGAGTTGTCTTCTCAAACCTCAGTAGGAAATATGTGTTTTTAATAATCATCTGGTAATTAACAGCTGTGATTCCAAGCCTTTCATTAGGAAAAATAATAATAGTTTTACTTCCTGGTGCCAGCAGCCAGATGGGCAGCCGAAGAGAGAAGCCTCCAGCTATGTATCAGACAAGTAGAGAAGGTGGGGTCCAAGAGCTCCCTGGCGACCCTGCAGCTGGCACAACATCTGGACGGGAGAACAAAACAACGGCCTGGATACCTGCACCCCGCCCCCCATACACTGGCCCACTTAGTGCTAATCACGGTACCGGCTTATAATCCTGGCTATAAACGCTATAGTCCCTCCCTCTGCTGACTTGTTCGAAATGACCTCTTAAAAGATGCACTGCCTGATAAATAATGTCAAACTGGGAAATTATTTTGAAATATCACATGTTCATGAATTTTTTATTTGGTTTAAAGAAATTGCATCGGCCCTTAGGCCTTCTTGGTGCTGTCTACCACCACTTCTGCATCTCCCCTTCCCCCTGCTGGTCTCTGTCACCTCAGGGTCAGTGAAGAGCAAATCACCTTCGAAGCATCACCTGTCGGTAGCAGATACTCTCAGCATCTTCACAGATCTCTTTCTCTCTAACACAAACACATAGTTGCGTACACATACATTCCTTGCTGAAGATATCAACAGTGGGGAAATAAGAAAAAGAAGGAGGGTGATAATAAGCAAATGATCTGGATATATTTTTATTATATTTCTCATTACTCTAGTGTATGGTCTCTCAGAAGCTTGGAATATGATGGCTGGAGTTTATCTGCTTGGCTGATACCATTTCAAACTTGACATGGATTTGAGGCTGTTACCACTCTCATAGAAAGAAAGAGAGGAAGAACGGAAGGAACAAAGAGAGGGAAGGAGGAAGGGAGGGAAAAGGAAGGAAGAGTAGAAGTGGTCTTCTGTAACCTACCATGTTTATTCCTGTCTTTGTTTGCAATATGTTTAATATGAACCTATCACAGGAAAGATCCCATGCAGCAAAGCCATCTTAGAGGTGATTGAATTCTGGTCCAGTGGCTGTGTGATCTCCATCACTTGAGTGGAAAAGGACCAGTGGTAACTGATTCTTGACTCTGCACTATTCCATCCATCACCAGGAACAATAGCAGAGCTCTAGTTGACTTTCCAATACTGCTTTGAGGGGCTTAATGTTTTGATGGTTGCCATGGCAAGAAGGCTTAAAACACTACTGGGTGATATGAAAGGCAGAAGTAATGTTTTGTAACTTTCAACAGCCAGACTCTGAAAAGAGGATTTGGGGTTTTCCATTTTATATAGCGTGGAAAGAATAGAAAACTGAGGGTCAGAAGAACTGGATTCCAGCTTCAGATGGGGCATTAAATAATTACATGACCCTAGATGGCTTGTCACTTCGTCTCTGGGCAGAAAGGTTCCTCTTCTGAAAAATTAGAAAATAGTCATGAACGCACTAAATATTGGGTTAAGAGAGTAATAATGTAAATTGTGGTCAAAGAGTTGGAATCTCTTCCCTCCTCTCCATTAACGAACTATGAGACTTAACCTTGAAGAACAATATTTTAAGCACATAGAGGCTTTGATACAGTGGAAACCAGATGATTGAAAAAATAATAATGAGAGTAATTACAGTTGTACTTGCATCTGTTATTATTTATTGGACCCTGACTGTACACCAGACATTGTGCCTGGTGCTTTATTTGCTTGAATCTTCACATCAACCCTAAGAGAGAGACAATTCAATCCTTACTGTACAGATCAAGGGACTGAGGGGAGGTCTAGGGAAGGTCATTACCTTCAGGGGGTCACACAACTCTGGCGGGGGGAGGGGGAACTCAAATCCAGGCATATCTGACTCCACACTCAGTGCTCTTAGCCATTATGCATATTTAATATTTATTAAGCACTTATGATGCCAGCTAATGTTCTAAATCTATCACAAACATTACCACATTTTATGATCACAAAGGTCTAATGAGGGAAGCATTATTATCTCCATGTCATAGATGAGAAAACCGAGGCTCGGAAAGTTTAGGTAACTTGCCCAACGCCATCCAACCAGTAAATAGAGGTGCCAGGAATCTATCCCTTGTCCCTTTGCCCCCAAAGCCACTGTGCTAAGATAAAATTTGAGAGAGGCAAGGGCAGCATAACAGTATAAAGGAAAGAGAAATCCTGTGGTCTCCTGGGCTCCAGTGGTAATTCTGACGCCATTAGCTGGGTTATTCTGGTTCCCCACTGTCACTTATTCTAACTGGGCAGGAGGGTGTTTTGGAAGGGTAACACATTATGTATTTTAAAAGATATTTTCTATTGTGCTTTCTAGTTCTAAAATCATTAATTTAAAGGGCATTAATTTTTTCCACAGGAAAGGTAAACAATTTCCATTAACTCTGAAAAGGAAAGCGTTTCTATGTACAAACCGGGAAGAAAAAGATGACAATAATTATCATTTAAGTACTTAGAATGGACCAAACCATGTGTGCTCTACTCATTTAACCCTTACAAAATCCCTATAAAGTAGGCACTTCTATCATCCCTATTTTATCAATAAGACGACTGAGGCAAAGGGAGGTTAAGTAATTTACATGAGATCTTATAGACAGTAAGTAGCAGAGATGGGTCCTGAACTCAGTCAGCCTGTTTCACAGCTGACGCTTTTAACTACTATAATATATTGCTTCTGGAGTCAAAATAGTTCATTAACCTAATGGGAGTCAACATGGTACTAAGTTGTATTGGGAATGCAGGGAGCTGTGGAAAGATTTCAAGTCTAGGTGACAGACAAAGTTGGGTTTGAATCTCAACATTGCCACCATCACTAGGTTTGAATTGTGGTGCTTCTTTGCTCTAAGGAAGCACCCACTGAAACACCAGGGCAATGAGCCCTATGTTTCCTCCCACAAAGGCTTTCAAGGACGCAAAATATACGAAAAGTGAGAATGAACATCAGGGTGAGAATGACACCTTGTGGAAAAAGGAAGTCCACCATTTGGGCACACTCAGAACAGAGTAATTTCCCATTATTTGCGACTCCCACCCTTATGAGTGTGTCCTAAAGTTGAAGCTGTTGTTGCTCTTCCACTTAGATCTCAGAGAGTGAGTTTCCCAGTGGGCGTAACGTGTGATGCTCTGGCTGTCCAGCTCCCATTAGTGCTGACGGAGCACGAGAGCACGCTGCAAGTAAGCAGGGCCCCCTCGGCCGCCATAAACGCCTCCACACTCACCAAGTGAGTAGCACGTTCAGCTTGGAATCCCAGGCATGGAACGGCTTGCTGTCAAGTTCCTGCAGCACTCAGAGGGCCATCTGGGAACTCCTCATTTCCCTGACTCGGCCCCCCTGAGGCATTGTCCCTTCACTATATTAAGCCTCCAAAGCTATGGGGCCTCCTGCTTCTGTTCTGAGCACCCCCATGTGACCTCTGCATACCTTATTGCAGCTTTCACTGCTACGGGTTATTAGTAGCTCTATCTTTCTTCCTCTCCCTGAAAGTTTTCTCTGACATCATGGAGCTGGCACAGCCAAACGCTGCCTCTCCAGGATGACACTTCATGGTTTCCCCCAGATTCGAAAGCTAACTGCCGACTTCTGCTTCTGGCCAAGATAGAGTGACAGGCACGAGACTACCCTCCTATCTGAAACAACAACAGCAACAGGAAAGACAAAATATATGGAACAGTAGTTTCCAAGACACTAGACATCAGACAGGGAAAGACAGTGATCCCTGAGAGATGGAAAACAGATGAGGTGTGCCCTGCCCTTGTCCCAACTTGCTGCATGGAGAGAGCTCCCCAACACGGGCGGGGTGGGTGGAGGGGACCAGGCAGAGCCCCGAGGACTCTCAGAATTGAGCAGTTGAGGAACCAGGGAGATGGTGGCAGTCAGAGTTCTCAGGATAGAGTACCAGGCAGGAGAGACCTGCACAGAGAGGACTCCAGAGATCTGTTGAGGTCCCTTTGAGTATTCAGCGGAGTAGTTAGTTCATATGTGCAATGAAACTGCCAAAGTCTAGGGAAAGAACCCTCTAGAGGATTGGAGGGCACACTGCCCAGTCCACACGCAGGGCCAGGAATACTGCCTGTACCTACCAGCCAGACTGGAAGACCTGTGACTCATGACATTCATAAGCATCTCACCTCAGCAGCTGGTCCCAACACTAAACATTGCATTGATTTCACCAAACAAATCTCACAAAAGTAAGACCCGAAAGAAATTGAATTTGTAGATAAAATCCCACCACAAAGAAACATGCAAGCCCAGGTGGCTTCATTGGTAGATTCCACCAAACATTTAAGGAAGAAATAATATCAATTATAAATAAACTCAGAAAACTGAAGAGGGTGAAATCATTCCCAACTCATTCTATGAGCTCAGCATTATCCTGACACCAAAATTGTAAAGAGACATTACAAATATCCATCAATCAATCGATCAGTCAATCAATAAGTAAATAAGTAAAACTACAGACCAATATCCTTCATGAACATATATACAAAAATGCTAAGCAAAATTTAAGCAAACTGAATCCAACAATATATAAAAAGGATACATCAGGACCATGTACCTTTTACTCTAGGAAACCAAGGTTGGTTTAATAGTAAAAAAATCAAAACAATGTAGTTCACAATATTAACAAACTAAAATAAGAAAAGCTATTAGATATTAATAAGATAAAAAGATTATCTCAGTAGGTAGAGAAAAAAAGACTCTTGACAAAATCTAACATCAATTCCTGATTAAGGAAAAACAAAAAACAACTGTCAGCAAATTAAGGTGAGAAATTTCTCAATCTGAAAATCCTATAGCTATTAGCATATCTAAAAGTAAAAAACTGAATGCTTCCCCTAAAAAAATGAGAAACAGGAAAAGGAAGTCTGTTTACACGATTTCTACTAAACATTGTACTGGAGGTTCTAGCCAATGCACTAAGGCAAGAAGAGGAAACAAAAAGCATCCAGATTGGAAAGAAGTAATAAAACAGGTATCTGTAGGTGACATGATTGCCATTATAGAATATCTGATGAAATATATCAAAAAGTTACAACTAATGAGTGTAGCAATTTTTCCAGATAAAATATTTTACGCAAAATCAATTGAATTTCTATATACTAGCAAAGAATAATCTGAAATTTAAAGTAAAAAATAATTCCATTAAAAAAGCAGTCAAAATTTAAATATGAATACTTAAGGTTAAATCTATCAAAGTATGTCGAAGACCTGTACCTTGAAGACTACAAAACATAACTGAAGAAAATTAAAGAAGACCTAGATAGAGATATATACTCAGCTAATCAGTCACAAGACTCATTATTGTTAAAACTGCATTTCTCTCAAAATTAGTCCATAGATTTAATACAATCTCAATCCAAGTACTAGTAGTTCTTTTTAGTTTAAATTGACAAACTGATTTTAAAACCCATAAGGAAATGTAAAACACACACAATAACCAAAACAATTTAGGAAAAAAAATTTGGAGGCTGATTGTTACCTGATTTGAAGACTTGCTATAAAGCTACAGTAAACAGAACAGTGTAGCATAAAGATAGAAAAATAGATCAATGAAACAAAATAGAGTCCAAAAATTGACCCACAGTTATGAGATCTAAATTTTTTAAGTGCTAAAGCAATTCAATGTAGAAAAATATATTTTTTTTTCTACAAATGGTGCTGGAACAATTAGTTTAAAAAAAGAGTTTCAATCCATGCTTTGCACCATAGACAAAAATCAACTCAAAATGGATCAAAGACCTAAATATAAAACTTTCTTGAAAAAAGCATAAGAGGAAACCTTTGTGACTTTGGGTTAGGCAATGATTTCTTAGATGTGACACCAAGAGCACAATCTATAAATGAAAAAATAATACTACACTGGACTTCAGAAAAACTTAAAATGTCTCCTCTTTTAAGGGCACTATTAGGAAAATAAAAAGATAAGCTACAGATTGGGAAAAATATTTCAAATGATATACTTGATAAAAAGCTTATATTCAGAATATACAATAAACTTTCAAATGCAGTAAGAAGAAATAAAACAATCCAATACAAATTTCCAAAAGATTTGAACAGACATTTCACCAACGAATATATACAATTAGCAAATAAGCGCACAATAAGATGCCAAACATTATTAGTCATTAAGGAAATTCAACTTAAAACCCTAATGAAATACCATTACACCCATGTTAAAATGACTATAATTAAAATTCCAAATGTTGGCAAGGGTATGGAGGAACTAAAACTTCTCTTAAACTGCTGGTGGAATGTAAAATGGTGGAACCGTTTTGGAAAAGAGTTTGGCAGCTTCATAAAAACACTAAACATACACTTAATGATATGATCCAGCAATTCCACTCCTACGTATTTACTCAAGAGAAATAAAACCATATGACCATACAAAGACTTGTTTATGAATGCTCCTAGTAGTTTTATTTCTGCCAAACACAAACTAGAAACAACCCAGATATTCATCAATATGTGAATGGATAAAGAACTTGTGGTTTATTCATACAATGAAATACTGTTCTACAATTTAAAAGAATGAACTGTTGATAAATGCGACCACATGCATAAACCTCAAAATAATTATGCTGAGCAAAAGAAGTCAGAAAAAAAGTGAATACATAATGTGTGATTTCAAATATATTAAACTCTGGAAAGTACAAATTAATTTATGGTGACAGAAAGGAGATCAGTGATTGCCTGGGCGGGGAGGGGATGGCAGGACGGAGGATTACAGAAAGGAACAAGGGAACTTTTGACATGATGGATCTGCTCACTACCTTGATTGTGGTGAGGGGACCTCAAGAGAATTCATGTGTGCAGACATATCAAAACTTACTACATTGCACACTGAAATATGTGTCATTCATTGTATATCAATTATACCTGATATCATAAAGCTGTGAAATATATGTAAAAATAGCAAATAAAAATTGGTGGAGGAAAGAGTCTGAAATGCTAAAACAAAACAAAACAAAAAACCTTTCACCTATTTGTCCCATACTCTCCTTCAATCTGGAGTATCCCAGTCTCTGCAAACCGACTTGCCTTTGGGAAGTGTTGCTGGGTTCATTACACAGGGAACTTAGGGTTTCCGTGGTTTGGTTTTGCTGTGCATAGTAATAGGAATTCTATAACTGGCTCCCTCTTTGCAATGCCTCTTTTGCTGGTGTGACACTATTCTTTAAACACAACTGTGTTTACTACTGACATAATATGCGGAATACTTCTAATAGGCTCTGTGGTGAGTTGCATTGGATTCCCCCCAAAAAGTCCTAACCCCTGGTACCTGTTTATGTGACCTTCTTTGGGTATAGGGTCTTTTCAGGTGTAATCAAGTTAAGGTGTGGTATAATGAGCTGCATTATGTTCCTGGAAAATTCATATGTTAAAGCCCTAATCCCTAGTATCTCAGAATTTGCATTTTTCCAGAGTCTAATATGTTTGAAATCACACATTATATATTTACTTTTGTCTGACTTCTTTTGCTCAGCATAATTATTTTGAGGTTTATGCATGTGGTTGCATTTATCACTACATAACATAATGTAACTGTTATGGAGATAGGGCCTTTAAAGGGGTGATTAAATTAAAATGAGGCCATAAGGGTGAGTCCTAAGGCAATCTGATTGGTGTCCTTGTAAGAAGAGGAAATTTGACCACACAGAGAGAGCCCAGAGGTAAGCACACAGAGGAAGTGCCATGTGAGGACACAGCCGCAGCAAGAAGGTGGCCGTCTACAAGCCAAGGAGAGAGACCTCAGGAAAAAAACCAACCTTCTGCCACTTTAATCTTTGACTTCTACCCTCCAGAACTGTGAGAAGACAAACTCCTGTTGCTTGTTTAAGCCAGCTGGTCTGGTATTTTAGAATAGCAGCCCTGACAGACGATTACAGGTGGTCCCACAGGGTCAGGGGGGTCCTGTCAGCCAATGGCTGGTATCTTTACAGAGGAAAAAGAAGGGGGTCTGGATACTGACATGGGGAGAGAACACCACATGGAGATGGAGGCAGATACTGGAGTGTCATGTCTACAAGCCAAGGAACAGCAGGCATTGCTGGCCACCCCCAGAAGGAAGAAGAGAGATAGGAACAATCTCCCTCACAACCTCCAGAAGTAACCAAACATGCCAGCACCTTGATTTTGGACTTCTGGCCTCCAGAGCTGTGAGAGAAAACATTTCTGCTGCTTAAGTGACCCAGTTTGTGGTAATTTGTGATGGCCGCTCTAGAACTGGAAACGATGTTTGCTTCCTTCTCTCAGTTAACAGGAGCTGCTTCTCCCTTTCTCCAGTTTCAGCTGGGCATCTGGCTAGGCACTTACAAACCACAGTCCCCAGGCTTCCTGCAGGGGTCGTCATGTGACGGGTTCGAGCCCACGGCAGCATACGAGCAATAAAGGTGCAAATCGCTTGTCTTGCATTCTTCTTCCTCCTTACTAACTGGGAAGTGGTGATGCCAGGGCCCGCACGCAGCCCTAAGCCCCCTTTGTTCTGACTGTCAGGTGAGAGGCAGTGGAATCCTATCTTTGTTCAGCCACCATATTGGGGGGTGGCCTGTTCCCCACCTAATAACCATGTGTCCAATAACCATCTCTTCCTCCATCTTGCATCATAAGCTTCTAGAAGCTAGTGCTTGTTGTTGTGAATCTTCCTGAAGCACCAGGCACAATTCCATGTACAAACAGTTCTTGCTTCTTTCTATTGTCATTAGAAAAGCATTTATTAAGCAAGCGTGAGTCTAGGACTGCTTCAGCTTGCAAAATCTTGGAGGCCATTTCAATAAATGTCAATGAGCATAAATCAGGTGAAATAGCGTCACTTAAGCCACAATCCCTCATTTCTCGGCCCTGGGAAACAGCAAAGGCTGGGGGATTTGGCCATGTCTCTGCAGAGGGCCAGCTGCAAGTGGTATCTAATGTCACAGACATCAGAGGGCTGGTAGTGGACTAGAGTGGACTCGAGAAGGACACCTCACTGTGAAGACAGGACGCATGCCTTCCATGTGCGCTGCTCCTAATGGTGGTATTTATTTCATCTACGACAAAGCACATTTAAATTAATTCTAAAATGAGGGGAGCAGGCCTCTTTGGAAACACAAAGAGAAGAGGATATGGTCGCCGACCTGTAGTGTAAAACACACTTTCTTGGGGATTAAGAGAAAAGGAAAACATGCAGAAAAGAGGAGAGGAAAGTCTTTCAGAGGCTAGTTCTTTAAAACATGGAGAAGAATGAACTGGACTTAGAGAAGCTGAGAAAAATCACTGGAGACACAGCTGCTCCTGGTGGCAAAAGGTGTGAATGAGGCATTTAGCGTTTGGACTTTGCTTAATAGCGGAGGCTACGCTGAGACAGATTAGGCTGAACCATGTAGACAGGAGGATAGTAAATGGTGACAAACAGAACTTTATCACAGTGAAGTGACAACAATACCCTTTTCTGAGCAGTGGATTGTTATCTTCCCTCTCTCTCTTTTACTTGCGTGTATGGCGTTGTGGAGTTTATATTTAGAACATGTACTCAACTATTTTCTATTTTGTTGTTCCCCAAATTTCCATTTCTTTATAATTACAAACCCAGTGGGTAGCATGATGTCCTTGTTTTCCCACACAAAGGCAGGCTCCATTCCTAGTTTCACGCTGCTCTACAGAGGTGCTGGGCAGCTGCTAGAGTGGCCGAGATGGAGTTCCAGGGGCATACACATCACCTCGAACTGCTTAGACCTCCACAAACCTCCACCTGGACCAGGCTTAGCCTCCCTCTGACCCTCTACGGGCTCTCCGCTGTAGTCAGAGCACGCTGACCCCTACCTTCCACGGAGGGGCTGGTGAGTCTGCCCTGTCCTTTCCTTTCTCCTCCCTTCCTTCTTCCCTCCCTCCCTTCCCCTTTCCCTCCCTTCCTCCCTTCCTTCCTCCCTCCCTCCCTTCCCCTTTCCCTCCCTTCCTCCCTTCCTTCCTTGACTCATTCATTATTATTTCTTTCTTCCTTTGTTTCTTTACAGTTTTCACTCATTTTACCATACAAGTGAATATGTCCACTGAAATATGTTGACAGCAGAAATTTTGGAAAATATAAAAGAAGGAGGAGGAGGAGGAAAAACTGAGGAAGAAGCCGGAGAAGAAGAAGGAGAAGAAAGCCATTCACTGTCCTGCCAATTCTGGATAATTGTCTACATTTTATTGTGTTGATACACAGATATATGAATGATGGTCCCTATCTATTTATAAAATGTGTATATTTATATATGTGTGTGTATATATACATACACACATACACATTTATAAACACACACATGCAAATATATGATATCCTAATAGTTGACAGCAGAATCTGTCCCCTTAAGGGAGACTATTTGTCTTTATTTGGGAGGATATTTTGAAGGTACAAATGTTGAGAAGAGAAAAGACAACACAAGTTACAGGCAGCTGAACTGCTCTGTAAAAGACACCTGGAAGCACTGCTTTGATCCCTAAGAGAGTGAGGAGAGGCAAGAAGAAGGGGAAGAAAGGAGCCCTGAAGAGAAGGGAACCAGTGAGGTGACCAGAAACAGCCCATGATGTGGGGCGGGCAGAGGGATTTCTACTAAAAGAAACACCTATTCGTCTTTTTTGTGCAGTTTGCAGTGTGGCGTGAGATGCAATCCTTCCAGGTAACGCACGGGCGCCTTCATCACATTCCCCGTGGACCACAGCCTTGACCGTGCTGAGGCTCTGGGATAGGGCCTCCGAGTGGCCTGGACGGCCTGCGACCACAGATTGCTGGGTCCTGCCCCAGAGTTTCTGATTCCTTTAATCTGGAGAATTGGGGGCTGGTGAATTTGCATTTTTTACAACTTCCCAGATGCTGTTCCTGGTGCAGTCTGGGGGTCCCACTTTGAGAACCACTGGATTAGCGAATTAAGGAAAAGAGACCGAAGCCCGTGCTTGGGTAGGCGGTGGCATCACATTGGGTATTTTATTTGGTGTCGTTTACGTCCTTCAGCGCGGGACCCTGAGCATCTTCCGATGCCGTTAAGTAGTTTTAAAAACCAGATTGAGGCATTGTAGGACCTTTGTATGCTGATGGGGATGATCCAGGAGGAGAGTGATGGTGTGGGAGAGAGGGTGGAGGGTTGTCTTTGAGGAAAAGGACCCAGGTCTGTGCACAGGTGGGTGGGTTAGTGCAGGCTTTCTCTCTCCAGCTGCCTCCTCTGCACCTCTGTCTGCCCCCCCATCACACCCACCCCGTGCTCCTCAAGGTCACTAGTGGCCTCCACACTGCTGATCCAATGTCCCCTCCAGTGTGAAGTCTCCACCACACTTGGGATTCACGCAGCTTCTAGCACACTTTCTTCCCTCAGCCTCCAGGACACCACATCGTCCTGTTTTGGGCTTGGTTTTCTCCTCCTATTACAAGGACGGGCCCCCTTACCCTCTTTTGCTGGTTCCCCTGCCCATGCCTGGTGCAGTGCCCGAGGCTCACACTTTGGACACCTTCTTTTTTGCACTTCTGCTGCTTTTTGTGATCTCATCCAGGTTTTTAGCTTTAAATATCATTTACATGCTGATGACTCCCAAATGCGTCAATCCTGCAAGACTTCTGCTCTAAACCTCAGACTCACGCAGCCAACTGCCCATCCCACATCTCTACTTGAATGGCTAACGGATGTCTCAAAGTTAACACCTCGAAGAGTGACCCTGGTCTTGCCTAATCAAGGGTCCCCCCATTCTATGTTAGTTGCAGTGCTGTCCTTCAGATGCTGGAGCCAAAATCCTTTAGCTCAGTTTAACTCCTGTCTTTTACCTACAACTGTCAACCAATCCTTTAGGGAATCCCATTGTTTTTGCTTTTAAACCTACCACATCTACATCTATCTTACCATTTCTACTGTTTCTACTGTCATCTCTTTCCTAGATTATTGCAAAATAGTCTCCCAACAAGTCTCCCTGTTCTACTCTTGCCACCTGCAGTCAAAACACAACAGAGAAGCCAGTGATCCTTCGAAATCACGAGTCCTTCCACTACACTCCTCTGCTCAGAAGTTGCCAATGGATTTCCATTGACCTACAGTAAAAGCAGAAGCCTCTCCCTCGACCTACAAAACTCTACTCTGTTTGCATATGCATTCATTTGTTGTAGTTTTTAGATTCCACATATAAAGGAGATCATACAGTATTTGTCTTTCTCTGTCTGACTTACTTCACTGCGCATCATATTCTCTAGGTCCATCCATGTTGCTGCAGAAAACAAACTTGTGGTTGCCAAAGGGAAGAGGGAAGGTGGGAGGGACGAATTAGGGGTAGGGGATTAACAGGTACACGCTACTAGATATAAGATATATAGGCAACAAAGATATACTGTATAGCACAGGCAATGATACCCATTATCTTGTAATAACCTATAATGGAGTATAATCTGCAAAAATATTGAATCACGAGGCTGTACACCTGAAACTAACACTATATTGTAAGTCAACCATACTTCACTAAAACAAACAACAACAACAAAAACCTCTGCTCCAAAGTAGTGCCTCTCTGGCCCCTCCTTCCCTGCCTTACCCATCCCCCTGTCCTGGCATCTCCCACCCCACCCCCGCTCACTCTGTTCTAGCCATACTGTCTTCCTTGACTTGAATACAGCAGACAAGCTCCCATCTCAGGGCCTTTGCAGCCTCTTTTCCCTCCGTGGAATGCGTCTGCTTTCCACACAAATGTCTACAACACTTACTGCATTCGTTACTGTCATGCATTTGTTCAAATAACACCTTCCCAGTGAGAGCAACTCTGATAATCCACTTGAAAAGTGCAACCCACCACCTCATGCTTTGTCTCTCCCCATCTCCTACCCATTTATATTTTTCTTCTTAGCACTTACATCTTCCAGCCTTTGCTTTAATTTGTTTATGTTATTTTTTAAATCTGTTTTCTCCCCACAAAAATGTAAGCTCCCCAAAGACAAGGATTTTTGTTGTTTGGCTCATTGATGCATTCCCAGGATTTAGAATCATTTCAAACACATAGGAAGTCCTCAGTAGAATTTTTAATGAATGAATGTGACTTCATAATTTGCATCATATTCACTGTATATAACCATTCTCCTAAGGCTGGGCGTTTAGATCCTTTCCACTATTTTGGTGTTTTATAGAACACTGCAACAAATAGCCTTTTATAAAAAACATTTATTAGTTCCATTGTAACCACTCAAGGATATAATCCCATAAATGGGAACACCAGGTAAAATGACGTAGGTATTTTAATACCTTTGTCGCATGCAGCCAAACTGCTTTTCAGCTTAATTTTCCAGCTGTTTGAGAATACCCACTACTAAGGCAGAGTTAGCATTTTTCTTACCTTTGCCAATTTGTCAGGCAAAAAGAGGCACATCTCAATCTTACATGAATTTGAGTTTCTTTGATGCAAAGTGATTTGAAGTTTTTGTTTTTTCTTACACGTTAACATCTTTTTAACTAGCTCTTCAGTTCCTTTGCTTATTTTGCTACTGAAATATTCATGTTTTTCTTATTGATTTTTGAAGTTCTTTATGTATTAAAAATATTAACAGTTTGTCATATTGTTAAAAATACGTACTCATATTGATTGTTTTTAAATTTTATGATGTTTGACATTCAGAAGGATTTATTGGGTGCGCCAAAAAGTGCCTTTGGTTGTTAAGTAAAAATAAAAGACACATTTTTCATTTTCACCAAGAACTTTATTGAACAATGTATTCACCCTTTTGTTCCACTACCTTCTGCCATTTTTCAGTCAACTTCATAGTTCCATCTTCCCAAAACTTTTTACCTTTTTGAGCAGAGAACTGTTCCAGGTGCCTTTTACAGTCTTTCAGGGAATTGAAATTTTTTCCATTAAGAGAATTTTGTAAAGACCCAAATAAATGGAAATATGAAGGTGCAATACGGCAGATGAATCTGAACTTCGCAGCCAAGCTGTAACAGTTTTTGCCTGGTCATCAAAGAAACATGCGGTCTTGCGTTATCCTGATGGAATATGATGTGTTTTCTGTTGACTAATTCCAGACGCTTTTCGTTGAGTATCGCTTTCAGTTGGTCTCATTGGGAGCAGTACTTGTTGCAATTAATCATTTGGTTTCCCGGAAGGAGATCATAATAGAGGATTCCCTTCCATTCCCACCATATACACAACATCACCTTCTCTGGATGAAGACTGGCCTTTGGTGCAGTTGGTGGTGGCCCATTTCGCTTGCCCCACAATCTCTTCTGTTCCACATTGTTGTACAGTATCCACTTTTCATCGCCCATCACAATTTGTTTTAAAAACGGAAAGTTTTCATTACGTTTCAGTAGAGAATCGCATGTGGAAATACGGTCAAGAAGGCTTTTTTTTCGCTTAACTTACCTGGAAACCAAACATCAAAGCGATCCACATAACCAAGCTGGTGCAAATGATTTTCAACGCTCGATTTGGATATTTTGAGTATGTCGGCTCTCTCCCGTGTGGTATAACATTGATTGTTCTCAATTACTGTCTCGATTTGATCGCCATCAACTTCAACTGTTCTACCCGACTGTGGAGCATCGTCCAGTGAGAAATCTCCAGAACGAAACTTCAGAAACCACTTTTGACATGTTCGATCAGTCACAGCACCTTCTCCATACACTGCACAAATCTTTTTTTGTGTTTCTACCTTTCTTGACATAATGAAGCATAATATAATGAAAATCTTGCTTTTTTCTTCCATCTTCAACATTAAAATGGCACACTAAAATTCACCAATTTTGATAAGTTTTTTTTTTTCAGTGCATGCTGATATGACAGCTGTCACATACAATCTAACAAAATTGTTTCGAAGTTAAAGACAACTAAGTGCTACTAGAGCCATCCTACAGAAAAAACTGAACGAATCTTTTGGCCAACCCAATAACTTTAATGTTGCCAAATTCATCAGTCTTTCTGCCCTTATTATGCCATTGCTTTGGGACACAGATAGACCTGTAAACTTACTTATATTTACTTCTAGTTTTAATTGTGTTGTATTTTCTGTAATGTATTCTGGAGTTGGACTCCATATAGATTTCTCACTATGAGAAAAATCTACATCACTTATGGAACATCCCTTTCTTTCCTAACTTATTTCTGAAATTGTCATATTCATATCCCCAATTCTTATAATTCATAAAAGTATTTCTGGGCAATCAATTCTGTTACATAGACCCATCTATTGATTCCTATGCCAGAAGCCCACAGTTTGTATCACTGTAGTTTGTGGAATGACTTAAAATAGGCAGGGATCTTCCTCCCACCCTCCAGTTGGTTTCTCTTTGGGGGTTTTCTTGGCTAAAGCTAAAAGTGAACACTATCCTCCCCGACAGCTATTCCAACAAAACAAAACAAAACTATTAGCATTTTGCTTAGAATTGCCTTAAAACTATAAAGTCACTTGGGAAAAACTGACATCTTAATAGCCTTCAATCTTCTTGTCACAAATATAGTTTGTTTCTCTCTCTCTCTTTTGTTTTTTTTTGGTTTGCTGTTGTTGATTCTGTTCTATTACACATCTCTCCAGACTCTGAAAGCTCTTCCCTTGCTCTGGAATCAGAGAACCTGGGTTCTAACCCCAGCTCCTCCACCTGTTCACTGTGTGACCTTGGACAGAATACTTGATCTTTCTAAATCTATAACTTAATCCATAAGATGGAGGTAAAGCAGTAACTACTGGTGAGATGGTCTTAAAGATTAAACAGGAAAATTATGTTGAAAGCCCTTTGTCTGGAACTAAAAATCACCCACTAAATATTGACTTTCAAAAATCAGCACATCTTCACTTCACTGTACGGTAGAAACTAACACAGCATTGTAAAACAACTATACTCCAATAAAAAATAAATAAATAAAATAGATAACCAACAAGGGCCTACTGTATAGCACAGGGAACGAGGCTCAATATTCTGTAATGACCTAAATGGGAAAAGAATTTGAAAAAGAAGAGATACATGTATATGTATAACTGAATCACTCGGCTGTACACCAGAAACTAACACAACACTGTTAATCAACTCTACTCCAATATAAAATAAAAAGTTAAAAAAAAAAATCAGCACGTCTTTATCGTTACCATCTTTGCTTTTTATAAAGAGACGGAGTGAAGGCCACTGGAGGAGCAGAGATCGGAGATCTGATGTCAGGACTCTGCTTCTTAAGGTCAGCTTTTCTGAGGTTTGAGTTGGGCAGTGGGTGAAAAGATGAAGCCAGGGCTTAGGAAGAAAGTTTGGGGCGATTTACGAGCATTAAGGGAAGGCCACAGGGAGCACGTGGAAAAGAGAGCTGGGTCCTCCCCATCGGGGCCACTGCATAGGTGGGTGCCCCGAGAAGTCCCACAGGGCCCCGGCTCAGAAGGGCTCTGAGTTTGGTTTCATGCTCTGCTAATGCCATCCTGAAATGCTTAATAACTTTTGAACAAGTGTCCTGCATCTTCATTTTTCACTGGGACCACACACGATGTGCTAACCCGTGCCCACTGCTTCCATGGCGGGCCCGGCCTTCCAGCTGACGGGGTAAGGACGGCCCTGTGTCCCTCTAGGCCCTTCTCCCCCAAAACCCCACTGACACACCATTAAATTAGGAAATGAAAAGGCACTCAGCAGTGCACTTGTTGTGAGGCAGGAGGAAGAGCTGGAGCTTATGCTTTTTCAGAAATGTGAGTATTGAACATCAGTGCACAGTCAAAACATAGGCCGTGATTTACAAACTAACTGGATACTCAGCTCCCTAAAAAAAAGAGGATAAAATGCAAGAGAGACGGGAATGTCAGGCACAATTCTTGCCCCGGATTCTAAACCACGTAGTTAATGACAAAGCTGACAAATCTGCTGATTTGCTCCCTCTCTCCTTCCCATTCCAGATGCTTCTCTGGCAACTAATTATTTTCTTCTTAGACGTGGATGGGGTAGGTAACTGCCATGAATGGGGGAGAAGAGGAATAACATTTATTGTGTGACTATTACATGCCAGGCATTTTGCTGGGGACTTTACACCCAGTTTGTCCTTTATTCCTCACAATGGCCATGTGGGTGGGTCGTATCATCTCCATGTTACAGATAAAGAAGCTGGGCCCAGTGAATCAGCCAAGCTGGGCCAAGTCACACAGACGGTAAAGGGCAAAAAAGGATATAATCCCAGGTCTGCTGTCACCATGTGCCTTGTTCTTTTTAGTGAAACTGAGACAGATGAAGACATACTTCATTACTATATTCCAAGCACCATACTAAATGCTTTCCATGTTTTAACTCCTTTAATTCTCACAATGAAACTGGGGCTCAGAGAGTTTAAGTAACTTCTATAAGGACTTGCATTTGTGAAGTGGCAGAATCGGATTCAAACCTAAACCGTCTGGCTCCAAAGACAAAGCTTTAGCCATGACCTCATGCTGCCTCTCCTAAGAAAAACTGGTACAGCAGAGCAAATTTGGTGACTGAATATAAATTGAATATGGAAAAGGTCAAGGAAGATTTCCAAGTTTCATGGTTGAGCACTCAGTGGGAAGATGGTGGCATTTAATGAAATGTGAACTGTAGAAGGATGAGGTGCAGGTTTTAGGGGAGTGATTGTGACATCATTTGTGGGCATGCTGAGTTTGTATGAGCTTGCATGTCTGGAAGGCAGCCAGGAGGATGATCTACAATGATGGCACCTTCCTTAAAGGGTTGCTTCGAAGACTGAATGAGTTAGTTCATGAAAGTGCTCAGAATGGTGCCTGGCACAGAATGAGTGCTACAGAAGTGTTTGTTATTATTATGGCCCAGTAAACAACTGGGTCATTGTGGAGCTAAGAAGATTATTATGACCCAGTAAGCAACTGGGTCAAATGGAACTAAGAAGAGATGCAAAATCAGGAATTCTGAACTTGTAGATGGTAACTGAAGTCATGGGAGAAAAGGAGAAAGGATGGAATGAGAAGATATCCTTAGGACAAGCATCTTGAGAGATACACAAATTGTCTTTGAGAAATTGGATAAAGGCTGGCCATTAGAAAGTCATTTCTGAAGTTTCAACAAAAGAGAAATCTTTCTTTATATTTGCAATAAAGCATTGAGTCTCTGACCAAGGAAGACTATTCCTTGACTGGTAACCAACAGAGTCAGAAATAACAAATGAAATTAGATTAAACCAAACTCCTAGAGAAAAGGGACCACAGCTAACCTGGCTGCTCTGCTTAGCCCCCAAACAGAATGATCACGAGTTTGCATACACTGATAACTTTCCAGTCCCTAAATTAGCTTCCAACCCAAATGTGATACCCAAGCTTCTATATGGTGAAGAGTCCCAGGACTTCAGAGCTGTGGTCCAGTTCAAGACACTGAACATGTGCGCACACACACACAGACACACACACACACACACACACACACAGGCACACATGCACACACGTGTCCAGTACTTTCTGGTTGCTGCTTTGACTAGTGATGCTGGGTGATCCCTCCTGATCCCTAGGGCTCATTACGGGCTTTCTGCAGAAAGATTTTTGTGCTTCAGCTGGGTTTGATCACCTCCCTAGTCCCCTACTCTTGCCTCTATCTTAGCAATTACCCACTTTATTGGAGCTTTCTACTTTTCTGTCTTCCGTATTAGACTATATAAGCTTATATCAGGGATAGTTTTATTCATAGACCCAGGATCTCCCTATCATAGGTGCTCAAAGACTCTCATTTTAAAAATTTATTCCTGGAAAGTGCACTTTTAATTTCAGCATCTTCTCTGTAGTCCAGCCCAGTTTTGTTCCTAAATTAGACTTAGAGAATATGTGAGAATATCAGTGACCTGGGTCTCTCTTTGTCCAACATGGGAGGGTCTTGGTGGGCGTGTGGGCAGTCAACTTTGTTGAGGTAAAATTTACACAGATTTTAAGCATACCAGTCGACGAATTTTAACAATTGTATATACTTGTATATATATACAATTGTATATACCACCACCATAATCCAGATGCAGATCATTTTCATCCCTTGTATGTTTCTGCCCATCATCTCAAGAAGCAGCCTGCAAGATGGACGCTTAACGCATAGAATAGATGGGGATGAGTCGACCTCGGGTTTTATGAAGGGAATGAATGACTGCAGATCAGAACGACTGCTATTATGTAGGAGGTGAAATACATGGTTTGGTTCAAAGAAAAGGTGAAAAAAAATACCACAGGTGGAAAGCATCCTGGCAAAGTCAGGAAAGCAGGAAATTGAACCTAGGGTAGTTTAGAGCAGAGGTTTTGGGTCAGGAGGAAGCAACGCAGGTGATGAGACAAGAATTGTTTGGGGTAGAAATGCAGGTTTCCACACAAGCGGGGAAGGCTGAGGCGTCTCATGACCTCGCTGGCATCTGCCCTTGCCTGGGGAGGGTAAGGTCACTTGTGGGCACTGGAATCTTACCAGCTGTAGGACACACAAGGCAGCACAGGGAGCCAAGAGCTTTCTCCTGAGATGTGAAGTCACTCGGCTACTCTGGCTGATTCTTTGCCTTCTTCAACTCAGAGGGCTGCTGTTCCTGGCCTCTTCCTACTCTTTCCTGCCTTATCAGATCTGGCAGATCCCAGGCAGGGATGACTCCCCATCCCACCCTTTCTGACTCGCCCTACCTGGCTTTCAAAGCCCAGTCTTCTTGATGAACGAAGAGAGAGAAACCTTTGGGCTAAAAGGTAACAGAAGGAGCCTCTGTTTCTCTGTTCCTTTTAATTTTTAACCATCATTCTCTGTAGAAATAGAAATATAATTTCAAAGCATAATCCAGAGACTAATTGATTTCAGCAGATAGATTTTTGTTTTCAAAATGACTCACATTCAGGGAGGGAGTCCACATCACCTTTAAGCCTCTCATTTAGAGATGTTCTATCTGTATTTATAAATCTCTCTGCATTTGTAAGAAACACCCTTCGTGGAAGACAAAATTTAACAGCCAACCTCTTATAACAATTTTGTGATCAGTCGATACAATTCTTTTGGTATCTTCCCTAGTACCAAGGTTGGTTAGAAAGATTAGCCGTAATATAGAGACACCTGAAACAGGTGAGCAAGCCCACCTTTATGCAGAGGGTGCCATAAACATTCTCTCCGACTTCCCTCCGCAGGTAAGATTTTGACTACAATATAAGAAATGAGTAGAACTTCATCAAAGGAAGACTCCTTAACAGGAAAATCTGGCTCTGGCCTGAGGGTCTGGTTCTGACTCCGCTGTGAACTAACTAACTATGAGAACCTGGGAAAATCATTTTCCTTTATGAACCTGATTCTTTTCCCTCTGCTATAAAACTATTACCTACATCTTTAGGATGTATTTTTTTCTTCCAATGGGGAGCGCTTGTTCTTTAAAGAAAATTCCAATTTTATCATCTGGAAAATGGGGATAATTATAGCATCTGCCTCATAGTGTTGTTATGAGTGTAAATGAGTTAATTCATATAAAGCAATTAGAGCAGGGCCGGCATGTAGCAAAAGGGCTCAACAAATGTTGGCCATGATAAGGCTGCTGCTAAGGATGATGATGATGATGGTGAGAAAATAAAGGAATTCTCCAAGACTAACACTGAAGACGGGGTGTAAAACAGAGTGGCCGGGGCATGAACTGGTGCTTCAGCTGCCTGGGGCCGGGGGCGGGAGAGTCAACTTGTGGTGACATAAGCCAAGGGGCCACGACCTCACAGGAACTTGGAGAGCGAGGCCAGGACTGGAGGACATTTCCACTGGAGGATGGAGCCCTTGAGAGCCTCCAAGTGTTAGATTAGGAAAATGTCCCGAAATTAGCACGAGGACAGCAAGGAACCTTGTCTGTCCTGACCTGGCTCTGGACAGAGCAGCTGTGTCTCCCCAGGGAATTTGTAATTGCAGGGAATTTGTGTTGTGAGGGGTTCGGGGGTCCAATTTATGCTTCCTGCGCTGATTCACTCCCGCCGGCCCCGCAGAGGCAAACACAGAGGGAGAGACAAGCTCTCATCGCAGGCCACACAGGTGTTCCAGGCCACACGCTTGCCTGCTGAGGATGTGCTCCTGATCCCAAATCACCACACACACGAGGACACAGACGCATCCTCTGAGGCCCCTGTGAACTTCAGTAATCCAAAGACTAAATCGAGACCGGAACCGTTCAGCTTTAAAAGCAGGAATCAAACACATATGAAATGAAGACATTAAAAAAAGTAAAGCCTTAAAGAGCTGTTGGAAGTAAAAATTGAAGTCATGAAAATTTTAAAATCTCAATGAATGGTTAAGCATTATCTGAGAAGATAAAATGACCAAAATGGAAGATAAACCTGGAAGTCATCCAGATACGTAGAAATGAAAAATATGAAATAGCAGTTAACAGTGAGAGGACCCAACACACGCCTCACAGAAGCTTCAGAAAGAGAGAGCTGAGAAATAATATTTGAAGAGACAATGGAAGATTAATAATTCTCCAAAATTACTAAAGGACCTCAGTATTGAAAGTAATCAGCCAATATGTCAAACAATCAAAAGTGAAGTATTCCAGACTAGGCCGCAGTGGCCACCACAGCACAACGATGAGAACAGCCCGCCCCCGTGCCAGCAGGGACAGCACCAGCCCCTGGGGATGTCCAGGACTCTGAGAGGTACAGTCCGCACAGCTCTGGGCTGACGCATCCACATTTGCAAGCTCATCCCAAAATCTCACTGGCCGTGATCTTTGTGAGTACCACACGCAGGGCCGTCCTTCGCTGCATCCTCATCCTGAAAGGAAATCTGGGAAATTAACAAGCACGGAGTCTGACAGCTCACGGGCTGGTCTCTGTGCCCCCAGTGGGCTCCCTGCAGGCCCCGCTGCCCCTCCTGCGGGGAGCAGGCTTCCTCCACACACTCAAGGCTAGTCCACTAACATTTCAGGTCCTTGTTTTCAGTGCCGGGGGCAAGGTGACATTCCTTAAGATTTATTATCATTGTTTTCCATCACCTGAGGAATGTCAGTCCTCTAAAAGCCTCTGCACCAGGTCGATTCCCTAAGTTAACTCTGACTTCGCATAGATTTATTGGTGAGGTTTGTGGTTTGCCCTGTGTGTGTGCACGCGCGTGCATGTTTCAGACACAAAGGTGAAGGAAGAGAGAAAACCGATATTTATTTAGCTTTAATCTGTGCCATCCCCTGAACTAATTGCTGACATATACACCGATTATTTGCATCCTCGGGGCAGGTACGGAGAGTAGTACTCTGCTCATTTGTCACACAAAGACAATGAGGCTCAGAGAAGTGAAGGAACAGGGAAGGGTCACGGAGCTACGAGTCTAGTTCTGTAGAAGAGAAAAGGAGACCAACAAGATAGAGAGAGAGCCACATGCTGCAAGGAACCCAGAATCCACGAGTAAATGGAAACACAGCCGTGTGTGGTCTGACGCGGGCTCGCGGGGAAAGTGGGTCCATCTAATTGGGAGTCATGTCCTCTGCAGGGCCCACCGAGGAAGCGAGTCACCGCGCTGGCCCAGCCCCTTAACCCAGGACACGTGGAGACTCCGTACAGAACCGCTGAGGCTGCGCGCGTCCAGCTGTGTGGTCAGTGCCGTGTCCTGGGCTTCCTTCCCACTCTCCTTCCTCTCTGCCCGTGATCTCTCCTGGCAGGTCCTGGGCCGTGTCATCTTTGTCCCAGTCGACACAGTGACAGGGATCACCCGTCACGGTCCCGACGGGTGATTCTGCTGAGGAAACGCGTCTGTTCCCTCTGAGGACAATAATAGCTCTTTTGGTCCTAAATGGAATTAGCCTGCTCTCTCCTTGGCCTTGGATTGTCACAGGTCTACTGTGTCAACCACACTTTCAGTTGGGAAACTACTACTGAAATGTTCAACAGGTGTGTACCTTTCTGGGCCACAGATTCAGCCTTCCTCGTGAACCTCAGCCCCATGTAGCCCAGGGGGCTCGCAGACCCCAGCGGTGCGGGTTCACAGACCTCGGGCGCCTGCTGGCTGTGCTGGCTTGGGACAGGAACCTCCCTGAGCCTCAGTTTCCCCATTTGAAAACCGGGATGTAATCCTTCCCATGAGGTTGCCTCGAAGATCAAGTGGGAAGCGTCCCCGTAAGCGTCTCAGTTACAAACAACGCCTGACCTTTGGGGCTCTCCGTTCCAATCTGCTGCACTATCCCCTCCCCGGCCCTCAGGAAGCAGATCAGCTTCTCTGAGACACTCACAATCCGCAGATTTGCCACTTACAACATAGAAACACACCCTGTTTCAAAGGACAAAGGAGATTGAGAGGATTCGGAGTGAAATGGCAGGAAGGGCTTGAGCCCTTGAGTCCACAGCGACTGCCTCATTTCCTGGCAGATCAGGTAACTCGTCTGAATTGCATTTGTGAAGTGTTAACCTGCACCTCTAAGGGTTACCCCGAGGCTTCAAGGAGACAGCGTGTGTGAAAGCACACCGGACACGTGAACTCATCCTCTTGGAAGCCTCCGGGCAAACCCCTCCCTCCTCCAGCACCGTCCTGGGGGAGCTGATAGATGGGACCGGTAATGCAATAAGCCTCAAACCGGGGGTCTGGACCACAGGCGTCCCGGCTTCTCATACAAGCCCGCTGTGCATCTTGTCAGTGGAGCACAGAGATTTTTCAAATTGAATCCTTGGCCTGACCGTGCCCCAGAACAATTTAAGGTGAAAACGGCCTGGATATCGCATCAGCGCTCCCCCAGCAGAGAGCTCTCTGCCCACCCTCCCTGCGGCTGCACCTGGACCCAGCGGCACTGCCTGCATCTAGGCCCTCCCGCCACTGCCCTCTGGTGGCTGCAGCTCGTAATGTCATGGCTCTTCCAGAACCCTGGAGGGGCGCTTCCCTTCCAGCCCCAGGCCCTGCCATGCTGCCTACTGGGGGGCAGCCCCTGGGTACTGACAGCTGCACTAGGGTGTGGTGTAAGATTTGCTCTCTCGCCCCTCCCTAAGGCCGGCAGCTTCTGGATCTCTGTACTGTCAGCCTAGCTGATCTTTTCTCTCCATCCTGGCCCCATCCAGTCCCGAGTGATCTTCTAAGCTAACCTTACTCCTTGTGGACAGGACTGCGGTGCCTCGTTTAAAAGCCTTTGATGACTGTTGGTGGGAATGTAAATTGATACAGCCACTATGGCGAACAGTGTGGAGGTTCCTTAAAAAACTAAAAATAGAACTACCATACAACCCAGCAATCCCACTGCTGGGCATATACCCTGAGAAAACCAGAATTCAAAAAGAATCATGTACCAAAATGTTCACTGCAGCTCTATTTACAATAGCCAGGACATGGAAGCAACCTAAGTGTCCATCGACAGATGAATGGATAAAGAAGATGTGGCACGTATATATACAATGGAATATTACTCAGCCATAAAAAGGAACAAAGCTGAGTTATTTGTAGTGAGGTGGATGGACCTAGAGACTGTCATACAGAGTGAAGTAAATCAGAAAGAGAAAAACAAATACCATATGCTAACACATATATATGGAATCTAAAAAAGGGGAAAAAAAGATCAGAAGAACCAAGGGCAAGACGGGAATAAAGATGCAGACCTACTAGAGAATGGACTTGAGGATATGGGGAGGGGGAAGGGTAAGCTGGGACAAACTGAGACAGTGGCATGGACATATATACACTACCAATCATAAAATAGATAGCTAGTGGGAAGCAGCTGCATAGCACAGGGAGATCAGCTCGGTGCTTTGTGACCACCTAGAGGGGTGGGATAGGGAGGGTGGGAGGGAGGGAGATGCAAGAGGGAAGAGATATGGGGACATATGTATATGTATAACTGATTCACTTTGTTATAAAGCAGAAACTAACACACCATTGTAAAGCAATTATACTCCAATAAAGATGTTAAAAAAAAAAAAGACGATAAATAAATAAAAGCCTTTGATGGTCTTCAGCGCCCTCTAGCGAAGCTCAGAGTCCTCAGCATCAAATGAACATGCTCCTTCTGCAATACCTCCCTGTTTACATGTCCAGTCCCAGATGTGGCAGTGGGGCACCCCTCAGGGGTGCCTTGGGCCCTGTGCTTCTCCCAGAGACCCCTGACGCCTGTCCTGCCCAGAAGCGTTACTGAATGCAATTCCCACTTGAATGCCCTATCCTGCCCCCAATTTCAATAGGCCAACCCCTACAAAACCCAACTCGAATGTCACTTTCTCAATCAGGACCTTCGCTAGCAATCCCACCCCCCCCTCCAAGTGAAGTACACACCTAAGCATCCTGTTCTCAGCTCCTCCGGGACAGGACTCCCCACCAGATTCTGTGCTCCCAGACCCAGGAGCTACCATCTCTGCTTTCATTTAAAAAATCTCCACAGCCCCAGGACAAATACAGCATCTGGCACATAGAACTCGCTCAGTTAATGTTGAATGAGCAGCCCTATCTAGCTCGGGAAGCAGAAGAATGGCAGATGCTGCAAGGGTAGAAAATAATCTCTGTTACTTCCATTTGCATAATAATAGAATGGTAGTTATGGAACATTTGTTATCTGCAAGGCTGTGTTAAGTGCTTTAAATTCACTTTCTCATTAAATAGGCACAGTGAAGCTTCCCCCTTATACTATCTCATTTAATCTTTACAACAACCCTGGCTGGTGGAGGAGAGCCAGCCTCAGATTTATTATGGATGAGAAGACAAAGCTGGGAGAGGTTGATGGTCAAGCATCCAAGGATAACGGGAGAGCCAGGGCTTTCACCTAGGTGTACCACCTCTCTCCCTGTGACACGAGTCTGCTAGCCCCTGTTATCACTCTGCCACCCCTTCCTGAAAGAGGCAGGTCCCAGGAGGCAAAGCCAAACACAGAAATGTGCTTTGCCTGCAGACCCAGGCTGTAAAAGCAATCACAGCTTCTCTCTTGCCTCCAGTTCCTAATCAATTATGGAGGAAATGACAATGAGGCAGAGGAGAGAGAGACTCAGACTGACTGCAGTTGATTGAAAAGATTCCCGAGGCTTTGTTTCTGCAGCTACGCTGCCCGGCTGGGACACCAGGGCAAAGAGATGTAGGGTTTGGTGCATGACACGGAGACAAAGGAAAAATGACGAACCAAGTGAATTAGTGAAGGTGAAACAAACGGTGCTCAGCAACAGATGGGGCTGATGCTGGGTAATTTTCTCCTGTCACCTCCCCTCCGGTAATAGATAATCCTGCAGCTGCTGGAGTTCCAGGGAAGGCAGGTTCACAGCCTCGGTCCCCTTCCTGTTTGGAAGCTGTGCCCACCCCCATCCCTTAACCTGTCTCGATGATAAAAATCTTAAGAGCCCAAACTTTTTGCAAGACGTATAGTGGCGATTTAACTCAGTGCTGGCTGAGGCTGTGATCCGTCAGGCTGTCACGGCGACAGGCAGATTTGTAAATGCCCTGGTTCCAGTGTCAGGTTGAAGGTGACATTTTTCAGCTGGAGATTTTTTTTCCCCATCCCTCACAGAGACGGAACAGCTCAGAACTAGAAAGCAGCCCCTGAACAAGCCTCCATCCCACTTACGCCACCCTGGCCAGGGCTGTTGACCTCTGGCTCCGAGACTGTCGCTCCCTTCCTCTGGGTCACCTCTGCCCTGTCCCAGAACACTTAAAACACAGTGATTCCTGTAAAGCCAAGCCCCAGACCCACGCCCCTCCCAAACCCAGTCCCGGGCCTGGCCTGATTTCACCTTATAATGGCTTGTCTTGGCTGACGGTCGCTCTGCCATTACCATTATAAATACTTACATAGATTAATTAACCACAGTATGAAAACCCAGAATCCCAGCTAGGTTCATTAATGACCTGCCAGGCTATTTCTTGGCTGAAGCATCGAAAACTAACCCAGAATGTTCATGACATTCTTCCCTTTGATTTCTTCCTGGAATCGGGAAACCTTAATCATGGTTCTGTTTGAACGCTTTCTTTCCCTACGATTTTATTCTCAGTGTCTTTACCCCTGAAGGAGCCTCATGAGGTGGGGTGACCCCGTTTCCTGCCCAATTCTCCTGCATTTACCTGACTTCCTTTATGAAGTTTGGGAAGACACTTTCTGCCCTGATACTACATCAGCACTCGGGCAAGGGCTCCATTGTCCCTGTTTCTTGGCTCAGATGCCAAAATGGAATCTTTCTCTCTCTCTCTCTCTCTCCCTCTCTCTCTCCCCTCCCTGCTTCCTTCTCTCCCCCCTTCTCTTCTCTATCTCCCCCTTCCCTCTCCCCCTCACCCCCCCCCCCACTTCTCTCTCATTCTCTGTCTCTCTCCCCCTCTCCTGTTTCTCTCCTTTCTTTAAAGAGGAGCCAGCCTGGTCTCAGCACCACCCAGAGGCCTGCACGGGGAAGGTGGCTCTCACACCACCTCCAGGAGGGATCCAGGTAAACCTGGGGAAGGTGTCGGGGGCCAGCAGGGAGGGAAGAGACCGTGGAGGTTGTCAGTGCAGACGTGTGAGCCTGTGGTTCCCACCCCTCGCTTTGTCTTCTCCCCTCCCCTCCTGAACCTCCCGTCTCCTTGGCTGCTGCGCTCCCACCCCACCTGCAGGGCCACCCACAGGTGCCCCAGCCAGAGCACCCTTCTTTCTTGACCAGATGACATGGCCATAGCCACGCTGCCATCATTTTATCGTTTTCAGTATCTGACATGATCACTGAGCATCTTATCTTCAGTTTCTTCATTTGAAAAGTTAATGGTATCTACCTTGTACCATAGTGTGTGTGTATGTGCATATACTGAGTAATGAGTGAGGCTGCATATGACAAACTCCTAACAAACAGTAAAAGCTCAGTGGGTGCTGGTTCTCCCCACCCCCAGCCTCCTGCAGCGTGTTAATCTCGGCCAAGTTTACACGGAAAATACTGATGCTTAACGAGCTCCACCCAGTGGAGGGACCTGAGCTCAGTAAGGTCACCGCTGAGGACCCTGAGCCTCTGGGGTGTGGTCATCACACCGTCCCCCCTTCGGGGGTTTACATTAAGGGAGAGGAAGAAACAAAAAAGGAAAGAGAGAAGAGGAGAAAAGGAAAGAGACGGGAAGACGGCTGGGGACAGGCTCTCAGGGAAAAGAAGGCAGAGGGAATCTATCAGAGGTCGGCGCCCACAGAGTTCCCTGGACGACCACGGGAAGAGGAGGGAGGAGAGGGCGGGGCAGGGCCTGCTTATGCGCGCCCCCGACTCCGGCACTGATGGCGCAGCTCAGCCCGGCTGGGCCCCAGGCTTCCCGCCAAGTGACCTCCTGGTGGACCCTGCAGCGGGGGAGGGGCAGCCGCAGGAGGTGCTGCTGAGGCAGAGCCATAAGCGCGGGCAGGAGGGGTCTGAACAGGAGGCAGGAAGAAAACCCACCCGCAGAGGCAGAGCAAACCACATGCCACCCTCTTGCCCCCAGGCCACTCCACGGGGGGCCGTCACCGCCTTCCCCTGTGAACTGCAGTCCGTAAAGGTTGAAGATGAGGGGACATGCCCCCTCCCCGCACCGAGCGGAGAAGAGGCGGCGCTGCATCCAGCGCGTGGGCGCGTCCCGCGCGTCCTCCGCGGGGCCCTGCCGCTGGTACCTGCATCCTCCGGAGCAGCTGCTCGCGGAGACGCACGGCCCGTGTGGGGCTGGCACGGACACCTCTCCTCTGCCGGCCCGAGCTCCCCAGCTCCGCTCCAGCCCCGCACACCCTCCCACAAAGCGAAAGGCCGTCCGCTGGGTCATCAGCTCCGCCCCTCCCCGGGGCACACCTGAGTGTGTCCCGCTCCAAGAGCTGTCTTATCCCTGACGAGGCTCATCAGAGGCAGGCGCCGTATCCCTTTTGCCCTTCATATCAAGAGTCCACATCCTCCCTGGCTCTCAGGAGGTACTTTCCATCTCCCTTCCCTCTCTCCCATCCTCCCTCGTGACCTGGTCCCATCCCAGCAGTGGCCACTGAGGGAGGACGAAGAACATGACCTGCCCCTCGGGCTCTGCCAAAGGAGAGAAGTGGCCAGTCAGACAGACAATTGCACAATGTGTGTTGGAACGGGGTATCCATGCGGCCCCCGAGTTTGGAGTGCAGGGGTCTCGCCAGGGCCCCGTCAGGCTGGGGGAGGCCCCTGCCGACAGCCCATCTGGGGGCGGGGGGGGACAGCCAGGGCTCCTCTTGCATCCAATAGAGGCGACACTATGAGGACATCGGGTGGGTGGGCTCAGGCAGACCCCCGAGGCAGGGGCCTGTTCTGCACCCAACTTGTCTCCTCGTTTTTAATGGTCTTACTCTCTCCCCTGCCCTTAGGCCAGGTGTACCTGCTCTGGGAGAAGAGTTCCTCAATGTAATCCCTGTGCTTTTTGCTTTCTGTGCTAACTGATATTTTATTGGCAGGAGGGGGCAGTCATTACTCCCCTATCAGGTGGTTCATTTATTGGATACTTCTTCTCACTTTTGCATTCGTTTGTGAACTATGTTCTTCCAGATCTTCTGGCGTCTGGGCCTCAGCCTGTCCCTTTGCTTTGCTGGGACATCTCGTCCTCGGCTGTGACGGAGACGCGAAGGAGAGAACAGAACGGGAGGAAGTCCCGTGCTCCGTGTCCCCATCACCCACCCTACCCTACTGCCCAGGCCTGATGTGGCCTGTCCACTCCTCCCAAACGCCAAGGAGGAGCCCTGCCATTGTGTTCCCGGAGGCCTGGACCGAGGTCTCGGTGAGCACCTCCCAACCCCGGGCCTTGCTCACTTCCTCTCCTGCCTTCTCATGCCCGAGCCCTTCTCTCTCTAACCCGAGGCCCTCACAGTTCTGATAAGGCGGGTAAGGACCTGGCTCTGTATTCCAGCATGAGATCTTGTTGACGTTGTGTGGTTTTTAACCGTGTGGATGTGCCCACTTGTGCAGGCAGAACACGTGTTCTCTCGCGTGTTTCTGACTCTGGGGGCTCTGAGAGCACGTGCTTTCAGGCTGCACCCCTGTGCCCACCCCGGGTCAGCGTCTGGCTCGGCTGGTCCGAGACTGCTTTGTGTCTGGCTGACCCTGGACCACTGTGTGTGCCCCGCCCATCTCCTCAGGTGCAGGGCGCAGGCTATAACTGCTGCTCTGGGAGAAGGTCCCGATCTCTGGGATTTGGGCAGCTTTGTTGGTATTTCTGATGAAACGTTGGTGCATGTGTGACCTGGGCCAGGGTGTGCCAGGAAGGCCTCACTGGGTGGGGCCGTGTGTCATACAGTCCTTTCATCCTTAATCCGGATCCAGGCGTCTCCTTGCCAGGTCCACGTGTTCCTGGTCCCAGTTCTACGAACGGATGGGCTTGGGGACGGCGTGTGTCAGGGTGACCCCATGTGGCCTCGAGTCCTGAGCGTGCGGCGAGCTTCCCTCCCCGTGGGCTTCGGCAGCTTGGGTCCCGGCCTGCGAGACCACAAGGGTGACGGCCCCTGCCCATCACTGCCACGCGGCGGCACAGGCCTGCACTGCAGAGGGTCACCCTGTGCAGACCGGGGGGCCCTCACCTCGGTCCCGGGTAACAGGCGCATGCCCAGTAGCAATGCTCTTTACTCTTCAAGCACAATAACCCCTTTGCCCTGCTAAGTCCTTCCAGAGGGCTGGCAGGTGCGATCGCGGGAGGGGTGGTCTGGGGCACGGGGCCAGCTGCCCGCAGGAGGACAGGAGGGAAGCCTTGGTCTGGCCCGTGGAGGAGCCCACCCTGGGGGAGGGGAGGGGGAGCAGGGAGGGAGATGGGCGGGCTGAGGCCGGAATTCAGGGCCCCCCTTGGGGTCCTCTCTCTGCCTGCCCTGGGTGCGCCGGCATCTCTATCGCATGTACCTTTCATCCGTCACCGGGGCGCTGGGAAGCACCAGGCTGGTATGTCTTTACTTCTCAATGTCTAAAGGGCGCGCGAGAACGATGCTGTCCTGTCAGGAGAGTCTCCCCAGCCTTCCGGGCCTTATGGGGTGATTCCAGTGCTTTCTGCCTGTGCAACAGCTCAGACTAGTGGTCAGGAGGAGCAGGGGCTGGATGTGAGACCGGAGACAACCCACAACTTCCCCAGGCCTCACTTTCCCATCTACAGAATGGGGTGATGACAGCACCCATTCCTGAGGGTCGTCATGAGACAGGGATTACAGGATGAACACAGGGGAGGTTTTTAGCACCCTGCCCACATGGCACTGGTACTCAGCCTGCGGCAGGTATACTTAGCAGTCGTGCTCTGTGCTATCTCCTGTGATACGAAATGAAATAGCATCAGGTGCTGTAACGGTAACAATAGTACCAGCGCCTCGGAGGCAGTGGGACGCTGCGGGAAAGCAGAAATGACAGTCAAGTACCTGGGAAGAGATGAACATGGTATCTAAAGAGGGGGGAATGCTTTCTGAATCAAGCTTCCCAAAATGCTTGCAGGTGGACCCATGACCTTCCCAGAGGCAGACAGAAAGCAGAAGAGGAACTGACATCTCCTGATGCTGAGGCCCCCATCCCCTCCTTGCACAAGGACACCCCAATCCCACCCCTCCTATGGACTTCACCTCAGAAAGAACCAGTGCTTTCGGGGAACGGGGCTAAAAGCAGCATTTGGGGGAAACTGAATTCCACAGGATGAATGTCGTTAAGTCTGGCCTAGGGACTGAGCCAGCCTTTGAATTAAGGCCTGAAAGTTAAAGAGTTATTGTCCGGCCCTGGGACTCAAAGGGCAGGAATTCACCTCCACATTCTCCTTCACCCCTTCCTTCCTTCTCCTGTCCTCCCAGCCCCTCCTGGGCGATCCTGTCAGGAGCTCCTGGGTTCCCGAGGGTCGGGTCACACTGGGGAGGTTGAGGCAGGTCAGGACCACCACCCCACACCCACCCCGACCTGCTTGCCTCTGTCCTGGCTCTCCCTGGCTCCCCGCACAGACCCACAGGTGGTGGCAGAGGTCCCAGGAGAAAGAGCAATCCTGCCCCATGGCTTCCTTCCTTCCTTGGCCCCCAAGGGCCTGTGGGCATTTTCCTTGACCAACATCCAACTCGTTTGCTAGCGTTTGCTCTTCCTGAACAGTACGCCCACGGAAAATTAAAACTAACTGAACACACTGTTTTAAAAACCAGCTAAAATAAACCTTGCAGTCTCGCGAGTGGTCTAGAAGTCCTAAGGCAGCGCCTCTAAGATGTGCTGGGGTCCGTGGGCCTCTGGGATTGGGTAAGACCATCTCAGAGGGTGACTGGACGTCTGTCCTTTGGTCTGTGAGACTGAGGGCTGCATTTTCCAATCCCAAGTGGTGTCACATAGCCTGAGGGCAGGATCAAGGATTTGGTGCTCAGACCACAGGGAGCAGCTGGGGTCTTCCGCACAAACATCACTTCACCCCACAAGAAGCAGAGTCAGGTTCAACTCAGCTTGGATTGCTATCGGCATCATGGCCAGGCACTGGGGATGCAAGGTGGATAATCCAGGCTCTGTCCCTGCCGGGAGCCCCCAGGGGAGCGGGGTGTGGCTGAGGGCGTGCCCTTGGGATGCCTGGGTCACGTGTGCCCCAAGGGAAGCAGATGGAGGTGGGGGAGTTGGAGACCAGTCTGGCCTTTGGGTCTCATCTCACAGACTTCTCCCAAAGAAAAGGATGCGTTCAATCACATTTGGATGTGATCTGAAAGGATTTTTCGGGCGCTTTAAAAATCATCATGCACGTGCTGCTGATTTAGTGATGTGTGCGCCCCAACCTCCTCCAACCACACCTGTGTGGTTGGCTTTGCAAACCATTGTTTGGACACAAAGCCAGGGGCGCGGGGAGTTAGAGAGCAGGGCAGGCTGCCCTCCCTCCGCGGAGCCCTCAGAGAAGCGCCCCACGCCCAAGTTTAAGGTTTCAGGGGTCCGCGAGCCGGGAGCGCAGGCAGCGGCGTGGAGAGCGCAGGCGCGCCCTCCGGTGGCCGTCCCTGGAGCTGCAGGCGCGCCCCGCCCCCGGCCTCCGCAGGCTCCCGGATCCAGATGTGCGAACCGGTGGGCCTTGCCGCACCCTGTGGGGTTTAGCCCGCCGTAATGTCAGCGCAATAATAGCCCCGGGGAGGCCACTGCACCACTCTTTTTATCCAGAGGAGGGCTATTCCATCAACTGCTCCAGAGGCCTGCTTGGTAAATGAGTTTTCTTTTAAAAATACATTCACTTGATTGCCTTGCTAGAGCTCATTCTGGCACCAGGGGACATGTCTGGGGCGGCAGGGACCGCAGGGGCTGGGGACCACCCGAGGGGCAGCAGCGGAGGCCAGGAAGTGTCAGTTCACAGCCCTCCTGATGCCCGACTCTCGGTGCCGTTCCCCTCCTGTGATCCTTTGTCCCTCTCTCCCTGGTGACAAGAGGTGCAGTCGTTTTGCTCCCTGGGGAGAAGGGTCCTATGCCCACTGGCGCCAGGCCTCACCCTCACCGCAGTGCCTGGCACGGCGTTTGCAGGAGCCGGGGAAGCATCAATTCAGGGGACTGCGGTCGCCGGGTTCTGCCCTCACCCCAGGAGACAGGGTACACAGATCGGTGGGGTTCCAGGCTGGGTGCCCAGGAAGGTCCCCGCACCCTGGGACCAGCCTGGTGACGGGATGGGGACCCTGGAAGCCCCAGGCCGCAGCAGAAGGCAAGCTCTCGCCCTCGTGCCGCCCTCATTAGGGTCACTGAGTGATTGAGCAGGCTGGACCCTGCTGGGGACCCAAGCTGAAAGGGGCAGACATCTCTGGGGGCAGAAACCCCACATTCACACAACCGGGGTGGAGGCGACCCTGGGAGACGCCGTGCTCCTGGCAGCTGTGATTCGTCCTTGTTCGCTACCGACCGTATAACATGTGTTTCACACTTGATGCGACTGCACTGTTACTTCCCCAGGAACACTGGTTAGTTCGATTGTCTGTTCTCTGACAGCAAGCAAGCGGGGAAGCGGCGGAGGCGAGGGGTAATTAATGAAGCAGGGGCACTTTGAGACTGGGCCCCGCCCGCCCTGAGTGCGACTCCGGGTTCAGGGTCCCTGCCGCCTCCAAATGCAGCCGCCCTTGGGCTGTCTGTCCCGGCCTTGGAGGACGCAGCCTGCGGGCCTGGCTCCGGGGCCCCCTCAGCCCTCGGACAAGGGCGTTTAGCTCAGGCTGCTTCGCTGAGGTGCGCCCCGGCAGGTCACGTCTGGGGTGTAATGGTCTCTAATTAGCATTGCCCACAGATGGAACATTCCCAACCCCCAGCCTACAGCTAAGTGGTTCTCAGAAAAGCACAGACATTATATTCTACCTTTGAAAACATCAAAGGAAATTAGCCTATTCCCATGGGTGCCTCTGGGCCAGCCTCGTTGTGGCACCCAGGGAGGGCCCAGCCTTTAGAAGTGCAGAGAGGGGGTCTCTGAATCAGATAATCCCTGACAGGAAAGTGAGCCGGTGCCCAGCCCTGTCCTGCTCTCGGCCCCTCCCAGGCAGCTGTGTGGCCCCATTCCCTGTGGCTCTCTCTCCACTGGGTCTCTCATGGGCCCCTGCTGGCTTAACGCTTTACCTGTGCTTCCCTCCCAACCCCCCGCCATCTCCTTTGGGAAGATAAATCCTGGGAGCAGGGCCAAGTCTGGACTTTGCAAACATTCAGTGCCAAGTGCAGCACTGCTTATGCAGCGTAAGGTCAACTCAGAGTCAGAGAAGTCCCTCGGCTCCTGCAACTAGATTCCCCAAATTTACTCTCTAAGCCTTCTTCTGCCAACATTCCAGACACTGTGGATCGAGACGTGGCAACGTCTCTGAGCATTTGGAACTTTAATTCTAGGAGAGGGAGACTGACACAGTGGATAAACAAGTACATTCATAACATGCCGGGTGCTAGAAACAGCTAAGAAAAGTGATAAGCTGCGCTGTGGAGGTGGGGAGGCGTTTCTAAGAAGGTGTCATTGACGAGACGGGAGGCAGGAGGAACAGTCCACCTGACACATGGGGGGAGCGCTGCAGGCAGAGAACCAGCAAGTGCCAAGGTCCCGGGTGAGAGTGTGCTTGGGGTTTTCGAGGAACAGCTGGGAGATCAGTGAGTGACTAGAGGACAAGGCTGAGATCAAAGGCAAGAGAACAGAGTTACAGTTTGGCTGGGTCTGCACCTGCCAACCCAGCTCTCCCATCAGACCCCATGTGTCTCCTCCAGAGGCTGGCCGAGCCCCCCAGCCTCGTCGTGAATATCCTGGGGACAGTGGGCATGAAGGGCCTCGTTTGGCCGGGACGTCCCAGCCCCTCCCCAAGCCGGGGGATCTCGTCAGGTTACCCAGCTGTCCGGCTTCTGCTTCCTCGTCTCTAAAACTGGCATCTTAAATCCCTCCACACAGGGACGCTGTAAGAATTAAGTGAAACGCCTGTGTAAGGCACCAAAGGAAAGCCAACCCCTACCTTGTAATTTCTAGAGAGCTCTCTCTTAGCCTGAGCTTTCCACCTGGATGGGTCCGAGTTCTGGCCCCGAGCAACACCAAGCAAGCCCTCGACTGGTCTCTACCGAGGGTCCGCAGACATCAGCTTTCAGCCCTCACTCTGGGCAGCTCAACAACCCTCTGAGGGTCTTTCTGGAGTTTCCTCCCCTCCAGGCTCCTCCCCTCCTTCAGCGAGGGCCGCTGAGTCCCAGAGGGATGTTATCTCTCTCAGGGCATCACCTGGGCTGGGATTCAAACCACAGCCTCCAGACACCTCCATGGTCTCTAGGAATGTGGGATGTGGGGACAAGGAGGGCCCACAGAGGGACAAGGGATGGGAGGCAGGAGGCAGGTGCAAGAGGCCTGGGTGTGGAGGCCACAGAGCCCCAACCTGGGCTAAGCCCAGCTGTCCAGCTTCAAACCCAGAGCTAAACAAACAGCGTAAAGAAAGCCAGTGCCCTGGCCAGAGGACAGGAGACCGGCCGGGACCGAGCCCGTGAGCGGAGGCTGTGCCCACCCCCTGCCCTCGCATCAGCACCATGTAAGCCGCAGCCCAGGGCGGGTGAGGGCATGAGAAGGAGGGTGATGTGAAGCGCCCAGAGGCTGTGCAGAGAAGGTTTTCCGCGCAGGGACCCAGATCCATGCTGCATTTGCCCTGGAAGCACAGGGAGAACCACCTTCCCACGGTTTGTAGGTGGTGAGTGGGGTCAGGCTACCGTCCTATGACCCAAGACGTCACCAGGCACCCATGCAGGGTGACCCTCCGTGGACCACTCTGGAAGGGTGGGTGGAGCCAGAGGGAGCTGCCATCCTCGGGTCAGTTTGCGTCAACACATCCGTCACCCCTTCCCTCTCTCTATGCCCGGCACTGGGGTCAGTGCACTCCCGGGCTCACTTCATTCCCACAACCAAGTCCAGGGGTGAATATCCCCGTTTTACTGATGGAAAGAAATGAAGCTGGGCAAGATTAAGTTAAACACCACCAGCAAGTCACAGAGTTGCAGGTAGAACCCAGTTCTGTTGAACTTCAGGGCGAGAGGGAGTTTGTTCATTCACGGAGCCTCCTCTTTCCACGGCCTGCCCTTCCTCAGTGACCCTTCTAAGCCCCTCAGCCTCCCAGGGAAGCCTTTCCTTACAAGCAGCGTGGCAGCGCAGTCGGGAAATCCGGAGGCGTAGTCAGCCTGGGAACCATCGGGCCCGTGGCATGGGGAATCCAGAGGTTCCCGCCCACAGGACCTTCCGGAACCGTCCAGCTGCCCGCTCTGTGGCATCTCTCCCTCTCTGACCCCCAGCCGTGAACATGGTCCACGCCTTGGAGGTGGGTGTGGCCCCCGGGAGCCCAGCCCCTTTCACAGCCGTGATGCTGATTTGCTGACTCACGCAGGTTTGCTGCTGACACGTCTAGAGCACATTTCCGCAGGGATCACAGAGATCTCTGACCTCTGACACCCTCACCCCTCTCACCTCTGGTCTTTGCATCCACCTCGTCAGACTCTGGAGCCAATCGTATGGTTTCATGGCTTCCCAAGAGGGACCGGCCCCTGGGGCTCAGCCAGGCTCATTCTCCCTCCTCCCTGTGCAGGCAGCACGGCACCCGGGACGCGGACTCATCTGCGGAAGCGTCTCGTGTAACACACGCACCCTCGGACCCTTTCCTGTCTTGCGTCGGAGGAGCAAAGGCGAGGGGGTGAAGTCAGGGAAGCGATGCTGGGCTGGTGGGGCATTGATTAGGAATAAAACGTGCAGACCTGCAGGCCGGCCGGGCTCAGTAGGAAGGAGGAGAAGCTGTACTTTAAAGGAAAGTTCAGTTATAATGGCAAGGGAGAGACATGCAGATGACTGAGTGGTTATTTACACCAGCAGAGCTTCTGGAAAGCTCTACGGGCCAGTGTCCATGTGTGTTTCTCTGTGTGTGTGTCTGTGTGTGTGTGCACGTGCACGTGTGCATGTGTGTGGCTGAGAGAGGGGAAGACAGGAAGCTGCTGTCCTGTCTCTAACACTCACGTGCCTTTAAATCGGGTTCTATGTCACAGGCAGGCCTGGCTGGCAGGTAACGTGCACGTGAGCCGTGAGCACAGAGATGCCCTCACACACAGTACGCGGGTGCTGGATCCGCCCCTCTCTGGGCCACCAGGAGCCAGGAGGGACCCAAACCCCAAGAGGAGGTGGGTGCAGAGCCAGAAGATGACACTCCTGATGTGGGAGGGAGCCAGTCTCAGATACAGCTGTTAGGACGGGACTGAACTGGGGTAACTTTCATTTGTAGATACTCAGTGGACTGGAACAAAGATGCACCCAGCGTGAAGTGAGAAGAAAGGACCGGCCCCTACACAGGGGCCTCCAGAAGCGGGTGGCGGGTCCTCCCTCCTTGCCCGGTGACGCTGAGGGCCTGCAGCATCCCCAGCCGCCACCAGGGGGCGCAGCCCTCCGCACCTAGACTGAGAACAGGGTGTCCTGCTCTTATCTGCAGCTGTGTTCAAACTGTGGGCCCAGAGACGGACTGAGAAGGGGAGAAGGGCCCACAGGCAGCCTCAGCTCCCTGCACGCCTGGCCTCTGCGGAGTTAAGGAAGCAAGAGCACACAGAGGACTTGAGGACATGGGGAGGGGGAAGGGTAAGCTGGGACGAAGTGAGAGAGTGGCGTGGACATATATACACCACCAAATGTAAAATAGATAGCTAGTGGGAAGCAGCCACATAGCACAGGGAGATCAGCTCAGTGCTTTGTGACCACCTAGAGGGGTGGGATAGGGAGGGTGAGAGGGAGACGCAAGAGGGAGGGGATATGGGGATATATGTGTATGTATAGCTGATTCACTTTGTTATAAAGCAGCAACTAACACACCACTGTAAAGCAATTATACTCCAATAAAGATGTTTAAAAAAAAAAAAAAGAGCATACAGAGGAAGGAACTGGGACCCGGTCCTCCATGGGACCTTCAGTATGTCCCCAGAGGTGAAGCTCAAAGTGCCTTGAACTGCAGTGGCGATTTTATGGCCACAGATTCTTAGATTAGTTCCTCACAACAACCTTTGAGACAGGTATCACCCCATTTCTGGGTAAGAAAACAGGCTGGCCAGACGTATGGCAGGCCAGCAGTAATGCACCCTTCTCTTAGTAGCTGATGAAGGACTTGAAATCAGAAACCTGTAGATGGAGTCAGAATTCAGCCCAGTGGCCCTCGTGGCCTGTGAGGTGTCTCAGCCATGGTGCAGACATTGAGGCCGGTAAGAGGGGCCACCTAGTGTGGAGGTTTGCCTTCAGCCCTCGGGTCTGGGCCCTGGATGTGGTCTTCCCAGAGATGTCACCTGAGATCAGGTGGGTGAGCTTAACCTCTGAGTTCATTGACCTTGATCCTCCAGCTGTAGTGTCCAAGGAGGGGAAACACACACACACACGCAGACACACACAGACACACACACGTGCACAAATGCACACAAGCATTCATGTCGATAGGTACTCCACTTCCCCCCAAAAGCCCAAGTCTGGTATCTTCTCTGGTTCATTCCGATGAAATCCAAAATGCCAATTTCATGAGCAGGCATGACCCGGGGTGGGGCAGGCCCGGTGATGCGATGGCTGGGACAACGGCATGAACCTGAGAAGCATGGGGTCAAGGCCCTCCTGGAATGTCTTCCTCTGGATTCACATCCAGGAGGGATTTACTGAAGCTGATAAAATCTGCCACTGAATATTGCTATAAAATACACTTCACCCCGAGAATCCTAAACCTGTAGATTCACCTTCCACGACTTTGTTAGAAGCAAGGACTTAGTCACAAGCCAGCACCAGCCTTTCCATTTCAGCCCCACATCCCATGTCCCTCCTGTCCGTTACTCACTGGTTCTCACGTGCTCGCCTGTGTCAGGGGGGCCGGGGGAGCTGGTCACAGATTTCTGGGTCCCACCTCTAGAGTTTTAAAGTCAGTACATTTGTGCTGGGGCCCAAGATTTTGCATTTCCAGGAAGTTTCGGGTGATACTGATGCTGTAACATTTTTACATTTCTTACTACCTTATTAGAGGAAACTCACTGTCCCGGAAGCTGTCAGAAGAAAATGGGAGAAACTGGACCCAGAGATCAAAAGAGATAGCAGACAGCACACTCAGAAGTATGACATCAGCTCCTGGATGGCCAAACACCAGCTCCCTCTGTCTGTGCCCACGGCAGGCATTACTAATCAATCACCGTCTTCTTTCTTGTTGAGCCAGACTTGGCTTCAGAATCCTTCTCCACCGACTGGTCCAGAAACCCGCTAAGACTGACTGGAAACAGCAGCCAAGGTGACAGCCCTGCACTGTATTTGACCGAGAGACCGGACCACACTGCTCCAGACACCCTCCCCATCACTCAGTCCTTCTCTGTTGCTTAATACTCCCCGCTGACTTTGAGCACGAGGGCCATCTGGACCCGAGAACAAAAGCGGAGACGGAGGAATAGCCGGGGGGTGGGGGGTGGGGTAGGGGGGGAGTGTGACCTAACGTGAGAGGGACAGACCGGAGGACGGGAAGGGATTGGGTGGCCAGTCACAGAGCCGACCAGCGTGCCCTCGGGGGACCCAGGCCCGCGGGGCGCAGAGCGCACAGGAGGGGGCCAGGGACGGTGGCTGCATTCCCAGAGCACTTTCTCCAGAAATGGACTCTTTCCCCTTTTGAAGGTGATTATGTGCCACGCTAGCTGCAGCGACTATGACAAAAGGGAGGTCGCAGGACGCTTGCCTGGAGTAGCGAGGCATTTGCGCAGGTGGTCCCGGGGCCCCGGAAATGTATTCACGCCCCCTGCGCCAGTGGTGCAGGCTGTAGGGAGGGGCAGAGGTCAGAGACAAAAGGTCAGCCTTGGAAGGCCAACAGAGCCAATCTGGAAAAGACACAGGAAATCGAAGGGCTCTTGTTGAAGATAGAGGCAGAGAGAGAGAGAAGGAAAGGGCGAGCAGTGGCGTGGCAGAGCTGTGACAGGAAGAGGCGTCGGGGCAGTAAAACATCCAAAAGCCAAACCCAGCGGCCAGGTCTTTCCTGAGCACGTGAGGCTTAGGACGGGTGGGGATGGGAGGGGGTAGGGCATTCCTAGCGCATGCTTCCTCTGTCTGCTCACACAGGACGCAGAGGCCTTGCCCACAGATCCAGCCTGCCTCGCTGGCCTGTGTGTGCGGCTAGGGCAGGAAACACGGGGAGCAGCATTCTGAGTGACCCGTGCTGTCCCCGACGGGGCGATGCCACTTAAAGGTGTGCACGGCCTGAGGGCTGGGCCGCCCACCCTGTAACGTCAGGCAGTCTGTCGGCCAGCTGCACGGCCGGATGTTTCCAACTTTAATGTCTGATGTCCATTCCATAAGCCTTGATGGAGGATCACCCCATTGAAAGCAGCACGGGGACAACTGGTGAGAGCCTGGGGTGTGCTCTGCAGACGCGGGTCCAGACCCCAGTCTTGGCGTGATCCAGAACATCTGTTTTCTGCTGCCCCAAATCCTGGGCTGGCCCCCAGGCAGGGAAAGAGAGAGGAGATGCCTTCCCGGGGGCCCCAGGAAGCTGGGATGCTTCGGATTCCTTAGAGAGTTCTGTACACTCACATCACTTCACAGAGTCAACAAATAAAGAAACTGAGAAGGTCAGGAGTGATTGTAGAGCCAGAGCTTATTAGCATAATCTGCATATCAGGAAGGAGCCAGGCCCTGCTTTAGAGCCAGTAATGTACAGATTCAAGTAAACTGTTATTTAGTAACAGCTCGTCACTGGGCCACCGAGCAGGAGCACATATTGGGAAGCGTGTAGGAAACACAGTCATTCCCCCACCACACACACACGTACACACACTCACACACACATACACACACCGATGCCTCTGCGGGAGGGGCTGGAAATGTGCTTCCTGACTCAGCTGCTCCCTGACTGTGTGACTCCGAGGGAATAACATCATCTTTCTGAAGCTCTGCATTTTAGCAGAGGGACCCTAAGACCTTTCGGGTTCTCACGCGCTTCGGGGGCTTCCCTTGGTAAAGCACTTGGCCCTCGGTGGAGGCTCAGTGTCCGCAGCCACTTCTCCTGCACGAGCGTCGGAAGGTCGAGCCGAGAGGAGGCGCCACTGAGCGCCAGGACGAGCCGGGACGCCAGGTCCAGCCACCGGGCCAGCAGCCCCGCCCGGTCAGCCTGCTTTTGCTTTTGTCCACAGCGTTTTACAGACTTTTCAATCTCACCATGCGATTCTAGCTTCAGGCTGCCTCGCTGGTGTGTTAATAATAAATTATATTGTACTGCGTGGGTCTAGCTCTCTGCAGTAGTTTACTAAGCACTTTTACCTACAATATGCCACTTAATTCTCACGACTGCCGGGAGGTGAGGGAGCTGAGGGTCACAGGAGGCGGGGCACGGGCACAAGCTCAGAGTTCACACCTTGGCCATCCCTGCCCTGCCGGCCAGGATGACCAGGGCGCCGGGGCCATCAGGCCACGGGCTTCCTTCTGTCCTGCTGACGCTGACCAGGTGCTGTGTGCCAGACACGGAGCTGTCTGCGGGGCATCTGAGCAACGTCTGAAAAGCAGCAGGCACTCCAGTCCGTCTGTCCTCTGCACAACATCAGTGTCAGGACAGACGGAGGCTAAGGAGACATGAGATCGCATCCAGTGGCGTGGACGGTCAGTGGTGGGATAGTGTGATGTAGGAGTGACGATACAACAGACTGTGCGAGGTGACAGCAGACAGCAGCCTGTGCCTGTCACCAACAGCAGCAGATCTGTGTTAAATGTCCTGAATTTGATCATTACTTTGTGATTACGTGAGAGAATGCGTGGTTCCTAGAAGGTGCAGAGCAAACATGGGTGAGAGCTGCTCGTATGCTATTTGTGTTACTTTTTTAAAGGTTTGAAAATTTTTAAAAATGTGCAACAGGCAGATTTCTTGAGTAAATACGTGTCTCTGATAAAGAGCGTGCTGCCTGAAGGCCCATCTTAAAACTGAATTATAGAAATAATTCTGTAATTCTACCGCATGGAGTCGTGAAAGTCATCTGGTCAGATCTGTTTGCCCCTTCCCGTGTGAGCATGAGAATGTGCATGCATGTTCACGTGCACGCACATACATGCATGCACACGCATACATGCTTTCATGCACACGAACATTCACACCCAGTGCTGGAAAAACTCCAAGGCAGCCCTTTACCTCTTTGGGCACCTCTGACCTTTACATTTACTTTATATTGGTCTGACGGTTCCCAAACAATGTAAGCCTATTTGTCTTGGCTTTGCTTGATGTGATCCTATAGAAAACATCTCATTCTAGCACCTAAGTATTTGAAAACAGCTACGGGTTCTCAGAGTCTCCTCTTTCTCAGTTCCTCTCCATAGTTTTGCATATTTTAGAGCCAACATGGACCTTGGAGCCTTCCCAGAGTCTCCTGTCAAAACTCAAATTTGCCAGAAAAGAAAGACAGTGGTTCAAGCCCAAGGCTCTTATTACAAACTTTGCAGGCATCAGTGCTCTCAGACTGAGTGATACAAACCAGCTCGGTAAGTTCCTAAGAGTCAAACCAATGGACCAAATTTCTCTGCTGGAGCTCTCACCCCCAGCACTAAATATTAGAACAATAAAAACCCTCGCAGATTACGTGCCTGGGCCCAGATTCCTGCTCATTAGGAGCTAAACCGATGTCTGAGCTTTTCCCTCCAAGGGCAGGGCCATTCCTGGGAGGTTGGTAGGACTGAAAACGTACTCTGTTCGAATTCTGAGTCACCTTCACAGGAGAGGCCACATGAAGCCATGGCCTAACTGCTGACCGGTGGACCTGCCACTGAATCAAGGCCCTGATGGAATTTCAGCAGAGGCGGGACTATGGGTGGGGGGTAAGTGTGAGCGATGCACGGGCTTTGGAGCCAGATCTGGGTGTAGGTCTTGTCTCCTCCAGGAGACAGTAGCTGTGAGAACTGAGGAAGCAACTCAGCCACCCCACGCCTCAATGTCCTCACCTGCGACAATGAGATAAAATTATCTCCCTTCCAGGGCTGTAATGAAAAATAGAAGAAATAAGGGCAAAGCTGTGTGGCCCTAAGTAGGCACTCAACAAGTACGAATTATTTATGGATGTGGTCACCATTCCAGAAAGGTTACACATGATGCAAATTTGGCAAAGGTCTACTCTGTGTCTTCGGCTATGTAAGAAACAAATTAATTATGAGAATAACATCAGTGAAAGCACATCATAGTCAGTAATAAGAATTTAAAAAATGTGTTGGGAAAACAACCCATGATATATTGGGATAAAGCCAAGACAACCAGTAGACAAACTGTGGCCAAACAGATGAGCTTCTGTGCTGTTTAATACACTTAATAAAACAGTGTAGCTTCCTGAAAGTGCTGTCTTACCAAACCGAGATATCCCAAGGGTTTAAACAGAAAAGATAAATGACCCTGTTCACCTTATGCAAGAAGTGAGGTCTGTGTGAGATGGTCCTGTTCAGGACCAGGAGGCAAGGGCGGCGGCTGAGGGTTGATGTTTGCTCAGCTCACGTGGGCTAAACGTCTGAAAAAAGAGGGAGGCTTTTGGTACAGAGGGATTAATGCAGAAAATGGTAACTTTTCTTGACACAGTGCGCACTGGGGAGCTTTCTTGTCGGGCAGTAAGTGAGTGAACTGTGTTAAGATGCAGATGAAAGGGAAAAATGTAAGAGCAAATACCGCTAACTGTGACCCCCAATTCAGAGCTCAGGATGCCACCTGCCCACCAGCCTTCTGTGGGTGCACGTCTGCGGCTGGAGTGAGTTTAGGTATCTGAGAATCCATAGCCCCCAGGGAAGGTTCCCTCTCTCTCCAGTTTCAGAGGCAGCATTACAAGTGACAGACGGGGAAGTCAGGTTCCATAATGACAATGGCGACATTCTTGTAGCAGCAGGGGGAACAATAGGGCTGCTTCTGTTACACTGAGCTAACAGCGGATTCATCTGCGAAAGGCTGTCCTAATAGCACTGAAGGAGTTTAATGCAATGAAGGAACCCCATACAAAGAGTCCCCCCTAGACTGACATCAGTGATTCACCAGCTCTCTGATGTCTCAGCATTTCTCAAGGGCTGCTGAGACCTGACAGACTCTCCCAGCTGGAAGGAACCAGAAGCACTGTCCATCTCGAGTTTATCATTTTGCAGGTGATGAGACTCAGACCCGCAAAGGATATGGAGCTGTAAGTCACAAAGACCAAACCAGGCTCTGGATGGACTTGCAATCCTACTATAGCTTCCTCTTCTCTTGGAGAACGCCAGCCATCCTGGGAGTGATAAAATGTCTTGTGTGGAGAAGGGAGGCTTTTAGGAACTGCTCTCCTTTTGAATCAGGGGCACTTTCTGGCTTTAATTCAGGCGGTGCTGCCGGCTTCTCTGGGAAACAGAACGTGGGATGGCCACGAGAAGGCGCCAGTGCCCCGTGCTAGGACCCTCTTCCCTACCTGATTGCCCATACAGCGTGTATATATTTATTTTCAATGAGGTCAGGAGTATCAAGGTTGTAAAATAACATATTTTCACTTGTTTTATTCCTACATCCCAGACATAGCTTTTCTGAAGTCAATTATCTCCCCGAGACGCTGTTCTCCCCGCCCCCTGTCTCTCTGAGCTGCCTTTCAACACATCAGAGTCTGACACCAATAGACCGAGAATTGGGGGGTGGGCGGGTCGCTGGGGGGAGGGAAAAAAAGCAACTTTTCCCCTGACTGCCTCCCTGTTCTGGCGTTTAGTTTTAAATGGCAGCCTGCAGATGTAAGGCCTCTGTTCTCCGGCCCCGTGGGGGGAGACTAGAGACGGCTAGTGCTGTGATACTGCCTGGGAGGGGTCGGGTGTCAGCTGGGAACCTCCCCGGCCCCCCACGGGCACAGGGCCTCCAGCACCATTTCTCTGGCGCTGCTCCTGGCGAAGGACGAAGCAGCGTTCGTGGAGAGGTCCCCACAGAGGACAAAATGAGGGCAGTGAGCAGACGCCCCCAGACTGAACCGTGTCGATACCTGGTGCCGTATTTCAATGGAGGCTTTGTCCAGAGCCGGGTGACCGGGAGGGTGAGAGGGCGCGAGGAAAGAGCACACGTGTTCACACACACACACACACACACACACACCCTCACACACGCAACTGGGCAACAGCTTACGGCTCTTCCCAAGTGCAGAGCTGGAGCCTGGCAGACACCTGAGTTGCATGTGGTCCAAAGGCCACGTGCTCTTTTCAGGGCTGCCATTTCTGGTGCTCAGAGAAGGCCACTGGCTTCCGTGTCTCTAAGGCTTCCGTGTCTCTAGGGATCCTGTGGGTCAACTGCAAGCCCCACCCACTCAGTCAGGACACCTGCGCCAGCCCTGGGCGAGCGTATGCCCTGGTTTACCAGCAGTACTGCAGTGGACAGTCAGTGGGTGGGGGGATCACTTCTGGTCCCATCACTGCCCCCACAGTTCATCACAGAAATGCCAGTGGGTTTCTGACCCTGCCCAGCCCTCTCATCAGTCTAGATCTATTTTGATATTTTTAGGCTTCAAATAACGCAGTAACTTCTTACTCCAATGCACGGTGATCTTCTCTGTTCTAAGGGAAAAGCTCATCACAAAGCCTTAATTTTGGGGCTGGGAAGAAGAGGTCTGGGTGTGTCCATGAGTATTTCAATTCCATAAACCTCTACTAAGCTCCTAGTAGGTACCAGCAGAACTAAAACCTAAATAAGATCATGTCCATTTCCTGAAAGTACTAGGAATCTACTGGGAAAGAAAAATAAATACCAATACTGCCATCCCATTAAAGCCATCCTAGAGCTATGGGAACAAAGGTGGGGGGTCTTGAAGGATGAATGGGAAGTGTCCAGTCAGAGGAGAAGGAACAGGAATCACAGGAAGATGGGACCTCCTGAGCAAAGCTGTGTCACAGGAGGGTCCGTGGTGCTTCGGGCGGGGAGGGGACGCAAGCTGTCTGGGTGATCAGCATGTCCGGTGAGGTTTCTTCCAGGTGGCAAAGCCGCGGGGCACTTGGCCCAAATCCGCCCCACACATATGCCTTGCTGAGTGGTGTCAGGGTTTAAAGTCAGCTCTGAATGCCTGCAGGTGATCCTTCAGATGAGGTGCGTTCCCTCTAGTCTGTAGCCCCCCGCCTGATCCCTGAAGGCACTTGGGACTGCAAGTTCTGTTTTAAGCCTCCTAAATGGAGCACCTCTGGATATAACGGTCGTGGGGCTGCGGATAGGAAGGGAAGGATGCTTGTGCCAGCACCACTCAGAACTGTTCTCCTGCCTCTGCCGAGAAGGTCTGCCCACCAGGACCCATGGTGTCAGGAAGTCCAGTCCACTCCCAAAACAGACAGGTTGCTTGGCAAGAGGAAGAGGGTTGGGTCACACTGAGATGATCATGGACAGTGCCCATCGCAGGCCCTCACCACCTGTTGCCTAGTGGAGACCAGCCCGGGGGTGGCCAGGACCCAGGGTCAGGCGCTGGGGCGGGGTGGGCCGGCTCCTGAGCCCAGTAGCCGCCGCTGTCAAAGGCGCCACGTTCTAGAGTCTCCGGACCTCGACTTGACCTTCAACGGGGCCTCAGCCCCCAAACCAAGGAGTAGCGTTGCCTCAGCCAGCCTTCCAGGGCCTCACTCTGGACTACGCTTGGGGGACACAGTTCTCTCTGCATTTTTGATGTCATCTTTTTGATCAACTACTGTCGACTGGCACTTTGTCACCCTCTGGTGGCCTGCAGACTTTACCAGCCTTAACTTCTTACGCCTCTGAGTCCTGGCCAGTCCTCACTAGCTAAGCCACTTGCTAGCTCCACCATGTCGCAGAGATGCCCTGTCCAGCGTGGGCTCCCGAGGAGGGTGAGGGTCCTACTGGCACCACCCACTACCCCACCAGACCCAGAGTCTGCGCTGATTCTACCGCATTCTCTGCAAAGCCCAGAGCTGACAAGGCGAGGGCAAGCAGGAGCTGTGAATTAGTCCCCTGAATACGCAGGTCATTTAGATGGAAGGAGATGGAAGAGGACAGGTGCTTCATAAATTTGTGCAGCCATGGGGTGGAGTGGGGCGAGGACAGAAGCCAGATAAGGCCCCAGGGAACAGAGGGGGCGGGACTGGCCTTCCAGGCTGATTACTCCCTTCGCGAGGGGGCAGAGACGTCTCCACCTTGACAGCCATAAAGCTGCTGAGCGCAGAGCTTACCTAGAAAGGCAGGGAGCCAAGAACCACACAGCAAATTCTTGAGCTGAGCCTTCTGTGGAGGAATCCCTGGCCCTTTGTGTAGAGAGAGAGCAGGGGGAGGGGGGATGAGAAGAAGGGTGATGGGAGCCCAGGAAGTTGAAGAGAGGGAAAGATAAGATGAGGGCAGAGGAGGGCTGATGAAGGAGAGCTGAAAGGTAAGGGACTGGGGTACCGGCACTCCCGGGCCCCACCCCTCCCCGGCCCTCGGGTTAGCATCTAGCTGGACACCTACATAACCCCTCAGGGAGGGGCTGCAGTCTCCACTCTCCCCACAGCCTAGGCTTATTCAGAAACATCTAGTGACCCACCATGTCCCACGTGGCTCAAGTATCCAATATCCCTACGCCTCCCAGCTCCGCGCCAGAGCAAGGGCCTCTCACCCTGGAGGCCCATCCACGATGTCCCAAATGGCAGGATTCCTTCCTTCTTACGGCTGAGTAATATTCCACTGTATGGATATACCATGTGTTCTTTACCCATTAATCCATCTGTGGACGCTTAGGTTGTTACCACATCTTGGCTACTGTGACTAATTCTGCCATGAATATTATACTAAGTGAAATAAGCCAGACACAGAGAGACGACTACTGTGCCATCTCTCTTACGTGTGGAATCTAAACTAGTGAACTCATGGGGAGGCGGATGTGGGGAGATGCTGGCCAGAGGGTGCAAAGTTTCGGTTATCAGGAAGAGTGAGTTCTGGGGATCTAACGTACAGCAAGGTGCCTATAGTTAAGGATACTGTATTCTACACTTGGAATTTGCTAAGAGAGTAGATCTGAAGTGTCCTCATCACACGAAATGTGGTAGCTGTGTGAGGCCTTAGTTAGCTTGATGGTGAGGATCATCTCACAACGTATCCATACCTCAAAGCACCATGTTGTACGCCTTCAACACGTACACATTTTACCTGCCAATTATACAGCAGTAAAGTTTAAAAAACCCAGTTCACTTTGGAGCAATAAGGGTGAGATGGGGAGGGGAAGAGGGGAAAGTGGCCCCGGTGGTCCTTTCCCAAGCCCCCTCCCCTCCTTCTGCCCAGCCAGACTGATTCCGGGAAACTTGTGCAGTCCCCCACCCCGCGAAGCCACGTTGAAGAGCTGACTGAGAAGCTGCCCAAACCCAGCCGAGCCCTGCCTCTCTGCAGCCCTCCTACAGCTCCCAAAATGCTCACGAAGAGAACAGCCACACAATCACAAACAAATGCAGGCATTTGTTCTTTGAGGGGCGGAGGGAGGCGGAGATTTCGGCAGCAAGAATTTTTTCTATTTTTTTCCTAATTGGTTCCTTTTGCTTAAAACCCAAGAACCCAGTTTTTGCCCAAAGCGGAGGATGGCATGGAGGCTGGAAGCGGAGCAAGCACTCTGGGGGAGGCCTTCCATCTCCTTAGGATGATGCAACCCAAAGTGATCGCTTAACAGGGACTCATTTTAATAGCCTACAAATGAGAAGTCGGAGACAATTAAGATTCATTCCCAATTAATTGGTTTTTTTCTTCTTTCATTACCAAGAGTTGCCAGTCAGATAACAACAAAGCCTTAGAAACAAACAGCCAGCAGCCTCCACTTCAGTGGTGCCACCTGGAAGGAGGCTCGGAGCCTTCCAGCCTCTGGGGTTCATCAAGCGACTTCCCAACCCCTCCGTGGGCAGGAGGGAGAGGACATCCTTAGAAGCTGAGGAACCTCTAAGCCGTGAAGTCACGGACGTGTTTATTACCAGGACGCTGCCGAGTACTTTTTTATAGTTTTTAATTCCGGTTTATTTACCCTTGGGAGTAATGGCCTCAGCAAGCACAATTTATTACTGACTCAGCCTCTGCTGTGGCTCCGAGCAAAGACCCCCTCCCTCTCCCCTCCACCTTCCTTTCTCGGATCCTACCAACATTCTAGGCGACACCAGCCTGAGATGACAGCCCCTCAGAAGGCTGGCGCTCACCCCCCGGGGACAGTGGCTGAACAGTACCTCTTTCTCCCCTATCCTGCCGCCCACATCCCTGCCCCAAGGGAGCCAACCCCAATGCCCCGCACCCCTGCCGACTCTGCAGCCTTGAAATGACATCAGAACATGAGCTGATGGCATCCACCCAACGCTTAATCGGCGCCAACCTGATTTAATCCTCACAGACAGCCCTCCTAACCAGACACCTCCACTATAGCCAGTTCTCTGATAAAACAAACAAACAAACAAAAAACAGGCTAAGTAACTTTTTCAAACACACAGAGCCGGGATTGGAACTTAGCTAACCCCCGACTCTCTATTTCCTGCACAGTTTTGATCTCTGACCCTCTTTTTAGGGTGCTGGAGTCACTGGAAAAACCCTGACCTTGCCCCCCACCCCTGCTCTGATGTGGGAGAATGTTCCCGCTGAAATCCTGGCCTCACCTGGCTCTAATGGCCCCAAGTGGATGGCTCTGAATAGCCAAGCTGCAGAGACACAAGGGCTGCAGGTCACAGAGGGGCTGGGCTAGGGAATCAGTCCTGGGACAAAACCCCGAGATTCCAGGAGATTCGAGAATCTGCCCCTTTAGAAAGCAGGGCTGGTCCTCACAGCTCCCACCAACAGCCAGTCTCGCCGGGATTAGGGTTATCACTGAACCTTTACTTTATTATTATTATTATTGTTGGTTGAAATGCCTTGTGAAAACTGGGAGAGATTTCTTAGGAAGGCAAATAATGGGATGCATTTCCACTCTGGCTTTATAATTAATGTTTGCATCATTTATCTTTCGTGGAAAGATGATTCTGACTAACGAGGTTCTGGGCCACTAATTCATTACACTGCCTTGTCACTTCCTGCGCCTTCTTATTACCCAGAAATAGACTCATTAGTCAGAGTTCAATGACGGGGAGAAATTGTCTTCGTTAATTTAATTCCCTCACTCATTCTGGGTCCCATGTTTGTCCGAAATTGGTCTTTAGAAGGGGGAAACATTGGTTGTCTCAAGTCTTTGCTTCTGTCTCATTATACCTTCCACGTTGCTCCTGTTCAACAAGAAAAAGGCCAGGACAGCTCAGAGCAGTGGCCACATAGGCCACTCAACTCAAAGCTGTTAAGTGGTAGGTGAGGGGACACAGCCCAAGGATTTAGGCACTTGTAACATATAATTGAGGTGCTGAGATTTTTTTAACCTCTATTCTCAATTTGTAGTACTACCTGGGAACCCTTAAGAATACCCAGGCATCACCCCCAGCAGTAAATGATAATATATACACATATTTGTATGTGTATTATATATTATATATTACATATTATATATATATACACGTATACACACACACACATAGGAATGATACAAAGTGTCCCCAGAGTCCTCTACCACAGGCATGTAAGGTGATGTGATACAGTATCTATAGGCTGGGCTCTGGAGTTAGAGAGACATAAGTTCATGTGGGTGCTGTGTGTCTTTACTCCAGATGCTTAATCTCTCTGAGCTGTACTTTCTCACCCACAAAACAGGAATGCCAATAGCTATCTTTCGTTATTATGAGGATCAAGCTACATGAGGCGCCAGAAGCAGTTCTCGCAGTGTGCCAGGACTATTAAGAACTTGGAGGAAAGATGCACTTGGACTTAAACTAATCAAGACTCAGGCAATGGGAAGAGGAAACGTCTTCCAGCAGAGCTCCAGAGCTGGTGCACATGGAGATGTCCGAGGACGCCCAGGGCCACCCAGACCATTTGAGTGGGGATCCCCAGGCACAGGGCGAGGGCGCCAGTGCTTTTATAAGCTGCTCGGTGGTTCTAAGGTCAGGGTTGAGGATGACTCAACCTCTTGAGGTCTGCAGGGAGCTGCTTCAACCTCGGTCAAGCAGAGAGTAATAACCCCATTGCGTCTTTCTGAAAGGGCTGCCCAGAGATGTTCCACTCCCAGAAGGAGTTCACCGCTGTGAGACTGGGATATTCCGCTGGTGGCTCCACGGGCACGATTAGGACCGACGTTGTTCCAGGAGCTGGGCGGACCACGGGGAGTAAAAGCAGCCCCGGCACCTGCTGTCCTGGGGCTGCCAGTCTCTCGGGGAACTGGAGCCAACTCACCAATGGATAAACTTAAGTACAAATCAGCACAAACACGCCGAGGGGAGCAGGCTGATCCCAGGGCTGTGACCCAGCCTGGGGGCCAGGAAGGCTTTCCCCAGGAAAGGCGTTGGATTGAGTTATAAAGAATGCCTAGGAGCTCCTAGGGAAAGGGCAGGAGTGCTTTCCAGGCAGAAGAATCAAGGACCAGTGCCAAGCCCATATGGCCAGCGCAGGAAAAGCAGGGGACGAGATAAGCTGGAGAGAGCAGGGACCAGGACGTGCAGGGCCTGAAGGTTTGGCTGAGGGTTTTGGTCCTCCTTCATAAGGGCAAAGGGATGCTCTTAAGTTGAGGAATTTTAAGTGGGGCAAACAGATGGGATGGCAGGATGGAATGAGCAGTTCCTCAGTGCACGCACTTCCTGGACTATGGTCCTGAGGGTCAAGGTGACGGCATGACGGCGAGGCCAGATGAACACTCCCCCACCCCACCCCCTGCGCTGAGACCCTCTGCTCAGCCCCTTATGGGAATCACCAAGGTCCTGATACGCTCCCTAGTGGGTGGGGCTGTATCTCTCAGACACGCAGGAGCAGAAAAGATCAGAGAACATCTGCTCTAGATCTTTACCCACCAAGAAATGGACCAACAACTCAGCTTCCGGAAGTGTTGATATCAGCAACCTCTAGAAAGGCTTGTCCTCCCCATGGTAAACTCTTCATTTGGAATTCTGGTATGTCCATCATCTGTTTGTGATGGTAGCTCTGTGAGTCTGTCACTAGGAGTCTGGCCATGTCTGGTGGACTGATTCACCCGTTTGTGGACTTGAAAGGCTGAGGACCATGTCACTGGTGAGCGCACGGTGGGACCGTCAACTGCGACTTCTTGGCTTTCAATCAGCCTCTGCCCGGAGGTCACGGGCTTCTCTCATGTCAGGATGTCAGAGTTGTGTGTGTTCACTGAGTGTGTTTCTTCATTCTGAGGCCCACTGATCTGGGAGGGCGTGTTGCAGGTAAGGGTCCATATCCACACAGACCAGGACGTCGGCAGAACGGTCGACCCCCGTCCCTTTCAATGCCCGTGTGTTTGTGGTACGTGATGTGTTCACAGTCAGTAATCCCACCCTCAGTGATGTAAATAATTGTAAGTGAATCCTTCAAGTCTGGCCACCACTGTCTGTGATTGTAACTTTCATTTAAATAGAGGAACATCTGGAGACGGTAAGAGAGGAGGCAGGCCAGGGACAGGGGTGTGGACCTGTCATGACCTGTGACCAAGGCAGTCCTTCTCCCCAAGCCAGGAAGGCTGAGATCTGATGGGTGTCAATCAAGGAGGTGAAGAGTAGAAAGTTCAGAGGCCCCCATTCAGACCCTGGCCAACAGGCAGATGAATTCAATGATCCCAGGCAAAGTGCCCTGAGACCAGACTTGTTGTTTTCAGTTATGAGGGGGAGAAAAAGTCCAGATTAAATGAAGTACCCTGGGTGAACGTTTAGCACGATGCCTAGTACACACTAAAAGTCACAATATTATACATACAATTCGTTTTTATTCCTACCACTATTAAGAGAAATAAGAGTTAGAGAACTTGATGTGTAGCACTATGTTACAATATTTGTTACTCACTATCTCAATTAATTCTCAATGCAGCAGTGAGATATATATCATACCCATTATACAGATAAGAAAAGTGAGGATCAAAACGGTAACTTGCCAAAGGTCAGGAGAATATGGTAGGGCAGGGATTTGACTTGCAAGCCTGCCTATTTTCTTTGATCCACGGGAGCCTCTGTTGTTCCCAGACACTTGTGCTGAATCTTGATTAATTCATGCAGTGACTGTGTTAGTTTGCCTGGGCTGCCGTAAGAAAGCACCACAGACTGGGTTGTTTAAACAACAGAAATTTACTTCCTTACAGTTCTGGAGGTGAGAAGTCCAAGATCAGCGTGTCTGGTAGGTTGGTTTCATTCTGGGGCCTCTTTCCTTGGCTTAGAGATGGCCATGTTCTCCGTGTGTCCTTACATGGTCTCTCATCTGTGTGTGTCTGTGTACTAATCTCTTCTTGCAAGGACACCGGTCAGATTGGACAATGGCCCATTCATATGACCTCAGTTTACCTTAATTACCCCTTTAAAGGCTCTATCTCCGAAGACAGTCATATTCTGAGGTACAAGGGGGGAGGGTTTCAACATATGAATTTTGGAGGGGACCCAAGTTACCCCATAACAGTGACCACATAGTCCAGATAAAGCTCTGTGTCCTTCACTCACCACCGCTTTTCATATCAACGCAGTGACTGTGTATCTAAAATATTTTTCGCCCTGTAGTGCTAAAGAGGCTTTTCCTCTGAATGGTTAGGCAAACGTCAGGATGAAGACCCCTTACTCCAGAGCTGAGGTTTGGAAAGGTTGGGTAAGAAAGTAGCTGCCCCAGCTGTCAGTCCTCAGAGGAGATCCTCTCTTAACCTTCCAGAGGGGTGGGAGGGAATGTGTGAACATGACTGGCCAACACAAGAAGCACGGAGAGCCTACTTCCCCAACTTCATGCGGGGTACCCGTACGTCGTCTGCAGAGAGCAGCTGCGTGGGCTCTGTCCCGGGCGCCAAATAGATGCACAAAGGCATCAGCTCCAGGAGAACCAAGTCAGCCACACAAGCTCCGAGGGTGTGCTGAGCGGGCCTAGTCCCTTGTTCACCTCTCTGCTTTCAGTTGGCCATGAAAGGATGGTGACCAGTGTGAAAAGAGGCTTTTAAATATTGCTGGAAAAAGAAAATGTTCAAATCCAAAAGAATGATGTAAGAGAGGCATACCCACCTTCCCACTAACTCCATCCTATAACCTTTGGCTTTGGGGGATAATGAATTACTTCTCAAATCCACTAGGTTTGTTCTGTTCTACTAAAATGATCAAATGAACATACAGGAGGAAGAGACGGGAATGGAAACGCCTGGCTTGCGTATTCATTTGGTACCTGGCACTAGGGGGGGAGACAGCTGGAGAGAGGGGGAATTTAATTTCCTGGGGCCCACACTTTTCTGAGTGATTGGCAGGCTAATTTTGCTCTCCACTAGGCCTGGTATTGAAAGGAAGTGAAGGCTCAGAAACCTGCCAAGAACTGTTCTTTGCTTTTGGCAAAAATTCTAGACCTCATCAGAAAAATTAAGAACTAGGCTTAGAGATTTGGGGAACCAGGATGAAAGGGGATTGTTCAGGTAATGATAATGAGTAGGTATTGTTAGAGCATGCTTTCATAGGTACTGTTCTCTGATGTGGTCTCCTATTAGGCTTATAAAATAGAACCATACTTCATATGCCTTTTTCATGATGTAAGAGGCTAAGAGAATTAAATAAATTGCCTGGAGTCACACAGTAAATTGATGGTAGATTCAGGCCTGAAACTTGAGTTTGAATCTAAGCCTGCGCCATTTCTTTTCCACCTCCCTGGGCTGGTGCCTCCAAGACCCTGTCCAGAGGGTGTCTAGTTGGTCCAGAGTTGGGCTGATCTGAACAGCTAGAAAGGAGCAAGCCCTGTGTGATGTAAAGACTTCCCCTCCCTGTCACCATGTCCTCTTCTGGGACAGTATAGGTGCTCTAAGTGGGATACAGCAGTTAAGAGCATGGATATAATAATGAGAGAGGGGCAGATTCAAATTTAGCCTTCAAGGTCACGTGACCTTGGGCAAATTATCTCATCTCTTTATGCCCTGATTTCCCTGTTTGTAAAAAGAAGATGATAACACCAACATGATAGGATTGTTCTGAAAATAAACTATGTGAGAGAGAGAGAGGTGTGTGTGAGTGTGTGCGTCTGCGTGGCTTAGCATGGTGTCTGCAATTCATGAAGGTTAGCTTTAAAGATATGTAACAGAATGGTCCTTGTCAGACGTGTGGGGCTTCCTGCCACCCCCGGAGCAGGCCTTGCAAAGGTGGCAGAGGAGCGGCTTGTGGAATTTGACCGCCTCACACTCACTGCTGCCTCTGGACACCCAGAGACCCCAGGGCCCCAGAAGCACAAACTCCATCGGACAGCCTGGCCCTCCTTCCCGGCCAGAACCGGTGCGGACGGACAGAGCGATCAAGGAAGGCCACAGAGCTGAGAGTGGAGAGAAGATCAGGGAGGGAGATCAGTGCTAGACCCTGGTGGTTAACTGTGCCCACCAGGGGGACTGAAGTGGGCAGGGGGATGGATCAACGGATTCCAAAGCGATGAAGAAACTGGCTTTCGGCGACCAAACTGTGAAGTAAATACGGTGACTGGGCCGGGCGACCGGGAGGTGATGGGGGAGTGAAACAGCACGTTAAGCTGTCTTGGGAAACGACAATGAGAGGGCAGCGCTGGTTCTGAAAGGTTCTGTTCCCTTCCAAAGGCAAAAATCACAGCTTTGTGTGTTTGCATCTAAAAATATGCATTTGTGTGTTGTATGTGCAAGTGTTGGTGTGTTTGGGGATGTATGTGTGTGCAAGCCCTGCCTGTTCGTCCTCTGATTCCACAGGACACAGTAATGCTGTGGGTGTGCTGTTTATAACGCAAATGGAATTTTATTCTCATAGTTCTGAGAGCCACAGCGTATGGAAACTATTCAAATATATCCATTGTTCTTATAAACCCTGTGGAAATTTTTCTTGTAAAATTAACATATACTCTATTACCTCCTTATTAATAGGAAATTCCAAGGCACTGACTTCATCCATTCCAGCAGACTGGCTTTTCAGTACCCCTGCCTCTGACCAACAAGGCAAACTAGCGTGCCCAAAGGGGAAGCCTGGGGGTGAATTCTGCCCCTCCCCCCAACACAACACCTGCCATCGGCAGAAAAGGCAGAATATCAAGACAAAGAAGAAATTACGTCGCAGCCCTTATTCTGTTGACAAATTCCAAAAAGAGATGAACTTTCCAACAAAGTCAATGACTCACTCAACCTTGATCCATAGGTAGCAAAGAGAAACCTGCATTTTGTGACAAAGGGGCTACAGAAAGCCCTATGGCTAAGAACCCCATCTTTGTATTGCCCTGTCAGGCAAGATTCTAGGATTGTTTCTTGGGTGCAGTTTTTCTGCATTTTCAAAACAGGTTCAGGGTGTACAGAGCTCTCTCTTGGGCTAGGATCCCGATAGAGGCAGCCTAATTTTCCCCATTTTGCAGGGTAAATACCAAGAAGCATTCCCAGGCCTGTCTACAGCCATGAAAATACAACGTGAGTCACTGTGCCTTCAGTGAAAATATAATAAAAGAACGCAAGATTGGGATATGATGTCATAAAAAGAGATGCACGGCGATTTTCCGGATACAATGAAACTTTTCACATTTCAGAGGAGGTAATTGCATTTTGAGCTTTTTTTTCCCCCTCTGTGTTGAAACTGAGGAAAAGAGAATTTAAAAAAAACAACCATGTAGCCAAAATTTAGAAATGGAACTAAATATCTTAAACAACAAATTCTTGTATTTTTGCCTCTTTCTAACATTTCTAATGTCTGCAGATTTGTCTCCTGTGTGTGGATGAGAATTTCCCCTCTGAGGACCACTGACTGAAGTGGTTTATACCTTTCTCTCCTTCCTCCCAACCCATCCCTCAATCAATTCTGTTTACCTCTCTTAACTGGACATGATAGGACCCTGCATTTTAAATATTTTTATTGAGTTGAGTTGTATGTTCCCCACCTAGATTTACAGACTATTAAATAGAACGCTTTACATTTCTTTCTTTCTCTCAAAGAAAATAGCAAATACACGTGGGCAGAGCCATCAGTCAATTATTTTAGTGGATCGTTCGCAAGTTATAGGAAAAATAAAAGTCCTTCCGCTTTAATCTTAGGGGAGAGCAATTGAATTTCAGAAGAGTAGAAAGCCCAAACTCATCTCGAACTTCAAAACACCTTCCCTGAACGACCAAGAAGAGGTAAGGCGGCGATAATGACAAGTCAGCCTCCAGCTTTAGATGCCGCTTTGCTGCAGACCAAGGAGAAAATAAGTGGTGTCTTAGGTGCAGCACCCAGGCAGGAATAGAAAAATACGTCCATAGAAACTAGACAGACCTTGAAGTAAATGATTCTTAATGTACCAGAGGATCTCAGTTTCACCACAAATCTCCCTTCTGTCCAGAAATTTCCGTTACATTTGCAGTCCTATCACAACAGGAATGTCCACCTTCCACTTGCCTAATTCTCCTCCTCGGGACGTTTGTTCCGCCTCTCCAGATGCAAGCACATTCACCTCTGTCTCCTCTACCAGCAAACCACAGCAACGTAGCTGATGCACAGCACCAGGGTGCAAAACCCGACCCGTTTCAGGATGGAAACCTCACCAGGGAAAGACTTCTCGGCAACAGCCCTGGGCATCGAGTGCTGAGAACAGACCTCTTCCCAGGAGCAAAGGCGCCACATGTCAAAAGCCACGGCCACGACTCGGACCTCTGGTCCTGGGGTAAGGCGTTCACCTCCGCTCGGGGGCGCCCCCCCCTCCCTGCCTGCGCAAAGGATGACGACCTCGTGGGGCACCTACCTGTACCGCCCTCGATGGCCACCTCTTCCCACCTTCCCCGTTTCTTTTCCGATCATTTTTTTTTCCACTTTAAAACCATCCAACTTTGCCTTGGGGATGAGCAGAATGAAATGTCACTTACCTATAAAAAGAGAAACAGAAGAGAAAGCCGTGCATCACATTACACACAAGCTTTTTGAAATCAAGGCCAGCTTCCGACTTTGAAACTTTAACAATGAGTGGATGTTATTTTCTCATCCTACCTTTCTATATTTAATGAAACTCGGGATTCTGCAAGAAGCCCATCCCCAGGGCCCAGCCTCCCCTCGTGCTTTCCTCTTGTTTTGTGGTGGGCGCTTGTCCCTCCCTGCCACCCTGGCCCCGTGCTGCCGGGTCCCTCTCTTCATAGAGGAAAGGGCAGGAGGATGAAGGAGGACCAGGCACCATGGAGACCAAGGGGCTTGGATGCGGGCGCTGAGCTTGTACAGTGTGTGGAGCCTCTCCTCTCGGGGGAGGGAAGAGGGGCGCATCGGGACCTGGGGTCAGTGCTGGCCAGTGCCTGCCCGGGAGCAGGGTGACAGCTCCCACAGGGTGACGTTCCTTGGAGGCTCTGGGGCCTCTCGGATTCCTCTGGCTCTGCGTCTTTCTCTGTCTCCCTCGCCCACCTCCCCCTCTCTCCTCCCAGCTGGGATGAACTCAGCCAAGGTCTCTATCCTCCCCACCGCCCACTTCATCACACAGCATCCAAGGGTGGCTTTTGTGCTCAGGGTTCACACCTGTTTCTACAGAAATCGCTAGTTATCGCAGCACCGTGAGGCCAGCTGAAACTTGCATGGGTGATTTTCTCTGGTCCCCTCCCTCCAAGTAGGATCCAGCCTGGTCCATCCACATCCTAGGAGACCCTCTGTCTGTGAACTAGGGATGCTGGGGCCCTTGTCTGGCCCCTGGGCTCCAAGGCACCCACCCTTCACACCACAGGTTCCTCACAGCTGAGCAAACCCCCAACCCCTCACTCTGCTACAAGGACGCCCGGCTCAGTCCCGTGTTCTTCCAAGAACAGCCCCTTACCGTGCCAGGTCCCAAATCCCCTCACGTGCTCAATAGTTTAAAGTCGATTTTAGTGGGCTGCTATTATCTTTTTCTTATTATGCCTGAATAACTCAGTTCTTTTGAGCCTCTTCTTAGAGATTTAGTTTTGTTTTTTCCCCTCCAAGCTTCTCTGAGAACCTCTACAGAGGACACCCCAGAGCTGAAGGTTGAATAGAAAGGTTACCACTTATTCCCCGTTTGACCAGTTCTAAGGCTGCATTCATTCCCCAAAGAGTTTTCCACTCAAGAAGCTCTGCTAAGGACAGAATCGTGGTTGAATATGGACATGCTGTGTCCCCTTTGCCGTGGAGATTCATGACCACATCAGTATCTTAAAAGCTTGGAGAAGGTCCATAGAGAAGAGCCACGCTTAAGCTTTTCCTAAAAGTATGTGACTCAGAAACTTTTCTTCCTACACACAAATTAAAACCTTCTTCTCTGCTACAGAAGGATGGTTATGGTGATGTCTTTTATGGGTGTTACACTACGAATAACTGATCAGGTTTTATCACAGGCTGTGGCCAGGGACCAGGAGAGCAAGGCCCCCTCCCTCCATGCCCTGTAGGAAGCACGGCCCAGGACCTGCATCCCAGGCTCTGGCTCCACCCCTCACCCGGTGTGAGACGTCCACCAGCTTGCTTGGCCTCAGCGCCCTCATCTGAGAGACGGAGAGGTTTCTACACACCCTGCAAATCCCACCAGGATGTGACGAGGCGGGTATGATCCTTTAAATGTGCTCTGTAAACCGTAAAGGGCAAATGGTTTTCAGGGCTTGGTGTCCAGTCCTGGTGTCTTTGGGCTGCACTCCTGGAACAAGACAGACAACACTGGGCTCCAGCTGCCCCAGGGAGACGGTGAAGAACACGGCTTTTGCACTCCCAGCGAGTGAGAGGTCTGGACTGGTGGGCCTGGATTACTTCCCCGACTCTGCTCCCCAAGGGAGGGAACTGATCCCGTAGGCCTTTCTCCATCTTTAATATCGAGGCCTATGAGTTTCCCTCTGTTGCACAAGAATGATTTCTCTGCCTTCTCCGTGTTTACACCTTTCAAAGCTTGTCATCCTGCCCCCTCTCTGCTCTGTGGCATTGCCGCCGGGCAGGTTTCTCAGTAGACCAGGAACCTCTAGGTGGGCGAAGTAGAGAGAGGTGCTGAATCAGATCTGGGGGAGCAATGCCTTGTCTGCCTCCGTTATTTCTCTTACGTGAGGATAAACGGGCATTAAAATAATGACGTTTCAGTGTAGGTACATGGATACAAGGAATGTTCCGCTCTGGTGGGGCTGTTGATAACGGGGGAGGCTTGTGTAAGGTGGTGTGTGTGTGCGAAATCTCTGTACTTTCTGCTTGATTTTGCTGGAATCTAAAACTGCTCTAATGCAAATAAAGAATAAAGCTTATTAATGTAAAAAGTCACACGTTCTAAGGTTTCATTTATTCAAGAAAATACAGCGGACCCTCGAACAACACAGGGGTTAGGAGCGCCGACCCTCCCCCCCAGTCAAAAACCCTCATGTAACTTAGAGTCGACCCTCCTTGTCTGAGGGTTCCACATCCGGGGATTCAACCAACCCACAGATTGTGTGGTACTGTAATATTTACTACTGAAAAACATCCAGTGTAAATGACCCTGCACAGTTTAAACCTGTGTTGTTTAAGGGTCAACTGTATTCTTGATCACAATCTATGTGCAAGGCCCAGAACTCTTTCCTGCAGAATAGGAGAATTCTAGATAGTCCTCAGAATGCCTTTTACTGGGCCACGTGGAAAGAATGGGAAAAAGGGCTTCCCTGGTGGCACAGTGGTTGAGAATCTGCCTGCCAATGCAGGGGACACGGGTTCGAGCCCTGGTCTGGGAAGATCCCACGTGCCTTGGAGCAACTGGGCCCGTGAACCACAACTACTGAGCCTGCGCGTCTGGAGTCTGTGCTCCGCAACGAGAGAGGCCGCGATAGTGAGAGGCCCGTGCACCGCGATGCAGAGTGGCCCCCGCTTGCCACAACTAGAGAAAGCCCTCGCGCAGAAACTAAGACCCAACACAGCCATAAATAAATAAATAAATAAATAAATAAATAAATAAATAAATAAATAAATAAATAAATAAATAAATAAAAGATTACTATAAAAAAAAAAAAAAGAAAAGAAGAATGGGAAAAAATGGGGCAACGTCCCAGCCCTGGGAGAGCTTGGAAACTCCATGGCAAGAGAAGAATACAGAAAGTTCGGGAAATCCTATTACATGATGTTCCAAGTTTATCTCCCCACCATCCCCTCGTCTTTGGGAATCGGACCTACGATTTAAACCCAGCTCAAGTGCCGGGAGGTCTCTGAGGCTGTCCTGTCCACGTCCCCAGATGTATTACCCCTTCCTCGGAGCCCTGCTGCTACTGCTTGCACTAGCTTTTAGTGTTTCTTCCACAATGTCAATGGTTAGAGTCTGTTGTCTCCACTCTGCTACTACATCTTGACTCTGCAAACCTGCCAACATCTGGCCCAGATTTTACTGCAAAATGAGTTATAAGAAAACTTTAGGTTCTCAGAAATTTTGAATTTGGAATTGCAGGTAAGGGACTGTGGATCTATATACACCAGATACTGTGATAGCTCTGGGGCTGCAGAGATGAAAGATGTGATCCCTGACTGCTTGGAGTCTAGGGGGAGAGTGGACCAGGAAGCGCTGAATTACAAGCCGGCATCAGGGCTGACACGACGGGGCAGGCATGGGGTGCCACGAGAGGGCCGAGCACCGGCGTCTTTCACTTGGGTGCTGAGAAGAATATAAAGGGAAACAAACAAACTGGAAATCAGTGGAGAGGATCAGGGAAAACTTCAAAGAAGAGGCTGGCCTTTTTCGAGCAGCTCCAGCTGCAAAGCTGCATTAGAAATCCGCTGCTCACCCTGGGTCCTCCATCCCTCCACAGCAAGGTCACGCTCGCCTTCGTTTTCTGCCTCCTGTCCTGCATCATTCTTCTGCGAAGGAATTCCCCACTGACCTGTCTCCGAATCTAAGGTGGGGCTCGGATGCTCGCCTTTCTGAAGGGCTTGGGATGCAGACAGGAGCTGCCTCTGCAGACAGGCTCGCCTGACATTGTCTCTTCTCAAGGCGTTGCAAGCCCAACCCATTTCAGTGATTTTCCTGTCTGCTCTTTATAGGGCCATCGTAAAACCACAAGTGGTGACAGCCTGACTGTTCGTGATAGTTTCAACTGCAGACGGTCTTCTGCAGACCTCCATTCCTCATTTTAACCTGAGTGTGAAGGCGGCTCTGTTAACCCATTGGGTCCCACAGCCAGGACGCTCCTTAGCCTTTGAGAGTTAAGAAAGGATGCCCGACCCCCAGGGTGTCTCACGGAGCACCAAGGACTCAGGCGAGCCTGAAATGTACACATTCCAAAGGTAGTTCAAGTGCTCTCCCTGGAAATGGGTCTTCTGACAGTACAAGTGTTTATACTGACAGCTGCATACTTATTCCAAACTTGAGCCCAGACTAGCTCTTCTCAAGTCCTCCCTCTGATGGCCTTTGGGCCTCAAGGGAAGGGAGACAGGATGAAAAGGCAAGTGCCCGGGTCCAGAGCTGGCAGTGCCTGACCTCTCCTGTCCTGCTCTTACACCCACTCTGCAAAGTGGGAATCTGAAAACCCATCCACAGGAGCCCCATCCCACATCCTTCAGCAGCATCTCTGTAACGGACCACACATGGCCAAGCCTTCAACTCCTCCTTGGCACCCATCACAGCTCTGTGCCAAATCCCACCAGGAGGGAGGGCTCCTAAAGACCTGCAGTTATTCTCCTGATTCAGAGACACCACACCACAGCCCGTGCTGTACTGCAGGAAAGAAAAGCAGTAAGAATTGCTTCTGAGTCTTTTGAGGTGGGGAAATGACGTGGGATCATCTAGAGATGGAGAAGTTTTAGGCAGGTATTCTAAAAGGCAGTGGGTTGGATTTGAAAACTCTTTTCCAGCCAACCCTCGAATGGGATGGGGGTGGGGTGGAATCTCTCGGGCTCATCTCTGGGTTCCCTTCTCCCCAAAGCAGAACTGCTGAGACGCAAGAGCCTCCACTTTTGCTAACCACATCCTCTCCATGCTCTGGAGACAGAGGGCTGGTACTAATACTTAATTGGTGGGAAACCCTAGGCCCAGGGACATGCCAGCTGGACTCTGGTGAATGCAGGGGGAGCGAGGGAAGGATGGGGAGAACTGACGGCCAGTCTGGCTGTCGCTCACGTGTCCTCACATCCTTTCCTGGGGTGAAGCAGGAGCTAGCAGCATGGCCAGAGGTGGGTGGGGACAGAGGCCAAGACGGGCAAAGCATTTCATCCCAGCATCAGAAGGGAGCTGTTTCTATGCTCTCTGAGGCTGCCACTGGAGACCAGAGCTCCTCTGAGTAACGCCTTTCCTTTCTCCTCACTACCTCACACAGAGCTTGGCTGGGTAGATGTTTTCTTTTTTTTCTGGTGAGTATATTTCCTGATTTTTACAATCAGACATGTGCTCAACATCCAGGAGAGCTACATTTTCCTCCCTGCCAGCCCCACCCTCCTTTCTCCACCACTCCTCAGTGGGGATTTGGGGTGGAAGCGGTGTCAGGAGAGGGGTCTGGGACTAGGAGCAGGGACGCAGCCCAGTGCACTCATGGCACAGGTAGGGGAACAGCCACCGGAGCAAAGCCAGATGTACCGGCGACTCCCCTGCATTCCAGAAAACCCCAGACACTGGCACTGACCCCACCTGGCCGCACAGTCCCTGTTTACCTGCGACTGTCTCTGTAAAGGAAGGTGAAAGGTACCAGCTTAGACGGTACTAATTAGCATCTTCTCCTAATGACTGGGCAAACGTCCCCAGATTGCTAAGAATTCCAGAAAACAAAAAGCATAACAGCCAAAATTCTGGGATGGGATAAGGATCCGAGGCCCCCTTTCCCGTGACATCGGTGGTTCTCCACTTTCAATGCCCATTAGAATCGCCCGAGCAGATTTAAAAATCCCAGTTCCCGGGCTTCCCTGGTGGCGCAGTGGTTGAGAATCTGCCTGCTAATGCAGAGGACACGGGTTCGAGCCCTGGTCTGGGAAGATCCCACATGCCGCGGAGCAACTGGGCCCGCGAGCCACAGCTACTGAGCCTGCGCGTCTGGAGCCTGTGCTCCGCAACAAGAGAGGCCGTGACGGTGAGAGGCCCGCGCACCGCGATGAAGAGGGGCCCCCGCTCGCCGCAACTAGAGAAAGCCCTCGCGCAGAAACGAAGACCCAACACAGCCAAAAATAAATAAATAAATTTATAATAAAAAAAAAAAAAAGCTCAAAACCAAGCAAAACTAAAAAATACATTAAAAAAAAAAAAATCCCAGTTCCCAAGCTTTGTCCCAGTCTAATCAAATCAGAATTCCTGGGAGCAGGACCCTGGCATCACTGCTTTTGAAAACCGCCCAGGTGATCCCAACCTGTAGTGCAGCTTGAGAACCAGTGAGGTAGAGCAGGCCTGAGGACCCCCAGGGGGCTGGTTAAAGGACAGGCTGCTGGGCTCCAGCCCCCATTTCTGATTGAGCCCGTTTGCGGTGTGGCCTGAGAATCTGCATTTCCGGGGAGCTCCTGGGTGAGCACATTAGACAGACCCTGAGGCTCTTTGAAAGAAACATGCCCTGGAGGGGTTCCTCCCCGTTACAACTGCAGCTCCTGGGACTGTGAGGACCCTGAACTTCCCACCAGCTTCTCTGGAACCGACGTAAGGGTGTGGCCCTGCCACTGGGAAAGGGGGCCCACCTGGCTCGTCCTCATCTTCCCAGGGCTGTGCCAGGAAGGAAACATTTCTGTGAAAGTGGCTTTGCCAGCAGAAAGGGCAGGAGGCCGGAGTTCCCTCGTCCCACCTCCCCTGCTGCCAGAGGTGGACTTGACTCCTTTAAGAAGGAGCCGTACAAGCTACCAAGCAGCGCCCTCAGGCAGGAAGGAGGGTGTCGTGCGGCGTGACCCCGGGGACAGCCATGAACACGAGGATATACGTGTTCTACGTCTGCTGAGTCAGTCTGTGAGCGGACGACCCATTAGACAGGCAGGAAACCACGAGGCTGTCGCACTGTCTTCCGGTAGAGAGTCGGGCACGTGCTCAATCAACAACCGTTTCATAAGCTCCTCCTGTGAGCGCCACATGCACCTTTGTGATAAGGCTGGAGGCCGTGATAACCTGAGACGAGGTTTTCTTTGCTTGGACTTTTGTAATCGACAGCCCTCTTCCAGCAACATTTTCTCACCAGAGCTTCTTGTCACCCACAAGCCAGTCCCCAGGAGAGCCTAGAAGAGGCTAAGGGGGCAGAGCCCGAAGACAGGGTGCTTGGCTACCATCTCCATCCGTGTTCTCATACCGGAAGCTGCTCCAGGAGCCCACACGTGCGGGTGCCCCCAGGCTCTGCCCAGGACCTTCTGGCAGGACCCGAGGGCAAGCCGCCCTTCTGCATCTGGCTAAACAGCTGGGGACAGCGGCAGCCGGCCTGCCTGCTGAGTGCACAGCCCCTGTTTCCACCTCTTCCAGGACTGCTGTGTTCGGGGCAGACCCAGGCCCACGGCAGACCCAGGCCCACGGCAGGGAGGTAGAGGAGTTCCCAATGCCCTCCCCTCGGCCACACTGCAGCAGGGGAGGGGCGAGTGGGGGGCTGCATTTGCTCCCTCCTTCTGAGCTTGCTCACACAGTAAAACACAGAGGCCCCGCTGTGACTGTTGATCACATCCAAAGCAAAGGCAGGTTTTGAAATTCATCCGAGATTTCTCCCACAGCTGCAGCCAGCCAGGCCTGAGCCTTGCCAGCCCCCCACCCCACAGGGCCTGCTGGCTGCTGCCAGGCCTCCAGGGGGAGCGGCGAGGGCTATGAAGCTGTCTTTCTATCGCCCCACCTCTGCTTCTTGAGGCTAAGAGAGACACTAGGTAGAGGAAGACTGAAAGAACAGAGGGAGAGAGAAAAAAAAAAAAAAAAAGAACACATTCAGCAAAAAAATGCATAAAAAGGGAAAAAATTTAAAAAGAGACTGCTGAGATCTCTTTCTTCCTTCCTTCCCCCTCCTCGTTTCTGGAGCTGGTTCAATGTTGCACACTGTGTCCATCACTGGGGACCTGGTGACAAAGGCCTGCTTAATCCAGGCCCTGGTGAGTCATTGCAGAGGCTCCTCATGCAGGCTGGCAGCTGTACTCATGCTCTAGCCTATGATCTATGGAGTTGATGGGGATTTTAGGAGATTGGTAATAAGGCTGCCCAGTAAACAACCTGGCAGAGCAGTAAAAGATGAAGGCAATTCACAGGTTGCATTCTAAGTGGATCTGGGAAGGCGGAGTGACTGCCACCAGCAGCGCCCGGACGTGCTAAGAGGCCAGCCCCGCTGCAGGGAAGAGGAAGAACAGAGTGTGACACACCTTCCCTTGTTGGCTGGTTTACTCATGACACAGTGGGGAACGCTCCCCCCTCTTCCCTTCTGGCAGCCCAGCAGCCAGGGGAGGGCAGGCTGGACAGGATCGAGCTCCAGAGCTTCTGGCCCCAGACTTCTGACTTCCTGGAGCCCCTAAGGAGGTAAAGGATGGACCCTTTCCCAACCCAGGACTTACTCTGGCTCTTTCCAGAGTGAGGGGAGTCAGCTGCTGTCTTGCCCCAAGTTGGACTGCTACCTATTTGACAACACTGCCGAGGCACAATCTTCCAAAAAGATCAACAGCGAGAGTGGGTCCAGCACTCAGGAAGGTAAGCTCCCATCTGCGTGGACTTGGGCCTGGGGCCCCTGCCACGGGAACCGAGACTGGACCCACCATCTTGCATAGTTTTGGTTTGTGGCCACTGGAAATCTGAGTATTATCTGGACACCGACCTTCCCAACGAATACATTTGGTTGCCAAGGAAGCCTCATCAGAAACCTTAATGTATTATCTCAAACCTTTTCTCCCTGGAAAGTCATCACAACGACAGTTCCTCTATTCATGTGCTGTACAGCATCCAAGGTCCTTTCATGCACCTCCTTACTATCACATTTGATAAGCAGTCTTACGACGTCAATATTCTTTTACATTCCCACATTACACATTACATTTACATTCACAAAGGAGGAAACATGTTAGAGAGCCCGTCAGGTGCCCAAGGTCACAAGCTGTTAACTCCTAGGCCTAGAACTCAGTGGCAGACCCTGACTCTGTGCCCATATTCTGAGGATTCTGATGGAGGGCTGCCAGCAGGGGCCGCACCACTGGCGACCACCTCTAAGCCTGTGGTCGACTGCATATGGAGCTCCTTGGAGCGGCACAGCTGATCAGCTGCCCTAAGCGTCCCTTCCTCGTGGGCTCCAGTTTGGTTTTTATACTCTCTTCATTTATTCTCAGCCTAAGAGGCCAAACACTGAGACTTGCTAGTTAGCCCCAAGCTGGATGCATATCCAAGAATCCTATGGATATCGGTGAATAAGCTTTATTCCGTGGCTTCTACCAGGGAATCCCACACATTAACTACCAAATGTGTCCACTGGATTTGGATCCAGATAGTAACAAGGAGTTAATTCTCAATAAATGGTTTTAATAACTGGTCGGTATTTATTCAACTTGTTTTTGACTAGATATACATGACTTGAGTTTATATGGTGGTTACTATGTGTTAAATGAAAATCAACTGATTATCAAAAATGTACTTACTGAAGATTAATTCTGCAATCGCCACCTACACAGAATCTATCAAAGCAAATCCTCAGTAAATGCATATTTGGGAGCTTAATTTAAATTGTTTTTACAAAGCAAACTTAAAGAAAAATCTTTCCAGGGGAGTTGGCAGTTGCAGAAGCCAGGAACTAGAGTTTCTTGTTAGGTTAACTATAAAAATGATAGCTTTCTCGGTCTTTTTCAGCTATAGATTTGTAAATCACATTGTACCATAAAAACAAGAAACAAACAAAAAAAAAACTAGGATTCCTGATCAGTAGATTTAAATTTACATGTAGTTTATTGATAATAAATGGTGTCTAGATGCCTGAAAACATTTGGAGCTGGCACTAGAGTCACTCCTTGGCTCCAAACAATAACTCATTTATCATCCCAAGAGGACTGCAGAGGGATTTTTAGATATTTCCTTGGAATTGAATAACAGAATTTCCCAGTAAGTTTATTTTTAAAAAATTAAGTATTTTTTCTGCTGCAACGTAAGCCCATTTCCTTTAACGAGACCATAGCAGTGATGAAGACTAGTCAGCCACTTTTTCCTAATATTCCTCAACACAACCCTTCTTAAACTGATGATGATGATGGTGGTGATAACTGTTTATTGAGAACTTTCTATGAATCAGGCCCATAATCTCATTTTAGCTTCATAAACATCCTTTTGGCAGTTTTGTTATTTTTGCTGTTCTTCAGTCTTTACTGAGAAAACAAGGAAGTCTAGATCTAGTCTTCGATGTAGATCTAAGCCTAGCTTCTTGGCATCTTTGGAGAAGAATGGGGAGCAGGGGTAAGCTGAGGGCCTGGAGAGAAGGCTGAGGGCCACCGTCATCAGATGAGGACAAAAAGGCAAGAGAAACAACAGCTCCCGGCCAGGTTTCACAGACGTAACTCTAAGGCCACACCTGAGGTGTGTGAGGATGTGAGGGTTTGCCCTCCACGTTTAAGAGGACCTTGCTCTTTGCATCATCGGGGAATGAAGAGATGTCATCTCCAGGGAAAGATATGTGCTGCCCTCAGGCTGTGCCTTTCCCTCTCGAGAACATGATCTCTTAGTAAAATGAGAGGTTTTGCACTCTGCACGACCTCACAGTTCTGCTACACCGGAAACAACCCGTGGGACTTTGGACAGCCCTGCACCTACCTGGACCTTGTTTCTCTCATCTGACAGACGTGGAGGTAAGAGTAGGTGATACCTAAAACTCCTTCTTGTATAACTGCCTATGGTGCACTTCATCAGGCCAGTGGGAAAGAAGTTTGTCCAGACTCTAAAGCCATGACCTGGCTCCACTTTTGACTTGTTGACAGCTTACTTGATCTGTACGGGAAGGGCTCATTCTAGGGAATGCTAACTTTGCAAAGCAAACACCCCAGACGATTTTGCTCCAGAAGTTAAAAAAGGAAAGCACAAATGACTGGCTATTCAGAGACTGCTGTCCACTTTCCTTTCACCTACCTGGCCATCTCTATTGTCCTGGATTCTAGGGAGATTTAAACAACACACACACACACACACACACACACACACACACACACACACACACACCCGTTTCTTATCTATGGTGCTTCTACTGAACGAGGTGATTAACTCCTTGACCTTATGGAGCTCTAACATGACCTTGGAGAGTAGATAGAATCTTGTTATCTTGTAATGAGTTTTATGGCTTATTTCAGTCCATTTTAGCCATGTTTCTCTAGTGATTAAGGCAATTATCAGCCTATGCATTTCAAGGTTATGAATTATGGAGCTCTCTGCAGGTACTGAAAGGGGCTTGGGAATGCTCAGACCGCTTCTCAGCCCATTCAATACTTATCCTGCCCACCCCCCACCCCATAAACAGACACTGCATTCTATTTCTGGAAACTCCACCCTATACTCAGATATGGCTATCAAAGCAATAACTTTTAGATTTGACTGATTTAAGTAAATTCCCTGATCACCATTAATTGGCGCCATGCACAGTATTTTAATTACTATCATTATTACTTAGGATTTAGGGAAAGAAATCTTTCTATCAACGCAATGTCACGGAGGGAGGGGCAGTGCTAATCTGAACACAGGTTGTCAGCCTGTCTCCAGGCACCTGGCACATGACACCATGAAACGAGCAACACTTGGTCCAACATCGGAGACGTCATGGGCCCCTTTTGTCTCTGAACTGCTTCCGTATCGCAAAAAGTAGTTCATGAATATTCCTTAAGAAGGTCTCCGAGAGAAATGGGCAACACATCTCGGGTTCTATGCCTCACGCTGTAAAATATAGAGAGAGGACAGGAATGTGACGGGGGTTTCCATGCCACTGTCCACACCTCCACGTATGATCGTTAAGGTACTTTAGTTTTACAAAGAGGTGGGCTGCTAAGAGTATATGCTACCAAGGGAAACTAGGTCCTGAGCTGTACTTAGCCTAGGATACACAATATGCCTAAAGGAAATTACCTAAAGTATTAAAATCATCATTTCTAGTGGGCTAAAAACAACAACAAGCTTATTTATAAGCTACGTAAAAGTTAATGTTTTCTCCCAGCTTTGGTCCCCAGGAGAGCTTGGGACACTAGTATTTCTACCCAGGATGGTGTAGTGAAAAATCAGATATGAATTTGTGTCCTGTTCCATCATTTACAACTATATGCCTTTGGACAAACTGTTTGATTCTAATAGGGCTTAATTTTATCATTCATTTAACGAGGATGGTGTATAGAATTCAGAAAGTTGGCAAGCGTCTAACGAGGTTGTGTATAGCAAATGCTCAGCAGACTGGGAACCTCATTGTCTGTGGGCTCACTCAGCCCTCATGGTGTTTTCTGTAGCCTGCCCTTCCCTGTACTAGAAGCTGAGCGGTACCCCCAAAGGCATCTTTCCTGTGAGTTCTACATTGTTGCCCCTGCACACAGTGTGGTGGTTGCCCTCCGAGAGGCCATTCTCAAAGGCCGGAGAGGCACTGGGCCACCCCTACCGCTCTTTAATAACCCACTGAGGTCCATCCACGCACTTCAGAAAACCCTTCATGGTGAGACTCTCAAGTCTGCAGTAAGCTGTGAATTTCTTTCTTTGCCCAGGGCTCCTATTTTCCCTGCATCAAATGCTTCTGAGTCTCAAGGACGTGCCTTGCTATTTCTAGACCCCTCTCCATGATCCACTTGACCTTTAGCTAAGGAAGATTGGTGAGGAATATAATCCTACCGATAAACGTGTGAGATTTGAGATGCATTAGCCCAGAGTTCTCAGGTGGTACTGCATGGGTCTGGAGGCTAAACTTCCTATGCACAGCCCACGGCCTGGGAGCCCTGCAAACAGTGCATTGGTTACATGTCCCCTTTCACGTTTTCTGGCTCCATATAATTAAGGGCTTAGGGCTTTTACACATCCCTTTGTGAACACATGGTAGTGTGAACATGGCCCAGAAACACTGAGCACATCCTTGTATTTCTTCTATAATATAAAAATCAATACCGAAAATTAGGAAATATGTCTTATTGGGAATAGTAGGTTAAAATGGAAACAAAACTCCAAATGTTGAAAAAGTGGAGACTGAAGACCCCCCCAGAATTCATTTCTTTTCAATTTCCCACCATACAGTTCTGGTTGGAGGTGTCAAGGATGTTCTGATGGTTATCAACACACACCCCAGAAATTCCTGGTCAAATTGCAAGATTTGGCAGAGAGATTCTAAGTGTGAGACAATACACAAAAAATTTTAGTACCCTTTATGCTAAAATGTACTATAAAAAAGTAGAGCACAATAAAAGAAAATCTGGAACTTCATCTAAAATATGCTTCTAAGTAGACCATGGCTTTGAATATTCTGAGAAAATAATTGACTTGCAGGAATGGAAGTTCTGGACATCTTTTCAAATTGATATTTGTAGAAAGAGAAGGAAATGGGTTAAGGTCTGGAGAGAAAGTTGGATGTTCAGAGATTTTTCCCTGTGAAGTTTAGAAGTTGCGTGCGTCAAAAGTAGAAACAGAAAGGGCTGTGTGGTAGAGTTGAGGCTTTTGGGTTTCAGTCTCTGCCTCAGTCCTGGACTCCACGGATGCAGTGTGAAGCAGCCCTGGACCACACGTCACAGGCTGAGCAGGGCTGTGTTCCTATAAGACTTTATTGTAAAAGCAGGTGGACACGCCAGACTTGGCCAGAGTTTACCGAGGCCAGTCTTAGATAATCGCTGTGTATCTGCCCTTGAAGCCCATCCATAAAATAAACTTCCATGCTTGTCCATTTCTCTGTGTCGACTGTGTAGGTACACTTTTTTAGTACATGCTTCTGTAAAGTACACATCTGCAGTTGAGCTCAGTCTTGGGGTTTCATGCTCTTAACCGTTAGAACCTAAGCTTTGTATTTCTCCTTGCAAAGGCCAGGCATCATGGACATTTTTGATGGTGTAGAATGGTGTTGAGGCCATGATCCAATCCCCCAAATTAGCTGTTCATCCATTCTGTGTGCCCCATTTAGCCTAGTATCTACAGACCTATCCAAGCTCCTATTGGGAGAATCATATAATAAACAGAATATGTGACCTTCCCAAGGGGAGCCTCCAATCCAACGGGGGAGACAAGAAACATAAGTACATATTTTTAAAGACGTAATAGAGTTGGTCCTTGAATCACACGGGTTTGAACTGCATGGGTCCACTTGTACACACATATGTTTCAAAAGTAACTACTCCAGCACTACACAGTCAATGCTTGGTTGAAACCACAAACGCAGAGATATTGTGGATATAGAGGACCGATTATAAGTTCTATTCGGATGAACCCCCATGTTGTTCAAGTGTCAAATGTATAATTATGTATAAAATATAGAGCTAAATATATGTATAATCTCCAAGAGCACCTACAAATCTAGCCATGGAGACCTAAATGCATAAGAACTAGAAGAATGCCAAAATAAATCATTGGAAGAATGCTTCATGGAGGAGGTGAGTTTTAAAACTGGGTGATTGTATTCAAAGAGGAAGGCAGGGCTTGAGGATAGAGAAGATTCCCCAGGTTGCCTCCTGCCTTTGCCATCTCTCCAGCTACTGGGCCCTGATGCAGCAGGACTCAGTGCTTTGTAGAAAGGCTGAGAAGAATCAGCACATTTGAGAAGAGAAAGGAGGCATCTCTAAAAGTATGATGGGGATCTCAAGTGTGTGGCCTTGTCATTGAAACTAGACCTCTCACCACTTTCTTATCGCCTTAGGGGGTCGCTTAACCTCTCTGTGTTTCAATTTTCCCAACTGTTAAATGGCTAATAATAGCATCTACCTCCTGTGGTTACTGCGAAGTTTCCTTACTGTAAATGAAGCACTTGAAGGAAGGTCTGGCATGCGGTAAGGGCTCAGTTCCTGGCACCTTTCTACATGGGCACGAGAACACAGACCCCCAAACCGGAGCCCGGGGAGGCCTGGCAGTGCACTCGTTTGGCAGTGTTTCAAGCCTGTCCTCTGCAGAGGAAGCGTTTGGAAACAACGCACAAAATGGGATAAATGATGAGGCACGGGCTCCCATCATAAAGCACCTGAACATACATGGGCTTATTGCCATCCTAAATTCTTTTTCAGGAAAAAAAAAATCATTTCCCTTCTAATCCAAACTGGCTAAAGGAAAATGTATCTTTCCATCCTCTTAAGACAAATCTATCATGCTGATAAAATATTCAGGGAAAGAAATTGAGAAATGCTGTAAACTAAGTCCCTTATAATAAGTCTGTCCCTAAAACACATATATGGTTACGAAGAAAATCCATATAGGAAAGGATTTCCCAAGCAGTGCTGGTGTCGTGCACAATGATCTTATGTAGTATTTGGTACAACAACGTTCTGTGGCAAGTAACGAATTTGGACCGTCCCTGAGCAAAAGCAGACCGCTCAGCAGAGACCCCCTTCTGCTGGCCTGGTGTGGTTTTTTTGGCCATGAGTCTGGGGTGGAGGGGACATCTGGCCAGTAATCAGTCATGTGAATTGGAAGAGGAAATACCTCAGAGCGATGCCAGCTACAGGTCCTCGAATGAAGTTTCTCAACGTCCCACCATTTTCTACTGGAACCAGAGTTTCAGGTGGTCACATAGATCACATATGCAGGGATCACCACCTAGGTTCACCCAGATGCACATGTTCCATGTGGCTAGAAAAACGGTTAGGTACTCAGTCTAACTGGTGCCTTCAAGCATCTGCCACCTCCCTCGGCCCCTCCCCCCGCCACATCACTGGTCTTAGCTGGGAAAGAGAGAGGAGGCTGAGGAAAAAAGGAAGGAATCTCCCAGGGAGACTGCACCTAACCTCTCACACAGCTGGCCAGAGCCAGCACCTCTGGGAAATTCCGCAGAGGTAGTCTCATGACGGATGATGATAGGATGATAGAAGAAGTGCAGAATTTCTGTGCACGTGTGATTATGGCCATACTGCAAAAATCCAAGCCAGTCCCATTTTTTTTAGGCAACACTTATTTTCAGGCTACACCTCAGGTCTCTGTTTGAGGATTCCCAGGTCTCCTTTGTACAGCTCTCCACGCACACACTCGGAATGAGTTTGGCCAAGTGAACTCTCGGCCCACTCAGTTTCTGTGGCCCGCGGAGCTTGAGGTTGATGAAGGCAGCTCTCACCGCATTGTACTGTTGTTCCAGCAACTGGACACAGTAGGAAGTCAGTGAATAGCTGATGGATGACAGACAGGGTTGTCGGGCGGGACCAGCCGCCCTGCACCTCCCCGTGGAAGAGTGGGTTCCCTGCAGCCTCAGGGTGAATGTGAGCACAAGATTCTGTGCACCACAGTCAACAGTGGGAGCTGAGCGGAGCCCCAGGGAGTGCCTGGGCCGGGGCACAGGACAGTAGTCAGGAAGCTCTGGAGGAACAGAATTCACATCATTTGTCTCTTGGGTCTCCTGCCCTCCTGACAAGCACACAGAGCTCCGACTGTCACAGCTCGCAGGTGCACCCAGGTACCCCGTGCTCTGGAAGAGTCAGCAGGCTCCTACAGCCCCCCGCCAGAGCAGGCACAGCCAGGACAAACTGGCACGTGGAAAACGTCAGAACAGCAGGTGTCTCCTGCTGACAGAATCATCCCTTAATTCACTCTGAGTTGTGCCATTTAATCACCTTGATCCATGCTTTGTTTTACTAAAGTGAATGTCACAGATTGGGTGTTGCTTGCTGGAAATAGCGACAGAGGCTTGAACGCTTTAGCAATGGGAGTTGAAATATGATCTCTCTTTTTCCCTGGATCATTTTCTCATTCCCCTCTTCTCGAGTTCCTTTCCAGGCTTTTTTTGTTTCTTTTAAGCAGAAAATGTAAAATATTAAATTTAAGCAGAAGTAAAATTAAGCCCTCTGGAAACAATTCTGAGAAACTGAGCCATAGCCTGACTTAATTAAGAAGCGATTATGCTGAAGAGCCTACATTAAGGCTTCACATTTCTGGTACAGACAGAATTGCTTTTAGAAAAGTCAAGTCAGGCAGCAAAGGGGGACTGAGGGAGGGGCCAGGATGGTAACTGGATAGATGAGAAAACGCAGTGTTTGTTGTCGTGATGGGAAAAAATAGTAGAGGAAGTGTAAACTGGTTTGGAGATTTCTCAAGCCCATCTTTCAGGAAGGTCAAGATGAGAACATGGGTGACCATCCCTATTGCATCCAAGCTCTTTGGACCACTCCAGGAAGGGCCATCTCCATCTCCCTCCCTTTCCTTCCAGCTCAGGTGTTGGAAGAGGCAGGGAGAATGGGCTGTGCACGTAACAAAACTCCAGGGGACGTGGTTAGCCCCCTGCTGCTCTCAGGATGGCAACAACTAATTAGCCCCACAAATTTATGGGCTCCAGGGATGTGACCAGATGTGTATTTAAGTTAACAGAAGATTCAATTTGTCCTCCATTAATTCCAGAGTGATACCTGAGTTTATTGGAGTTTTACATTGTTTCATCTATTTCAAAGTCAGTTCTCCCACTTCCCCAGATTGTCATTCTTTTGACAAGCAACTGTCTGGATCTCTCCAGTTTCTAGAAGGGAATACTGACTCCCCTCCAAACTGCTTTGACTTCCTCATATGCCGGGGACTCCTGATGGGGCTTCAGCCCGGAGCTCTCTTCCCAATCCTTCCTGTTTTCCAGGCTCCATTCAACCTGATCAGTTGTTCCAAAGTTGTGCCAGGACATGGTTCTCTTGTCAAAAATTTAAATAGACCTCTCTTTTTTTCTCCACTTCATTTAAGAGGTATTTTAGGGATCAGAAATCTTAAAATCCAGAATATTGGAGCTTTAATGAAACTCAGGGATTATCTACTGCAGTAATTTATAAGCTGGTGTCCTGCTCATGGCCACCAATGACTCTCATCCGTGCTGCTCTCTCCCAAGAAGGAGGGGCTGCAACCCAGAGTTCCCCTGGGAGAAGGCAGGCAGACAGACAGCGTACACACGCACAGGGGCCTCAGTCAGCGAGGTTCAGCTCTTCCTGCCCCTCCTGAGCTCACGAGGGTTCACGCTGGTCTCAGTGAGACTTCACAGAGGCAGAGCTCTGCTCCCAACTCCTAACACCTGGCTGAAGCCAGAGGCACTCCTCTATAAACTGCTTTATTTTAGAAGGGTTCCACTCTGAAATAGCTGTGGAAAACCCATTTAGTCTATCACATCTCTTCTTATAAATGAAAAAAAAACTAAGGCTTAGAAAGGATAGTGACTTGCCCAAGGTCACAGTGCTGACCAGCTCTTGACACCCCAAACAGTCATGCCCATCGTTTCACAGAACTGCTCAGCCTAGTGAATTGGGGAAACATCATCATCACCATCACCATCATCATCACCACCATCATCACGATCATCACCATCACCATCATCATCACCACCATCATCACCACCATCACCATCATCATCATCACCGTCATCATCACCATCATTATCACCATCACCATCATCATCATCACCATCATCACAATCATCACCATCACAATGATCATCACCACCATGATCATCACCATCATCACCAGCACCATCATTATCACCATCACCATCATCACCATCATCATCACCATCACCACCATCGCCATCACCACCATCACCATCATCATCATCACCATCACCACCATCATTATCACCACCATCACCATCATCACCATCATCATCATCACCGTCACCATCACCATCATCATCACCATCATCACAATCATCACCATCATCATCATCATCACCATCACCATGATCATCACCATCACCATCATCACCATCAACACCATCATTATCATCACCATCATCACCACCACCATCATCATCACCATCATCACCATCATTGTCATTATCATTATCATCCTCACCACCATCATCACGATCATCACCGTCAACATCATGTTGATCTGGGTACCAAACATAAGTCTGATCAGAGAAGTTAGCAAGTAATGACAACTTGGATGCACATTAATTGGCCTAAGGTGGCAAACAAGAACAGAGAGACGGCTCCTAAGACTACTGTTTTCTTGTGCAGACTCACTTCAAGCCTCTTGAGCAACATCATTCCCATAATTCTCTTTGTATTTGTACTGACAGCAAACACTAGGTGCTGATCTTAGTGTCTAGAAAATTCAGGTGACTTGTTTAATAACATAATCTGCAGGAGAACAGAAGGTAGACACTAGCAGCCTTTGGTCACTGATGAGAAGTCATGGGCCCAAGTCATACTCAACCTGGGCTGAGCATCAAAATCACCTCTGACAATTTTAAACAACACTGATGTTTCGGGCCCTCCTGGAGATTCTGATTTAGTCGTGCTGGAGTGGGTGGGACCAGGGCATCTACCAGTTTTAGAAACCGTCGCAGGTAATTTCCATACTGAACTAGGATAAGGCCACAGGGTTGTGAGTCCCAGCACCTAATTGAAGTCACCTGTGCAGGGCGGCATCCTGCTGTCTGGCCTGTGAACTAGAATTTCAAGGTTTTTTCCAAAGCAGTGCGATAGTTGTCCTCATGAACAAGACAAGAAACAGCAAATCAGATGAATCCCATGGTTCGGGCAATGCCAAAGCATGGCTTATGAGCGCCTGCAGGGCAGCCTCTGTTGGGAAGGGTACCTGTCCTCCCCAAGTGTGACCTTAAAAGATGAGAACAAGCCAGAGGCTCACGTTCTGCTAATCATCTACTCTGAGATACATGGATCTGAGCCTTTCATGAACCCATTCTTGTTTTTAGTCTTTGTCTCATTGTCACAATAATAAGTTACATGTGTTGATCCCTCCAGCAGGAAGAAGTACTGCTTCTTTTGATTTGGCCTCATACTTTTTTCTGGCCTAAGGAAGCCCTTTGAAGACTATATTCTTCCCAGCTACAAGAAGGTTACAGAACCAGCACGGAATCACAGAAGAAAGAAAACAAAATCATCCTCAGAATTGGAGCTCCTCTGCTCCAGTCCTGTCCTCTCCCAGGTGGACACTCCGTCTTTCCCGGCACAACAGAACCAAAAGGGGATTTGGCCACAGCCCCTCTTTGAAAGGCTGCCAACTTCTCCCAAGAGAGTGTCAGGAGAGGCCTTTGCCCAGTGGGCAGGGGCAAAACTTGTGCTTCGGGAATAATCTCTTCTACCTGTTGGTTTAACAGAATAGTTAGGTCTTGCAATTCCCCACAGTGTGAGGACTAAATATCTGGCCCACCAGGTAGGAGTCTGTGGCGTGAGGTGAAAGGCAGCACACAGCATTTTTTTAGATTTTCTACACTTTCCTATTGAAAGCTGCATTCCCACTTCAACTGTCAAATCCTATCTCATAAATAGCAATTTTACTTGTAAAATAAATGTTATTAGCAAACAGAGAAGGGCCAATCAGCAGCTTCTTAGGAAATCCCCAAACCAGGAAAAACAAAACCAGTATCAGCATCACTTTACATTCCAAATGGTGTGACTGCACTTTTTTCTATGCTGACAAACATGTTAACGTTCTAGAATACCTCTGCGTGAACTGCTGTGACCACCACCTTCTTTGTTAGGGAGGCAGTGTGAGATAGTAGTGCCAATGTGGGTTCAGAAGGCCTGGTGTGAAATCCCAGCTCTACCAATTACCAGCTGTGTGACCTCAGGCAAGCGGCTCAACCTCTCTGTGCCTCTGTTTTCTCATCTGTCAAATGGGGATAATAATAGTGAACGGACTTTTAAGGTTGCTGTGAAGACTGAATGAGTTAATTCATGCAAAGGTTTCTAGAAGAGTGCCTGTAAGAACTTCATGAGTCTAAACTGTTATCATTGTTGTTAGTATTACTATTATTCTAAATTCCAGCTTTTAAAAGTGTTTTCATATGGCATACGGGGTGAATTACACTGTTTGGTTCTAGAGATAATAAAATTATGACCAAAGAGATTGTGCAAGATCTCCCAGCTATTTGGTGGCAAAGCCTGGAACTAAGATCTAGTAGCTTTCTAGAATGCAAACCTCACATAAGGCAGGACCTTCAAACCATACAAAAGGGGGTGCAGCTCGGGCGACATAAGAGGCACGTCTTGACATCAGCACTCCCACTTCAGCCAGAACAATTCCAGAGTAAAGCTTCTTTATCTGACTTACTTATTAGGCATCCTCCTACGCCTGCTTTTGAATAAAGTTTTCCTACATTTTTAAAACTCAGCCCATTTGACTCTTTCCTACAACAGTAGTGTTCCTAACCTTATCAGCAGGGGCACAATTTTCCAGTAATTGGTAAATTTCATGAATTGATACATTCACACTCATCCTTCCAGAAACATTTACCCTGCATGAGAACCAGGATTTCTCAAACTACAAGGGGCTCTTCAGGTAATAATGGCCACTCCACTGAGGCCGTGCTGTGCCCGGAGCAGCAGTGTGACCTGGCAGGGTCCGGCTGTTGAGGACAAGGGGCCACTGGGGGAAACTGGTACTTGGTTATCAGACCGCAGAGGAGCTGAGCTACAGGAAGAGGCTAGAATCAGAGTCTGGGAAGCCAATAGAAAAGTCTACCATTTTTTTTTGAGAGTGTATTTGCTCCAAGTTCTTTCATTTTTGTCTCAACCTTGCAACTTCTCTGCAAGATATGTTCTCTTGTGTACCACCAGGGCTAGCTTGGCTTTCGGGAGGTAAAATTTCAAGCAAAATATCTATTTAAGGACAGTGGTTTCAAATTTTTGTTTTTATTCTTGTGACTTGGGCACAAGAACTGGAAAGAAGGGAGGTGGTGGAGGAGGTGGGCAGAGAATAAAATTAGGGGCAGATAAGACTTACCATCGACAATGGTAAGGGGGACCAGTTCTTGCTTTGCAACTCATGACCCTTAATTTCAGGCCAGGCTTCCTTGTCTAGCAGAAGGGACAGGAATGAGTAGAGAAAGCCGCTGGCCTGGCAAAAGCAGGGGTGACCTGGACAGCACGACCTGGATAGAGAGCCAGCTGGAGAGGACCTGAGAGTACAGGTGGGTCAGATGAACCCAGTTCGGGAACCAGGGGAGGAGACGTGCTATAGGTGTGTGCGAGGCCCTGAATACATCCATAATATCCACACACATTCCTTTGAGACTTTACAGATTACTTCCCTAGCAGGTGGGATGTCTCTCCTGCTATTTGGCTTTTTAAAATTTCATTTAATTTTTTTCTATGGAAAATGACTCTGGCCTTCCATGGAGAAAACAATCTCAGGATCAGCACGCATAGCTGGCCAGAGGCAGGTGTCCCAGCCGCACAGGGCAGACCTGACTGGACTTGGTTGTTGCAGGGACTGAGCACTGCAGAGTCGGGCAGGTCACCGGGAGGCAGAGTGGACGGCCTGGGCCTCCATGCTGGCATCCACTGCCTTGGAAAAAGCAGCAAATGTTTCCTGCAGAAGCTGAGAGGTGAACAGGGGACTATTTCTTTGGTCACTCCTGAGCAGAGGTCACTATGAAAAACGCAATGTCAAAGCCCAACTCTGCCCCAAACTGGGCCAACTCCAACTGCAGGGGAATTCAGGAGACAGCTGACGTGGCTTAGAATCCCTTGTGACGTAGGGACAGTGGCCTCGCAGAAGATGTGCAGGGACTTGCTCAAGCTTACGCAGTTGTGAGGGGAGGAGTTGGGAGAGCCTGGATCAGCCTGATACTGAAGCCTGCTCTTTGCCCACCGAGCACAGAGATTGTGCCACTGCTACTGCTGTAGCTGCTGCTACAGGCACCCATTTAAAAAGAACTTCATATATGACAGGTGCTCTGCATGATTTTACTTAACACTTACCACAGCCTAATGAAATGTAGGACATTATTATTTCGATTTTACAGATGGAAGAATTGAGGCTTAGAGAGGTTAATACCCAGGGCATGATTGGAACTCTGATCTTTCCAAATCCAGGACCAGAGAGTTAAACTTTTCTTCCAGGTGGGGCTAGATATCGCCTCCTGATTCTCCTACAGAATTGCTGCCTGTGGTTGTGCAGAACTGGGTAAATATTTAAGCAAGATATTACTGCACGAATTATGGCTGAATGAGTATATAGACCTTACGTGTGTATACACATATCCATATGTAACTTCTACCTTGTGTGGAGTGCCAACTATGTACACGACACTGTTCACGTAAAAGTATTACTTCTCATGTTTACAATAACTACACAAAGCAGAGAACATTAGATTATATCATTAAACTCATTTTACAGAGATAAAAACGGAAGCTCAGAAAAAAAAAAAAAAAGAATTGTCATGGCACACAGTAAAGACCGGAGCAAGGATCCAAACTTCTGCTGTTTGAAGAAAAAAACTCACACCTTTTTTTTCCCCCCTGCTGGGTTGTCCTTGTGTAAAACGATCCTAAAGTGACTTCAGAGAGCAATGATAAGACCTCTCCAGCATAAAGCCTTGGGAAGCACATTACAAAATAAGTTTACGAGTGTTCAATATCAACACGCTTTTGGTCAGTGCATTGAAATCACAGAAAAACTAGTTTAGGCTTAGAAGGAGCTTGTTTTCATTACTACATTATGCAGAGGAAGAGTCTCTTGGAGAAAGCCTTTTTTTTTTTTTCAGGGGGCTTCAAAATTTCCTCTGAGCAGCTCTTTGGAGAAGAGTTATTAGAATTTATTTTCAATTATACACCAGAATAAGCCTTCTGCAGTATAGTTAACTTTCAATTTCAGCCAGTTTTCGAGGCATTCAATCATAGATGCCTCAGTGATTAAGAATCTATGTTGCAAAACAATTCCCACTTTGCAACAATGCAGTCAAACAGATCTACAACTCCTAAGATGTTATCCAATGCTTTTTCAGCTCACTGGTGAAGTGAAATAGAATTTACCAACCATCCCCGTTTACCCAGTATGCTCCAAGCTCATTTGCAAACAGATCTAGGGAGGTGGTCTGCTTTGGATATTTATGACTTCCGGCTGTGTGTTTTCTCCTTCTACTCCTAATGTGCACTGGCTGAACATCACACCATGAGGGACAGAACTCCTCTCCGTGCAATTCTGAAAGTGCTCTCCATGGTAGGGGTTCTGATTCATTAGGAAGACCCAAACAGGTTTATATCCAGCTGTTTGCTTTTCTAAATTGCATGGTTGTGTGTGTGTGTGTGTGACAGAGAGAGAGAGAGAGAGAGAGAAAGAGAGAGAGAGGGAGAGAGGGAACCTTGGGTGAAACACTGAGAAAGATATGCAGCCAACTTAAACTCTTCCTTTAAAAGTTTGGAAGACAGGACAATCTTAATAAATGTATAGAAAACTGCATTTCAGAGATTGAATCAAGCCATAATAATCATTTTTGTTGGGCCTCGCTTTTAATACAATGCCTCAGACATGAAGTTCTGATTGAAGTCCATGGGACAGGCAAGCTGGTAAAATGGGTGAGGAGGAGGAATAAATTGGGAGTTTGGGATTGACATACACACACTACTATATTTAAAATAGCTAACCAACAGGGGCCTTCTGTATAGCACAGGGAAATCTGCGCCATGTTCTGTAATAACCTAAATGGGAAAAGAACTTGAAAAAGAATAGATACTTGTCTATGTATAACTGAATCGCTTTGCTGTACACCTGAAACTAACACAACCTTGTAAATCAACTATAGTCCAATATAAAATAAAAATTTAAAAAAAGAAAGAAAAATATGGGTGAAGAGGAAACAACAGCCTCTCAAAGAGGATTAGCTTCCCATTGACTGAGTGAAGTCTGCAATGTTCCCAAATGAAACACTCCTGAGTTCAGGACAGCCCCCTTGGGAATGTACAGCTAACAGAATATGAGAGGGTAAATCAGAGCTCAATTTTTGAGAAATACTTCAGACGGACTCATTTGCCCTCTCCCCTTGCTGCCCCCCCAGGCTATGGTGGGGTAGAACGCTGAACACCTGTCTCTGAACAGGTCTGGGGAGGAATGAGAACATCAGAACAAATAGATGGTCTGCACAAAGCTACCCAAGAAGGATCCAGATGAAAGCGAGTGCTATGGCAGCTCTGCAATCATGTTACAAAAAATAAAAAGGAAAAAACGAACAAATCAGAAATAAAGAAATTTTGCTTGCAAACATCAAATGAAGAACCCTGTATGAAAGAAAATCTCATTTGAAATGCATGAGAACATTCTCCATGAGTGCTTTGTGTTGTACAATGACTTGGTAAGAGCATGAATGCAAAATAAGAATTACAAGAAAAATTGGAAAACTGTAGACTGAGATGAAAAAGTAAGTCTTGGATCTAAGACCCAAACTGAAGATCATTTCAAGACTAATCAATTGGGGCCATTAATAAAAATGAGGACACAATGGACATTTCAGTTACTGGCATAGAGGAAAGACTTGGGGTATTCTTAGGACAGAGGAAAAAAGACAAAGTGATTAAAGAAATTAAGCAGAAGATAATGAATTATGGAGGGAATCCAACATAAGAGAAAGTGGTTTCCCTGAACCAAAAAACTTAATAATGCACTGAAAATGTATTCAAGTATATAATACAGAATAACCCTGAAATAAAAGAATAACTGAATCTACAGATGAAAAAAGCACACTGTGTTCCTTGAACAACTGTTTCAGAATGATTGGTGCTGAAATATATCCTTGTCATATAACATTGAGGATAAAGTAAGAATTCTGTGGCATCCAGGGGAAGAAAAATGAAGTCATCAGTAAAAACAAAGTATACAAGCTAATCTCAGACTTCTCCAACGTAACATTCAATGCCAGATGATATGAAAGCAGTGTTTACCAACATTTGAGGCAAATGAAATGTGACCCCAAAATTTTATGCAGCCAAGTTGCCCCAAAGGCACTAGCAGACGTTCTCAAACATGTATGAACGTGTGAGCCAAAGTGAAGCAAAGGAGGTGAAGGACTCCTTGGGTGTGAAACTTTGATTTAAATTTACAATTAGGACCAAACAATTTTGGAAATTGTTGTAACAAGAATGAATGACAATGGAAAAATAATGACATAATTAATAGAAAAATGGGAGGAAGTATTACGGTGCTTATTTCCACATCCTTTTTAGTTGTGAGTCACTTGCTACTGTCTATAGTGAAAACATGAAGTTTAAAAACTATTCCAACATCTTAATGATTTTAATCTCTTTAATCAACATTAGAGGGAACTTTTAGAAAAAAAATATGCATTGTGATTTAAAAATCCGTCTTGGCTTTGAAAGTAATAACATGGACCTCTCTCTAGGTACTTTTGGTAGTAAGTTCATTTATTACCCACACAATTTATTGAACACTTAGTAAGCTAAGTACTCTCCATACATTGTCTCATAAACTTCTCACAATATCCCATACTGGGTATTATTATTGCGAGTGAACAGGTGAAAAATCTAAAATCAGGGAGGTTAAGCAAATTGTTAGCAGGGGCCAGAGCCCTACTAAAATCCATATAGTATATTTCCAAATACATCCCCGAGTCCTTAACCACTATGCTGTACTTCCTCAGTCTGATTTCACTCTGACCAACAGAACCAAGTTTACGCAAGGATATTAAAAAGCAGGCTGGCCATTGTGGAACATGTAAGACAAAAACTGGGGCAAGCTTTTGGTTTCTGAAAACATGGTTTTACTTTTAGAGTTTTTTATCCAAACTTGCTTCTTGCTCTGAAGAATAATATCACAGAGACATCATTCAACTTTAGGTTTTTTGAAGGGAAAAAACTCTAAATCCCTAACAAACCCTAGTTAAAATTTCATGTAATGTACCAGAGATAAAGAGAGAAAAATATTCAATAAAAGTCTCAACCTGTGATACAGATAACTAATTAACCTCCGAGAGATCCCAGTGCAGAAGGCGATTATCGTGATCTGACCCGGGAGGGATATAACAAAGATAAAACCTAAGTTTCTAAAAGAGCCTGTTGGATAGTATATTAAGAGTCCTCGACTCTTGATTTGTTCTCTGACGGCGGATCTCATTTTTATCACCGAGCTGTCTGGTCCATGCGTGGGGGATAACGCTGAGGAATGAGAGGATAATTTGAGGAACTGATCATCAGTCTGGTAAACTCTGACCACACAAAGATTGTTATTCAACTCAAGCAAAGTATGGAAAAGGGCAACGCTGAGAACTTGGAAGAGTCACACAAACCTGAAGATTTACAAGATTTTCCCTAGATTCAATTTAAAGGGGCTGACCCAAATCTTTGAAGCTAGGCTTAATCACAAGAGATTAAGCTGGGGCTTGGAAGAGAAGGGGGTTAAAAAAAAAAAAAAAAAAAAAAAATATATATATATATATATATATATATTTGAGAAGCATCTTCTCCTGGAAATATCAAATTTTTGGATACTAAATGTAATAGATTTCTCCTGATCCAAGGTGGGTATTGCTAACTTTCTATCCCCATATCCATTCTGACCTTCATAGACTCATCCATTTTTAGAGGAGCATGTGGCCCAAACTCCTTTGTAATTAGTTATGATTAAGTTCTAGCCAGCAGGAGGGTTGCGTGGAAGCTTCCAAGAATTATCCTAAAACATAGCTGGTTTGTGCCCTTTGACTTTCCTTCTTCCCTCTGTGCTGCTTGGAAGGTGAATGATGTGATGGCTGGAGCTCCAGCTGAGACCATGTAGCCAAGTGTCACACTTGAAGGGTGCATTGGTCTTGGATGAGCACAGAGCCACCAAACCATCCCTGCACTGCCTATCTTTAGAACTTTACACATGAAAAATGGAATTCTATATGATTTAAGCCATTCTTTTCTAGGTTTCTCTTACTTGCAGCTGAACCTGGGGCTAAGTGATACATCTTCTTTAGCAAAAGCCTACTTTATTCTTGCACACAGAGTGTGGGTCTAACAAAAGCAAGTAAGGTTCTGTCCTTTGTTCAACCAAAAGAGCCAAATGTAAACATTCCCATTTCGAAATTGTGTGCATGTATCTGTTCATCCTCCAGAGTGTTTCTCGTAAGCGAGCTGCTTTCTCCCTGGGGCCTCGCTCAGTAGGAGCAATTTCAAGCATGTAAGTGTGAGCGAGAGGCAGCCGAGCGTCCCATTCTCCGCAACCAGCCAAGTATTCAATGCATGGGTAGCGTTGCTGGCACACTTCCTTGCCACAGAGCTGCCTGTTCTCGGAACTCTGCTCAGAAAGCAGGTGTCCTAATGTTCATTGCAGCTCTACTTACAAGAGCCAGGACATGGAAGCAACCTAAGCGTCCATGACAGATGAATGGATAAAGAAGATGCGGCACATATAGACAATGGAATATTACTCAGCCATCAAAAGGAACGAAATTGAGTTATTTGTAGTGAGGTGGATGGACCTAGAGTCTGTCATACTGAGTAAGTCAGAAAGAGAAAAACAAATACCGTATGCTAACACATATATATGGAATTTTAAAAAAAAAAGGTTCTGAAAAACCTAGGTGCAGGACAGGAATAAAGACACAGACGGAGAGAATGGACTTGAGGACACGGGGAGGGGGAAGGGTAAGCTGGGACGAAGTGAGAGAGTGGCATGGACATATACACACTACCAAATGTAAAATAGATAGCTAGTGGGAAGCAGCTGCATAGCACAGGGAGATCAGCTCGGCGCTTTGTGACCACCTAGAGGGGTGGGATAGGGAGGGTGGGAGGGAGACGCAAGAGGGATGGGATATGGGGATATATGTATACGTATAGCTGATTCACTTTGTTATACAGCAGAAACTAACACAACATTGTAAAGCAATTATACTCCAATAAAGATGTTTAAAAAAAAAAGAAAGAAAGCAGGTGTCCTTCAGCTAAGGATGCCAATCTTTTCCAGGTATGAGACCATTTCAGAGGCCAGACAGCCATGCAAACTTGCAATGGTGGAGGGTGAGGAGTGATAGGGCTTCCTTGGGCTTAGGTTGAAACTGGACTCCATTCAGGCATGACCAGAAGTGATCAGACTAAAAGAGCCTTGTATAAAATGACTTATGCATTCTGTACTCGTTCTAAAGATTAAAAAAAAAATCTTTAATGTATTTGCAGCCACACAGCTTTACTTTTCATTGAATCCATTATTAAGTCCCTGGGAAGGAAGACCTCTGTCATCTTCATTTAAAGGGATGATAGAAAAATTCCCCAAACTCACAGTTACAAGCTTCACAAGGACACTGCCCAAGATCGCTCGCCTCCCAACCCACAAGCCTAGCAGCAGCTAAGCCACAGGCTGCGGTGCCCTATCAATGGCTTCTCCCTTCAGCTTGGCCCCAGCCCTCACACGCCATGCGCCAAATGCCCCCAAAATGAGGCACCAACCACCGCTTTGCGGGACCTGTGCCCATCTCCTTTTACTCTGTTTCCTTTGTCCCACATCCCTGGCTCTTGGGCACACAGCTCACCACCCCAGCTGGACACTGGCCTCTGCTTCAAGGGGGCAGCTGTTCCTCAGGGTCCCCTTTTGACTTTTTGTAAAACTCTGACAGTACCTCAGCCTACTCTTTTAACTGTATGTCTCCAGTGATAAAGGCCTTTCCCCAGACTTCAACTCAGATAACCCTTGATGTGCACGGACCAACAACACTCTGACACGTAATGAGATTCAGATGGAGACTAATTTCCTTAGAGAGCTGGATAATTAGTATCAGGTATGAGGATGAAAGACACGAGTACCATTTGGGTACCTGACTCTTGACTACAAGGCATGCCCAAAATAAAACTGATGAGCAGCTAGTCCTAAAACACACACACACACACACACACACACACACACACACACACGCAGAGGTGTGTACGCACACACTGTGACTCCACCTAAAAGCTTTTTAAATGTCTATATTCTCAGGCAAAGGATCCAAGAATGTTTAAAATATTCTTGTTAACAAAGATGTTTACTAAGCACTTATTGCATGCCAAACACTGTGCCAAACACATTTTCACATTAAAATACTCTTTGTGAAGTATGAGTAACTATTATCCCCCCATTCTGCAAATGGAAGAACAGATGTCAGGACGCTGAGGGACTGTCCCACTCGCACCCAGCTCGTGCTGTGCAATGAACGGGGCCTGAACTGTCATTACGAGTGGAAAGGGTCACCAGAGGAGAAACAGGCAGAACTTAGGGGGTCTTCTCGTCACATCCTGCTGATGCCAGAGTGTCGAGATTTTGTCTCCTCTTCCCTCCATGTTCCTCCAGAAGGTGAGTGTTGTCAATTTCCTCACCTGGCTTGATGAGTCCTCCAAACTTCCTGAATAATCTTGAAGCAGAACCAAAGTTTCCCAGCTTGTATAGTCCATACATCCTTCACACACACGGCTACTGTCGTAGACACTGGGGCTTCATCTGGGGACTTAGGGCATAAGCTGTCTGCAGTGGGAATAGGGGTTCCTGTCCTCCCCTGTGGAGGTTACATTTCCTTTGACGTTAGGACTTGTATTTCTTTCCCAGAGGAAATCCTTATTATGAAAAGGACCCCTAATAGGACCTGGGAAGATGAGACTTAACTTGTCCTCCACTAGGGGCCCTTTTCTCCAGTGACCATAGGGGTGGCACAGTCTGGCAACCAGTGGCCAAGAAACAGAGACTCTGGTTCACTCCAGCTGATCACGTTTTCCTTCATCTTGCCTCAGTCACACGTCTTCTAAAATCCCAATGCCAAGTTCACTTTCCTCAGCGAGGTACTCCGGACACCCCCTTGCTTCCAGGCAGGGCAGTGTCCACACTCTTCCCGCTCCCACTATGTCCACTTCCATCCGCCTCCCACCCCCGTCTCCCCAAAATGCAGTCTGCTTTATTTCATGCATAAATAGCAATTTCCAACCAAGAAGAAACACCTGGGAGAGTCAGGGCACTCGTGGTACAAGATAATTAGAGATTATTATAATCGAAATTTCATTGCCACATCAAACTGTGTCTTTTAGCATTAATTAATCTCCAATCCCAGCCCCTGAGCCTCTCAACTCTTCTGCTGGAGAGAGACCAGCTTGTCAAGCGCGCCCAAGCCTTGCATCTCATTATCTTATCACTGGTGCAGGGCAGAGAGAGAAGCAGAGAGACTCCTCAGAGCTTTTGCCCAGGCAGCTGTGATTCACAGGGCAGTTTCCCTGGTAAGAGGCAAGTGGAGGAAGCAATTTCGAGGAGGCGGGCTGGGCTCTTTATTTATTTACCTATTTATGCTTTCTCAGCAAACTCAGAAGCAGAGGATGCACATGGCTTCCACGAGGAGAACTGTGTCATGTAAGAAGAACAGTCATCGGTCACAGGTGGAGAGTAAGTGAGGGTGGTCCAGGAACTCTCAGCCCTTGGTTGATCCTCTGATTCTATCCTGATTGTTTAAGCGATAGAAAGCTGTCTGCCAAGTCATGCCCATCCTCTCCTTCTGCCCACCACTCATGGTTTGCAATGTTTGCTGTCACTCTACATATAGAACGTTTCAAAACCAGCATTTTGAAGACTGGTCATTTCTTTTTGAGAACCACTCTGCCTGCAACTGAAGTAAGCTGCCCCATCTGGATGAATAGCTAAGTGTCCCAGAGTTGTGATTCTATGACTAGGTTTTTCACACGCTTCCCCAATCATTTTGGTGATAAAATAGAACTCTTTACCAAAATAACCAAGCATTAGGTTTACATCCTTTCTGTAGTATTACTAATGATTAGTACTGCAATAATTACTAATTATTACAAAGAAATAGTGGAAGAAGTATAAGTGCCTTGATACAATTAGATACCTTTCTCACTACTATAGTCTCTTGATACAATTAGATATCTTTCTCACTACTATAGTCTCTGCAAACTTTTAAAACATGTTTCTATGAATCTTGGATACAATTCCCATAATGTGTAGCATATTCACCTAAGAGAATACTACCAAGCATTGAGAATGGCAACCAAGAATACAGAAGCACGAAGGAACCTCCTAGCACAATGCTGAACAGAAGCCAGTCTCAGTGGAGAACATTCTGTAAGATCCCATTCATGTAAATTGAAGAGCAGACACACCCCTGGTGCTGGGAGTGGAGATGAGATTAGCTCCCCTGGGGCAGGGGAGCCTTGACTGTGAGAGGTACGGGGATTCTGGTGTGCTGTGTTCTACCCCTTAATCTGAGTGCTGGTCACCTGGGGGTGTTCAGTTTGTGGCACTTCACTGAGCGGGCGTTCTGGGAACTTGGCTGTATGTATGTTATACTCAAAGACAGTTTTTCAAAAAAAAGAAGTATACGAAGCCTTTCTTCTTTCCCTCCCTCCCTCCTTTCCTTCCTTCCTTCCTTTCCCCAACGTGGCTTTCTCTAGGAAAAGTCTCCATAGAACTAATTTCTTTGAAACTCAAGAAGCGAGTGCATTGCCTTCTGTTCCTTGGTCAACTCTGAATCCTAAAGTTTCCTGTTCCTCCCTCTGCCGGTTACAGGAGTGGAACCAGAAAGTCACTTTCTCTGCAGGGGGCTCCCTGCGACCAACCCGGGGAGGACCCTATTAGGGTGACCAACCTCAGCTGCATCTTGGCCACTGATGGAGCCGCACGCCTTTGAAAGGACACACTCATTTCCAAAGGACATGATGATTAAACACACTTACAAAAGACCAAGAGGATTTTTGTTAAATGAAGTGGGTTCTCCACATTGCTGCCTTCTGTACAAGAGACAAGGTTGAAAGGTAGTGCAGAACGTCCGAGTTGGCAACTCTGTTTCTAGTTTTAATGACAGGTAAATATAATAAGGCGCAGGTTATTGTTTACATACCATCAAGTTTTTTAGGTTATGGAGACCTCTAAGGACTTTGAATCATGGCTAATTTCTGTTTCGAAGGAGCAAACGTACTTAAAGCAGATCAGCGACTAGAGCCCACTCACTCCTCTGCAGCCTTGTGGAGTTGGGACCCTGGCTGCCTTGCTTCTCACCACCGCGCAGATCCTGGCTCTCAGGAGGCAGGCGGGATGTGGTCAGTGAGAGAACCAGGGACCGCACCCAGCAAACCGAAGCTCCGGCCAAAGAGAGAGTGGTTTGCTCTCTGCTCAAGCCTTGGAGAACTTCACGGTGAGCAGGCATGCGTATTCTGACTTTGCTATTCCACTGTGCATGAAGAAAATCAGACTTGTGTTAACAGACCAACCTTTTGTTAAATGTCTGTCCCATGCTCGGCAAAGTGCTAAGTGCTACACGTGTGGCATGACTCCTACCCTCAAAGGCAGGCACTCATGAAACAGCAAATAATACAAAGAGCTCACAAATGGTGCAAATATGCAGCAGGGCCCTGTGGTCGTTTGGGAAGAGCAGTCAAGGGTGGTGGAGCAGACAGGAGAGACAGTCTATGACGCCTGTGGCTTACAAGGTGGCAGATGCCATCTTGGCTCCGTATTTGGATGACTACACTTAATACTCAGAATTACTCTGTGGGTGAATGGCACCGGGTCCATTTTATTGACAGGAACCCTAAAGCAACGTGCTTTAGATCGCAGAGCTGGTCAGTGGTGTTCTAAGTGCAGAGACACAATCCACGCTGTCGCTGGAAGATGTGTTGGGTGAACTGGTCTGTGAAACATGAGCAGGGCACCGATGGATAGGAGGCCCAGACCAGACCTCACCGGGGAATCGCCCCACGAACTGGGAAAATGGGCTCTGAGTCCCGCCGTCCACCTGCCCCTTCAAGCATGAACAGGAGGACTCACCCGGGAGCAGAACCCAGGGCGCCCCGAGAAAAGACTGGGGCAAAAAGATCGCACCACGGCCCCATCAGCTCTTTTCACAGGAAGAATTAAGACTCTTCAGCTACCTTTGTCAAAGCAACTGCCTTTGTTGGATGAGTGTAGGTGGGACTCAAATTCTGAACTGCCAGGGCATGCCCTCCATTTTATCCTACCCCAATGTGAGGTTTCTCCAGGCTGAGGAGAAGCAGGACACAAAAAGGATACGTTAAACAGACACACACCGTTGACTTCTCCCCACTGTCTACATATGCATTAGATGCTTAATTGTGCAGTGCGCCTTCCTCGCGGGAGGGAGAGCGGTCCTGGCCCAGAGGGTGACACGCTGAAGCGTGAGGACCGTGGGCTCTGGTCACTCCCAGGCTGGTGCCACTGCACGTGCTCTGCATCTTCATCTGTATCGGGGCCCAATCTATTGCTGATTATTTGTTTATTTAGTTACTGCTGTCTTGCTCCAAGCATGCTGTCATCCAAATGAATATCTACTTAAATATGCAAGCAGTGGAAGATGGAATATTAACATGGAAGCACTTGGACTCTCTAACATGATTTGGTATAAAATGGAATTTGGTGTCCAGCATGGGGTCTGTCTTAGACTTTAATCAAGCACTTCTAGAGAGCGAACAGCCAAAAGGATCTCATTTTAATGATAACCAGTATTTGTATAAAGCTTTAAACGTGAGAAGGTATAAAGCCTTCTCACATATATTTTCATTTGATTCTCAGAACAGTCCTTGGGAGGCAGTGTTACCATGTACACTGATGATACAGGGGCTGAAGCCAAGGTCACCCAGCTATCACGTGGTAGAATCAGGACTCAGCCTCCATCTTCTGACTGCAAACTTCATACTCTGCACTGTGTCCACACCACCACCTAACGGGGTCCCTCCACCGCTTGGTGAGCTCATCTTGAAGGAACTTACACAGTAAAATTCCAGTTCAAGGGGTAACTTGGAGCCCCACCTCTGCCATGCTGTAGGTCTCTGAGTGAGTGACTTTTCTGAGATCTTCTGAGATAGCCTTTTCCCACTCTCTTCTTCTTCTTTTTTTGTTTTTCTTTTGAAGAGCTCTAATTTGAAAACCAATGTACTAGCAAGAATTCCTGAGTGGAAAGTGTCTTAGTGACAAACACAAAAACATGATTTAATTGACAAATGCCAACTGACTGACAGTCCCCAGACTGTCAGCCAGTTTGATTTCCTCTTTTATTAACTAAAGGGTCCAACACAGACAATCTCTGGTGGGTCACTGGGATGTGGACTCCCTGGGGGGAAGTCAGGACACTGCCCTGCATTTTCATCCTGTCTGCTTCTGAAGAAGACAGGGAACAGGGGCCTGTAGGCTAAGCCGAAGCTGTTGCCCCGGTTTACTCCTTTTATGTCCAGGGCTTTCGGAACTGCATTGTCACAGAATAGATATAATCAATTTGTATTCTGTTTGTGCAGCAAAAGTTTGGCTACCTAATAATGGTTAATTTAATAATCTGGTCAACTTTGAGATAATTGACACCATATTAATATAAATGAATTAACTTTTCAAGCAAGAAATAAATTATTTGTTCATTCTTTCCAGAACCGCTTTTGAATACTGGCCTACATTGAGCATACAAATGAATGGCTGTCCCCGCATAGCATGGTGACAGAACTGGACATGCTTGGGTTTTTTGTTTGTTTGTTTGTTTTCTGGCCATACCACACAGTTTGCAGGATCTCAGTTCCCCAACCAGGGATTGAACCTGGGTTCTGGCAGTGAAAGCCTGGAACCCTCACCACTAGGCCACCAAGGAACTCCCTGAGAACGTCTGAGGATCAGAGTCTCAGCTCTCAATGATTCTTTACGTGAGGTTACGCGTACGGTGAGATAAACAAAACACACGTTCACCTACTTTATTTCTATTCATCTTTCAGAGGTCCTCATCAGCTGTGGGCACCCACGAGGTCACATTGCTGTTAATAATAAATCTTGCTGGCTTTTCACGCCTCTTACATAACTACAGGAACTTAGTCTCCAGCTATATCTTCCACACTGATTGGTTTGGATCCCTAGAAGGCCCCCTCCTGCCCTCTCGCCTGGCCCTTGCTAGTGTCCATGCCTGCAAATGGCTGGAGCAAGGCCCCTACCGCACCCACAGTCATTGACGCCGTCCTCGGAAACTCGGCTTTCCTGGCTCATGTGCTGCTTCCCACACTTCCAGTGAGAGACTGGACAGACATTTTGTTCCTGACTCTCTATCGTTCTTTGCAATTTAGGCCCCCAATACAGGCTGCATGTCTCATAAAGTCCCGCCTGGAAACAGTCCTTTCGGTTCCTGTCTGCAGCTCCCTTTTCCACAGGGGTGACTCTTGAGCTGCGCTCTGGCTCAGGGACAGACACTCACTCTCCCTTGCATATGCCCACGACTGCCCCTCGGCTGTGCACCCACGGAGCTCCCTCGCCATGTCCAAGGCACTCCTCTCCTCTCCCTCCTCACCTCCTGGTCACCCACCACTCTGTCTGCGGTACTTCACAGATGCTCTGCTGTTACCGTCCAATGAATACATCTGGTCTTCCCCGTTACAATCATATTTTTTCAGAGGACAAATAGCTTGCTGACTAGTGTAAACAAGCAAAACTCTGGCCAGTGAATAGAAACCTAATTTATTGTCTGGACACCACTTACTAGTTATATGAACATCAATGAATAAGACATGTAGGCGTTTCATTGTCTTAAAAGGAAGTGGGCTCCATCAGCTCTGAATTCCCTTCGTACTCTCTCACATGACATCATTTCGGGCTTCTGTATCCTTGCTTCATACGCGTTTCAGAGCTCTGGGTTCCGGCAGCATCCAGTTACTGGCAGTGACTGGTGTCATCGGTTAGTATCATTCCCAGTTATGATTGATTATTAGTTCATTCATTTCACAAATAGTTACTGAACATCTACTATGAGCCAACTACTCTTCTGGGCACTGGGGATCTATCAGTGGACCAACAGAGAGAATTGCGGCTATTACAGAAATTACATCTTAGCCCAGGAGAGAGAGACTGTAATAAATAAATACGTGATTTAAAGTCAGATAGCAACGAGTGATGAAGACAGAGTAGGGCTGGTGGTGGAGGGTGTGTGACATGAGGAGGAAACATATGAGCATAGACTTGAATGAAATTATCGAGTAGCCCTGTGACTATCTGGGCCCAGAACATTTCAGGCAGAGGTAACAGCCAGTGCTAAGGCCCTGAGGCAGGTGGATACTTGGTGGATTTGGGGAACGTCAGGAAACCCCATGCAGCTGGGGCTGAGAGGGCATGGACCGGGGGTAGGACAGGAGGCTGTGGAAGGGTTGTCAAAGCCTTGTGAATTGGGCTGTGGCATTTGTAGTTTATCTGCATGAGATGAGAAGCCCAGAGATTATAAGCAGGGAGGAACAGCATGTTCATATAACTAGTAAGTAGTTTAAAATTTACGTTTTAAAAGGATAACTCTATCTGGTGAGTAGCGAATAAGAGGGAGGGGCGGGCAAAAGAGTAGAAACAGGAAGATCAGTCAGGGGTTTTTAAAGAAGATGAGGACTTTGAAAGGTGTCATTAGGAGCTCCTTGGTGCGAGGAAGGGGCAAAGAAATCAGAGAAAATATGTACAAAGAAAACGTCATTTCAGCTACTCCTGATGGGGCTAAACTTAGAGTCACAGAATGTACCTCCTTGGGTGAAATGTCATGCTACTTTTATTTACTACCTATATTCATGCTTTAGTATACAGATATTTGAGGTAGAAATATCGCTTCTATATTCTCCCCTATTATCTTCCTGGACACCTCACCTACCACATTTCTTTCTACAATATATCACACCTGCTGTTCCCTGTAAGATTCAACGTTACAGTGTCATCAGGCATTTTTCTCCTTTTCCCACAAGTTCTGCTTCACGATCCTCTTGATCGTCGGGACAAATGTGTGCCTCCTCCCCCTCCCGTGGGTACATTCCATTTATTGCCCTGCCCACCATTTTTGTCTGATAAACTATGGTTTCACAGACAAAATGCTGTGTTGTAGTACCAAATATATAACCAATGCTTATTTTTTCCTTTCTGCATCTTATTCCTGACCTTCTCTTCAGTGTTAGAAAGGATGAACACCTCATCTGTGCTTCCACCGTGGTATCTTGTCCAAGCCTCCACTGTCGCTAGAGACATGTCTCTTCCAGGTTCTCCTGCCTGGATCAAGGGTTTTAATATAAAGCCAGAGTGGGGGCCATCGTGGGATCGGTGAGCCTTGGCTATCTCTCCATGTTACCATACAGTCCGAGAAGAAAGGAAACTTCTTAAATAACCATGTCAGGTTTCCATCTGATCACCTCCATTTTCCTCATTAGGTAAGACCCACCACTGCAAACACTTCTTTTCTCGTCCTCAGAGGGGTATGCCTGGGCATACTCCTTTGAGCTCATTTAATCTGGAGCTACTGCATCTCAGAAGTGCCACCTACTTCCATGGACAAAGTCTAACATCTTCCTTCCTTTTCCTTTTTAAAAAAAATTTTTGCATACATCTTTAGCTTAGCATTAATTCTTTCATTCTTAGTGTGATTTTACTCACGGATTTTTGTCCTATTTAATCACTCACTCTAAACACATTCCAGGTAATTATTCCCTCTATTTCCTCACTGTCACCTCCTTAGGAACACCATCTTGCATTGGTAGCACAAGTAATTGGTGACTAATGCTTATGGGCAACCAGATACAGCACATAACTTCCAGCTCATTAAAACAGATTCTTCTGTATCCATGCATGGAAGATGTTCTAAGCCTTCTGTTTCCAGAACATGTTGATTTTTGGTACTCACATGTACCTGAATGAGCTAAAAATGCAAGCTGACTATAGGCTGTGAGTAATCGACGATTAAATTCCAATGTCTCCATCTCATCTGAACATCAAGGAGGCTAAAGCAGGTCCTGATGTTATCAGGAGCAAAGACTTCTGCCCACCTCTTTTCTTTGAACTGAATATGTTGTTCCCATCAGAATGAATCAGAGTCCAACAGGAGCGTGGAGCCATATCAGGCTAATTTAATTTGGAAAGCATGTCGCCATAGGGCACAGAAAAGAGGTGCATTGGCACATTTGCTGACTAACTGACTGCTTTTGAAATATCTGTATGCATCTTGGATTGCGTTTGGCTATAGTCCAGAGAATATGTGGTTCTTTTTCTGCTCAGCTTTGTTTTGGTACCAGTGCATTAGGGAGTTTATGAAATATCCTTCCTGAGAAATATTTAAAATGAAACACCATTGCTCTGGAATGGTTGTAGGCAAGACCTGCTTAGGGGAAGGGGCTGCACTTAGTAACCTCTGGGGGACTTTTGAGGTCTTGGATCTGCTGAATTTCTACTGTAACTTCTTCAGTAAAAATCACTCCCAAAGGCCTTCCTTACTGGAAGAGAAAGGCCCCAAGCCTTTCTGGGATTGCTATTTTGGCACTAAGCCCCTACCCATCTCTCTGCCCAGCTCATCCCAAAAGCTTGGTCCTGGGCCACATCAGAGTAGCCTGGCTCTGGCCCAGAAGGGCGCGTTGAAAGCCGTCTATTGCTCCTAAGACGGCTCCATTACAACCTGCCTCAAAGTCAGATGGCACACAGGGTGGGTCTGTGCCCCCCCGCCCTTCCCCCTGCTGCCTACCTGCCTTCTGGTCTACATTCACCCCCATCATCTGGAAAAGGCATCTGGCTGTCTTTGCAGGGATCTGTTTCATTACTTCAGCCTCAATGACAACAAAACTCCCTGGGGAAAGACCATGGTTTCAACAACATTTTGTGTTGTGGAAGGTGAAAATGGGGGGAGGACATCTGAGCTCTGCTGACAGGAGCCCCTGTATTGCTAGTTCAGTTCATGAACAATGTAGCTGAACTCGGACACGTTAAAGCAACAGAAATCACCTTCAGATGAGAGCTGGCACCAGGACTGTCTAACACTCAGCAGTCTTGCACACACCACTGCGTGCTGAGTACAACTCCTTCCTTCTTTGCAAGTCCGCCGGGCTCACGTTCTCCCTTCAAGGCAGTGGCTGCCGGCAAGGCACAGGGCAGATGCTCAATGCACAGATGCTGTCTCTGGTTTGGTTCCATCAAATCCCTAAATTACAGTCTCCATAGAGTAACGCTGACATCCCATGGACACAAAGGACACAGAAAGGTCAGAAGCTCAGCAAAACTGAAGCAAAGATAACCTTACCAAACACAGGCCTGGTGTAAATGTTGATAAATGCTGGCTTCCGCCTGTGCACCTGCGCCTGCACATAACACACACCCTCTTCCCATACGGCAGACTCAGTTTCCCTGTGACACGGCCCATTGGTGAGCAGTTTCGCAGCCTTGTAGCCCTAGACATTTGCAGTCCCAACCGCCCGACCCTCACTGCACAATTCCTGAATACAAGCACAGCCTCAATTACAGGTACACGCACACACACGCAATCAGAAAGGAGAACCAAGGCAACACCGACATCTGTCACACACCCAACCCTCGCCTGGGGCAGCTTCCAACTCAAGACTCCAACTTTGCTATCAGGCTGACAACTGACAATGCCAAGCCTCCCACCTCCCACCCCTTCCAGATTCCTGTGATGGAGCCCGTATCTGCTGAACGAGCAGACCGAGTTCCAAACCCAGCATCTGAGGTGTAAGAACTCAGATCCCGGAGCTTATTTCAAGGTCAATTTGCTTCAGAATCAAAACGCATTTGCCATAAAGTAGATGCTAGAGAGAGGAGGAGGGCCTTAGGAAGGGAAGGCACAGTCATTAAAACAGCTGTCGGGAATCTACACACACGCACGCACTCACACGCACAACCTGGGTGTTTCTAAAACCCTGTCTTGATCTGAGTTTCCTCTCCACATTCTCTCTGCCCCTATGGCTTTTCTGAATGGATGCGCTCAGCCAGCAGAGGAGTGGGGCTGGGCGGGAGGACTGTTTCTGCCGCTCTTCATCTTGGGTTAAAAACAGGAGCCATCTCCCCTGGCACAGCTGCAGCCTGCCACCTCATTCCAAGTCATCAGGCCGTTACTAAACTATTACCAGTTCCTTGCAGACATTTTCCTGAGCCGGTGACAGATTTCTTTGAGCCCAGGAGTAAAGCTCAGGGTGTCAGGGAGGTTTGGCAGCGGCAATTTTCACCTCATTGTCAAATTGTTTCCTCTGTTTTGTGGTGGCCTGGCTCCTCGGCCCTGTGTCTGAGATCATTTCTTATCCCCTGGTTTTGAGAAATATTTCTTTTTCCTCTGTCCTTTAACTCTCAAACCCTGTTCCTGGGCAGTGGAGGCCTGCGTTGAGCAGTTTGTCCAGACGCTGCCGTGGTCAGAGGAGGAGACGGGGTGCAGGAACGTGGCGCGGGATAGGAGGGCGGGGGGAGTGGGCCCTGGCCCCCCGTCCTGCGTTGTCTCACCAGCCTGCCATGGGCACAATCTATTTTTCGCCTCAGTCTCCTGAGCAGAGCTGGTGATCGTTATTTGTACTGATAGATGAGTCGTGCCCACGGAAGAAATAGGCCCTGTAAGTGCGTGAAACCGAGGAAGCCGTCAAGAGCAGCAAAGGGCAGTAGTTAGCTTGTCGCGATGACGCCACTGAAGGCCAAGCAAGAGAATGAAGAAAAAGCCCATTTGCTGGATATCCTCATTGAAGTGCCACACCCTGCTCCTCATGGGGACCGACGCCAGGTGGCAGATGACACTCTCCACCTCAGTTCTCGTGGGTCCCGCAGGGGAATACGCAGGCCATAGACAGCCAGGTTAGGCCAAAGGCAGCAGAGGTCCCGCCTCGCTCACGTGTCCCGGCGCTGGGCTGTCCATTCTTCAGCTGATTCAACAGTTACCCAGTGACCCCGAGTGTGTACATTCTCAGCACCATGCAGGGTACCAGAGGGTTCACAAAAGAAGCCTGGGACAAAACCCTGCTTTCTGGGAGCTGTGAGCCCCCAGGAGTCAGGGCCTAGGCATCGTGTGTGCGGTGGGGGCCAAGGTTTACCAAGAGCTAACTGTGAGCCAGGTGTGGCGCTCAGCTTTTAACCCCGCGTCCCCTGCCCCTGTGAAGCAGAAGTTATCATAATCCCCGTATTGCTGGCGAGGAAACCCAGCCCGCGAGCGACTTAGTAACTTGATCCGGTTCGCAGAATAGTAGGCTCTTGAAGAGCCAGTATTTGAACGAGGGTCGCTCAGACTCTAAGTTCCCCGTGCAAGTGTGTAACCACCCTGGGCGCTGCCTCGGGGAAGCTGGGTCACTGCTGTGACTAGAAGTGTATCTGCTCACCAGCACTTTGTGATGGAGCGAGAGGTTCAAGGTGAAAAAACCCCACCTGGTTGCAAGACCTCCTGCCCCACCACCTCACAGGCCTGGGGCGGGGAGGCGGGGCAGGACGAGGGGCGTGGCCCGGAGCGGGGATCCGAGGGGAGGAGCTGGAAGGGGGCGTGGCCCACGGAGACACAGGTCAGGGGCTTCCAACAAAGCACGTTCCAAATCCAAGCGTGTCCTGCAATTTCACAGTCATGGCGGTCAATGCGGCTGCAACGGCTTTTTGTGCTGAGACCTGGGACAGACAATGGCAGTTTTATAACTCAGGGGACCTTGAAACAAGACCTGACAAAGCAGTGGCAATCTCAGTGAAAAGTCATCCTGAGCTAGCCAGGAAAACTGGGCCAAGTCTCGCGGAAGAGCTTCAGGCCAGCTTTGGCCTCGGGGGACAACTTCCACCTCCTTGGCCGTGGCTCCAGGGCCTTCCTCCGGGGCTGTCCCTTCCTAGGGCGTTCGGAGGGTCCACGCCCCACGTGCCCCACCAGCGCTCCACACTGTGGGAACATCAGCAGCTTTGCCCCCCTTGGGAAGAACAAGAGATCAAAAGAGAAAAAAAAAAAAAGCTGACCCATTTTTTGGGGAAGTGCCTATTTCCAGCGCAGATCTGTAATTGCTAATAGTAGGGCTGGAGCGGGGAGCGGGGCCCCAGGGGATGAGAGACAGGAACTCCTTCCAACTCTGTGCAGCCCTCCGGGCACCAGGACATCTACAGGAACTGCTCTCCGGTCAGGTCACGCTAGGGACAAGTCTAGAAATAGGTCCCTGTGACTGACCCACAGTCCCTGCAGAGGCGTGCCTATGAGACGGGAGCTCCCCGCACGCGTCCTCCCGGTTCTAGGCGGGCTAGGTGTCACCCCAGAATCCTGGTGGCATTTGGCAAGCACTGAGCCTCTCCACATCATCCTGCACCTGTGTTAAGAGGCACTCGAAGTCCGGTGATGACACTGCTTTTGAGGTTTTCTTCAAAGCAGGGAAGGACACGCGGGATGCATGTCTGCAGAGGAGAAATGGCGTTTCACAGGTAAAGGCAGGCAACTGGGTTGGGAGAAAGCAGGGCAAATGAGGCATTGCCCGGTAGAGCACCTCTGCTTCCCCAGGCACAGACTCGAGGCTGGTGCGCAATGCTCTCTCAGGTCCTTCCAGCCTTGTGGTACTGGAGCGCCCAGGGACCTCCAGGTGGAGACGCTACTGAAATGAAAAAACCTCAGGTCCCACAGGCTGTGTGGCTTTAGGTAAATACTTAACTTCTCTGAGTCTCAGTTTCTTCTGTGAACCAGGAATGGTAAAGATATCTCTCAGAGCCACAGTGAGGATTCAGTGTGACCATGGATGCACTCTTCTTGGCTCTTCATCGTGCCTTATAAGTGGAAGCTGTAACTATTAATATTTTAAGATTAGACTATTGAACTTGAGTCACGATATGTTTTTAATTTTTACTAAATTTGAAGGAAGTGCCCAACCGATCATGGATTCCTCCTCAGTCTGGCATTTGGGCATCAGCGTTAGAAAGGAGAGCACAGCACACCCCAGAAGGGCAGCCTGAGGAAGGGGCCGAGAGAGCTTCATGGTACCTACTGGAAGAAAGACATACCCTTCACAGGGGTTCGCAGGGGACCTTCTATAACTAAAAATTCTATTTCAGAAACCTCACTGTGAGGATGCCAGGCTGTGAGCGAACCAGGAACTGGCTTGTGTCCACAGTTCGTGGGATGGTGAGTGAGGTCATCAGGGGTCCGATTGTAGGAGTGACCTAGGAGCTTCAAGGGCAAGGACAATACCCAGACATGTGGGCTGATGGCTAGCGCCCAGGTGAAAGGTCTCAAACAGATTCTTTCAGCAAGAAGTGGACCAGATGGGAAAGCAAGAGCTCCTGTAAAGGAAGCAGGAATTGGGAACAGAGGCTTGAATGAAGACCCCTTGGGGAGGGACAGACCAGGAGGCTCCCCCGAGGGCAGCTGAGGCTCTGTGACCTCAGATGGGCCTGGTTCCAAGGACGAAAGCTTCAGCTTAGGGAGATGGCATCAGATATGATTCATTTCACCTGCCTGGCCTGAGGTGAGGCTGAGCTGGGGGAGGGGGGTGTCACAGAAACGCTCCTGCAGCAGAGGCCAGGGGAGGGGGTGACAGCCAGGCCACGGGGGGACACGGCAGGGATAGGATAGGACTGAGCTTCCTGCCGCTCTGGGCGTGGTCCTGGGCCCAGAGAAGCCGCTGTCCTACCCGTGGAGTCCGCCGCTTGCCTTGCTCTGGTGTGGCTGGGTAAACTTGAGTTCCACCACGTTAACCTAAGCCACGGAAGTGTTTCACGTCCTACACTGTTGTCAGTAGTTCAGCGTTTGATAAACACGTGAGGTGACAATGTAAAGTGCTTCATCTGTAACTGTCTGCAATTGCAATTCAATTTAACTCAATAAGCACGTGCTTGACATCTAGTATGCATCCATTTCTCTTCCTGAGCTCTGCTTCCCTCCATGAGACTTTGCACATTTTTGGATAGACTTTGGGCTGAAAACATTTATTCATACATTTCAATAGCTTGGCGAGGCATTACAGCAGCCAAAATATTTTTCGCGTCAAGCATTGAGAGGAACATTTTAAACAGTTCTCGTACATTTCTTATGACTCTAGTGTATTAGTTATCCATCACTGTGGAATGAGTCAGCCCAAATCTTAGTGGCGTTGACTACGAGAATCCTTTATTATCTCTCACAGTTTCAGTGGGTCAGGAACGAATTCAGGAGCAGTTTGACTGGGAAGTTCTGGTTCAGGGTCACTTATGAGGTCGAAGTCTAAAGCCTGTGGGGCTGACATCATCCACAGGATTGCCTGGGGCTGGAGGACCCACTTCCAAGGCGACTCCCTCATGTGGCTGCTACATTGGGGCTGCTTGTTGATGGGGGCATGTTGGGTGTGCTTTGGGCTTGGGGGGCGGCTCACTCCCGAGCAAGTGATACAAGAGATCAAGGCAAAAAGGGTAATGCCTTTTATGAGCAAGCCTTTGAGGTCACATCCCATAAATTCCTCCATATTCTAGCATTGGGCTAGCCCTGATTCACTGTGGAAAGAGACTACACAGGGTGTGCATTCAGGAAGTGAGGGTCACTGGGGCTCGTCTCGGAGGCTGGCTACCACCACCAGCTATTTGGAATCTACTTTTGGACTATCTCCAGAAGCATACGTTCACATACAGACACACAAATAGACAATTCTATCTTCAAGTGGGAAAAGTCTCAGTTGACATATTTTAGTGTGTTTCATTGGCTCTGCCAGCTTCCGTCCCATCACCCCATTCCAGTTCAGTCCAGCCCTGCCCTCCTTCCTAACACCTGTCTTTTCTCCTTCATTCCCTGCTGGTCCTAGCTCTCTCGTTGCTATTGCAGGACCAGTGTCTGGTCAGCTCCTTTTGAATTGCAAACCTTTTGTCTTTGCTCCTTGTTCTTTTTGTCTTTCCTTACATAAGTGGATTCCTCTTTGATCGATTGTTCTCTGGGTCCCAGAGCCATATGATTCTACACAGAGGAGCAGGAGAGGCAAAGAGCTAGAGGATCTATCCTGTAATTACCAAATTCATGTGCATATGCAGAGTGTAGAGTATTATTATAAAATGCTATCACATGTGCGGGCACCAGGACGTAGTTCTGCACAGATCCAAGGTGCCATTTGAAGTTCAATTTTTAATTGTGTTCCTCCACCTACCTGTGCTAGGATGCCGGGCTATTACCTCATACTTGGCATATTTAAGTAAAGCCAAATTCATCCTCCTCCTAAAGTCAGCTTCTCCTCCTGACTAACATTTTTCTGCTCATGTTTCCACCTAAAAAGGTGAAAAGGTTGAAAACCTCAGTGTCTGCTTAGCTTGCCATGACCCCCTTTGCCCTGTATTACACACAATGGTCAGTGCTGAAATGCTTCTCTTCTCATCCCTCTTTCCTTTTTATCACCACCTCTGTCCTGGTTTCGTTCACCTCTCAACACGTTATCTGCATCTGTATCCCAAGTTGTCTGGCCACCCCTCGTGCTCCCAATCCAATAGATTCTGCATGCTTTGACCAGATCGATTTTTCTTAAAGACCACTTTCATCATTTCATTTTTCTGCTTGGAAAAACCTTCCAGTGTTTTTCCACTGATGTCCGGATGACATCTACACTCCTTGGCCTGACATATATGATCCTTACCATTCATTCCAGTGTATATTTCAATGTACGTGTCACTTGCACCAACCTGAGAACTTCACCAGTGCCTCTATGCAGAATGTTCTCCATTCCTGGTGTTGCCCTGCCCCTGCCCATCCCCCCAAGCTCTTGCCTTTCTTAAACTCCAACCTCAGTTATTGTCTGCTCTGCCCATTTGCCCCAGTGTATAATCTGTGTTAAAGTCAAGCTCTTCTTGCTCTGGGGGCAAGAGCTCCTTAAACAACAGTCTGCTTGTAGACTAGACCCTGGGTCTTCTCCACACTTGGGCAACTGTTCTATGTCGGAGAAGATTTCAGTACTTATTTACTAACAAATTCTCTGGGCCAAAACTCCAACAAAAGCCCCAGAAACAAGGTTTTTACTGAATTCCTTTCTTCCTCTTCTGTCTCAACAGCTACTTTGGGTGGAAACGGCTGGGTTTCCCATCATGGTTTAAACCCGAAACCTTGGCTTCTGCCTCAGTGAGGGGCGTGGCAGTATCCCGCCCCTCCCAGCATGGAGGGGGATTCCATCTACTCTGCCATCGCTGACGCCCCAGGCTCTCCTTGCTTTGCTTGCACCAGGCTTATGTTATCTCTCAGTTTACCCTGTTTATTTTTTGACAATCTAATGATCTTTCTGGTGCCACTGGCAAGTGTCCTATTTAGGACTACCCACTGTGGGAAGCTGGAGTAATTCGTGCTTGTACATGTTTGTTTTCCACAAGATGCTGCCCGGGTGATAATGCCAGAACTGTGCAAGTGACTGAAACAAAGGAATGTGTTTCTCCTGCTGCCAGGGGCAGAGACTCCCACCTCCTTTGCCAGATGAAGGGATGGAGGCAAGAGGCAGATAGGCATCCCGAGACCCGCCATCCTCTGGAAGAGGAAAGCCTATGTTTGGCATCTTCTCCCTGAGAGAGAATAATGACCTTAAGCCCACATCCTAATGAGCATTTATATTAAGTGAACTAGGGACTGGGTAGAAGGGTTGAAGACAGACGCATGTTTTGGCTTTTAGGGAGGGGCGAATAAAGGGGAGCAGTTATTTCCTCCTCTAGTTAATAAGGATCTGTTAAGTGCCAGACCCAGGGGCTACCACTGTCATTCATACAAAACAAACAAACAAAAACACCCAAGACATAAATCCAGCTCAAATGCAAACCACAGTCTGCTTTCTCAGTGCCCCGCCCCATCACGGAGCCTTTGATCTTCTCTGGATTAAGTCAGAGGCTGTCGATGGAAACCCAGGCTGAGTCATAGTCAGGGACCCACACAGCATGAATGCGGATGCCGCCAAGGAGACTGAAACAGGAGGTGGAGGAGGCTTAGGTCAAAGCGCCCATTACCAGGTGTGGGCGGGGGCTTCCCCACGGCGCACTCTCAGACTTGGTCCCGTCTGGGTTTAATGACTTGAAGAACACAGCTCTGACCGTCACCTCACACCGACTATTAAACCGGGCATAACGACAGTGAAATAACCCACCACGCCAAGCAGCCCAGGCCCACACTCTTAGCGTGGCCGAGACAGACCAAGTCAGGAAGATCGTACCAGCCTGACCCAGGGATGGAACCCGGCAGTCACTCCTCACCACGTCCAGCACGTGGAGACCCTGACCCTAGGCACAAGCCAGGGTCCCAGGGTTCAGAGGGAAGCTGAGTGGGTGCGTTTCCTGTCCACACCCTGACCCCAGCTCATCTACTTTTCTTGGTTTTAACTATTGGGAATGAACATAGATGTATTTTGATAAAAGGAGTTCCCTTGGTTTAAAAAAAAAGGTTCTACATAATTATTTTAATCAATATTTCCAGGTATTATAGGTAGAATAAATAGAGGAGAGTCAAAAAGATCAGGGATTAAAGGTTTGATATCTAATCTAATCGTGACTTTGCTGCCAACTTTGTGGGACATCGTTGAATCCAATGTCTCTGAAAATGTTTTCCTGTTGAACAAATGAAGCACCTCCACCAGGTGGTATCAGAGAAGGATTCCCAAGCAAGGCATAAGAAGAGAGAGGGAGAGGGAAAGAGGGGGGCGAGGGCAGGAGAAAGGGAAAGAGAAAAGGGGGGATAATTGGCAGGCTGGAAGGGGAACAGGAGATGGTGCACACAGAGTTCCTGCAGGCGTTCCCAGGAACAGGCCTGGAGACCAGGACAAATCTTCATCTGCATCTGATCAACCACAGATCCCAGGTCAGGAAGTATTAGACTCACTTATGAAAAATGGTGTGACACTCTCGCATAGAGAAGGCTCAAAAAGAAGGCGCTTTCTCCTTAACTGAGATTTTCAAATCTGCCAGTCTGTAGACAGAATCTGAGAAACATTCAAACTAGTGAGAGGAATAGTTAATTTTATAAATACCAACTGTGTCACCCGGAGCACTTTCCCATTGCTTCATCTCATTCATTCATTCAAAAATGTTTATTGAGTGAGTGCTGTGTACTAAGTTTTGCCAAAGAAGGAAACAGAACAATCATTCCCTGCCTTCGTGGAGTTTATGGTCTAGTTTACCGTATATGTTGGGAGGTTGACAATAAGTAAATCAGTACAGCAATCATCAATTATAATCTCTTTTAATAAGTGGTACGTGAGTATTAGGGACTTCGTTTTATAGACCATGAGACTGAATTTTACCTTGTTTGGCATTTTGTAGCTAGAATCATCACTGGCAGAATTTAAACCAAGGTCTGCTAACCCCAAATGTCTACTATTTCTATTTCATACACTAGCCACCTTTCCTCCCCCAGGAGACAAAATGCATTAGCAAGAAAAGAAAGAAATAGGAAAACAACAAAATTGAAATTATGGGTCATGTTATGGTTGGGGTTGATTGGCCCAGGAGAAGTTACCATTTGCTCATCAAAATTTTCAAATGCATTATTTGGCCACTACAGTGACCAGGATGGCCTAGCAGAACAAGATTGTGATGAAACAAACAAACAAAATAAACGACGGGGAGGACGCTATCAGCAAAACTGCTGAGAAGCACGGGACCCTCTTCCTCCGCTCTCTGAGGAAGTGAATAGACCATCGCAAGGAGCCCTCCCGAGCTGCCCTCAAAGGCAATTCCACTCACAGATTCATAAACCTTCCAGCCATGGATGTGTCTTTTCTGCCAGGTCCTGGCTGTTTGCAAGCAATGCAGACATTTGTGTGAGATACACAAAGCCATTTCAGTTGCTCAAAAGCTATCAGCACGTACATGCTAGGTCTGAGCAAAACAGATCCTGCAGTACTCAGGGCATCAAAGGGGATTACCCAGAAACCCATAACAGATTTTAATTTAGATGATCATGATGGAGGCTCAGGAGGAGGAGGCTGAGAAACGGGCTGATTTAACTCCAGGGTGGTGAAGGGAATAAGATGAAACGGATGATAAAGGTACATTTGGAGGTTGATTTACCCGGCCCCTGTGCCATCTCCTCTGGCATGGCCTTTCCTTTGTGACACGCAGCAGGCTGGGGTAGGGAAGCCCCCAGAGCAGGCTGGCCCCGTGCCTAGGATGCTAGCCCACTGGGGAGAGAGTAATAGCTATTATTGTTCTTTGTTACCCTGGAAAGAAACAAAACACCCTCGTTAAACAAGTGTGTCCTGGATTTGGGGTGGGGTATGAGGGTGTCCCACTTCAACAGAGCTTCTCTTGCAGTCAGTCTTGGCCACCGTTTGAAATCCTTCATTGTAAAGGATTTTCTACTATTTTCCTGACTCATTACTTGTCATCTCTACTTCAAGTCCAATCACTGGCCATCAGTCTTTTTTGCTTCTATCTCCTGAGTGACCATTCAGCACTATCTATATACCTATACAGGACACATTCATTTCTTCACTTATTCAATTATTCAACAATATTTATTGATTGATCAACTACCATCTCTCAGGAACTGTGGTAGAATCTGAGACTACAGCAGTGAACAGGGTAAACTTGGTCCCTACTTTCCTAGGGAGAGTTTCATGGACATGGTAGGATAAAGAAATAAAACAAAACAAAAACAACACAAGGAAGGTGAAAAGTGCTTATAATTTTTAATAAGTCATATAAAAAAAGAAGGACAAGGCTGAAGCAATGATTATAAAGTGGGGCTGGGGAAGCTGACTTAGATGATCTCCAGGAAGGGGTCCAAGGAGCTGGGATCAGGGCTCTCAAAGGAGAGAAGTTGTAAGCTGACTTGAAATGGAAGAAGATGCCTTTATGTGATGAAAACTTTCTACAAACCAGGAATAGATGGCAACGCCCTCATGCCGATAAAGGGCATCTACAAAACACCCACAGTTAACATCACCCTTACTGATAGGAGACTGAACGCTTTCCCCCAAGACCAGGAACAAGGCAGGGGTGTTTACTTTTACCACTTACATTCAACATTGCACTGGAGGTTCTAGTCAGGGCAATTAGGCAAGAAAAATAAAGGGCATATAGATTGAAAAGGGAAAATTAAAAGTATTTCTATTTGCAGAGGACATGAGCTTATGTAGAGCTAATCCTAAGGAAGCCACTGAGAAACCGTCAGAATTAAGAAAGGAATTTAGCAAAGTCACAGGCTACAGGATAAATATACAAAAATAAATTATACTTCTATACACTAGCCATGAATAATCCAAAAGTGAAATTAAGAAGACAATCTCACTTACCATAAAAACAAAAAGAATAAAATACTCAGGCATAATCTTAATACAAGAAATGCAAAATGTGTACTCTGAAAACTACAAAACATTGCTGAAAGAAATTTTAAAAGACCCAAGTAAATGTAAAGTCATTCCATGTTCATATATTGGAAAACGTAATATTGTTTAAATGTTTAATTTCCATATTTGTCAACAGATTCAACATAATTCCTATAAGAATCTCAGATTTTTATTGGAGAAATTGACAAGCTGATTCTAAAATTGATTTGGAAATACAAGGCACCCAGAATAGCTACAACAATCTTGAAAAAGAAGAACAAAGTTGCAAGACTCACATTTACTAATTTCAAAACTACAAGTTTGTAGTAATCAAAACAGTTTATTACTGACACAAAGAAAGACATATAAATCAATGGAATAGAGTAGAGAGTAAAGAAATCAAACCCTCACATTTATGATCAACTGATTTTTGACAAGTTCACCAAAAAAAAAAAAAAAAATCAGTGGGGAAAAGAATAGTCTTTTCAACAAATGGTGCTGGGACATTTGAATATGCACATGCAAAAGAATTAATCTGGACTCCTGTCTCATATCATATGTAAAAATTAACTCAAACTGATCATGGACCCAGACATAACAGCTAAACATAGGAGCACATATTTGCAACCCTGGGTTAAGAAATGGCTTCTTATGTATGATAACAAAATACGACTGATGAAGGAAAAAACAGATAAATTGAACTTCATCAAAAGTAAAACATTTTGTGATGCAAAGGACACCATCAAGAAAGTGAAAGGAGACCCATGGAATGAAAGAATATTTGTAAGATATGTATCTGATAAGGGACTGGTATCCAGAATATGAAATAAAACTCTTATAACTCAACAAAAAGACAAATATCCAATCTAAAAAATGGACAAAGGATCCGAAGAGACATTTCTTCAAAGAAGATGTGCAGAAGGACAATAAGCACATGAAAATATGTCCAGCGTCATTAGTCATTAGAAAAGTTCAAATCAGAATGACAAGGAGGGACTTCCCTGGTGGCGCAGTAGTTAAGAATCCACCTGCCGGTCTTCCCTGGTGGCGCAGTGGTTGAGAATCTGCCTGCCAATGCAGGGGACACGGGTTCTAGCCCTGGTCTGGGAAGATCCCACAAGCCGCGGAGCAACTAGGCCCGTGAGCCACAACTACTGAGGCTGCGCGTCTGGAGCCTGTGCTCCGCAACAAGGGAGGCCGCGATAGTGAGAGGCCCGCGCACCGCGATGAAGAGTGGCCCCCGCTCGCCGCAACTAGGGAAAGCCCTCGCACAGAAACAAATACCCAACATAGGCAAAAATAAAATAAAAAAAAAAAAAAAAAAAAAGAATCCACCTGCCAATGTAGGGGACACAGGTTCAAGCCCTTGTCTGGGAAGATCCCACATGCCACGGAGCAGCTAAGCCCGTGCGCCATAACATCTGAGCCTGCGCTCTAGAGCCCGCGAGCCACAACTACTGAGGCTGTGTGCCACAACTACTGAGGCTCTACTGCCTAGAGCTTGTGCTCCACGACAAGAGAAGCCACCGCAATGAGAAGCCTGCACACCACAACAAAGAGTAATCCCTGCTCACTGCAACTAGAGAAAGCCCGTACACAGCAATAAAGACCCAAGGCAGCCAAAACAAACAAACAAATTAATTAATTAATTAATTAATTAATTTTAAAAAATGACAAGGAGATATCACTTCACACTCATTAGGAAGGTTTTAAGAAAAATATCAGTGTCAAGTGTTAGGGTGGATGTGGGGAAATTGGGACCTTCATTCATCAAGGATGGGATTGTAAAATGGTGAGGCCACTTTGGAAAACAGTTTGGTGGTTTCTAAAAAATTTAAACATAGAGTTACCCTATGACCCAACCAATCCACTCCTAGGTATATACACATGAGAAATGAAAACATATGTCCTCACCAAAGCTTGTACATACAGGTTCATAACAGTATTATTTATTATAGATAAAAAGTGAAAATAGCTTAAATGTCCTTCAACTGATGAATGTCTAGACAGAGTGTAGTATGTCTATGTAATGGAATGTTATTTGGCCATAAAAAGGAATGAAATATTGATACATGCAACAACATAGATAAACTTTGAAAAAATTAGGTCAAGTTAAAGAAGTCAGCCACAAAAGGGCACATGTTGCATGATTCCATCTACATGCAACGCCCAGAACAGGCATGTCTGTAGAGACAGCAGTAGACTACTGTCTGCCTAGGACCGCGGGTGAGGGGAGATGTCAGGATGCCTGTTAGTGCGCGTACAGGGTTTCTTTATGGGCTGCAGAAATGTCTCAGAACAGACTGTAGTGATGGGTACACAGCTCTGTCAATATACTAACCAACACCGACTTTTACACTTTAAATTTGTGAATTGCAAGGTGTGTGAATTACACCTCAATCAAGCTGTTCAGAGTTACCGAGGAGGGAGGAATGTCAGCATCATGGTGGCATGAGTGCACACCCTTGTCTCCCCTTCAATCTACGACCAGTAAAACATCCGCAACTCACCGAAGGTGCCCCTGACCAACACACCAGCATGCTGGAGAATGCCACACATCTGTACATCTAGAGGTGGGAGGACTGGGGAAACAGCGGAGGCCATGCCCACGAGCCTGGCTTTCCAGCTGGGGAGCTGCGCCCACAGTTCCAGAGAAGCAGGCAGCAGCACACACGACTTTGGCCTCCTGGTTGCAGCAGGGTCCACGGCCACAGGGAACAGGCAGCAGTGGTCATGGGGCCAGTGACCTCAGTCCCTGCGGCCATGGTGGCACCCGTGACGCCAGCCTCCCTGACCGCAGCAGTGACACTCGTGAACCTGACAACCCCAGGTTGGGCAGAAGTGTCCACAGCCCTGGCTCCCACCCCTTGCTGTCACTGTGGTGCCCGTGACCCAGGCAACCCTGGACGCAGTGGAGGCTCCCGCCATCCCAGTGCCCCTATGGCAACACCAGTGACAGCAGCAAGGCACCAGCAACCCCAGAGGCACAAGGAGCAACAACAAGGACACCAGGCAAATCTTTGGCAGAGTCAGTGGAGAATGGAAAGTGCAGGTTCTCAAATACCACCAAAGGCAGCTCAGGTGAGAGAAACCAAAAAAATTTGTGATACAGCGCCACCTACTGGAAACTAAAAGAAAGAAAGCCCTCTAATTACCAACCTATTGAATTGTTAGAATCGAGTAAAAAAAGCTTTACCTAAGAAGGTATTGGCTACTTCAAATGGGCCAGCAGAAGAACAACTCATCAAGCACCATGCAGAATCACGGTAACACATGGGACCACAAAAAGATGACAATTCTCCAGAAACCAAACTTGAAGTCATGGAATACTGGGATCTAACTGATGGAGAATTCAAAATAGCCGTCATGAGGAAACTTGATGAGCTATGAGAACAGTCAGACAGGCAGTTCAATGAGCTCAGGAATAAAACTAATGAACAGAAGGAATACTTTACCAAGAGACTGAAACTCTAAGAAAGAATCAAACCAAAATTCTGGAGCTGAAGAGCTCAATAAATGAGACGGAAAATGCATTAGAAAGCTATGGGAATAGAGCCGACCACAAGGAAGAGAGAATTAGTGAGCTCCAAGACGGAAATCTAGAAATGATTCAGGTAGGAGAGGAGAGAGAGCTAAGATTAAAAAAACAAAATCCTACGAGAGCTATCCCACTCCATCAGGAAGAGCAACAGAAGGACAGTGGACATCCCAGAAGGAAAAGACAGGGGAAAGGAGCACAGAGCTTGTTTACAGAAGTAAGAGCTGAGAACGTCCCAAACCTGGGAAGGAACTGGATACACAAGTCCATGAAACTAAGAGAACACCTAATTACCTCAATGCAAAAAGATCTTCTCCAAGACACATAATATTAAAACTGTCTAAAGTCAATGACAAAGAAAGAATTTTAAAGGCAGTTGGAAAAAAAGACAATAACCTACAAAGGAACCCCATTAGGCTAAGAGCAGATTTCTCAGCAGAAAATCTACAGGCTAGAAGAGAGTAGAATGACAGACACAAAATACTGAAAGATAAAAACTGTCAGCCACAAATATCTATCTGACAGAGTAATCTTTCAGATATGAGGGAGAAATAAAGTCTTTCCCAGACAAACAAAAGCTGAGGGAGTTCATCACCACTAGACCTGCCACACAAGAAACAAGGAAAGGAGCTCTTCTATCTGGAACAAAAAAGCAAAAGAACACAAACTTTGAGTAAGGTGATAAATAAATAGACAAAATAAGAAAATTGCGATCAGAATAGGTTGTTAAACAATTATAGCATAACGTTTAAAGGGGAAAAAAGAAGTAAAAGTAACCATGGCTATTTCAATTTGGTAACAAACTCACAACCTAAAAAGGGATAATTTGAGACAACAAAAACATAAAAGTGTGAAAGGACAGAACCCATGTAGGCAAATGAAGATAAGATGGTATTAGCAGAAAAAGGATGGTTTTATCTATAAGACATTTAATACAAAGCTCATGGTAATCACAAAATATAAATCTAGAGCATGGATGCAAAACATAAAAAAAAAGGGAAAACTAAGAAAAACATCATAGAAAACTACCAAGTTAAAATGACAGACAAAAACAGAAGGAAAAATGGAGATATAGACCAACCAGAAAACAAAAGATAAAATGGCAGCACTAACTCTTCATTTATCAATAATCACCCTAAGTGTAAATGGGTTGAATTCACCATTCAAAAGACACAGAGTGGCCGGATGGATTAAAAAACAAGACACCCAACTCTATGCTGCCTCCGGGAGACTCATCTCAGCTCTAAAGACAAACATAGGCTCAAAGTGAAGGGATGGAAGATAATTCTTGAAGCACATGGAAACCAAAAGAAAGTGGGTACAGCCACATTCATATTAGCCAAAAAAGGTAACAAGAGACAATGATGGACATTACATAGTCATAAAGAGGACAGTTCATCAAGGAGTTATAACAGTTATTCATATATATGCACCTAACATAGAAGCAACAAAATATCTAAAGCAATTATTAATGTACCTAAAGGGAGAAATTGACAGCGAACAATAATACTAGGGAACTTTAACACCCCACTTTCATCAATGGATGGATTATCCAGACAGGAAGTCAACAAGGAAACACTGACCTTAATGAAACATTCAATCAGATGGACTTAATGGATTTATACACAACATTCCATCCAAATGCAGCAGAATACATGTTCTTCTCAAGTGCACATGGAACTCTCCCAAGGGAAGACCGTATGTTGGGACACAAAACAAGTTTCAGTACATTTCAGAAGTTTGAAATCACATCAAGCATCTTTTCTGACCACAATGGGATGAAACTAGAAATCAACTGCAGGAAGAAAACTGGAAAAATCACAAATCTGTGAAGACTAAACAGCATGCCACTGAACAACTATTGGGTCATTGAAGAAATCAAAGGGGGAATCAAAAATTACCTGAAGATAAATGAAAACACGACATACCAAAATCTATGGGATGCAGCAAAAGTGGTTCTAAGAGGGAGGTTTATACCAGTCCAGGCCTACGTCAAGAAACAAGAAAAGTAGCAAATAAACAATCTAACCTTATACCTAAAGGAACTAGAAAAAAGAACAAACAAAGCCCAAAGTCAGTAAAAGGAAGAAAATAATAAAGATCAGAGTGGAAATAAATGAAAGGCTAAAAAGACAATAGAAAAGATCAATGAAACTAAGGGCTGGTTCTTTGAAAAGATAAACAAAATTGACAAACCTTTAGCTAGACGCACTAAGAAAAAAAGAGAGGAGGCTCAGATAAATAAAATCAGAAATGAAATAGGAGAAATTACAAGAATACCACAAACACAAAGGATTATAAAGTAATACTTTGAACAACTATACATCAACAAATTAGACAACCTAGAAGAAATGGATAAATTCTTAGACTCATAACCTTCCTAATACTGAATTATGAAGAAAATAAATCTGAATAGATTGATCACTAGTAAGGAAATTGAAACAGTAATCAAAAACCTCCAAAAAACAAAAGTCCTGAACCAGACGTCTTCACTGGTGAATTCTACCAAACATTCAAAGAAGATTTAATACCGATCCTTCTCAAACTTTTCCAAAAAATCGAAGAGGAGGGAACGCTTCCTAACTAATTTTATGAGACCAACCTTACTCTGACAGAGATGTTTAGTTAGTTTATTTTAAACCTAATTCAGTTTTTACTTGTAAAAAAAAAATTATTTGTACCTCCAATATCACCCTTATTTCCTGTGTTTTGAACTATAGTAAGTTGTTTAGGTGCCTGTTGCTCCACGTCTTACACACGTTCTACATTCAAACATTACTTAGCCCAGTATTCTACATGCAATGCATGTGCAATGCTTGTTGAGTAAAAGATAAATATACGATGAGTCTAAATAAGTGGGAGTAAAACTGAGGCCAGAAGAAGCCATTCTCTCGTTTCAACAAATCATACACGGGCCACAGTTCAATAGCAGAAACTTATAATTGAAAGAGTACATTGGTTTTTACCCTGTACTCCAGGAATCCCTAGGGAATCAGAGCTCTGGTCTTCCTGGGGGTTGCCTTGGAAAACAGGAAGGAAATTGGTTTGAGGTAGGAGGCAATTTGATCCCCTGACTCTTCTTTAACTAGAGAAACAATTTTATCAGCTTGCAAGTGAAATTCCATTAGAACAAATGGCTTAACGATCTATTTTTATAATAGGATAAATAAGTAAAAATATTAAAAATTATGATCTCGTGAAAAGCGCTCTATTTTTTATTATTAAACTGAGACCCAGAGAGGTTAGGTGATTCTGGCAAAACTACCCAGTTGCTAAGAGAGAGGGACTATGGATGTGCTATTTGTAATACCACGTAGTTTCCACCTGGATTCCTATACCAACTGCTGGATGACCTCTGGGCCACTGCTGTCTACCTGTTCACTCACTGAAAGACCATCGGACCACCGGCTGTACAAGCTGAGTACGACCTTGTGGTTGCTAGGATGTGGCCCATCCCTTTCAGACTCCATCTTCCTCCACCCGCTCCCTTAACTGGTGGGGAAAATTCACCCTGAGCAAGGATCAGACAGCTGTCCCGTCCCAATCCCCAAATCTGAGTCTATTCGGAACCCAGCTCTGTATTTTACTGGGAATGAGAATCTTCAAACTAGGAAGTTACACCCTGCTCAGAAGCAGATGGATAAATCAGATGATCCCTGCTCCTGACGTCACCATTTAGAAGCACACCTCAAAGGAACTCCTCGTTTCACAGGGAAAACACTGGAACATCCATTAGAAAAGTAGCCACATTTAGGCTGGCAGGGATTGCAGGCCTTTTACGCTGAGGCTTTGCTCCTTGTTTTGCCTGGACCAGCAAATCCATTTCCCACCCTCTGTTCTTTCAACCCATAAATACCGGTCAATGATCAGTTTCCTCTCTTGGCAAGTGACATAATAAATGTAGGCAGGATATTTACATTCCCTATTATGTGTTTTTAAATTTCTTTGGCAAAAGAATTGTAAATGCAAAGCAAGAGTATGGCTGGGAGGCAGGGGGCCATAATTAAAATCCCTTTTTATTTTTTAAATGGCTTATTAAAATGCTTGTGAAACCTGCGAACACAAAGCAGCAGCCAAAACCCCTTTGCTGCTAAATGGAATGAAATGGATTTTTCAAATGTCATGCTAGTATCCACTTAATAATACATTTTCCTATAGACAGGACAATAATATATATTTTAATCACTTTTCTACAGGCAAATAGACTGTACAGGATCTGCCCTTCACTGGCACTTGGAAATTATGAATTTTTCAATAACCTTTTCTATTATTCATCCTGTGTTATTCCGTAACATTTCTGCATGAGGAATGTGCTTCCCAGACACTTTATGAATCTTTTCTATTATTTATTAAACAGCAAGGTGTCTCCCCACAGCCCTCACCCCAATTCCCCAGAGGAAGCTGCTTGGGTAGGAGTCCCGACATGGATAGCTACACCTCGGGTTATTAATAATTTCAAATCTATAAGAGATGCAGATTGAGCGGCTACTTCTGTGTGGTTCAGCTCTGGCCACCAAGAGGTGTGCTGGCTCTGAGAGGGGATGCGTACTATTCCGGAGAAGTCTAGGAAGATAATCAGCCTAAGACAGTCACTTTTATAGCAATTGGGCTATATGCTCAACTCCTAAACTGTGTTTATTCCAGAAGGATGGCCACCTGGGGGTATAACTCTGACCACAGAGACGGGAGCCTGGATTTCACTCTCTGCTACAGACATAGGCTCTCATTTGGAGAAACCTGTTTTTTCATCACCACCCAACCACCACCACCACCATTTCCTCTGCCTGGAAAACTCCAGCTCCTCGAGCACATTGACTCCTCCTGTCAGGTGCCTGCATGGTACCCTGTGTCTTCTCTATTACAGCATTCGTCGCATCACATTATTTAACTGTTGTGAGCCATGTAGGGAGGGATGGGATCTCTCCTGTTCACCATTATGTAACCCCAATGCCCAGAAATATATTTAGCACAAGGTAGGTGTTCAATAATTATTTGGAATGATTGAATAGATATATAAAAATATGGTGAACCTGCAAAGTAAAGGAGCTGTTACAGTGGAGGATTACTGGACTGAATGTCAATATTATGACATAGTATGAGTGTGTTTCATGTTTGGTAATTGCAATCATTGTTGCTTTTGTTGTAGTCATCCATGTACAATGCTTGGTGTCAGTCTATTTATCCCTTGTAAAAATAAAATACAGTGTGTGTGTGTGTGTGTGTGTGTGTGTGTGTGTGTGTGTAAAAAAATAAATAAATAAATAAATTACCAAAAAAAAAGACACACACAAAAAATATGGTGAACCAAATGCTTCTCTCTAAAATGGCAGTTAAGAAGGTCTAAGGTGCTAAAGACCTATGTGGCAGAATCGAATATCCTTGGAGCTTGGAGGAACAGAACGAGATCACAGCCAAAGGGTGGAAGCTTGAGGTCCTGAGCTACCCAGGCTGGCAATGTTTAGAGCTTTGTGGCTTGTCCTTCTTGGGGACTTCCTGATAAACTGTGGTATTTTTCTTCACTTGGGCAAATGGACTGTTCTGAGTTCTTCTGAATGTAGTTTCCCTAAATCTAATAATAAAGAACACCAAAATGATCTTATTTGCAAAGCAGAAATAGAGACACAGACGTAGAGAACAAATGTATGGATACCAAGGGGGAAAGGGGGGGTGGGAGGAATTGGGAGATTGGGATTGACATGTATACATTACTGATACTATGTATAAACTCATTAGATAACTAATGAGAACCTACAGTACAGCACAGGGAACTCTCTTCAATGTTCTGTGGGGACATTGTTCTGCTTCCCTAAATGGGAAGGAGATCCAAAAAAGAATGGATATATGTAACTAACACAACACTGTAAAGCAACTATACTCCAATAAAAATTAATTTAAAAAAAAAGAAAAAGAAAAGAAAAAAGAATGATGTGGCCACTTTTGCCAGGAGATTGATCTGGGTGTCACCCTTAGGAAACAAGACATTCTGATGGAACGTGTCCCCTGCTTGCTTGCCTCCTCCCCCTCCATCTGGGGCGACATGGAAAGTGGAATCATTATCGTGGAGACCTCGGAGTGCAGAGCTCAGGAGGCTGGACCACGACCCATTCCTTCCCCGGGAACGAGGGCGCAGAGCAGGTGCAGTCCACACAGCAGTAGGAAGAAGGACTTCTGAGCTCGGGGCTGGAATGCCCAGTTGGGGGAAAAGGGGATCCCTGCCTGGGGGCTGGAGGAGTTGAAGTGAGTAGGAGGGCTGGAGGTGGACGTGATTCAGGCTAGAGTGTGAAGGAAGACTCTGCAGATGTTTCACCACCAACACATGCAGGGAAGGCAGTGAAAGTGGAGGCTGGACACGGAAGAGGGGAGGAGAGAAAGGGGGAGGGGAAGAGGTTGAGAGCTTAAGGGGGTGGAAAGAGAGGGGAAGAGGGAGGGGAGACAGAGCAACAGACGGCTGAAACAGCCTGCGTGGCATTAAAGGAGCCCTACGTTTCCTGAAGGCCCAAACTGAGCCTCAAATTAACTGGGAGAATAAATCAAGTTTCAGCCCCAAGAGGAAGCCTGATGGAGTCCTGGGGCCACGCCACAGAGATGCAGGTAGAAGACCCGCAAGGGCTTAGGAGGAGAGCTCATGCTCCAGGGCACCCTCAGACACCCACAAACCCCAGAGGAATCCTGGCTAGCAGAGCACAGTGGAGGGAGCTGGAGAGGAGGCACAGGGAGGCAGGAGAGGAGGAAAACCTGGAGGGGGTACGTGAGGGTCAGCCCACTATGGCCCTTGTGCCCGTTCTTATAAATTAAGTTTTATTGAGACACAGCCACTGTCATTCATTTACCCGTGTTGCCGAAATGGCCAAGTTAGGTATTTGCAGTATTTGGCCTTCAAAGTCTAAAATACTCACCATCTGGCTTTTTACAGAAAATGTTTGCTGATCACTGGACTTTCCCTTAAATAATAATCTTGAATTTGACTGAAAAAGGAAGATACACATTAGACTGAACCAAGTATACTTGGAGGCATCTAGATCAAGCGTCCCATCATCCAGGGAAAGAGGAGTCAGGTCAAGCACTCTTAGAGCCCGTCCTGGGGCTCGTGAAGGGGGTCCCTGGAGACGCAGGCCTCTGTCCCTCTATCTCAGCCAAGCCTCCTCCCCAGTCAGCCGCTCTCTAAATATCACTTATTTATGCACGTTTAGAGGGAGGGGGGAACATAGTGACTGGAGATGGAGATGTCATTTGCAGAATAATAATAACGTCCCAGCTGATGAGAGACAAACACCCTGGGGGGTCAGTGCTGCTAAATGATACATATTTCTTAACTATTTAGCTTGTGAGGATATCTGAGGAGAGCACTTAGACTAATTCCAGGGTCTTTTCTTTCCTCTGTATGAACTGCTCAGCCCTCTTGAATGCAGACTCTGTTTTCCTAATTGGATCTCATCAAAGCTTTCTCATCGCCTTCAGCTGGTGGAGGCCCATAGCGATGTGGAGGGAGGGCCAGCCGCCAGCAGGTGATCTGCTGGTGGCCGTGCCTGGGCGGTGGCTGCGTGAGCCCCGTCTGCCCCACGTAGAGCCCACACAGAGCAGCAAGTCTCACGCTGAGACTCGGCTGCAGCCGCCCAACCTCCGTCAGGGCACTGTCCTCACTCGCAAAGCATGAAAACAGCCACGGTATTAAGAGCCCTCATTAATTGAAGGCTTACTGTGTATTAGACACTGTGCTAGGCACTCTTCATGCATTTTATGATCAACTTAATCCAACAAAATTCTATAAGGCAGAGGCATCATTAGCTCAGGTTTACAAATAAGGAAATAGAAGCACAGAGAGGTTGAGTAAGTGGCTCAAAGCCACACAGCTAGTGAGCAGCTGAGTAGGGACAGAGCACCAGCAGAGGGAGAGGGGAGAACTGATTGCTGGGACACTTAGAGCATGTAATGATCTATCTTCCTTCCTACTGACTGCTCTAGGTCTTGTGCAGATCCACAAGCCAGAGCATATTTCATCCCTTCAAGATGCTGCAATATTTTCCTTGGAAAAAAGATCGCTACCAATCTTTCTTAAATTAGTAATTTTTTGTTACAGATATAACATGAGAACATTATGTAAGACTGGGGGTGGGGGAAAAGAGCCGAAAGGACACCCACTCCTAATTCCTCCGCCCTAACACAAACACTATTATTACTTGGACAGACACAGGACAACTTTATGTATATTCTCCAAATCTGCAGGACATACCAGAATTTCTCTCCCAAATCCTTTCGAGTACCAAATTAAACAACGTATAAATGGGACTATGGGTATGCATTTTTTTTCTTGAATATAATTGTTATGGGGTATATACTCTAAATTGTCCTGCCTTCTAACTTTGTCTAAGACAATCAAAATTATGCATCTTGAATTTCCCATGTTCATCAGAAACAAGTGTATATAAGGCTGGTGCACAGAATTTAGCAATTGCCAGACAGCAACCCAACCAATGAAATATCAACCCTCTGAATACATTCCTTCTTAACAAATATATGTAGAAGATCCACTCAGCGTTGGCCACTGTGCTGGGTGCTGAAGGGAGTAAGGGAAAGAAGAAGCAGGCTCTGCCCTGGAGGATTCTGCATCTAGTAGCAGACAGACAGACAGACAGACAGGTCGTCATAAATCAAGATGGTAAGGGCAGAGACGGATGCACTCAGAAGTGCAGATAAGCATGCAAAACAAAACAATTAGAACACGGGGAACTGGGGGACTAGATGGCGTTGGTTTAGATCCCAGCTTTCCCACACACGACTAGCTGGGTGGCCTTCCGCTGGGCACCGAGGTTTGGTTTCCTCAGCTGTGAACAGGGATAATAATGCCCTCTTTGCAGAGCTGTAATGGGGCCTGGGTAAGGTAGCCTGCGTAGACTGGCATGGGGTGGGCGGGTCTTTCTCCTGCATCTGTTCAGATGCGCTGATGGAATCAGCGTGAGCCCATGCGCTCTGGACCTCAGCCCCCTAACCCTGCGGGAGGGCAGCCTGTCTTCAGGAGATTCCCACGCCCCACCCTCCAAAGATCAGCAAGGAGGTAAATGGCTTCCCTGCTTGTCCCCCTCTAACCTCCGAACTTCCTGGAGCAAAGTCCAAGCAGAAGCCCAGGTGACTGGAAGAGGTGAGGAACCCAGGAAAGGAGGCACGGGGTGGGCAGGGCTGCAGGAGGGCAGGTTTGTTCTTGGCCTATTTCCTGTCTTGAGCGGAGAGGGAGGGAAAGAGAAGAGATAATAGTTGGTTTCTTGCTGGATATTGGAGCACATTCCCTGCCAATACTACCTCTCACAAAAGCAACTCCTTGACACCTAGGCAAGGGAGTGTGCAGGGAGAAGAGGACAAGATAAAATTACAAGTGACAGCAGAGCCTGTGTCTGCAATTACAATGCATTGTAAACAAGGCGAATTGCGAATCCAGCTGCCAGGCATGGCCAGAGAGTGACAGGAGAAGATGGTGGGCTGCTGCACATCTGCCTCGAGCCCAGGGTGGTGGGGAGACAGGGCAGGGAGAGAGGACCTGGCGGCTGCCACGTGGGAACTGTGCTGTCAAGGGCTGGCGAGGAGACGGGGAGGATCATAGAGCAAGAGGTGATGAGGAAGCTGGGGTCGGGGGGCGCCAAGAGGGCAACTTTGAACAAAGGAGGGAGGGTGTGTGCTTGTGCACGTGGGTGTATGTGTGTATGTGTGTGCACTCACGCACACGCACACGTGTGTTATGCAGGTGAACAGGAGAGAGGAAACTTCAGCCTCTGGTTGCATGACCCCACCACCACAACAGGGCAAAAGACACTAGCTTCTGGAGAACCCTACTGTACAGCAAGCCTTGTAAAGCATTTCAGATATGTACCACAATCGTTCAAGCATCAACCTGTTACCAAAGCAATAATTATTGAGCATCTATGACTCCAGGCCCCAGGTTAGGCTGTGTGAATATTAGATTAAGGGGAGGCAGCAGCTGCCTTGAAAGAGGTAGACGTGATCACCCCATTTTACAGATGGGAAAACTGAGTCTTGGGGGGTTGTTATGTGGCCAGGGCTTCTCAGCCAGTGTTGGGGGTGCAGGGACCTGGCCAGGACTACCGCTGGCATTCAGCAGGCTCTATGAGAGCCCAGGAGTTTGTCCTCCAGAGTCGAAGCTGCTCCTCTGGTTTCATCAAGTATTAAATTAAATAGAGTGCATCACAGATGCTCAATGAAACATAGTTTTCTTCGCCTCGTCGTTGACTTGACCAATACAAGCCCCTATCCTGAGAAGCAGCACTGCCAACCCTGAGCCATTCGCATCCCCGGTGCGCACGGAGGGAGGAAGGTCGTGTGAGTCACAGGGGAGGGACAGCGGTGACCTGCTGCTTCCTGGGGATGAAGGCCAGGCCACCAGCCTAGCGACACCAGAGGGAACACAGGCCGACGCTGCAGCAGGGGGACACGGGGTGCACAGGCAGGGGATGGGGCAGCTGAGAGGGGGTCCCGTTCCCTCCTGAGCCAGCTGCCCCCATCCCCCCACCCCAGGCCGCCCTGTGATCCACTTGTACCTGCGTGAGGCCTGGGGCTGCAGCCCCTGGGCAGTGTTCTTGGAAGGTGGCCTCCATGGGGACGGGGTTGCCGGCCTTCCCTCCTGGGCCCCAGGGCTCCAGCTCAGCCCACAGCAGGCCATCGGCTGGGCAGGGCAACCCTGGCTCTGTTCCAGGCCCTCAGTGGCCCCGGGACATGGGAGACGCCAGCCCTTCTGCAGGCCCCGTCGCCTCAGCTGTGAACCAGGAGGGCGGCCGGTGCTCCGCGGATAGTCGTTGGGATGGAGTTGGAAGGAGTTGCACCTAGTGAAGCTCACCTGCCACAAGAGCGCAGAGAACGACGGTTCTTTTTGCCATATGGGTCTGTGCGGCCAGTGACCTGACACAGGTGTCAAGAGGCCACACGTGTTTGTGTGTGAAGAGCATCAAGAGTTGTGTGTGAGAGGGGTGTGCATGAATGTGGTGTGTGCGTGCATGTGGTGTGTGTGTGTCTGTGGTGTGTGTGTCAGGTATGAGGGGTGCATGTGTGTGAGGGGTGTGTGCTGTGTGAAGAAAATAAATGAAGGAAACGATACCAAAGATCAATAAAACTAAAAGCTGGTTCTTTGAGAAGATAAACAAAATTGATAAACAATTAGCCAGACTCATCAAGAAAAAGAGGGAGAGGACTCAAATCAATAAAATTAGAAATGAAAAAGGAGAAGTTACAGCAGACACCACAGAAATACAAAGCATCCTAAGAGACTACTACAAGCAACTCTATGCCAATAAAATGGACAACCTGGAAGAAATGCACAAATTCTTAGAAAGGTATAACCTTCCAAGACTGAACCAGGAAGAAATAGAAAATATGAACAGACCAATCACAAGTAATGAAATTGAAAGTGTGATTAAAAATCTTCCAACAAACAAAAGTCCAGGACCAGATGGCTTCAGAGGTGAATTCTATCAAACATTTAGAGAAGAGCTAACACCCATCCTTCTCAATCTCTTCCAAAAAATTTCAGAGGAAGGAACACTCCCAAATTCATTCTATGAGGCCACCATCACCCTGATACCAAAACCAGACAAAGATACTACAAAAAAAGAAAATTACAGACCAATATCACTGATGAATATAGATGCAAAAATCCTCAAAAAAATACTAGCAAACAGAATCCAACAACACATTAAAAGGATCATACACCATGATCAAGTGGGATTTATCCCAGGGATGCAAGGATTCTTCAGTATATGCAAATCAATCAATGTGATACACCATATTAACAAACTGAAGAATAAAAACCATATGATCATCTCAATAGATGTAGAAAAAGCTTCTGACAAAATTCAACATCCATTTATGATAAAAACTCTCCAGAAAGTGGGCATAGAGAGAACCTACCTCAACATAATAAGGCCATATATGACAAAACCACAGCAAACATCATTCTAAATGGTGAAAAACTGAAAGCATTTCCTCTAAGATCAGGAACAAGACAAGGATGTCCACTCTCACCACTATTATTCAACATAGTTGTGGAAGTCCTAGCCACGGCAATCAGAGAAGAAAAAGAAATAAAAGGAATACAAACTGGAAAAGAAGAAGTAAAACTGTCACTGTTTGCAGATGACATGATACTATACATAGAGAATCCTAAAGAAGCCACCAGAAAACTACTAGAGGTAATCAATGAATATGGTAAAGTTGCAGGATACAAAATTAATGCACAGAAATCTCTTGCATTCCTATACACTAATGACGAAAAATCTGAAAGAGATATTAGGGAAACACTCCCATTTACCACTGCAACAAAAAGAATAAAATACCTAGGAATAAACCAACCTAGGGAGACAAAAGACCTGTATGCAGAAAACTATAAGACACTGATGAAAGAAATTAAAGATGATACAAACAGATGGAGAGATATACCATGTTCTTAGATTGGAAGAATCAATATTGTGAAAATGACTATACTACCCAAAGCAATCTACAGATTCAATGCAATCCCTATCAAATTACCAGTGGCATTTTTTACAGAACTAGAACAAAAAATCTTGAAATTTGTATGGAGACACAAAAGACCCTGAATAGCCAAAGCAGTCTTGAGGCAAAAAAAATGGAGCTGGAGGAATCAGACTCCCTGACTTCAGACTATACTATAAAGCTACAGTAATCAAGAAAATATGGTACTGGCACAAAAACAGAAATATAGTTCAATGGAACAGGATAGAAAGCCCAGAGATAAACCCATGTACCTATGGTCAACTAATCTATGACAAAGGAGGCAAGGATATACAATGGAGAAAAGACAGCCTCTTCAATAAGTGATGCTGGGAAAACTGGAGGGTACATATAAAAGAATGAAATTAGAACACTCCCTAACACCATACACAAAAATAAACTCAAAATGGATTAGAGACCTAAGTGTAAAGCCAGACACTATAAAACTCTTAGAGGAAAACATAGGCAGAACACTCTTTGACATAAATCACAGCAAGATTTTTTTGATCCACCTCCTAGAGTAATGGAAATAAAAACAAAAATAAACAAATGGGACCTAATGAAACTTCAAAGCTTTTGCAAAGCAAAGGAAACTACAAACAAGACGAAAAGAAAACCCTCAGAATGGGAGAAAATATTTGCAAATGAATCAACGGACAAAGGATTAATCTCCAAAATATACAAAGAGCCCATGCAGCTCAATATTATAAAAACAAACAACCCAACCAAAAAATGGATAGAAGACCTAAATAGACATTTCTCCAAAGAAGACATACAGATGGCCAAAAAGCACATGAAGAGCTGCTCAACATCACTAATTATTAGAGAAATGCAAATCAAAACTACAATGAGGTATCACCTCACACCAGTTAGAATGGGTATCATCAGAAAATCTACAAACAAAAAAATGTTGGGAAGGGTGTGGAGAAAAGGGAACCCTCTTGCACTGTTGGTGGGAATGTAAATTGATACAGCCACTATGGAGAACAGTAGGGAGGTTCCTTAAAGAACGAAAAATAGAATTACCATATGATCTAGCAATCCCACTACTGGGCATATACCCAGAGAAAACCATAATTCAAAAAGACACATGCACCCCATTGTTCACTGCAGCACTATTTACAATAGCCAGGTCATGGAAGCAACCTAAATGCCCATCGACAGCCGAATGGATAAAGAAGATGTGGTACATATATACAGCGGAATATTACTTAGCCATAAAAGGAACAAAACTGGGTCATTTGTAGAGACGTGGATGCATCTAGAGACTGTCATACAGAGTGAAGTAAGTCAGAAAGAGAAAAACAAATATCGTATATTAACGCATGTATGTGGAATCTAGAAAAATGGTACAGAAGAAACTGTTTGCAAGGCAGAAATAGAGACAGATGTAGAGAACAAATGTATGGACACCAAGGGGGAAAGCGAGGTGGGTGATGGTGGGATGAATTGGGAGATTGGGATTGACGTATATACACTAATATGTATAAAATAGACAACTAATGAGAACCTGTTGTTTAAAAAATAAATAAAATAAAATTCAAAAAAAAAAAAAGAGTTGTGTGTGAGGGGTGTGCATGCATGTGTGTGTGTGTCTGTGGTGTGTGTGCGAGGTATGAGGGGTGTACGTGTGTGAGGGGTGTATGCTGTGTGTGCGAAGTGTGTCTCTGGTGTGCGGTGTGTGAAGTGTGTGTGAGGCGTGTGTGTGTGCTGAGGAAGGGGCGGTGCCTCCCTGCAGGCGTGTGTCCTGATCATGGCCTCTGAGCTAACCGTGGCGACCTGGGACTGGACAGCCGGGGAGGAGAGAACGGCTGCGGCTGCCCGGCGGGCCGCTGTGGCGGAAGGAGAGGCCGAGGTGGTCCCCGTGTGTGGAGCTGGCCTGAGCGGCGCCCCGTCACCCCCTGAGCCAGGGGAGCAGGTTGGGGACCATCCCGGACGCTGGTGGTGGAGGCGCTTCCCGGTGAGCTCTGGCCCCCTCGCTTCCTGGTGAAACGTGTGTCCTGAAGAGGAAGCCCTGCCCGCCTCGCCCTCTGGGTCTCGCAGAGGGGTCACTGGGAACAGGCTCTCCCGCCCTCCAGCCTGTGTCCTCCCTGTACTGAGAGCCTAGATCTCCTTCTCGGGGTCACCACGTGGCTCCCTGTATAACTCGGCTTTCCTAACCTCCCTTCACTACTGCTTTCGTCATCTCACCTGTCAACTCAAAACCTCCCGCAGCTCCCGGGCCTGCGGGACAGAGACCAGCCTCTGTTCCCCAGGCACCCCAACTTGGAGCAGGCGCGGCCTTCTCCCCGACCCCGCTCTTGTGTTGACACCGGTTCTCCTTCTCTCTGGCTTGCTCAGGAAGATCTCCTGCTCAAAATTCCAATCACAGCTCACAGCGGGCTGTCTCTCCCAACTGGTCCCAATGGGGTTCATATTTTCACCCAGTTTAGCCACGATGACACATCACCCTGAGTTACAGATGGGTAAGGGCTGTCTTCCTAAACAGGGTCAGAACCTTGTCTTACATGCCCTTGCCCATGATAGATACAAAGTGCTGGATGCTTAGTAAAATTCTACCAGGGAAGAACATCTACCCCCAACCTTCTGATTCCTCTTGATCGTCTGCTCTTACTCTAGGTGGAATCAGGTTGCCGAGATGTGAGACCCCTCTAGCTGCATTTGGGTTTTTTGTCCCTGCACGACCTGGGTCCACCACCTAGAGAAGACACCGAAAGATAAATATTCCTACTCCTCACTTCAAATTGCTTCGGAGCCTTGGCTTTCTAGTACCACTGCCTCAAACTGTATCACCAAGAAAATTTAGTGCATTGGTTAATAGGAAGGATTTTTGATTCAGGCAGTCTTGGATTTGTATCCTGGTCCTTCTATTTCCTAATTGTGGCTTGGGATTAACAGTAATCTCTCTATGCCTCGGTCTCTTCACCCGTGAAACGAGGGTCCTTTTAGTGACCACGCCATACGGTGACATGAGGATCATTGTTCAGCATAGTGCCTGCCACGTCGCAGGCATCCCATAAAGGTTGCCTTCTGAGTCCTTGTCTTACCTCATCTTCAATGTTGGGTCACTCTTATTAGTTTCCTAAAGATAGTGATTTGGTTTTTCTCTATCTCACTTATTTTACTAACCCTGAACTTGTTGGGATCCCTGGCCATCTTTTCTTTAATACTGACAGCTACAGTGTTGTATTCTCTCTGTCCCTGTTGGACCTACTTCCTTCCTCTCATCGTTTCTGATGCATAGTCATGAAAGAATATCGTTCTGTACCAGGCACTGTGGAGCATTTAAGGTACGACTCCACTCATGTGGGTGCGTATGATGACTGAGAAATAAGGTTTACATACATGGAATGAAATGTAAAAATATACATTATAGTATCAAATTCATTCCACGTATAGGTAATTCATCAAGTTTATAATCAACCAACATTTGTGAGTCTTAAGACCTGACTGTATTTAATAACTTGAATTTGTGGTCAAGAGTATGGGCTCTGAAGTCAGACACTTGTTGGCTTATAACATTGAGAAATGTATCTAGACTCTCTGTGTCTTAGCTGCTTCATCTGTAAAATGGAGCTACTAACAGAACCCACTTCACAGGATGAATGTGAGGATTCAATGAGATGATACAATGTAACACTGCACAGAGTAGGCACCATGTAGTGTCTGTCTCTTATCTGAGCACTTCCACTTGCTCCATAGCCCCCTAATTGAGCATTTTCTTAAGTCAACTGAAATTAATTTGATATGGACCATTGCCTGATATCACTTGCGATAGTTGATGTTGCTCTAGTTTTAGATATTGCCAGTATGAGATCAGAACTATAGATCATTCCTTCCAAAGCATTAAAAAAACACAGTAAAAAATAGTTTCTCAATGCTGAAGCTGGTCGCACATTTTCTTGCTGAGAACCTAGAGTCTTTCTCTTTAAGCGCCTTCAGAGGAGGATGGAGTATTATTGTGGGCTGAGAATCCCCTACACTAATAGTATTCATTACCTGCTGCTGTGTAACAAACTAAGCAGCTGAAAACAACAAACGTTTATTATCTCACAAGGTCTCTCATAAGGCTGCAGTCCGGCTGTCGGCCAGGGTGATGGTCTGAACCGAAGGCTCAGTTGGAAAGACAGGGATCTGCGTCAGGCTCACTCACACACAACTGGCCGTGGGCCTTTCCATGGGGCTGCCTCGCAACATGGTAGCTGGCTCCCCTTGGGAGGGCCATCTAAGAGTGAGAGAGCTTGCCCAAAACGAAAGTCCTAGTCTTTCTATAACTTAATCTTGGAAGTGACACCACGTCACTTCTGCAATATTCTATTCTTCAGCATCCTGTCAATAAGTAGAGACCACTCTCCAGGGGAGAGGGTCACACAGACCATAAATACCAGGATGTGAATGTCTCAGGGGCCATCTCTGTGGCTGACTGCCAAACCTTCTACACAAAAGGGGACCTCTGGAGAGACTTGCACACCTGTAGTCTTATGCCCCTGAGATAAAGAAGGAAGAACTAACATGTTGTTTAAGAAGACTAAGCTAATGCACACCAGCCCCCAACGCACACCAGAGATTACCATGATGGCATACAGTTCCACTGACCTTGGAGAGAGTGGGTGCTATAAGCCAGCCTCTGGGCTCAACAGTATATACACATGATCCCTTTTTGTTACCAGGGAAAACTTTGTGGAGGATGTGAGCCTTGAGTTAGGTCCTGGTAAATTGGGGAGAATTTGCCTCAATGGGGAAAAGAAAGGAAAGAAGGTAAGAAAAAACACTAACAAATGACTATGGCCTGAAGCCAGGGTGGGGAAAGGAGGAGACAAAAAGGAGGATGTATGGAAACAGAGAAGCAAAAGACTGGCTTGGCCATAAACTGCAGTCATTTAGGCGGGCAATGTTTTCACACCTCGTATATCTTGGTGTTTTGATGAAATGCCCTGGTTAGAAACAGAGGAAGGAAGGCGGTATGGCTTACATGGCCTTTCAAGATGGACTTTGGGCACCAGAGATTCCGCAGGGATGGTACTCTCATGATGGAGAGGAACGGTCTGCGCTAGTCACTGTCTGCTGAGTGGACCAAGGTGAGATGGCGGTGGTGGCCTTGGCACCCTCCATTCGTGGGCAGAGAGGGGTCCAGTCCTGCGGGGGTGGGGGGTCCCCTCTGCCCTCCTTCCCTCCAGGCACCAAAGCCCAGATAAGGGTCTGGCAGTGTCTCCGAGGCAAACTTCCTCCCACGAAGCCTGCGAGAACTTGTCAATGGCAGTCAGCCACCAGCATGGGTTCCCCCAGCCAGGCCAGCTGGGAGGAAGGCTGCCAAGGCAGCAGATCTGACGAAAGAATTCTCAATCACATTTACATGTGCATGGTGCAAAAAGGGAAAGGAAGGGGAGAAAAACCCCTCCGGAATCCAAAAAGAAAGTCACTAACTAATCCACCAAAAAAAAGAATCAAGCACAGATTTGTCTCAGATGTTCTCAAATTGCTGTCCTTAAAAGCTCTGCTGCCCCATCTTCCTCCTCCTCCCATCCGTCCAATCGCCCAAAGAAAGCCTCTAATTTTGCCTTAATTTGTGCCTTGGTTGCAAGAACAAAACAGGACGTCACCGCAGCTCCTCCCACCCCTCCCCTGGGCCCCTCCGCAGCTGTGCTTCCTCAATGGCCTGATCGCCTTCTTTCTCTGCCATCATCCCCTATTCTCTGCCGAGCTGGTCCCCGCACTGCCAGGCCCAGTGGGAGCGGGGTGGGAGGGAGCCGTGAACCCGCAGCCCCCATTCCAACATGCATCAAAGGGTCACATTTACACCAGCCGTGCCCTTGACCTCCCAGGGAAGCAGGGGCTGCAAGCTCTGGGTCAGGGAAGAGCAGAAAGCGAAATGACCCAGCCTGCGCGACGCAAACTGTCATCTCGCAAGATGACAGATATCTTGGGCACCTTGCCAGGACCCCGGGGGGCTGTAACAAATTTGGGTATTTACATCATTTCTCAAATACAAAATAAACACACACAGCCTCCTTGCTTCCTTCCAATTGAATCCTTTTGGAATATCAGATGACACGTTGTTTCTCTCTTGCCTACTAATGGGACACAGGGTTTTATTCTCAGATAAAGTCCTGGCTTCCACCAGACAAGCCCTCACTTAGAATCGTCACTTCCCACTCTCGGGGGAGGCTAATTTAACTCCCCTCCCGTGGCGTCCGCCCATGCCTCCACCAAGGATGAGTTCGGAGGCGCTTCTAATTAATCTTCGTAAATTGCTCTGCGATCTTGGGATATAAAGGCGAAGTATTATTAGAAAATGCTGGCTGGGTTAGTGGCCGGCCATAGAAGTGAGATGCTGATCAGCTCACTTTTCAGGCTGCAACTCTTGGGAACGGTTGCGAGTGGTTTTATGTGCTGGGCGCACCCTAAGTCCTCAAGAAAAGCACAGAGCAGGGACCTAGGGACATACTCCCACGACTCAGGGTGGGAGTCAGCAAAATGGGTTTGCAGCCAGTTAATCTCGGCTTTTTGCTGTCCCAGTCGTAGGGTAGCAGCATCCCAGCAGATGCTGTGGACCTCTGTGCTCTGTGTTCTCCCACAGCAGCCCTCCTCCTCCTGCTTTTTGGCAATTAGGCAAAATCACTCGTGGCTGAAACGGCCCTCAAAACCAAGCGGCCCCCATCTTACTAGGCAGGGGGAGATCCCCATTGCAACATCTTTTAACTGGAGACTTGGCATACGTGAATTTCTGATTTAAAGGGGGGAGATGAAAGTGTTTCTCAGGGGGTTCATCTATGGGGTTCATGCAAATCAAAGAATGGAATAAATCTCTAAGAAATTTAGGATAAATAACCTTTGATCTCTCAGCCCCACTTGTGACTTATTTCTGGTCCATTCATGAGGATTTAGCTAAAAATTCCTGCCTCTCAGAATCATTGTGTGGCGTGAGGCCAACTAAGCCTTGCTCTCTCTTTGAATCTCCATCTGCATTAAGCAGATACTAATCCACACCTCCTAGGATATTTGGTGGAGTAACTAATTAACGTTTAAAGAATGTTCTTTGAACACGAAAAAGCACAGTGTCTGAATGTAAGGTGTGATTACTCTTCCAAATTGCACATTTGCCAGGGTGATTTTTGTGGAGGCATATGACCTTCAGAAGAAAAATATCCAATTACTGCAGTTTGTTTATTATCTCATGTTAAAATGTTGTTAACACAGACGTTTTCCCTTAATTTTTTATGAAGAAGATATCTGAGACAGATTTAATATTTGAATATCTATTTGCCACAAGGGCTGAAGAATTAGATGATGGAAAGCATGTATTGTGTGTGAGGGTGGTGGGGGGGAGGAGGGACTGTTCGGAGGTTTCAGATTTCTCTGAAAGGAGTTAAATTCAAGGCTTCAAGGCACAGAGATCATCTTCTCTACTCTCGAGGGCCAGCAGGATTCAGTGTAGGGATCTGAATCCAATCGGAAAACCAGAGAACATAATTGGTTCTATTGGAACTGAGGACTTGAAGGGCGTCCTCCCACACACTGTGGAAACAGGTTATAATGCACTTGGGGTAAACAACGTGAGCCGGAGAGATGGGCCTGCACCCGAGAGAGGAACAGGTAACAGCAGAGTGGCATCTGGAGCCGTTGTCCTAAAGGAAATGCCTTCCGTTCGACTTCTTTAGAAGCCGAGATGAGTGTGGCCGTGATTCCCAGATGGGACGGGGGGCCGCTTCGCAGGCAGAGCTCAGGGAGGGGGACACACAGGGGCCCAGTTCTGGAGCAAGGGCACCACCCCTAGGCGGGAGATGTCTGAGAAGAGCCCGCTTTGGGATTTTTGAGGTGTTTGCTCAACAGAAAAGTAGTGGCCGGGGGGATGTGACTGATTATGATGAATAACGTCAGTGTATAAATTACTGAGTGTTAACTCGGTACCGAGGGCTGGCCCAAGTGCTTTGAGCATGTTCACTGAGGCTTCCTCCCATCAACTCTGAGGCAACTGTGATTCCCTTTTTCAGATGAGAAAATGGAGGCTTGTCCAGAGTCAAAACAAAACAAAAACAAAACTAGTAAGTGGTGAAGCTTAAATTTAAAATGCAGGCGGCTTAACTCCGAAGCATAGCTTAACGGCTAAGTTAACTTTAGCAGTGTATCACTTAAATTTAGAAGTGAAGATACTGCTATGGGTCTAAAAAAAGACAAGGATTCATTTCCATACGGTTGGGCCCATGGCTCACAGGCAGCAGAGCTGGCTCCTTTTTTTCTCCAAGTTTCTCATAAGCTGGGTGGTGCCAGTTGGTGTAGATTCCAGGCCCTGTTTTCCCCCTCAAGGCAATTCTTGATGTTCGTTTACAACAGATTTTGCTAGTACAGGAAACCCCTCCAAAGGGCGTAACTTTTAAAGCAGCAGCGCTCTTGCATTCTGGGGGTGAAGGAGGCGCAGAGTTCATATGCTGAGTAAAGCTGGCTTTCGGGGGCGTGTGGAGGTTGGGAGTTAGGTTGGTAAGGACTTTAACAGACTTTCTGATTTGCAGAGTTAAGGGTTGGAGCCCCGTCTAGAAGGAGACTTTGAGCACACCAGGGTGGAAAGGTTCTATGTAATAACATCAAACCCTGTGTTCTTTGTGGGCAGGGCAACATTCTGGGGAGTTAAGATGGCAAAGGTAGCTCATTGTCTCCCTTGAGAAGGGAGAGGTTGGGCCCTGGAATTCAGAGAAGGACCAGGGCTCCAGAAGAGGGAAGACATCAGGGCAAAGCCAGAGTGACAGGTGTCATAAGTGTGATGTCAGGTATCAAATTAGACTTCTCTTTCCCGACGTAACTCCCCTGGGCTACCACCATGTGGTCTCACCTCTTTAGAGAAGAAGGAAAAGAATAGTGCCTACATTTGGGGATAAAGTGGGAGAGAGAGGTGGAAGGAGAGAGTAAAAAGGTGACAGACCCGCAGGGTGATGGAGCCCTGAGCAGCCCGGGCAGGTGGAGACCCAAGGAGGCCTGGGAAAAGCCCCAGAACCGGAAACAAGGGGAAGGAAAAGCAGGCATCTGTAGTTCTGTGAGCAGAAAGAAGACAGCATAGCTGAGAAGACTGAAATGCTGGGGTTTTCCAGAATGAAAAAGAAACATTTTCTTTGAATATGCATGTGACATCCCCAATATGCTACATGCTTCTAGCCATAACTCAGGATCCTACAATTCTCTAAAATGTTATTGCCACCTCCACCCATTTTTTTTGTTTATCCGCAGACAAGTATAACTTTATTTCTAATTTTTGACGGCCACCGTGACTTCCAGGAGAGGGACTTGTGGCTCCGTCCTGTGTGACTATGGTTCCAAGGGTTCATTCATAGGACCCTCAAGAACCCAAATGCAATGGACCAAAAAAAATTTTTTTTTTCCATTGCTGTAAGAAAAGCAATCTTACGAATGTGGCAAGACTGATGCAGGGAGTAAAAAGAAATGCTTACTTAGGTCCCTGATTTCAGACACAAGATAAAGAAAATCTATTGCCCCTTTGTCAGCCTTGAGATCTGGGGGGTCCTGAGAAAGGTCCGTTCAAGTACAGACTTCTCCCCCTCACCTCTCTTTCCCTCCCATTAACTCTCTCCCTCTGGCAGGTCACTTGGCCAAAGGAGACGGGCCTGTGATTCTCAGCCCTCTGGAGCAGCTCTGGCCTCCCTGAGTCCACGTGAGAGTGCCTGGCCCTTTGTTTGCTCTCTTTCTCATAAATCCCGATTCGCCTGTGTCTATAGCCTGAGCTCTAGCTGTCTGTGGAGGGCAGGGGTGGCAGGTGGGTGGGTGTGGGCCAGATCACCGTCTGGGGCCTTACAATGCTGATGTGTAATCACAACTCAGGCATATAGCGTAATGTGGCCATAAAGACCTCAGAACCACAGTATAGGAGAGTTATGCCTGAAATGAAGTCCAATCTGTGATAAAGCCGCCAGCATTAACGCCACAGATATGTGACAGCGGGCAGAGAAATGACTGATTGGGGATGTTTATAAATATAGGAAGTGAGCTGCTTGTGGTATCCAGTAGAGGGGGTTAGCAAAATGAAGACAGATGGTGGCTGATGAGCTCTCGGGCTCCTTTAGGGCTGCCAATCCACAGGAGCCCCGGAGTTCACTTCATCCCGCGGCCCTCCTGGTGGGGTCCCCAGGCCCCTTACAGGCCGGCTCCACCTCTTGGCTAGGCCTTGAACTACAGCTCGCTTAATAAGAACTTCTGAACAGACAGCAGGGAGAGATGCAGCCCAGCACCGCCATTCCAAATACGGCACTGCTGCCTTGGCACTACAGACAAAATCCCGGGATTTACGCACCTGTCTCCTTGTAGATGTCCTAAAAATATAGAATACTACATTTGGAAAAAGCTTTTAAAGACCCCCGTCTAGCCCACCTCTTAAAGCAATGCTGAAATGCCCTGTGCATCTTGGCTCTGCCTGTGGGAACAATGCCCTTTTCCAGAAGAGGCTCCCTTCTCTGGCATTTCACTGACATCGAATTTCAGAATTAAAGTTCTTTCCCTGGAGCACCCATCCTCTGGTCCTTAGCAGCGTATTGAGCAAGGATTGGCCACTCTTCTTTCACAAGACAGCCCTGCGAATATTTGAAGAGGTCTCACGTTCGTGTGTGGACATGGCTTCGTTCCCCCAGTGGACAGGGCAAGCTCTATTGCTTTTTGTTCACACACCACGTGCTCTCATTCCTTTAGCATCCTGGCCAGCGTGGGCCATTGCAAACCTTTAACTGTGGTGCAATGGTCAGCAAGGCACTCGGGGTATTGTCTGACTGGCTTATAGTAATGCGGCGCTTGGGAATGTTTTGTTTTATAGAATATAAAAAGGGGAAGGTGCTGCACTCCCGTAACTTGTAGGAAACCAACAATCAAGAAGACCAGTACATTGTTTTCCCTCTTCCTTTTCCACCCTGCTAACACCAAACTCTTCTTCCATCTATTGGCCTCTTCCTAATTTCAACCTATTTGCCCCTGGGCCCCATTGTTCCTGAGAGCAGGGTCCAGAGCGGGAACTGTCCATGACAGCTTCCACCCTGATTTTGTCTCTACGATCAAACACAGGAGATTTAAAGTGTATTAGCCCAATACCTCAGGCTCTCCATCCATTGCTAGCTTGACTTGGACATTGCATTTCTTTTGATTGCTTAAATTCCATTTCAGTTCCCAAACCCAGTTTGCTCCTAGTTATGAAGTTCTGGTTACTGGCTCCCTGTCCTGTTTCCTGTGACTGTCTTGCTAAGCTTCCAGGCCTTGACATCTTTAGCACAGGGTGCTCTGCTTTGATTGACCAACCTTTCCTCCAAAGACATCACGTGTCTTACCCTTCCTCCTTCAACCAAGCTGTGCACCTAGTAAAGAGGAGTCAAAATAATAAATGATTCATGTGCATTCCTGAACTGGATCTCACAAGAACCCTACAAGGTAGGCAGCTACAAATATATCTCCACTGTATAGAGGCAGACACTGAGGCACAGAGGATTTAAGTATTTGGTTGGTCAAAAACTTCATTCGGGATTTTCCACAACATCTTATGGAAAACCCAAACAAAATTTTTGGCCAACCCAATAACTTGCCTAAGGTATGCAGCTGATAGGTAGCAAAGCCAGTATTTAATCCTGCAGAGTTTGGGTCTAGAGCCTGGGCCCTTGAGACCCTACACTGTGGGTTCCTGAGGAATATATTCAGAAAATGAGTGAAAATCTTCTTTTCTGTACCTGGATCTCAGCCTGGAATGGTTGCCGGTTCTGACCCACCACCCTCTCCTGCAGCCACTCTCTTTACAACCCACACTGTCCCTGATGCACTGGCCTTTCTCCCAATGGCATAATCCAGTGCTTAGGTCTACCGGAAGGACCCTCCCAAAGAGCCCTTACCCTGGGGAAGTTACTGCAGTTAGCTAGACCATGCCTGAATCTAATATAAGATTTGACAAAAATCTATATTTGAATAATTTACTTTTTCAACCAAATTATAAGATATGGTATTTTTTTCCCATGTTAAATTTCATCATCTTAGATTTGACCCATTCCTCCAGCCTGACAAGATCTATCTGGATGCCATCACCTGATACATTTGCTTTGGCTCCCAATCATGTCATCCACAAATTTGATAAGTGTCATCTCTATGTCTTCATCCAAGTTGCTGATGGAAACATTTAATGATACAGGACACAGCCTGTGTCTCTTGCAACCCACGCTTGACATTGATCAGTTACTTGTTCAGGACCCGTTGGCTATATGTGTTCATCCACTCACTAATACACCTAATTTCACTAGTAGTATCAGCCTAAATTTCTTCATCATTCCAACAAAGCTATTACAAGAGCCTTGTAAAATGCATTCCTGAAATACTGATTCACCACGCCTACTGCATTTCCCCACAAAACACTGTCAAAGTCGGAAATGAGGCTTGCCTGATGTGACCTAATATTAATAAATCTAAGACAGTAGGAAATCACTATTAATCCACACTGTGCGTTGTAAGAGTCTAAAGAAAATTCTATGCCTTCAGCACATTGGGTTCTGAACTGTCGTGGAGTCCTAGATTTCCTTAGAGGAGTTCAGAGGCTACTGCAGGGCCTTGGGGGGAAATAGAGCAGGTACCAACCAGCCCTGCTTTCAGAGCAGCTCTACTAGTCTGTATGTTATAATGCTGTTCTATTATAGATCCTTCTTGAAAAAGTGAGATGCAAAATACACTTTGAAAACTACTACTTTAAAGGAAGAAAGCAATCCCTCTGTCTAAAGTTGTACTTGATTGTGCTATATTGACTGGTGCTTAGGACAATAACTTTGTTAATAAAATTGAGACACTATTATCTGCATTTGCTCTGTGCCTCACAGAAGTGCTATAAGAGTTGATAGATAGCCTTAGGACAGAGCGACGAAGCAAGTCCATTATTGAAATGCACACACTGAAATGCCCAACAGAATCCTTGTCATTTTTTCCAAGCGATCTGCTCAGAGGATGTTTTCCCCATCCCCAAACAGTTATTGAATGCCTCCTAGCTACAAAGTATTTTCAAACACATGATTTCTTCAGCCTTTGCAACAATGCTAGTGAGGGGGACACGATTATTCCTGTTCACCAATGAGGAAGAAGGTGATGCTAAAATGAGGTTAGACAAGTGGTTTATAATCACACAGCCAGTAATCAGAGTCGAAATTCAGACTCAGGTTTACTCGATCCCAAAGTCCTTGAAATTTGCCTTTGTATCTCACGGGCTCATAGAATTATCAGCAAATCAAGAGCTAATAGTTTTGAGTGTTTACTGTGAGCTAGGCACTGTGCTGTTTACAAAGGTTATCTCATTTAATCTCACAATAGCCATACTGTGGGTGATGGTATGATGCCCAGTTTTGCAGATGAAGAAGCTTCCCAGGGTCACAGAGAAAGAAAATGGCAGAACTGAGATTCAAGTCCACATCACCTGATTCCAGAGACTCTGCTGTCAGCAGTCATGCTATCGTCGTTTAATCAGGGCTCATCTTCTTTTCAAACTTGACACAGGCAGGGGCTCACTGGCCGTTCTTGGAGGGGTCTTGGAAGCTGTGTCTGTTCCCATGAGCTCTCCTAGGTGAATTTACTATTAGAGATGACTTTTTTCTGTTGAGTGAGGCCTTGGCTTATGTTTAAATGGGAGCAGTTTCCATCAGTCATTAAAAGTTTGATGAGAAGCGGAGCCTCTCGACGCGTCCAGGTGAGAGTAGAACATGGAAAGCGAGGGGCAGCAAGTCAGGTGAGCTTTGACAGGCTTAGGGGTGGAGAAGAGGGCAAAAGCTCAGAGGATGGGTGGAGGCAGGTCTGGACCACCTCCAGACCTACCGGGCGGGCGCTCTAATGGGAGGGAAGAGGGGACTAAGGCAGGCTTTATCGTCAACACATTTAGCTCCAGACTGATCCTGGTTCTTTTGAAAGAAGACCCTCAAATAGCCACATCCTGCTGTTCCCTCTCGTCTTGTTCCAACTGTGCTGGAGAAGAGCTGAAAGGATGCAGGCCTGTAGAATCTGTAGGTGATGCGAACAGAATCGTGCTTGGACGAAGGGGCATTTCAGGGGTGTAGCTGTTATTTATGGTCTGGGGCTGGCTCCCTCCCCCATCATTGGCAGGAGCAGAGTGCGGAAGGGAGTACAAATCACAATGACTCCCTCCTTCCAGCCCATCTTTCTAGACACTGTGTCGGAGGCTGGCTTTCTGCCAACATATATATTTCTATTGCTTATTGAGCACAAAGGAAGAGAACGGTCCTGAATCGCACCAGACAAGGAACGAAATGAAATTTTAACACCGGTAATGTAAGATGCTTTGCACTTTTCCTCCTTTTGGAGTATATTTGCCCCTTGAGATAATTTGGCTGGAATCCACAGAGCACCCGGGGAGCAAAAGCATGAAGGTGCCAGAGACAGGATATTAGTCAGTAAGAGGAAATGAGATCCGAGGGGTGGTCTGTGTAAGATCCCCTGCACCGTGGACTCTTTCAGAATTGGGGGAGGTTGAGCCCTCACTGCCCATACCACTGTCCAGTGATTGCTTTTGAACCCCATTAAACGGTTTTCTTTTTTTTAAATTTAATTTAATTTAATTTAATTCTTTTTTTATACAGCAGGTTCTTATTAGTTATCCATTTTATACATATTAGTGTATATATGTCTATCCCAATCTCCTAATTCATCACACCACCACCTCTCCGACCCTGCTTTCCCTCCTTGGTGTCCGTACGTTTGTTCCCTACATCTGTGTCTCTATTTCTGCCTTGCAAACCGGTTCATCTGTACTGTTTTTCTAGATTCCACATATATGCATTAATATACCACCTCGCTACAAATGACCCAATTTCATTCTTTTTTATGGCTGAGTAATATTCCATTGTATATATGTACCACATCTTCTTTATCCATTCATTTGTTGATGGGCATTTAGGTTGCTTCCATGACCTGACTATTGTAAATAGTGCTGCAATGAACACTGGGGTGCATGTGTCTTTTTGAATTATGGTTTTCTCTGGGTATATGCCCAGGAGTGGGATTGCTGGGTCATATTAAATGGTTTTCTTGAAGATACTCAGCTAAAACATAGGAAGAAATGGGAGAAAAGCAGGAGGAACAGGCTGGGAGTGACAGAGAGGCAGGTTCCAAATCAATTGTCTGAACTCTAAAAGTTCTAGTGATCTGACAATGAACCAAGGTTATTCCATTAAGTACACTATTCAGAAAGTATTATTTCAATTTTCTTATGTGTCCTATTAGAAAGAGCAGTATTGAGCCTCTCTGTGTGTTCTGTACTATGAAATAAATAATATGATATATAGTTCTCAAGTTAAAGAAACATCTCGACTGGAAGAGAAGATAAAATGTCTCTACTCTCAAGACGCATACTATAAGACCACTTTAGGAGCAAATTTTACTGTAATAGTGGACTTCACGTCACTGAAGCTGTTTAAACCGTGTCTGTATAAAATTCTGTTAGTCTCACCGTAATTTAACCATGCATTCCTGGTTGCAGACCTTCTCAGAGCCTTGATAAGCCAAACTTCACTGTGAACCTTTCAGAGGAAGACGGGTGTCCAACAGTTTCATAAGCTGGTGAACCACACAGCCTTCTCCCCATTTTATTTAAAGAGCCGTCCAAAGGGATTGATGTTTTGGAAATTTGGGAAACCCTGCTGAATACGGTGTTCTTGCACTAAGCAGAGGTTGAAATAGATGCCATCTAAGGTATCCTCCAAGCCTGAGAGAACACAGACCACTGGCCAGGCAGGGACCTCTTTGGGGAGGGGCAAAGCCCAGGAGAGCCCCGCTGCTGTTCAAACAGCCCCACGGCCCATCTCGGCTCCAGCCCCCAGAGGCAGCTCTAGGAGAGGAGAGACCGCCCTCTCTGTGTGAGACCAGGGCTGAGTGATGGGGAGTCCGGTCCTAGTGCAAAGCTGAGGGAAGAAGAAGACCTTCTCAGACAGATCATACTGCTTCTTTGACCAAGTCCAGGTCACTCCTCTTCCTTCAAATCTGCTGGTCTCCTTCACCTTGACTGGCATCCATCAGCATCCAAAGAAGGGATCCTAGCATCACTAAGTGAGTATAAATGTGCACCTATTTGCACACACACACACTCACGTACACACTGACAGACAGGCTCTGGTTTGCATTTTGTGGCTCTGTCAGTGAGGCCCAGTGGGGACTGAAGGTCCCCCCTCACACTGAATAACCTTGGACAAAACACATCACCGCTATCCAGGTCTCAGTTTATGCAAAATAGAGAGAATATGAATATCCTTTTTTCCCCCTAGGATGTTGAAGAATTTAAAGGGAGTCTTGGACATGAGGGGCGTTAAAAGCATGGTGTGGCTTGGGCTTGCTTTGGGGTCATATTTCACCAAATAGAGTAGGGAGTACAGTGATATACTGTTTTCTAATTTGCAGCCACTGCTGAACGGCTCACCTGCAACTACAAAGAATAAAGTTGTCTTTTCAAGGTCATTTGGTTTTTAAAAGGCTGATCTAGGTCTGTCTCTCCAAGCACTTTACAGAACCTTTGCAAAACCCCGGCACACACACTGGACTTCTAGCTCCCACACCCTCAAGTCCAAATCCAGCCCTAACACCCATCCTGGAGCCACGGCAGGGAATAAAGGAAGTTGCGTTAAAGAAGAAGAAGGCACATGCTTTTATCATCTAAGTCAGCCCGAATCCTCCTTGCTCTCCAACAGACAGACCATGTCTGGGGGCTCAGAGAAGAAACCCCTGGGGACTTGAGTGTTCCCAGGTGGAATAGTCTTCTGTCACTTCAGAAAAAACCCTCATTCTCATCACCAAGCCCCCAGAGATGACTGAGGAGCTCTCTTCAGGTTCTGATTCTTTAAGACAAATGTTCCCCAACCTTTCTTTGAAGTAATTCTATTGGGTATTACCCAGATTCAGGAGAGATTTGTGGGCAGGAAAATGCTGTTGGGAAAGAATGCTTCTGCTGGCTAAAATAATCCCCATTCATTTTCCTCTCAGCTTCTCCCTGGCAATCTTAGAAGAGGGAGCTATTTAGGAAGAAGGGACCTTGGCCAACCTGGGCTGCCTGGGAGAGATATCAGTCTCCCCCATAAGCCTTCGGGAAGGAGGAGAAATTGTCTCAAGTCAACAATTGGAGGAAACTGAAGTTACCGCCAATTGAAATGCGCCCTAACCCACTAGCTGGGAGTCCTTGCCTTTGTTTTCTTACCATTTGAAAACACCACCCAGGCTAATTTATACAGGCTTTCTACAGCGAGACACTTTATGAAACACATTTCATCTGTTCTTCTCTCCAGTTTCAAAAGGCGGGCATTTTGCAAATGAGCAAACTGAGGGATACAGTGATCAATTACAGAGATGGGAGGTCAACCCCAACTTTCCTGGTTCCAAAGTCACTCCCGTGCGTCAAGTTTAATTTCTAAGAACGATGAAAAAGCATTTGCGCTCCAGCCGGAAGGTTGGAATCGGGGGAGTTCTGCAGCCCTGTCTCAGCCGGTCACCAGGCTGGATGCTGTCACGTCGTGCTGAGGATCCCCTGGCCCCCGGGAGGAAGAGGGGTGCAAAGATGGGGTGGTCTGATGTCTTTGCTGGGTCCGAGCCCCCTCTCTCTGTCCCTCCTGTTGGTCGGGGGACCATGGGGAGATGACAAGAGGGTAGACACAGGTGACAGTGAGTCTGCGGGCTCTCCATCACATGGCCGACAAGGAGCCGGGAGCCTGCTTCCCATTCCGCCTGCATCCCGGCATGTCCTCCTTCATCAGCACAAGAGTTAGATATCTTGAAACACTGAAGTTTTCATCTCCTCTTGATTGGGCTCTATAGCAGTTTAAAAAGTTTCTGCCTGAAAGCGAGAATCATGTCACACCTTAATAGCCTCATTTCTAGGGCGACAGGGCTTTTTAAAGTCCCGAGCCTTGGTGGGGATGTCTGAGCAGCGGGCTTTGTTTGTCTCCTGTGCATTTCTATTCAGGGAGCTGTCTCTGAGAAGCCTTTCATTGAGCTCACAGTCATCCAAAGGGGAAGAGAAACATGCTCTACATGAACATTAGTGGCAGCCGAAATTTGTCACACCGGAGATCAGGAAGCACAGCCAGGTAAAGGAAGACAAAGAAAAGGAGGAAGGGGTGGGGGATGGGGGATGCCCAGACGGTCTCAAGAGTTGGGTGGGCGATGGGGGATGCCCAGACGGTCTCAAGAGTTGGGTGGGCATCGTGATGTTTCAGGTTTGGGTTTTACCCCTCTGGAGAAGAACAACAGACACAGACTAGAGCTTTCCTTGAGGGCAAATGTATTCAGTTGCTCTGAGTGTCAGAAGGATCCTTGCTCCTGAGAGGGGGCCCTTGGGATATGCCCACTGTGATACATGAGGGCACCTCCGACTTGGCCGCTTCCTGGGGAAATCCTGGGGCCACAGTGTCCTTTCTGCAGGCAGTGGTCCTGCACATCAGGGGCCATATGCACCGTTTACCTGCAAGACAAAGCCCCTGGGTCTGGCTGTACATGTGCGCCTGATGCGTACTGACGTGTGTTTGTGAAGCCAATTGGTACCAGTCAAATTTATTTCAAAGGGGCCCAACTAGGGCCTCAGGTTGCTTTTTTAGACTGTCCGCCCAGCCTGCGGTGCCCTACGGGAGAGAAAGCTGGCATGCAGGATGACACAGCACATAGGAAGGCAAACTTCACCCTTTCACAAGCTCTCTTCCTCCCAAAGCCCGTATCACCAAAAAGGAGTGTCTCTGCACGGAGGCGTGTTTGTGACCTAGTTCTGAAAGGCTGGGTCCTATGTTGCTTTAATTAAACAGTACATGACTCAGACGGCAGCCTCCTGTGCTGTGGGATCGGCTGCGGATGGGGGGGATCGGGCCCCCCTTTGTCTTTCCACACTGTGCTTTTCAACAAGGAGCGTGAACATGGAGGGACAGAACAGAATTTCCTCCCTGGAACACAGTACAGCTTCTCCTGCCTAGCCTTCTCTGACCGTGGTACCAAGAGGCTCGTGCAAGAGGGCACGGTTCCCCAAATCTCTCAGTTCTCTCAATAATCATTACGCAGCTTCCCTCCCTCGATTGCATCTTCACCGGAGTGACGTGCAGGGAAAGTGCCTGGCCTTTGGAGCAGGACTCGGCTCCGTTTCCCATTAGATGACCTTGGGCAACCTGCTCAAACGTCCCGAAAAATGTCAGTTTTCTCCTGGGCAAATTAAAACAGGCAGAATACCTACTCTGCAGAACTTTTTTGGATTTGTATTAATATATGTAAATCATCCAGTAGAATGCTCAGAGCCACTGCAATGTCACTCCATCAGGAGGCTCTTCCAGCCCAAGTAAGGAGCTCCTGCTACACCAAGGATTCCGCCTCCCGCTCTGAGCATTCAGCAAAAATCAGGTAATTAATCACCTAGTGGTTAATACTTACTGAGCACCTAATGTGTGCCAGGCATCCTTTGAAGCACTTTTCTTCTTATAATAACCAATGAAGCACTACTGCTATCCTCATTTGCACATCACTAACTTGAGGCACAGAGCAGTTAGGTAACCTGCCCAAGGCCACACAGCAGAACTGGGATTTAGCCCAGGGTGGTTGCAAGTCACTGCTCTCACACACCACACTGCACTGCTACGGGGCCTCAGTCACCTCTTTGGTGGCTGTCTTCTCTGTTACCCTGTTCATTCTGGGAGGGCGGGGATTGTACTGCCCTTGTTCATTTCTGAGTCCGTAGTGCCTGCACGTAATAAGCAATGGTGTTTATTGAGTGAATGGTTATTATTTTTAAATTATTACTTTAGCCAGCATTATTTCCTGTGGGTAAAGGACTCTACAAATTCATGACCCACTGTCACTCCATTAAATGTGTTCTCAATGCATTTCTTTCAAGGTTCACATAGGGCTTCTGGGTTTTGGAATTTTTCGGAGTTTGTGAAGAAGTCCAGCCCACTCTACCCTTCAGACATAATAGGCACCTGTCATCTGCCTGCTCAGCATGTACTTTCCACCCGAAAGATCTGGATAAACCTCAGCCAGCACCCTGTCTCCTCCACGGGCTGGCTTAGCTGCTCCTCCCTGCCTGCTCCAGGGGGATGTCTTCACGGACCTGTGCTCCCATGAGGGCAGGTGAGACGAGCTCTTCTCCAAGCACAAGAAGGGGCACCAGCCTGCGAGGATGCCCCTGGACCCAGTGGCCTTGTCCCATCACTCTGGTCTTGTGCTGGCCTGTCCCTCTCACAGAGCCCATCTTCCTGTGATCTTCTGTGAGACCTGATCTCATTTCTTTGAGGCTCAGCTCCAAGCCTCTTCTGAGGGGCCGCTCCTGACTCCCAGTCTAGAGAAGTCTGTCTCACCCCATCTTAGTTTTCCCTGTTGCACTTAACACCCTGAGGATAGCTTCCTCATTTCTGTGTCGTGTGTTTATTTCTAATCGCCCCCGTCTGTCTTGTGTGCTGCTGTGGCCTTGATGCTCAGAGCACGTATGGCATTTATAGGCACACAGCTGGGGGGGGGGGAAGGCAAGAGGGAGTGAGTTGCACACCTGGATCCCTCCCAGTAGGGCGACCTCCTGGAGGGCAGGGGTCAAGGGTGATTCATCTCAGTTGGCCTTGTACCGAGCATACCTTAAGTTCAATAGATACTTCAGGCATAGCATGAACAAATAACTGAAATTTTGAGTTTTTCAGCAGTGGGATGGGAGGGAAGGCAGTGGTGAGCTGAATGGAAAATGGACATGCCTGTCCCTGGAAAGGAGTTGGTGATGAGAGATAGAACCAGGGAACAAAAAGGCTCCTGGAAACCGTGTGAGGAGAGGATCCAGTGACCAGGAGAGGGTAAAAGAATTCTACCACTTCACACTAATTTCCCGGAGATCTTGTGGGAAATGCTGATTCCAATAAAAGGAATGAAAGTCCTTGAGATTAAGGTCCAGGAATCAGCATTTTAAATAAACTTTGGGTGGTTCTTTGCACCCTGCAGTTAGAGGAGCCCTGGGGGAGAAGTTTGAGAGCAAAAATCAGAGGGAAGGGAGGAGTGAGTGGACAGACTCAGTGACGCCTGGAAAGGAAGCCGGAATTAACAGAAGAAAAAGCCAAGATGGGGAGTTAAGGCCTGGCACCCTGCAGCTGCCCTGCACAGGGACCAAGGCCCCATCAGAAGCTCAGCTGCTTCTAGGTTCCACATATGAGTGATATCATATGGTATTTGTCTTTCTCTTTCTGACTTACGTCACTCAGTATGACAATCTTTTGGTGCATCCGTATTGCTGCAAATGGCATTATTTCGTTCTTTTTTATGGCTGAGTAACATTCCATTGTATATTATCTTAAAAAAATGGTACAAATGAACCTATTTACAAAAACAGAAATAGAGTCACAGATGTAGAAAACAAACTTATGGTTACCAAGGGGGAAAGGGGGAGGGGAGGGATAAATTAGGAGATTGGGATTGACATATACACACTACTCTATATAAAATAGATAACTAATAAGAACCTACTATATAGCACAGGGAAGTCTACTCAATACTCTGTAATGACCTATATGGGAATAGAATCTAAAAAGAGGGGATATATGTATATTTATAACTGAATCACTTTGCTGTACAGCAGAAACTAACACAACATTGTAAATCAAATATACTCCAATAAAAATTAATTAAAAAAAAAAAAGAAGCTCAGCTGCTTCTAAGGAGAATGATTTCTGAGACTGGGAAGGGTTCACCCAGAGCCTGAGACAAGAAGACCCAGGTTTCTGGACTGGAAAAGTGAGAGAGAAAAACCTGGATCTGTAAGTAGAAATAAAAAGAAAGTTCAGTGAAAGATGGTGAGAAGAAGAGAGTGCCTGATAAAGAGGAAGGAGGCACAGATCCATGGACAGACCTTGAAAACGTGGCGCTAAGTGAAGGAATCAGACACAGAGGACCACATGGTGTGCAGTCCATACATATGCGCTGTCCAGACTAGCGTCACTCTTACCCCCCACGGTAGTCATCCGACCGGCGACCCCCGAGTTCGGACCCTGCACTGTGACAGCACCGCTGTCTATAAACGTTTGTCAGGTTTGGGTCCGTGGGATCTGCGTGATGTTCCACCCCCCACCAGCCGGCCATGGCTGGTCCCATCCTTCTCACTGTGATGGACAAACGGGAGGGACCCAGGGAACGTCTTTGTGAAGTGATTTGGGGCAGAGAGTTAGCATGTATACAACTGAGCTGATGCAGGACCACATTTCCATTTAGAATGATTATCATTTCCAAAAAAGTAAAGAACACATTTTTAATGTTTGGGGTGAATTTGATTATTCATGAAATGAAAGGACTCATAGAAAGGCCTGAACAGCAGCACTTCTAATGAGGGTTTTGAGTCTTCTGGAGCCAGAGGTCTGCGCAGTGCCTCTGACCAGATTCCAGGATTTTCCTTATCCCCCTCCCCAGCCTGTCCCTCCCCTGGCCCCCAGGCCCCGTCAGATCATGAGGACCCAGGCCCACCCTTACCGAGATGGACAAGAGCAAAGCAGGAAGCCTTCGTTTCTAACCCAGCCCCTTGGCCCTGTCTTCCCAAGCCCCCTGCCTCGCTCTGCCTGCCGTGAAAGCAAAATTTCAGCTGCACCATTTTTCCAAATCTAAACTAGGTGGCTTCTCCGAGGAGCGGTCCTCACTTCTAAAGCCTCTGCCATTCCAGGTGGTACCTGGCGGGACTTCTAATCGCAGGCAATTGATATTCCACTGAGCATCTCCGTAAAATAATCTGCAAACAAGCGGCTGTGGGCTCTAACAGTCTCTCTTTCTTGCTTCCTTTTCTCCCTCTCTCTTTAAAAAAAAAAAAGAAAAAGTAGCTCACAGCTTAATAAAAATACAACCCGAGCAAGAGCAGGAGCCCTCCGCACTTTACCCAACAATATTATCCTTTTAAGAGTTTTATTAATCGGTTTAAAGTTGTGCCGCATTTGGCTGAGAGGTGCAAGGTGCCTTCCCCTGCTGACAAGATTGTCCTTGCATTTCAGGAGCTGGCAGGGTTGGTTCAATTAACAGAATGGCCAGAAAAAAGAGGGTCAGCCTGGGAGAGCTCGAGACCCACACTGCGTGTGTGATGAGATGAGCAGCAGGGTGGGTCTCCTGCTGCCCCCCCTCTTGCAACACACACACACGCGCACACGCACGCACACACACGCGCACACACACTCACGCACACGCACACACACACACGCAGGCACACCAAGAATGACTCTTGGAGAAAGCAGCATAAAGGTAGAATAAAGGAGTTCCTGATTTGTTTTTATCTCCTTGCTGTTAAGGAATTTGTAATACATTCTGCCAGGAAGACTTACTAGCTTGCAAGAGCAGACAAATGCCTCTGTCAATTTAACGGCATCATTCGAGCTCAATCAGTGTGGCGGGGGGGAGTCCCCTCAATGTCTAACTTCTTCCAGCACCGTGAGTGCTGCAATAGGTCTTATCAGGATCGTATTGACTGCACAAAACGAGTCGTGGTGTGGGGCGGTCTTCTTGAAGGGAGAGATGTTAAAAGCTCGCGCCAGGAACCCATTTAACAGGTTTCCAATAATATCATCTTCTGTGGGCATCACATTTCCCTTCCCAACCACTTCAGCCTTGGTGTGCACACACAGACTAGTCTTCCGCCTAGAAAATGCAGTGTGTTCTAGCTGGGGGCTGCCAGGACTGAGGGTAGAACAAAGGTAGGACTTGCTGCGCATGTAGATTAGTTGGCAAAAGGATCAAGATTCTCCCCTGAGAACTGACCAGTGAAGCCGGCACTACAACACGCCTCTGATTTTGCTGGGAAAGAGGGAGTGTGGTGCTTTTGGTAAGATGCACTGGACCACATCAGAAGCCGCACGAGAGTGCCGGTAGGGACTCAGTGCCTGACACAGATTCCTTAGATATGTTTCTAGCACGTATGCAAAATGCATCAAATGTATGATTACTTTTTGCTTTAAAAATGTGGAACAGAGAGGCACTTGTTTGCTCACACATTCATTCATTAAATATTTATTTGGTGCCAAGGAAGGCCCGGGCACTGTTCTCAAGATGCTTCTAGATTAGAAGGGGAAGGAGCCCTGAAAGCACACATGTTCAGCCCAGCACGGAGCACGGTAACCATCCAGTGACCCCCAGGTCAGCGGGGGCACACAGGAGAGGGACCCCCATGTCCAGGGGGGCACACAGGGAGGAGGAGCTGCTCCTCCAAGTACCTGGAAGGATGGGGGGCGCGGAGCAGACCTGGAAACCTCACCGAGGAGAAGATCGACCTGGGCCAAGACTATTGGTTGGATTTCTCTGGACAGAAAGTGGAGTTACTGCCGTTCCAGGCAGAGGGACAAGCAGGGAGAGAGGCTCAGAAGAGCAGGACATGGCAGGTTCATGAGACGGCTGAGTCTCCTTGAGGCTGGAGGCCGACTCTGAGTCAAGAAATGCCTGTAGGCAGCATGAGAAGCCAGCCCAGGGAGGCGGTCGGCTGCCCTCGTCCAGCGGAGCAGCGCTGGGGACAGTCACCACAGCCAGCGTGCAGCCATCGGAGAGGCGTCTGCCGGGCACTCGGCCTCACCGCGGTTCCCACCGCGCTGGCACCTCGTGGCCACGCGAGGCCGGGGAAGGACCAGAGTTGGTGTGTGTCTTCCAGGGTGTCATGGATTGTGATGGAACCTGTTACAGGGACTAGGAATCCGGCAAAGTGCAGATGGCTGTGGCCTGGGTCATACGTGCACGCGTGGAGTGGTCCTAAAGAAAGCCAAGGGTTCGGGTTACAGGAGAAGATTGTGTGTGTGTGCGTGTCTGTGTGTGTGTGTGTGTGCACGCGCGCGCGTGGTGAGAACGTCCTTGAACAGAGGAAAGTGGGAGTAAAGACTCAGGCGGGAGAATGAGCATTGCAGGCCAGACAGGCTGCACCAGGATGAAGGAAAGAGCCGGTGAAAAGCTATGTTCTGTTCTTCGCTTGCGGTTTTTTCCTCAGTAAAATGGAGTCAACACTACCCTTCGGATTCGGACAGCTCACGCAGCGACAAGGGACGTACGCGTCTGGGAGGAAAAGTCTGGCACAAAACGCCCACTGGGTGCCCCATCGCAGTGCTCCGGGGGCAGCTCAGACTGGCCTGACTTTGCGTGATGCCGGATACGGCGCAGGGCGAGGACAGGGGGCAGGAATGTCCCTGCCCTGCAGAAAAGCAGCCCGCGAGCCCTGGAAGGTTGTGCGGAGGAACAGGGGAGAAGCCCGGGAAGTCTGCCGGAGGGGCGGATGAGGACCTGGGCCTGGGGAACCGGCTGGTCCATCAGGCCTCACAGACAGGCAGGAAAGTGAGAAAACCGCTACCAGCGCCGCACGCTACTTTTATCCCCGAGGAAAACATGGGGCCATTGTCTTGGGGGAGGGCTTGTCGTTTGACACCCCTGTGAATTAGTTTGATGCTTTTAATAGAGACGGTGCCCGGTTATTTGAAATTAATCCAAGGGTATTGCATGAGGTCTTGTTTCTCAAAAACACTTGGCATTTGGCTTCTATGCTGAGCCAGAGGAAACATCCAGAGCTGGAGGGACGGCTGCTTAAAGGGCAGTGGGTGGAGCTGGGGACCCGGGCGAGGACCCCGTGGCCCAGGAAATCAAAAGCACATTCAGCAGAGGGTCGCTCTGGCTCACCCAGGCTAGCACCCCAACCTGGAGAGAGAGCCACGAACAGGGACAGGAGAAGGGCACGGGCAGAGGATGCCCGGGGAAGACGGCAAAATAGGAAGATTTTCTTGCAAACATCCCCTGAGAGGGGCTGCTGGAACTTCCATCTAGACAGTGTTGCCCTTGACAAATGGTACATTTTCCCCCACTACCTGATAAATGACTCGGAGTTAAAATTAATATTTTTTTTCTTCGGGAAAGAAAGAATCATTAGCCTCAGCAGCAAAATTGGAGTTAAGGCTTCTGTGATATAATAATAATTTGAGCTCACAAGGCTTCTTTCAAGCAAAGGTCTCAGAAGCTTTGCCAAGCATTAATTAATTAAGCCCCGCAGATCCCCCCCAGGAGGCAGGTAGGTATTATCTCAGCTTTCCAGATGTGGAAACTGAGGCTCGGGGAGGTGAAAGCGATTTGCCCAAGGTCACTCTGGGAATGAGAAGAGGGACAGAGATTGAAATTGCAAAACCTGCCTCGTGCCCAGAGTTGAGGGAGCCTCTTCCACCCCCCTGGGGTGCTGGAGTGGGTAGGTCTGTAGAGGAGGAAGAAGGAGCCGGCTGGTGCCTTGTGTCTGTGCAGGACGAAGAGGATTCCAGCCCATGAACTAAAAGCGCTAAAAGTGACGGCAAAGGCTCCCCAAACTGAATTTTCCTTCGCAAGATTCAGGCTGGCTGTGACAAGGCAGCCACTCTGCTAAAATTTGGAAATGAACAAGGAGTGGTCAGGGAAGTCATGACTGCAGAAGGTTCTAGAGAGAAAGCTCCACGCAACACTTTTCATGGGATTATTTATACCTAACCTTGATGCGGAGCCTGAAAGCAAGAAGCACAAAGAAAGGGATGGCGCAGGTGAATTGCAGACGGAAGGAGGGCCTTCAGGGAGGTGCCCTGTGTCTGCTGAATCCCCTGACTTCATTCTGCGTGAGATGCCCTGAGCTCTGCCTGGCCTCCTCCGGAATCGGGTGGGAAGGCTGTTTGCTGGCAGAACCGCCCCCCAGCACCTCTCGGCCTCCACGCCTGGTTTAGCAGCTGACAAACACCATCAGTGAATTCCCCACCCTCTCCCCGACCCTCTCGTCTTGGGTGCTGCTGACATATTTTGATATTTCCTCGTGAGATTATACTTCACATAATGAATTCGATTCTTCAGTTCTTTCTCTCTTCCCCTCAAAACTCTGCAGCTTCTGAGAGTTCATCTGTTGCAAGATGAATCGCCCAGAGACTCCTGGTGCATCTTTCTTTACACTATGCCTCCCCCTACCATGGATGAGAAATAGACTTTCCCCTCATCCATCATAAGTCAGTGTGACAGAGCTGTCGGTCCCCAGGCCAGGCTCACTGTATCATCCTTCTCTCCGTCCTGCTTCAGTGCATGGCCTGCTTTCTTGGGAACAGTCAAGACCTTTATAAAAGACTTTAAATTGTAGTAGAGCCAGACCAAAATATATATATATATATATATATATATATATATATATATACTACTAATAATATGAGGGAAAAAATGAACTTTAAAAATAATGTAAGAGAAAGTTATTTCTAAATTTATTTTCTCAGTGGACTATTCTCTGTTTAAATGGGATATTGTGAAATTCTAATAAATCCAGTCTTTTCCCTGACATGTTATCAATCTTCAAACATCCCTAGAGGGTGAAAGGTAAATCCTATTTGCCTGATTGTACAGGTTGGGAAAATGAGACAAAAGGAGGTGAAGAAGAAAGGGTATAATGGAAGACCAAGGAATCCAGAGAGGGTACGTGAGGGGTGGTGTAGTAACGCCCCTGTGTGATAAGAACGGGAGAGTATAAGTAGGATGCTAACAAATTGTCCTATCACTCCTCCTGCCTGTCCCCCGACGGGAGCTAGAGGAATAAAAATAGATTCAGATTTTAGCAGAAGAAAAATCCATTTACAGTGCTGTAGCCAAAGGTCGCTGGACTGGGATTTGGGAGACCTAGGGCCCAGACCAAGCTTGGATGCAAGCTACTGACATGAATTTAGGTAAGTGTTCAGCCTCTGGATGAGTGGGGAGTGGGATACAGTGTCTTGTTTCTGAAAAGATCGGTCCAAATGGAAGATTTCTAATTCCTTTCCAAATACTAAGATTCTTCGATTTTATTACTAACCGGGTTATGGACATTAAAAATTACCAAGGAGGGTTAAGGAATGCTGCTACAATGGAAGGTTTTTAAAATCAAAATAAGCATCCATGGTGGGAAGAGTTTGATGAGGGATTGTCTACAATCCAGGACCAGCTCTGAACGAGCCCAGGTGGCCAGCCAGCAGCCATCCCAGTGGTCTGGACAATGGTAAGTCTTCTCTTTACGAAGACAGGGTCAGGCGAAGAGCCTTCTGGGACTGTGTCGTCACACCCCTAGCAGTTCAGCAGGGCGGGGCAGCGCGGTGGCGCATCCGTTCTCGTAGGAAATACCCGACTATGCTAAGGGAGTCAACTGACAGTCAGCTCCACGGGAAGGGCTGGGCGTGGAGAAAGATCTAGGGGCCGCGATTAAGTGAGTGGTCGTAGCTCCTGCGCTTGGGTCCGTCTCCCCACTGCCACTTCCCGAAGATTCCGTCCACTCTCTTCGTACTCTTTTTTTCTTCACGGCTACAGCATGCGCAGGCTGAACCTTTGCTTCCAAATGTCATTGGAAGATTTAATTAAGCACCATTTGAAATTTCTGAATGGGAATTGCCACATTACTCATGATTATTACCCACTTTCTTTAAACATAGGGCCAACTGCTAAGCTGTTAGGCACAAGCGTGGAAATTACAAAAATATTCAAATAACCATTATCTGAGACTCTGTTTGCCAAGCATCCTATCTAATCAGGGAAAGCCTGCTGGAACAGATGGGCCTTACACTCTGCCCTAGAAGCCAGGAAACTTGGACAGGCTACGACCGAGTGCATCAAAGTGCCAAATGTTGCCGCTCCTATGGAGAACTGATTTTCCACCCAGCCAAAGACAGCCTGTGCTGTGCTTTTCAATGATCGCCCCTTCTCTACCTGCAGCAAGTCCCCTGACTCCAAGAAGGTGGACATCGACATTCCTGAGAGACAAAGACCCAGGGTCAGATGGTCTGAAGCAGGAATCCTGAGCTATTTGCAGGGGGACAGGAAAGACAGCAGACTTTAAAGAGAGGGCTATTCAAAGCCGCCTAATGCAGATGCTTCAACATAGAGAAAATGCCTTCATTTCAACTTTATATTTATGAGTAGTTTACAGAAAGCTTTCCAGCCAAAGGAAACAAAATTGGTAAACACAGTAAGTAATAGATTCAACAAATACAGCTAAGGATAAAGAACTCATTTACATTTAATGAGACAGCAATTGTTTATTAAATAAGAAATGGCAAATAAGAAATGGCGGTGTTTATGAAGATGGCCTTAAAGGTTTCTTGGGAATAATATATTAAGCATTGAATATAGCTTTTCATATTCAAAAGATGCGACTTGAGGAAAGGGGGAAGGGAGGGACCAGCAGAATAATGAAGAAAGCAAGAGACTGATAACTCCTTCTGGAATATAGGGCATCCACCAGACAAAAACTGAATGGAAAATAAATTCCACGAAATGTTCCCTTCCTTGGATGTTACACCACAGGCTGACTCCACAGTATTGATTAAAAAAAATAGTATATGATTACTAGAGAATGTGTGGCATATTGGAACATATATTCTGGCCCTGACCCTGTATAATGGATTTTCGAATTAAAATTTCTGCAACTGTGTTTGCATATAGGGATATACGTTAGTTTCAACTACATAATTTCTAAGTGAGGAAAAACTAGGGCTTTCCATGAAGAAAAGTGGAAGACTCTCTAACCTCCCATGAAAGATAAGACCAAGCAAAAATTGTGACAGCATAGCAAAGTCATTTCGGTCTAAGATTTGCAAAGACCAGCTGAATCACAGGATTTATCTGTGACGTTTACCTGCAGGGTCTTCTAAACACATGTGGTATAGCAATGGTGCTCATTCATTTTGGGGGCCAAATCACTTTTTAGCTTGTTGCTTTATGTCTTAAATAGTACCATACACAGAGTCAGAACACCTGAATTTGAGTCCTGGTGGGCCACTTGTTAGCTGTGGCAGAAAATTCTAGTTTTCACCAATATCTTCTCTTCCTATTTTAATAACTGGTCTACATTTTCCATCCATTGCTTCAGTTAGGTCTCCACTGGGCACTGTTCTGACCGTTAGGATGAGGGCACAGGTGATGTGGACCATTTTCAGGTCATGCTTTTAGAAGGAATGAATGTGTGATTCCCTTGTTTCCTTACTCCTCTGGGCTGTCTGGGTTACAGATGTGATGGCAAGTGCTGAAGCAGCCATTTTGGAACTGGAGTTAAAAGCTGTGGCTGTCAAGATCACTCCACCAGGCCTAGGCCATCTACCTACTTGAAAGAGAAATAAATGCATTTCTACCTTGATTAAGCCACTGCATTTGGAGTTGCCCTTGTTAAAGCATTTTTTCTTGACTAATACAGAACTCAATTATAATGGCCTTTGAAACTAAGACGTTATTTTACACATTTACCTCTGGTTTTTAAACACAAACTTCTTAAGTGTCAGGACTATAGTAAAGTTGAGACTATAAAGCAAACATACTATGCTCTTCCCATAGCTATTAAGGAGAAGGATAAGAGCAAAGGAAGGAGAACAAAGCCATATACTTGGAAGTAAAAAAGAAAGCCAGTTAATCACTTTACAAGAGAACTGTGACGAAACACCACACTGAAATACCAGGAGTAGTTGTAACATGAAGAATACTGTTTGTAATACTGACATGTTTCACTTAAGAGAAGAAAAGTTTTAGGTCAGGCCTTTGGGTACAGGCTGAAAATGTACAAAAATGGAGGTTGACTTATCAAGAGAAATCCAAGTCAGCCAGAAGAAGTGCTGGTTATATGAAATAAAAGCAAAAAGAAACAATCTTCATTTTTGTCTTACCATGTACTTCATAATTATCCCTTCAATTATATTTTGAATTTATTTTTATTAAGATATTTAAACATTCACAGAAAAATGACAAAATAAACCCATACATCTATCATTCAAGTCAAAAAATTATCCAGATTTTGCCACGTTTTTTGCTTATCTATCTTTTTGGTTTCTCTCTCTCTTCTTCTTCTTCTTTTTTTTTTTTTTTTTCCTTTCGATTTTTTGAGGTCAGCATGAGTCACATGCAAGTAGAACAGCACAAGGGAAACCAGAAACCGGAAGTCTCTCTCCTTCAGTTCTAGCCAGTGTTTGCACAGTCAGTCAGGGAAATCCAAGGGGGGGAGGGAACAGCATCCTCTCCCCTCAGATTGACCACTGTCCTCTTAAAGACATGAAAACTATGTCCAGCCATCCTGATGGTACTTGGCTGACTTTCCAATTCCCTGCTCTTCAGGCCAAGGAAGGAGCTGCTTGGATTATTAGAATATTGCCAACCCCATTAGCGAAGGATATTCTAAAAATCTCCAGAGATCTTCCTGGAACTGTGTTAATAATAGGATGGGCATATATAAAAAAAAAGGGAGGAAATCCTGATAACCTGAGAACAAACACACTGGTAGCTCTAGGCAAAAGAAAAGAGGCAGCTGAGGCTTTGGGAATAAGTAGCACATTTATATATAAAAATCAGTAGTATTTTTATATAAAGCTCTGAGGAGGGGGGAACAGACTTGTCCTCTGATTCCCTGAAAATCTGAATAATCGTGGGCTATGGGACAGTTATGTATGTTTCCAGTCCCTGAGTGTTAAGCCCACCAGGATGGGACTGTCATAGGGTGGGTGGCTATGCAGAGCCAGGGGCCAGGTGGGAAGCACCAGAGGGGACCACCGGGGACTCTGTTGCCCCCAGTGCATGGGTAGAGGGAACTAAACAACAGATGGTAACCATCGTTCCAGCCCAGCCCATCCCTGTACATGGATGGTTTCTGTTCCCAAGTGGCCGGACTCAGAGGGTAAAATCTCTGGGTATAAAAGGCTCGACCCATTCTTTAGGGTGGTTACTGTTTGCATGTCAGGATGAAACAGAGCATGTCAGGATGAAACAGAGCATGTCAGGAACGGCAAGACGGGATGGGACTTCATGGGTGGGTAACTGTTTTCGGTGGCCTTGAGACAGTATCTCTAGGTAGCAGCAGTGGTACCAGCCCGCAAAGCCCAGCTGCATGCTGCAAAGTGGATCATGTGTTGGGCTCTGGGGCTTAGCTCTTTTGGTATTCCAGTCTTATGCTGACATTAACATTGGCTCAGAGATACAGGCTTGATACACCACCACTCACTGCCCCCCATCCTCACCTCCCACCATCACTGCCCTGCCCTCTACTCCACTAGCCCCATCATCAAAATGCTCCAAGAAGCATCTAATGGGTCAGACAAACAATTGGATCAACGACAGAATCCCCTACATTCAGGGAGGTGACAGTGCAAAGCAATGACCCACACACTTCTGTGTGTCACATAATAGAGCTGATGAAACATCATCAACTTAATTTAAAAATGTGTCTTCCAAGTAGAAGTAAAATAAAGTAAAATAAATCTACTATTGGTTTTAGGTCAGGGAGCCCAGGTTTCCGGAAGCAAGAGGGTTGATGAGCATTAAAAGTGTGGAAGACCTTGACACTGTAATTCAGTCATGATGAAGGAAGGAGGCGAATCTCTTCCACGTCTGTGAAAAAGGATCCTCACCTCCTTCAAAGGAGGAGCCTGAAGCACAGGGAGGTGAGAAGCCTCTCAGGGGCTCGGGAGCCCGTGCAGAGCTGGAGGTGATGGCAAGTGCTCTCCGGATCCCCCTCCGCTTTCCGTTTCTCTGAGCCAGGCCATCCTTCCTGGAACAACCCATTTGTGGCACCCAGGTCTCAGCCACAAGGACTGTGTGGCAGTCGCTTACTACACGCTAAACAAACCTCTTGCTTCCTCCCCCAAGGTCAGTGGCTTAGCTGGGGAGAGAAGATTCATCTACATATTTGCTTCTAGAAGAGTGGTCACCACAGCGGCATCCGGGGCCAGAGTCTTCTGTCCTCTGAAGCCTCCCCTGACGCTCAGAGCATCCCAGCCCAGCCTCACCCTGCCCCTCCTGGACCTGCAGGTACCAAACACACACCCGAAGCCACAAAGCGCAGCCCGAGGGCTCCAGCCGTGCCCAGCTTCCCTTCCTGGGAAACGCAGAAAAAATAGAAGTATTTGCTTCGAAACACTAGAACGAGCTTCTCCTGCCTGTCGTGATAGACTGTTTTTTAAGACTAAGTTGCAAATCACCTGAAACTCACCTTTGCAGTCACACACACACACGCACACACACGCACACCCACATAAGTGTACAACAAGACAGCATGTAAGTTATCCCATCGTTAGCACTCTGCCCCAGGATGGTATAATAATAAGTGATGACAGTCACTAACATTTACAGCATCGTCTTCTAAGATATACAGTTGCTTTCCCCTTAATTCTGAAAATTCCCTACGAAGCAGGTGCAATTTTTACAGCCTTTTTTCACAGAGGAGGGTGCCGAGACAGAGAGCTGCAGTACTTTTCCCAAGGATTCACAACTTGGAAGTGGCAGATCCTCACTTTCGACCCAGATACTCTGACTTATCCATTATTAAATACCATTTCCAGTAAGAGTGTAATCTGAAGTATTAAGTGATACTACTCTGCCTTTAATGTAATCTACATATATCAGGTTGTTTTCCCAAATTTATAGTGATGGATGATATTCTGTCTGCCTGCTTTACTCTAGGGGTTGGGGAGGGAGGTGGTGATGACTTTTTTTTTTTGTTCTAATGGCCTGATTCTTCTTTTCTTTTCTTTTCTTTTTTTTTTTTTTTTTAAGGCCACTCCATGCTGCATGTCGGATCTTAGCTCCCCAACCAGGGTTCGAACCCGTGCCCCCTGCATCAGGCGTGCAGAATCTTAGCCACTGGACTGCCAGTGAAGTCCCAATGGCCTGATTCTTCATGTGGGAAGGTGACTTGGGGGCTGGACATCAATCAGAGGCGGACATCAGAGGCATCCTTGTTTCTCCTCTTGCGCTTGTGTGGTTTCACTCTTGTCCCCAATCTTCCACCTCTGTTTGCCTGTTGCCTTCAGCCCCAGGATATGTTCTCCACCATGAAGCTCTCACAACACAAGCTTCCCCTTACAGGACACTAAATCATCATTTCCTGGTGAAAGCAACAGTCTTTCCTGGCACTTTGGTCCCTCGGAGGCTGGTTAACCTCCCCTGAGGCATGTGCACAGAGCTGGAGCCCACCAGGCAACTACAGAGGCAGGACCTTTGCCCCTCTGCTGTAGGGAATTCTTCATTACTTGCTACCCATGGGCCGGGGCTGGGGGCTCAAAGTACAATATCACTGCTTGCATTTAAAAATATTCTTCTAAGCCCATCCCCCAAGGGCAGCAAATGCTCTGAGGAGCCGATGCTGGCAGACAAAGTATGTTCTGTGCCCCATGGGATTGTCATCTTCCTAAGAAAGGAAAGAGAAGGCAGGAGCCCTGGGCAAGAGCTAGAAACACTCTTCTCCCCAGACGCCATCTGAAAACCAAAGCTGACAATTGAGCTGGGACCGATTGATGAAAGTGAGGAAAGAGCCCCTCAGAAATGTTCCTAGATGGCTCTGTGCTTCACTCATTGCTAATCTACCTGTAACTGGGTTTGCCACAGGCTGGAAATTTGGGTACATACAGGCAGTTCAGGACCATTAGTTAGTTCTCCTGTACTGGGGCTCTGCTCTACAATCCATGCCATCAGGAAAAGACTTGGGAGCTACCAATGGGTTTCAAAGATATTCACCCTTAGAAGACTATCTCCAATATAGTTTTAGTCATAATGATGAAGGGACCACTTGTCTAATGGAATTCTACTCAGTTTATCACATGCTTCCCCTAAGAACCAACCAAAACAGACAAACAAACAAAATGGCACAAGGAATAATTTGACTTTGATCTGAGGTTGGGAAAAAAGTTTGTATCTACCTTATATTCAGGATATGTGGAGTTAACTGGGTTAAATACATATGGGTGACCTAGAAAATGCATGACTCCTTTAAAAGAGCTGGCTTCTTTTGTCTGGTCACCCAGAGGCACCCTGGGTGGCTTAATTAGAAAGAGCAGTTGGGGCAGATGCAATGCTGTCAACAGCCTCCATTCCCCAAGCAGGAGGAAAGCTGGGAGGCAGTGCCCTTCCAAAGGAAAAGCAAAGCACAACCAGGTAGAGATTGGGTTTCTCCAAGAAATATGGGGAAAACAAGTCCATGTGAATTCAAAAAACTTTTTTGAAACTTTATTGCCCTTGGTACATAGAAAAGTAATGTTAATGTATAACTTAATCTTAGAGATGATTTTGCTTTTCACTTGTGAACTACAAAGCAATGGAAAAGCCAAGAAAAATTAGAACAGAGTGTTAAGAAGTATATCCCGTCTTCCTTTGTACTTACGAGTTATCCCTTCGTAGAGGTACGTGTGTGTGTGCGTGTTTGAAGGTGACCTAAGTAAACTTTGTTTGCTGTATAAAAAAAAAAGAGTATTTGTAGTAGTACTTGTTTGTAAGTTGCTACATCCCTGAAGATCTTGATTTTCCCTGCCTGCCAAAAGTCATAACTGACTAAAGGTTGTGTTTGGGCAACAAGGGCTATGACACCAAGATAAGGCACTTATCTTCTTCACGTTGTGCCTTAAGCCTCAGACTATCACAGGGTCATCATGTAAGTCATTTACTGCTCACTCATTCATTCAGTAACTTTGACATCATACATTGTGCCAGGCACTGTCCTAGGAACTGTGGACATACATGTGACAAGGCCGTTCAGGGGTTCACATGGTCGGATAGGGAGACAGATATGTCAACACATAGTGTCCACAGGACATGTTAAGTAACAAAATTAAACTAAAAGTCCAAGCTCTTGGAGCAGTAAAAAGGAGGAAAGGATAACCCTTACAAGATCGAACAGCAGGAAGACGAATAGCCATAGAGGAGGCACCATTTGATCTGGGCCTTGAATAATTGATAAATGAGTGGGATTGACTAGGCAAAAAGGGAATGAAGCTATTGGCAGCAGAGGAAACAGGCACGTGGGTTAAGAGGATTTAAAATAGCAAGTTGTCAGGTTCACTGGAAATGGCAGTGAAAATATACGTAGGTGTCGGGTTTCAGATAACCGTGTGTGCCACACAGAGAGGTCAAAACTTGGTTTTACAGATGGTGGAGAAATGGTGAAGCCCTTCAAACTATGATCTAACCTAATAAGATTCGCATTTGAGGACTATCTCTCTGGGAATAGGGAAGCGAATGAAATTATAGGGAGGGGAGAATGGAAACAAAAAACATTGAGAAATGTTACTATCATATAGGTTGGGCATTATGAAGTTCTAAGATTGTGGTCGTGGGCATAACGCGTAGAGATACATTTTTTAAATGTGTAGGAGTTGGAAATAAATTGGGTTTAGGAAGTAACTGGACATGAAGAGTATGGGAGGCGGAGACCAGATGACTCCCAGGTTTCTAGGAAAAGATGGCCCTGCCACTCATCAAATTAGGAAACGCAAAAGAAGGGGCAGAAGTGGAAACCCCAGTGATGAGTGCAGTGCCAGTCCCTAGAGTTGAGGCTGTCTCTGGGGCTTCAGGTCAAGCTGCCTGGCGGACTGTTGTAAATTCATCTAGCACTCAGGAGTGCAGAATTGGTCTCTGTTCACATTTAGATTTTTAAAATCTTTTTAAAAATTGTGGAATATAAACTAAATGCCTAAAACATAGATGTGCAACTTGATGAATTATTGTCCACTAACTGTCCTTGTAACCTCCACCCAGACAGCACCCCACAGCCCAGGTGCCTTTTTGTCTGTCCCGTACTCCAAGCATCACCCCATCCTAAACTTTATCATGACCACTTCCTTGGGGTTTTGTTTGTTTGTTTAGTTTTGTTCGTTTTACCACCCAAGTCTGCATCCTTAAACATAAGAGCTTAGCTTTGTCTGTTTTGGAATGCCACACAGTGTGTCCTTCTGTGTCTGGCTACAGCAGGTCAGCATGATTTCTGTGAGTCACCCTCACTCCCTGCAGTTAGAATTGACTAATTTTCAATGCTGTTTGACATCCCATTCAATGAAGGGACCACAGTGTATGTCTTCATTCCACCATGATAGACATTCCCATTGTTTCCATCTTGAGGAGATTTTAAACAACATTGTCAGGAACATTGCTGCACAGTTCCTGATGCACGCGTGCACACGTTTCTTACAACTCAGAGTGTAACTTCTGGGTCATACCATGTGCATATCTTTGGTAGATAAACGCAGACTCTTTTCCAAAGTGACTGCCCCCATTAACAGCCGCGCTGGCTGTGCGTGAGGCATACGTTACTCTAGTCTCACCGACACTTGGTGCTGGCAGGTTCCTCTTCTGTCCAAGCTCTCCCTCTCCCCTCTGCCCTCCTCTCCCTCTCTGTCCCTCTCCTTCTCCCTCCTGCCTCCTTCCCTTCCGTCCCCATTCTGCGAGTGTACCTTAACATCTTGCTGTGGTCTTAATTCACCTCTCCCTGATACCTGATGATGTTGAATTGGCCTTTTGGGTGCCTTTTCATAAAATGCCTGTTTAAGTCTTTTGCTCACTGGAGTCTGCTGGATTGTCTAAAAATTTAGACTTTGATCAAAACACGTGAATTGCAAAACACTTATTTTAAAAGTATCTGCAGCAATTGGAGCTGACAGAAAACTTCAGTCCCCCTGCCTGTTCTTTAATGGTGATGGATGGCCAAAGAGGCCCTGACCCTCTGTTCTGTTCCATCCAGTGTGTGGTAGTCTTGATGTGAGAGGTGAGAATTTACCCTCAAAAAGCTAGTTATTTTTGTGCTATACCTTATCAGCTGGCTGGCTGTGGCACCTTGCTTTCTTTCCCTACCCGAGGGCTCAGAGTTTGCTATCGTAGCCATAGCTTTTGGCTTTGGTCCCTGTCTCTAACCACCCAGAGGAAGTCCCCACAAGGACATCTGTGGGTCCTTTCAAGGGCAGAGCAGGCAGAAAGAAGACCTTGAGAAGATACATCTTTCCAACAGAGCAGTCTCATGTATAGAGGATTCTCAAATATCTGCAAGGATGATAACGAAAGATAGAAAGAAAAAATGGTGGATGAGTTGGCTCACAATTCCATGTGTTTGAAACACACCAGTTTTAACAAAGTTAAATTGATTTCTCAGCTGCACAACTGAACAGGGGGTACGCTGGATAGCGCAGTTATAAGACAGTGCTCTAGGGAATTCCCTGGTGGCCCAGCAGTTAAGACTCTGTGGTCCCAATGCAGGGGGCCCAGGTTCAATCCCTGACCAGGGAACTAGATCTCACCTGCATGCAGCAACTAAGAGTTCACATGCCACAACTAAGGAACTGGCAAGCTGCAACTAAGGAGCCCTCGAGCCACAACTAAGGAGCACGCTTGCTGCAACTAAGACCCAGTGCAGCCAAATAAATAAAATAAATAAATAAAAATTAAAAAGAAAAGAAAAAAAAGACAGGGCTGTGGAGTAAAAGGCTTGGGTTTGAACCCAGGCTCCGCCACTGCCAGCTGGTAGCATTAACACACTACTCTACACATCTAAACTTCCCTCCTCTAAAAAGGAGACAGAACAGTGTCTATTTCATAGGGCTTTCTTTTTTTGAGGCTTAATGAATACATTGCATGTAATGTGTTCGGAACAGAGCTTGGCACACGGTAAATATTTAACGTAGCTGTCAATTGTCCTTGTGATTATCGTGTCATTGTCCCTGCCTCTTGTGCTCCTGTGGATCCCTGACTCTCCAGATCCAGAGCCACAAGCTCCCCTGGAGCCACACAAGCATTTCACGTGTGCTCATGGGTCTGCCTTGTAGGACATGAAACGCACATCTGCACATGTTTGACTCCACTAACATGACTCACGATGGGCACAGGTGCATGTGGAAAGGACACTCCCTGAAATGGTGTGTTGTCAATGGTTGTTGTGAGGGATGGGACCTCATTGTTAGTGTTCGATGTTAATCACCTTTGGGGCAGAATTTAATTTCCTCTGTGAATAGTTACCCTCCCACCAGCATCACTTCTCTACTCTTCACTAACGAAGACTTTTGAGAGGCTGCATGGAAGGGCTTTGAATTACCTCCAGTAGAGCTTGTCCTTGAATGAAAACCCTTCCTTGGAGTCCAAGGCACAGGAGCACATGGTGTCAAAAAGCTTGGGCACAGAAAACACAGCTCTTTGTGGCTAGGGGAAGACTATTTCCCATCATTGGATCACAGTTGTGTCTTTTTGTTTTGTTTTTCCTGAGAAATGGAGGATGCCATTACTGTTCTACGGCTCATGGTGGGATAATAAATATGAGAGGTTCAGCTTAGTGCCTGACATCTTGTAGGTGGTAAGAACTCTTGATTTCCTCTCCTTCTGTCCCTTTCTACCTGGAGTTTCTTCTACGTAGGGTGTGACCCTAGACATATATTTCCTTATTCACCTGATTGCAATATCCTGACACACCATCCCAGATACATGCAGATTCTTTCCTACTTACATGCCCCAGCCTCTGTGCTTCCATGTTTCCATGCTTCTGCTGTCAAATGGGATTGAGGGTATTGCAGAAAGGGGGAAAGCTTCCTTCCCCAAGCTGACTCTGAACTGTGCCCATACTTTCTTGGTATTGCTTTCTGGACACTAAGAAGAGTAGCGAACGGTGAAGATAAGGAGCTTCTCTGCCCTTGATCATTCATTGATTCATTCATTCATTCTTTTTAACCATCATATACGCGCAAGTGCCACGTATGAAACAAAAATGCATGAGACATGAATTCTGGCTTCAAGGACCCCCAATTTTGAGGGCAATCAGATCATTGGCTATGAACTCCTTTATTATTATAGATTTCTTACTGCTCCCTTTTCTGTATCCGTGTTCCAAATTCCCAGTTATCTGGTAACTGACTTGAAATGATGGGTCCATAGTGGAAGTGTGCTGTTGGCTTATTTCTTTTCATTTGATGTACATGCTAACTGCTGGATTTAGATATACTAAGAGGCCTGGAGGCAAGGGGTCAGTCTCTCATCTCCTCACCCCCTTCTCCCCCAGGCAGTCCTGCTGGATCAGACTGGAAAAGTCAGTCCGGGTGGGAAAGCATTCCAGTGGGAATCAGCAAATTTTTGTATCTCCTGAAGCCTTGTCAGTATCACGTTTAATCTGAATGTTATCATAATTATTATAACTTTACATTTATATACACTGAGTCTCTGAGGAGAAAAAAAGCACCATGAATATAAAAGAAGATGATTACGCTTCACCCCTCCCTCCTAGGGTGACAGAGCACATTTTTATAAAATTCTTTTTCTGCCTTCTCCTGACTCACTCCTTGAGGTACCACCTGGATGTACGTACTGTCTGGCGGCTATTTCTTTCCTGGTGGGACTGGCTTAGAAAAAATGCAGAAGAGGAGGGTGGTGATGGAGGCAAAACATGTTTGTGTCCAAAGGAAAAAAAATCTTGCAAAGATTCAACAAGAAAGGAAGATGTATCAACTACCTAGTGAAACCCAAACCCTGAGTCACTTCCTTTACACTCTAATTCAGCAGTCACTAAAATTCTCAGAGAAGTCGTACTGTCCCTATCTTATAGTTACAGAAACAGAAGCACCTTTCAATTCAGGACCTTGCCCAACATCAGCTGATCTAGGGTAGAGGCTGACTTCGAACCTCTCTCTGTCTCTTTCCGAAGTTCCTGCTATTTTGGTGTGATCTTGAAAACACGTTTCTGACCTTATTCTGATGCCTCCTAGTTTCAGAGATACTGATGACTTATAAATCCTGCCTCCCACCTCCAAAGATCTTCCAAAGAGGAAATGGGATCGACGCACAGAATCCAGGAGCAACCAGTCCAAGACAGATGTGAATTAGGTGTGCAAATGAGACAGGAAGTGGGCAGAGCACAACCTTTAAAAGGATGACAGCCAGTGAGGACACAACATAACCTGGTTAGAACCAACTAGGTCCAAGATGGCGGATGAGTCGACTTCCACTAGACCTTGAGCCCCATTGTACGCTCATTGTAATATATCAGCATATGCTTAGTGACACACCCACCAGCACCATGGCAGTTCCGAGGCTGACCATAAAAGGTCAAAAAGTGGGTGGTGGCCCAATTCCTGGAAATCCCTGCCCCTTCTCCAAGATAGTTGGAATAATCCTCGCACTTATTAGCCTATGAAATTATCCAGCCCATAAACAAAGCACCCCATATTTCAGGGCCTCTCGCCTTCTGACGTGACCCACATCCTGTCTCTGGAGTGTGCATCTCCCTGAATCAACCTGCCTTCTCTTTTCTATGGCTTGCTCTTCAAGTTTTTCCTGTGAGAAGCCAAGAACCCACACTCGACAGTCATCCCAGGGACTCACCCGAGACCTAGGACGTGACCATACCCTCCTTCCCCACTTTCTTTCCTGCATCAAAATCACACGGTGAGCTCGGCAGGAGTTGAGATGACAGGAGATAAATGAGAACTACAGTCCTAGGACAGTCTTCGTGGAGGAGCAGGAACTCATAGAACAGGAGCACCAAGGGGCCAAGATGATGGAAGGCAGTAGGATGGCAGGAAGCCCCAGGACAGGACTAGGGCTGTAGGGGCAGGGAGAAAGCAGCCCTGCCTGGCAGAGAAGGGCAGCCCAGGGGAGCTGGGGCCATACGGAGGGTCTGAGGCCTGGGAGATGGATTCAGGGGAGAAGAAAGGCACAGCTTGAGAAGCAGGGAAAAGAAAGAAGGAAGGTACTTCCTCTGGGCCTCCGCTTTCCTCACAACGCCAAGGCCAACTGCTTCCTCATCCCCCCCTTGGGCCACTGGGCAGCTTTGCAGAGAGGCCAGCGCGGTGCCTGTCACTCCTGGTTTCTGTGGTTGCTCACGTACGTCCCCCCAGTGGCTGAGGCAGCTGCAGAGGCTGCTGGGTCTCTCCTGCTACCGGGGAACATGGTGATGCCAGACGGGAAAGCGCCAGGTGAGAGGAGTTGGGCAGCCCGCTGCATCGGCCGGTGCAGGGAGCACGGCTGGCTCCCAAGTCTGGAAGACATGACATGGTTTATGTCGGCCAGGGATTGATTGGCAATTTTTCAGCCTGAGCAGAAATCCCGCTGTGCAGAATGTAAAAGGAAAGGCAGGTGTCTAGGGATGGGATGACGGGGAAATGGGAGGACAATCCGGGCAGAGTGGAATTGCTAACGGCGCAGCAGGGAGCCTTGTTTCTACCGAGGGTCACTGACAGAAAATAAACCCAACCAACGGCCAACCAAACGGTTTAGTTTGTTTAAGAAATATATGAAAAGCTTACACTCAGCTATTTTAAAGTGAAGGATAGGAAAACAAGTTCCTACTGTATAGCACAGGGAACTCTATTCAATATCTTGTGACAAACCATCATGGAAAAGAATATGAAAAAGAATATATATATATATATATATATATATATATATATATATGTATAACTGAGTCACTTTGCTGTATAGCAGAAATTAACACAACACTATAAATCAACTATACCTCAATAAAATTTTTAAAAATGAAAAAAAAAATAAAGTGAAGGGATAGGAAACACGGCACAGTTACAGAACTCCGACCACACCACTGTCCTGCTTAAACTCTTCCCGCCCCCAGCTCTCAATTAGGAAGAGACCTGTGGCCTTAACTCGGCACCTGGTGCTCTAAAGTACTAGTGTCACTTTTTAATAAAAGTAAGACAGAAGTTCAAACACCACAGCAGGGTATTTGGTGAAACATAAACGCCCCCTCTCCACTCCCTCAGCTGAGAACCCACGTGGAAATACTGTGTGCGTTTTCCAGTATCCTGCCACATTCCCGACGATCAAACTCAGAAGCCACCCCTGCGTTGGTTCTCACTGCTGCCCTCCCAGCCAGGTCAGGTTGCTTTCAGACACTCAGAGGCCCAGGGCTCCTCGCCTCCAACGCTTTGCTCAGGCAGCACCCTCTGCCTGCAAACTGTCCTCCCGCCAGCCCATGCCTCCCACCTGCTACTTGGTGACACCTTCACCCAAATGTCACATTCTCTATGATGTTTTCCCTGATATGACCCCATCGACCTGCTCATCAACTTAAAGGTCCCATCACCCCCTGCATGTACTTAATAGTTGCCCTGACTTCATGCCTTTCTCCCCTTGCTCAGTCAGCGTTGCTCCAGCGCAGAGACTGTTTATGCACCTCTCTGCTCTGAGAAACCAGCCAAGAGATGGATGAAGAGTGAGAGCTCTGGGAGTGTTGGTGGAACGAACTAATAGATGGATGAATGAATGCATTCAATGCATCGAACCAAATTTAGAAATGCCCTTAAATTCCTTATTCTTGTCAAAACGGGAGGGGAGACAGAGAGAAAAAGAAGAGAGAGAAAAAAAGTGATAGAGAAACAAATGGAGGAAAGACTGATAGCCATAGAAAGGGAGGCAAATAAAAGGAAAAAAAGAAAAGAAAGAAACAAGGTAAAGGTCCCAAACATTTAAAAAGACAAGATAAGGCACTCTGCTCACACCCTACTATTTACTTGGATCTGTTCATTAACACCCCTAGAAATGGTACATGACCACTTCTCATAGTTCTTTCTATTCTCTTCATTCTTAAACTATCAGAGAACCACTTCTGGGTGGAGTAGATTGAACAGTCCTTTGAGGAAGAAAGTATTGTCTGAATTGCAGTGATGGTGCTAAAAGAAACTTTATCTTTGCAGCCAAATGAAGTAGAGTCTGTAAGGCGGAGGATGGGGTGAACAAAGAAAAACATGACAGATTGAGAGGGGTCCAGGTCCTCCAGCAAAAGATCAAACTATGGATGAGATTTGGATTGTACCATGGCTGCTCTATTCCTCTGCCTCTGCCACTACTGTATCATCACTTTGTTGTGTGGCCAGAGATCCGTTTTTACAATTTGGCTGTGGGACCACTTAGGGGCTCACAACAGGGAGCTGACCTCCTACCCGAGGAGGAGCTTTCAAATCCACCCAGAGGCATGGGGTCAGGGACTATTTTGAGAAGCAAGACTCTCTCCAAATTTAGATTCAGCCTGAATGCAAGGGTGTTTACGTAATTATGTTTAATTGCCATGACCTCTGGAAGTCAAAAGAGAAAACTTTCCAAGATGAGGTGTCCTCAGGGCCCCACAGAGCTGGGATGCTCCTCATTTCTTCTTCTTGGTCCTAGAATATGAGCATGGGAAGAACCCTTGAGTTGGGAAATAGGACCAGGGCTAGAGGACGGGTAAAAGCCCTGCAGAACCAGGAGTGCAGGGTTCATGATGGGGATCATTTAGTCATCGGATGAAACCATGTGTGCACCAGGCAGAGGAGGGCACAGAATCAGAGAAGGAGCTGGTGAGAGGAGAGATGGAGGACCCGGGGAGAGGGAATGTGGGCAGACCTGCCGGCGACAAACCCCACCCCTGGAGCAGGACTGAGGGAGGCTCTCCCTTCTTTACACACTTCTGTAGTATTCTAATTTTCAAAGCAAATTGTATTACTTTGGAAATTGGAATGTCACTGTTTGCAGATGACATGATACTATACATAGAGGATCCTAAAGATACTACCAGAAAACTACTAGAGCTAATCAATGAATTTGGTAAAGTAGCAGGATACAAAATTAATGCACAGAAATCTCTTGCATTCCTATACAATAATGATGAAAAAATCTCAAAGAGAAATTAAGGAAACACTCCCATTTACCACTGCAACAAAAAGAATAAAATACCTAGGAATAAACCTACCTAGGGAGACAAAAGACCTGTATACAGAACACTATAAGACACTGATGAAAGAAATTAAAGATGATACAAACAGATGGAGAGATATACCGTGTTCTTGGATTGGAAGAATCAATATTGTGAAAATGACTATACTACCCAAAGCAATCTACAGATTCAATGCAATCCCTATCAAATTACCAATGGCCTTTTTTACAGAACTAGAACAAAAATCTTAAAATTTGTATGGAGACACAAAAGACCCCGAATAGCCAAAGCAGTCTTGAGGGAAAAAAACAGAGCTGGAGGAATCAGACTCCCTGACTTCAGACTAGACTACAAAGCTACGGTAATCAAGACAATATTGTACTGGCACAAAAACAGAAATATAGATCAATGGAACAGGATAGAAAGGCCAGAGACAAACCCATGCACCTACGTTCAACTAATCTATGACAAAGGAGGCAAGGATATACAATGGAGAAAAGACAGTCTCTTCAATAAGTGGTGCTGGGAAAACTGGACAGCTACATGTACAAGAATGAATTTAGAACACTCCTTAACACCATACACAAAAATAAACTCAAAATGGATTAAAGACCTAAATGTAAGGCCAGACACTATAAAACTCTTAGAGGAAAACATAGGCAGAACACTCTATGACATAAATCACAGCAAGATCCTTTTTGACCCACCTCCTAGAGAAATGGAAATAAAAACACAAATAAACAAATGGGACCTAATGAAACTTCAAAGCTTTTGCACAGCGAAGGAAACCATAAACAAGACGAAAAGACAACCCTCAGAATGGGAGAAAATATTTGCAAATGAAGCAACTGACAAAGGATTAATATCCAAAATTTACAAGCAGCTCATGTAGCTCAATATCAAAAAAACAAATAACCCAATCCAAAAATGGGCAGAAAACCTAAATAGACATTTCTCCAAAGAAGATATACAGATTGCCAACAAACACATGAAAGGATGCTCAACATCACTAATCATGAGAGAAATGCAAATCAAAACTACAATGAGCTATCACCTCACACCAGTCAGAATGGCCATCATCAAAAAATCTACAAACAATAAATGCTGGAGAGGGTGTGGAGAAAAGGGAACCCTCTTGCACTGTTGGTGGGAATGTAAATTGATACAGCCACTATGGAGAACAGTATGGAGGTTCCTTAAAAACTAAAAACAGAACTACCATACAACCCAGCAATCCCACTACTGGGCATATACCCAGAGAAAACCATAATTCAAAAAGAATCATGTACCACAATGTTCATTGCAGCTCTATTTACAATAGCCAGGACATGGAAGCAACCTAAGTGTCTATCGACAGATGAATGGATAAAGAAGATGTGGCACATATGTACAATGGAATATTACTCAGCCATAAAAAGAAACGAAATTGAGTTATTTGTAGTGAGGTGGATGGACCTAGGGTCTGTCATACAGAGTGAAGTAAGTCAGAAAGAGAAAAACAAATACCGTATGCTAACACATATATATGGAATCTAAAAAAAAAAAAAATGTTTATGAAGAACCTAGGGGCAGGACAGGAATAGAGACGCAGACGTAGAGAATGGACTTGAGGACAGAGGGAGGGGGAAGGGTATGCTGAGACGAAGTGAGAGAGTGGCATGGACTTATATACACTACCAAATGTAAAATAGCTAGCTAGTGGGAAGCAGCCGCATAGCACAGGGAGATCAGCTTGGTGCTTTGTGACCACCTAGAGGGGTGGGATAGGGAAAGTGGGAGGGAGACACAAGAGGGAGGAGATATGGGGATATACGTATACGTATAGCTGATTCACTTTGTTATAAAGCAGAAACTAACACACCATTGTAAAGCAATTATACTCCAATAAAGATGTTAAGAAATAAATAAATAAATAAAATAAGGGAAATAAATAGAAAAATTTGTTTAATCCCCAGTGCCAGGGAAAGCTGTCTCAGAACCCAAAAGGACCCAAGGACCTGTCTCCCAGCCCTCTTTCTCAAAGCCAAGGATTCTTCCCATGTGCCTGGGCACACGGGCCTTGTTCTGTTCTTATTTGCCAGGAACTGAGGTGAGGAATAACCCACGGTTTACTCCACATGGGGTGGGGCTTTGAGGAGGGCTGGCATCTCTGCAAGCAGCAGCCCCAGCCTCTTTCCTGGAAGGGCGGGGGCCACCTGCCTGTGTGTGTTTGCTCACAGGCAGGAGCTGTGGCCTGTAATCATCATTAGCTCTCTTTGGTGTTTACTGACTGTTATTAATTAGAATGAGCAAACTTGGCATTAATGTGCCTGCCATAAGGATGAAGGCTCTTACCGCACAGCCATCGTGCACAGGCAGCTAGACAGGGGCTCATTTACCAACTGTTACCAGGATGATGCAGGGCCAAGGGCACCAGGTGATGGAGGACTGGACAGAGGTGGGAGGCTTGGACCCGCATTTCTCTGGACATTTAGAGCTCAGGGGAGCTTTGCCAGAGCAGAGGGGAGCAGGGCCTCTCCTTATCTCATGTGGGAGCTGCTAGCTGGCTCCAGGTAGCTTCCCAGAGCAGCCCAGGCAAACCAGTGTGGCTCTTGGTCACCACATAGAACTTCCCTCTGGCTCTGGTCACAGCAGCCTTCTCCTCAATCAGAACACTGCTGAACACAACTCCCTTTCCAAGTCAGTGGGTGAGTGTCCTGCTGCCCTTGATGAGAGACTCAGACTTCCAGTGGGTCTTGGGAAAGATGTTAAGGGTGGGTGCAGTTGCCAAGAAAGAGAAAGCACTGTTTGGGGTTCTGGTCTATCATAGAAGACTAATATTCTCTGGTTTCTTTGGAAGCGATGCTATACTTACGTATTTCCTCCCATTAAAAGATCAGCCTTCGAAGAGGAGAATGCCACCATGTGGGACATTTGGAAGATGGGAGGTAGAGGAATGTGTCAGCTGGAGAGGAGGGTTGATTCCTCCTGCGTGGGTAAGCGGCCTGGGATGTGGAGAGGTCTCAGGACAGAACAGAGACGTTTCCACTGGCTCAGAAGTAGGATGCATAAGAGCCTCGAGGCAGGAGAGAAGAGCATTCTGCCCAGAGAAGTCACCTGTTCCCCTCCAGCTCCCCAGAAAGAGGCAGAACATTTGCCACCAGGTGGGCAAGGACACCAGGGCCATGTCCTCCGGGCTCTGGGTCCCGTGACAATGGTCGTGTGGGGACCATTGTTTACTTTCCCATGGGATCGAGGCACAGGTCAGACCCACTGCAGAGCTGAGCAACCAGGGAAAGTCTGAGCAACCAGGGAAACGAGCAGCGGCTCTCACGTGGACAAAGACCTGACCGGCAGCAAGGCTACGTGCCTCCTTGCCCACAGCCTCCATCCTTCCCTCTCTGCTGCGTGAGGATTCTGCGCCTGTGTAGGCAACAGCTGCCCTGAATGCCTCTGTTCCCTGCGGACACTTACGCCCTTTGAACTGAGTCCTAGGTGGAAGTAAGGGTACTGTGAAGAGTAGGAGGGCTGATGGATGAGAGCACTGGGGTAGCAGGGGGACCTGGGGGACCTGAAAATTTGGGGAAAGGATGGGTTAGGATGCTGCATCATCAAAGGCCTCAAAGAGTCCACAGGAAAAAACTCTCAGACAACCCCACTGTTCTGAGATCTCAACGGCTAAGGAAGGGGAGGCCCCTTGGTCATGGAGGTTTTAGCCTGCAGGGGCAACTGGGGAAGGGCACTTAACATCACCGCGGTGGTCACGTACCCAACACCCAGCAGTGCTCGCGCAGTGCCGCTCTGAAATGGTGCTCCTTTCTGCCTCCCTCTTTTCAGGTCCTACTTGCTCTGTTGAAAATCTAGCCACTCCTTTAGGCACTTGAAGAGATACATGCAGTTTCAATCTCAAATTCCACATCTACAAAGCCTTCTTGACCCTCCAATCTGAGCTGGGTTTCTCCAGCCTCTGTGGGTTGATTAGACCTTGTATGTTCTTGGAAGGCAAACAAAGCGTGGAAACAGAATGGACAGTCTTTCCCATTTGGTCGTGAGCTGTCCAAGGTCAATACCTATGATTTATTTATCTCTCAGCTCCTCTAGATCCAGTGCCTGGCACGCTTATAGGTACTGATGAGTGAGCCAAAGAATGAAAACCGCCATGGAGAGGTCTTCCGGAAGCGGCTCTCCTATTACAGATACTACAGGGACGATACATTTACAGTTAATATTGAACCAGTGCGTAAAGAGATGAGGAAGAGAACTCTTGAAGATAATGTAGATGCTGAAGTATGGAGGGAGTGGGGGTGGGGAGGAAGTGACATTCACTGAACAGCCACTCTTCACCCGGTGCAAGACACGGGCTTGAAGCGTGTTGTCCGATTCAGCCGTCGGCACAACCCCCTCAGGTACTCCCTCCTCACCTGGGCATCCGCTCTTCCTCTCCGCCAGCCCTGTTCTGGGGGACAGAGCCCAGTTGTGAACAAGAGGAGCAGAGGAGCTCTCATCACTGTTTACTCACAACCCATAAGTGATTCTACAGCTCAGGCAGGTAAGTGTCTTGCTGGGCTCTGTGTAGCTCCCAAGGGTTCAGCCAGAACTGAAAGTCTGGTCCGTGTGGCTCTCAGGTCAATTCTCTTTCCACATTCTGGGTTGTATATATTCCAGAAGAGTTGGGCCAGGGAACTCTGATGTTTCTACTATGCAATCAAGGAGGGCATCCTGGAAGAGCTTGCAGGTCCTGAGCATTCTGGGGCCTCCAAATAGCCTTTGGTGATGTTGAACCGATTCCATTTCATGAGTCAGCCCTGGGCTTGGCATTAGCATTCCATGGGGAAGGAGAGGGCTGCCTGTCTGTCACTTTGAGTCCTAAATCGTTTTCAGGTGCTCATTTAGAGACAGCCTGGGGAGATCTCCTGTCATGCTGGGAAGAGGGTGGACGTGGTATCCTTTAGACCTCTCCTCTAGACCTCTCCTCATCAGAGTTACTGAAGAAGCACGGGAATTGATTTGATGCCACATGAATAATCAGCTGCCATCAATAATTGTAATCACTAATCTGGTGCAATTAGAGGCAATTATAATAAATGCAATTTCCTCCCGAGCCACTAACGAACTACAGAAATATGAATTGACTTAAGGGGGCTGGCAGTGATTTATGCAATTGTGAGATCACAAATTTCCATTATCTTGGTAAAGATTCTTAAAGGAGCCAGGTACTATTTTGATTTCACACCTAAGTAATGAGAAGCTAGAAAATACAATTTCAAAAGTGATGAGCACAGAGGCCACTGTATTTCTCTCACAGCTAGCTTTAGATAATCCTAGAGACCGTGCAGACTCAGCTGGGACTGTCATGTGAAGGCCTGCTCCTTTAAGTTTTGCTTACTATAGAGATATTCGGAGTTCAAACCTTCAAGTCTTAAAAGAATGAGGACTAGAGTCCAGTCAATTCTGCAAGAGAGGGTGTTGACAGGAACATCTGGGAGGAGATGACTTTTTTTTATTCCCAAGGAAGGCCTGCCTATTGGCCCATTAGCCTTTCCACATCCAAATGAATGCCAGATTTCAACAGAAAGGCATCTTTATGTACATCGAATGACCTTAGAGCTTTTCCGTATCTTAAAAATGCTTAAATAGCTTTAATTATGTTATTCCTGTTCTCAGAAATTTTGAATGGCCATCTATTTTCTAGGGAATCAGCCAGAGGTTTTCGAGGGGATCCACAACACGACCCCCCCAGACTGTGATAGGAGTGTCATAAGCGAGAATGAGGGTGGGAGGTGAGGTGACGGACCCCCCGTCGCACTTGCCCGGGGAATGACGGTTTTCATGGAACACTGGGCTTTCAGTGCTCAACCGGGGAAAGTCTTCGGCCAACCCAGATGAGCTGTTTCCATGGAGACAGAGGCCAAGGCCAGATAACGCAGGGAAAGAGGTTAGACTTCATTCTCATGCTACTGAGAACCAAATTCAGTCTCCCGGCCATGGGCTAGAAGGTTCTACCTAATCTGACCCCCAAACTCCTCTCCCACTGGTAGACTCCACCAAGCTTTATTTCACACGGGCCTTTTATTTTCTCTTTCTCAAATGAGCCAAGCGTCTTCTTGCCACACGCCTTCCCCTTGCTTTTCCTTTGCCTCTCCTGACCCTGATTTTCCCACGGCTGGCTTTCCCTTGTCATCACCTCCAATGACCCACGTCACAGCAGGCTCCCAGGCCCTCGCTGTCGCATCAGAGCCTGTGTGTGGGTCTGTGGCCCCTGCACTCACCCTCTCTGTCTCATTGGCTGCAAAATCCCAGGCCTACAAAGGTGCCTGGTTATCATCCATCTCGTGAACAGCTGAACCTCCTTTCTAGCCCCGCCTTCCACCACCTCTGCACATACACTCGCCGCCACGCACACTTGCGTACATGCTGGTCCCTGGACACACCCCAGCTCACTTCTGCCTTTTGCTGGAAATGCCTTCCCACGTGGCCGCCAGCTGAAATTCTTCCAGCAGGAAACTCAGTGCCGATAACTTGAAAAGCCTTTCCTGGTCCTTTGGTGGGGGACGGCCCCCTCTTGTCCACTGACAAACATCTAGCTTGTACTGCGTGCCAGGCACTAAGTGCTTTAGCTCCCAACTCGCTTCGCTCCTTACTGTGCCGTGTTTGTTCTGTGTCATCACCTCCACTAGACGGTCGGTCCTGAGGGCAGCAGCCGCCTCCCTGCCTCGCCCTCCGCCCCGAGGCCCTGGCTCTGTGTCACCTGCTCCAGGATCCTGGCACTTCACCAACTGAACTGATGGGGACAAATTCCCACCCTTGTGAGGGATAAAGCAGGAAATGTTACACAGTACCTTACACACAGTGGGATCTCCTGCACAAAGTAGGATTGTGACTTGAATAGGAAAAGAGCCTGCATGGTGCAGTGATGGGGAATTAACTTAAGATTCTGTGGGCATAAATGCTAGTCTCAGGGCTGCCACTAACTAGGTAAGTGCCAATGACTGAGTCCCTGTATCCCCTGCCCGGGCTTTCCTTGCGTGCAAAATGAGGAAATATTGTTTGGATTTCTTGAGTGTTTCCAGGTCTAACAGTCCACGGTTCTCTGCGTTGCTAGAACTGCAAGGGACATGGAGGCGGGGAAACTCACACGCTCATGTTTATAATTTCAAATGGAGGAAGCTGTTGTTTCCCCCCTTCTCTTCTCCCTAGTGGTAGCAAACAAGCAATAAATATGGAGATCCTAAAAGCCAGAGAAAACAGTGAGTATTCTCCATCTTGCTGACAAAGTACACAGACGCCGCAGCACAAAATGAATGGGCTTGTCCTCCACTGCACTGGCATGAATTCCTCCCACCCGAGCAAGAGCAAGCGTGGCTGGACCATCCACGGCACAGGTATCCTTTGTTCTGCAAATGCCAGGCCCCCTGGCCCTGCTCCAGCCAGCGCAGCAAGGGCGACCACTGCGGAGGGAGGGTGCCTTATTCTACCACCAGGGAGCCCCATGGGGGGACTGCATCCAAGGCCAGGAAAACAATTCAAAGGGGACAGAAACAATGCAGGGGGAAGGGGAGAACGGCTTGGGGAACGAGTGGAGGAAAAGAGGAAACACAAGGCGAGGCATAGGTAACCAGCTTTCAAAACTGTGCAGACTGCTCGATAATTGCTCTGCACGTTTGCTGTCTGCCTTTTAAGCACAAGCCTAGATCGCGGGTGACTCCCATCACCAGCAAATGTCCCAGTAATAACCAACGTGATAAGAGCCTTTTGAAGCTGATCTTCAGAAACCTTTTCCCCAGGTGGCGCTGGGCAGACGGCTGCTTATTTGGTGGGTCTGTGGCTCCTACCTCCACCTGAGGCTGGGCCTGTCCCATCTGGTGCCCAGGAAGGCGGCTGCTCTTCCCGAGGCCAACACGTTCCCCTCTGGCTGGTCTGTGTGACCTTCCCTACCTGGGAGGCAGGTGGCAAGCTCTCTGGTCTTCACCAGGTCCCTTCAGAGGGAGTCCTCAGATTCCCTACCTACTTCCTAACCATTTCCTCAAGTTCCTACAGCTCCCACACATCCAGTTAGATCTTTGTTCTTTAACTTCATTCTGGGTGAAAAAGGCTCATCCCTCTGGACCAATGTCTTGAATCCCACTACATATGTGTCACTCAACAAGAAAGATACCCAGCTTCCTCAGGGTCTGAAGCCCCCAAGGCATTCACATCCAGGTTTTGTCCTCAGCTCTGATGATGACACCAGGCCAGCATGGGGCAGGAGGAAAGGGATAGTGTAGTACCACTCGGAGCAATGGGATCCTACCCCACTGAGAACCACGCTCTCTCCCTCTAGCTGTCCAAATCTTACACATTCTTCCAGGCCCAGCTGAAGTCCTGCCTCCATGAAATGGTCTCTGAATATTGTATTCCTCATGGAAGATCACCTTCTCTGCTCCAATCATATGCGTGCCTATATCTCACTATTTAGCACCGCCCTGTAAAACATTGCATAATTGTTTCACATGTACATGCCTTGTTTCCTTAAGTGGAACATATCCTTTATAAAATCAAAAGTGTCAGATTGATAACAGATAGATAGATGAACTTCTGATAAAGAAAACTGAAGGAAATGTTAATTGTAGAATCTAGCGATGGGTTAGTGGGTACTCACTGTAAAATTCTTTCATCTTTTCTGTATGTTTGATGATTTTCATATAAAAATGTTGAAAAACATTGAATAGTTTCTTATCTTCTGCTTCACTCATTAATCTTGAGAAACTGCTTATGAACTGCCTACTACATTCTGGGCTCTGAACTCTCTGTTCACTTTTCTTCTCCTAACCAGGGTGATGCTGAGAAAAGTTAGTGGGTGCTCAGCCAGTAATTGCAGATTGCCAGTCCGGTCCACTTAGGTGCCCTTGATTCACCTTCCATGCTGTGTCTGCCTTCTGATTTGCTGACAGGGTTGGACAACATTCACATAGTAGGCTTGGGAAATTGTCGGGGTACCAGGCTACATTGCATCTTACTCTCTTGGGTCCTGCCCATCTCTTCTGCCCCAACCTGATGGAGAAACAGCCTGTTCCCACCATGGGTGGGGCACACGTGACCTATTTGCCCCTGGGACTGTCTCAGGGAAGATATAATTGAGCAGGACCCCCTCCTCTAAGTTCTCTATCAGGGAAAAGAGGAAATAAGGTAAGTCCCCCCAAACCCCCAACCTCTACTTTTATTACAAGCTTTTTGACAAGCAAAGAGTTATTCTTTCCAGTAAAGCATTGTCCACTCCTAAGAGTTGTGTTATAGACATCAGACAAGTTTGGCAGTAGCAATGCATTAAGCCGGTAGCGTTCTATAAACACCCCGTCAACCACGCTTTGGGAGTGGTTTCTGTGTGTCGGTCATCATAGTAAGCAGTGGCAAAGCGGGAGCTACAAAAACAGGTGAGACAAAGCTGTCTTTGGTCTGTGCTCTTATGAGGGAGACACACGCATGAACAGTCTCAAGGCTGTGATAAGCGCTCCAAGGAGATACACACGGAGGTTGTGTTAACCTCTTCCTTGCCTCCTACGCTTGGGGGACTTAAGCACCGACCTTGAGCACCTGGAACAAACTGGAGGCAATAGGGATTCTGATGACCTTGATGCCATTTGCCTAGCACTTAATGGACTGCCAAGAACTTCAAAATAGCGTTGGATGAGGAGGCCAGGGCGGGGGTCCTGAGAAATATCTGGCTTGTTTCATGGTCGTAGGCCTGCAAGAGGTGGTCAATAAACACACGCTGATGGATTTCTTCCCATAGCACCTCACGTCTGCGCCTCTCTCTGGGTAATTAATCATGGACTGGAGTATTATGTGACACCGCCGATATTGAACTGAGTTGTTATTTATTTCTTATATTTCTATTTAACATTTTACACACTTACGTATTATCACCCGTGGCTAGAATTTAAGTCACCAGAAGACAAGACTCTGCCTTGTGTCCTATCCCCCGCAGGGCCTAGCACAGCGCCTGGCTCTCAGTAGGTGCTCAGTCAATGCACTGAGTAATTAAGTCCTCCTGCCGCCTGGGGCCCGCCATGCTTCAGAGCAGCAGCTGTCACCTGGACCACCCCTGGCCACAGGGGCACACAGACAAATGAGCTTCGGCTACCTTCCCTCCGTGAGCAGCATCAGGACCCTGGGAGGCAGACCCAGCGTGAATTTTAAAATCACGTTCAGTGGTGGTCGCAGAGCAAACACGCTTGCAGGGAAAGGTCTTTTTCCTTCTCTCTTCAGGGGCAGCAGAGCGGTTCCTTCCACTAAAAATACAGGGATTTGTGCCACACAGTTGTGCAGCAGCTGGGCGGGCGAGGTTCACCCCCATCATCACGGGCTCGGCACCGGCTGATGGGCTTTGGGCTGCAGACGCTCAGGCAGCCCGGCCCCGGCGAGCACAGCCTTCCTCCTGCCCCGGCCACGGTGCCACCGTTTCTATAAGCGACTTCTCAGTCATGGCCCTGTGCCCCAGGGGGATGCCAGTGCGACCGCTGGGAAAGTTTCTCTTCTCTCTCCTACTCCTGTCCTCTCCCAAAAATATCGTAATAAGGCTTTTTATTTAGGCAAAGAAATAAGCCCAGGATTTGCTTCTATGTTGGGTCAGGGACTGAAGAATAACATTTATTAAGCACCAACAAAATGCCAGAGCCCCTCTCCTCTGCTATCCTATTTGATCCCAACAGGGAACTTGGGGTAAGATATTGGCCCCATTTCACAGAGGAGGGAACCAAGTTTCAGAGATGCTTTACAACTTGCCTAAGGTCACAAGCTAGCAGGGAAAACTTGATTCTAAAGGCTGTGTGTGTGTGTGTGTGTGTGTGTGTGTGTGTGTGTGTGTGTGTGTGTCCCATGCTGTCCGTAGGCCCCTGGCTCTGGTCCGATGTCACCGTTTATACAAATTCCCTGTGAGCATTAGGAGAGGTTGCACTTTACCCGAGTTTCAAGCTGGAGGGAACCTGTCCACGCTGCCAACAGCAGGGGGGTGGTAGGGCTTGGTGACGGGAGTTTCAGATGCTTTCAGAAATGTCATAGGCAGTTCACTTATTATTCAGGGAAACGCCCAAGAAACTGACGACTCCTTTGGTCACTATCAGTATCCGCTACCAGCCGTTCACTTGGACTGGGGGCTGTGAGGGTTTGAACTCTGAATTCACGAATGCAGCTAAGCCTCCCTCCAAGAGGAACCGTGGGGATTAGTGCTTATCGAGCAGGACTGCCTGGTAATTCCAAAGCCCAGGGGGAAGGGAGCGCGGGTGGAGATCTGTGCCATAGAGAGGGGCCTTCAAATCTATGGGAAAACACGGCACATAACAGTCCAGCTGCTGGATAACACTTTCTTTGGGCTGGACGGGGCTGCAGTTGCTTCCTAGGTACACGGGCTTTGCTGCCGAAGCCCACCTGGCCTGGCTCTGTGCTTTTTCCTTCTTCTACAGCATCTCTCAAACCCTGTTCCCCGTCAGATCAACTGTATGCAGAACATGCTTTGTTTCGTAGGAATCATATCACAATCTTAGAGCTGCAATTCCTTTCCCCATTTTGCAGAAGGGAAACCTAAGGTTCAGGGACCTTCAGGGACACCTGAGAAACAGGGCAGACCAGGATTTGAAGGCAGGAAATCTGCCCGCCAATCCTGGACTAGATCCATTAGAGCTAGGCAGGTTGGCCTGCCTGACCATCCAGGATCCAGCCAGGGGGGGCAGAGAAGCCCCTAAGCTGATGGACACGGGTTGTCCTTGGCCCAGGTCCCGCACGATATGATCGGGACATGATATGATCGGGACATCTACTGCATTGTTCTCCAGGGCTGGACTTAAGGACAGAGAGAGGCAGCTTCAAGGCCAGGCCAGATCACCCTCTCCCGTTTCCTTAAATGCAGGGATGTACATCAATCACACTTGAAACTTACTTGAAACGTATGGGCCTTAGCGAGTCAGACAAGGGTGATGTGTTTCTAATCCAATGGCTTTCACCATGGATGACTCACACCTCAGGACACCTTAAACACCTTAAAACATCACTGGTTCCATTTAGTTCCTGTCCCATAGTTCCCAAATACTCAAAACTTATATATTCAACCACAAAAAACCAAACAACCCAATTCGAAAATGGACAAAGGACTTGAATAGACATTTCTCCAAGGAAGATATGTACATAGCCAACAAGCACATGAAAAGATGCTCCACATTAGTAATCATGAGGAAACTGCAAATCAAAACCATCAGGACACTTCACATTCACATTAGGATGGCTACAATTAACAAAACAAAACAAAACAAAACATGTTGGTGAGGGTGTGGAGAAATTGGAACTTTTGTGCATTGCTGATGAGAATGTAAAATGGTACAGTCACTGTGGAAAACAATTTAATGGTTCCTCAAAAATCTAAACATAGAAATACCATATAATCCAGCAATTCCACTTCCAGGTATATACCTTAAGGAATTGAAAGCAGGAACTCAAACAGATACATACACACCAATGTTCATAGCAGCATTATTCACAGTTGCCAAAAGATAGAAACAACCCAGTTGACCATCAACACATGAATGGACAAACACACTGTGGTGCATACATCCAATGGAATATTATTCAGCCACAAAAAAAAAAAGAAATTATGATGCATGCTATAACCCGGATGAACCTTGAAAACATTATGTAAGTGAAATCAGACACGAAAGGACAGATATTGTATGATTTCACTCATATGAAGAATTGACAAATTATCATAGAGACAGAAAGTAGAATATAGGTTACCAGGGGCTGGAGGGAAGGGGAGATGGGATATGAAATGATTCAAGGGTAAAGAGCTTCTGTTTGGGAAGATGAAAAAGTTCTGGCGATGGCTGTACAATGTTATGAATGGACTTAAGGTCAATGACTTGTACATTAAAACATGGTTAAGATGGTAAGCTTTATTTTTTGTTTCAATTTATTTAAACTAAAAACAAAAACAGTTTACCTATTTCTGCCACTCCCCACCTCTGGCAACCACCAATCTGTGCTCTGTGTCTACGAGCTTGTTTATCAGAGTCCACGTATAAGAGAGAGCATATAGTATTTGTCTTTCTCTGTCTGATTTACTTCATTTAGCATAATGCCTTCCAGGTCCAGGTAAGATGGTAAGTTTTATTTTACGCGTATTTCGCCACAATTTAAAAAACAAAATACTCCCTCCCGGGCTTCCCTGGTGGCGCAGTGGTTGAGAATCTGCCTGCCGATGCAGGGCACACGGGTTCGAGCCCTGGTCTGGGAAGATCCCACATGCCGCGGAGCAACTAGGCCCGTGAGCCACAACTACTGAGCCTGCGCATCTGGAGCCTGTGCCCCGCAACAAGAGAGGCCGCGATAGTGAGAGGCCCGCGCACCGCGATGAAGAGTGGTCCCGCTTGCCACAACTAGAGAAAGCCCTTGCACAGAAACGAAGACCCAACACAGCCATAAAAAATAAATAAATTAAAAAAAAAAACTAATTTGCTTAAATTAAAAAAAAAAAAAAAATACTCCCTCCCCAACAAAGGTTAAGGCAGCAGAGCTTGAAGGCTGACTGTAATCTCTGCTTTCTCCCCACCAAACAGCCTGCATGACTCTGCACCCCACATGCCATAGTCTGGGCCTTCGTGCTGCAGCTCCTCTTCCTGGGACGCCTCTCCCACGCTGCCCTCAAAAATATCAGCTTACCACAGAAGCTTAGCCAATTCCCCTGACATCAGAGATCTGTTTTCCTCCTTGTTTTCTTAAAGCTTTTACACATGCCTTATTAAATCACTACCCTGTTTTACAATGATTTCCTGACATGGAATGGGAGTCTCCTATGTAAGGGACAATGTTTTACTCATTTTTGTACCTCCAGCACACGGGGGCAGGCCTAACTCGTAGTACAAGTTCGATGAATATTTAATGACACTGGTGGGTCTTAGAAGTGTTTTTGTTTTGTTTTAGCTCTAGGCAGGGCGGGGGCAGGCCTTCTTAACTGCTCAGAGAAAGCTGATACAATTGCAGCCAGGGACCGAAACGAAGCCTCCAGGGAGATCAAGGGAAGTTTCCTCCCTTCCTGGGCTCTGCTTCGACAGCATGGCTGTGGCATCTAACTCGTGGGGTGAAATCCCTGGAGTCCTGGTCCTGTTATTTAACCTGGCTGAAACCTCGCTTCCTCCCCAAGGATGTGAGAAGAGCAGGTCCTCAGCAAATGCTGATGGTGAGGATTCGGTGAGCTGATCTGGGGAAGCCGCTGGCTCAGGGTGGTCCCTCCAGGCGGGCGGTGCTGTTGATTGCAGGCACCTCCCCTGGGAACCCTGCTCATGGGTCACCTCTCCTCCCACCACTTTTCTCCCTTCTCCCCACCCCCAGTTCAGCTTTCTTCCTGAATTGCCTCCACATTTTTTCTGCATAGGTCATTCCATCAGCAACACAATCTTGTTCTTTCTAGTCTCATAATTAACTCTTTATTTTGCTTCCTTTCACGATTAGAAGGAGAGAATTAGGGAACAAGTTAGGATGCAGGCGCTTCTCTCCAAAATGGCCTTCATCGCAGCTGTTCTAAGGTCACCACTGGTCTGTTTAAATCCCTTCCCTTGGCTGCATCAAAGGGCAAACGCCCCACATGAGCCGAGGTTGGCAGGACCTCGGGCGCCTTGGCACGTATTTGTGGTCCTTTAAGCTTCTATTCTTGGGTGAAGCACAGCGCTTTTGTTCCTGTCCCAGCCCTCCCTATAGCGGGGAAGTACTTTTCCTCTCCCTCCTGTTTTCCCACCCTCCTTTCTCTTTTGTGAACTTTCAAGTCCCCCAATTAAATAACTGGTAAATTTTTCTTTGTGAAAAGCGCTAAACTCTACTGGATGACTAGCATGGTAAATGTATTTCTTTCTCTTTTCTTTTTGCCCTTGAACGCTCATACATTAAACCTTCTTATAGGGGAAAAATAAATTAAAACGGGATATAAAGCATCCATCAAGGTAATCTGGGTATATCTCAACCCCATGTAGAATTTCTTTCCTTCGTCTATTCAGCAAATGTCTATTAACGCCCACTGTGCACCAGACACTGTGCTAGCACCAGAGGGTCCCAGAGCAATGGAACATGGTCCCTGCCCTAAAGGAGTGTCTGGTGAACATATATATATACATAGAAGGCGTGGGAGTGTCTGAAGAGGCAGGCAGAATAGGATAAGACCTCATTCCTCCCAAGGGTAAATTATTCATGAATTAAAAAAACAGGACCGGCTATGCCTTTTTGCAAAGAATGCCAAGCTGATTAGGTGCAGCAGGATAACTAAGGGTAGGTGGGTGGTCACTCCAGGCTCAGACTTTCCCACCTTCGTCTTAACTTGTCTCTTAGCTACTTCCTACGAATCTATGATCTTCAGATAAACGTCCATGCCATGAGGTCAACACATGCATCCATCAGTTTTGATTTAAGTAGGCACTCATGAAGTCCTGGAATCTCAGATGCTGAAGGAAGCCACGATTTTCCCAGCCATTCTCCACGCTGACTCTCATGGCTTTTCTTGATGTCCTTGGGCACTGAGAGCCTACATGCATTTCCCCATCATATTTGCCCTCTGACAGTGTTTTGCTCCCCACTTCCAGGAAGGAGCAAGATTGAGAGTCTAATTTTGCCCACAACTTTGAAAGTAGCTGAAGGATCAGGAATAATTAAGTTGGGGTGTGTGTGTGTGTGTGTGTGTGTGTGTGTGTGTGTGTGTGTGTGCGCACGTGTGCACATAACCATCTCAGGGCACCATTCATCCAGTTAGTGGAATTTTGTCAAGTACCGCGGGGTCGCTCTCTCTCTCAGACCATTGCTTTCTGGATCTCCTAAAAGCTGCATAACACCCTTTGTCTCTGGAGATCAGCACTCATAGGCGGACGCGAAGTGGGCTGTGGAAGTATGTCACATTGTGCCTTAAGCCAGCAGCCCCGATGCTGCTCCCTGACCTGTCAAAAAACATCTGTTTAGCAGAAACCACATGGCAGTTTCTTTGAAGAAACAACAACAGCCCGGGAGGTTACTGCTATTTCAGTGTTCCTTCTGGCTTGACGTGTGCTGAAGCAATACTCAATTCCACTTCAGTCTGGATTCACTGAGCACACAGTATACTCTGGACACCGGACTAGGCACCAAAGGGAATGCAAGGGACATATAATACAATGTACTAGGAATACAAAACACACACACTGAGCAGTTAGAATCAGCAAGGGTAGAATAGAATCAAATGCCTACACGTGGAGTGTG